>NW_026542594.1:14018110-16418110 GCF_028750875.1 Macrosteles quadrilineatus
ACTGTATAAGCATTATGAATAATTAATTGTGCCTTGCCTAGGGTCCTTACCGTTTTAATATTTAATTCCAAAATCAACAAACAAATGTTGGGTCATGCCAATGCATGATGGCACAATACAGACATCAAACAATGGTGCAAAATGTTGACGTTAGATAGTAACCAGGGCTTGGATCGTTCCCTTATACAATTAAAAAATTAGACAACAAGTGGTTAGTCCCTGTAATATCTTTTTACACTGTATGTGGATGAGAAGTAATTGAAGGTTTTTGCTACATCGACACATTGAAGATTATATCTATTCTTCTTACTTCCAGTCTTGGTGCTGTGCTCTCGTATTTTTGTGAATGTGTGTTTACCCTGAACACATGGGAGCATTGCAACGCGGATTCCATAAATTGAATCGAATGAGTACGTACATGTGCAGTGCCAGTTTTTTGTCCACCGCGCGTTGCAACGCAATACAAATATTCTATAGTAATAACAAATCGGATGCTTAATGAATTGACAGAAGTCGCCAATATTTCTATTGGCTAGTTATATTCTGACGAAGGATCTAAGCATATCACTTTTAAGGTTATGGTGTGATTCCTTTTAGAGAAACCCCTAGTAGGTTGTTTTTTGGGGATATGTACCTGAACTTTTATAAAGAAAAGTATGTGCCTGGGACTTGGACGGGTGTGGCTATATTTTTTCTGTGAGAAAACAAGCCTCGAACGGATTTTTAGATCGTGCGAATTGGTTTGCGGATAGCGGGTAGACCA
The DNA here is from genome assembly GCF_028750875.1 of Macrosteles quadrilineatus. NCBI lineage: Eukaryota > Metazoa > Arthropoda > Insecta > Hemiptera > Cicadellidae > Macrosteles > Macrosteles quadrilineatus. The sequence goes on from NW_026542594.1 coordinate 14,018,874, forward strand.
CGGGCACGAGGCATGTCGACCGTCGGACCAGCACCAAACATGCGCATATGTAACATCTGACGTCACTTCCTCAGTAACTGCATCGCATCCGATTAATCTGCGACAACACACACAATCAAAGACCGCCAACCGTCGGAGGTGGGGTGATACACTCTAGTTTGAACATAACAGACAATCATAGACCGCTGACTGCAGAGGTATAGGTTGTGCTACACTCCGGTTTGAATACAACAATCAATCAGACAACCGCGACCTTCCAGGTTATTGGTGGTGCTACACTAATATAAAACATAAATAATTTATTTAAAGCGTCATTTAATTAACTCTGGTATTCAAGAAAATTACTGAAATGAAATTAAATCTCTTTAACTATAGCTTTGCTTTAAATGAAGCACATAAATTGATTTAACTTTGCCATTAAGTATCTTCGGGGTCATCCTCGGGATGCTTCGCATCACTTCCTAACTGCTGCCCGAGGAAAAGAAACTACTGTAGTTTCAAGGCATGGTGGTATGTTTGAAGTTAATGGACGGTTGAAACAGTTTGAAGTTTGCACTGCTATCCTACGGAGATGAACGTAGCCTATTTACGATACATGTTAATGTGATCGGATTGCTTGAGGTTATAAACTATAATTATTGCTCTATTTCCAACTAAAATTCAACTAATGGAAGGCGAGGGCATAGTACAAACACAAGTTTGTTAATTTGAGACATTACTTATTCAGAATTTGAACAATTCTTTACTAATTAAAAACCTTTAAAATTTAAAACGGAAATTTAACTTGGAACTTGGAAATTTAGTGTAAAACTCTAATATTCCTGAGAAATACTTTTAGATAATCTACCAATCAACACAGTCAGATATTTCTGTTTGTTGATTCAGACCAACAGACACTACCACTTACTATGGCAGTGTGACATTCCTCCAGCCTCCAGATAGAATGAATCACAAAACTACACTGCCACGATTGTAATTGTGACCGGGGGCGTAACCGGGATCGATTTAAAATAATAAGAATACTTTAGTGAGAGGTAAAAGAATGTTTAATCATTATTCAAATAAAGTGGATGGACAATATGATAAAGATAATAATAAAGACAATAATCAAAATGGATGATAAAATAATTACAGGCTCCTTTTATTTAAGTAGGCCTAAGCAAATGAAATTTATATATCAAACTCTAATAATTATAATTCTTTTTGACACGTTAATATATTCAAACAGGAATTTAATAGTCACTATATTTATTCACACAAATTATAAATGAAATCAATTATTATAAAATTGATTACGATTAGTATCAATCAATCAACTTTAAAAGGTTAAGTTAGCCTGGACAATCACAAAAATTATAAAGTTAAATATTAATAAAGTAATCGCCTTACCAAAAACCCGGAGACCGGCGAAGTGTCCCCTTTGACAGTCTGGGGCCAAGTGTCTTCCTTTCGGTCAACTCCGACCTCAGTCTCTCCAAAGTACAATTGCTAAGTCTACGGTTTTTGTGGGTCGGTCGATTGAGCAAGCTACGTGTCATCAAGAATTCTGTCTACTAAATGCCAATGTTCTGACACTGGTATATGCATTGTGAAATCCATTTACCAGGTCTTTTACTTTTGAAATATAATCCCAAAATTTAGAAAATAATTTTTGGTGACTACCCGTCACATTACCCCTGCCCAGTTAGACATGGTCCCCATGTCTATTAAAAGGAACCTGTGCAATTGAAAATTAACAATGTCAAATTTAGATTCTTAATTGGTGTTGATGAGAAGACGGTAGAGATGTAGAGCGGCTGTGGATTAGGTTGTGGCCAAGACTGGTGGCGTCAGCGAAGATGGTAGACTAGTGTCGGGTGTGGCGGCGACCTTGCGGACTATGTGCAACTCAGCGATGTGTTGTTGACTGTCTTTGGCATCCCAGCTCCCATGGATATATGTAAACAGAAAGAAACAACATGTGTTAGTGGTTGTATGTATGTTATGTAATATAAAGAAAGTTTTATTTTTGTATGGGTTTATGGCAAGGCGAACAAAAAAATAATTAATTATTAGCAACAGTTTCGAAAGTAAAAAGAGATAAAAAAATATGCCAATTATAAACTGTTGCTGTTATAATTTTCCTATTCATGAAGATCAGTGATTGTGTGATAGTAGGGCAAACACTAAATTAATGTTCTAATTAATGAATATATGTGTGGATTGTTGACCTATATTATTACAATGTATTACACCTAAATCTACCTACTATTAAAAATAATCCTTTTTACAACTACCTAGTACCTTATTTTTTTTTTATTTATTTTTTTTTTTAGGTGATTTGCTTTAACCAATTGTTGATTTGCAATAGTATAACATAAAAACTTTCATTCTACGTATTACATTTACTACACTACCTAAGTAAAAAATCCAAGTACAATTTATTTACGTCAAATAATAGTCCCTACTTAATTGTTATAAATATGCTACTCTACAACTACTCTCTTCTATCATAGAATGGTTTCATCCTATTTACATGAACTACGTATGTCGTCCATTTTCCCGCCTTTTGAAGATGAAACTCGTAGTTCAGGTCCGAGAGCTTCTTCCTCACTTCAAATGGGCCACGATAGGAGGGGGCCAACTTCTTCGATCCTTCGCCAGAATGGGGAGTTGCTAGAAGTATCTTGTCACCCGGATCGTAATGGCGTGGTGTGTGTCCTGCATCATGACGGGTCTTCTGGCGCTGCTGGGCTTTGTGGAGGATGTCTGGGATTTTCTCTCGCACATCGTGGATTCTCTTGACTGCTTCTAAGATGTCGTTGTCCGGGATTGTTGGGAGGATGGCCAAATCGATGGGATGAAGAGGCTCATAAGCGTGCAGCAGATAGAATGGTGAGTGTCCGGTGGATTCCTGTATTGACGTGTTGTAGGCGAATGTCACATTGTCCACAAACTTGCTCCAGTTGGTATGCTGGCTGTTGGAGTAGAAATGAAGCATGTCCAACAGCGTCCCGTTGAAGCGCTCCGTGAGACCCTGTGACTGTGGTCGATATGCCGAACTCTTCTTATGCTGGATTCCTAGGGCGTCGAGAAGCTGTTTCAAGACGTCCGCAGTGAAGTGTGTCCCTCGATCAGTCTGGACCTCTTGAACACACCCGAATCTTGGTAGTATTGTTTCCAATATGAATCTTACTGTAGTTTTTGCGTCTGCTTTCTCCACGGCTTTGGTGACTGCGTATCTTGTGGTAACATCCGTTGCCACAATTATATATTGTTTCTTGTTGGATCTAGGAAGGGGACCGAGATAATCTATCTGTATCTTCACAAACGGGATCGTGGAAGGAGGGTTAATAGGCTGCATTAAACCCGCAGGCTTTCGCTTGTCGGTTTTCCTAAGTTGGCAATCTAAACAAGATCGGACGTAGGTAGCGATGTCTTTATTCATTGTCGGCCAATGGTATCGCCTTCCTATTTTGTACGCTGTCTTTGTTATTCCCGAATGTGCACCAGAAGATAAGCTATCATGGAATGCATTTAGTATATCTTTTACTAGAGCAGTTGGGACGGCTAGTAAAAGTTTGTTCCCATCCCTAAAGTAGGATTTGTAGTAAAGAATATCGTCTTTTAAGACATACATTCTAGAGGCTCTCCTAATCTTCCCACGTGCTCCTACAGGATCGTGAAGAGCATTACGAATGCTTAAGAGATACTCGTCTTCTAACTGGAGTTTGTGAATGTTAACTTGAGTGACCAGGTTTATCAGCATCTCCTCAGCAACTGTTTCATTGTCTATTTCCACGTTGATCGGGTTCCTGCTCAGTCCATCCGGGACCCTCATTACCGCACCAGGCATATGTGTTATCGTGAAATCATAGTCAATCAGTTTCATAGCCAACCGATTTAGCCTAGAACTCAAATTCTTAATGTTCTTGTAATACTGAAGACTAGCGTGGTCATTGTAAATAGTAAAATGTCTACCTAGTAGCAACGAACGGAAATAATTCACTACAAACAATACACTTAAAAGTTCTAATTCAGACACAGTCCATCGATTCTCCGTATTCTTCAACGTTCTGCTGACGTAAGCAACGGGTCGCAATGTTCCGTCCACTTGGTACTGACACAGCACTCCGCCGACTCCTACTCGACTTGCGTCACACATAACCACTGTGTCAAGGTTGTCACTAAAATGAGCTAGTAAGGGTGGAGTAGTCAACGCATCTTTTAATGCCTTAAAGGCAGTTTCATGCTCTTCTGACCATGGTAAGCTACGCGAATCGCAGTGCTCCTTCTTGGTTAACTGCGTTAACGGATGAGCGATTTCACTGTACTTGGGGATGAATTTCCTATAGTATGACGCAGTACCCAGAAAACTCCGCACGTCTTTGACTTTATGGGGACGGGGGAAATCCTGTATGGCCCGAATATTTTCCTGGAGGGGTCTTATACCATTTGGCTGTACTTCATGCCCCAATATTTCAATTTTAGTGTAGAAAAAATGACATTTAGATGTCTTAAGCTTCAAACGAGCGGTCCTAAGTCTTTTGAATGTCTCTTCTAAACTCTTAAGCTGCGAGTCAAAAGTGTTACCATACACGACCAAGTCGTCAATGTATAAAACTATTCCGTGATACAGCAATCCCGCAAAAACCCTGTTCATTGATCACTGGAAAGCATTTGGACTAGTTTTCATTCCCTGAGGGAGACGGGTATGGCGATACAACCCCTTGTGGGTTATGAAAGTTGTATAATCCCTATGCTCGGGGGCTATTGGCTGTTGAAAAAATGCCTGATTTACGTCCATTTGAGAGTAGAATGACGCACCTTCCAAAGTCTCAAGGATAGTATCTATTCGGGGGAGAGGATATTTGTCATCCACTATTAGTTCGTTAATTTTCTTATAATTATGTACTAAACGAAACTTCCCCCCAGGTTTCTTCACCATGAAAGTAGGTGCCGCGTATTGGCTCTGACAGTGTTCAATAACACCAGCTTCTAATAAACCGTCCACCTGTCTATCTAATTCTTCCCTTTCTTTGGGGCCTAACCGATAGGGAGGTAGGGCTACGGGTTCCTCGGACTTAACTCTTATCTCGTACGGGGGAATATTTGCTTCCTCCAAGTCTGTATCGTCCTTAGCAAACACGTCCCTGTACGAATTTATTAGCTCCTGTGCTAATTTGAATTGAGAAGGCGTTAACTGTGGGTTTATATCTATTTTGTTCCCGCCACTATCAGTTATACTTCCTGAGAAGTTAGGAGGTAGAGGGTCCGATTTAGGTACTATCGTTAGAATATCAGATTCTACAACATCAGAGATACCATTAGAAGTTGGGCTTAAAGTCACGTTTTGGGGCTTGGGCTCGTGGAAAAATGTTTCCAAAGTATGAGTCACGTTAGATGCATCTAGTGTAAAGTTTTGGGAAGCATCTAATAAATCGACTGAGACTATTTGTACTGGGGCACTACGTGTAGCGGCTGACTCATCATTGCGCGCTGAAGTGCGTGTCCAGTTACCTAGCATCGGCAGCTCTGTACGTTGACCCTGGCACGAGAACGTAACTGTTCGCTTATCATAATCGAGTACTGTACAATACTGAGACAAGAAATCATTTCCTAGCAGTAAAGAACAATTTAGTTCCTCTACTACAAACACATTATGTACAAAACACTTAGAGTCTACGCGAAATTCCACTTCTGCTTCACCTAACACATTTAAATGGGTTTTCCCCGCCGTAGTGAGGAGTGCGTTAGTCGGCTTGATAATATGTTTTGATTCCCTGAGCTCCTTGCTATTTACACATGAAATATTAGCTCCAGAATCTAAGAGTATAGCTACTTCACCGCCCTCTATTAGTCCGTTCACGTGCAAAGGATATCTTTTCTTGATTCCCCGAGTAACAACTGAGCTGCAAACACTTTCCGCTTTCATTTGTTTTGTAAAGTCAGAAAGGAACCTTACATGCCTTTGCTGATATTGTTTTTGCACGCATGGATTGTAAATGTTACACTCATCATTATCTATGCTATGTACACTGTCGTTAAACTTCCGAGGTATTTGGCCAGCAGGGGGAGGTTCATTATCCCCTGGCCTAGTTAGTTTTTTTGATAACGAGGGGCACGACAGTCAACAGTGAAATGTCTCATGTTATGACAATTCCTACAAGGCTGACTGGGGAAGTTAGAGAAATGCACCTGTTTACCAGGTCGACCCCCATAATGTACATTTTCCCTGCGGGGGTATCGGTCACGATCACTATACGAATTAAGCTGAGTATAAGACCTTGATTTGTGGTAAGGGCTTTTAGATCGGTAAGGACTACGTCCTCTTTCATCTCGATTATTATAGCTGGTTCGGGCGGGGAAATGGCGATAACTTGGTCTCCTATTTTCCTCGCGGTATGGTGATCTGGCAGGTGATCGGTGATACCTTTGGGAACTAGACGACCTATGTTCTTCATGACGTGGTAAACTACGAGAGCTATGTGGAGTATAGGGCGAGATATCCCTACGAGACCGCCTGCTGTCGTCTTGAGATCTGTCGTCGACTCTATCTTTACCATAGCGTTCAAATCTGTCGGTTTTAGCAGAAACGTGTATCTCGTGCACCATTTCAGTAAGAGAATTTAATTTGGCTTCAATATCAGCATGATTGGGCTGCTTAGGCTCTAATACCCCAAATCTACGCCTTAACAAGTAGTTACCATGCTCAAATTTAGCAATGTTCGCCTTTAACAATCCTAGAGTGGTATTATCCAAAATAGAAATTTGCTGTAACATCGCAGGATTTAACCCCTTTAGAATATGACCGCAGATTTTAGACTCGTCCGTTGTCGAGTCGACCAGCCGGCAGAGTTTTTCAATGTCAGCAGTATATTCTGCTACCGTTTCATTAGGTTGTTGGACGCGTGAGTTTAGCTCTAGCATAAGCAGTTCTTTGCGTTCAACCGGTGCAAAATTCGATAAGAAAGCAGTTTTGTAAGCTTCATAGGTAGCCTGGGGGTTTTTAACTTCAATATTTTCAAAAAAACTTAGTGCAGCGTTTTCCAGATACATGGGAAGATATAAGACCTTTTTATTATCATCCCATGCGTTTATCTTGGATGCACGCTCAAATTTGTTGAAAAATATGTTAATATCCTGACCAGCTTTCCCCGTGAAATTTCCAGGTTGATAAAAAGGAGATCTTTCCCTATTCATAGTGACGGCTTCTGAAGGTTCAAGCGTATGAAGTGAACTGTTGGTCTGGTCGACGGTATGCGATCCCGAGCCGGCACCTAAGGTCTGAATGTCGGTATTTTGATATACGGGGGCGGGGTTAGCGGTAGATGGAAGTTGTCTATTATCTAAAGTTATCTCATTATGATACTCATTAACTGAATCATAAGTTTGAAACTCACTTGGTGAACTATACAAAGTAAGTTTGGAATCTTGATCGTGCTTCAGTTTTAACAATCTAAGATTTCCTCTTAAATAGTCTAGATCAGCGTCTACCGGATAAGTTAGCCCAAAATTTTTATACCAGTTTAATACCTCCTTTCTATTACAGCTTTTAATGTCCGACAAACTTAGTGCGTCCATTACTCGCCATTACACATAGTTTTGTTATATGACATGAAAAAATTATCTAAATAAAATAATTCATAGAGCTAATGTAACAAAATCAATCCACACATTCCTACGTTAAAGAAACACATTACCAATTATTAACTCGCTATAGAAGCCTATCGCATCCTATCAATAGGTACAAAATAAAAGACATAAACAGATATAAAATTCAACTTTAGACAGCGTTCATGTTATCAATCGTCATTTAAATAACACGCATAAGCAATCTTCAAATAATACAAAACAAAAATATTCGTGTAAATAAGCTAATAATAATAATAATTATAATCGAGCCCTAATACTTGGTAAAAGATGTATAAAACGAAAGAGTGGCTAAAAACTTTAAAACTAGATTAATACAGAGGCCTAACAACGAGAATTAAGCATGAGCTGCAGCTCAATGTCGTCAAGCTATTTATTCTCAACGAGGGTGTATCAAACGGCTTAAATCGCTTATCACGCGCCCAAAATCAAAAATAGATGATACTTTTGTAAAACACAACACTAAATAGAAATTACTTACTTTCTAGCATGCACAAAAACATACAACGATTGTCCAGGTAATAATAACAAAGGCCTAACAATTATAGACATATAAGATGTAACTCAAACAAAAGAAATTATTGATGTACACAAAAAAGAACTATTCTTAAGTAAAAACTTAAAGACACGGCTGTCTCCACCATTTGCCACGATTGTAATTGTGACCGGGGGCGTAACCGGGATCGATTAAAAATAATAAGAATACTTTAGTGAGAGGTAAAAGAATGTTTAATCATTATTCAAATAAAGTGGATGGACAATATGATAAAGATAATAATAAAGACAATAATCAAAATGGATGATAAAATAATTACAGGCTCCTTTTATTTAAGTAGGTCTAAGCAAATGAAATTTATATATCAAACTCTAATAATTATAATTCTTTTTGACACGTTAATATATTCAAACAGGAATTTAATAGTCACTATATTTATTCACACAAATTATAAATGAAATCAATTATTATAAAATTGATTACGATTAGTATCAATCAATCAACTTTAAAAGGTTAAGTTAGCCTGGACAATCACAAAAATTATAAAGTTAAATATTAATAAAGTAATCGCCTTACCAAAAACCCGGAGACCGGCGAAGTGTCCCCTTTGACAGTCTGGGGCCAAGTGTCTTCCTTTCGGTCAACTCCGACCTCAGTCTCTCCAAAGTACAATTGCTAAGTCTACGGTTTTTGTGGGTCGGTCGATTGAGCAAGCTACGTGTCATCAAGAATTCTGTCTACTAAATGCCAATGTTCTGACACTGGTATATGCATTGTGAAATCCATTTACCAGGTCTTTTACTTTTGAAATATAATCCCAAAATTTAGAAAATAATTTTTGGTGACTACCCGTCACAACACCATTTCAAAAGTATTATCAGGGTAAATAATTAGGCCTACAGGTATTCCTTACTTGTTCTCAAATACCTGCCAATAGCTTTATTAGAATGGACCTTACAGAGAAAATGTAACATGCTTTTCTATATAGAAAAGTAATTTAATTCTTACCTTCAATCTTTCCGTTGTTGTTCATCCTAGATAGTGTAATCTTGTTAGACAATGTAGAAAACTCATTTGACAACGTCTTTGTGATAAAAGAGTTGTCTCCTCAATGACATTTTTTAACAATAGTCCATTTTTTCGCCATAATTTGCCTATGGTATTGTTAACGGTGTAATTCAATTGTTTTTTCGACGTTATGCCGGAAACCGTCTCGCTCTGGGGGCACGCGTCGCAATTAAAACGTTTCGCCGCCACGAACAGCTGTTCTTACTTTGCTGAGGCTCAGGAAGCGATTTACTACAAGTTACTGTTGACATGAAACATAATTATTATATTTTAGGCTATCTCGCACGAGCCATCAGTAGCGTGGGTATGTTGTAATAAGCCGACAATTTAAAGAAAGGTCCGCGAGGTTCAAGATTTTAACAGGTTTACACGGAATGTACTTAAAAAGTTGTATGTTGAATATGGTAGTGCTTGTGTACTTTTTCAACTGAAATGCGCTTTCGTGGTTGTTATTTAACTTTTAAACAATTAATTGTATCCCTCTGATAAGATTTCAAGTCACTAGAACTGTGTTAATGAAGAATCTTCAACGTAAATAGATACCCTCAACATGACCAGTTTAATATTAACTTTCCTCTTATACATTTTATATATGACAAGAAAACAAATCCTCGGATACACCAACAGACGATCGAAATATAATTTTCAATCCGTAGTACGCGTATATCAGTGCTTTCGTCTCTCCCCCTACAACAGTTCCACAGTATACTTTTGCCACCGCTAGGAGCTAGCAATGTGCACAGTGGTGCACTAACTTGGTGCAATTGTGCACCGCACAGTTACCGGTAGGTAGGTGATGCCCGCAACCGCCAATTCACACACTGTTAAGGCGTTGTTGGCGCTCGTAACCGCGCATCTCCTCGTAAACCCAGTGATCACTGGACACGCAGACATCTCAATAACATATCGGACCTTTTATAGGCCCAGAACAATGCGCTACTATACTAATTATCTCTACAAGGTCTACTACAAACCAATTTCTTGCTACTGCTCGGCTTGTTCAAACCGCGCTTATGTTTCACTGTCCCCCTTGTCCCAGAGCAGTATTATTTGCAGTTCACGCGATGGTTTGTGGGGAACGTGTTTATGATTCCGAGGAATTGTTACCAAGCTTTCTTCCCGACTCGGGTGTTTTTCGAAGAATATGTTTGTCAGTGTGGTGCAGGAATTGTCAAGATATAAATTACAGTACATAGTACATAATATGTACTAGGTACTGTAATTCCACATAATACATGACCACTTTTTGAGAAACACCAGTTAATTGGGTACAAATTAGTAGATGGTTGAAGTTGGTTAAAAACATCTAAGCGTAAGGTAACATCAAACTAGTACATATCTGTTTATGCAACCCACATTACAAGTACCATAAAACCCTCTACAAAACAAGCTCACATTTTCGTATCCCTGTATTATTTAATTCATCAGCGGATATGTGAATAAGTCTTCAATTGGCTTTAAAAAAAATCACGAGCTCTGATTAAACATGCGGAAACAACATATCAATAACACCAAATATTTTAACTTGAACTATATGCAAATTGTCTGATCTCAAATGAAGTAAATAAAACAGGGATAGCATCATATGAGCTAGATTTGTGAAAAAGTGTCTCAAGGTAGTTGTATTTATTTGTGTCGCGTTTTAAATTATCACACCGTAAAGCGCTCCCACATCACACATTGGCATTATGGCAATGTAGTGCGACAAGTATTTCATAGACTCATCCAGATCATGGTTCCCATGCAGACAGATGTGAACAGTCTTATAGGCTACAGCTCAATTCTGATTCTTTTATTTGCTAGTTAAAGCAAAATACCTCTCTGTTTCTGTTAGAATACAGTCGTTCTCAGCTGTTACTTTTCTTTGTAGGGATTATGCACGCCTTCGGTAGTGTACCAAACACAACCATCCACCGGTAATACCCATTAAAAGTACATCCCTACTCCACTCAAATGTGAGGGTCGGTAGGACCATCATACAACTCGTCTCTGCTGTCGGAATCTTGGAGTAACTGAAACAAGAATTGGCCATTTTTTTCACTGACTGACTTCCGTTCTAGGTGACTTGCTGATTGAGTGAGCAGTTCACTAGGCTTTTGGTTTGAATAAGAATGGAATGGCCAGGAAATGGTTTGGTTTGGTAGGTTTTAGCTGGTCTTTTAAAACTGTAGCTTAACCTATCATGTGATGTGTCTGAGATGTGCTGAAACAGACCAGTCTCAAGTCCCCGGACTAGGGCCCACTCACGTGGTCTTTGCGTTTAACGTTACCTGGAGAGATGCAAAGCTGGTCTCAAGATACAATTTCTGCAGTTCTCCACAACAATGGCATTCCAGCACCAGAATGTCAAATATTTGTTTGGTACGTTTACAGCTTTGCAGGTGCTCCAGCCACCTGTTGGAGCTCTCCCAATGCCTCAATTTTCAACAATAAACATTTTATATGACCTACACCACGGGTGGGGACTGCCTGATAAGTGACTGCCAAGTCGCAATGCATGTTATTAAGGGACATTTTTCCCTCGGCAAAACGGGTTTTTCTAAGGACGATACTTGAAAAACGAGATTTATGTATAATAATGCTAAAACAATTTTAGTCAGTTACTGTTACAATGCTATTAATTCACAGTAGTAGTGGCAGATTTGGACAAATCAGTGGATACATTTAACTGCGTAGAAATTACCTATAAAGAGTTTAAAGTATATATAGCATTGATGGCAAGTTTCGTTAGTTTCACCATATGAAATAAATAATAGTTCCCCCTCACTGTAAATAGTAACATGACGTTTATTCACGAAGACTGATAGGTCATCTCTATCACGCACAGGTCATTGTGACCCATGTGATATTTTTATTTTTTGTATTTGTTGCTGCAAAACAATTTGTAATAAATAAAGAATTTCTCTCTCTCTCTCTCTCTCTCTCTCTCTCCCCCCTCTCTCTCCCTCTATCTCTCCCTCTCTCTCCCTCTATCTCTCCCTCTCTCTTAATAATTGGAAGCTCCTGTGCTATGAACACAACAAATGTAGAATTAAATATCTTACATTCGTGAACAAACCCCATTTTATTATTCATAGTAAAATATATTATTGGTAGTTTTTCACGAAAGTAAGATCATTTATAGTACAGAGTTTTATAAACACAACGTATCCTACTTATATATTATTTTTTACTATTTAATTCTTCTGATGGTTACAGTGTCCAGTAGTCGCTATCCGCAGATCTAAGAGTACGGTAGTGCAGTCTAGGCTGGAAGACATCAGAGTACTAAGAGGAGCAAATCGGGTCGTGCATAGCATATCGATCCCTACAATGCCCAGCGAATTATGAACATGCGTTTAAAATTCAAATAGCTGCAATAACGTGTAGCTCGCCAGGCCGCAGTCAGGTTCGATGATAACACAACATCGCCAGCGTCAGCTCTGCCAGCAAATAACAGGTAATGCGTGGGTGTAGTCCGTCAACATGGAGGAAATGTACCTGAATCAGTCATTTGATAAACTTATGTCGCAGAAACAATGCTAGTTCCTTGGAATATAGAGAAACGCATTATATCTTTGGCAACCAGACCGTTACACGTAAACTAAGCAGGGCCACGGTGCAAGAGGTTTTAGGTTTGTTTGAAAGCAATAACAAATCCACCTTAACGAAGGGGTGGGCGTAATATCTCCCGGGCCTATAGCGCGTCACATGCAACCACAGAGAAAACTGTAATTAGAGTATTGCCATGGTGTGTCATACTACATACTACACAATACACTCGAAATACTTAAAAACTACCTGCTAAACCGATGGCCATATAAAGAAATAGATTTTGTACATGTTGGTTTGATTCAAGATTAATAGTACAACCTTAAGTGTAAGATATTTCCTGGCAGTTATATGTAAACCTGTATAACGGCAATAAATCATCCTACTGTACACAAGTCATGCATTGAGACCATGGGTGAATAGGGATTTAAAAAATAGCAAAGCTTAAATGTATTTGTGATTTTATAGTAATATTTAAAAATAGTAGAAACAAGTGGACTCTTATGGCAAAACGTACATTTATTTCTTAGAACAGAAGACTGTTTTGTTATAGAATATGGCGATTCCTCAACTGGCCTGTAAGTAATAATTCGTGTAATGCAACTCTCATAAACCCCTTGATAATATTACACTATTAAAGAATATACTACCCAGAATACGATTCCGTGAATAGAGAGTGTTACTGTTTTTTTTTTTATTAATCTTTTTGTGGGAATAAAATTGTTGTAGTTCAGAGGCAAATAAATGTGTTCACAATTTGGGATTTTTTGTGTCGAAAAATTAAAAGAAATTGGTTATGTTTCTATAATTTTAATCTTATCGGAAAGCAGGTGCAGGTTATTAAACTCAATGTAGACTTAAACTACATCCATCGAACACTTTTTTTGGAAATCAATACTGTACCATATTGAGTTATAACCAAATGTCCACCATTGCACATAGGCATTTCTTGATTGTTGTGGAACTTTTGTTAAGTCCCTACAATAGAGTAGAGTAGATCAAGTTGTTGGAGATACATAAACAAGTTTCGAGCTATATATGCCGAAGAATCAAGGGGGTTTGGGTGTAACAACACTAGAAACATTGTGAGGTGGTAGTAGTGGGGCTGAAACTGGAAGTGTTGTGTTCCTAGAAGGGGCAGCTCCCCTCGTATCCTGCCGCCGCCAAGCAGAACGCCACGGCGGAAGACATCGTTGGTTCCTCGCCGGTGGTTTCAGCTGCCCCCATGCCATTGGTCTTCTACTGGCAAACCCTATCTTACTGGATTGGTTTAAGTAAAAACAATTCATTTCCAAAATATCGACATGTTGAACTTTTGTCAGGAAACAGAACAATTGTAGATCTTTAAAAAGGTCTACGTCAATGTACTTGTTGATGTTTAAACCCACGGGTAATATAAGGAAGATTTCATAGCACACACTATTGGTAGACAAATCGAAAAGTATAATTACAAATATGAATTTCTTTGGAACCATGCCGTTAAAGGGATATCGGAATCGTCCCAAAAAATGTCGCAAAAGTGTATCTTACACATAACAAACCCCTTTGTGATTTCAGATTACAGCTTGTTTACCCATAATTTTCAGTTTACTTTCTAAGAAATGGCTAGTACTTGAATAATTATCTCCTGGCTATGAGTAGTCGGACTCTTTTCTCAGAACGCCCTACGTCCTAAAAAAAATGGCAAAAACATATTATATTATGTTTTAGTACCGGGAGACCGAGCCTTGCTCGGTTGTGGTTAATTGGGTTTTAAAGCAATATCTTAAACAGAAATCTTATAATTTACGAAAAAACCATTTGTATTACAAACCATAGACATTTAATTGCTGAAATAATAATATCTGTGAATGTAGGCAGTTAAACAAAAATTAGATACACTTTTGATGTGATCTTGCTTAGGTGTAAGTGCTACTCGCACAGAATTCTTCTACCCTCTAGTCATTGTGACCCGTTGTTCGACTTTTACGTTCACTAACGATAGTAGATAAAAACGATATAGACAACATCATATTAGTTTTAAAATGGCTTGTGACAAAGCTTTTTCACTACCGCTTCTAACAGAAATGAGATGATGTCTGTTTTTTTTTAATTTTTTTTTATTTCGCATTAATGGTAATAGTTTTATGCCAATTAAAACCTCCAGACGTAATTAGTTTACTTGGAATGCCTCAGTACTTCAGGGATGAAGTTTTGGGTTGACATCCAGGTAGAATAATCAGTATTTGATAGCGACTATTTTTCCCTATATCGAGTAATCTTCACTGTAATCTTTGCTCATGATGTTTTCCCTTTGTACTTTATTTTGTAATTTGATATACTGTGTATGGCTTGTTATAAACATATGTTACAAGTATGTGGTTTACTTTTTCATTGTTATTTTGTTCAACCGACATAGTTACTTAGACACCCATAAGGCCAATGTTAATGTATTTTTTTAAATTTAAAATGAGTTGTGTAGTAAAATACAAATTTTCCTGAGATAGTGGCATTCACCAATTACGTTTATAGGGCCACAAGTCCCTAGTTACAAAATTTAGTCGAAATCCTTCCAATGAATTTCGAGATATGTATTACAGACAGACAAACATACACAGCTCGTATGAGATAATAGGATTAAGAATTCAACATTTGATTATCACTTGAACTATAAACGTACGATGTGAGTTTATTTCATACAGTCTGGATGCTGTTGCATTAAATAATGCATGCGGGTTGGACACATTTTTGTCTTTCAATTCCTTATTCATCCCGATTAATATATTTTCATCTTAGTTTGAACTCAAAGCAAAAAAAATATGAACGGTCAAAATATTTATAAACATAACCTAATAAAAAATATATTTGAGATACGTTGTTGTTTGGATTTTCCATTTAGAAAAAAAAAACATATAGGCGTCCGTCATTTGATGTGGCTTAACAAACCGTTAAGAAATTGTACTTATAATCCAGTAAATTTGTATTTAAATTTACTCATGACGACATTTTTAACCATCTCATGTTGTGGGATGGTTTAGGTAATTTTCCATTTCATGTTTTCGCGGTGCTGAATCCAAATCTGTGGTTTACCAAAAAACATTCTTAACGCAACATTGACACATATGAGAAATATGTGGAAAATGTTAATTTTTGTATTTTTTTGCTTTAAAATCCCGCTTACCGGGTCGAGAAGAATTCCGTTTTATCCCGCTTTAACGCAGTGAAAAATGCCGTTCCATCCCGCTTGAATTTTCCCGTTGTATCCTAAGTAATATTTAAGATTTATCATGTCTAAAGCTAGCTCTTAAAACATTGCTTCAATGCTATGTCAGAATAATTTAATAAGCGATTGGGGTTACTTTTTTATCTGAAAAGCGCCAAAAGTGGTCCAAATAAAAGATAACTGTAAATAAAAATTAAAAATTCAGTAACACTAGATTAAATTTTGTTATCTTGTATAAGACCTATGCCTGGGCATATACAATTAATATTTGCCATTGACAGAAAAATTTGAGAAATTTAAAAATAAACACAAAATTCTCCAATTTTCAAATATTTCTGGAGCCTAAACGGTTCATCGAAGATTAACCCTAAAGAGGTACAAATTTTGTGAATTAATTTTAAGAATATAGACTATTTATGAAAAGTTGATAGTTTCTGAGTTAAAAGCCAAAAATTACGAAAAAATACTATCTTTTCCACATTTTCTCATATTTTTCAATGTTGCGACAAGAATTTTTGTTAGCAAACCTCATATTCGGATTCAGCACCCAAAAAAACATAAAAATTGAAAAATTTAAAACCACCCCACAACTTTCCTGGTAAAACACTAATTAACTGAATTATTTACCCTTTCTTTTAGTTTCGGGATTCATTTTATAGTATGGATAAGTTATTTATACAGATCTCAACCAACATTTTGTATAGTTTTCAGTAGTCTAGGGTTTTTTTAGTTTTGGGTTAATTGTTTTGGAAATTTGCCACAAAAGATCTCTGATTTTCAGGAGATTCAAATTCACATAAAAAGTCTTTTAATGAATTTACTTTAGAAATGTTTAAGTTTCTATTTCTATTACACTACTTTATTATACAAACGTTTAAAAATATATTGGATATGTTTTTTAATTGTTTCTTGACTTATGAATTAAAATTTTAATATGCTAACTAAGGAAGTAGTTAACGGTCCTAGATTAGATGTCGATACACTATCATCATACGAACGACTAGACGACCAACTGTCTACAGAATGCACTTTTAGTACTAAAGGTTTACTATGTACTTAAGTATCGTCATCAAAATGCATACCTTTTACAACTACTTAACAGCTTCATTAAACTTTAGACAGCCCTAGGCTATATATCCTCACGATTACTGCCGTTATTAGCTTCTGTCGCATGTGGAAATTGGCTGTAAATACGAATGTGATTGTTATCACTCAACTCTGCTTAGGTTTAAATTCAGTTTATAACAAGACTCGTTGTCAGATTGGTGCAATGATGTGAATAGATTAAAACGCTTTGTATTGATTATTAACCCTGAATAAAATTTGAGGGAATAACAATTCCAACAATTTCAACAGTAGAAACGTTTAATACATTTAATGATCTATTGCTTCAAACACAACAGTATATAGCAGCATAGAAAAGATTTATACACATTAGTTCTTATCAAGAACCCAAAGCTGGACAATCTCGGTGTTGGTCCTTACAAAAAATATTCATTCATCTATTATTAAATAGTTTAAAAAAGTAAACAAAGTGCAAAGGGGTTTTTTATATTATTGGATCAAAAGTACTATGGTGACTTAGCTAAATAAAAAGCTGTGTCAACAAAAGTGTTTTGTGTCAACTAAGTTAATACATTAAAAAAATAAGTTAAGTCTACCATTTGTTCCGTCATTAATCATTATCAAGAGAGATGTGTGGCCGAGCAATGCTCGGAGCCGATAATATCGGTTATAACTTATGGCTAAAACAATCATTGAGTTTAAATCCTATTAAGATTAAATAATAATACTAAAGAACATATGAAGAAAAATGCATAGCTTTTAGCCCAGAAATAATTTCATTATTTATTTTTACTTTACACAAATAAATATTGAATACAAACCGCGTGGTGATCGAATTTTCTAGTTACGTTTTACAGTTTATTAATTTTTGTGACTAAGCAGTTGCTGAGAAAAAATGTCATTATTTTCATTATTTATATAAAATTCAAATATTGTCTTGCACGAGGCTAAATAAAATTACAAAATTGATACTAAAACCTAGTGTATAAATGTACAGCTGCTTTACAATTTTTTATTTAACAGGTTCGATTAGAGATTAAAATAATTTAATTGCGGATGTCATTACTATCAGTAGGTCCAATTATTCAAAACGACAGAAAATAACAACTGGCACCCTAGCTGGCAAGTTATAATTCGTTCTGGT
The DNA here is from genome assembly GCF_028750875.1 of Macrosteles quadrilineatus. Lineage (NCBI taxonomy): Eukaryota > Metazoa > Arthropoda > Insecta > Hemiptera > Cicadellidae > Macrosteles > Macrosteles quadrilineatus. The sequence goes on from NW_026542594.1 coordinate 14,037,012, forward strand.
CGAGGGATATTCTTTGTAAAATGCGGGTCAGAAGGCTAGATGTGGAGGATGTCTGTCGTGGTCGGGCGGTCAAGGGTGAAGTCTCAACCCCTAGACATGTGCCCGGACGGCCACCTGAAGTTTACGCGCGAATAGCTTCCCGCCAAAACTGCTGCCTTAGAGAAGTGTTGAATTCAGAATTTACCAGCATTTCTTGTGCCTTGCAACAGAGATATCATGGAGAAAAAAATCAGCTGTTAAAATCAAATCAAATCAAATCAAATCAAATCATTTTATTTAGCTAAAATTAACAATACATATTGCATTAGCTAAGTCATGGTACAAACGTACATTTTTAAATTATAAATTTTTCCTTATAAAACTATTTACAGTAAGGTATTTACAAACTATGGCTAGACAAAAATCATTTACAAAGCTCAGCTGTCGCTATCTATACGCCAGGGTTTACAGCAGTCCAGTTTCTATGGTCCAAGAACTCTTGGATGCTGTAACAGGAGATATTAACTAACTGTCTTTTTATGCATCTTTTAAATTTTGAGTGGTCTGATTCCAATTTAAGATAAGGGGGAAGGCTATTATACAGTTTGATGCCATTGTAAAGAGTATGTTTTTTGAAGAAAGATGTAGCATGTTTAGGAATTGGCAAATTATGAAAATTTCGAAGTGAATATGGGCAGATGCGGAAGTTTTCTGGAACAGTGAATAGAGGAAGATTTTGCTTGACTAAGATGAGGGTTTCAAGAATGTATATAGATGGAAGAGTTAGGATTTTTGATTCTGAGAAGAACTTTCTACATGATTTACGTTTGGGGAGAGATAAAAGTGTTCGTACAGCCCATTTTTGGAATTTAAATAGAAATTTAGTTTTTAAACTTTCATAGCCCCATATAGGTATAGCAAAAGCTAAATGAGGATATATCAGTCCGTAATATACGGATATTAGAACTTCGAAGGTAGACGTGTTCTTTAAACTACGTAGAACAAAAATTCCAGAACTGACTTTTCTTGAAACCTGCTTAATGTGTTCTGAGAAATCAAGATGTTTATCTAGTGTCAGACCCAGAAACCTAACACTGTTAGTTGGATGAACTGTTGTGTCGTCCAGAAGTAGGCTGAATCCATTAGAGAGTCTCTTTGAAATAGAAAAGTGCAAAAGTTGGGTTTTTTCGGCGTTGACGGAGAGAAAGTTGGAATCAAACCACTCGATTAAGTTACTGGCTTCCCGAAAAGTAGTGAGCTCCAAGCTTTCAATGTTGCGGCTGGAAATGGAGAGTGAGGTGTCATCAGCAAATAGTGTTGGTTTGGCGGTTGATATGCAAGATGGAAGGGTGTTAATGAAAAGTAGGAAAAGGGTAGGTCCTAAAACAGAGCCCTGAGGCACCCCTCTCAAAATGGCGGTCTTATCAGAGGAATAAGAGCGAATGAACCCGGTCTCATCTACAGCCTGGATCTCTACATACTGTGTTCTGCCGCAGAGGTAGGAAGTAAACCAACTCAAGGCTACTCCTCGTATGCCCACTCTACTCATTCTTTCCAGCAGTAGGTTGTGATTGACCGTATCAAACGCCTTTCTCAGATCGAAAAATATTCCTGCAGCATAGTTTTTGGAATCAAGATCGCTTACAACTCCATTAATGAGGTTAAACATAGCAGTTAAGGTGGACTTTCCTTTCAAGAAACCATGCTGTTTTGAGGTGATAATATTATTGATTTCCAGAAACTTACAAAGCCGCATATTCATAGCTTTCTCTAAGACCTTAGAGAATACAGAAACAATTGATATCGGTCTGTAGCTATTGCAAACCTTGGGATTTCCTTTCTTAAATATTGGTCTAACTACTGACTCCTTTAGACGCTCAGGGAATGTTCCACTACTAAAAGAGTAGTTAATTAGATGGCACAATGGCTTGAGAAGATGATTAGATACTTTTTTAAGCAAAACAGAACTTATCTCATCGACACCTGAGCTTTTTTTGTTTTTTAAATTGTTTACTATGGACTTAACTTCTTCCACCGTTACAGGATACAGAAAAAGAGAATCCACATGTTGTCTTATGTTTTCATTGGTGTTTCCTTGGCTTAGGGGTGTTTTAACATGCCCTCCAATGTTAGAGAAGAAATCGCTAAATTCAGTACAAATGTTATCCGGACTTGTGATTTGCTCACCATTGTCACGCTCTATAACAAACTTTTGTTTTGATTCGTTTTTTGAATATTATTTTGTTTTTATAATATCCCAAATAGCTTTTGTTTTATTATCAGAGGTCTCTATTTTATGTAAGTTGTTTTTTGACTTTATTTCTTGAATCATACGTCTGTATTGGCATTTCAGTGTTCTGTAATGTGAGCTTAGATAATGAGATGAATCTAGATTTTTAACTTCACAGTAAAGATGAAAGAGTTGATTTTTCAGTATGAGGACATCATCTGTAAGAATTATCTTGTTGACTGTCTTCTTTTGGATCTTTTTACTGGTTTTTGGTATTGAAACATTAAAAGAATAGATTATCTTGTCCATGAATTTATTAAATTTTGTGTCCAAATCTACAGCACCATAGACTTCTTCCCAATTTTCTTTGGAGATAAGATGTTCAAATAATGTAGTGTTTGCATTAGAATAAGTCCTAGAATATTGGTACTGAGCTTTAGGTAAACTTTGGACAGAGCTGAGGTGAAAAAACTACAAACAAATTGTATACCCTACTATGTTTTTATCTACTAGGTGAAACCCGTCGAAATCGACGGTTAGGGGCCTCCTCGTTTATATAGTCGTGTGGCTTCATTGGCAACAAACAATGCAAATTAAATAGCAATGTGCCATTTCCAAAGAGAAAAACATACTATAAATTGGCTGTTACGTAAATATTGACGTTTACATGCATTGTTAATCAACGTATCTTATAAACGATAATGTGATATAGTTTAAAAAGAATATGACCTTTCTGTCGTGACAGTAGCTGCTTAAATAGTATTTAATCTTACATCCAAAATATTGTGATACTTTCAATAATGTTACCAACGCCGTGAGCCACGGTCCGTAATATAGGTCACTGCGAATAATTTGTCAAGAAAGGTACCATTTTAGGCAAGGTTTTTGCGTTTGGATGTTATTAGACGCGATAAGAGCACACTGAAATTCTTCTGCAGATGAAGTTGGAGAAATATAAGCCGAATCATAAATGTGACAATGCGAGTTTGAGCATTTTGTAACTATATGAGGAAGCTACATAGTATTTTTTAGGCTGCTGCTTAGTGCACTTACGATTAAGAATATATTTTTTAGAGATGAATTACATTGTTTTTGTTGCTGAGTAGCACTAGTAAACATGCACAAGCCTTTTCGTTAGTCTAATAAAATTCAAAGGCTCCCTAAGAGTTCAAGTTCTTATTTGTATACATATCTATATTGTTTACACTAAGATGAATGAATACATCAAAGTAACCTCTCTGAAAAGTCTGCAGTACATTGCAGTTATCCAGCTTAATGACTTTCTAAATCATGAACATATTTCTACTTAAATATTGTAAAATATTTTATCCAGTTGCTGTAAACTACTATTAATTTAACAAAATATGGACACGGCTCAAATTGGCACCGTGCCCTTCTGCACTTGTATTATTTTGTATTGTATTACACAATCGATGATTTTTCCAATGATTGAAAGCATGTATGACAATAATCTCACGAACCTATGATGATCTGTCTAGAATAATATGATAAAATATAGGAAAAAGGTGTGAAAAAGGCAGACACAAACCAGTAAAATAGATATAAGATAGTTCAATAAGAAATAATTGTAAGAGTTATTGTGATAAAAGGATTTTCCACTGATTTGGTAATGGAACTTTATATTGCAACACATGACATGATACAGAAGAAAATCAATTTTAAAATCAGAAAATAAAATTGCAAATACTTCTTTTGGACTATTCAGTAACTCCCAATAAATGTGTGTTGTTTAAAATACAATTTCAAAATTAACAGCTGTTTTATTAATAAGTATTAATTATCCACATTGACAAAATGTAAACAAATCTGTGGAGGGATCTTTAAAGGCTTCTGGGACAGAGACCTAATCGAATTTACTTTGTTTTTCTTTTGATAACTCATCTACAGACCAAGACCTTTCTTTGGACACCTCTACCATGTTTCTACGCCCAGCCGTTCTCTCAAATTAGTGGAGACAAAGTTTCCAATTAAATATTTAGATTCCCCCATGTTAATCTTATGGGAGAAAATCCAAATTTGATGGAAGATCCTGCCCAAACTAATAAAGATATCAAAAAACTAAAAACACTTTGCAAAACTACATATCAGGCCAATTTTTTTGACACTTTAATCATCAAATTCGGTCCAAATATGAGGGAGGAGTTCTGTTTACAAAAATCGGCTTAGCGTATTATATATATAGATAGATGTGTTTACTCTAATACGAGATATGTTTGTTTTTCTGTATATCCGTCTGTAATATATATATCGAAGTCCAGAGGAAGGATTTTGACTAAATTTCGGAATTAGGGACTTATAGCTATAAAAAACATGATTGGTGACAGCCACTAACTCAGGAAATTTGTATTTCGCTACAGAACTCATTTAAGAGTTTTAAAATTTCACATTGGCCTTAAGAGTTGAATTAAGCAAAATGAAAAATTTAACAAAAAATGTGTAACATGTGTTTATAACAAGCCATTCACAGTATATTAAGGAAATTACAAAAGACAGTACGAATGGAAAAACATTAGTTGTTATTAAGCATTGATTACATTTAAGATTAAGATAGGGGAAAATAGTTTCGATCCAATACTAATTATTTTACTTAGCCCTCTTCCATCAAAACCTAATCCCTGATGTACTGAGGCAATTTATTTTATAGCAAACATTGGTTTATCAGTAAAATAAATATTTAAAGATATTACATTTATTTTATGTAAATGCAAATTCAAACAAACAACGAGCAGTTTTAGCATTAAATTTAAGTACCTTAGTGTAAATAAACATCTTATATTGTTATAAAATATAGAAGATGAGATGTTGATGAGTATTTCATGTTGGTTGAAATTTGAGTGCACTGGCGTAACTCAATGTTTCCCTCTTATTTAAAGGTAGATTTTACAATTTTGATGGACACAGTGTTATTCAGTTTAATTAGTATTAATTTAAAACAATAATCTTTATAGTAAAAAATATACGCTTGAACCGGAACCACAACCGAGCTAGGCTCGGTCCCCCGGTACTTTCATCAATAGGAGCGAAGGTAGCTCTTTTCGGTACACAATGCGCCTTGCTTGGAAAAGTGCCAAAAAGGCACTTTCACTCCGTGTGGAAATAGCCTTTCAATCGTTGCAAAACTAGACCACATAATTTGAGGTTATACAAAGTCGTTATCTATGTTTACATTTCTGTTGTTTACAAACACAACTTAAAATATCGTGTTATTATAGGCTAGTCAAAATAAGGTCCAACATCAAACTTAAGGCAATAGAAATAAAATATATGGCATTTGGTCAACAAAGGTGTCCATAACATCATACTAAAAATCAAAAGTGGCGGAAAGCCGCCATTTTGGGAAAAACTTTTGCCATATTGGATTTATGTAAGCGTTTAGAAAAGAGCAATAGTTTAACAACTAAGCGTCTTGAAAATCTGCGGTTTGTGTTAATAGCCTCCTCATTAAGTGTACTTTAAGATAACAACAACTTTTATACAATTTAAATATTGTTTTTGTTTAAATGAGACAGCTTTAAGTTGAAAAATATAACATTTTTAAGATTTTCTTTGGTAAAACCTAAAAAAAATTCGCAAAAACAAACTCACGTGATAAGAACATACATATTTTGTGACTCTTAAAAGAATCTGCAATACATCAATAATAATCATCACATCAGTTTGTATCATGCTTGGAAGATGGGATATATATTTGTTATCAGTCTTCAACTTGGAACGCTAGCCGTGACGCGCGCTGCACCGCTTCATCTAGCCCGGGTAAAATAAAATGTTTTGTTGAAAATTGCTTTAAGAAAATTTAATCCAATTTGAATTCATTTAAGTGTGCTTTTGGTACGGCCAATCTTACTTAATAATCAATAATTCAAATGGAAGCTGGTATATCTCACTGAAGGTTCTTAGGTCAAAACAAATAGAACAACGTAATTAGAATTGAGTAAATATATCTTAAACTAAATTCCATATCCAAGATATAATCAAATTTATATTTTCTGATTGGACGATACAGGATCTTTAACTTAACTGATTAAAACTATCATTATCTCAAGTAAAAGTCCTTGAAGTATTTTAAGACCAAGACGTATAAAATAACTTAAATAAAAATAGAGTTGCGTATCATTGATTGCAGATAACTACTAAAACGATTATAATTATTATTGTTGATTCGTGATTTAGCAGTGTGCTTTAGGTAGGATTATTAAGATCGGAATCTTAATAATCAATAGCTCAAATGAAATGAATTTCACTAAAGGTTTTTAGACCAAAACATATAGGGTAATGTAATTAGAACTGCTGGAATACATCTTTAATTCAAGTAAAAAAAGTAAAAAAAATATATATATTTTTCGTTGAGAATAAGTAATGATGATGCTTGATGACAAATATTTGCTTGCATAGCTATAGTTTAATACCAAAATTTTGAAAATCGGGAGGGTAGAAGTGACTAACTAACTCGAAAAAAAAACAAATTAACTCTCTTAAGAAATGTACAGGGACGCATTTTATACATAACTCGAAATATACGTAAAAATGAATGCCGATGCCTGATGGCAAATCTGTGTTGCGTCCACCAAAAATTGGTAGTTAAAGGTGGTTTAATGGTTTAAGGCCAAAATTATGAAAATCGGTCGGGTAGATGAGCTAATCCGACTTGGAAAAGAAAAATCAATAATTTTTATAGATGGCAATAACCAGTATGCATAATCTAATCATACGAGACATGTGCTAATAATTTTACAGCTTATTGTTATATTGTTATTTAATTGATTTTTCTTTGATTAAATGTTGTTGTAAACAATTTGCATTTGTGTTTAAAGTGTGTTCCTTATGTTAAGTATGCGATTGTAATGGTATGTGCCTAATCTGAACCATTAATATTAGTGAGTAAAGTGGTGTACGGATTTCATAACCATTATTTTACTAGAGACTGTTGTATTTAACCACAACGGGCTCTGTTGCTAGTTATCTCATAAATGAAAACGTGGGAGGGGATTTTTTATAATACTGTAACTCCGTTGAAAGAAGAATAATTTTGGGAGGAAGGAATGTCGAAGCTACAATTTCAATCTTTTGTTTAGTTTTCTAGAAATTGGGGTTTCGACTGGGTTTCTTTCAACAAACTGTCGCTAAAATGTTTTTACAAATCGATTACAAAATTTTGATCATTGGAATATTTTATATGATCATAGTAAATTTAGTTTTTTTTCTAAAGAATTTGTGGTTTCAGAAAATTTGTACTTTTGAACTATATATAAAATATTCTTTTTATATATTTTTTAATTAGATTTGTGTGGATATAAGTTTGAGCTATAACTCATACCAGGGGGAATGTATTTTCGTCAAATTAACGTTGGAATGGTTGTGTCATCGAGAGGTTTCCCTAGACCTCTTACCCCTGACCTCTGCCACTGCCAGTGCCAGTACCTGATGTCTGTCGTCTTCCTTCAAAGTTTCCCTGTATTTTCCCTAGCCCTCTGAAACCTGACCTCTGCCACTGCCAGTGCCAGTACCTGATGTCTGTCGTCTTCCTTCAAAGTTTCCCTGTATTTTCCCTAGACCTCTGACACCTGACCACTGCCACTGCCAGTGCCAGTACCTGATGTCTGTCGTCTTCCTTCAAAGTTTCCCTGTATTTTCCCTAGACCTCTGACACCTGACCACTGCCACTGCCAGTGCCAGTACCTGATGTCTGTCGTCTTCCTTCAAAGTTTCCCTGTATTTTCCCTAGACCTCTGACACCTGACCTCTGCCACTGCCAGTGCCAGTACCTGATGTCTGTCGTCTTCCTTCAAAGTTTCCCTGTATTTTCCCTAGACCTCTGACACCTGACCTCTGCCACTGCCAGTGCCAGTACCTGATGTCTGTCGTCTTCCTTCAAAGTTTCCCTGTATTTTCCCTAGACCTCTGACACCTGACCACTGCCACTGCCAGTGCCAGTACCTGATGTCTGTCGTCTTCCTTCAAAGTTTCCCTGTATTTTCCCTAGATCTCTGACACCTGACCTCTGCCACTGCCAGTGCCAGTACCTGATGTCTGTCGTCTTCCTTCAAAGTTTCCCTGTATTTTCCCTAGACCTCTGACACCTGACCTCTGCCACTGCCAGTGCCAGTACCTGATGTCTGTCGTCTTCCTTCAAAGTTTCCCTGTATTTTCCCTAGACCTCTGACACCTGACCTCTGCCACTGCCAGTGCCAGTACCTGATGTCTGTCGTCTTCCTTCAAAGTTTCCCTGTATTTTCCCTAGACCTCTGACACCTGACCACTGCCACTGCTAGTGCCAGTACCTGATGTCTGTCGTCTTCCTTCAAAGTTTCCCTGTATTTTCCCTAGACCTCTGACACCTGACCACTGCCACTGCCAGTGCCAGTACCTGATGTCTGTCGTCTTCCTTCAAAGTTTCCCTGTATTTTCCCTAGACCTCTTACCCCTGACCTCTGCCACTGCCAGTGCCAGTACCTGATGTCTGTCGTCTTCCTTCAAAGTTTCCCTGTATTTTCCCTAGACCTCTTACCCCTGACCTCTGCCACTGCCAGTGCCAGTACCTGATGTCTGTCGTCTTCCTTCAAAGTTTCCCTGTATTTTCCCTAGACCTCATACCCCTGACCACTGCCACTGCCAGTGCCAGTACCTGATGTCTGTCGCCTTGCTTCAAAGTTTCCCTGTATTTTTCCTAGACCTCTTACCCCTGACCACTGCCACTGCCAGTGCCAGTACCTGATGTCTGTCGTCTTCCTTCAAAGTTTCCCTGTATTTTCCCTAGACCTCTGACACCTGACCACTGCCACTGCCAGTGCCAGTACCTGATGTATGTCGTTGTCGTTCAACGTTTCCCTGTATTTTTCCTATACCTCTGACACCTGACCACTGCCACTGCCAGTCCACCATGTACCTGTTGCCTGCCGTCGTTACTGGGCTGTGAAATGTCTGCGACATCTGGCCACTCCACTGTGAGAACTTGTTACATTCACGAATAGTTTAGTCGCGCACCAATCGCCTCCCTCCCACCCCACACAAATTAATTTCGTTTAATCAACTCGTTTTGAATATGTAATTGCGCTTTTTGAACGCCACATAACTCACAAAGTCCCGCGCCGCGAAATATTGTGACGAGTTTGTGTTTTATGGGAGCGAAATCGCAATGAGATGTGTGATTTGTGAATGCGACGCCGTCATTTGAAAGCGGTTGTAATTTATACAGCGGAAAGAATCGGGCTTAATAATGCTACGCTGGTTTAACAGTGATGTCGCAAATATCGAATGATAATCACTAAAGTAACAACATTTCGAGCTGAAATAACTTTACTATAATATTGATGAAAATTTTAATTTGGTAATTGAAATATGAAATAATTAGTTTTTCAAACTTTAATTGAAAACTAGTTAGTATTCTTAGCTTTATTAACTTTTAAGGTTATTTACTGGTTTACGTAGTTGAAATTTAATTAGAATATCTATCTTTATTTTGTTTAAAATCACATTTAGTAAAATCTGCATTGTTAAAATCCTATTGAATACACGAACCAGAACTCCTGGAAAATTCGTTGGACCAAATATGAGACTTAGTATCCAATACTTTTTCCAAAATATATTTTTCAATTTGTTTTGTCAACCAAAACCAAATCGATTGGTCGTAAAAACGATATGATTAATATTTAAACCAGTTAAATCTATGTATAATTGTATGCAAATATAATGTGGAATATCAAATACAGTACCCCCGTCACAGCAAGACTAGAGACCAAGCGAATTTCCATTCGTTTAATTGGATATTTCCATTAACAAAGTCATATTTATCCCCATTTGAATTCCATTAGATTTAACGAGTAGTATGCCTACTTAGATTTGCTGCTACAGGGAAGTAAAAATATGTTTGTTTAATAAATGCTAATATTATAAGATGAAATAAATAAATTGTCCAAAAATGATCGAAATATATTCACTAACAACCAAAACAAACAGACTAAACAGGTTTTTTCTCCATTCGAATAAAAATGTAAATTTTAAATGTTCATTTTTTTAACTTTCCTTTGTAACCTATAATTAAATTTATAACAATGCTCCAATATACAAACATGTTTGTGATTTTTACGTCCAAACGGTGTAATGAAAATTGGAAATTTCTATGTTTTAAGATTGAAAATAAAATACCCCCTGCAGACTAAACAAATCCATTTTCTTGATTTGATTTTCATTTAAATCTATTTAAACAAAATTATGTTTAATGATTACCTATGTTTGCTGCTACAGGGAGGTTAATGAAGTGTGTCTTTTAATAGCTATAAAATAAATAAATTTTCCATGTTTGATCAAAATATATGCATAAAGAAGCAAACTACAACTAGGTTCATTTATTCTCAATAAGAATAACATGGGAATTTTAAGTTTACAGCTTTTTGAATTTTCTCCATAACCAAAAACCGTACAAAACACTTCAGTTTTCTAAATGATTTGTTTTAAGTTTTTTTCAAAATAGTTAAGATTAATTAGAATATTTTATTTTTTGAGGGTTGTAAATGGGAAACCCCAATTTTTACCGCATAAACCCCCATACAATCTCGTTCCCATGGTTCGATCATGCTGGTTCGCGAACTCATTCAAGTTTATTCCACCCTATACATTAAAGCCAAATTTCATCAAAATCGGAAAAATCAACTAAGTTATCACATTCACGTAAACTCACACATACCTTTTATTAAATTAAATGTTATATACGTTAATCAACATGTTATATAGTATAACTTTCTATCTTATTTATATCAATAATTTCAACTTTGCCAAATTTATCAAATTTATAAAGCAGAATTTTATGTATAGCACACACATTACATAAATATCTAGTTTTACCACCAGGAGTATTTTTAATTGTAAGTAGCTAAGAACATATTCTATTTAAACATTGGAAAATAATAGTCTATTAGTCTATTACAAAATAGTGTTCTAGCTTGGAAAGACTTGAAAGTATAATAGCTTTGGGTTAGTCGGCTGCTGACATGTATAAATAAATAATAGGATATTTGTTGAACTTAATGTATACGCTATTGGTATAAGTTAATCCATGGAGAGATTTTAGTTTGATCTTATTTACATTAATTACAGTAAATCAATAATAGCTACATACGTTGTTACTACACAAGCTGGATCCATCCAATAGGTAAATAGATATAATCTTTTTTTTTATAAAAATGGCTTACCCGAGTATACACTCAGGGCCGCCGAGGGTAAGATTGTGCTGGCCTGATTGAGTTCTAGGTGTCGTAGAACAAATATTATTATAACAGCAATTTTATGGCACCATCTTTAGTTTGATACAATCTTTCAAATACGACTTTTAAAACTGTTCTAAAAGCATAAGGTTTATTTGCAATAGCTTTTTAATTTTAACCCAACTTGTAGGTGTCAGCGTGACTCGCCACATTCCAGATATCTCCCGGTAAAATAACCGCCCCCGCGGTCGTTATACAGACAATGACGAGTAACGAAAGGAAGCGAGTGAAGAAGGGAAGGATGTAACGAGTTCCAATTCAAATCATCCGACCGTTACGCCATATGTCGAGACACGAGCGTGGACTTTAAACCTTAAAGGTACATGCAAAAGTAATTACTACGCCGAGGCCGTGGCCGTTGAGACAGACAGATGGTTTGGCCGTTGATCTTGGGACCAAGACATAGGACCCGCCTGTGTCGAGGTCATTGGATGAGTCTTTGCGGATGTACTGAGGTTTATTAGAGCCACAGAGCTGCGTATTAATAACTTATAGCTGTGTCACGTGGTAGTGCTTCGACCCGATGGATCTCGGTTTACCGATGATAATAAACCAGGTTAAATTAAACCACTATCATAGAACAGTTGGGAAAGTGATCCGTAGTTTAAACCGGCGTTTAAAACAGCCAAAGTTTAAGTTAACTTCGTTTTGGAAAATACTGTTCAAAGAATTTAGAAGTAACATATTTTATTTTACTTAACTCGAACTCTTTTGCTCAATATAAAACAAACAATGCATACTTTTGAATATCGGTTGTATCTCTTAAGTTTCATATCTTTTAGGAAACATTCCTCAATTTACCTGTGCTCTGCGTGCGATTTACATTTCTCTCAACCCTTTTTATCAACTACGCCACAGACCTGCTAATCTGAACTAATCGGTAGGCCTACCGGATCCTCTTTAGACTAACACATAGCTGGATAAGCGGTCAAACAATTTACAAAATGTAAAAAAGGTGTTTGTGTGCTGTCAATCTTCTAACTACACGACGGCCTTGCAAGAGAACCAAAATAATGCCGCATGGTGGACGCTTGGCCATGGGCTATTGACGATGGCGATTATTCCAAATTCCCCAGTTCCGTACAATATTTACGCACAACTCTCGGACTTTTTCCCATTCATAAAGTTCACGTAATATTCCCGGTTTTTGAAAAATTTCCCAGTCAACTAGACTGGTAATTCAGAATAGAAAGCTGTGTTTTAATTAAATAGTGAAAGCCTTTCCGCCACCAACAAGAAGTTCGGATTATAGAAGAGTCTAGTGTACCCGTATTGATACCACAGCTACCATTGTTGGGTTTGATATGGGAAGTACAGGACAACAAGTGTAATTTTTAAATAACTTTCAATCACCTTCTTCTGTATCATATTGAACGTTCCCACTCCCAGGTGGGATACACTTGTCAGATGCGGGCAGTCAGGTGCCACCTGTTGTGGACTACTGTACGTTACAACGGGCGTCACAGGTGCTACTCTTGTAAATCATCCACATGCACGGCTATTTAAATAACATCGTTCACTTCAAACTTAATGTTTACAGTCATTTTTTAAGGATTGTTTGAAAATAATGATACTATGATTTTTATGCTGTGTGTATTTATGCTGTCTAAACAAAATCATTTATGCAAAACAATTATACGAGTTTACCATTCAAAAAGCTAAACAGATTGTAAATATAATTGTGAAAAGTTTACCATTAGACAGTTAACTTATTAGCTGGCATTGGCGACCAATTATCACCCCATTATCACGAGCTTTAGCTTTACTCGTGAATAGATTAGAAGTAAACTCCCTGAGCAGTTGTTACTTTGTACTCAAATACCTTACTACACAAACAAAAATTATTTTTCTAATGAGACAATCTCTATTCTGTGGAAATATAACTGGCTAATTGTACGAACCATGTTGGCAAATTTTCAGTTTTTTTTCTCTCAATAAGACCAAAGTTGACTTTAATAATATATTTTCACCAAAACGAATTGAAACGTAGACTAGTGTAAATATCAATTTTGTTCTAAACTAACATAATTCCAACAAATTATACAAACCGTATCGCCGTATCGTTTGTTGAATTATATACAAATAAGTATAAACACACACATTTATTTTTATATTAGAGTTTGGAGCATATTACACAAATATTTAATCGTATATGTACCTTCTGGTGACAACTTCTAGCAGGGGTAAAAGCCCAAAATTAACGAGGTTGACGGAGAGCATGGGAGAGCACTGGTACGGCAGGAACTTCATTCTTCATTCAGAATAAAGGGGAGTTTATTATCGTACATGTAATGGTGCTTATTTTGCTACGGCAGGCACCGGCGTTTAACTGTCGTACTGTATATGGTTTTTAGCGCAGGGAGTTATGGGTTCAAGCCCAGAGATGGATTCTTATCGTCTAACTTACCTCTATTTTTTATAGATGGATATTCATTTCAAGGTGATATATCTAAAAATCCAGCTATGATTGTCAGACTTGGAACCCGTATTTATGTTTTAAAACCCCTGGTTCTGACCACAAGGTCGGCCGCATTCCTACAAGGGCAACATAACATCCAGGGCGATTCCACCGAGAGAGCCTAATATCTGGGGTGTTCTGTAAAATTGCATTACTAGGATTCACAAACCTAGTCATAACAGATGCATTGTATAACATATATAACAGATATAACATGCATAAGTTACTGTAGCTATTAACTGTAGGTCAATATTTTCTACATTAGGGGTTTCTCATATGGAAATAGCGAATTATTTACCAAATTATGAGCAAAAACATAATGAAGATTTAAATTCGACTCTTCTTCGTAATGGGCCGGAAATAGTTATTTGTGTAACTATTGTGCGAAGTGGCACTTTGCTGCACATGAGAGAAATGTAGAAATGTTAATGGAAAGTTTCTCGAGTGTAGCAAAGGCACTTTGCACTCTCGTTACACATTTTATTTTTTCTACAGTCACTATAAAGCTTATAAATAATTAGTCTATCAAGTACTATACAACACGTTTTTAGGTTAGGTTACCTAAAAACGTGTTGAATAGTGTTTGAAAGACTAATTATTGTGGTTTTGGATTCCACTGTAAACTGTAGGTCCCTTAGTTGCCATTTGCTGTATAGGCTATTACTTAACAGTTGTGTCTAAGGAATATGTTGGCCTTGGTCAGATGGTCACTACTAGATCGCGCCACTGATTCACACTCATCTCCATTCATACTTGGCTTAAAATACCTACTTTCATATGGTCACCATTTCAAAGTAAAGTATTAAAGTATTTATGTGCTTTATATTAACTGTAAGAACATATAATGTGTAACGCGAGTGCAAAGTACCATTGCTGCACTTGAGAAACTTCCCACACTCACCTCGTGCATATAAACATTCCTCTCAGGTACAGCAAAGTGCCACTTCGCACACAAGCTACACAAATAATTTGCTTAGTTCATTAACCTAATGATAAACGATTTGGGCCCCCTTAGCACTGTCTTTGGCGGGTCTTTCGCCCTAACACAACATGTTAAAGAACCATTATGTAAGTAAGATTTAATTTGATTTTGATTTGATTTGATTTGATTGATTGATTTAAGATTACAAACACTGTATGGACAAAATAACCATAACAGTAATCATTAGCCTACACACCCCATTACAACGTATATTTTCCGACTACAGGTGTTTCTTGGTTTCATACTGAGATACTTTTTCTGCTGGTTTTATTTCGAATGATCATCAGGTTCTTCAACCTGTAGTTTCCCCTATTATGGAAATGCTGCCGGAGTTTCCACGGTCGAGGGCGCGGAACGTCCGCTGGTGACGGTGACGTATAAGAAGCTGTTGCTCCGGGTGGTTCGCTAACCCGCCACTTCCTTGCCGCGGCTGCGGTGACGTACCCTCTACTGCTTGGCTGCTCTTGTATGGCTCGCTGGCCTGGGAACGTCATGAATGAGCTGAGCACCCGGCTCGATGCACACGCACTCGTGTGTCTCCTCTGTAAACACTGTGTTTACTACTGTTTCCGCCCAGATTTTCATTCATTACTTTGCCGAGATAAGCGGATGAGCAGTGTGTAGTTTCTGGGGCGTGAGCAGTTCATAAACATAATTAGGACCAGTCTCTCTGAGAGTTGTCATTTGTAACATATGGTTTCATTGCTTCCTTTAAAGGTAGCATGTAGCAAGTAATGTATCTGGTTGCAGGGTCGGTTTATGTCAGGTATGAGAAAAGCAGCGTCAATCCATCCCTCTGTTTCACCGCACTATAGCCTATGTGGGTATCTGGTTGAAGAGTCGGTTTATGTCAGGTATAAGAGAAGCAGCGTCAATCCATCGCTCTGTTTCACTGCAGTATAGTCTATGTGTGTATCTAGTATGAGAGAGGCGTCGTCAATCCATCCCTCTGTTTCACTGTAGCATAGTCTATGTGTGTATCTGGTATGAGAGAGGCGTCGTCAATCCATCCCTCTGTTTCACTGCAGCATAGTCTATGAGTGTATCTGGTATGAGAAAGGCGTCGTCAATCCATCCCTCTGTTTCACTGTAGCATAGTCTATGTGTGTATCTGGTATGAGAGAGGCGACGTCAATCCATCGCTCTGTTTCACTGCAGCATAGTCTATGAGTGTATCTGGTATGAGAGAGGCGTCGTCAATCCATCCCTCTGTTTCACTGTAGCATAGTCTATGTGTGTATCTGGTATGAGAGAGGCGTCGTCAATCCATCCCTCTGTTTCACTGCAGCATAGTCTATTAGTGTATCTGGTATGAGAGAGGCGTCGTCAATCCATCCCTCTGTTTCACTGTAGCATAGTCTATGTGTGTATCTGGTATGAGAGAGGCGTCGTCAATCCATCCCTCTGTTTCACTGCAGCATAGTCTATGAGTGTATCTGGTATGAGAGAGGCGTCGTCAATCCATCCCTCTGTTTCACTGTAGCATAGTCTATGTGTGTATCTGGTATGAGGGAGGCGTCGTCAATCCATCCCTCCGTTTCACTGTAGCATAGTCTATGTGTGTATCTGGTATGAGAGAGGCGTCGTCAATCCATCCCTCCGTTTCACTGTAGCATAGTCTATGTGTGTATCTGGTATGAGAGAGGCGTCGTCAATCCATCCCTCTGTTTCACTGTAGCATAGTCTATGAGTGTATCTGGTATGAGAGAGGCGTCGTCAATCCATCCCTCTGTTTCACTGCAGCATAGTCTATGAGTGTATCTGGTATGAGAGAGGCGTCGTCAATCCATCCCTCTGTTTCACTGTAGCATAGTCTATGTGTGTATCTGGTATGAGAGAGGCGTCGTCAATCCATCCCTCTGTTTCACTGTAGCATAGTCTATGTGTGTATCTGGTATGAGAGAGGCGTCGTCAATCCATCCCTCTGTTTCACTGCACTATAGTCTATGTGTGTATCTGGTATGAGAGAGGCGTCGTCAATCCATCCCTCTGTTTCACTGCAGTATAGTCTATGTGTGTATCTGGTATGAGAGAGGCGTCGTCAATCCATCCCTCTGTTTCACTGCAGTATAGTCTATGTGTGTATCTGGTATGAGAGAGGCGTCGTCAATCCATCCCTCTGTTTCACTGCAGTATAGTCTATGTGTGTATCTGGTATGAGAGAGGCGTCGTCAATCCATCCCTCTGTTTCACTGCAGTATAGTCTATGTGTGTATCTGGTATGAGAGAGGCGTCGTCAATCCATCCCTCTGTTTCACTGCAGTATAGTCTATGTGTGTATCTGGTATGAGAGAGGCGTCGTCAATCCATCCCTCTGTTTCACTGCAGTATAGTCTATGTGTGTATCTGGTATGGGAGAGGCGTCGTCAATCCATCCCTCTGTTTCACTGTAGCATAGTCTATGAGCGTATCTGGTATGAGAGAGGCGTCGTCAATCCATCCCTCTGTTTCACTGTAGCATAGTCTATGTGTGTATCTGGTATGAGAGAGGCGTCGTCAATCCATCCCTCTGTTTCACTGTAGCATAGTCTATGAGTGTATCTGGTATGAGAGAGGCGTCGTCAATCCATCCCTCTGTTTCACTGTAGCATAGTCTATGTGTGTATCTGGTATGAGAGAGGCGTCGTCAATCCATCCCTCTGTTTCACTGTAGCATAGTCTATGTGTGTATCTGGTATGAGAGAGGCGTCGTCAATCCATCCCTCTGTTTCACTGTAGCATAGTCTATGTGTGTATCTGGTATGAGAGAGGCGTCGTCAATCCATCCCTCTGATTCACTGCAGTATAGTCTATGTGTGTATCTGGTATGAGAGAGGCGTCGTCAATCCATCCCTCTGTTTCACTGCAGTATAGTCTATGTGTGTATCTGGTATGAGAGAGGCGTCGTCAATCCATCCCTCTGTTTCACTGCAGCATAGTCTATGAGTGTATCTGGTTGCAGAGTCGGTTTATGTCAGGTATGAGAGAAGCAGCGTCAATCCATCGCTCTGTCGCCCTGCAGCATGCTCTATAAATCCCCAGATAATGCCGGGTTATGGAGCTGTGGCTAGCGAGCAGTGCACACACTAGGCCTAGAGAGTTATGAGGGTCACGGGTCATCAGACAATTGATTGCTCTCCCCTTGAATTATGAATTCAACGTCGTTGACAGCACGAATTTTCCTGCCATATCTGTCATGCGTGTTCGCATACTCACCGCAAATCCCGTCAAATTGCAGCCCACAGATTGAGATCTCCGAGGAGACCATCTCCCGATCGTTTACCGACGATTAATCAATATTATCGTGCGGTTAAATTTGCGTTCCGCGATTACAGTGTTTCGGAAATTCGCCTTTCGCTCCGTTAAGTTATGGAGGAGAAGTATGGTATTCGTTTGCATGAATGTTAGTAAATTAACCGGGATGATTTGAAAGCTTAGTGGGATCGGTATTGTTAAATAAATAAGGGTAACAGATTTTAACCAAAATAATATCTTGATACTGTAGAAGCAAATCTTACAGTCCTACGTTCCCCTCAGATCAAGGGTAAGATAATCTTTTGTAGTTACTTTGGACAGGATTTTAAAAATTCCCCCAACATAATTTAACAACTACTTCTGAAAGTCTCAACCATCTGGTATGGCATATTTTTTAAATAAACCATTTCAGCAACAACATTTAACTTTTTAATATGCCTGTTTCTATCATACTTTTATGTAAAGACAAGTGTATCTCACGACTTTGCAAACCTTGTAGTAGTATGAAATATTGTAATGGTAACATCAAATAAGAAAAAAGAGTACAAAAACAAACTACGTTATTTGTAGTGCTTATAGTTTGTAATTATTTAAAAACGTGATAAATAACATGTGCTATAGACAATTCACCCTTTATAGCCCAGTAACTTAAGTTAAAAATCAAGGCCAACAAAGACATGAAAGATGTAAAGCTTATTTTTTGCATGGTGATAGTGTATGATAGGAAGAGTGTTTTCTGAAAGTTCCCCGAATTTCCCCCCCTTGCTTCCCCTTAAACCCCCCCCCCCCCCCTCCCCCCAAACACCAGGTTGAAAGTGTAGTGTTTTACTAAAATTACCTATATATTTTGATGTAAACGAGCCATCAGCATAATTGTTTTTTCTTTGGACTCCCCGTTAAATTTACTTTAATAAAATAACCTTACATGTAGCATTATTGCTATTGGGTGGGTTTATATCTGTGATAAAACAAAAAATATATTTTTTTTAAACATGAAATTGTAGATTAGGTCAAACCCTGGTTTTGCAGTAGGTCGTACGCTATTTTATGAGCTTTCCAAAAGTGTATAAAAATATATATTTAAATTTAAGTTGTTACCTAATGAAGCCATTTAAATCCATGCTTCAAACAGCCACATAGCTCACTTAGCGCATCATTCCAAATTGTTCAGTAAATATTACTAAATGATTACTTTTTATTTATTTATTGTTTACACACCCTGTGAGAATGTTTAACAAGCAAAATAAGAACACTGAATTTAAAAAAAATAGAAAGAAAATAAGTACTCACAAGGATTGAAAATGAAGAAATCGGTAGTTATAAGAAAAGCCAAATATATGCTCAACAAGTTTATTAAATTGCAGTTAAAAAACACTTAAAGTAAGGCATAAACTATCAGATACAGTACATATCAACTTTCTTTTCCCCCTCATCATCGTCAGTTCCTTCGTCAATGAAGGGTGGGAGTGAATTTATACAATCAATGCTTTACACAATCATTTATACAATTAATTTAGTTGTACAAAGTTTAACAAAAATATATCAAATTTAGTATTTTTTCACCACTTAAAATTTGGAGATCACTTAGCTTTATTGCTAATAACTTTTAAATGGAGGGAAAATCTACCAAAGTCGATGTGATATACTGAAAGAGAATAAAATTTACTACAAATAACTACTATGCACGTTTTGAAAATACTTATTAAAGGCAGGCAAAAGCTGGCTACAAATAGAAACTTGAAAAAGCAGTTTTTAATGTATTTTTAATTTTTCACCACAAATATTTGATAAAATCACACTTTCATAATTATTTGCAAATTTACATGAATTAGACTTTCCAATGACCCATTGATTAACAAAAACGGTCCAGTAAAAGTCTAGATTTAGTTGTTCAAACTCAAAAATATCCCTTACTCAGTATTTTATCATTACTATAAATTAAGAGGTTGCTTAGCTTTTTTACAAATAACTTTTAAATGGTGAGGAAATCGACCAGAGTGGGAGGTGATATTCTTATAGAGAATAAAATTTCCTTCAAATTGGTACCATGCACTTATTGGAAATACTCAAAATAAGCAGCCAAAAGTCGCACCCAAATAAAAAATGTGAAAAACACCGTTTTCAATGTGTTTTTATAGAAAACATTTTTTTTCCATAAATCATAACAAAAATAAACTTTCATAATTATTTGCAAATCTAAATAAATTAAGCTTTCCAACAGCACAATAATTAATAAAATTGATCCAGTAGAACTCTAGATTTAGTTGTACAAAGATTTTTAAAACTGAATTATACAGGGTGGCTGAAAAGTAACTAAACTTGCACCCCCCCCCCCTTTACATTGAAATCGGTTTGCGGAAACCTTCTTAGATATGAGGGGCTACAATAATTATGGTAAATTTTTTGAAAATTTTGCCCTTAGGGGTAGCGGAGGAGGGGGTAGCTCAAAATTTTTAAATGACAAGTATAGTCGAGTTTGGTATCATTTTACAGGTCTTAACAAAACAAAACAATTGACATAAGGAAATCGAAAATCGGCTTACTAATAACAAAATGGCGCCCAAAAACGTATCAAATCCAAATAACCATGAGGGTGGCTGAAAATTAACTTGCACCACCCTTTAGCTTTTTAACTATTTGAGATATTTGAAATCGGTTTGCGGCAACCTGTTTCGATATGAAGGGCACAATAATGATGGTAAATTTTAAAAATTTTGCCAATAGGGGTAGTGGGGGTTGGGGGTAGCTTAAAATGTTCAAACAGGAAGTATGGTCGAGTTTGGTATCATTTGACCTTAAAATAACTATACAATGAACATAAAGAAAATAGAAATCGGACCATTAATAACAAAATGACAGCTAAAAATGATTAAAACAATGGTTATTAAAATTTTTAACTGCCATTTTGTTTTAGTAATCCGATTTCAATTTTCTTTATGTTAATTGTTTAGTTATGTCAAGACCTGTAAAATGATACCAAACTCGACTATACTTGTTGTTTGAAAATTTTGAGCTACCCCCTACCCCCGCTACCCCTAAGGGCAAAGTTTTCAAAATTTAACATAATTATTGTAGCCCCTCATATCTAAGAAGGTTGCCACAAACCGATTTCGAATATCACAAATGGTTGAAAAATTAAAGGGGGTGCAAGTTACTTTTCAGCCACCCTGTATATAGAATAGATAGTAATATTTACTGGACAAGTTGGAATGTTAACACTAAGTGCGCTTTGTGGCTGTTTGAAGCATGGATTTAAATGACTTCATTTGGTAACAATTTAAATTGAAATATATATTGTTATACATTTTTGGAAAGCTCATAAAATAGGCAAAAAGTTTTGTTACATTGACGTTCTACCTACTGCAAAACCGACATTTGGCCTAATCTACAACTTCACGTTTTAAGTAAAATAATATTTATTTTTCTATCACATATAAAACCCCACCCAATAGCGATAATGATACATGTAAGGTTATTTTATTAAAGAAAATTGAACGGGGAGTCCAAAGAAAAAACAATTATGCTGATAGCTCGTTTACATCAAAAGATATAGGTAATTTAGTAAAACACTACACTTTCAACCTGGTGTTTGGGGGGAGGGGGGGTTTTAAGGGGAAGCAAGGGGGGGAAATTCGGGGAACTTTCAGAAAACACCCTTCCTATTATATACTATCACCATGCAAAAAACCAGCTTTACATCTTTCATGTCTAGGTTCTTACCTAAAGTGACTGGGCTATTAACTGTGATGAACATGAGGTAAAAATAACTGTTGTCAACTTTCTCAATAAGAGGAGGTTTTTAGAGATTTTTGGGAACCTGATAATAGTTATCATGTTGGAAGCGAATCATAATACGTCTTTCAATTAGTAGACATTTATAATGTACCATAATAAGCAAATTTAAAAGCTAGCGAACAGAAAAAATTACCATATGTACCAAATTACCACAAACAACAGGTTGTAAAGCTGGCGAAGAATAGACCAGACAAACCGAACGAATCGATCTCATTTCATGGTTGAATTTTTAATGGTGACTTTCAGTTTCGATGTTCAGCGTCAATTAATTGCCAAGGAACTAATTGTTGTTACGGCGATCGACCATTGGTCGTTGTCGCAGCTCGGAGAAAGCGACTTTTTGTTTGCGGTCTGAGTTTCCAAACGTTTCATCATATCGAAAACTGCAACGCTATTTTTCCTATTACGTAAATGGTGAAAACTTTGGGTCTATTATATCTGTAATTACTATGATAGTCCATTCAAGAAAAGGTTTAACCTCCGAAAAAATCCGAAAATTTTGAAACTTTGCATACTTATTTCTAGGTACCTAGGCAAGGTTATACCAAAAGTCCCCATAAATATGAAGTGAGCTCAAGTGGCAATTAGCGAAAACAGGGCACCTTTTTTGTTTTTTTTGCTAAAATCTAGAGAACCGTTGGTCGGAATTAAAAGTTACTGTATACCAAATGAAAGATCATCAAATATTCAACAAAAATTATATTTACACATTTTTTTAATTCCTAATACGATATTGCTTGGATATCCACAAGTAAAGCTTATTTAAGGTTACTTAACTTATGGATATTCAAGCAATATCGTCCGCGATACTCTGAACATGAGATCCCCTGGCCGTTAGAGGAATGGCTCCGTTTCGTGGCCACCTTTGGAGTCCTGGTTTAACGCCGTTAGACTTTTGGATTTTTGGACTTTTGGACTGTATGTATCAAGAATTTATGAGTTTCTGCATCTTTTAATGCATTTTATGCTATTTATAGGGCCTTTTATAAGCTTTGAAATCACTGACACCTTTTTCGATGACCCTGTATTTTGACTGGACTATGAGATTGACACAATAAACCATCTCAAACCAGCCATTCATTAGAATGTTTTCTTTAATAGAAAAGTTTGAATTATAAGAACTCATCTTATCTTATCTTACTAATATTACAAATGTGAAAGTTTGTGTGTTTGTTTAATTGCTTGTTTGTTTGTTTTTTGTTTGTTTGTTTGAATTTAAATCACGCATTACTGGATGGATTGTGCTGAAATTTGGTATGATAATAGCTCACATTGCCGATTAACATATAGACATATTCTTATCTCAAAAATCCTATCGGGCTCCACCCCAGTGGATAATTTTGTCAGCTGATTCGACCCAACAAGTTGGTTCTATGATATTCAATAGCATTAAAAAGTTATAAGGTTAACCCTGTGGGTAAACCAATTAAATTTGATTGCTCTATTAAATTATTTTGAATTGATGACAACAGCTAATTTGAACCAACTAGCAACAAAAATCTTTGATATAAAATGAGAGTTTTGACAGGAAATCTTTAAGATATAATATGATAATTTAATATGGACCTAATATCATCAACAGTGATGCAACTGCAATTAACCAGGATATAAAAGATTAGTTGTTTCGTATAAAAGTGCTAAAGATGCAGAAACGTCTAAGTAAAGCAGTACATCCCCTCGAGGAGGGGTGGCCCTTCCCCTACATTATTGGCTCGGATTTGCATATAGAGTGACTCCATTACTGGTATTAATGACACTGTTCGATGCGTCCCAAATATCGAGACACTCCGCCACCAATACATCATCGGAACACTGGGGGTGTAACATTAATAGTCTACACTAAACATGACTGAGAGTGTAACATTATTAGTCTACACCGTACTTGACTGGGAGTGTAACATTACTAGGCTACACTGTACATAACTGGGGGTTTAACAATACTAGTCTACACTGTAAATGACTGGGAGTGTAACATTACTAGTCTACACTGTACTTGACTGGGGGTGTAACATTACTAGGCTACACTGTACATAACTGGGGGTTTAACAATACTAGTCTACACTGTAAATGACTGGGGGTGTAACATTAATAGTCTACACTAAACATGACTGGGAGTGTAACATTACTAGGCTACACTGTACATAACTGGGGGTTTAACAATACTAGTCTACACTGTAAATGACTGGGAGTGTAACATTACTAGTCTACACTGTACTTGACTGGGAGTGTAACATTACTAGGCTACACTGTACATAACTGGGGGTTTAACAATACTAGTCTACACTGTAAATGACTGGGGGTGTAACATTAATAGTCTACACTAAACATGACTGGGAGTGTAACATTATTAGTCTACACCGTACTTGACTGGGGGTGTAACATTAATAGTCTACACTAAACATGACTGGGAGTGTAACATTACTAGTCTACACTGTACTTGACTGGGGGTGTAACATTAATAGTCTACACTAAACATGACTGGGAGTGTAACATTATTAGTCTACACCGTACTTGACTGGGAGTGTAACATTACTAGGCTACACTGTACATGACTGGGGGTTTAACAATACTAGTCTACACTGTAAATGACTGGGAGTGTAACATTACTAGTCTACACTGTACTTGACTGGGGGTGTAACATTACTAGTCTACACTGTACTTGACTGGGAGTGTAACATTACTAGGCTACACTGTACTTGACTGGGAGTGTAACATTACTAGGCTACACTGTACTTGACTGGGAGTGTAACATTACTAGGCTACACTGTACTTGACTGGGGGGTTTAACAATACTAGGCTACACTGTACTTGACTGGGGGTGTAACATTACTAGTCTACACTGTACTTGACTGGGGGTGTAACATTACTAGTCTACACTGTACTTGACTGGGGGTGTAACATTACTAGTCTACACTGTACTTGACTGGGGGTGTAACATTACTAGGCTACACTGTACTTGACTGGGGGTGTAACATTACTAGTCTACACTGCACTTGACTGGGGGTGTAACATTACTAGTCTACGCTGTACTTGACTGGGGGTATAGCATTACTAGTCTACGCTGTACTTGACTGGGAGTGTAACATTACTAGTCTACGCTGTAAATGACTGGGGGTGTAACATTACTAGTCTACGCTGTACTTGACTGGGGGTTTAACATTACTAGTCTACGCTGTAAATGACTGGGGGTGTAACATTACTAGTCTACGCTGTACTTGACTGGGGGTATAGCATTACTAGTCTACGCTGTACTTGACTGGGAGTGTAACATTACTAGGCTACACTGTACTTGACTGGGGGTTTAACATTACTAGTCTACACTGTACTTGACTGGGAGTGTAACATTACTAGGCTACACTGTACTTGACTGGGAGTGTAACATTACTAGGCTACACTGTACTTGACTGGGAGTGTCACATTACTAGGCTACACTGTACTTGACTCGGGGTATAACAATACTAGTCTACACTGTACTTGACTGGGGGGTGTAACATTACTAGTCTACACTGTACTTGACTGGGAGTGTAACATTACAAGTCTACACTGTACTTGACTGGGGGTATAGCATTACTAGTCTACGCTGTACTTGACTGGGAGTGTAACATTACTAGGCTACACTGTACTTGACTGGGAGTATAACATTACTAGGCTACACTGTACTTGACTCGGGGTATAACAATACTAGTCTACACTGTACTTGACTGGGGGTGTAACATTACTAGTCTACACTGTACTTGACTGGGAGTGTAACATTACTAGGCTACACTGTACTTGACTCAAGGTATAACAATACTAGTCTACACTGTACTTGACTGGGGGGTGTAACATTACTAGTCTACACTGTGCTTGACTGGGAGTATAACATTACTAGGCTACACTGTACTTGACTGGGAGTGTAACATTACTAGTCTACACTGTACTTGACTGGGAGTGTAACATTACTAGTCTACACTGTACTTGACTGGGGGTATAACAATACTAGTCTACACTGTACTTGACTGGGAGTGTAACCTTACTAGGCTACACTGTACTTGACTGGGGGTGTAACATTACTAGGCTACACTGTACTTGACTGGGGGTGTAACATTACTAGTCTACACTGTACTTGACTGGGGGTGTAACATTACTAGGCTACACTGTACTTGACTGGGGGTATACCATTACTAGTCTACACTGTACTTGACTCGGGGTATAACAATACTAGTCTACACTGTACTTGACTGGGAGTGTAACATTACTAGGCTACACTGTACTTGACTGGGGGTATAACAATACTAGTCTACACTGTACTTGACTGGGAGTGTAACATTACTAGTCTACGCTGTACTTGACTGGGGGTGTAACATTACTAGTCTACACTGTACTTGACTGGGAGTGTAACATTACAAGGCTACACTGTACTTGACTGGGAGTGTAACATTACTAGGCTGCACTGTACTTGACTGGGAGTGTAACATTACTAGGCTACACTGTACTTGACTGGGAGTGTAACATTACTAGTCTACACTGTACTTGACTGGGAGTGTAACATTACTAGGCTACACTGTACTTGACTGGGAGTGTAACATTACTAGGCTACACTGTACTTGACTGGGAGTGTAACATTACTAGGCTACACTGTACTTGACTGGGGGTTTAACAATACTAGGCTACACTGTACTTGACTGGGGGTGTAACATTACTAGGCTACACTGTACTTGACTGGGAGTGTAACAATACTAGGCTACATTGTACTTGACTGGGGGTTTAACAATACTAGGCTACACTGTACTTGACTTTGGGTGTAACATTACTAGGCTACACTGTACTTGACTGGGAGTGTATCATTACTAGGCTACACTGTACTTGACTGGGAGTGTAATATTACTAGTCTACACTGTACTTGACTGGGGGTGTAACATTACTAGTCTACACTGTACTTGACTGGGGGTGTAACATTACTAGTCTACACTGTACTTGACTGGGGGTGTAACATTACTAGTCTACACTGTACTTGACTGGGGGGTGTAACAATACTAGTCTAACTGTATTTGACGGGGGGTGTAACATTACTAGGCTACACTGTACTTGACGGCGGGTATAACATTACTAGTCTACACTGTACTTGACTGGGGGTATAACAATACTAGTCTACACTGTACTTGACTGGGAGTGTAACATTACTAGGCTACACTGTACTTGACTGGGGGTATAACATTACTAGTCTACACTGTACTTGACTCGGGGTATAACAATACTAGTCTACACTGTACTTGACTGGGAGTGTAACATTACTAGGCTACACTGTACTTGACTGGGGGTATAACAATACTAGTCTACACTGTACTTGACTGGGAGTGTATATTACTAGTCTACGCTGTACTTGACTGGGGGTGTAACATTACTAGTCTACACTGTACTTGACTGGGAGTGTAACATTACTAGGCTACACTGTACTTGACTGGAAGTGTAAAATTTCTATGCTCTACTGTACTTGACTGGGAGTGTAACATTACTAGGCTACACTGTACTTGACTGGGAGTGTAACATTACTAGTCTACACTGTACTTGACTGGGAGTGTAACATTACTAGGCTACACTGTACTTGACTGGGAGTGTAACATTACTAGGCTACACTGTACTTGACTGGGAGTGTAACATTACTAGGCTACACTGTACTTGACTGGGGGTTTAACAATACTAGGCTACACTGTACTTGACTGGGGGTGTAACATTACTAGGCTACACTGTACTTGACTGGGAGTGTAACAATACTAGGCTACACTGTACTTGACTGGGGGTTTAACAATACTAGGCTACACTGTACTTGACTGGGGGTGTAACATTACTAGGCTACACTGTACTTGACTGGGAGTGTAACATTACTAGGCTACACTGTACTTGACTGGGAGTGTAACATTACTAGGCTACATTGTACTTGACTGGGGGTATAACATTACTAGTCTACACTGTACTTGACTGGGGGTTTAACATTACTAGTCTACACTGTACTTGACTGGGGGTGTAACATTACTAGGCTACACTGTACTTGACTGGGAGTGTAACAATACTAGGCTACACTGTACTTGACTGGGAGTGTAACATTACTAGGCTACACTGTACTTGACTGGGGGTTTAACAATACTAGGCTACACTGTACTTGACTGGGGGTGTAACATTACTAGTCTACACTGTACTTGACTGTACTTGAGGAGTCATGTATTATATATCAAACAAAACATATTCAACATCTTACTAATAAGTTAGAGCTGTACATTCTCTTCTTCTAAATTAGTATTTTATTTTATAACTATAAATATAATGTGATACGCTATTCAAGAACAATTGTCCACTCCCATTGAATGGCCAAATGGTGATAGTTGTCAAGTTAAGTTAGTTATGTTATTTAAGATAATGAACATATCCATTGTGGAGACTGGTCTTATAGACTGGGAGATCTTTTTTCGTTGATAGGTGAAAATCAAACCACTTGTATACAGAATTTTAAAAACACAAAAGTAAAATGGCACGTTAATGTCATTCAAGATTAGTGACATTCAAATCCGGACAGAACCCACTACAATACCATGCATGCGTATGAACGGACGAAAAATCCCGTGTTGGTTTGGTCAAACCTCTTTCTGAACATTATAGTCCTTGTGGTCTAAATTAACGTGGCTTGTTGCAGTATTATAGTGATCATATGAGTTTTCCTTCCTCAGACGCTCGTACATTTAAACAGTGTAAATTTTCCCCTGACACTCCCCAACCTAATCTATAAAGTAACACCAAGTAACAGTCTAGCTAGATAGGATGGAGTCCTAGTACCAAATAATTACGAGGCTGTGGCTATTTAAACAATAAACTAGAGGTGCTGTATGGTATATCGGCGATGTTTATGCTGTTATTAGCTAACGTGTGTTAGTGTGAGTGTGTGTGGGAGGGACATATACATTCCCAGATTGCGGGACAACATAACTCCACTGGATTGAGCCATCGGGCTGGCGATGAAGTGGCTTATGGTGTACACTGATACCAGGCTTGCTACACCACCTTA
The DNA here is from genome assembly GCF_028750875.1 of Macrosteles quadrilineatus. Classification (NCBI taxonomy): domain Eukaryota; kingdom Metazoa; phylum Arthropoda; class Insecta; order Hemiptera; family Cicadellidae; genus Macrosteles; species Macrosteles quadrilineatus. The sequence goes on from NW_026542594.1 coordinate 14,066,004, forward strand.
CCACCACAACGCAACGTTTACTCTACATACAGACTCACACTCACACGAGTTGTCTATCGAACACCACTATGAGGAATAAATACTATGAAAGATGTTTTGGTGTTCAGGTCAGTCAATCTGGTTTCACTCATTTATGTTTTTCTTATTCTTATAACTCTGAGATTATAATTCGAACAAGCCTATCTTAGTTGGAGCACTTGGAGGAAAGTATTTACTTTCTTTCGGGTATAATAAGAATGGTGGTAATGATTAATCGAATAAGCAGGGTGATTCTAAAATAAATAAACAACTAACAGCAATGTTTTAATTACAAGGGCAATGGAACTTAAACACTTTCAGGAAGTATATACTGTATTTTTAAGCTGTATAATTTCCATACATTTATATGCATATAATATGCATATAAATAATATATGTATATGTTTATACAATATACATTTACATGTATGACAAGTGTTCATTGTGCGCACCTCGATTCACATACAATAGATCAATCCTATGTTTGGGATCTGACCAAATTCACTGCAATTTTTAGTCTACTGACTGAATAGTTTGGTCAATACTCTGAGTACTGCAGCGACTGTAATGAGAGAGGCACTACAAACACTTGGTATTTCACATAACCCTGTTAATAGAAACCACGGAGGACATCCCAACATTGGCTTGTTGATGTCAGCTATATTGTCAATACAGCTTGTTGAAAGATTTTCACCAAAATATTACGTTAGGTGAAAATCGCTTGAATAAAAACATTTCGAGCTCCAGCATAGTAAAACTATCAGTTGTAAAATTTGAACCACAAATCTCTTTTCCTCGTCGGGTTTCTTTTTAATTGAACAACAATAGCTGATCAAATATTTTCAAACTCATGCAAAATGGTTTCTAAATAGGGGCAATTTTCTTCCTAGGCACTAAACTTTGCCATTCAACACATCTTTTAGCATTTTTGACAACAATCAACTGTATCAAATTAAAGTAGAGGTATTTTACTCCCTACAAATACCAACTACTGTACACTGAAGTAAGCTTCGTAACTGTTCGTTTATAGGTGTTTATATTTATTTACTGTACATATTTTAGAATCACCGATTAATTTAACACACATTTTATCCATGTATTCAACAGTGCAATTGCACCGAATTGACGGAATTAAACAACTTCTTTCTTCTTTCATCATCGGATGTTTGTAGAGTTGGGATACGAAGAAAGAGAATAAAGAGGGAAAAAGAGAGAGCAGGTTGCGGAAGGACGAGAACAGAACAGGCGACCACGCGGGTATGAGGACTTAATTTGGATCTGGTTGGTACAAAATTGCAAAATTGGACCTGTTGAAGATCGTGCGACCGGTCAATAAATCTCGCGAGGCAAGTTAATGAAGATATCCGAGCCCTCACGACCGCGACTATTATCAGTTAAACAACTCAATAATCTGCGTCTCTAAATCGCTAAAACTGACAGAGCGGGAGAGTTATGTCCGACACTCAGGGCGACCGTGGACCGGCACGGCGATGAGCAAGGCGCTGGAGCCGACCAGAGCCGACCTGGTGACGTAGTGATGGGGCGACGTGCTGATATTGTGACTAGGTGACGTGCTGATGCTGTGACGTGACGTGGTGACGTGCTGATGTTGTGACGTTGTGACGTGGTGGCGTGCTGATGTTGTGGCGTACGATATAGTGTTGCTGTGTATGTCCGACACTCAGGGCGACCGTGGACCGGCACGGCGATGAGCAACGCGGTGGAGCCGACCAGAGCCGACCTGGTGACGTAGTGATGGGGCGACGTGCTGATATTGTGACTAGGTGACGTGCTGATGCTGTGACGTGACGTGGTGACGTGCTGATGTTGTGACGTTGTGACGTGGTGGCGTGCTGATGTTGTGGCGTACGATTAGTGTTGCTGTGTATGTCCGACACTCAGGGCGACCGTGGGCCGGCACGGCGATGAGCAAGGCGCTGGAGCCGACCAGAGCCGACCTGGTGACGTAGTGATGGGGCGACGTGCTGATATTGTGACTAGGTGACGTGCTGATGCTGTGACGTGACGTGGTGACGTGCTGATGTTGTGACGTTGTGACGTGGTGGCGTGCTGATGTTGTGGCGTACGATTAGTGTTGCTGTGTATGTCCGACACTCAGGGCGACCGTGGGCCGGCACGGCGATGAGCAAAGCGGGGTAATCGACCTACTGACGGACGGAGTGATATGCCGTCGTGCTGAATTGGTGACATGGTGATGTTGCGACTTTTTAACGAGGTGACGTATTGACGTGGAGACGTGTACAAGTTGTGGCGTGAGGGCTTGCTGAATAGCTGATGTTATGACTTGATGACGTTGTGCCATCTAACATGATGACGTAGTAACCGTGTGACGTGGTAAAACTGGGTGTTATTATGGAATAATGTCATTACGTGGGGACTTGTCCAATTTATCAGTGACAAATTGACGTTACGTGATGACGACATGATAAGCCTACGATCTAGCGATGTGAAGATGTGGTTTTATGACGTTTTGACTTCATGAGATGATGTCAGGTATTAAGTTCACAAAGACGTGGTGTAATTGTCATTTTCTTGGTAAATAGAGGTGACCAAATTACGTACATGAATCTGACTTTGATACCTCCTTGAAAAATAAAGGAAAAAATCCTTTGTTGATTTATTAGGACATATGTTGTAGAATAAATTTATGAGTAGTATACATCAACAAAATATATGATGCCTAATATTGATTCCAATTATTTGGTTTAATGTGAATACAAAATTCGAAAACTCTTAAAATTCTGAGTAAATCTTGTGATTCTGTTACATAGATTTACTGTGCAAAATAAAGATGATTTGATGTGACTTAAACATTTAATGCTGGTCACATGTCCACCAATATGTAATTTTCTATAACAAGCTTGTTCTGTAGCTTAAGACTTTTACCGGTTTGGGTCCTGTAAGCTATGAATGATATTGGTTTTCATACTCCTAGAATAAGTTAACATGTTGCAGAAATAATAAATTGGAAATAATATAATAAAAGTATAGTTTTATATCGTATATTTATATCAACAGCCAACGATTAAAGATCTAGTCCCCAAAGATCCATGTGATTTTTGCTCCCAGCAAAATAAGATTCAATTGAAAATCTATCATTCTGTAATTATCTCATTAACAAAAGTACAGTAATCGTTTCAGCCCTTTACATCCACTGTTTAGGTGTATAATTCGCTGCAAGGTGCTCTGTACCCTGGAGGGTTGGTAAGTTTATTGTACGTTTGGAGAAGGCTGAAGTTTATTGTACAACCCTAATTGCTTCGTCCCCTCTCGTGCCACCTGAGGTGTATTTATTTTACGTCATTGGTGACGCAGTCATGTTGGTCATCAAATCCTATAATAAACCCTGTTACTTTAAATAAACGCTATATAAATCTCGTTAATTTATTCAACTCTTATTACACAACTCAAGAGTGTTCGCGTTCGGAATTTCACTCCTCTTGGCTGTAACGTTTATTCTGTCCGGGAGGTTAGATTCCGCTGTCCTGTTCAAGCATAGATATGTCTATACTCCTTTTATCTATGGTTCAAGTAAAGGGTAACAACTGTCACATAGCGCGCTGACGTGATACTGAGGCTTTTGACTACGAATGGGAATAAATATGTAATATCATGATTATTCAAGACAATATGTTCAACAGAGTAATTAAAATACCCCCGGTTAACAAGTGGATGTCACCAACATTAGCAGCAGGATGTTAAAATGCTAACCGTGTCTGCCCACTGGCTTGGTTTGAGCGAATTTTCCTTATAGGGATTAAGCTATTACCGTGGGTCCCATGGTAAGAACTGGACCCGGGACCAATTTCCTCTTTTTGTTTTGAGATCCCCAGTGGCCAAAAATATATGTGTCCGATAGTACGATAACTCGAGCAAAGATGATTAAATTTTGATAAAATTTAGTACAAACGTGTAACCCTACGTATATTCTCACCAGCATGATCGGACTAAGGGAACGGGGTTTTATGGGGTGTTTTATACGGTAAAAATTTGGGTTTTCCATTTTTGACCCTAAAAACTTATATTTTAAACATTCTTTCTAACCCATTTTGTAGGGCTTAAAAATAAATATTTTTTGTATATTGAAGCGTTATTGTATTCCTAATGGTAACAGGGAAAAGAGTGCTGATAAAAAATGACCAAGCGATTCTCGTGGAGAATTATAAAGATTAAATACATTTTGCTTGTTTATGGTTATATTTTAATCCAATTTCTATTTTTTTACATTTCTTACTTAGCTTTTAACATTTAAATAAAAAATGGCCAGTAGCAGCAAACCTATGTACTCATTAAAATTAATATTATTAAAATAGGAAAGAAATCTGACAATTTTAAGGGAATATTTTAGTGGGAATTTAACCAGGTAAATGGAAATTGCAGGTTAATTGCGGCGGGGGTATTTATACATAGCCTACATTGGCTACGATGGTTTACAAACTTGTAATGTGACGGGTTATATAACACCATTAAATCTCCTTTGGGAGATTGAAACGTTGTTGTCCTGTTTAACGTTTGTCGATATACTATACACCCGGTGACTTATGCAGTCTAAAAGTATATATATTAAGGATTTTTATTCCTAAAATTACCCTGCCAAATCGTCAATACGATTATTTTTTAGTTCATCTTTAATCCCTTAAATCTTTATAAGAAGATTTACCAAGAACCCATAAGGGCGTAGGCACTTTGAACTTCACCCAACAGTGATTACATGGCAAATTTCATCAGTGAACGGAACATTTACTTCTAAATTTACACTCAAAAGGAACTTTTTATGTTTTTATGCTACAAAAAACCTTTTGTAGCAGGTGTGATCTTGTCTCCAAAGTCGTCTTTTGTTTAGCATTAGCTAAAAAACTGTCGAGCGATTTTTGCTTTAAATGAGAATAACATCTTCCTCTATATTTATATGACGTTTTTCATGTACCAAGGAATACTGCGGAAAAACTTAACATTATTGAACAAATATACATACCATGTATAAAGCACTATGCCTATACTTGAAACTGGTTAAATAACTGGGGACGTAAAGAAATTTAAAAAACTTTTAATTCGTTATGAGATTATTGTCAAGTGGATACACGACCTAATTTGGGTGAAATGAACCTCGGAACTACGGACTATTTATGCAATTGAATTCGGACCGAGGTTGGTAAGGGTAATTATTGGAAGTTAAAATGTGGTCGGAAAGATATTTTAGTCTTTCACGTGTGTGGCACTTCCCCATGGTGCTATCTTACAGCTTTCATTGTGCTATCTTAGAGTTTTTTATATATTTTTTTACTCTAGTGGAATTTTTAACGTTTTGAAAGACAACGGTCCAAACCCTGGTCTTGTTACTATCTAAAGTCGACCTTTTTATTAGATAGCATCATTAATTCATAGCCCAATCACAAATGGCATCTGGGTCTGGAAACGATCTCGCTTTCACAGGATTCTCCAATTGGCTGGTCTACATACCACAAGACAGGCAACGCTTCAAACCAGAAAAATCACAGCATAAGGTAGAGATTATTGAAGGACGAGAATCGAATGAACTATCACATTTTGCTTACTAAGAAAACTAAGTTTTAATGTGACGTTTTACAAATTTTAAAATACAAAAGGTAGCCACACTTCTATCACAATTTATTGTATAGTGGGGGGGGGGGGAATTAATCTTGTCCGGTGTGTTGCTAGTCTAGTTAGTTAATGATAAGCATTCAAACTTCGGCGCGAAAGAAAACGGTTCCACTACCGACATATACACAAGAACATGAGAGGTTTGCACAGATTTTCCATAAAAGCATTTGTAATTCTTCTGTAATAAATGCCACTAGTGTGGACACTAACACAAAAAACATATATTGCAAAATGTATATGCAATACATGCTCGTCCTCGGTTAAGTTAAATTACTCTTTGTTACCAGTATTACTAGGCTAGCATGTGATCGGCTCTATACAACAAACTCTTTTGTGAATTCAGAATAACCCTTAAACATTGAATGAACTTCATGAATTATTTTGTGATATTAAGGGTAAAGAGGATACAATAATAGATCATTTCCAGAAGGCTCCCAGTCCCCTTAATTCACGCGATCACGTTGCGATGGTAAAAGCTCTTACTCATCGCTTTAAGCTTGACTGTTGGATACTGAATTAAGCATCCCGTCTATAACAAATCTTTCATTAAAAAGATCGGAGTTGACTGGACCACTGAAAGATTGTGCTACAGTCTAAACTTATATTTTCCCCATTAGTTTTTGTTACTGTGGTTTGTTTGTCATGAAAGGTGCTGCAGTTCCTTTCATTCAACTTTCAATGCAACTTGTCTATTTCTATATTTAAATTGGGTCAACTTTATCATTGGGATGGAATGTCTAGTTCATTACATTGTCAACGCTTAAAGTTATACACACTAGTTAAAAGTTGTCCACTCTTCATTTTCAATGCCTACTCGTATATGATGGACATCGAGTTTGCAATAAACTATATATTTGGGAAGACAGCAGACAGGCGCAGGTGGGCCGGTAGTGGCTCTCTGGGGTGAACCGTCGCAGTTGTAACTCAGCTAACAACTGTCCAACTCGCATCCATCCCTGCTGCGACTCGCTGTGAAATTACTTCCTACAACTTTACAATCTTTAACACTGAAGAAATAAAACACGTGGCAGTTCACATTACGAACAACGTTTGATTTAGTTGGTTAATATTTTTAGATTTAAGTAAAACTCGAAACATATATTTAAAGCATGGGTTTTACCTTAGTACAAAGCCACTTTTATTTAATTGTTGTATTTAAGATATGTCTTGCGCATAGGGGTTTCATATAGGTGTTGTAATGATCGTATACAAAAAAGTACCAGGGGACCGAGCCTTGCTCGGATGTGGTTAATTGGTTAACATTTTTATTACAAACCATAGACATTTGATCACTGAAAAAATAACAACTCTGTAATGTAACACTATACAATTAACAATAAAATACACTTTTATGATCTTGCTTAAGTTTAAGTGCTACTCGCACAGAATGTTTCTCCAATATGTGTGGTGAACTATATGTTTGTTGTATTGCAGCATAATTTAAGAAACTAAGTCAAAATGCCCCCGCCTCAGCAAACCTGCTGACTAAGCGAATTTCCATTTATCTGAATTGATTTTAAATTAAATCTATTCAAGCAGCATTAGATTTAACGACTACCTAGGTTTGCTGCTACAAGGAAACTAATAAAGTGTATTTTTTAGTAATATATTATTAGTTTATCATAAAATAAATAAATTTGCCAAGTAAGATCAAAATATATCCATAAAAAAGCAAACTACAACATTTTAAAATATTCTTTATAAAATAATAGAGTAATAGAATAGCATAGGAATTTTAAATTTACAATTTCCTAAAAATAAGGCAAAGTTAGTTGGGGAACTCTTAATTTTGCCTGGTCTTACAGCAAAAAAAAACGTTCTATTTCAGTTATTTGTCGTCTGATATTTTTTATCTTGGTTTCGTTTGATAAGGAATTAAAAATTATTTAAAATGTATTCTTGGAATTTTTTTATAGAATTAGCCGTTTTTGAGTTATTTAAGGTATAAAAACTCAAACGGCCGCCATTTTAAAATTTACAATCGGAACAATTTTTTTTATTTTTTTTATAATATGTCTTGTGAATGTTAACATGGTTACTAAATTTCATAATCATCGAATGAAAAACTTCACGCATAAAAATATTTTTGTACAAAAAAGCAAAATGGCAGATAACTGGGTAAATATGCATTTTCGGACATACCTTCACATAAACTTTTTTCTTCCTTTTAGTATGACGATTCATTTCCTAAAGTCCTTAAATGTGTTCGTGGACACCCTGTATTATGAATATTGTAGTGATTAGGACTACTATTTGTATATACAAATGCAATGTTAATAACTAAGTACCCTTTTTGAAACTCATTTTACTAAACACTAGTGATACTAGTGAAATGAAATAGTAGATCGGGTCTAGGTCTTACTTTGCCACCTACGGTAATAGCTACTATTGGGAAAGTCACTAAAAGGAAAACTTTTTCATGTACTAGTCCAAGCAAACTTAAAAACAGACACAGGAATCATAAAAAAAACTGGGTAGCCTACTTTCCTGTTAAAGGGAACATTCATTATTATCGATGGTTTTATTTCTCGATATATCGATATTAACAAATTGAAACATATCAACTGACAACTACGATAAATATTGTTCAGTATCAACAAACAATAATAATACCCCCGCCGCAGCAAGCCTGCCGTCTAAGCGAATTTCCATTTGGCTGAATTGATTTTCAATTGATCTATTTAAATAATACCATAATACCTATTAGGTTTAACGAGTACCTAGGTTTGCTGCTACAAGGAAACTAATAAAGTCTGTGTTTTAAGTAAAATAATTATTGCTTAGTATAAATTGAATATATTTGCCAAGTTTGATCAAAAGATATCTATAAACAAGCAAACTACAACATTTTACAATATTCTCCATAAGAATAACATTGGAATTTTAAATTTACCATTTTTTTAGTTTTCTCCGTAACCAGTAACCGTACAAAAACACTTTGATATACTGAATTGTTTGTTTTTTTAAGCTCTTTAAGAAGGTTTAGAGTAAAATTGGGAAATTTTGTGTTTTGAGGGTCAAAAGTGAGAAAACCCAATTTTTGCGCCATAAAACCGCCCATAAACCCCTGTTCCCATGGTCCGATCATGCTGGATCGCGAACTCATTCTAGTTTATCCCACCTTACACCTTCAAACCAAATTTCAAAATCGGATAAAAATTACTCAAGTTATCGTGTTCACGGACACACATATATATATATATATATATATAAATCTATATATATACATATATACAAATTTGAACGAATGGTGTTTTTGGCCTTTGGGGACATCAAAATGAAAAAGAAAATCGGTCCCGGGCCTAAGTCTTACCATGAGACCTACGGTAATAGCTACTTCCCTATAGGGAAATTCGCTAATACTTCCCGATAGGAAAATTCGCTAAAATGAAACTGTTCTAAAAAATAACCTAACATAACTAACCAAACTTGCTGTAACATTTAAAAATTCCGTGTTTAACTTGCCTTTTCTGTTATCAAACGGAGTTTTTAAATGGTACAGTAAGTTTGGTTGGTTATGTTAGGTTAGCTTAGAACAGTTTCATTTCTTAATCCATATAATAGACTGTTTTAGCCTAAACAAGATCAGTTAGTTAGTTGTTGTCAATTTGTAATGGATCGGAAAACAAAAATATCGATATATCGAAAAAATCATCGATAATAATGAATGTTCCCTTTAACAGGAAAGTACCAAAAAGGGTATTATTTATTTTTTTTTATTTTTTCTATGCAGAATAACATTTTAAAGTTCAAAATCGGTCCACGGGAAAACCATAAAATCACGATTAAAATGGCGGCTTTCCCAACATTGGAGCATTTTTTTTAAGTGTCATATGCCTTTTTTTATGCATATTTTTCTAAACATTTACTTGGAACCACCACCAAAATTTATTGGGTGGTTGGTTAGTACTTCATTTCGATAGGGAACGCGTTTTTGGCCGCCATCTTGGATCTACAATATTGGATATAATTTTTTTATTATAACGATAGTGTTTTGACACATTATTATAAACTAGATTTTAACTCTGATTCCAATGCCAAAATACCTTTTTAAAAATCTTTTCGTTTTAAAGATGTATATTCAAAAGAAAATTTCCCGTAATTTTCTTATGAACGTTTCGTTCTACATTTCTTAAGATTATTTTTCTTCTCCAGTTCTTACTAACGCTTGCAGTTCGTTCTAGCCTTAAAATATAGCCTACATTGGTTAAAGGGCTTTCATTTAAGATATTGATCATTAAAACCAATATTGTAGAGACCAGTTACAGTCAGAGAAACATAGGATATATCTTTACAAATTGGAAGGTTTGACATAACTGGTAGATTTATGATAAGATTATAAATAATTTCAGATTTTATTTTTTTTCTGGCCATCTTTGGTGAGACAAAAAGCATAGACAAAAAGTTTTGTCTATGGACAAAGCAGATCGGAAAACACCAAAACTGAGAGTAAAAAAGAATACATTGATTGAGAAAACAAACGAATTGAATGATAAAATGATGCGAACAAGAATCGATGTGCTATAACTACTAATGGAAAGAAAGATATGATAAGTTACATACTATATATTCTACAACCTTTGTGTTTATAATTAGAACTTCCTAGGTTTTAAGATCTTTTCTAGAATTATGATTTATAATATAATTCTTCAAGTACATTATAAAAAAAAAAAACATGTTATGCATAGTACTCAGACAATGATAAAAATTATGGTGTAAGGCTTGTAGCATTGATTGCATGACCAAAATTGTGTTCAGCGGTTTTTTTGCGGGGATTGCGTTTCGTCTTTACTATCATCATCAGCTCCTTCTCACACTACGTTCAATAATTATTTTGAAGTAAAACTACCCAAGTCAGGTTTTATAACTTTTTTAGAACAAAAATAAATATTCTATTAGAATAATTTATTAAATCATTACTTTGCATTCTATCTCTCAAGAAAAATTCGTTATATTTACAATCTATCCATCTATTTATCCAATTCTTATTTGTTATTTTACTATGCTCTTATATGAGCAATATTTGTTTGTATATGTATGCTTGCCTGCACAAAGATCTCGAAAACGACACCAACGATTTCCTTAAAATGTTTTAAATAATTTATTTTTGGCCTAAAAACGTGTTTCAAACCGTTAACACTGCCGTTTACTTGTTTAGGGAAATATTTTCTTCAAACTTGGTTAGTTTATTTATTTCATACCAAGCTATTATTATTTTACGAGAATACACACTTTATTACCTTCCCGGTAGCCACCACTCTAAGTACTCGATTAAAGTAATAGTATCCCAAGTAGCACACAAGTTGGTCCAACGCTGGGAAATGGTTGGCGGGAATTTTAACTGTTAGCCAACGTTGGCCCAACCGAACTTGTATTCGTTGGCCCTACAAAGGAAAGAATCGTTGGGCCTTTGTTGGATTCAAGTATAAAACATTCTAAAACAAATTTAACTAATTAATTTATCTATAAGAACATAAATGCTATGGCAGCACAATATAAGACGATTTTCAAGAAAATTGGATCGACAATAAATGTAGTCAGATGATGTTGTGATATTTGTGGTACTAGATACAATGGGGAAAACCTGTATAACATATAATTATAATAATGCAAAAAAAAAAAATATTCTTTAACTTATTTGAGAAAATGTTTAATAGTTGAACAATATAATTGGAAAGATTAATTAATCCATATAACAATCCATTATAATAACATTACAAATCTAATGGTAATTAACGAATCTATATTCAAATACCCAGTATCCTCTCAAACCCCCAGAAAAACAATTTAACTACTTACAGATTAACAGTATCATATTATATACTGTAGTATCAAAAAAAAAAGTATTGCGATCAATGCAACTGTTGGCTACTCTTTTATTACTTGAAAACTCTCGGTATCATCAATCACAGATAGTTCAGAGTTAAGGTAAGAGACTCACAAGGCGAAGGTATCAGATTCGAGACCCGTCTGGTTAAAAAAATTGTGTTCTATTTATTTTTTTACAAAATTTGTTTTATGAACTATTTATTCAATTTACTCAACTAATAATTATGCTTTTCAGACTTAATCATTATTATTTTATGTTTAGGTCCCACGGGGTGGCTGGCCCTTCGCTAAAAATTGGTTGGTTGGGATAAGACCTGGTGCCAAAACATGCCGATGGCCAACCATAGACAGGAACGTTGGGCAAACAATTTGCCAACAATTTTTGCTACTTTGGCTATTAGAATTTAAATAGGTAGGAGATAAATCTGACATGTTTAAGGAAATATTTTAGAGAAAACCAAACAGCCCGAATGGGAATTCGCTTAGTCTGCAGGATTAAGAGGAGAATATTTACTCAACACCGAAAAACTGTCTTAATTTCATAGTAGGGTTTATATAAACAAAGTTAAGTTCTCACAGCATTTTGTTGCTGCTTGATTCAAATTAGCTGTTGTCGTAAATGCAAAAAGAATTAATAGTAATGCACCCTTTTGGTAAACCTTATAACCTTTTAATAATATTGAATATCATAGAACCAACTTGTGTAGTAGAACAAGTTGGCAAAATTCTTTACTGTAATTAATTTTGAATACCACGTAGCGTTCGCAGAGGCATCCACAAAATTGAGCGGAGACATCTTGGTTCATATTATATTGTTATTGACCGTCACCAACCAGCTTCATAATTATTTTGTCCTACAATTTTAAGTGAAGACAACATTTGTATAGAGATAAATATTTTAGGAATTAGAATGGCTACACGTTGTTGCGTAGTGAAGGGGAGTAAAATACCCCGCCGCAGCAAACCTGCCGACTAAGCGAATTTCCATGTGCCTGAATTGATTTTCAATTAAATGTATTAAATTAACATTAGGTTTTATGAGTACATATGCTTGCTGTTACAGGGAGGGTAAAAAGTGCATTTTAAGTAAAATATTAATAACTTAGTATAAAATAAATATATTTACCAAGTTTGATATATTGTTCAAGTGCAGTGGTAGAATATTATAGTTATGGTAGATGTGCTATACTATTGTATACCGTAAATTATAGTAAACCAAATGTTCTTAAAACTCTGCTAGTAAGCTTGTATTTTAAACAGTGCTTTGTATTTAGATTTTACTTAAGCTCCTTACCAATAGAAACACATATTTTTTAGTATAGAAGAAGTAAGACTGCAGAGTTGGATTTTAGGGACAACCTACCGTCATTTCAAAGCGCCTGTATTTCACTCTCTGCTATTTGCTTACACACCTGCAGTGTGAGTTGGTGTGTCGGAGTGACAGGCTCCTTGTTAGTTGCATGTTGACAATGTAATAACGCTACATTACATTTCAAAGAATAAGAACAAGTAATTATTTATTCATCAACAATCAACATGTTGACCTTATGAGTATCTATAATATTAAAACGTGACAGGGTTTTTTTTATTTCACAATTCTGAAACAACCACTTGACAGATTTTCATGATTTTTGTGTTGAAAGAAAGATAATTTTGAGAACTAGGGAATATCGAAGTTATAATTTTAGTTAAGGGTCACAGTTTTTTAAAAATTAAGTTTTAATTTTTAAAAAGTCTAGCAGCCGACGCTAACATTCTAAATTAGCTTTTGGTATGATATAATTTGCTTAACATAACAGCTGTAAACATTCAGCGTTTATGACACAAATTCAGCGTTTGGATAAAAATGAAAAGACAAGGGGGGGGGACAAGGGGTGTCTTACTTATACTATGTGTAATGCTGATCATTGATACGTTCTTTTATTCGGTAAGAGGATGAGAGATTATTTTAAAATACATAGTAAGATACTAGATTATAATTTATTTTTATTTTTGAGCAGTCTTTAAAATAATTAGTTTGTCTTAGTGCAATATAATTTGTTATAACTAACAGCTGGTTAAATAACAAAATATTCTATAGAACTATGAGGTTAGTCTATTTAATCTGTGGTTTTGTCATTGATTATAAAAATAAGTAAGATTCTATAACCATTGCTGTATACGAATCGAAGCTCACGAATCTTCAAATAAAGCTTACGAAAATTATTTTACCACTCGACTTTTTGAGGAAAGGTTCGGAAAATAACAATGTTTACATGCTTTGATTCGTCCTGACAGCTTTTTCTTTACAATAAATTTTGAACTGCATAAACTATGCTTGAATTAGTAGACACACTAAACACAGTTTTATTGGACTTCAGTACTCGATTCCCGTACGTAGGACGGGCCAATCCAATAACTCGTTCATATTTAAAATGAATTAAATAATTTTGTCAGCTGTTTCAACTACACATGTTTGTTCTATGATTGTCAGTAGCATTTAATAGTAAATTACGTTACAAGTCCTGAAAATAAGTGTTTGCCGGACAAGTGTGGTCGTTCCCGTGTGAGACGAAGTCGAGTACGGGATTACCATACGAGTCCGGTAAACACATTTTGGACGAGTTACGTACGATAGTTTACACCATATTACTAAATATGTACAGATCCTTATATTACCACCAACTGAAGGACTAAAAATCACTAGTCAATAACATGTTTTTGTTTATAGCAACTCATACAGTATAATCCGACATAAATTATAAGAATGTGTTGAAATTCTAAATTATGAAAAAAGGGCGGAAACATGGATATAAAAGAAGAACTGCAAATCTATCTACACTCAAAAGAATCACGCCGACCAAATTCTTAATGTAATGCAAAAGCAAAAACAAAATGCAATTCATGAAAAAATCAGACAAATCAATAAAGAATCTTGTACATTCATATGTTACAAAATAATTTATAAATAAAAAAACTTTTTTAAAACAAAACGTTTTTAAATGCACTAAAAAGTAGAAAATAATTTCTAAATATGTGGAGAATATAAATACGTGTAAGATTTAAAACGAAAAAACGTGGGGTGCATGCAATTGATAATTTACAATTACCTTCACCTATTGAACTAATGTATTATTATCAATTGCATGCACCCCACGTTTTTCGTTTTAAATCTTACACGTATTTATATTCTCCACATATTTAGAAATTATTTTCTACTTTTTAGTGCGTTTAAAAACGTTTTGTTTTAAAAAAGTTTTTTATTTATAAATTATTTTCTACTTTTAGCGAATTTTCCATATAGGGAATAAGCTATTACCGTAGTACTCATGGTAAGACCTGGACGCGGGACCGATTTTTTTTTCGTTTTGAGGTCCCTAGAGGCCAAAAACACCATCCGTCCAAATTCATATATAAATATATATATATATATATATATATATATATATATGTGTGTGTGTGTGTGTGTGTGTGTGTGTGTGTGTCCGTCAGCACGATAACTCGAGCAAAAATGATCCGATTTTGATGAAATTTGGTACAAACGTGTAAACGTACGTTTATTCGAACGAGTTCGCGATCCAGCATGATCGGACCATGGGAACGGGGGTTTACGGGGGGTTTTATGGGGTAAAAATAGGTTTTCCCATTTTTGACCAAAAAAACATAAAATTTAGCAATTTCTTTCCAAACCATTTTGTAGAGCTTAAAAAAACAAATAATTTTGTATATTGAAGCGTTATTATGCGCCTAATGGTTACGGAGGAAATTCCAAAAAATTGTAAATTTAAAATTCCCATGTTATTCTTATGGAGAATAAGTAAACTGTTGTAGTTTGCTTGTTTGTGAACATATTTTGATCAAATTTGGAAAATGTTTTTATTTCTTACTAACTATTCACATTTTACAACAAAAAAAAAACAGTTTTACCCTCCCTGATGCAGCAAACCTAAGTACTTGTTAAACTAATTCTATTTAAATCAAGAATAAATGTTATATTTTTAAGTAGACATTTCAGTGTAAATCCAATCAGTCAAATGGAAATTCGCTTAGTCTGCAGGTTTGCTGCGGCGGGGGTATTTAGTTTTTTACGTGTGTGGATGTTAAATCTATTTCAAGCATCTATATCAGATTAAGACAGAGGCATGTGGGAAATCTAAATTATGAAAAAAGGGCGGAAACATGGATATAAAAGAAGAACTGCAAATCTATCTACACTCAAAAGAATCACGCCGACCAAATTCTTAATGTAATGCAAAAGCAAAAACAAAATGCAATTCATGAAAAAATCAGACAAATCAATGAAGTTATAGGTCGACCACTTAGAAAAGAACCCGCGCGCTAATGCTATTAACATTAGCGCGCGGGTTCTTTTCTAAGTGGTCGACCTAGGTCAATCAATGAATCAATGAATCAATGAAGTCAAAGGTTTATTTGAGTTTATTTTCATATAATTATGTATAATATTGAATGTATGGCCTACTCACTAACTATAAATATATCAATCTATTTAATTTATTGTTTACTTTATAGAATACTAAATAATTAACAAATGAAATTATTAACAAACACTTTAAAAATACAATCAGATTGTTTATCTTTATTTTGAAATGTTTGTTTGTATAAAGAGTTTTTTTTTACTTTATTTTATTTTACAATCTGTTCAGTACAACTGTGAACAATTAGTAAAAAGGCATAATATAAGTAAATGACTTGACCAAGAATCTCCCCAGTGAAAGATCTTGGAAAAATAAATAGTCATATCATGTAACTAAAACTAAGCAAATCGGTATGGGAGTTCAAGAAGTTTCACAATTTTTAGTCTGTTGGGAAATTCACTATTGTCCAGCAAGTTAACGACTAAATTGTATAAAGAATCTCTTGGGCGCATAGCCTGTACATCTTAAGCTCTGCTTTTCGGACTGTCAAATTTAAGTATTTACAGCTGACTTAACTTAATTGATATATTTACATTCTTTCAAAATGTAAACACGGAAAATTTGGATGCCCATGGGGCGTAGCCCAAGGGAAATATGAAAATTAAATGGTATAATATTGCATTGTCATCCATTTGTGAGTTATGTTTCAAATTTCAAGTCTCTAGCTCATCGGGAACTTCATTTAAAATTGATATCAAAATTTGTAGGAAAGCGACTAGCAAGCTAATAAAAACAAGCCCATGGGGCGTAGCCCAAGGGAAATATGAAAATTAAATGACATAATAGTGCATTGTCTTCCTTTTTCGAGCTACGTTTCAAGTTTCAAGTCTCTAGCTCATCGGGAAGTATCCAAATTTGCAAGAAAGCGTGTTAATAAAAACAAGCCCATGGGGTAGCCCAAGGTAAATATTATATAATATTGCATTGTCATCCATTTGTGAGCTGTGTTTAAAGTTTTAAGTCTCTAGCTCATCGGGAACTTAGTATAAAATTGATTGCAAAATTTGTACCGGACAAGAAAGCGAGCTAATAAAAACGTTTTAAAAATAGACCTAACCATTTAATCAAAATTTACTATGAATTCAAAACATTATGTTATTAAGTATTTATTAATATTTTTTTTACATACTTTTAAAACTAATGACAAAGATTGCATATGCTACGCAATAGTATATTACGTTACTAGTCCTGAAAATAAGTCTTTGCCGGACGAGTGTGGTCGTTCCCGTGCGAGACAAAGTCGAGTACGGGATTACCATACGAGCCGGCAAACATATTTTGGACGAGTGATGAAATTTCCGCCACAGCCTTAGTATTTGCGTTGTAAATATATATGTTTTATTGTATAAAGCCTTCGGTAATTATATCGACCTCCGGACCTCACGCGAAATTAAAAATTTTCCGGGGGGTCGATATAATTACCGTATTATCAAATTTGATGCTATGTATCCGTAATCACGATCAAAGATAAAGAAGACAAGTCAAGTAAGTATGCTGGATGTCTTGTAGTAGCCTATCAGACGGTCCATTTATCTGCAAATATATCACTTATCTTATTATTCATACTTGGCTTAAAATACCTACTTCGTATGGTCGCCATTTCATCGAAAAGTATTAAAAGTATTTCGGCATCCAAAGTCAATGCCGCATCTATAGTATCAGCAATAGATTGAAAAACATAATATATATTTAAATACTTTCATACATATGTTGGTTTTCTTGACTCTTTGGCGTTTCCAAATGCTACATCATAGGTGTTACTAACGTCACGTGAGATCACGTGAATTGTCAGCTGCTTCTGCTAGGTTTCTGCAAGCTGAGAAGATGTCGTATCAGGGAGGAATTGGTGCTAAACAAGCTCTTAAAGAGCATGTTTTAGCTGTTTCGAGAGATTTTATCTCCCAACCACGTTTAAGTAAGTATCGGCGTATATTTTTTTATACATTTTTTACATTTTATAAGAAATTTCGGCCTACTGTAAATGTGGGTGGGCCACCTCCCTAGCCAAAGTACCTTGGCATTCTATTTCTTATGACTTTGTTTTCAATGTAATTTGGATATAAATTATTTAGTTATCTTCAACAAATATGTGATTGGAACTCTACATTTATTCCATGTATTTATAGACCATTGCAGTTCTATTCCTTGTAAAACAGAGGTCTTAGTAGCCTAGGCCTAACTTACTACTGTATGATAATGTCCAACAGAGACTTTCCCACTTATTGTTAAACTCCCTACTCTCTAAATTATTTCTTACAAAGAGGATACGCGGTAACTGGACGTGGATTAGGGGTCCGGCAATGTGACGTCACCGGGTTGTGGGGGCCAGGAACGCCATTACCACAACGATACGATGTTCAGCCATCAGTGTTTGTGGTTTAGTTGATAGAGTGCTCGATTGTTATGCAAGAGGTCTCTGGTTTGAATCTCATCAGTAACTTTAACTTTTTTTGCTAAAAATTTGCACTGAATGCCGTTTCTTCCTATACAGCTTTTGTGGGTAGACTTCCAAGTTGGCATTAACAACCGAATGAAATTATTGATCGATATATCGATTATTCAATATATCGTTTGGTTAAGTAGTTAGGTAAGGTTAACGAACCGAACGATATATCGAATGAAACGATCGAAAAATCGATATTTTCATTCGGTTGTTTTTGCCAACAGATATGGAGGTCTACCCTCATTTGTTAGAATTTTTGGCATTTATAATTTTATTTTATGAACAGAATTTAACCTTCATTCAATTTTTTCATTATCAGCAAGTTTGGTTGGTAAGGTTAGGTTATGACAGTAACTACCGGATGCCTAATCCACGTCCGGTTACCGTACGCGTATCCTCTGCGTATTTCATAACAAGGCATAGGACTACCTAAGCAAAATCTTCATTTTTGTCAAATCTTCAAGTAACTTAACTTACTGTGGTACAACTATGACCCTGAATAGGCCTACTGATGCAAGATGTAGGCCTATTAGGCTAGGCAAACGGCTTATCAAATTTAGCATTTCTATTAATCAATCATGTAATGGTCTTGACTGTTAGAATGTAAAATTAAATACCGTACAAATAACGGAGACATGACATGGCGGTTAACATTGTATAAGTTATTTAGCTTAAGTTTATTCTTCATTTTTTTATTAGGCCCAAGTTATTCCCTTTATATCTTTGACACGGAAAATCGTTACCCACAGATTAACACAAATAAATGTGAATTGTAGGTACCTATCTATGCTTAAAATATCGGCCTATATTCATGTCCAGTCCGAAGTCAGTTAACTTCGGTAGGCCTACTATCTGAAGTGACGGTTCATAGATCAAGTGGGCCTAACTAAATTTCTTGGTTTAATCATTGATGAAAATCTCTCATGGGATGATCACATCAACCACCTCGTAAACAAATTATCTTCTGGTATCTATGCTCTGAGACAGATGTCCAGAGTCTGTGATTTGGAAACTTTAAAAATTATTTATTATTCATTAGTTCAATCCCACATTTTATACGGAATCACAGTCTATGGTGGAACAACAAAATCAAATTTTGATAAAGTACTTAAACAGCAAAAAAGAGCAATTCGCACTATTATGAAATTACGGAAAACCATCTCAGTGAAGAATCTTTTTCATAAATTGGACATTTTAACTGTGTATTCTTGAAACCACCATCTTTTTGAAACAAAGGGAACTAACAACTCCCTCCAATCCCGGGCATAACTATAATACTAGGTTAAAAATTAGATTGCCTCAGCATAAATTAGAATATTATAGAAAGAAAACCACCTATGCAGGATTGAAATTGTTACAATATTTACCTATAAGCATCCGGCAGGAGACAAATTTAAAAAAATTCAAAAAACTTTTAAAAGATTTCTTAGTAAAAAATCCTTTTTATTCATTACAAGAATTTGTAGATAAAAAAAGTATTTCATTTGAATTTCCATTTATTTTTCATAATGGACATGTTGCGTAGATTTATGTTTTAATGTGTATGATTTGTATAGATTTTGACTCTATTCAGATACATGTATGTTTTATATATGTTATATATTGAATAAAGACTAGCCTATTTGAATCTTGAATCTTGAATCCAGGCCTACATATTAGTACTTTAGTATTATTACACAATGTTTTTTTTAACATATTTCTAATATTTAGTCTAGAGTAGGTTGGGGTACTTAAGAAACAAAAAAAATACTTATGTAAAAAAAAACTCATTTAAAAGTTGGTCTCACAGACCGACATCACCAGTTGACGCCACAAAATCTTGTCACCACTGCAGTAACCCTGCATGTTACAGGCAACCTTTCGTCTTTGTTCTGGAAAGTGGACACTCAAAGAAGGTTTGATGAATATCATTATCATAAACCAGAAATAAAAAACACCACCAAGCAAAATAACCTTACGTTCACCAACTGGTGAAGGTATTTCCCAACTGAATCCATGACCCGTCATCAAAAGATCAATTACCGGCACCTAATTTACTTAATTTTCAAATGGCCACGAACCATCCCAGTCAGCCTGTTTGCAAATAAATGAGACAAGATGTTTAGTGCTCCAATCTGATGGGGGGTTTTCCGATCTGATCCACGATCCTCGGAGTTGCACTGGCTGCCTAGACGCTTGTGTTGTTGCCAGCTGATAAATGTGTACTACAGTACAAATAAAAGTGTTTTCACCACACTATGATGTTTTTAGCTGTTTTACATTAAATTGGGGGCTGAAAGTTACGTTTTGCTGGCCATGCCAGCTGTCATTGTCATTTAGGGACCGAGCTGGTTTTTACATCCCTACGGCCTCAAAATCAGCTGCAAGACATACTTTCTTAAAACATGAATGCATATTAAATTCATAATCAGTATCCATAGCATTGCAATTGAATTGTTTTATTGTCACCACTGCCTAGCAACTGTTTATTATTATTTTTGCTGATTCCTCAAATTACTTCTTCACATAACATTAAAGTTGTAGTTGTGATGACTATCAGTGTGCAACTATCTCAACTTCGTCTCGAACTTAAAAACTATCTCAAGCCGGCAAAACCTCATTTTCGGCCCTAGGTACAAAATATACTATTTGACATAGAGAATGTACACAAGTGGCATAAAAGAATCAGCAGAAGGCCATAGGCCAAATCTACATATTTTCACAAGAAGGCCGGCAGCGGATGTGCGTTTATTTTCATTGAGGCAGTGATTAAATTTAAGAAAGCTGTGCTTACTGATCTGCGTAGTTGAGTCTGGACCAGGATTTAATGTAATCTTTGGGAGACATCCCTTATCAGTTAACCAAACCCTCTCGTTTAAAGACACCACCATGTCGTATGAAAACTGGCGCTTTCTTTGGTCCCTGCCTTGAATGAGACTTATAAACATATAGAAATTTGAAACTAACTCAAGTAGCCTAAATAAACTTGTTGGATAGGCTGTAAATATAGCAATATACTTAAGGATTATAATTAAGGACTTAGTTATGGATAATTAAAGATGTTTGTAAATAATTACAAATTAGGGTAAGTTTAGTACAAACGTGAGAGAGTATTTAAAATTTGTATTTGATTAAAGTAGAATATCAGACGGATGACCTCAATTGCTCGTGGTGTTGGTGTTGATTATCTAGGTTAGAATATTAAAAGTGTTTTTATGATTTATTATGCTAATAAATTAAGTGTTCAGAGAGATATTTCATTTAAACGTTTGTTTAAAGAAACAGACTATTTAAAATAAATATAGGGTGTAAATATTCAATTCTATTTCAATTTTATTTCTCTATTTTACTATTATATCAGTATTGATTTACTCTGTAGCATTTGGCTTCATTTGATGTATTTTATATTAATTGTGTGCACGTTTAGTTTATAGATTATTAGACCATGGTATCTTACTGTCATTGGTGTTCACTTATTCCTCGATCCTAGAGGTCCTCCACTTAGCGAGTACTTTACATTTGAGCTAAATTTCCCCCTTTGATCAGTAACACTCAGGGCCGTGCTGGCCAGGCGGGCAACCGGGCAATTGCCCGGTGCGCCCTCCCAAGGAATACCCAATTGACGCCCTAGCTCTAAAGGCAAAAAATAAATAAATAAATAAAAATAAAAAAATATGGTTTTGGTTTCCTCACATAACAATCTTGAGAAAAAATCTTTAATAGAAGAAGTTTTACATCAGTGCATTTCATAACTGAATGCTATGTCTGAGACAGAATAAAAACGAATTTGACGTTGAACTGTTGGCAGTACGGAAAACTAGGACCGGAGTCAAGTAGAGGTAGAATCTATTTTAGTCTTGAGTCGTCTGGTCTGCGCGGAGCCACAACAGAAGCAAACCGGTTTGTTTACATCCCTTTCATAGGTTAGGCCTGCAGGTAATTGTTGTTGTATTATTATATTGCTATTATTATTATTTTAGTTTAGTACTACCAAATGTAAAGAATGTTACCATAATTATTAAGCTACCGGTACCATCGAATTTCATTGTCGCAAGTCGCATTATCTTTAACACTACAGTCGGCCTACATTTTCCTGTAGTTAATAAATTGTGAAATAATTAGTGTATTTTAACGCTTAACGTAGGCCTATGTATAATTTTTCACTTAGAGCTTCCATTCTACAACAAAACCGTTCCAATAAAACGCCCATAAAGCCGTTTATTTTTTTATTATATTAACTGTATTTTATTTATTTTATGAAGGGAATAATGTATAGGCCTACATATGTTTTTATTTCTCCCTGAAATATTCAGTGTTTAAGTTTTGAGTTTCCCTAGTTAGCTACTGACAACATTTAGACAGTTTTTAATTTTTTTCTTTAATAAAAATAACTTTACATTAAAACTTAACCTTAAAGTTCGGCACTTGACTTGTCAGACAATTTTTTTTTTAAGTGAGTGGTGTTTTAATATAGTTTGTTCGTTACATGATTATTTAAGGGTCTGGTTGATAGTTTGCAGCTATTTTACGAGTTTTATATAATTTTATTTAGGCCTATTATTTTATTTCATTTCTTATTCACTCTGTGGAATTTAACTTCAATTTACTAGGCTTAGCTTAGATTGTAAGATTTCAAGCATATTAGTCAACTCCCAATTAACCGGGGGAATTGAATGACTGGTTGAAGTGTCATGGATAACCCAAAATCACGGTGAAAGCAAAGGCATAAAGGCATTCAATAAATAAACAAATGCTTAGATAAACTGTTTATCTATTTTGTATAATAATGTTAGATTTACAAGTTAATATATGTAATATGTTAAGAAAGCTATTCACACTATTACAGTACTCAGTTGTTATTTATATACTGAATAAGGTATTTTTAGTTTAAGTTTTGAATCTTAACTAATTCTAATGATAGTGTAATCTCCTTTATTTTTTGCACATATGTAGCCATGTAGCCGTATTATTATTACTATTATTATTATTATTATTATTATTATTATTATTATTATTATTATTATTATTATTATACATATGGCTTATTCGGCATAATCACAATTAATTATTACAATACCCAATTGTTATTTATATACTAAATGAGGTATTTTGAGTTAAGTTTTGAATCTTAACTAATTCTATGATAGTGTGATCTACTTGAATATTTTTTCTCATGTAGCCGTATTACATGTATGTTTAATAAACTTTAAGCAAATTAAATGTTTTTAACACAATACTAATGACTGCAATATTTTTAAACCCTGAAAAAATTATAGTAATTTTCTGGCTGAAATAATATTTTTTTAAATAAATATAATTTCTTGTCAAAATAGCATAAAAGAGGTTAAAAACTACTAATTTTAGACCTAAAATTTCAAAATTTTTCCGGGGGAGGACCCCCGGACCCCCCGCCCCGCGTTAACCGGGGGGCAATACTTTGGGGGGCAATAACCGGGGGGCACGGGGGGTATTCCATACCCCCCGTGCCCCCCGGTTTTTGGTTGACGCCCTCATGACACTTTGTCCAGCGCCCTCTTGAGGGTCCCAGCACGGCCCTGGTAACACTTTAGTTTGTTTGATTTCTTGTTTTCTTTTACCTCTACAGAGGAAATGAGGCAGAAAATTTACAGACTGATGAACAACCCCATGGAAAACATTGTACACATGTTTACAACCACCTCTGAACTCCCTCCACCCCCTTGCTCATTTTTGGTGTTCAAACACTACTCCATTCACGATTCACGTCCATCAACTGAAGATTGGCCGCAATAGCGGTTGACTACTTAGACAAAGATATATCTAATCACAGATTTCTACTCTGTGGAAGAGTCAGTTTTTTCCATAATGTTTTTGAATACCGTACTGTGATAGGATTACTTATGTCATATAAAAGCCGGATTTACACAATGCCAGTTGTCTTTGCCAATTGTCATAACGAGATTGTGGGGTTGTCAGAGGCCAGTTAGTTGTCCTCCGTCTACTACTGGAGACAACTGAATTTCAGGGAAATTGTGAGAACAGGGGGCAAGGCAAGTAGCCTGAAGTCTTTAAAAACGAGAAGCCAATAATTTCATGCCAGTCAGTTGTCTTCTGACAACTATTGTCTTGCCTACTGGCATCGTCTAGCTATAATAACAGTGCATGTAGGCCTAGTAAAGAAAATAATGTTGCTGTTTTTAGATTTGAAATAACTTTTTTGGCTGCAATGGGAACTTGATGGAGACCTCAAACTGACTTTTTACAATTTGTTAAGCTTTAGCTTTGCACAGTCATGGGGCCCTCTAATGTGTCTGTTCATTTACTTGTGTTTCAGCTTACAAGACAGTGTCAGGTGTAAATGGTCCTCTAGTCATCCTAGATGAGGTCAAGTTTCCCAAGTTTGCAGAGATTGTTCAACTTCGCCTGGCTGATGGAACCATACGTTCTGGCCAGGTCCTGGAAGTTAGCGGGTCTAAGGCCGTTGTGCAGGTTAGAACCATGTTTTTAGTTTTGTTAAGATCTACTTCCACACGTTTATTATGTGTGTATGTACCACACTGTATGTATGTGTAACATTTATGAAATGTATACTATCTGTAATTTATCTTTCTTGTGATATCTATTAAAAGTTAAATGACTGCTTAAAGCAGCGTGAGCGTTGCCTATTTTGATCTTTCCTGCCTTAATATGGTATAAAATTGCTAATCTAGTACGTTTTGAATCTCAAAATGTCAGGTTACTGAGCGCTGTATACAAATCGCTGTTATTGTCAAGATTTTTTTTTTCTTAACAAGTATTTATTTACAATCTATTCTATACTAGAACATGGGTTAGATACACTCCATCAAGTGCACTAACATACAAAAACTTTTAAAAAGTTTAACTAAAACGATTTGGAAGGTCTATTAGATTAACTATTTTGAGCCTATATGTAGCTTCACTATTGTCGAGGAGGTTAACTGCCAGGAAATTTGGATGGATTTCTAATTTTCTTTGATATTTTTCACTTTGTTTTTTTATTTCTTCTATTGATATTATTATTGCTATTAATATTAGGATAGTAGGTCTACTATCGACTTCATTAGATTTTCTGTGAACTCTAATCAACATAGCTGAACGTTTTGGTAAGGCTTCTTCAATACAAAAAAGACCTGCCAGATCAGCTGGATTTTATTGAAGCCTAGATGATTATTTTAATGGCCGAACCAAATATATCTAGATTGTGTTGCAAAACTAAACTTTGTAAGCTACATATTATATTTCTTTTTATTTGAACTGCTTATGTGATCTATGCTTATTGAGATTTATTCTGCAAACATAAATATTGTGAATTAATGGTCTGAACCATCAGGAATAATGTTTGGTGTTACTGTATATTCCTGGCTGAGCCTTCCTTTCACCATCATTGTCAGGAAGAGAAAGGAGACAAAACATCTGCTTTGTAGCCGTGCCAGAATTTTTAAATGTAGTAAATATTACCTGTAAGGTTTTAGTGTTTTTTTTACATTTCTGCCTATGAGGCCTGTGTTGTGTCTGCCTATCTGGTTTCAACCATTTCTAACTTTGTTTTATTACTACTTGTAGAAAATTATTATTATTTTTGCATATTACTGTAAATCTTGCTGCAGCAAAAATGTGATAAAGGCTGACTGGAAAATGTATTTTTGTGGTATGCTACGCTAATATCCCCCAATACATGTACATAAATATACCATAAGTCATTAACTTGTCATCAATTAGAGTAGCCTATTAAATATTTAAAACTGGATTTTATCAGCCACAGTCATCTTATGCAAAAATGTGGTTCAGATTCCACTATAAACTGTAGGTCCCTTAGTTGCCATTAGCTGTATGGGCTATTAATTAACATCTGTGTCTAAGGAATATGCTAGCCTTAGTCACTAACAAGACTACAAGATCGTGCCACTCATCCTACACTCATCTCCATTCATACTTGGCTTAAAATAAAATACCTACTTTGTATGGTCACGATTTCAATGAAAAGTACTTCAAAGTATAAAATGATTAGATACATTTTTATTCTAATTAAAACTTTTTAATACTCCTCATGTATACATTGAATGTAAAATAATTCAAAGTCAAGTTCAACATGGACATTTGACTAAGCTTTGGCACAGTATATGCAGTATATTGTGTTGGCTATTGAGACAGCTTTGTTGTTGAATCTGATCCAATAAATTTCTTTGACTACAACACATCTTGTACTTAGCATGGTATCAATTTACAACAGGCCCTAATATCATAATAGAATTTTACCCTAATTTCTAATCCAAGGCCCTCCTCCCCCCCCCCCCCCCCCAGAAATGGTATACAGTACCTGATTATAGATTTTTAACGTTGATTGAAATAGGCTAATTCAGTTATTGTTTCCTGTTTATTTCTGAAGTTAAACAGAAGTAGTCAGACAAATATGAATTATGTTTCCTTAAAATATGCTGATTTTAACTTTCCCATATTCACAAACCATCATGATTGAATGGACTATGGGAATGGGAGTTTAGGGGGGATTTAAGCAGGTAAAAAGAGGTTTTCTCCATTATTGACCCTAAAAACATAAAATTTCTCAATTCATTTCCAAATTATTATGTCAAGCATGAAAATTTTTTTTATATTAAAACAAAACTTTATTATGCGCTTAATGTTAAGAAGAAAATTCCAAAAAACTTTAAATCTATAATTCCTATGTTTGTCTTATATAAGTTATTTAACAAACTGTTATAGTTTGCTTGTTTGTGAACATATTTTGATCAAAATTTGGAAATTTGTTTATTTGATACTTAGATTGTCTTGTTGGTTGTTGGTACAGTATTTAACTCTATTTTGTGTTTGTGTATGGGACAGGTTTTTGAAGGCACCTCAGGTATTGATGCCAAGAACACACTCTGTGAGTTCACGGGAGACATTCTGCGTACCCCAGTATCTGAGGACATGTTAGGCCGAGTGTTCAATGGCAGCGGCAAACCCATCGACAAGGGACCCCCCATCCTGGCAGAGGACTACCTGGACATTCAGGGTACTTAAACACTCAGTGTGTAGTCTGTTATTTTATATGATAATATAAGCTGCTGTACCCGTGCTTTGCAACGGAGAGGACACTGAAAAGATAATATTGATGTTTAAATCTGTTGTATAAGGCATCCTAGTAAAAATTATATAAGGCCCTGATGCATGTATGAAAATACTGTAACATACAATTTAATTTTCAAATGATACGATTACTTACAAGTTTACTTAGTTAAAAAAAACTTACATATTAACCCATTGGCGCCGACTTACGAGCGTTACTCTTACGGCCGCTGCAGGCCCGGAGGCCGGCTTACGAGAGCCGCTCGTGTCACCGCTAGGCAGCGCCATTTTTTATTTAGTTATTATTATTTTTCGCCCTTTTTGTTTCTTCTTACTATTATAATGTTTATAAATATCTTGCTTCTTGATTTGCGTATTTACTCATTTATTTTAGCGAATAACAAACAATTTTGTGTTGCCATGGAAACCACATATCACCAAAAATCAGCTGCGGTAAGGTAAACAAACAATTTAAAAAAAAATGTTATTACTTATAAAAGTACACAACTTTTGATTTTTCTACGTAGGGAATCGATTGACCTTTATAATAGTAGTGTTATTTGGTGTCTGGATTAATCTTGGAATTTGTATATCAAGTTTACTTTCAAAATATTGTTTAAAAAATTTTTATTTTTATAATCTTTATATATATATATATTTTTTTTTTAGTTTAGAACTTTGACTGTCCAATTAACACTTTTCTGTAGACAATTTTACCATAAACAAAATGGTGAAAGAATTATTAATTTATTACCTAAGGTTTTCTTTCTATAGCAGTTAGAGTAAAAGTCTACAAATTCGGTAAATTAATTGCCGCCAGAGGGTGCTGCAGGTAGCGGATTAATTCCTTCCCCAATGGGTTAAAAGTTGATGGGTAAAAAAGAATTGCAACCATACGTTACTATATTAACCCTAGAACTGACTTCCGCTGTTTAAACAGCGGTTTCATGTATGCGCCAGATGTTCAACTAACGTTGAACGGCGGTTTGTACATTTTTCTCCCAACGCTTACTAGGCAACGAAAATTATCTAGAAGTGTAATAATAGTACCGTTGAAAAGAGGAGATTCTAAACTTTCATTTTCATATATAAACAAACTTTGCAGCAATAACAGATCCATATAACTGCTATTATAATAACTTAATTTAGCGCGTGAAACATTTTCGAGTCGCGATCGGCAAATCTCGTAAAACATGTCTTCTTTAAAAAAATCGTGAAGCCCAAACAGAGAGTGGTTTGTAACATTGGATAGAACATGAGTTGTTCTTTATTTTCGTAAAGAGAACTTTGTCATACGACGTTAGGATGTCTGAGAAATAAATTTTTAAAATCAGCTGTTTTATCAACTTGCCATTTTTCCCAAAGCGCCGTTTCAACAGCGGTTTCTAAATCACTAATAAAAAAAATATTGGTAATTGACATAGCGTGACGTGAGTCAAACTTATTTTAAGCTGAGAAAACGTTCTATCTCTTTTTTTGTGCCTTCCAGTATTGAGATTCAGGTGACACATCTGTGGTAACTGGAAAAACAAGTTGTTTGCGTTCTGCTCGCTGGAATCAAAGTAAGGTTTTCAGTGTGGCTCCGGCTACATTATTATCTGTGTTAATTTTCATCAAAGGTTAGTGTTTTAGTGTAAAAGAAGTGTACCTATTGAAAGGTGGTGTATGAGTTAGTAGTAGTATTTATCCATATTGCGATGGGTAATAATTATAGCATTACACATAGTATGAATAAGTCAACCCTACGTATGTCATTTCATTTTCATCCAAATGCTGAATTTTTGTTACAAACGCTAAATGTTTAGGCCTACAGCTGTTACGTTAAGCAAATAGTATTAAACCAAGAGCTAGTCTAGAATGTTAGCGTCGGCTCCTAGACATTTTAAAATTTAAAACTTAATTTCTAAAAAACTAAAACCCTAAGCTTAAATTATGGCTTCCACATTCCCTAGTTTTTAAAATTATCTTTCTTTCAACATAAAAATCATGAAAATCCGTCAAGTGGTTGATTCAGAATCGTGAAATAAAAAAACCCTGTCACGTTTTAAAATATATGATTAGCAGACTTCAGAGTAGGCTATTCCAAATAAACTATGATGTGCCACTCTCAACAACCTTCAACGTTAGTCGAGTTTTGCATCATAATTAACCCCATTTTTCAGAATCGGTATCGAGTACAATGAAGTGAAGTATCGAGTATCGGCGAGAAAACAATAATCGAATAATCTTATATAGGCCAATATTTTACTAATTCCTCCTCTCCAGAGAAGATATATTTAGTAATGGTGGCGAATGATTGTTTGCCAGGTCAACCCATCAACCCCTGGTCTCGTATCTACCCTGAGGAGATGATCCAGACTGGTATCTCTGCTATTGATGTGATGAACTCCATAGCCAGAGGACAGAAGATCCCTATCTTCTCAGCTGCTGGTCTACCTCACAATGAAGTGAGTAATACAGTCACTTTGACCATTAGTTCCTGTTGCTAATTACACCAGATGGTTTGATCCTAACAGTTGTGGTTGTTTTTTTAGATTGCTGCCCAGATCTGTAGACAGGCTGGTCTGGTCAAGCTTCCAGGCAAGTCAGTTCTGGATGACCATGAGGACAACTTCGCCATTGTGTTTGCTGCCATGGGAGTCAACATGGAGACTGCTAGATTTTTCAAACAAGATTTTGAGGTATTTTTTTAGGAATTTTAAGTTGTTGGTATATTTTAAAACTAATAATACATAAAAAAAAAACAAGACATATATACTGTAAAATATGTTCAATAATTTTTTAATAGTGGTAAATGTGTAAATAATCACACAGTACTGTAAAATAGTCACTTTTTGTTTAAAGGTTTACATATTTATTGTGTAAGTATTTGTTTTGTGTTACAAATAAATTAGGGATATTTATGTTTTGGAAAAGTTCCAATGATTGCTTACTAGGCTAGTAGAATATTACATTCTAGCCCACTTAGTTGTATATTTATTTTGTACACAATTGGTTTGGTAATAAATAAGAGGGCCCTAGAACCAACATTAATCTGTAAGGGAAACAAATTTAACATTATATCTTTACACATTCCATCCGGAGCGACGGCCGTTCAATGCATGTTTTTATTGTTTTTGCAGGGGTGAAAAAGACTTTTATCATCCTAAAACATCCCATATTTTAGTGTGAAAATCTGTTGTTATATTGTAACAAAGAATCATACACAGTATGAGTATATAACCCCTCATTTTTATTAAGGCTATTTCGATCTTAATATAGATATAAATTTTAATCTAGATTTATAATAATAGAATATTATATTATACCATAATATAGATTCATTATTTAGTGATGGGCCGATTCCTGAATTGGTCGATTCCGATCCGGATACCTATCAAAATTGTATTTAATATAACTTAAATGTTTGCTTCTCACTATCCCTATGAATGTTATTTTTATTTTATCTTTACAATAAGATAACTGCATTGCTATTAATTAAGGTTACACGGATTATTTAGATTAGCCTATAAAGAAAATAAGATACTTCAAGAAGACATACATATTAGCATATTTTTTTAAATGAAATTGAGACAACAATCACCGGTTTGGTTAGGCCTAAAATGATTACTTAGTTTTTTTTGTTTGCATAAGAATTTGTACATCTAGGCCTACAATGAATGTTCCATATTGGTTGAGTTATAGACTCAAAGTCAATATCAAAGTCATCTTCAATATCACTTAAATTACTTAAAGAATCACATAAAAGTCATGGAGTTCGTCACATCACTGGAACGGAGATCGTAACCCATTTTTAACAACTCGCTACGCACGTACATCAAAGAAACAACAAAACCAAAACATAAACATTAGTTTAACAATTAATTTGCCGTTTGCAAACTCTCGATAGCTGTTTCAGTTTAGTCAGAGAGAAACAACATATTATAATGATAAAAATACATCGCAAAGCGGCAATCTGCAATAGTCACCATGATGCCCTGAATTAGCTGAACAGTTAGTATAAGTAAGCTGGGGCATTGATCAGCAACAAACAAAACTTAGCTCCTACAAACTCGCCCGATTTTGGGCGGGCGACACTCGTACGCATCAGAAAACCCGCCCAATATGGGTAGGGCAATACTTAGAGGGTTAAAGGAGCAACCATTGATTATATATACTCACAAAGTGTGTTTATAGTCAATGATATTATACACTATGGTCAGCAAGTTATCAAACTCTTAAGCTGCTAATGAATTGTACGTACATAAAGCCTATCACGAGTTAGAAAACGTGAGTTACCATTGACTATATACACTTTATGTGTATTATATTTATATATTCAATGCTTGTACCATCTGGCAACATTGCCCTTGATCTGACAACATGGCAGCAAGTGATAAGCCTCTATCTGTTAGTTGAACTTGCCATTCGTTGTGAAATACAAAGGCAAACTATTTTGGATTATAAAACTATTATGAATGTGAGATAATGAACTTGAAATTATTTATATTAGCTGACTTCAGAGTATTCCAAATAAACTATGATGTGCCACTCTTTACAACCTTCAATATCAGTTGAGTTTAGCATCATAATTAACCTCACTTTCCAGAATCGGTATCGAGTTACAATGAAGAGAAGTATCGAGAATCGGAATCGGCCCATCCCTAATAATAATATAATAAAGGATATAATAATAAAATGATGTTGAAATGCTATAATAGAATTACAACATATATATTCTTTAAAAATATATTTTATCTAAATATTTAGATTTTTGCATTGCATTTATTTGAACACATTATTTACCCTTCTTTAAATTCAGGTTTATTTTTTTGACAGGAAAACGGATCCATGGAGAATGTGTGCCTGTTCTTGAACCTGGCCAATGACCCCACCATTGAGCGTATCATCACCCCTCGTCTGGCCCTGACTGCTGCAGAGTTCCTGGCCTACCAGTGTGAGAAGCACGTTCTGGTCATCCTCACAGACATGAGCTCCTACGCCGAGGCCTTGAGAGAGGTGTCTGCTGCCAGAGAGGAGGTGCCTGGTAGACGAGGTTTCCCAGGTTACATGTACACTGACTTGGCCACCATCTACGAGCGAGCTGGGCGAGTCGAGGGCAGGAACGGCTCCATCACACAGATCCCTATTCTCACTATGCCTAATGACGGTAGGTTTTAAGATATGTTTTGCGTTTTGATTGTAACATTTAACAATATTTTTGCCTTCCAAATAAATCTGTATTCAAGGTCATTCTATTTTAAATTAGGATAGAAAATAGGTTAAAACTAGGATTGTGGACTTTAAATTCTTAAAGTAATTAAGTTTAGCAAGCAGAAAGTTTAAAAGTTACAAGGAACTATAATTAAACAACAGACATAACAATAGTACAAATGTCTTCTAGGTATTTTATATTCCATTGATAACCCATTTAAACTACTCTTGCTTACATCACGTCCGCTTACCGTCTGCTCATATTGTGTGGTAACCGTGTAAATCAATTGTGCAATCTTTGCTTGTCCCACAAGTTTTACTGTTTGACTTCAGAAAAACTACTTTCTGACTATGATAGTAAAATGACTGAAATGAAAGTCCCAAATGTACCGAACGGATGACGGTAACTAGGCCGGAACCGTACTGTATCATCTTTTTGGTTCATCGTAGACCCCCTATTCCAACTTTATTTGGATGAAGCTCATATAGGTTTTGCCACATGCAAATTTTGTATGTTCTAAGTAAATATGCTGTTTTGTGGGTTCGACCATAGACTATTGGTCACCCTTCAACAATATCAAGTAAGGTCTGTAACTCATTTTGATGTTTGATTCAAGACTTTAATTTATTTACTTTTAATTAGGGATGGTCAAGTCTCGAAATTTCGGGAAATTTTAAATCTCGTTACACGAGACGAGATTTCTTTTTGGCCGAGATTTTTATCGAGACGAGAATTAAAAAAAAAAAAAAAAAAAAAAAAAAAAAAAAAAAAAAAAAAAAAAATTAAAAACGCCTGCAGAAAGTCAATGCAATACCCGCAATACAGGAGCGTGTTGTAGTTGCGTTTCTTTTGCGAAGGCATTCTTATTTAATTAATTCTATAAATGTAAATATTACTTTAATTATTTTAATAATATTACTTTAATAACATTTGAGAAGTTTTGTTAAGTGTAAGCAGTGTGAGGAATGTTTTATTACTATAAAAAGTCAAAACAAGTAACTATTTTATAAAAATTAATATTGCCTTTATTTTATGATTTATTTTATTTTAGGATAAGTTGAACTCTATCCTAACTGATATCACTATGTTTCCTAATCGTAGGCATTTTTAATAAGTTAGGCGTGATTAATAAAAAAATGTTATGCTGATGTTTTTTAATAAAAGATTGTAAATATTCTTGCCTATTATCATTATTTTTGTATTTAAACAGTCATCTAACAATGTTACAAAATCAGGTAAAAATTTTGAACGTGCATTTCCCGTTGTGTATGAGAAGGGAAATCCCGTCTCGATCTCGTCTCGAAATTTTATGAGAAATAAAAAATCTCGTCTCGTCTCGTCTCGAATCTAAAAATTCAATCTCGTCCATCCCTACTTTTAATTTAGTGCTAAATAGTAGTTTACGCAACGATTGCGTAAAGATGGTGTAAACAACACGAGTAGAAAATTTTAGGTATGAGCCTTGGCAAGTGCCTTAAAAACTTGTACGAGTGTCGTTAACACTATTTATGCAAGTTGCGTTCTCTACTTTACTTACCACAGAGTTTTAATTACTGAAAATCACTACTTATAACTTCTAGTAGAGGTTATGTTTTTCGTTTATAACCTCTCATTGCCACTGACAGTGATGCATCGAAACATTGTACCAAACACTAATTGCACCACTCAACAATTAAATTGGCCTGAACAGCTGATTAGATGTTTGAATCATTACAATTTTACTTCTCTCTCAATCCTTGAACCTCATTGTTCCGTTACCCATGTTGTTATGAGTAAAACTAGGCTGTTATGAAAGTATAGCAATAACAGCATAACAACGCTGTTATGTAAAACTTTTCAATTTTAAGAACTGAACTGAAACGGCTACTTAAAAAAAAGATCGTAGATAAACTAACTTAACAACCACCTACATAAATGAGGTTAAGTCTACTTAACTCCTAGAATCGGCCGCAGACAACTAGCAAGGTTGACATTTTCTAGATTAGGTTTGTAACATCACCTTAGGCCCACATAAGTTGTCCCCAGGGTATAATTGGTTGAGTCAGTGGCTCAGTCAGCAGTCTGACATACTGTGAAGATGCCCTGGGGAACCAAGGTAGTGTTGTCTTGGGTTTGTGCCCAGCGGCAGAGTTTTTTAATTTTTTTTGTTTTATTATTTATTCCAAAAGATAAAAAACAATATGGGTGTAACATCAATAAACAACCTGATTACCTATCATAAACCTACCCTTAACCTTCCTATTCTAACTTAACTTCAAAACACTTAATGCAGCCTCAAAACCGCATAAACCCCAACCTGTTTTCCTCACATGCATCAGTAAGATAATTATTGTTTCAACCAAAGTAGATCCAGATCCGTATTACTTCTTGTTTCTTGGTGTGCTATGAAGAAAGTACTTCTTGTTTCCACGTCTTAAGAAAGTAGTACCGTATACTTCCACAAATTGTGGTGGTTTCCAAGCCTTGAAAAATTTTATAAGGTAGTTTATTGTTTAAATATGATCATAGGAAGGTTTAAAAGAAAAGTCAAGAAATACCAAACTCAGTTTGATTTGAGGTTATTAATTATCGCTATCCAAATTTTATTGAAATAACATGATAAGTTTAATAGCCTACCGCCCTACCATCTGACAATACGGGGAGTGAATAAATGGAAAACGTACACAATTTAAATACAGTATACAGGGCCTGATTACCCATTAGGCTAGTTAAGCTGGAGCCTAGGGCGCCAGTCAGCCAAGAGTTTTTAGGGGGGCGCCAGACAGCCAAGACATAAAGTTGGGACCGGGGGCGTAAAAAATGTTTTATTCCAAAAAAGGATTCGAGCAAATAGGGAAGGAAAAAAGGGGGTTCATGTTAGGGAAGGGTGCGTTCGGCAGATTTTCACAATCATTATATCATTGACTATACACCTCTACATATAAAGCCCAAAGTACCCATGAACTTTTGAGAAAACTACAAGTCACATCCCCATAAACCATATACTTAAAATATTCGTAATGACGAGAAACCTTGCTCAAAACTATCCATTATTTCATAAATTGCCCTTTAAGGTCGTAATTCCTTTCTAAAGGGAACTTTCCATATACCAAATGTTAAAAATACCTCAGTTGTACTTATTTGTTTATTTCAGCTTAACTTAACCAATCAATAGTTTTATTAATACTTATGAAGTCAAACGGGGTGCCCGTGGGTTACAGCTAGTTTATAGTAATAATTTGTAAAAACATTTAACAATACTTTTTGTTGCAGATAAATACAGATAAATGTTGTAAACTAAGTAATTCCATCTAAAGGTCCTAATAAAATTGGTTTAGGCCTAGGTGATTAACAGAGTTTATTTAGAAAGTACGCATATTATTGTTTGGTTTTTTGATATTTTAGGTTAGGTCTACTTTTGATTTAATACAATCATAATATGTTTAATAAAATGTAAAATAAAAACATTATTTTAAATAAAAAAGTTTTACATTCCTTGAACAACCGATTTGTTACTATTTTAAAAGTAATGCAAATCAAGTAAACCTAATCAAACCATGCATTAATTATTTATGATCAGTTTTCTTTTGTTTTTAAATAAACTAAATATTAGTATAATGCCTTTGGCCATTTTTAATTTTGAATTCAGTATTAGTATTCGTTCTTAGAAATTTTGAAAGTGGTAGCGGAGAGGAGGGGTAGTGGAAGGGAGGAGGGGGCGCGAAAAATGTCAGCCTACTGGCGACTAGACCCTTAATCAGGCCCTGACAGTATACAACTAAACGATAACTTAATAAGGGCTATAAAACTTCACCTCAAACATTTAAGATCACTTCACTTACATCATGAACATGTCAACTAACACTGGGTACCTAATATTGCCCACATCAGTAACTCACGAGACAATGAGTTACTTCGCTGTTGGCTGATTTGAACGCGTCCATGTCTGTTTTCTGGGATAGAATCTTAGTCGAGAGATGTGTGATGTTAGTGGAGGTTGAATGTGGAAAGATTTGACCATTAACGGTATGTCTGACTATGTCCAGTAGTTACTTTTCTGTTTCATTTTCAACCCTCTACTTTTCTAGTTATGAAGTTTTATATTTTTGAAATTTCAAATTTAAAAATCATACTTTTAAAATTTGTCCACTGAAAAATCTGGCGCACTGGGCTGCAGCCCCTTCAGTCCCCCCCCCCCCTAAATCCGCCACTGTATTGTGCCTCAATGGTACTGTTATTACATAATTGTTGTCAAATTTGTTCAGATATTACTCACCCCATTCCTGACTTGACCGGATACATCACAGAGGGTCAGATCTACGTTGACAGACAGTTGCATAACAGACAGATCTATCCTCCTATCAACGTGCTGCCCTCACTCAGCCGTCTCATGAAGTCTGCTATAGGAGAGGGTATGACCAGGAAAGACCACTCAGACGTCTCCAACCAGCTGGTCAGTAACACAACTGGTGATTTGAGCCAAGTATATTACCAGAGATAGAGGAATAACAATAATAAATTATAGATTATTGTTTAAAATCATGCGGCTGATTGGAAGCAGGAACTTGTTGAACATTTGTTTAGGGATAAATACCCTTGGAAGTATTTAAATAACAAAATTGAATAGGGTGTTACTGTACATTGTTTAAATTAACAGACCTTCCTTGGATTGAGAAAATATACATTTTTAAATTAATAATGAAATACTACTGAAGTAAACGCTTAGGGACTGGTTGATAGTCTGATACCCTCAATTGATGTTTCTAATCGATAAAAATGCAAACACTGGTTGCTTAGTTAGTATTGTTGAGACCAGTTCATCAGTAAAGACCTGATTGCACAGTCACATGATTGTTGATCTGTTGCAGTACGCTTGCTACGCCATTGGTAAGGACGTGCAGGCCATGAAGGCTGTGGTTGGTGAAGAAGCTCTCACTCCTGATGATCTGCTCTACCTGGAATTCCTCACCAAATTTGAGAAGAACTTCATCTCTCAAGGTAAAAATTGCTTTTCAAATAAGATAAACAATTTTTTTTCTAATCATCTCGTCCCTGAACATAAAATGTGAGTTGCAAGAGTAAGAAACATTTGCAAAAACCCAAAAGGTGAATATATCTTTTCTTGATTAATAGTGTTTCAGTATTGAACTAGAATGGTCATCCTATTCTAGCCTAAAATATACATAGGGCAACACTTTATGCACTGTCAGGGCTTAAAGATGTTTTTTACCCTGGTGTGTGGGACTCTTACCCACTACAAACCTATCGGTCCAGGCAATGTAAACCCTCTCGGAAACGCTATTTGCTAGTGGCGCTTGAATAGGATGCCTTTGTATGCCAGACAGTGGCGGCTAGCCCATAAGGACTCTCGGACGCCGCCCTCCCAACAATACATAGATAAATTACATTTTAATATTCTTCAGTTAAATTAAATTAAAATTACTTAATTAAAAACTACTAAATTAAATATATTAAAAGTAATATTTTGTCAATTTTTTTATTTTATATAGTAGATATTATTGTTTCTAAAATGATATTGGCAGGCTGTGTCGTCTGTATCGCTCAGCTGTCTCTTGAGTCAGCAACTCTGTTGTTTCGTTGTTTGTTATTTGAGTAACTGCCGGTGTTTGTTATTGTTTTGCTATGTGGATACGGTTATATTTACTACAGATTTGTGTAGTTTGAAGTTCATTTCAAAAGTTGTATTATTCTTTTAGTGAGTTTACCAAAACATCATAACGATAATCAACAAGAACTACATCTGTAATTACATAAATATTTGGGTGCATGCTATGGCCCTTGCATGGACATGGAAACCTATTTTCATATCTAACTAACTAACTTAGGCCTAGTTCCTAACTATATAACATTAACATTTTCTTCTATGTTCTTTATACTTTATTTCTTGCATGTTCTGAATGTCTTGCTTTTTAATAAATTGATAGGCTACCGTATAATATTCACCCATGTTGAAATAACAGAAATAAACATTTTTCAATAAAATGTCATAACTTTTTTATTTATTAATATTTATAACTATATCTACAAATTAATACAATAAATAAATTTAATTATGTCATTGCTTCAATGTGGTTTTTACATCTTAAAATTCAATTTAAAAAAATACACATATTTATATTTTTTCATCCTAAAAGGTACAGTGCAGTCCGGCTAATCCGAACTAATTGGGACCGAACCCTGTTCGGATTAGCTGATTGTTCGGATTAGCCGAAATAACGTAGATAATCAAAATGGAAGCAATTTTATGGGGTGTTGTAATATGGACAAGCAATACACAAAAACCAATATTAATAGTCCATTTACTACAACAAAATAAAAAAATAAAAGTTAAATAAGCGCATTAGTTAATAAACTTAGCGTATCAACAATCAACTGAATCAACTAGCGTAGAGCGATATGAACGGGTGGGCAGACGTGTATTATGAGACGATAATGCGTACGGACTGTACGTCTGCACGCACTGCTCACCGAGACTGTACAGTAGCCCACACGTCTACCCCCCTCCCCTCACCAATACACCTAGCTTAATTGTCAGAATCGCAACACAACAACACCTTGATCTAGTCTGCTTTTTTTTACGTAGTGCGGTCAGTCACCTGTGGATTTGCGTGTGTACCGGTTTTTAGTGTGATAGAAAGTGCAATGTCTAATAAACGTAAACATAACACTTTGACTCTTAAAGATAAGCTGGAAACTTTACAACGTTTAGATAGTGGCATTGACTATACACAGAAATAGACTTCCCATGTGATATGAAAGTTTGAAACCAAGAAAATAGATGAAGTTCAGGACCATCTCACCAGAGTTTACTAGTGTATTGGGTTGAATATTAATTAAAACCAATGCAGTATCATAGCAAACAGCTGATTGATTTATCACTTAACACAGAATATTGTCATTAGTTACTAGTTAGTGACCATCTCAACAGATTGCATCACGTTTTTTTGGCTTCAAATTTTTACATTACATGGGAAGTCTATTCCTGTGTATAGTCAGGCCCACTTTTATAAATGGGCAGACTGGGCATATGCCCAGGGGCGCCCGCTGGGTGCCCCCAAAACCACCGCCTGCCAGCACTAGGAAAAAAGGGGGGTGCTGCTCTTGGGTTTGCCCAGGGCTCCACTGACCCTTAACGCGGCCCTGTGTATAGTCAATGATAGTGGTGAAAGTGGGACTAAACTAGCAAAAGAGCTAAACGTTGGCAAAGCTACAATTTGCGACTGGAAAAAAAACCGTGCGAAACTTCAACAATATTGCACAACGTCTTCAGAGGTAACCCTTGAAAATCGGCAAACAGCACGACAGTCGCGGTATGACAAAGTCGACAAAGCGCTTTTTCTGTGGTTCTCCCAAGAAAGGGAAAGGGGAACCCCTTTAAGTGGACCTATCGTTCAAGAAAAGGCAATTCAGTTGAACAATCTGTTTAATGGCGACAGTTCCTTCACAGCCAGCACCGGTTGGTTTGACCGGTGGAAAAAACGTCACGGTATTCTGCAGCTAACTGGCACCGGTGAACAACTTTCATCAGATCAGGCTGCGGCGCAGGAATATTTTGCTTTATTTGACAATTTAATAAGCGAAGGAAATTATTCCCCCCAACAGATATATAACGCCGATGAAACCGGCCTAAATTTTAGAGCACTGCCAACTAAAAGCTTGGCCTCTAAACGGGTTTTAAAGAATACTTCTCACACGAACATCATTGTCTCCGGTTTACCATACAGGCACCATAACCCAGCTCTAAATAACCGAATATACTATCTTAATATGGACTTAGAAAAAATTGTGAAAGAATTCAGCCACGCATCTTTTTTGCCATTACATGAGTTACCACGTAACCTGTATACCAGACATGGCCTCCATTTTAATAGATTTGGAAAGAAACAAATTGCAATTATGATTAGGAATCTTTTTGATCCTACAGCTGTTAAGAACTTCCCTACCTTGACAACTATTAAAGAGGGCAACATCAATATTGTAGAAAGCAGTATGTGGGACATGTTTGATCAATTCACAAATGATCCTAAGGTGGCATTTGCACACACCATATCGGCAGACCTCCACCATAGCAGAAATATGTCAGCAGGTGTGGCGGTTGCTTTTAGAAGAAAATTTGGCAGACCGAAGAAGTCTGATTACATTGACTCTAAACTCACCATGCAATCTGTTCAAAACGGAGCGACAATCTTCAGCCTGGTTACGAAGAAAGATTATAATGGAAAACCTACAGTGCAAGAGTACAATGAAGCATTTGAGCAGCTGAGTGAAAACTTTAAAAAGAAGAACTTAAATCATCTCATTTGCTCTGTGATGGGGTGTGCGAGCTTGTGTGGAAATTGAACACTTTGCAAATAATATTATTCAATTACAAAAATATTCAAATGCAACTATTAGTATTGTTTCATACAATCAGCCAAAAGCGCAGAGAAAATTGTGGAATGGTCTCTCCCTCTCTCACTTTCTAATGAAACTGCAAAAAATCATTACCTCCAAGTGGGCAGATGCCACCGCTGACACATCTCCACAACTGCAAGAGAGCTTCAACACCCAAGGTGCACCCTTGATTGATCAGCTGCAAATAGAAGTTTGAACAAAACCATCCCAGACCAACAGCGAAGTTCTTCCCACCCTCTTATGGATTGTGGTCATCTGAAGAGTAGAAGTGAGGAAGCAGTAATAAGATCTGGAGAAGAAAATCCTGCGATTGAGGCCAGCATTAATCTGCAGTCGTTTGGTTTCTGCCCTGACACATCTCAACAGCTCTCTACAGAATCCGGTGATGTGGGGTGTGCTGAGGTTGATGGGAATAGGTGTGGTGTGAGTGCTCAAGGCAAATGTTCTGGCGCAGTGATTCAGAAAAGTAGTTTTTTAGATCCATCCCTAAAGTCTTAAGTATTTTCAATTGAAACATCCAGGGTTTGAATACTGAGGTTAAAATCGATGAGTTAAATTTACTATTTCAATCAATGAAAATCAAACCGATATTTGTTTGTATTTCTGAGCACTGGTTAAATAATCACAATGCATTTATTATGGAAAAATTAGCAAACTACAAGCTTTCTTCTAAATTTATTAGAGAAAATCAAACAAGAGGTGGAGTCTGCATACTGTCTTACAGCACAATTGAAGCCACAGAAAAACATGACATTTGCAAATTTTCCATGCAATCTGTTTTGGAGTGTTGTGCAGTTGAAGCCTCACTAGCTAAACCTGTCTTGGTAGTGTGTATATACAGACCACCACACAATGATACAACAACTTTAAAGAAATTCTTTAATATTCTAAATTCTTTGCTTTCTCATATTGTTAAAAAATATTCTAAGTACAGTATATTTTTATGTAGAGATTTTAATTTTGATTTGTTCAAAAAAGAAACTCACACAGTGCATTTCAAATCCCTGATGGAATCTTACAGCATGTTTGCTACTATTTTACAACCCACTAGGATTACTAATGTTTCTAAAACCTGTATAGATAACGTGTTTACTAATGTAGCTTTAGACAGTTGTCAAACTTTAGTTGTAGATACTGACATCTCTGACCACACTTATCAGATTTTATCGACTAATATAAATTATAAAGTAAATAAAAACAAAACTGAGACCAAAAAGCGATGTTTTAAGAAAGAAAACATGTTAAAATTCCAAGATTCAATCAGTAATGAAAATTGGGATTCTTTATACTGTGCTAAAATCTCTGATCCTAACACTGCTTATAAACATTTTCTTGGTATATTCATGTATCATTATGAATTGGCATTTCCCTTGGTAAAGACAAAGAGCAAGGAGATAACAACAAAAAGCTGGCTAACAAAAGGCATTATAATAGCAAGTAGGAAAAAGAGAGAACTACATAAGTTGAGCAAATTATCAAATGATGTCAACTTTATACAATATGTTAGATCTTATAAACTAATTTTAAAAAAGGTTGTTCAGTGTGCTAAAATGAAGTTTAATAATAAAAGAATTAGTTGTGCAGAGAACAAAACTACAGTTGCTTGGTCTATTGTCAAGGAGGAAACTGGTAACAGGAAGCAGGATTTTAATTTTAATTTAAACGGAATCCAGAAATCAAATAAAATAATAAAAGACCCAAAAGTAATTGCAGACCTTTTTAATGATTTTTTCTTGCACACCAGTGAACAGCTTAATCTAATGGGAAATATGGATAAAGTGAATAAATATTTAACTAATGCTGGTACAAATTGTACTGACTTCTTAGATTGTTTTAAATTAACTACCTCAAGTGAGATTAGGTCCATAATTAGTGAATTGAAAAATTCCAGATCCTCAGGATGGGATGGTATTCCCTCTGTTATTTTAAAAATTTGTAAAAACAGCATTGTTGAACCTTTGTCATACATCATCAACATTTCTATTATTAAAGGCATATTTCCAGATTTACTGAAATATAGTATTGTTCGCCCAATCTACAAAAAAGGAGATAAAACACAGCTTGAGAATTTCAGACCAATATCCTTATTGCCAGTTTTCTCCAAGGTTTATGAAAAATTAATCTGTAATAGACTAGTATCATATCTTGAAACCATCAACATTCCTTTTAGTAATCAGTTTGGATTTAAAAGGGGTTGTAACACTTCAGATGCTCTATTTGAGGTCTTAAATTACATAGCAAGTGCCGTTGATGGATCACAGTATGCTATTGACATTTTCTGTGATTTGTCAAGGGCATTTGACTGTGTCAATCACAATATTTTACTGCACAAACTTAAGTTTTATGGAATTAGACAAAAAGCTTATGATTTGGTGGAGTCCTACTTGTTGGGTAGAAAACAAAAAGTTTAACTGAATTACTCTAACTATTCAAGCTTCAAAAATGTCACTGAAGGTGTTCCCCAGGGTTCAATAATGGGTCCGTTGTTGTTTCTTATTTATGTTGATGACCTCTTGAAACAAAATCTTAAGTCAAAATTGGTAATGTATGCTGATGATACTACTGCAGTATTAAAAAATAAAAACCCTGATATTTTAAAAATTGAAATTAAAAATGATCTTAATCTTATGACTGAATGGTTTCTGGCCAATAATCTTAAACTTAACAGAAATAAAACATACTGTGTGAACTTCCATTCTAATAGCATAAATACCCCCACCGCAGCAAACCTGCCGACTAAGCGAATTTCCATTTGTCTTAATTGATTTTCAATAAAACATATTTTAATAACATTAGGTTTAACGAGTACTAGGTTTGCTGCTACAAGGAAACTAATAAAGTGTGTTTTTTGTAAAATATTGATAGCTTAGTACAAAATAAATAAATTTGATCAAAATACAAAATATATCCATAAACAAGCAAACTACAACATTTGACAATATTCTCCATAAGAATAACATGGGAATTTTAAATTTACAATTTTTTTAATTTTCTCCTTTACTATTAACCGAACAAAAATACTTTTATATACTAAATTAATTGTTTTTTTAAGCTCTTTAAAAAGGTCTAAAGAGAAATTGGGAAATTTTGTGTTTTGAGGGTCAAAAGTGAGAAAAACCTATTTTTACCCCATAAAACCCCCCGTAAAGCCCATTCCCATGGTCCGATCATGCTGGTTCGTGAACTTATTCAAGTTTATCCCGCTTTACACCTTTAAACCAAATTTCATCAAAATCGGACAAAAATTACTCAAGTTATCGCGTTCACGGACGTATATGCATTTAATTTATTTACATTTTAGTTGAAGTTAAAGTAATATATTATTGTTATTTATTCCAATAGTTTATTTGTTATTGTTACTGTTGAATTTTTACAGATATTTGTGTCTTTGTTGTCTTTTTTTTGTTATTAATTACTCAAGAGACAATTAAGAACTCATAAAACTGCATGCTACTGATTCAAACTGACAAAACTGTATGGTAAATAAGAAACAATATTTTTAGTGCAGACAAACCATTTGTGGTTTTTGCACTTTTGTATCCTATGTATTGGCAATTATTGTGTAAATAAATTTCTTGATGGATTGATTGATTGATATATATATATATATATATTAGGAAAACTGTAGTGATTAGGGCAACTATTTTGATATATAAATGCATTATTAAAACTAAGTACCCTTTTTTTTAATTCATTTTATTTAACAACGACTAGTTTCAACGATTATTAAGAGAGAAAATTATTATATATAGTATAAAGACCATTTAAAACAGAAGAAATCTAAAGTCATCAAAACCTATGAAATCATATGATTGTATTTATTATTTAGATCAAATGTTTATTGTATTTGTTAGATATAAAAACAACATGACTAT
Organism: Macrosteles quadrilineatus; assembly: GCF_028750875.1. Taxonomy (NCBI): domain Eukaryota; kingdom Metazoa; phylum Arthropoda; class Insecta; order Hemiptera; family Cicadellidae; genus Macrosteles; species Macrosteles quadrilineatus. The sequence goes on from NW_026542594.1 coordinate 14,110,860, forward strand.
GACATAATCGTCGAAACTAGTCGTTGTTAAATAAAATGAATTAAAAAAAAAGGGTACTTAGTTTTAACTAGCTGTGTGCCCGTTCTACGCACGGGGATCTTAGAGTAGTCAGTTGAGACCTTCTTATATTAAGATTAAGAACAGCAGTTAGTTTGCATATTTGCAGATATGCTGGCAAAACTATTATATATAAACCTTTGCAAATACAGTATCTGACACTTCAAGCCAAAATAAATGCTTCGCAATTAAATGTCACCCGGATCGTTATGGTCCATATGTCCAATGATTAAAATAAAAAATGTTTTATAGATCCATGAAGCGTAGCCCTAAAGTAGGCCTATAATTGAAAGTTACTTTCCACATCGGTTAACTTAAAACGTATTTAAAGTACTACCTCAACCTCACCAATTAACACTTTATTCCGGTTGACATTTTCAGTATCAAAGGTGCTCTTGTCCATTCCGTGAAACACTGAGAAATAAGGACATTAATGCGTTACCAACAGACATACAAACAACAATCCAAAAAAGGCCACGAACTATTGATACATAAACAATATAAAGGTGTAAACAATTCATGGTGGTTTGCCCAACAAATGTTTTACTCAAATAGGTTATCATTTTCTTAGCATACCGGGTAAGCTACGATTTGGAATCCAGACTGAAAAAGCAAAACTTATACAGAGTTAAGACATCACTTAAATTGAATACGGACGGCTCTAATAAATAAGGTGCAACACCAACAATAACTAATTTGTAAACTACAGTGATGTGTTGGTACCTACGTAAAAATGATTCTAGCAGCTACCAACGGTTTATTAGATCAAAAATGACGTACGGAGTAGAAGTATGGGGCTCTGCAGCAAGAACACACTTAAGTAAATTAAACACAATCCAGAACTCAGCCCTAAGAACTTGCTTAGGATGCCTTAAGACAACCTCAGTGCGAGCAATGGAAATGGAAATAAACATCGAACCTTTGGAAACATTCATCCAGAAAATGATCTGGCACAAGTTCCTTCATATATCTGCTGACCCTACATCAAATCCAGCTCTCAGACCAAACCTACAAGAGGACCATCACAAATCTTCCTTCAATCACCAAACAACTTTAATAACTGTTAATACACCAAACGTAACACCAGTGCCCTACCCAACTGTCAACTCCATCCCGCCATGGAATTTTTGCCCACCAAGGATTGAATTGGACCTCCCTGAAATGACATCCAAGAAAGACTCAATAGAAATACAAAAAGCTGCTGCCCTCGAAATCATCCAGTCAAACTACGAAGATTATTATAAAATCTACACTGATGGATCATTAGACCCTGCAGAATCCAAATCTGGAGCCGGTTACTTTGCGGAACGTTCCAACGAGTCCTTCTTTGTTCCGGCGAATTCATGTTCCAGCACTGACACAGAGCTCCTTGCCATCAACGCAGCGGTTGCCCACTGCATGGTTATTGAAAGCCAAAAGATTTGCATACTCAGCGACTCTAAAAGTGCATTACAACTACTCAAGCAATATAAACCCTCAAGCTACTACCACAGAATTCAAGAAATCTTTCATCTCCTGAATTTGTCCACAGACAAGGAGATTTGTTTCCAATGGATACCAGGTCATTGCGGACTGCAAGGAAATGAGAAAGCTGATAAGATTGCGAAGGCAGCCACCAACATGCACCCTATACCATCTAAGGAACTAACACTTACCAGCTGCATAGCCGCATCTCAAAGACTCTTAACGCAAAAATGGGTAGAGAAGTGGAAAGATGAACCAACTGGTCGCCATCTGTATGACCTGCTCAAGGAACCCAACAATACAGACATTTACAAAAACTTGCCAAGATCTGTGTCAACATTTGCCTCAAGAGCTAGAACAGAGCATATTGTAACCCAATCATATCTCTTTCGCTTCCAACTCGCTGAGTCACCCCTGTGTCTGGTATGTCAAACGGAAGAAGAAACGTTGCAACACATCCTCCTTCATTGCACTCGCAAGTTGGATATCAGAGATGAGCTGAGGAAGAGACTCCAACCTGACTGTACTCTTGGACGAATCCTAACTGATCCCACCTACTGGAGACTGGCCAACCTTGTATATGAGAGACACCGTGCGGTCGGCATTACCTGAAGCTGGATGCACGTACCAAGAAGTAAGAAGTAAGTAAGTAAGCTACCAACGGTTCTAAGGAAAAGAACCAGTACCTACGTAAGAACCTACCTAAGAACTATAGTACATCCGACCAATTAAATACATTAATATCTAGTCCCGAGGTTATTGATCTCTTGCTTTTGGATTTTCTCGTAAAAAGTTATAGCGTAAACTTATCGGTGTCAGTTTGAAAAAAAAACAACCTTACCCAAACAACTTTTTGTTATTTAATAGATTACGCATTCTCTAAACAATGATTAGTATATCTATTAACATTAGAAGGAAATGTGACGAAAATCACACAATGTTGGGGTTTTGGTCATTTGTAATTATATTTCTTAAGTAGGTAGGCCATGTATTCTATGGAAAAGTACCGGTATCAAGAATCGTCGTCAAAAAGGTTGTTATGAATAAATATGTAGGCTTACGTACCCAAGATATGAGCTATGGGCCTATTGGCTGTATGGTCCAGCGATTGCATCACACGGTGAGTAGAAACAGAAAGTGACACATTGGAAAAGCGAGTTTAGCACTTCCTCTGTTAAACCTCTGTTACAATCACCCACTGCAGTTGTGATTTTTTACTTTACACTTTACACAACCGCCATTGAAGCGCCATCAATGAGTGGAAACCTTTTTTGTAAGCTATTGGCGACGATCATTTCAGTGTCCAGCCCTATACAACACTGATTCAAGGTCTTCTTTCTGGTTGTCAAAACTCAAGAAACATTTTATACTCAAAGAATTTCTGGTTCCGATTTGGACGATGTCTAGTTATTTAATTTCATTTACGGTTACACTATTAGACTATATTATTGCACTTGCGATTAATTAAATCCGTTATGTAAGAAAAACGTTTTTAATCTCACTTGGTTGGGATTTGCTTTCAAAACGTGATTCGAAATGGTTGCGGTATTTGTAAACAACATTTGTAAACATATCATTGACAGCTAGAAAAAATAATCTTGATCCGAACAGCTGTTCGTTATTTCATAGACGATTATGTGATTAAAATTGAACGAAAATTTGACAAAAATCGCACAAAACTGCATTTTTGAACGTCCGTAATTTTATTTACAAAGTAGTGAGGCTATATTTAAATCACTAAAGACACTCTGGCCAATCCAGTGAATACATTAAAATGACTTGGATCTTGATAGGTACTCTGGTTTTCACGGAGAAGATTGCGTAAAATGCCATCTTGAGTGTTACAGACAAAGGGAAAGACAGACAGACAGACAGACAGAAATAGAGATAAGACTCGTTTCTGCTTCTTTAATGTATAAAACGTAAAAATAACCTAAAAGTATATAATTCTGAGCAAAGTACAGACAAAACTCTAATTTTATTTATATAGATAATGCATTTATATATATATAAGTCTATATATATATATATATATATATATACTTTTGTGCCCACCCGGTTTGGCAGTCAGTGCGCTGGTAATTTACTCGGTGTGGCAGTCACCCGCCCGAAAGCCAGTCAGCTCTCCCATAAGCCAGTCAGGTATGGCTTCCCGTGCACTTTATACGTATGAAAACAGCAAACCGGTGCTGCTGCCTGTGTCGATAAGCGTAACTGCAATACCAATGCGGAGACTGTCTCATCGTGTGTTCTATCGTGGAGTAGTGTAGCCAGTACGGCACCCTACCCTACTTTGTAGCGGTAAAACCCAGCGGTCTGTAACCTTCGTTTACTCCTTGTTACTATTTGTGTTGGGATAGTGATTAACTACGTGTTAATGTTTAAACATGTTCATACTCCAAATAAATATGATGCACCTCTAATAAGGATCGTCGAATATTAATTAATTATAATTGGTTGAATCTTGATCCTACCCGTTCATCATCTCATATTTTAAGTTATTTTAATTATTTTTACCTTCAGTTGAAATTTTAGTCAACTTCTCCTTTATACAATATTTTTTATCCTAGTATTTACAGAGTTTCCACGGACCGGGAACTATACGGATTTTCTTTATCTCGAGAAATATACGTGAATCTTGTCCGAGATACTGGAACTGTTTTTTACGCAATTGCGTAACGCGAAGGAGTAACTATTACATATGACAACGATATTATTCTATCTGATAAGAATAACCATGAAACTACACTCGAAAGATAAAATATTTTTATAATAATTTCAATTTTACAAACAAACTATTACAGGAATTATATTTTGGGACGGATGAATGATAAGGAAGCAACAAAAAGTGGTCACGAGTGCAAATACGGGGGGGAGGGGGGTACAATATAACGAACGCCAGAAACGATTATTTGTTTACTTTTCAGATTCCTTATCAAATCTCTCTCTCTCTCTCTCTCTCTCTCGCTCTCTAACAATGTACAGATTGTGGACTTTACGATTTAAGTTTTCCTGCAATTATTTCAGTTCAATCCCATACCTATCCTTATGGTTTCCTATCTATTATTTTTCAAAATAAATAGTAAAGCAGGTTAAACTATTTTTTATTTTATTTTCTTGAAACCAAACACTCTTTACCATCCGGTATTCTGCAGAGTCAAATGTTTAACACTGTGTTTATAAAAATTGAATGGCCACACAATTTTGTGTTTTATTTTTTTTTTTACTAATAGTAACTGGGATATTTATATATACCAATAAGTGCTGCAAGCTGTAATAAATGCTGCTGATTAATATCAAAATAAGTTATAATTTATTTTGTATAATACATCGGTCATTGAATACAAACCATAATGGGTTTTCTATTTGTAACTTTAACTTGCAAATACAGTAGAACCTCGCTTAACTGGAGTCGCATCATCATGATGCCTATATATTATATAACCTCACAAATCCCAAGAAAATGTTTTATTAACTGTGTTTTTCAGTCTAATATTTCGATATGAACGATATATTTAACTATTTACGGTAATTTTTATGTGCAGTAGGTTCCCAATTATTGAAATATTACAGTTCATTTAACAAAAATAAGATGGAAGCAAAACGGAGAAATATCGATCAGTATCGTCAAGGTCAACCTATACGCTCGCACCTACAGACTGACGATCTTGCACTGACACTGACATACTGACAATCGTCTGCTTCTGTCTGCTGTCACAACACTACAATTTTTTGTGGTTGGGTCGTTGGGTGATTAGTAACCATGACAACTTGTGGATGTAGAGAAACCAAAGAAAGAATAGAACAAAGAGAAATAATAAGAGGTGTTTTACATCATTTTTATCTTTATCTTATTTTTATCATTGTTATTATTACCAGAAAGACTTAAGTACAGTACTATGATTTTATGGTGTTTTATGAGTTATTTAATATTTTTATCCCCATACTTCTGTTCTGAAACATCATGTAGTAGTAGCCTAGGATGACTACGGTATCAGTAGTCTTCTAGTCTACATTTTCATTTTGTTTTGTTCTTTACGTGATTTATTGCTGTACAGTAAGCAAGTTTTGTTTTGTTTGAGTAAGCATACGGTGTAGTTTTTATTAGTAAACCAAGGTTAATGACTTAACATATCACGGTTGCGCAATACCTATTGTATTTTGACTATGTAAAATGCAAATTTATAATCACGTTAACGTCCATTTATATAGTGTCCCGGAACGGCATTGTTCCTGAGTAAGAAACATATAAATATCATATTTAAATTATCCAGAAGTCCTTAGTTACTCACACGGGAAAAAAAGTTTTAGGCCTAAATCATTTGAAACCTGTACATTACATATTTTTGGTCGAGTTTTTGACCACTGGACGACCACTAGTTAAAGTTAATTGTATTACAACAATCTTTATAGTAAGCAATATAAGCTTGAATCGGACTTATCTGCCTTCAGCTAATCCATCATATGATAGTACGTTAGAGAGTATGCCCATGCTGAAGTTTTACTTATACTTGAAGAATGACTTAATTTAGTACCAAGAAATAAATCACACCCCTTACATACACTGTGCTGTTTTAATGCTGTGTAGTTGATTGCTACTGTATTAACCTGTGATCGCATATTAATTCATTCATTAGGAACGTATTTAAAAAAATACTACTTTTATTTTTTTAAATTTCTATGATTTATTTACAATAACAGAAATGTGTAAGATTAAAATAAATTAATGTGTTGCATTGTCCATTTAAAGTTACATTATAGTAAATTAAAATTCCACTGAAACTTAAACAATAAAAGCCGAAATTAGTTATAAAGAAAACACGAGTTTCCTTTATATTGCTTTTACAATCGAAATATACATACTGAGCCACGGCTCGGTCCCCCGGTACTTTTCATTTTAAATATTCAAATAAAGTCGATTATTTTTAATGTTTTATGAAACGTGACATAGCAAATTTCCACTGAACTTTTTTTGTCGGCTACTACTTTATTTTATTTTTTGGTCAGGTTAGTTTAAAATCAGTGGATTCTGTATACAAAAAGTGAAATGTTCTAAATCATATTTTTTTTATTTTTGGCTTATGTACGTAATTTAAATTGTACGAGAGGGGCTTCCCACCGTGCCGGATTGCGCCGTGCGGGCATATTTTGATCCAGTGGCGGGTGTTTGGTGTTTTGAATAAGAATACTGAATTGCTCGTTTTAAGATCGTATCATTACAAATCCTATCATTTTAAGATTTGCTTACACTTACGAGAAATGCATTTTCCATTTGTATATTTCTCAGGTACAAATTTTATGAAATAACGTACATTATTGCGTTGTTTGACAAGTAGCTGGGGACCGAGCTTTGTTCGGGAAACTTTACACTTTGAGAGTATTCCTTGGTCAATGTAATGCTATCCCAAAAATAATAATTTGCGGTATTTTTTTTCTTGACATTTAACTTCTATTCAAATAATAATATCATATTTTACTGAAATGATGAGATAGAAGAGTTTTTAAAAATTTGTTTGGTTCCCCTAAATGGCCGAAACTATAGAAATTACCCAGTATTTTTCACGCTGAATTCAAAGAAGGCTATTAGTAGTATGAAAATCTTCCCACCTTCCTTCCTTTGAAGTATTAGTCACTGCAAGAACTTGGACTCGCTCCAAAACCAGAACCGAAACGTTTAATTTACCCTCAATTTTTAAAATGTAATAAGTTACAATTTTCTGGAAACTCAGGACACTTTCTGACTGAAAATAATTACGGTTGATCCTTGTTGGTGAGTACCAAAAAGGAACCTTAGGTATAAACATGGTTGTATATCCAAGTTTGGTTGTCCTTGATATTGCAATATTTCATTGACACTGACAAATTAGGGCTAGGCTGCACTATAAGTTAATTGGGAGTTTATTTGATATCTAGTCCTAAGCTTATAGCCATCTTAAGGCAAACATAACCAAAACCTAACCACAGACATATAAATATAAGTGATATAAATATAAACACTCATCCTCTGTAGGCCTAAAGCTACCTATCTATATTTTTTTGGGTTAGGATTAGTACTTTTTTGAGAGAGTGTCATTATGTACTGAGCACACTTAGATGATATAGGGTATCAGTGATTTATGAAATTATTTATTTATAAAAAGCAACCTAACGGAGTTACCTTAATGATGCACCCAGTATTTAATAAAAAAATTAAAGCTTATGCCTATGTATATTAGTTTTAAAACAGAGTAGAATAAGGCACCTATAATCTAGATTAGGTATTGATTAGTGTTAATAAACTAAACATGGATGAACCACTAAGTCAAGCTACTAATCCAGTTGTTCAGGCTAGGCTAAACTGAACTCTGAAAGCATCCATCTCAAAACGGCCACAACTTAAGAACAGATCCTAGAATTTGATTTATTTTAAACTTTATTTTTCTGAAATAGATAGCTAAACTGTCCAGTGCAATCATCCCACACTGCAAATAGCAACACTCAAACTTAGTTAGGTAAGCTAGTGGTAGGTTGCAACTAATTATTATCCCTGTGACCGATTCAGTGTAACATCTGACATCAGTCAGAATCAGACGACATTATTGACAACGACACTCGTCGTGTCGTTTCTTTAATTTACGGTATAATATAGTATAAAACTTCTACCATATCCATAATAATGTTCTACCACTGCACCTAAACAGCAGAAAAAAGCAAATCACCAAATTCAAATCACCAAGATTACAATATGACAAATTATTTATAAATTAATAATTTATTTTTATAAAAAAATACAACCGACTTCAAACGCTCTAAAAAGAATGAAATAATTTCAATAAAGTAAACTTTTGTATTAGGCAAGCTCACGTATTTTAAGTTGGCGCGGCTCTATGATGATTTTTGATACAAAATTGAAAGAGGGTGTCCATATTGCAGGTGACTATCTATAACTAAAGGTGTTAATCTGCATGTCTTTTTCATAGTTATGCGTTAAGTGTTATTTTATTACCGTAATCAAAGATCGGCATTATAGTGGTATTAACGAGTATCTTTAAAAATATTATAACGCATTTAAATGTTTCTAACTTGAAAAAGTAACGTTTTAATACTAAACTAGCTTCTTTCCCCTATCATAATATCAAACTAAATTATTTTCATATTCATATAGAACATTTGTGTGTGTTATTTTCATAATGCATTTATTCTGAAGTAAACATAAAATACAAGAAAATATTTCCTTTAATATATAAACAAAACAGTTCAGTATGTTTTTTTATATACAGTATTTATGTTATCCAGCTATAATTTATTGATTTTCAAAATACACACACAATATTTAATTTCAATCATATTTGCAGTTTGAGCCACGCCGACTTGAAATACGTGAGCTTGCCTAATACAAAAGTTTACTTTATTGAAATTATTTCATTCTTTTTAGAGCGTTTGAAGTCGGTTGTATTTTTTTATAAAAATAAATTATTTCATGATTTTTAGTGACTGTATAATTTTTTATATATTAATTACCTACTTGAGGTTTTTTGATAAGCAAAACTGTTTGAAACAATCAAAAGTTCCACAGAACAATCATTATTTTAAAACTGCTTGAGTCACCTGTTCAGGTTACATAATCAATGGGTATGAAAATAAACATTTTTAGATATTCCTTAAGAAAGAAAGAGTTGTCCATTACATTAGGCCTAATGAAAAACTAATTGTCTTTTCTAGATATATTGAAATGTCAGACATCATCGTTTCCTGCAATCGGTGTACTTCTACATTATAAAAAGAAATACAGTAACGTCTCAAGCCTTTTGGAACAATATGAAAGTTATTCCTCAGCTACCAGCACTAAAAAATCTCTCAAAGTGGAAAATTGGTCGTTAACACGTATAGCACCTTTCGTATTGTACCTTTGGAAAATATTATATGAAAGATTGGTTCAGCTAAAAGTGGTGTAAGTCATGTAGGGGGTTTTGTTTGCTCAAGATATAGCCTAGTCGAAATTGTAAATCATCTTCCTCAAAGGACTTTCCGAAGCAGGCATTATAGTATTGATATGATATAGTAACTGGGTAGGGAATATCAATAAACATTCCACATCTGCAAATGCATGTTTAGTAATTAAAATATTTAACACTTTTAAGACAATTGACAATTATGCACCGTCACACTTCTTAGGTCGTGTAAGGAATAATTGCATTTAATTTATATTTAGAACTGTTTTACGAATGCTTTGGTTTTCACAATACACCTTCATTTGTCACTATCATACAGCTATTCACTGAAACATATATGTTTTTGTAAGTCAGAAAAGTCAATACTAAAAACAGAATTACTGTATACACAAATCAGGTCAAACGTTAAAATACATTTTTTTATAGTAACCAAAACAAAATGCATTTTTCTCAATGTGTCACATTTAGGCTCCATGGCAAGAAATAGTTTATTGATCAATATGAAGCAACTGTTTCATGAAGAACTGTCTGTAGCTTCATTTAAATGGTTTCAACTAACAGCTGTAGGAATGTTATTATTATTTATTACCTTCTCTGCACAAATGTAAATAATCTGCACAAATGTAAACAAAATAAATGTTGAATATTTAAGGTTTTCAGAATTTTTCACCGAAACAAATATTATACTTAAACATAATATATAAGGTACCAAATAGAAACTCTTCTGGTTATTTTGGTGGTGGAACCACACTGATCGGTAAAAGAATCACAGAGAAATTGGTGAACATACATAGAAAAAAAAAAACATCGCCACAAACAAATTGAGAACCTCCTCCTTTTGTTGGTAGTGGGGAAGTCGGTTAAAAACAGTATATCTTCTGTGCCAGTAGTTGATGCATGATTGAACTTCAAACAAACACACAAACACACAAACTTTCACATTTATAATATTAGTAAGATAAGATGTATTAATTAAATATTAATTACTAGCTGTGTGCCCGTTCTACGCACGGGGATCCTCTAGTGGTCAGTTGAAACCTTCCTAAATAAAGAAAAACTATTGGTTTGCATATTTTCAGATATGCTAGCCAAACTATTATATACAAACAAATACAGTATCTGACAGTTTCAAGTAAAAAAAAATGCGTAATAGATCTATGAGGGGTACACTTCCATATCTGTTGGCACAAACAACTAAATTAGTAATATTGATTATTCGATTGTTTAATTCCATATAACGTTTGGTTAGTTAGGTTAGGTTAACCTTACCTAACTAACCAAACGATATATAGTTAAAATACTATACCTCAACCTCGCCATTAAACATTCAGGTTGGAAATTTCACTATCAAAGGTGCTCTTGGCCTGTCCGTACGGAACACTGAGTTATATGCGCTACCAACTTATGAATAATTGTTTAAGCCTACGAACCCAAGAGATGGATAATTGGTCTGTTGGACGTATGGTCCAGCGAGCAGCACATAGCGTTGAGAAGACACATTAGAAATACGATTTGAGCATAATCCGTAAACCTCTGTTACAATCACCCACTGCAGTTGTCTCTAAACACTTTACACAACCACCATTGAAGTGCCGTCAACGAGTTAAAACCTTATATGTAAGCTATTGGTAACGCTTATGTAAAAAATGTAAGTTTCCCAGGCATATAGAACACTGAGTCAAAGTCTTTTCCCCGGTTATAAACCCAAAACTCGATAGAAATTCTATACACAAAGAAGCTCTATTTTCATTTACGGTTACCCTACACATTATTGCACTTGCGATTAATTAAATCCGTTATGTAAGGAAAAACGGTTTTAATCCAACTTGGTTTGGATTTGCTTTTGAAACTTGATCTGAAATGATTGCGGTATTTGTAAACAATATTCAATGTAAACATATCAGTGACAGCTAGAGAAAAATAATCTTGATCCGAACAGCTGTTCGCTATTTCATATGATGATTATGTGATAAACATTGTGAGAAAACTTGACAAAAATCGCACAAAATTGGGTTTTAAACGTCCGTAAGTTTTTTTTACAAAGTAGCGAGGCCATATTTCAATAGCTAAAGACACTTTCGCCAATCCAGTGAATACATTAAAATGATTCGAGGATCTTGATAGGTACTCTCGTTTTCAGGAGAAGGCCGCGTAAAATGGCCTTTGGACCGTGACAGACGGAAGATAGACAACAACGGAATTGAGATAATAACGGAATTGAGATGAAACTTTTTTCGGATTCTTGAATGTTTAAAACGTAAAAATAATCTAAAAGTTGATGATTCTGAGCAATGTACAGACAAAACTCTAATTTTATTTATATAGATTAGTACCTGTGGTGATTTTTATTAGAAATTTATTGAAGTAAATAAACAGCAAAGTTAAAAACCATCTGACCAGTGTTTTTATTTAAAAAGTACGTAGGCCTATTTGATTGGCTTTGTTTTCTGAACTAAAATATCTATTTCCTGATCTATTTTTAGTTCCTGTTTTCGAAACATAATTTAGCAAAACAATTATTTATTCATTAAACAACTTGATCGAAAAATTATTTCTAAACATTGGAGGACAATTAAAAAACTTTTGAATTCTAATAAACCTAGCTGCCGTACCTGTGTTTTACATCGGAGAGGATTTTGAAGAGAAAAAGTTTGATACACGTCACATATTTCAAATCCCACTCCAAACACGTCATGTTAATACGTTTACTTCCTTAAATTAAGAATGTCAGAATCTCCAATTAACAGGCCCGTAGCAAAAGTTAAAAGTTTCACAAATCGAATCGTTTCTACCTTTTGGACCGCAAAATCAAAGAACTTTATTGACAGCATTTAAAGCTGACTTCGTTAAACATTCTGTTATCTACATTCTTCAAAAATGTAAACATTGTGAAACTTTGGAATCCCATGGGGCGTAACTCAAAGAAAACACGATAAATGCAATCGGTATATTTGTTAACCAGGTACAGGGCTACCTCTTGAATTGATATAGATAATAAATCGAAAAATAAAGAAATATAAGTTGATTGATTATTGGCTATTACAAAAGGGTAAACAATCAAGGAACATGATTTAATTAAGTAACCACACATCACTGAGTCTATATCTTCATTCTTTCTTGTAAAAATCGCTTTGATTGTGGCTATATAAAATAAGAAAGTAATATTTCACTGTACAACGAGCTCAAAAAGCTCGAGAACCAGCAATAAGATGGAAATAACCGGCAGAACCTTTAACTATCCACTGGCTCGCTAGTCGCTACCCCAGGTCGGTCGGTAGCCGGGTAGCCCATCAATGGAACCCGTTAGGCTCGCCCCTACCTCTCGCCACAAAAGAGACAAGAATTTTGCCTTGTTCCACACGCCTTTGATTGTTTGAGGCGGGAAAACTATTTGTGTGCTACGGCCCGCGCAACACAGGATATTGTTTTCGTATTAGTTGGCCTTTTTCCAAGATGACCGTGACCGTTAACTTATTTTATGGACTCCCTTGGAGAATAATTCAAAACTACAAAGAACATTTCTAATCCCACAGTATACTAGCTATTTAAATTATAAACACTTTGGTGTTTGAAAAATATTTTTGGACGATAAATTTTGCAGCTTTTTGAAATCATCCAAGATGGCCGCTTGCCTCCAAGGACTCAACAATAGGCCTAATTGTGCGACTATAAAGCAATAACTTCCCACCTTACGCTTGCGAATTAGTACGGTACATATTTGTATCCACAGTTGCCAGGACGACTATTAAGACGACCAAAGATTACATTGACATTTAGGTATTTAATCTGTAGAATAGTAATTGTTAAGTAATCTGGAAGACAACTAATTAAAATGAAGTGCGAAAGATGGGTTATGAGAGTGCTCAATGCCTGAAGCATAATCCATTTGTTTGAGGTGCGGATTTTCAAGCTTGTAGAACAAATAAATATCACAAAGTAGAAGGACAGGGGTGAAAGTGACTGAAGTGACGGGATACCCGGGTGGATTTTCAGTGACTGGATTCCAGTGGTATGCGGTAAAACATATAGTGACTGGCTTAGCAGCACAAATTTTACGTGACTGGCTTTCCCATGCAAATGCGGTGGTGACTGCATTAGCATAGCATTTTTTACGTAATTATATTTTAGTATTTTTAAGAAAAAAAGAGATATATACGTTCAGATATGTCTAGGCTTAAGATATTTACCAACATATATTATATATATATCATAGTCTTGAAATATATTGGGGGGTGCAACTGACTGACTTCCAGTGTATATTTTATGTGACTGGCTTCCCGGGCGCGGCCGTGTATATATATATATACATATATAAAAATTTGAACGAATGGTGTTTTTGGCCTCTGGGGACATCAAAATGAAAAAGTAATTGGTCCCGGGTCTAGGTCTTACCGTGCCACCTACGGTAATAGCTACTTCCCTATAGGGAAATTCGCTAACATAAAAAGTAGACAGATTGACTATAGCCCGTTAGAAGACACATTAAGTAAAATTCAATCTTGCAACCTTTTAGGAATAAAATTAGATTCAACCCTAACATGGTCTGATCATATAAATCAATTGGAATCAAAGCTTAATGCAGCATTTCACGTTACTTTAGTGCTTTCAAAATTAATAGATGAAAAAACTCAGATAATGGTATACTTTGCATATGTGCACTCTAAAATTGGCTACGGTATTGAGTTCTGGGGAAATGCCACTGATAGTAAAAAAATATTTTTTAGATATAAAAGAGAATTATAAGAGTTATTGCACAAGTTAATCCAAGAACATCTTGTAGAAATTTGTTTAAAAGAATGAAGATTTTACCTGTGCCCTCTTTGTATATATTCAACACTTTAATCTTTGTCAAAAAACATTTTTCTTTTTATGAAGAAAAAAGAACTAACTCCCAATACAGCTTTAGGCCCTTGAGCTCTGTGTTGCAGTACCCCATACATAAATCTGCTGCTTATGAAAAGAGTACTTTTTATATGGGCCTCAAACTGTATAATAAACTTCCTTTATCACTGAGAGAGGTAGAATCATTTAAAAAGTTCCGGTTACACTTACTGTCTTACCTGTTAGACAATTGTTTTTACAGAATTGAGGAATTTTTATCAGTCTGATTGTAGTAAACATAACTTATTGACATTGATATAACTTATTCGTAAACTTTGCTAATAACCTAACTTATTTTATACTTGTTTTTCAATACTGTTCAATACTGTTAATACTTTATTCTTATTATGTTTATTACTATATTTATTATTATGTTGCTTTTATTCTATACTAGTACACAATGTATATTTTGACAATTTACCTGCCTGCGTGCAGAAGCACTCCTTAGGCGTTATGTGATGTATTTTAATAAATAAAAATAAAATAAATAAATCAGAAAGTCGTGCTCCTGGTTTTAAAATGTGTAAGGACCGAGTAACCATTATGGCTTGTTCCAATGCTGCTGGTAACCATAAGCTTCCTCTTATGATGATAGGCAAAGCTGCTAAGCCTCGAGCCTTCAAACATATAAACATGAAATCACTTCCAGTGTATTACAGGAACCAGAAGAGAGGCTGGATGGACGGGAAACTGTTTAAAGAATGGTTCCATGACCAATTCGTACCATCTGTTAAACGGTTTAGCCAAGAAAATTACATTCCCCCACGTGCTATTCTTTTGCTAGATAATGCACCGTCCCACCCAGACGTCGACAAACTTTAACTTACATGTGGCGAAATAAAGGCAGCCTTTTTACCTCCAAATGTTCCATTATTGCAACCAATGGACCAGGGGGTTTTGCAGGCTCTGAAGATTAAGTATCGCAAACACAAGTCCCTAATTGAAGATGATACTATCCCCTTGGTTCAAAAAATTAAACAGACAAACGTAAAGGATGTTGTGTATTGGGCAGCTGAATCTTGGGAAAATGTGACAACTGGAGCGATAACAAAATTGTGGAAAAAGTTGTGGAAATCGTTAGATTTTGAAGAAAATCCTACCGAAAATGACCCAGTTAACTTGTTACCAATGATTCAAAACATTCCTGGTTGTGAAAACGCGGTCGAAGAGGACGTGGATGAATGGATGGCGGCAGACGGTACTAGTGCAGAGACTCTGACTGACGATGACATCATAGCAGCAATGACACAAGATCCTGTTCAGGGAGACGAGGGGGAGGGTAGCGATGACGAGCCAGGAGGCGGAGGAGGAGAGGAGAAAGTGACACACAATGAGGCAGCTGCAGCGCTTGACCTTGCCCTTCGCTACTTAGAACAACAGTCTACTGCCACGCCTGCAGATGTGATGTCATGAGAAAATGGCGGAACTACATGGCAAAAAACAGACTTACTAAACTGCAGCAAATGACAATGCGGGATTTCATGTCCAATAACAAGTAGGCCTAACCAAAGTTAATTTTTCAGTACGGTATGTGCAATATTTCTTACAAAATAATTCTTTGTTTTATTTGTTTTTTTTTATTACGATTTGTAAATTTAAATTTTACGTAATAAACAAACCATTGTATTCCTTAATTGATTACTCTGTTTATACTTCATTTCAAGATATTTTACCTTTCCCATTGCGTTTTATATAGTGCAAATTTATCAAAAATAATATCGGGAACGTGTTTGGATTAACCGTGTTCGGATTAGCGGGACTCAAGTGTAATTTGTTTTAATTGTAAAATTTAACTTTTATATTAATTTATTAGAATTCATTTCCTACTACTGGAACGTTAGTTATTAATAAATAATAATAATATTACCTTCTTCCGTTCCAAATGATTGTAGTTATTTACGACGCGTTTCGTCAGCACAGTGACATCATCAGGTATCTGCTATCGCTTCGTCTTGAATATATTAACATAAAACAGTCATTGCACAATACACAAACACACATTTAATACATTTAAAGACCGGTCGTTGTTGTCGTCGCGGTGGCCACAACTCACGTACGCACATGACTAATTCTGGGCGACGACTTTAAATGTGTGTTTGTGTACTGTGCAATGACTGTTTTATGTTAATATATTCAAGACGAAGCGATAGCGGATACCTGATGATGTCACTGTGCTGACGAAACGCGTCGTAAATAACTACAATCATTTGGAACGGAAGAAGGTAATATTATTATTATTAATTTATTGCTTAGCTAATAAGCTAAAAGGTGGTGCAAAAACCAAGTTTCTATCTTTAAAATTAAGTTACAAGTGTTTAAATAATAACCTGCAAAATTGCCTATTTTCGCCCGGTCATCCATTACCTACTGCTTATTCTAATTAAACCTGTCACCTTAAGAAAATTGTCCAGAATTTCCTCAGGGCTCAAAGAGTTAAAAGTGACATCATCTGCACACAGGCAGATATTACTACTAGGTATACTAGTTCAACATGGAATTGACATATCCCTAATAAAAATAAGAAATAAGATCGGACCCAAAATAGACCCTTGGGGTACCCCATGGTAAATCTCTGTAAGAGGAGAAGTCTAAAAGTATAAATATGCCAACTGTTGTTTCACCTTTGTCAATAGAGTTTATTACACATTAAATAAAATTGATTGCTGCAGTTGTAACTGATCTTCCTGATCTGAAGCCATGCTGATTATTATCATGTAATGAATAAGTTTCCAGATAATTCGTCAGTTGTATGTAAACTGCTTTCTCATATATTTTTTAAATGGTTGGTAGTAGTGAAAGAGGACAGTAGGCTAATTGGTTGTTTTTTTAGTATCATTGTTTTTATAAAGAGGAATTTTAGCAATTTTTATTTTAGAAGGAAATAATCCACTAACAAAAGATGAGTTAATTAAATGCACAAGAGGTTTCTTTGTCAATACATTATCTTGAGCTGATTCTGACATATATGTAACACGAGTAGGGAAGTTTACAAGATATGTCATGCTATATACCTGTAGTACATCATTTAGCATTTTCCTGTTAGTAAGTAGTGTCCAGTACATTAATATTTTGTCTCCAACAATTACAATATTTTAAAACTGTTTTAACAAAAATTTAATAAAGAGTCAAGCTTCTCTAAAATGGGATTAATTTTTACTGAAGGGGACCAATATATTACTACTAGTAAAATTTTTTAACTATTATGCTTGTACTCTAAAATACACATGCTTGTACTTAAATTCTTTTTCACAAAATTAAGTCTATGTTGGTATTTTCCAAAATATTTACTTTTCTATGTTTTACATTTCCATTTATTTTCCCAAGAATCAAGACACTACCACCACCAGATCTACTTCTTGCAAAAGATGAGTGAACACAATTGTTGTTTATATTAAATCTCCTGTCATTTTGTGCTCTTTAATTAATATTAAATCGGGATTTAATTCTTCAACTGTGATCTGTAAAGAATGTATTTTAGATGGCAGGTGTTATATATTTAAATGAAATATATCTAATTTAAAGCTTTTGTTGATTCAATTTATGTGATTTCTTTTGGCATCTGGG
The DNA here is from genome assembly GCF_028750875.1 of Macrosteles quadrilineatus. NCBI lineage: Eukaryota > Metazoa > Arthropoda > Insecta > Hemiptera > Cicadellidae > Macrosteles > Macrosteles quadrilineatus. The sequence continues at coordinate 14,128,757 of NW_026542594.1, forward strand.
ACAAGTTTTTTGAAGGCGGTTTGTTTGTTACAGTTGGTGGTGTACAAGATATAACATTGCTTACTTTATCCTTAGCTTCTAAATTACAATTAATATTCATATTTGGGGTTTGAGGAGGGAGTTGAAGTGTACATAGGGCAGAGAGTCCATGCATTACGCCTGCACCAGATACTGCACTGACACTAGCACACCTACTGACAGCCAACCAGGGCCGCGTTAAGGGTCAGTGGAGCCCTGGGCAAACTCAAAATCAGCACCCCCCTTTTTTCTAAGGTGCGGGCGGGCAGTAGTGGTACGGCACCCGCCAGGCGCCCCTCAACCACCAATCCCTGGGCATATGCCCAGTCTGCCCGTTTGTAAAAGCGGGCCTGAAGCCAATCCTCCATCACTTGACACAGTTGAAGGTGAAATTCACAAACTGGACTGGGAGGTATCATTTTCCTTTTGTAGTTGACTGTAGACTTAAACATCTTTGTGAACTGCTGTTGTAGTTCTGGTTGCGTCAGTGTGTTGTGGGATGTTATGGATACTAGAAGTTTTGACAGCGAAAGCTTCTCTGACACGTGTGACAAACGCGAAAGGCCATATCTAATGTTGGTGTTGGTTTTTTCATCTGAAGTTATGATGATAACTGAAGCATTAGTTGAACTTTGAAATTTCGCTATATTTTTTGCAAAGTGTGCAGGTGTGTCGATCTCTCGAGCATCCCATAGTAGAACAAATTAGGGTTTTCAAATTTGTTTATTAAATTCTTTTATTAGTGGATCAAAAGCATTGTAAAATATGTACTTGGTATTTCTTGGTTTTTTGTAGTACTCTGATTTAGTGACCATGCTAAAAACTGATGGCCTATTGTTAACTTTCTGCTGTGTTAAATTAGAGTTACAACAAAATTAGAGTCCGAAGCACATGGTTTACCAAAAAACTCTTTAAAAGCTACAGCTACTCCTGCACTCATGTTTTTTTCATGTGTGAAATCGGCTGAAATACAATGAGCGAAAGCAGCATCTACATTAAATTTTTGTTCTTGAATAACAACTTTCATGTCAGCCTCAATTACAGTAATTCCAGGGTCGTCTTGATTTATCACTGTAACTGTTTGATTTCACAGGAGTGCTGTGGTTGTACCAGAGTTCAGGCTATGTGTACTCGTGAGAAGAGAACAGTAGGCCTAGCGTTTTTTTGGTTGCTGGACCACTTTTCTTTAAATAGTCAATTATAATATGTGCCAATTTAGTTATGCCTTTGTTATTAAGGTGCAGTCCATGGGATGTGTAGTGATATCTTTTGAGTTAACTTAAATTGACTAGATGCACATTGTCACTTCTAGCTGTTAATTCATCGAGATACTGTAGTTGTTGACTGTCTGTAGATTTAGTTTTTCAAAGTGATTCATAGGCCTGTCATGTCTTGTTGGTACATACTGGTCTAGATTTGCTAATTTGGTTAAGTTTGTTTTCTTGGTGAACATATATATCAGATAGGTTTCCATTTAGACTGTCATTAGTGCCTTCAAGTATGACTAAAGGGTAATTGTTGTTATCTATGGATGCTGAGTCCACAACCTACAATAGAGTGGTATTGGCTTGTACATAGCCAAACGTGTTTATTTCGTCCAAGCTGTAGGTTTCAATCTTGTTGGCTACATGTCTACCTTGACTGTCCGAGCAGAATGTTAGATTAATATCAGGACATGTAATTATAGTTCCTTGGCTAGTTCTTCTTCTAGGCCTAGTGTTATCAATCTGAAGAGCTGCAGGCTTTGATATGGAGTCTTCGGGTGTCATGAGTTCTCTATTGAGTCTATTTGCTTTTCTTAATATCCTGGTTACCTTGGTTGTCGAGAACAGCAAACTTATTTGTTGTTACTATTTCAGGTTCTTTTGTCAATGCCTCTTTAGTTGGAATATGATTTCTTTTAGCTCTAGGTTGTATTTGGGTCCAAGATTGTGAATTAGGTGTAGCCAAAGTTTTCTCTGTATTGCAAGACCCTTTATTTTCCTTGACTTAACTATCTTTTTAATCACCAAATTTTAAAATAATTTGTTGTTTAATGTTGTGGAATCATGCAGGAGATATACTAATACTGAGCGTTTTAATATCACTTCTTCATTGATGAGTTTACTATCCTGGAGATACTGTACATTTAATGACCCAGTAGTGATCATGTCATCTACTACAGACTCTACACCCAGCAGGAGATCACACCACAGTCATAGCTGTTCAACTGCTGCGGGTCATTCAATGACATAAATTCAGTCATGCATGGTTTTTCACCAAAATAATTTGAGAGCTTTTGAGCAACCTTCTTTGCAGCAGACAAATTGGCATTGTTCAAGGAGTCAAAATAATAGAATTTATTGTTCTTTCTGTTTAATGACAATACACTCCGCATGGCATTACACAATTAGTGGGAACCGCTAATTACACTGCTATGATCTTCAGAGTCATTTATTAGTGTTAAAATAATATGTATGTTTTTAATTTACAATGGATCTAGAAATTGGTGAACATCCATTTTTTAGTTTTTTTACTGTATTGACAATTAATGGGTTTATAATAACCCATGTCTTGGTTAATAACTTGTTACTTAACATATCAAGACTGGCCTCAACACAGCGCAGCTATAAATATTTACAACTTAAACTTTTCAATGCCCTCCCTGAAAATGTACGCAACTTGCCTATTAAGTCACTGAAAAATGTATTGACCGATTTTTTGAACAGAAAGGTTATCTACTCTATCGAGGAATTTTTATCTTTCAAACATGATGATTTTCTGTAAAATTCTAATTGTTAAGTAGGGTATTGTTTCTAAAGTATGTAATAATGGTTTCATGAACTGTGATATAATAGTCTTTCATAATAATGTTATTTCTGTGAACTTTATTTAAATATTTATTGTTATTTAGTTTTAAGCTGTATCTCACTGCCAATTTTAGCCTTAATTATTTTGTTATAGGCACTTACCCAACTTGTTTGCTTAACCATAAACAATATTATTATCATCATTATCAATACATCTCAAATACTTTTGTACAAAAACCCAGTATTATTAGTTTATTAGTATAGCATGTTCATCTATTCACACTTGACTCTGTACATTGTACTTTGAATTGTATATTATCTCCATTGACCTGGCCTATTGTATGACATGTATACTTAATGGCAATAAACTATTTGAATTTGAATTTGAATCAAGATATGGTTGAATAGTTAGATCAGTTAACCAATTTGTGCCTAATAATTCAGTGGTGATCATTGATTTGCTCATTGTGTTTGATTTAGTCTGTGTCCCAGTGGATTTGTGGAGTGTCCCAGTGGAGTGTTTCGTAACACCTCTCTGAGTTGATTGAACTCCATGAAGTGTTATAAAAATGTTTTGAGTGTTCCGTTACTGTAAAACGATGATTTTTACAGTTTATTCATCAATTTTCACAACCAATTCATCTGACTTAGCCTACCTCATCATAAACATTGGCTCCGCCATTTTTATAATCAATGCACAACAGCCTCTCTCGGCTTTCTCTCATTATTCCTTGGCCTTACACATCACAAATCTGTTGATAAATTTCAATCGGTTTGTAATTTTTTGCCAACAATTACTTTATTGCACAACACACTTTACAACTGCTGGGATTTACAATTGTTGCACTCGTCTCAAAACTCCACTACATAAAGAGTATAGAAGAAACGATGCTCTAGCTACCACGGCTGGTCGCGTACTGAGTGTAGGAACACCCTGATGCCAAGACTGCGGTCCAAGCCTTGCCTACTGCCGTGCCAGGCCAAAACGCCTGTTACTTTGGATAGCCCTCGTATATAGATTATACGCCTAAGATTGTGGTGTCTTAAAAATGTGTACCAGTATTACAAAATAGCTGTTTGAAGCAACATTTTCCATTATGTACACTGAGCTAGACATTATCACCTTAGCTACCAGCTATATTCAGCCCTATGATACAGAGGAGAGTGGTGGTTAGTAGGGAACATGTTAAACCTTATTAAAGCATTATTAAGATTTTCTAGCACTAGCACTAGACATTTCTTATGATACTCGTATTTGTTTGGCCAGGTAACTATGAGAACCGCACTGTGTTTGAGTCTCTGGACATTGGCTGGCAGCTGCTGCGTATATTCCCTAAGGAGATGTTGAAGCGTATCCCAGCAGCTACACTGGCTGAGTTCTATCCTAGAGACTCCCGTCACACCCAGCCCAAGTAAACATAAGGTGACTAAACAAGCACTTAAGGTTTAACAATAAATTTACAACAACAATAGCCTCTCAGACCTCCAGCTGTGCCCTAACCCTGCTGAATTTTACCAGTGATCCCAATATTTGTTAATCAATTTAACTGCATTTTTTAAATGACTAAGTAGTATACAAGTGTGAATGAAATAAAACTGATTTTAAATTAAGTCACATGATTGACGAAACTAATGAATGTTATAAATCAAATTTATTGTAACTGAATAAAAAAAAGACAAAAAACCTATTTTCCTTAAATAATTCTGAGTACAATAAGGATAAGGTTGTTAACCTTCAAGGTATCACTCTTGACTCATAACTGTCTTGGAACCATCAAATCAGTAATGTCTGCAAAAAACTCGGTAGGGTCATCTGCCTCTTAAGGAAGTTTAAAGATTGTGTTGAAATTAGTTATCTAATAATGGTGTACTTTGTTCAGAGTGTTATGACTTAAGGTCTTCTAATCTGGGGTAATGTCTGTAATGTCTATGAATTTTTGATTTTGCAGAAGAATTGTCAATAATGCACCCTATCTAGCTCACTGTAGGCCTATTTTGTTGATAGTAAAATACCCCAAAAAGCAAGTATTCATTATTTTGATTGACCTTGGTTGAGACTTACATTGATAACCTTGCCCCACACAAAATCATATTAATATGAGTCTTCTGTATTCTATTGTAGTTTTATGATTGAGAAAAAGCTACTTATGCACACTTGCATGTTTACTGACCCACAGATCTCTTTGTTATAGATGCTGAGGTGCAGCACAAGCTCAAAGAAGCAACATTCCATCAAACCTTGTAGCACTTTTGTGAATAGTACTTACAAATGGATTGTGTATATATTATTTCAAACACAAAAATGTATAAAATATAGATTTTTCTCTTGCTGGTGAAACATAAATAATATCAGTGTGCTTGATGATAATTAATTATAGTGCTTAATTGACAGCCCTTGAAGTCAAGTTGGTTGCATTTTAATTTTTTATGTTAGTAATTATTGTTACTTGCTATTTACATTTACTGTATTGATTCGGCATGTTATGTTAAAAAATATATTGATTTATTTTTGTAACTAAAAACTACGGGATGTTATTCAAATTATTTAATAAAATGTTTATTTGATTGTTGTGTAAATACTCGATTTTGAAACCTTTACTCTGACAATACAATGCAGTATAAATGTATAAGGGATGAACAACCTTCAGTATTTTTCCGTGTATTTGTTTCGGTGTCTGGGTTAAAGTCCATTGTCTCACTGTATTTATAGCTTCCATTTTAGGCGTAGAGCTTTATTATTAGGTTTTCATGTATTGAGCCATATATTGTAAACTGTAAGATATAAAATGTTAAATGTTGAATATGGTTTTTATTTATTTCACTTCCCTTATTCTAATACTGAATCAAAGACATTTTGCACATCAACATCAGTAATTCACAATAGTTCATTAGACAGTAGACATAGTTCAGGTATTGTTGAAGAGAATAGAGTTTGTACTTTTTTCTGTGGCTCTTATTCTATATCTACCTAATATGTATGTACTAATGAGAAAAATTTACATAATCTTTTTCATGATGGTTATATACCCGGTGTCCCATAATACTCCCCCTCCCTGGGTTAAATTTTTAACGGCTGCATATATTCATTAGTGCTTCTTACTAGGGTAATGTTGAGTACGTTTTGGTGGTATTTTTAAATTCACCCTCGCCCCCATATAGGGGTTGCTAAGGGTAACTTAAAATTTTTAAATAGCAATCCTTATCAAGTAGCACATCATATTAAAGAATTTTGAAAAGGGAAATTAATGCTGCAAATCCGACTTTGATATGACAAATTTTCAAAACCTTATGGCAAGAAGAATGTTGGTTGTTAATCTATATATATAAAATCTAATGTATGTTTGTTTGTTTGTCCTTAATGGACTCCGAAACTGCTCGACAGATTGTAATGAAACTTTCAGGCATTATTAAGCATTATTCAAGGATGGTTTGTGTGAAGTTTGGTGCAGATCCGTCAAAAGGGCTCCGCCCCAGTAGCTCTGGAGTTTCCCATGTTAACCTTATGAGAACTCATATTTAAATGGAATTATAGAATCTTAACAGCTGATTCAACTAAACAATTCGATTATGTGATGTTAAATAGCATTAAAAAGTTAATAGGTTCAACAACAGGGTGCAGCACTATCTTATATATTTAAAAAACTTGGTTTTTCTTTTCCGAGTTCGTTTGGCTCTTCTACCCGACCGATTTTCATGATTGAGGTCTCAAATTGAAGGTATGCACACACAGATTTGCCATCAAGCATCGGCATATATTTATCTATGAACCCACTCGGCAAATACGTAAACGAAATTTGCTCCCCATGTATTTCTTATGGGAGTTAAATTAGGGTTTTCTTTTCCGAGTTCATTTGGCTCTTCTGCCCGACTGATTTTCATGATTAAGGTCTCAAATTGAAGGTATGCACACACAGATTTGCCATCAAGCATCGGCATATATTTATCTATAATCCCACTCGGTGTATACGTAAACGAAATTTGCTCCCCATGTACTTATGGGATTTAAATTTGGTTTCTCTTTTCCGAGTTCGTTTGGCTCTTCTACCCGACCGATTTTCATGATTGAGGTCTCGCATTGAAGGTATGCACGCACTGGTTTGTCATCAAGCATCGGCATATATTTATCTATAATCCCACTCGGTGTATACGTAAACAAAATTTGCTCCCCATGTATTTCTTATGGGAGTTAAATTTGGTTTCTCTTTTCCGAGTTCGTTTGGCTCTTCTACCTGGCCGATTTTCATGATTGAGGCCTCAAACTGAAGGCATGCATGCCAAGTTTTCACATTAAGCATCGGCAAATATTTACCTACTGTATTACTCGACCAAAACACATAATGTGATTTATTTTCTAACTCTTACTTCAATTTAATTATCTATAATCTCACTCGGTGTATACGTAAACAAAATTTGCTCCCCATGTATTTCTTATGGGAGTTAAATTTGGTTTCTCTTTTCCGAGTTTGTTTGGCTCTTCTACTCCACCGATTTTCATGATTGAGGCCTCAAACTGAAGGCATGCATGCTAAGTTTTCACATAAAGCATCGGCAAATATTTACCTACTGTTACACGACCAAAACACATAATGTGATTTATTTTCTAACTCTTACTTCAATTTAAGATTATCCCTTTACCAGTTAAAATTTTACAATCCTATATATTTTAACCCTCCGAGTGTCCCTTGTTTTGGCCTTAATGTCTGCCTATTTTTTGTTCATTTGCATGGTTTTATTAAAACGGATCTGAGAAGCTTGAAAACAATGTTAATTATACTGTTCTATATACCATTTTGTTTGGAAAATCATGGGCTTCAATATTATACATAAAACATAAGGAACATTTGTTTCAAAAAAATTTTTTAGGTAAAAAAAAATATTTTGGAAAATTTTCAAAAAAAAATAAGTTTGCGCTCAATGAAATTGTATAAATTATAGGCCTATAAATATTTGAAAATAGCCACTTTGTTCTAAATTTTATGAGGATTACAAATATATAATAATATAAGGAAGTAGATTTGCAAATAAATAAGTTATGGGCAAAAAACAGATTTCAGTACATAGCGTTTAGCTAAGAATGCATAGCCTAACCATAGCTAGGAATCTGGCTGATAATTTACATCAATATTACTACCTACTTCTTCAGGATTATCAACCAGCCCTTCAAAATCACTTAAATCTTCTTATAATGCACCACGTATATCACTACTTTTGATTTTTAACACTAAAACAATGATAAACGTAATAAAACACATCAGTCATCGGTGCGAGGTTAACCAAGCTGTTTACAAATACGCACGTCAGCTTTCTGCTACAATATTTTTGGAACTAGCTACCAATAAACCATAAAAATCCCCTTTTTATTTAAACATTTTGAGTGTCCCCCAAAAGGGGGGATTCGAGGGACAACTAAAAATGTTTCAATAGAAACCCCTATCAAGTGACACCTCATTTTGAAGTGTTTACAAAAACTTAAAGAATGGTGAAAACCAGAGCTCGCTATCTCTTCTCTATCTAAAATGGCAGTAAATATTAACAATTTTACCATTGATTTTCCACAACATTTGACGGGCTACCATTTTGGATAGAGATGAGATAGTGACCTCTAGTTTTCACCATTCTTTAAGTTTTTGTAAACACTTCAAAATGAGGTGTCACTTGAAGGGGGTTTACATTTATAAGATTTGAGTTGCCCCCCAAATCCCCCCTTTTTGGGGGACACTCAAAAATTTCAAAATGATAAAATGAAACTTCCTGCTAAGATTGCTCGACCATTAAAAGGATATCTCTGTATATTTACTTGGAAAAATATTACAGGGGGGGTCTTGACTATTTATTCACCCTGTATGCATGTAGATTACATTGAACAGTCAATAATTTCTACAATTATAAACAAAACTTCCCCGCCACAGCAAACATGCAGAATGAGCGAATTTCCATTTGCCTGATTGGATTTTCACTGAAATATCCATCTATAATAAAGCTAATGAGGATCACAAACTTTTGAGAAAACTATCAGGCGCAACACCTGTCGACCACATACTGGAATGAAAGGTCTTGACACCACGAACCTTCTGTTTACCAGGAGAGCAATAAGTTATATAAACTTATAGCTGCCCAGCGCCCAGCTGTATAATAATCAAACTTTCAGAGTTTCAGACCGTCAAAGTAGGAACCCCAAAAACATTTACATGTGACTGTCATACCTGAATCATAGACTGAGGCCCGGTTCACACGAGCGACATACCTTGCTGACTAGGTAAGCCCGACTGGGTAGTGTACCACAAGATACACCGGTTCACACGAGCGACATATCCACGGACTAGATGAAAATATCGATATCAAAACCACTCGGATCCATCACTGGTGCACAATGAGAACAAGGAGAGCTCAGCTGCAGCGCGACTACCCAATCACTCGTGTGAACGCTCCCATAAGGCTACGTGTACTGCTACGCCACTAGAGCGGGTGACTGGGTAGCTGCCATGAGTGACTGGGAAGTGGGCCCGACACCAAGCTTGAACGCGGCTTGATAGTCGACGCCCTACGCTCGTGTGAATGGCTCCATTTGATCCTGTGTGGTCCGCTACCCAGTCGGACTAATCTAGTCACAGCCTAGTCAGCTAGGTATGTCGCTCGTGTTATCCGGGTAACCAACACAAGTAGACTTCTCATCTCATTTTAAATGTTAAAGCTCATTTTACACAGATTGCAATAGTCGACAAAATTTTGTTTCTATTAATTAATTTAGGGTTAATTTAATGATTTGTGCTTTACTGTTTGGTTGTCTAACTTGGACACAAAGTATTGTTTATGATTAGATCCTTTTATTTTGTTTGACAATGTACTAAATGACTGAAATAACAAGAAACAAATTGTAAACTTAACATGACCTCTACAGTGCACCGGGCAGAACCAACAATAAAATTGTCTTCAGTTGTTCCATAAGGATGAGATATCTACTAAGGGAGTCTGTTTTATATCTGCTGATATTTAAAAGGTAAATTGTAATCAATGGTTCAGGGAGAACAATTTTACCTCTTTTATGTTCAATAACACACTCTGTGATACTTTCCAGTAAGTTCTTGATAATCACATGATTTTGATTTTTTGTGTATTAATATAATTTGTTTTGGTTTTTGCTTGGTTAGTTAAATGTTACATTTTTTTTTTTTATATAGGTAGCTGAAATAACATCCTTATTTATAAGCTCACTTTTTATTTCTGTAACCAAACATAAAAGATTGTGTGTCATGTTATTAAATATATAGTTCGGTATTATAATGATTAGATATTTGTGTAAAACTTATGTGAAACTTACTTCAATCCCGTTAAACCTGCAAAATGTTGTAGGAAGAACTTATTTTAGTTGTCCAGAACTTTCTCAGCCCTTACAAAAAGAAACAAAGTGGACTACTTCAGAGGAAGCTGTAAAATGCATAAAATCAGGTAACAGATAAAAAAGTGGTTATTCTTATTATCATTTTTTTAGTCCCGATAAACTATAAATTTTAAATTTACATACATACATTTCAGTATATTTGTTACCTCCACTAAATTTAGAATTGTTAGACCAATTTACAAAAATTGAAACGGTTTTAGTTTGACAACAGGTATTAGGATTTTGGAGTAGTTATGATTGGATTTTTATGATAATTTTGGAAGCTAATCCTAGGTGATATTCTTGGTTTAATCGTCAGATACATAAAATAATTTTTAGATTAATTTATTTTAGTGATCCTGATCTTTATTTTAACAACAAACTGATATAGATTTTGAAATGGTGTCCTGTCCTTGATTATTGGGCTTTTTATCCTAGCTAATAGAACATAACAAGCATATTCAGTAACAAAGCTTCGAAAATCACCTCATTCCTCTCTACACTTATCTGGCTTTCAAATGTAATTATAGCCTTAACGGAACAATCCATTTGTCCCAACACTTGGTGGGTGGCGTCCCCATCTCAACAATTGATAATCGATAATTGATTGACTGTTTTTTTTTCTTTTGTAGGAGATACTGTTTTCCTCAGTGGAGCTGTGGCCACTCCAATACAAATTCCTGAGGATATGGCCAAGTATGCCAAGAGTGCTGGACTGAAGAATATCAAAGTTGTACACTTCTTTACAATAGGAGATATACCTTATCTTGCACCAGACTGCAAAGGTTTGTTCTATCTCACATCATCTCTTGCTACATGCAAGATATATATAGATATATATATATATATATACCGTACATATATAAACATTTTAACGAATAGTGTTTTTGGCCTCTGGGGACATGAAAATGAAAAGAAAAAGTAAATCGTTCCGGGCTCAAGTTTTACCATGAGTCCTAGTAAAAGGTAATAGCTACTTCCCTATAGGAAAATTTGCTAAAATGTGTTTAGCGCTTGTAGAAAAAGACGACTGCTAACGAATGCCATACTGTCACTATATCCAATCTATATCTCTAGCCTATAGCAAATATATCTTTGTAAATATATCGATGAGATTTTGTTGTAGACTTTTTAAGTAGGCCTACATAGTAGATATTTTGTTTTTCTATATATTTATTTACTACCTATGTCTTCTTTTAAAAAAAATGGACTCTCAAACTACATTTAATTCCATTTAGTAACAAAAAACCAATAAAATTTCCTTACTGATCTCCTGTAAGCAAACTTCCTCTTTTGTTTTTGAGTTATTAAAAACTATATATCTACTTTGTGACAATATTCTACATTACATTATTCTCATCTTTAAGTGAGATCTGCTTGGAGGCAGGTAATCATGCACAATATTATGGCTGTACCAGTGGTGTAGTCGTAACTTTTCCAGCGTGGAAACGCTTACCAAATTTGCAGAAAAATAAAGGCCGCTTTACCAATATATAGGCTGTTTTAAAAAAGAAGAGTGGGAATGCCACACACCACTGAACTATGCCTCAATAAAAGGCTGTAAATGTGGTAGGCCTAATAAAGGTGGTACAAGCAGGTTTCCATAACCTACTATTGAAGTAACACTCCCCAATAAAGCATGCACTAACACTAATCAGTCCATAGTTGTAGAAGCTTATGTCAATTATAGCTTGATCAATCAATTTATTTTGCAGACATTTTTCATGTGGTTTCGCTATTCATTTCACCTAACATTCGTGAAGCAGTTGCTGATGGACAGGCAGATGTTATTCCTATATTTCTCTCTGACATTCCAAAGCTGTTTTTTCATGGAATCATCAAACCTGATGTTTGTATAGTACAGGTGAATATTTAATCTGGTTTTATATTTTATAAAATTAGGCTACCAAGATTATGCTTCAATAGTTTTTTTTAGTATTGGTGATTCCCCCCTTCATACAGGGTGATCCAGTAAAACGGCACGATTCTGACTCCAACTGCTTTTGGGGGGCTTTTGGGGGGTTATGAGGGGAAATGGTCCACGAGAGTCTGTTGTTGAGGGTGGAGCCTATTTACCATGTGACTTCGAAGGAGCCAAAATGAGGACAGTGCGGTATTGCCAAATGTAATTATATCAGCTAGTTTGAAAATATTGTTTAGTATATTTTAATTAGTGTCAACAAGTAGTGATTGGGTGATGTTGCAACGTCGCGATACTCCAGTCTTGGTACAGTATTGGCAATTCCAACTGCAGACTCTTGTGGCCCCTAGTATAAGCGTCAAGCGTCTTGACAAGTAGAAATTTTAGTAGCCATGGAGTGTTGCACGAGTGCATAACATGGGCTTCCTTTACAGGCAAATTATAAATACCCCCGCCACAGCAAACCTGCAGTCTTAAGCGAATTTCCATTTGCCTGATTGGATTTACACTAAAATGTCTCCTTAGAAATTTCACATTTATTCCTTATTCGAATATAATTAGTTTAACGAGTAGTTAGGTTTGCTGCAACAGGGAGGGTAAAAGTGGTTTTTTTTAGTGAATTTCCCATACAGGTAATAAGCTATACTGTAGTAGTAGCCCAGTCAATAAAGGGATTGTGTCGGAAGTAATTAGTGAAAGGCTGATTTTTGGCCCATCGCCTATTACCATTTAGACTGGTGTTCAGCCAAAAGTCCCCGCCCCTACCCCTCTTGCTTTCCCCCCTGCGCCCCCCTAAACATATAAAGTGTAAGGGTTTCGTAAATCACGTTTTTCTCGATTGTTAAACGACATATTGAATTGCAATTAGTTTTATTGTTTTTGTTATAAAATTTCCTACAATCACGTTCAGTTAACTTTCGTCGTAGCTGTTATCTTTTGTTCATTATTTGTACACAAATGTAAAGATTTATATATTTTTGAACATATAATTTTATTTTTGTTGCCTTAACTTTTTCCGCTGACGTTTTATGAAAATATGTTTAAAACAAAAGTTGTAGCTGCTTTCATTAGCTTTAAAATGATATATAATAGTACCTACTTTAATGAAAATCCTGCTAGATTCAGCCGGTGTAATGGAGTATGCGTACTCAATCAGTGAGCTAAATTGGGCTGGCGCGGCGTTGCAATACTATCATTGTTGTAATATGGAGAGTGTTTTTTTTTTACTTAATGCATACTAATGCATTATCTCCATACCCCAACGCAGCAAACCTGCGACTAAGCAAATTTTCATTTACCTGGCTGGATATTTACTCAAACGTTCCCTTAAAATCGTCAGAATTATTTCCTGGTCAGATTATTTTCATGAATACTTAGGTTTGCTGCTACAGCCAAGGTATTGAAGTGTGTTCTTGTATCGATATGTTGATAGCTTTTTATGAAATAAATAAATCTAATTAAAATATATTTATAAACAAGCAGACTACAACAGTTTTTTTTATCGTCCAAAAGAATAAAATGGGAATTTTAAAACTTAATTTTTATGAATAATCTCCGTAATCGTTAGGCGTTTAACGTTGCACCAATATACAAAATTATTTATTTTTTAAGCTCTACAAAACGGTTTGGAAAGAAATTGTAATAGTTTGTGGTTTTAGGGGGGAAATGGGAATAACCGACGTTTACCCCATAAAAAACCCTTATCAAACCCTATTCCCATAGTCTAATCATGCTGGTTTACAAACTCGTTCGAATGGACGTAAATTGATATATTTGTATCAAATTTCATCAAATCGGATCATTTTTGTTTGAGTTATCACGCTAACTGACTCATGTATCTATATATATAAAGTGATAGTATATATAGATATTTGATTTTAAGTTTTACATTTTATTTATGAATTTTAACGGTGGAGGGTGTTTTCGGCCTCTGAGGGCTTCAAAATGAAAAACTAAATCGGGCCCGGCTCTAGGTCTTACCATGAGACCTACGGTAATAGTTTATTCCCTATGAGGAATTTGCTAAAAGAATAACCGAAACAAAACCCATGTACAGTTAATACAATTTATTTCTATCCTTTGTAATTTAAAAGCATAAAATCATTTTATATGTACGTAATAATTTTATAGGATGTTATTTTTGAACAAAATAATTGCATTATCATGATTTGAAGTTAAGAATTACTCATACATCGAATTCAAAATTTCCCCTTACAACTTCTTTTCCCCCATATCTTACATTTTCAACACTGGGGTAAGACGACTCATCATACACTCGGTTTTTAATTTCTTGTCTTATCAAAGCCGCAGCTGTAGAAACAATTCTCTTATAATCTTATCACCATTATGCCTTTTATTTTAAGAGTACCAAGTTTGAGAAAAAATCTTGTCCACCCTATCTCTTAAACAAACTATGGAGGATTTATTTTTATGTTCGTAGTCTAATAAGAAGTCTTTCACCAAGTGATTAAGTAATAATGTTTTGAAGTACTTCGTTTCATAAACCTGGTCTCTGCCTGATATATTTTTCATCAATTGCAAACGGTTAGGAATACTATGCTTGCAATCACCATTTTCCTCAATAAAATCGCAAACTTTTATGAATTATTCTTTTAATAAATCTTTAACTGGTCTACCACGACCTACACACGTATTGGTGTGAATTTGTTCTTTCAAAAACCTAGCATAACAAGGTAAACAAATCCTTCAAGCCTGGACCTAACCTAATCAGCCCAATCATTTTTCCTATTTTCAATACATTTACTTATAGTTTGTTTAGTAGTTAAATTACAGTATGAACTCAATCGAATGCTTTCCTATTGTTTTTTTGGAGTCTTAAAATTTAAAAAATCGAGAAAATAAAAAATGGGTAGAAACGTCTTGCACGAAAGCGGTAACGGATCAAATCAAATCAAATCAGTTTTATTTCCACAATCTATACAAAATTTACAATTTTTCAAAAAATAAAATACAAATATATACAGTGTGTAAATTAAGTCTGGCACACATTTTTTATCTTTTTTTCTATAGTAGATAGAAGAAATCAATTTGCGGGACTGATTAATAACAAATGTTAGGCACTTTTTACCAATTTTGAAAATAAAAAGGGCAAGGGGTGGTGGGGGGTAACTAAAAATTTTCAAATGACAACCCCCATCTTGTGACCCCTCATTTTAAAGGTCATTGGAAGACAAATCCAAAGATGTGTCTGAAAAAAAATTTTTTGCACCCTATCCAAGATGGCGGTTTAAAATGTACTTAGGGTTGAACGGGTAAATTAGGTATGGCACACATTTCTTATCTTTTTTACGCTTTGTAGATAGAAGGAATTAATTTGCGGGACTGAGTAAGAACAAATGTTTGGCACATTTCATAATTTTGAAACAAATTCCTCCATAGGGTAAGGTGGGGGTGGGGGGTAACTAAAAATTTTCTAATGACAACCCCCATCTTGTGACCCCTCATTTTAAAGGTATTTGGAAGACAAATTTAACTATGTTTCTTAAAAAAATTTTTTTTGCATCCTGTCTAATATGGCGGTTTAAAATGTGCTTAGGGTTGAACAGGTGAATTAAGTCTGAAATACATTAAAATTTTTTCAGACACATCGTTAAATTTGTCTTCCAAATACCTTTAAAATGAGGGGTCACAAGATAGGGGGTTGTCATTAGAAAATTTTTAGTTAACCCCTACCCCCACCTTACTCTATGGGGGATTTTTTTTCAAAATTATGCCAAAAAGTGTGAAACATTTGTTCTTACTCAGTCCCGCAAATTAATTCTTTCTAATCTACAAAGCGTAAAAAAGATAAGAAATGTGTGCCATACCTAATTTACTCGTTCAACCCTAAGTACATTTTAAACCGCCATCTTGGATAGGGTGCAAAAAAATTTTTTTCAGACACATCTTTGGATTTGTCTTCCAATGACCTTTAAAATGAGGGGTCACAAGATGGGGGTTGTCATTTGAAAATTTTTAGTTACCCCCCACCACCCCTTGCCCTTAAAGGAATTTTTATTTTCAAAATTGGTAAAAAGTGCCTAACATTTGTTATTAATCAGTCCCGCAAATTGATTTCTTCTATCTACTATAGAAAAAAAGATAAAAAATGTGTGCCAGACTTAATTTACACACTGTATAGTAGTCTTGAAGCATTATACAGTACAGTGTTTACGTAAAATAATTCAAGTAAAATTAAATTTATAAAGTTATAATAGTATAAACTTAAATCAGCTATGGATTAGCTATTAGTATTGGAGTTAGTAGTAGCTATTAGTATTGGATCAGCTATGGAGCGCCACAAAAAATAGTGCACACGTTCCCTTCACGGTTAATATCTGGTATTACATAACCATAAAGTACACGTTTCAATATATCATTTTAAAGCTGATAGCAGCTACAATTTTGTTTGAAAAATGCTTTCATAAAATGACGGTGTTAAAAGTTTTGCAAACAAATAAAATTACGAGTAAATAAATATTTATCTTTACATTATTCTACGGATAACAAACAAACGGTAACAGTTACGACGAGATTTAACTGGACATGATTGTAGGAAATGTTATTACAAAGGGAATAAAACAATTGCAATTCAATGTGTGTTACATTTTTAACCAGATATTTGTTTAAAGATAACATTCTTTAAAAATACTACATACCTAAAAAAATAGTTACATGTTTTTTAAGATATTAACTAAATAAAATTTTTAAATGAATAAAAAAATGACTTTAAATGTTATTAACTTTACATGGGGATTTCGATTGTTTTTTTCTAGGATAATACAATAGTGTATCTTAATTTAAAAACAAATTCTATACATTACAACAATGATAGTATTTCGTGCCAGCCCCACCAAGACCAAACCCACTGATTTAGTACACATACTGCATTACACCGGCAAAATCTTGCAGAATTTTCATTAAAGTAAGTACTATTTTACATAATATTAAAGCTAATGAAAGCAGCTACAACTTTTGCCCAAAACATATTTTCATAAAACGTCAGCGAAAAAAGTTAAGGCAACAAAAATAAAATTATATGTTCAAAAATATATAAATCTTTACATTTGTATACAAATAATGAACAAAAGGTAACAGCTACGACGAAAGTTAACTGAACATGATTGTAGGAAATGTTATAACAAAGACAATAAAACTAATTGCATTTCAAAATTTCGTTTAACAATCGAGAAAAACGTGATTTACGAAACCCTTACACTTTATATGTTTAGGGGGGCACAGGGGGGGAAGCAAGAGGGGTAGGGGCGGGGACTTTTGTCTAAACTCTTGTCTAAATGGTAGTAGTCGATGGGCAAAAAATCAGCTTTTTACTAATTTCCCCTCCCTAAAAACACAGGTTGACTTGACTAACTATTCTCGCGGATCCGCGCCGCGAGCGCTCTTGCGCCCGACGCCGCCTCCCGTTTTCGGACTGATTCTGTCAACTGGCTGCAATTAAAATACGTAAAACCTATATCATTTTAAAGATTGAGAAATTTGCCAACTTTTTATATAAAACATTTTTCTCTATCTCGTCTCATTTCAATACAAATCAACTTAACACACGAAGGTTGAAATTTAAAAGTGAAGAAATTTACATTCAAACTTAAATTACAAGAAAACTACTGAATATATCGATTACACTCTTATTACGTTTTTTGTAGAGGATATTTTAAGGATTGAAATGGCGAAACAAAATTTATTCTATTGCTGTTTGTTTCTGAGATATTGATAAATTGATAAAAGATTACACAAATACACTTAAAAGGGTGTAGGGGGGAAAGCAAGAGGGGGAGGGGCGGGGACTTTTTAGAAAATGTTCCTTATATGATCTACTAACATCCATGAAAAAATCAGCCTTTCACTAATTACTTCCGACAAAGCACTATTTTTCCCCTTTATTGACTGGGCTATAGGCCTACTCATGGTAAGACCTGGACGCGGGACCGATTTTTTTTCGTTTTGAGGTCCCTAGAGGCCAAAAACACCATCCGTTCAAATTCATATATATATATATGAATTTGAACGGATGTGTGTGTGTGTGTGTCCTTTAGCACTATAACTGGAGCAAAAATGATCCGATTTTGATGAAATTTGGTATAAACGTGTAAACCTACATTTTTTCGAACGAGTTCGCGAACCAGCATGATCGGACTATGAGAACGGGGGTTTTATGGGGTAAAAATAGGTTTTTTGCATTTTTTACCCGAAAAACATAAAATTTTGCAATTTCTTTCTAAACCACTTTTTAGAGCTTAAAAAAACAAATAATTTAGTATAATGAAGCGTTATTATGCGCCTAATGGTTACGGAGAAAATTCCAAAAAAATGTAAATTTAAAATTCCCATGTTATTCTTATGGAGAACAAGTAAACTGTTATAGTTTGCTTGTTTATGAACATATTTTGATCAAATTTGGAAAATGTTTTTATTTCTTACTAACTATTAACATTTTACAAAAAAAAAACAGTTTTACCCTCCCTGATGCAGCAAACCTAGGTACTTGTTAAACTAATTCTATTTAAATAGGAAATAAATGTAATAAATAGGAAATTCATTTATTTGTTATTAAAAAAAAAATACCCCCGCCGCAGCAAACCTGCAGACTAAGTGAATTTCCATTAGCCTGATTGGATATACACT
Organism: Macrosteles quadrilineatus; assembly: GCF_028750875.1. NCBI lineage: Eukaryota > Metazoa > Arthropoda > Insecta > Hemiptera > Cicadellidae > Macrosteles > Macrosteles quadrilineatus. The sequence continues at coordinate 14,147,505 of NW_026542594.1, forward strand.
AAAATGTCTACCTACTTAAAAATATAACATTAATTGTAAAAATATAATCAATTGTATAACATTGATTTCACTCATGTACTTAAGATGTATGGAAAATAATTATACTTTTTTCCAAATAAATTATTTTTTATTTTTTGAATTCGTACTGTTTCACTGTCTCACCCTAAACTTTGTCAAATACTAAGTCTTGAATCTTGAAAATACAATAGAGTTTGATATTTTAGATTAATTTTACTCCATATTTATTCAGGATATGGACCAAATATTAATGATCCAGATTTTAGGTTTCACCTCCTGATGAGCATGGCTTTTGTACTCTTGGAACAAATGTTGAAATAGCAAGATCTGCTTTAGTTTCTTCAAAACTCATTGTTGGTGAGTTATACATTAACATTTTCAAGTTATTTTACTAACAATAAAATGCTGATAAAATACATTCTACATGTCAGAAGCGTACCATTTTAAATTATATTTTGAATACAGTAGAGTCTCAAGTATCTGACCTAAACTGTTTACATCAAGGTAAGATAACAATAAAAAAGCATGTTAAAATCAAAAAATCAATAAAAATTTTCTGCTAACCCTATACCCAAGACTTAACCGATCGAACCAGTATAGCCTAAATTTTTCCATTTTAAAACCAACATCACAAATTTGCAAACAACAAACAAAAAATCAAACGAATTGACGAAGTAACTGTAACTTTAAAATAGGGTAAGGCGATACACATTCACTTAACCACCATAAGTCTCAGAACGTGATTATGTTTATACCACCACAGCAGATAGGTAGTATGAGTTGATAATAAATTGATTAACTGTGTGGTGAAGCACACTAATTAATACAAATCTACAATCATATGCACCTGCCTAAAGCCTGGTCATTTTAATTTGGGGGCAACTTAAGAAGTTGTCTCCACGTGTCTCCCTTCCCTTGCAGTGTACAGTCACAACAAAATGGAAATAGCTCTCATGATGGTACTCAAGTGCTTTCAGAGGGGTCAGATAACACAGAATTTGGTTAATTAAGACTACACAGTATATCCTTTGTGTCTATTCCACATGACCAGCACAAGTCAACAAGCACTTGCCTTGTATGTCCCACTCCCACATTGACTATGCAGTGTTGCTATATGTTGAGCTGCTACCCACCACACTGTTCTCCCCCCCCCCTTCCCTCTGAGAGTGACCCGTCAACAAGCACATGCCTCGTACATTCGGAGATTCCTTGGTGCATACATATGTCCCCACATTGACTATGCAGTGTCGCTAGATGTTGAGCTGATACCCACCACACTATTCTCACCCCCTCCCTCTAAGAGTGACCCGTAGATGACAATCAGTAAATGGTTTCAGCACAAGTCAACAAGCACATGCCTCGTACATTCGGAGATTCCTTCGTGCATATGTCCCCACATTGACTATGCAGTGTCGCTAGATGTTGAGCTGATACCCACCACACTATTCTCACCCCCTCCCTCTAAGAGTGACCCGTAGATGACAATCAGTAAATGGTTTCAGCACAAGTCAACAAGCACATGCCTCGTACATTCGGAGATTCCTTGGTGCATATGTCCCACATTGACTACGCAGTGTCTCTAGATGTTGAGCTGATACCCACCACACTGTTCTCCCCCACTCCCTCTGAGGGTGACCCGGAGATGACAATCAGTAAACTGATAGGAGACAACCTGGTAGAAGATGGAGCCACAGTGCAAACAGGTAAGTGTCAATTGCAACAGTGACTTAAGAAAACCCTTATTTTTGTGAAATTATTTCTAATTGTATCTTTGTATTAATTTAGTGATTTACTTTACTATCATTTACTTACTACATTCTTCCATACGTATTAACACAATCTTCTGTTCCGGTTTATCCTGGGTTTTAAACTGTGTGACAGTACACCGCCAACACTGCTGTTTGTAGGCTCTCTCTTTTAATTTTTTACTGTCATGAGAATTAATTTGATTACCTATTTTCCTTACCTAAAAAAGATCACTCGAATTTAGATTTTAAAAAGTTATCAAGTCAAATGTACAAGTCAAAGTTGTCATAATTCAAGAGGTCTTTTCCATTTCAAAAAATAGTTCTAAATAGGTGGCTTATCAATAATTTAAGAATAGTGATCATCCTCATACTTCTCTTATCTGATTGCGTTTCAGTCTGTATCAGGGCTGCCACCCTTTCCGATTTTTTTCGGGACAGTCCCGATTTTAAGCCTTTTTTGCCAGTGTTTATGCCTGTGTTTTATCCCTGTGGGAGGGGGGGTCACGATTTTTCTCTAACCAAAGGTGGCAACCCTGGTCTGTATACAAGCAACAATATTATTCCTTGGTCTCCTCAGCCCACACCAATACTTCTTCAATATGCTTTAACTTCAGACTTCATCCTCAGTTTTTTATAATTATGTGATTCTAGGTTTTGGAAAGATACCGGATGGCATAATGCTCTCTTTAAAAAACCACAAGGATATTGGTGTTCACACAGAAATGTTTACTGATGGTGTAATGAATTTGGTAAAATCAGGAGTTATCACTAACAACAAGAAAACCTTGAGCCAGGGTAAAATTACAACCAGCTTTTTCCATGGTTCATCAGAGTTGTATCAATTTGCTGACAACAATCCCTTAATAGGTAACTAATATTTTAAACTTTTAGACTGAGTCGACAATCGACATACCTAGCATTATTTTATTTATCACTATTTTCTTAAATTATTTTTCAGCGGCTCTCAAAAAGCTATAAGATTTTTATAATAAACATATTTTTATCCCATTTAGTACAATTATTAATTATAAGCAACCACAAGTGTTATATTTAATGCATTCCAAATGAGGATGAGGTGAAAGCTATATTTTCAACTTTATATTCAGCAGTTAATATACTCAAGTAAATAATAAAGATACATAGGAGTATTACTATCAGTTTATTTACACTGTTTATAATTAAAATATTCTACATTTACACATCACAATTTTCTAAATGTACATACCCTACTTGTGTACCTCGCTTGACAATGCTGACAAAAAATTCTAGCAATTTGTTTTCAGTTAAATCCTTATATCCTTCCAATTATATTTGTATCACTGACAACTGGAGATTATTTTTAGTAGGTACTATAAATGTGGCTAACTTTCCTTAAAAGGTTCATTAACAGTTGTTCAATGCCTTTGAAGTAAATAGTGAATTTATGCTCAGACATATACAAGCTATACAATGTATTGTATTATGTTCATCAGTTCATGTGCTTGTTTCAGAAATGAGGGTTGCAGACTACACAAATAGCCAGTACATTATTTCCAAACACCCCAAGATGACAGCCATCAATGCCTGTATAGAGGTGGACCTTACAGGTCAGGTTGTGTCTGACTCTATTGGTACTATGATGTACTCAGGTAACATCAAGGAAAATATACACTCAACTCTTTAAATAGTTTAAATTATAAATAAAACACTGGACTTCTAAAATCAATTTTTGGATGGCTACTTAGTTTAGCTGCAAAGATGTTTTTAAATATCTTATTTTGCATTGTTTGTTTTTAGGATTTGGTGGTCAGTTGGACTTTATAAAGGGTGCCGCAGATGGATTCGATGGCAAAGGGAAACCAATCATAGCTACAACATCAGTGGATAAAAATACAGGAGAATCAAAGATAGTTGCAATCCTGAGGCCAGGCAATAAACTTGATTTAAATCTGTAGGCTTACTTTAAACATAAATATTATCAGCAAATACAAGAACTGTCTATGAATTAATTATGTCATGGAGCTCATGTCGTGACAATTTATTTCATACATTTTGTGTTAGAAGTTAAAACATTTCTCACAGAAAGTAATCACAGAACGTGAATCGCGATTCATACTTGGTGGGATCTTAAATTTTTCTTCACATTGTTTTCAGCTATAAATGTGACAAAGCTAATTCTTTCATAGGATAGGAACCACCTAGAATAGTAGAGGGTGAAGTAATGATTACAGCGCTGGTGTTAGATTTGAATTAGCTAGCTTAATGAGACAATTATTTACAGACTAGCTTCGTATATTGTGAACCTCTAAAATCTTATTTAAAAAATTAGTAACAATCTTCTGATTGCAGGTTCTGGAGTGGTGGTGACTCGAGGCCATATTCATTATGTGGTCACAGAGTTTGGTATTGCATCTTTGTTTGGAAAGACACTGCGACAACGAGCTCATGCTTTGATAAGTGTAGCTCATCCAAACCACCGAGAATCATTGGAGAAAGCTGCCTTTGCCAGATTTAAAGCTATGCCCTGTCCTTAAATATTTTTACTAATTTTGTATTTATACTTTTATTTTGTGTAGGTATGTATGAATTTGAAAGATATAAATTTCTACTTCCCAATTTGTGTCAAGTATAAAACTTAAAAGTTACAATTTTTTTTAAAATTTAATCTGGTTGATTGAGTTCCAGTTTGAATTTGGTATTGGAAATTACATTCGAAAAAATCATTAAAACTTATATACGAGTATTTATAAAAAATTTGGTTTTTCTTTGCGAGTTCTTTGGCTCTTCTACCCAACCAATTTTTCATGATTGAGGTCTCAAATTGAAGGTATGCACGCAAAGATTTCACATCAAGCATTGGCATAAATTTATCTACACTCCCACTCGACTTATATGTAAACAAAATTTGATCCCCAAGTATTTCTTATGGGAGTTCAAGTTGCTTTGTCTTTATCAAGTTCTTTTGGCTCTTCTACGTGACCGATTTTCATGATTGAGGGCTCAAATTGAAGGTACCTATACGCACAGATTTCACATCAAGCATCGCCATATTTTTTTGTACTGTATTACTTGACCAAAAAACATAAATTTGATTTATTTTTGAATTCTTACATCAATTTAGGATGTATTTCACCAGTTATAATTATATAATCCTATATATTTTGGTCCCCAAAATATCCCAGCCCTTTCTTTTTTAATTGATTGCCAATAACAACACCCCAAGCATCAAAGGGTGGGAAGGGGGGATGTCTGTTTGGCGATTGATATGTAATCTCAAGTGTCAAAACATTGTCTTTACTTCAGTCAATGTTTATTATCTGACAGTGACAGGTTTTAACTCATTTGTTTCCATCCAAGTGTTTCTTACTTATCTTGCCGTAATATATATTTTAGTTGTAGTTAAATTTGTTTAATACATAAGTTATTAAGGTAAAAAGTTTTTAAGTACAGTAGATTAAAAACATTTGTTTGCAATGGCGGGCGAGTGTGATATAACGTGGCCAAACTTAAGTGACATATTTCAACAGGTTGGAAAAATGAAAAGGGTGGAATCGCGTTAAAATGTTTATTGTGTTTACCAAAAACTAGGGGTCTGCGGGTCCCCGAATTTTTCGGGTCGGGTCGGGCCAGTGAAAACCCGAGAGACCAGGACGGGTCGGAGAGTTGTTCAGGCCAAGATCGGGTCGGGCCAAAAAATAATAATTTATTTCCAAAGAAACACTCTTATATTATATCTATTATTGCAGAGGAATTAAAATGTTCAAATGAGAATTAAGTATTAAGTTTGCTCACGACCTTTAAGAATAAAGACACAACAAACCAGCAACAAACAGAGCAATTACCACACTGCCACTAACTAACCAGAGCTAGTCCAGTCGTCTACTGACAACTGACATACTGACATGACAAGACAAAATCCGTTACGCAACACAGTGCAAAGAAAAATAAACGGTATCAGCATTCTGACACATACTTTCTCCCATAAGTTTGTCAATAACCTTTATCATGTGTAAGCGGCGAGAGTAAATATGTGGAAATGGGATTTGTACAATTTTGTTCAGAATTTAAAGACGATAACGTACTAAATTTTTATTAAAATCGTTCGGGCTATTTTTGGGAAAATCCGATTTTTCCGTTATTTTATGGGGTTTTTTACGGAAAAATAACATAATTTATAATAACTTTTTAAACATAATTTTTACAAAAATGGGATTTGTACCATTTTTTTCAGAATTTAAAGGGCTACAACATACTAAATTTTTATCAAAATCGTTCGGACCATTTTTGAGAAAATTCTATTTTTCCTGTTTTTATGGGAAAATAACATAATTTACAATAACTTTTGAACCGTAATTTTTACAGAAATGGGAATTTTTAAATCCCCTTTAAAAATAAAATTTAAAAAAAAATGAAAAAAACACCTGGAGATACCATGGATCAGAATTTACATACCAAATTTCATCGAAATCGGACCACAGGTGTAGTCGTCCTTAGTTCTGTACACATCCAGACGCACAGACACCAAGACACACAGACACACACAGACATCACTTCGAAAACCACTTATTTGGGTCCAGGGGGACCGAAAATGAATATATCCACTCAAAACTCAAACTCGAAAATTTTGACGAAAACAATACTTTCTCCATACCTACTATGGTATAGGGGGGGGGGAGGTAAAAAGACAAAAGAAAGACTATTTATCCAGAGGTCCCAGTTTAATTATTTATTTTTATTCCATACCTAGTTAAAAATATATTACCATTAGAATAGCTTAAAGTTGATGTGATCGGCTTAGGAAAAAGATTATGCACTTTTTTATGCTAGGAGTTTTAATTGAACGCGTTTTGTTAAGCCATAGCTACGTATAATGTACAATACGGCCTCAAATATGCTTATACAATGCATGAATTAATTAGTTTTTCCTACAGTCACCCGACAAAGTTGGCTTCCTTGTACTGTTTATAGTACAGAAAGCTGCTAATTGCTGCATATTTATACTTTGCCGTACGGTTTATACTTTGCCGCACATCAGGATTCCAACGAAACAACACAAAACAGCGTGGTTCTATTATGCACGTAATCCGTGTACGCTTGGAAATAGGTTGGTAACACTTAAAGATAAGGGTCGCCGGAATTTTATCCCCCTGGGCAAAGCTGACGTCACTATGACGTAGTAGCCTGAGTGGCCAAAAGTTTGTTCGTGGCCGGAATTTTACCCCCGCGGATTTGGAAGTCTAGGTAATGAAAATAGTCAGAGCGTGATTAATTAGATTAGCGATAAAAACCGGAATTTTACCCCCTGTCCATATCACTAGCGTTTAGACAACTGAAGATGTACGGGCCGGATTTTTACCCCCGGAATTTTACCCCCGGATTTTTACCCCCCGGAATTTTACCCCCGGAATTTTACCCCAGATTTTTACCCCCCGGAATTTTACCCCCTGGCCGATTTTAGAAATTGAATGATTGATTTTCTTATTTCTGTTTTTAATTAATTGTAAACATTTCATTATTTAGTAGCCTATATTTATTTATTTATTTTGTAATCTCAACTAATACAGAATTCGCTGTTTTATTTTATCATATTAACCAACAGTTGGAATCAAAGATCGAATTCTGATACTCGAATCTCAAAATTGAAATTAAAAACCTGTTCGATTAGTTAAGGTTACAAATAATTTAAGATAGGCTACTTAATAATAAAATGTTTACTATTAAATTAAAACTGAATGAAGATAATCAATCAATCTCACTAATTCATATATCTGGCCAGGGGGTAAAATTCCGGGGGTAAAATTCCGGGTGTAAAAATCCGGGGGGTTAAATTCCGGGGGTAAAAATCCGGGCCGTACATTCTAGGTTTTTATAATTTGATGTGTTCTGATTAAATTCACAACCGTGAAAATATATGTTTAAATCCGCGTTTAATCCATCGAGCTAATGTCGCGAAACCCAAAAGTTCGCGGCCGGAATTTTACCCCCTAGTTTGTGACGTCACGTTTGCCCAGGGGGTAAAATTCCAGGGGGATAAAAATCCGCTACCCCAAAGATAATAATACTATGAGCAGCTGATTGACTATTTATAACTACGATTTAACCTGTAATTTCGTGTTTATAGTTTCGGTATTTCTGAACTTTCTGGACTTTTCTTTTAAACGTTTTTAAAACATTCCTACGATCTTAATAAACAAGAAAATACCTTTCTTTAAAGCATTTTTTAGGTGCGGAAACCACTTCAAATTACAAAAACATACGGAACTATATTCTCAAAACGCGGAGCACATTTCTTGCCGAGGAAAAATAGCGGAGTGATACGGACTTCGGGTACTACTACTTTCTCTATAGGGCACCATTTGTCCATTTGTGTTGCCAGCTGGAGCTGAACCTAAAAACGTGTTGTATAGTGTTTGAAAATTGAAAGACACTACTGCGGCTCGTGCGTAAACATTGCTCTCGTGTGCAGCAAAGTGCCACTTTGCCCACTATTAACGCGCGTATACACGTTTTATCAAGGGATTATTGACATTATGTAAAATCATCATTTCGCACCGTATTGTCTTTGAATTGCCTTTCCGACATCCCTGCAAAACACGTTTGTGGCCTCCGCAGGTACCAACCCGTATCTATTGCAATCCGAAAAAGCGCCGATGAAAAGAAAAGAGCCAAAGCCGCTCGCACAGTGTGTCCACAGCTTGTACAATTGTACAAGATCTAGTACATTTTGATATTTTCTTGTACCCTAGTACATTGTTCACTGAATCTTGTACATTTTCCCTCAAAATCTGTTTTTATAAAAATTGAAAAATACATGCAGTTTGGGGGATTTTAAAGTTTATAAATAACAGTTGGTAACTCCGGATTTTCATCTCTTGGTTGAATTGTAAAGACCATACTATGTAATTTTATAAAAATAAATTAATTACCGGCTTAAATAAAATACATGAATAAGCAATAATGTACTGCCTTCCTTAGTGGATTTTCATTCTTATGGAACAGCTGAAGCCAATTTTATTGTTATTTCTGCCCGGTGAACTGTATAGAGGTGATGTTTTGTTTATAGTTTTTCTTGTTATTCCAGTTAGTTTCTTTTAAAACTTCGTTTAACAATTAAAAAAAACGATCTTATCATAAACAATAGCTTGTCTCCTAGTTATAAAGTCACACAGTATAGCGCAAATAATGAAATCAACCCTAAAATAAAATAATAGAATCGGAATTTCGACGATACTAGCGGTCAGTGTCACCGGACATGAACTAGACACGAAAAACGAGCTTCAAAATTTACAATGTGATGAGAAGTCTACTTGTGTTATGAAAGAAGTCAGAATTCTGCATTTAAAGTCAGAATATAACTAGTAGGTGTTCACTTCTGAGATTAAAGTCAAATTTATCAAAAGGGCGTTCCTCTCTATCAAAAAATTCGAACTATAAGTTTTATGTTAAAAAGTGAAGGTGAGAGGAGACCTGATTAATTTAATGGTTGTATTTCTATGGGAGCGTGTCAAGGTGCCACCACGACAAGGATAAAAACGTCAAAAAAACTTTGGTTATTCCAAGGCCACACTAAAAAAACGTTATTCTCTGGTATGGTATAACACAGACAGAGAGCCAAAAAGTAGTATTACTCTATCTTTTGTGAGATCTTGTACCTACAGTAGGGAATCTTGTACATTTTTCAGGGAAATTTAGTACCAAAATGTGGTACCCCTCACCCCTGTGGACACACTGGCTCGCATAACTTCACGTCACGGCTTCACGACGGTGACGCGGTGACGGTGGCGCAAGGTGCAATACACTACGACTGGAAAATATAGGGCCTAGCTAGATGACAGCAAGAAATTTTTTGATCGTGTCGTGATTTTTTTTGTGTAATTCATTATCAGGGAGTTATTATTATTATTTAAATTAAATAAGTTTTTCTTTTGGTAGTGGGGTGCGGCAGAAAGACTAAAGATTAAGACTTGAAGAGAAGACTGTGTGTGTAAGAGGTTAACGTCAAAATCAAAATAAACTTTGACTTTAGCAGTGTATTGAAGTTGTCCTCTGCTGAACATTTGTGTTGTTAGAGAATATACTACTAGGCCTACTACTTTAAACAGATTCTTGGTCAAAAACACTTTAACGTCAGTACCGGTATCAGTTATCAAATTCCAATTCTGAAATATTGAATAGGCCTAGGCCTACATAACTTTAAAAGTATGGCTGCTCCGGTGCAAAGATTGTCTTTGCGTTTCAATAAAGTATTAAACAAAACCAACTGGGGAGCTTCTACAATATCTTCAACTAAACACAGTAACAAACCTAGGACGTATTTTACCTACAGTCCTGAAATAGCTCAACCACTTCAAAGGGAACCAAAGTGGACGACTGCAGAAGAGGCAGTAAAATGTATCAAGTCAGGTAGGATAACATCATACCTAGGCTAGGCTAGGCCCTACTTAGGCCTAACTAAAACATTAAGTTAACCTGGTAAAGTAGGCCTACTTACTGCCAAAAATTAAATTAATAGCCTACTAGGCCTATAGCCTGGTTTAAACGAGTAGAGTTGTGGGTAGAGTAGAGTTTCTAGTAGAGTAACTCTACCCGTGTAAACACCCACTTAGCGCCTAGTAGCTAGTATAGCCTAGTAGGTGGTAGAGTAGAGTTACTAGCAACATGTGGCATAGTAGCTCACTACTTCCCCCCAACACTAGCAAAATTGTCACTCTCCTGCACATTATACTTGTGTAAATGTGATCCGCGGCAGTAGAGTAGAGTTTTTAGTAGAGTGACACTGGCCGATTATAGAAATTTAATGATTGACTTTCATTTTTTCTGTTTTTAATTAATTGTAAACATTTAATTATTTAGTAGCCTAACTTATCTTTATTGATTTATTTTGTAAAGAAATGTTCGAAACAATTATCATTCAGTTGATTGTTTATACGTCATATTAACCAACTGTTGGCTACAAAAATCGAATCCTAATATTAGAATCTCAAAATTAAAATTAAAAACCTGTTCGATTACCTAGTTAATTTTACAAATACATTAAAATAGGCTTCTTAATAATAAAATATTTGCTATTAAATTAAAACAGAATGAAGATAATTAATCATTCTCACTAATTTATATATATCTGGCGAGGGGGTAAAATTCCAGGGGGTAAAAACCCGGGGGTAAAAATCTGGGGGGTAAAAATCCGGGCCGTACACTTTAGGTTTTTATACTGTGATGTGTTCTGATTAAATTCACAACCGCGAAAATATATGTTTCATTCCGCGTTTAATCCATCGAGCTGATGTCGCGAAACTCAAAAGTTTGCGGCCGGAATTTTACCCCCTGGTTTGTGACGTCACGTTTGCCCAGGGGGTAAAATTCCAGGGGGATAAAAATCCGCTACCCCTCATAATGGGACATAACTGTGTCTCCAAGTTCAGCAGCTTTCTTTCCTTAGTTGAAGAAGCCATGTCCTCCGGCCACAATTTTACTGATATCATTATTGTCGGTGACTTCAACATACCAGGCATTAATTGGGACCATCCACTGGACAGAGGCAACACTCAATCATCTGGAGTGGTTCTTACTTTGATGGAACTTTTTTGTCTAAAACAAATTAATCACGTTTTTAATGCAAGAGGCGTCTTATTAGACTTAGTACTGAGCTCTAATATGAACTTCACTGTGTCCTTGGAAAACGATTTTTTTTTTACATGTTGAAGAGAGGCACCACCCCCCTATATCCATCATTTTGCCTTACAACTCCTCTAAAAAACAAATGTCCTCCAAGAAGAAGCAGTATACAAAAGATGCCGACTAGATGTTGTCCATAGATCTCTTTCCTCTATAGATTTTTCGTCTATCTTGAGCACACCTGATCTAAACCAAGCCACTGATGAATTTCTTTCTGTAATTGCTGAGGTTGTCAAGGAAAACTTGCCTTTAAGAAGGGTTGGCTCTTCTCCATTTCCTAGATGGTTCTCCAACGACTTAAAAAATCTAGTGATCACTAAGAAAATCCTTCACAAAAAATATAAGCAACATCCAACAGTCTACAACTACCAATCCTTTGCAAATACTAGGGCTCCGTGCAAGAGTCTGGCAGTCAGCAAACATAAGAAGTACTTAAGAACAATTGAGCAGGGTATACCTGGGATTTCTGTTATTTCTGGAGTCACATCAACACTCTAAAAAAGTCTTCCACAATACCATCCCGTCTTGTCTACAATAGTTCCATCGCAACTGAAGCTGATGACATGTGCAACCTCTTCAAGAATTTCTTTTCTTGAGTTTTTACAAAGCCAACGGAATCATTTGATGTGTCAACCTTTGGTCACCTTAGATACTCCCAAACTGTAAGGTTTAGCCCACGTGAAATCTTTGAGAAACTTGAAAAGCTCGATGACACTAAAGGATGGGGTCCTGATGGCATACCTCCAAAGGTATTGAAACTCAACAGGTGTTTACTGGCTTCACCAATCTGTGACATATTTAATGCCTCAATGGACACTGGTATCTTTCCTGGTGCATTCAAAAGGGCTTACGTGGTACCGATTCATAAGGCTGGTCCAGTTGATAATGCTGCTAACTACAGGCCAATCTCGATTCTTTCCTCTCTACCGTATCTAAAGTATTTGAAGACCTTTTCCTTGATCAAATCAAACATAAACTTGCAGGGATTGTATGCTCTCAACAGCACGGTTTTACAACAGGAAGATCAACAGTGTCTAACTTGATTCTCCTGCAAACCCGAGTTCAACAAGCCTTTGCCTCAAACAAACAACTTGATGGTGTTTATTTGGATTTCTCCAAAGCCTTCGATACGGTGGACCACACCCTTCTGCTGCGGAAAATTCAGGACCACAGCTTTGGAAACAAATACTTCAGGTGGCTGGCTAGTTATCTGTCTGACCGTAGTCTCAATGTCAAGTATGCGTCGGCTCTCTCCTCCGAATTTATTTCATACTCAGGGGTACCCCAGGGATCGTTACTTGGTCCGTATCTCTTTACAGTCTTCATTAATGACCTCCCTGATGCACTTCTGAACGAATCTCTTCTTTTCGCTGATGATGTAAAGATTTTCTCCACTATATCTTCTTTAGATGACTGCCTCCGGATTCAGAGAGATCTGACTGGTCTTGATCGTTGGTGTGAGGACAACAGGATGAACTTGAATATTAAGAAGTGCCAAGTCATTACTTTTCATCGCTGCAAAGTCCCTATAAACTACAATTATTCAGTTCGCAACATAAATATTGACAGAGTGCAGCAAGTTAAGGACCTCGGCATCATCTTAGCGCATTGAACTATCAAGCTCATGTATTGGATTTATGCTGCAGAGCAAACAGAACGCTCGGTTTCATCTTCCGTTTCTCAAAGCAGCTCAGTGGTTTAGAAGCTCCAAGTCCCTTTACTGTGCCTTGGTGAGGCAAACTCTAGAATATGGTTCACCAATATGGAGTCCTCATCAAAAGTTACTAATAAATGAGCTGGAGAAAATTCAACAAAGATTTGTACGAATGGTGGGCTTCAAGATGGGATTCCCATACCATCAGGTGCCCATTGACACTATATCCATGGCACTTAGTCTTCAGTCGCTGGAGGAACGTAGACTCACTGCTGACACGGTCCTGCTGCACAAGATTATCAACGGAAGAGTCAACTGTCCTGACATACTCCGACAAATCCATTTCAAGACTCCTTCCAACACAAGGTCGACTGATCTGTTTATTAAGCAACAGCACTGCACTAGCTACTCAGTCAACAGCACAATGGTTCGAGTCCAGGGAACTGGCAACAAAGTGACAAGGCATGTCGACTTTTTTCATGACAGCGTGACTACACTGAAAAAGAAGATTATCACTTTAACACTTATTGTTTAGTTTTTCCCCCTTTCAAAGTCTCTGACCTGTCTTGATTAAAAATTGTTTTTCGTTGTTACCATCCAAATACTAGGCCTACTTGTCTGTTCACTTCACAAATTCACTGTTGTCTTTGCATTTAACTATAGGTTTGTCATTGCTCTCTAGTAAATTTGATTTTATATATATTTATTAGTCATATATTTATCTTTCTCAGTTGTTATTGGTTGTTAGCTTGTGGGTTGTTTGTTGTTATTGTTTTCATATTATTTATTTATTGTTGTTGTTTTAAATTATTTATTTATTAGTAACCTTTTGTTATTTTGTCAGTTTTTGTTTTGTTCGGCTAGGTTTGTCATTGTTATTGTTGTTTGTTATTAGATCATTATTGAGCAGAGCCAGCGAAGCTCTTATACATCGACTCTTATGCATTTTGTAATACGCAAACTCCTCCTAAACGGCTGAATCAATCGTTTTCAAATTTTGCATGGTGATAAAGACCATATCGGTGAGTGCCAACATCTATATGGCGTTAAAAAAGTCTCTCAGGAATCCGCCCCACTGGGTCTCAAAGTTTCAATGTAATCCTTATGGATTCAGTATTTGACACATAAACAAAGACATATGATCAGCTGTTTTTGAATGCAGTAAATAAAGAGATAGCATTATTCCACAGATATTAGAACAGAAACGGTATGGATCATAAATATAATCAAATGACGACACTAGCTTGAGGTCCGTGACGTAGGAAGTGGTGAAGGAAGTAGTAAAGGTTAGCAGTCTGTCTGGAGTGTGGAAACTGTTTATGACGATTAGATTAAGGTATCTGCAATCCTAAAATTCTATGGGAAGGGAGGGAATCAGGTCCCCTTACAACCTTCCTTTCACTTCCTTTCAGGAAGTGGTGAAGGAAGTAGTAAAGGCGAACAGTCCGGAGTGTGGGAACTGTTTATGACGGGTAGATTGAGAGATCTGCAATCCTAAAATGCTATGGGAAGGGAGGAAAACAGGTCCGAGACGTAGGAAGTGGTGAAGGAAGTAGTCAAGGCAAGTTGTTTCCGGAGTGTGGGAACTGTTTATGACGATTAGATTAAGGTATCTACTATCTTAAATTGCTATGGGAAGAGAGGGAAACAGGTCCGCGACGTAGGAAGAGGTGAAGGAAGTAGTAAGATGAGCAGTGTGGAGTGTGGGAACTGGAAACCGTTTGTAGCAGTTAGATTAATGTATCTGCAAAGCTGAAATGCCATGAGAAGGGATGAAAGCATGCCCACAACATAGGAAATGGTGAAAGAAGTAGTAAAGGCTAGCAGTGCAGAGTGTGGGGGATGTTTTGTGGCAATTAGATTAACGTATTTTAAATATTAAAATGATATGGAAAGTGATGAAAACAGGTCCACGACGTAGGAAGTGGTTAGGAAATAGTAAAGTATGAGCATAGTGTGAGAATCGTCTGTGGCAGTTAGATTAATGTATCTTCAATCCTAAAATGTTATGAGAAGGCAAGGAAATAGGCCCCACGACGGAGGACGTGGGGAAGGAAGTATTAAAGGCTGGCAGTGCAGAGTGGGGGAATCGTGTTGGCAGTTAGATAAATGTATCTGTAATCTTAAATGTTATGAGAAGGGAAGGAAACAGGTCTATGACGTAGGAAATGGTGAAGCAATTAGTAAGGCTAGCAGTGCAGAGTGTGGGAACTGTCTTTGGCAATTACATTAAAGTATCTGCAATCCTAAAATGCAATGGGAAGAGAGGGAAACAGGTCCACGACGTAGGGGGTGGTGAAGGAAGTACTAAAGGTGAGCAATGTTGAGTGTGGGAATTTATTAATGTATCTGCAATACAAAATGCTATTGGAAGAGACTGTAGACTGTGCAGGTTAAAATGATTACAAAGCTCGAATCGATACATATTTTAGATACATGCAATCGTTTACAATCAAAATTTACAACTGAGTTGACAACAACTGATTTTTACTCCATAGAGGCTAAAAACGATTTTTTCACCACACTATGATGTTTTTGGCTGTATTACATATGTTAATTGGTGGCTAAAAGTTACCTTTTGCTGGCCATGCCAGCTGTCATCGTAATTTGGGGACCGAGCAGGTTTTTACATCCCGGGGCCGCAAAATCAGCCGTCCGCTTAATTACTTAAAACATGAATGCCCTTTAAATTCGCAATCAAAATACATAGCATTGCAATAGAATTGTGTTATTGTCACCGTTGCCTAGCAACTATTTATTTTTATTTTTGCTGATTCCTCAAATTATTTCTTCACATAACCTTAAAGTTGTAGTTGTGTTGACTATCAGTGTGCATTATTATAGTGGTGAATAGTGGTAATAGGGTATAGTGTGGTGAAAAATAGCGTTCGTATCACGGACCGAAATGGTTTTGCAGCTCTCGATCGATTTAAGTACTAAAAATAAGTACATCGATTTAAAAACTATCTCGAGCCGGCAAAACCTCATTTTCGGCCCTAGGTACGAAATATACTATTACTCCCTAGAGAATAAAAATGCTACTTTAGACCCGCAACGCATGCATTAAAAACTACTGTTTTTACTGCAGTATGATAAAAACAATATAATATGAACCCTTGATGACTCCGCTCAATTTTGTGGATGCCTCTGCGAACGCCACCTAGTTATATTGTTGATTTTATTTCTAGTCTATAAGCACAAAATTTGTTATTATCAATTAAGCCATTCTGAGTTGTAATGTTTTGATTTTTAGCTGTAAAATGGAGATGTCCGTTGGAAATAAATAAATAAATAAATAAATAAATAACGGTTAAATGGCCAAAATGGTACTTTCCTGTTGAAGGGAACATTGAACATTCATTATTATCAATGATTTCTTTTCGATATACCGGTACCTATCGATATTTTTGTTTTACTTCACGATCGGTATTCCTTCTGTTTTAATATTTTCTAACGCATTTAAATAACAAATTAAGAACTAACCTTGTTTAGGCAAAAATAATAGCCTATAACTTATATTGGATTAGGAAATAAAACTATTAAACTAACCTAACATAACTAAGTTAACCAAACTTGCTGCCTAGGCTCAAGTTGTCCTTTCAAAATTCCGTATGATAACAGAAAAGGCATATGGGGAAAAGGCTATCATATGGAATTTTGAAATGTTACAGCAAGTTTGGTTGGTTAGGTTAGTTTAGAACAGTTTCATTTCAATATATTTTTTAGCGAATTTCCCTATAGGGAAGTAGCTATTACCGTAGGTGGCACGGTAAGACCTAGACCCGGGACCGATTTACTTTTTCATTTTGATGTCCCCAGAGGCCAAAAACACCATTCGTTCAAATTTTTATATATGTATATATATACGTCCGTGAACGCGATAACTTGAGTAATTTTTGTCCGATTTTGATGAAATTTGGTTTGAAGGTGTAAAGCGGGATAAACTTGAATGAGTTCGCGAACCAGCACGATCGGACCATGGGAACGGGGCTTTACGGGGGGTTTTATGGGGTAAAAATTGGTTTTTCTCACTTTTGACCCTCAAAACACAAAATTTCCTGATTTCTCTTTAGACCTTTTTAAAGAGCTTAAAAAAACAAATAATTTAGTATATAAAAGTATTTTTGTTCGATTATTAGTAACGGAGAAAATTTAAAAGAATTGTAAATTTAAAATTCCCATGTTATTCTTATGGAGAATATTGTCAAATGTTGTGGTTTGCTTGTTTATGGATATATTTCGATCAAACTTGGCAAATTTATTTATTTTGTACTAAGCTATCAATATTTTACTCAAAAACACACAATTTTAAGTTTCCTTGTAGCAGCAAACCTAGGTACTCGTTAAACCTAATGTTATTAAAATATATTTAACTGAAAATCAATTCAGACAAATGGAAATTCGCTTAGTCGGCAGGTTTGCTGCGGCGGGGGTATTTTTTATTGTTTGTTGATACTGAACAATATTTATTTACTGAATCCTTATCGTGTTGTCAGCTGATATGTTTCAATTTTGTTACTATCAATATATCGGATAGAAAACAAAAATATTGATATATCCAAAAGAAATCTATAGGCTACATCTATACTGTAACTTAATAGGCTAATGAATGTTCCCTGTTAACAAGAAAGTACCGTCAAAACCTAAGCTAAGCCACTCTGTGAAGTGAAGAGAAGAACAAAATGAATTCTGAGTTCAAGTTCAAATAGGCAATCAATCTGACATGTTTAAAAAAATATTTAAGTGAAATTCCAATTAGGCAAATGGAAATTAGTCAGCAGGTTTGCTGTGGTGAGGGTATTTATATTATATTTCTCATGCATCTACACATTAAATCAACATTGACTTGTAATTCAAGAGTACCTACCTAGGCTATATAATATAAGGGCATTTACTAAACTATAACTACTTGACTAAAGCGAGATTTCATTGTAAAGATTTTATCATGTTAGATCAGTTACTAGTTAATCTTAGATTGTTAGCTCTTCATTTTCATTCAGGTTACAGTGGGTCTATTGTATTTTCATCCATTAAAAAATATTGTTCAGTATTCTTAAATATTATTTTTTGTTTAGTATCACTCTATACAATAGAAAACATACATGGAATGGAAAGATCGTAGCCAGCAATTGATTGTTTTGTGTTATCAACTTTTGTGAACTTTGTCCCAGTGTTGATAGGCTTCTTGAACTTTTCATTTTATCACTGTAAAACATAGTATTGGAGAAATTAAAACAGATGTTTATAGGAAATTTATATTCAATCTGTAACCTAAGGTTTATTTATTAGCCTATTACTAGTTGCTGTACCTACCTCAGCTTAGCAATGAAAAATAGACTTTTAAAACTTTAAAACTGAGTCATACCAAATGTTAAAAGGGCAAATGTAAACAGGCTCTGAGTTTACAACCTAACTTTAAATTTGTCTCAACATTTCATCTGACTTTATTGCAGTTATAATTTACACACAAGTTTAATTAGGCCTATCCTCGAATCCACCCACAGGTTGAAAATGAAAAGACATAAATACTTTGTACCAGTTCCAATACAAGTTCGGTCCTAAGTGTCAAACCTTTCTCTGAGGTTTTATGCCCCCCCCTCTTGTAAGGGGTATTCCTCCCCTACTTGAAAATTGTATCCATCCCGTTGTAGTTGTCCCCAGATCTGCTCTCCTTATCCATGGCACTTCTTGATATAGTGATTATGTGAAAGTACCAGGGGACTGATTATTACTCGGTCGTGCTTGATTTAAAAAAAATATATATAAAACATATAGCCCTATGTATGATTTTTAACAGATATTTGTTTTCATTACAAACAATAATATCATAAAATACTTGACTAGAAAATAAATATTTAATGAAACACATGGATACATAAACATTTTACCATATACCCAAAACCAATACTTGTTATAGTAGTTTAAACGCAACAATCGCATAAAGATAATCTACGATCCTTGGCGAGTGCATTTAAACCTTCTACAAGTGTCTTTAAGGCTAATTACTCGAGTTGAGTAAGGTCAAGTGGGGTAAGTGCACGCCCCAAACCACATAGTGTGATGGGTGTAAATTCAATAAACAAGATATTGAAAGGGGTCAGAGCTGCAAATGAATGCAATATGCTTGAATGTTGACGGGGGAGCTAGTTCAAAAGTTGACGCTAGGTGGCAGCACAATATAGACAATGAGTCGTTTTGACTCACGTAGTCAATTTTGACTAGGGTAGTGGTAGGACAGCCAATCGGAGGTGATATCCGGGTGTCACGTGACTTCTGGACATGCTTCAGGTCCTTCTTCTTCGGGGAATGAATGTTACTGACTACACGCTGTTTTTCATAGTGTAGCATTGATGTGAAAAATAGTGTTACGGAAGAACCTACCAACTAATCCCTAAACTCTAAAGTGATTAGTGAATGTATTCTACATCGAGAGACAACCACCGTTTTGCTGACGCTAACACAGCTTCGCCAACAAGAAGATATACACCACGAGCTGCAAGCATCCCACCATTGACTTTCTCTACCAACGTGTACAACCCATGGATCTGACTGCAGGAGTGACGAGGGTTCTGCTTGGTGACATCTAGCATCACATGACCGATGGGAGAATCGACACCTCAAGATCCAACTTTGACCACAGATTAAAAAATGCATGTAGGTGCAATACAAATCAAATTTGCTGAACTTATTCTTTGGAATGTTTTGTATATGTGGTTTTTTATTTGGTAAAAATATGAATTTTGTATTTTTGAGATTTTTTTTGTTATAAATTATGTTTGGGGTGTACACTTTCCCCTTGATCTGGGGTAACAAACCTAGGTACTCATTAAACCTAATCTATATATTAATTTGAAACTGTTTTTCTTTGTCACAGCTATTTTGAGAGAACGGCTGGGCGTAGAAACTCGGTAGAGGTGTCTAAAGAAAGGTCTTGGTCTGTAGATGAGCCATCAAAAGAGAAACATGGTGAATTCCCTTGGGGCTCTGCCCCCGTGGCCTTTAAATTCCCATTCCATGTTATTCTTATGGAGGAAAACGGGGTTTTTGTCACAGCTAATTTGAGAGAACGGCTGGGCGTAGAAACTTGGCAGGGGTCTCTAAAGAAAGGTCTTGGTCTGTAGATGAGCCATCAAAAGAGGAAAGAGGTAAATTCCCTTGGGGCTCTGCCCCAGAAGCCTTTAAAGTTGCCTCTTCAGATTTGTTTACATTGTGACCATATGCATAATTCTACACTACTTTTTAATGCAACAGCTGTTAATATTTAAATTGTGATTTATTGAATTTGTCAAAATGAAGTACAGTATGCAATGGATTTTTCTGATGTTAAAATTGATTTGCTTCTGCATCGTGTCATGTTTTGAAATAATGTTCTATTATTAAATCAGTGGAAAATCCTAATATCACAGTAACTTTTAAAATTATTTCTTATGGAGTTAACTTATATCTATTGTATGGGTTGGTTTCTGCCTTTTTACCACTTCTTGGAGATTGTACGTAGGTGATATTCTTTGGCATATTGCATCTGTAGACAAAACTTGGGTTGGTGTAATTATTACAATGGAAAAGAGCGAGAAATCTTGGACAATTTGATATAGGCTAAAAATAAAACTGAATTAACACTATGCTACATTTCTTGAGCAATCATTCAAATAACCGATTTGCAAACAATGGAAACATAGAAAAAGTCATAGAACACAACCAAGTAAAAGAAATAGAAATAATGTTTTTTTTTTTACACTAAAAACACTAAAAAAACAAGATCAACTTTTTGAAAAAAGATAAGATATTTACAAAAGATTTTGATTATATCTAACTGTTGTGTAGATCGTGAGTATTTCCATAATCTTTTAGTCGCCTGTAATGCTTCGCAATTGCTCGAATTCGAGCAACAGGTACACTAGTGTTATTTAAATAGATTTGATTGAAAATCAATTTAGGCTTATGGAAATTCGCTTGAATTGCAGGTTTGCTGCGGCGGGGGTATATTTTAAATTGTAATTGACAGGCCCTGAATGTTCCCTATATTAAACTTTTAACAATGTTTTCTTTATTCTTAGATAATTTATCAGTTATTGAGGGGTACACTTGCCCTTAACGTGTTTTCACACAGTAACTGCCCAAAATTGACTTTTAGGGCTATAACAATGTTATTTTTGAATTACCCTTAAAAAAATAAGTTAGATCACCAAATTTCAGTTAATTATCCTTGGATTACAATTTTTAGTAATTTTTTTTAATTTTCCGAGCGGCACTTGTGTTTTGAGTAGAAGAAACGTAAGAGTTTCTTAAACACGTCTAAACTCATAGAAATCATAGCAAGAGATTTTTTTAGTGAGTATAATTTAAAAGAGCAAAGTTTGAAATACCTTTGGCCAAGTTTTTATATTTTTTTGTTAATAAACAAATTTATTATTAGCTGAGTCCACTTGCCCCGGGCGTACACTTACCCCACTTGACCTTACACTACTTTACCTACGACTGTTTTTTAATAACTAGCAATCACTACTCATAACGTCTAAGAGAGGTTATGTTTTCGTTTATAACCTCTCATTGTCACAGATTATGATACAACGACTCGTCCCAACCACTCACTCATTGTTTAATCGATTAAAATGGCCTCAACAACTGATAAGTTGATGTTCAAATGATGGTAATTTTACTTCTTTGCTCTCAACCCTTGCACCTCATTGGTCCAAACTTGTACTGTAAAGTATCAAAACAATGCTGTTAAGTAAGTAAATAATACTGTAAAGTGAATATTTTCAATTCTAAGAACTGAATTGAAAAGGCTAGTTTAAAAACGGTCGTAGGTAAAACTGATTTTGCGCTATTTATTAATACTATCTGTTTGGCAAATATTTTTCTGTTTGGTAAATATTAATACTATTCGCTCAGGCAAATTTTTGTTAAATAAATTCAATTTGAAATATAGCTGTATAAATTGAGTTAAGTTAATCATCGGACGATGGAAAGTAACTGCCAATTAGATGGTATACTTGTCCTAGCACGTTGAAAGACAGCAATGAAACAGTAGGCGGGGTTACAGGCGGAAGGCATAACTTATTTTGTCACCAAATCACAGAAAATAAAATTCTGTCTGAAAATATACCTATGCCTAAAGGTTAAACTGTGTTTATAAAGTATAATGTCTATATGGTGTTGAACATAAGTTAAAACATATTTCGTATATTAGTTAATAGAGTAGAATGACTGTTCCCTACACTACTTTAATAACTTTGCGTCCTAAACGAATCCTAGTCATTGCGGGAAGCACAGCGCCACGTCGTCAGGTAGATGATAACACACTGTTGTTTCTTTCTTTCTTTCTTATTAAATGGCGACCATACAAAGTAGGTATTTTAAGCCAAGTATGGATGGAGATGAGTGTAGGATGAGTGGCGCGATCTTGTAGTCTTGTTAGGGACTAAGGCAGACATTCCTTAGACACAGCTGTTAATTAATAGCCCATACAGCTAATGGCAACTAAGGGACCTACAGTTTATAGTGGAATCCGAACCTCATTTTTCCTTAGAAAATACAAATTGGTCTAATTATCAGGATAGCACTGCGGATAGTCGTAGTACTCACTCGTGCGGACGTTAATCCACACCAGGGAGTATCGCATCCACAGTGCATGCTTATAAATATCCACAATTTCTGCAGTAGCCTACAGTGTTTTCCGATCACCGGTCCCGTAATCCCATCACTGTATCCCTGACTTTGTCCATCTTCATTACAACATTGCCTTTATGTGTTAATAATTGAGCATAGACTAAGGATACTATTTAAATTAAATTTCGTAAATTAAATTTATGTCTGATTTGTAATGGGTTTTTTTGCCCAAAATAATCAAACAATTGATAATAACTGATTTACCTGCATACTTTCTTAGGTGGGTACTTAAAATGACTACCCTAATTATTTTATTTGTTCATTGGGTAATAAAATAAAAAAAATAATATTATTGTCAAAGTAGGACAAAGTAGAGAAAGAATTTAGCTTCAACATGAAAGATTTTTTGTAACAAAATGGACAAAACTTAGTTTTTAAACACAGTATTATCAAATTTTCCAAGGAGGACATGAAGTAAAAATGAAGCCTCTTTAAATAATTTGTTT
The DNA here is from genome assembly GCF_028750875.1 of Macrosteles quadrilineatus. Taxonomy (NCBI): domain Eukaryota; kingdom Metazoa; phylum Arthropoda; class Insecta; order Hemiptera; family Cicadellidae; genus Macrosteles; species Macrosteles quadrilineatus. The sequence goes on from NW_026542594.1 coordinate 14,170,697, forward strand.
TCCCTTAAATGAAGTCATCTTAAATGCACTATTGTTTTTACTTTATTTGTTTAAATAAATTTCACTCTCAGGGTAAACATTGACAATAAGGCTTTGTGGGGGATTCAAGCTGCTTACCAAGACGGTTTAAGGCCAGGGCCGGATTTCCCAATAGGCCCGGTAGGCCCGGGCCTATGGGCGCAAGGTCCCAGAGGGCGCACGGCCAAGAGGAATTTTTTTATAGGCTATCTAAAAATAAATAGTCATAGTTGATCAAAAAACTTCTGAAGTTCATAAGAAGAAATTATTGTTTAAAATTTAAAATATTTTTTCAAAATTACGCATCAATTTCGTTACAAAATACTAACATTGGTTATACGGGAGTAGGCTGTAGGGATGTTGACGTTGACGAGCGCCCAAGGGGTACGCATCGTATTGTCACTGCCCTGGACCACTATGCTGGCTCAGGCTCGGGCTTGGCACTACTGATCAGAGTGATTAGGGGCGCATGCGTGCTATATAGACATTGTTACCACCCTCACTCCACAAAACAAAAGCTATTAACTAGTCTTTTGATTAGTTTACAACAATCTGCAGGATCAAGTTAAAATATATAATACGTTGTGTTGAATATTAAAACAACGATGAATTTAAGTTTAAAATTAACAAAAAAATATTAATCTATTTGCATTAGATTTTAGAAACATTCAATACCCTCCAAAGCACCATTAATGCTGTCATTTTCTCCTCAGACCTAAGGATCGGTATGGTTGGCCGGAATATTGTTCTGTTTTGCTTTGGAAATATAACCTAGATGCAGTACGACCATAGATTAAATTTAACTCAAGTCGACTTCTTATGACATCGTTAATTCAAAATATTTTCATGTCTAGTTCATGTTGGTGATACTGGACGTTAGTTTTAACGTAATTTTATTTCTATTATTTTAGGGTTAGTTCTAGGATGTTTGTTTTAATTTCTTGTAATATAAACGGGAAACGACCTATTGTTGATGATTAGATCGTTTTATTTTTGATAAACTAGGTTTAAACATAGATAAAAAATACTCCTTAAATAACAATAATTGTTTTCAGCTAATCCAAAATTATGACAAATCTACTAAAGGATTATGTTTAACAATCTATGGTATCACGTACTGTATGGAGTTCAGGTTTTTGGGCCTGGAATTTGAATCAATGGCCATGTTTTTTTTTCGGGAATTCTCGGTGGTTTGAGTTGTTTTGTTTTAGTCCCACGGCCACAAATGTGAGCATTTTTATTAAAAGCATAAAATTGCTAACAGTGTTTAAGACGGCATTTTGTTAAGGCTAAACAAGTCATAAAAAAACTTACAATGATTCCGACGAGGAGTGGTATTCAAACAATTAACTTAGGCCTATGTGCATGATATAGGTAGTTTTTAATAAAGGTTTGAAGGAAAGTAACTGTGACCAGACTAGGGGGCGGAAAATTATTTGGGCCTAGGGGCGCAAAAATGCTAAATCCAGCCCTGTTTAAGGCACTTACCCACTGCCCCATCACAACCCCTTTGATCCCAACCTCTCCAATCCAACCTCTCTAATTAAAGCATTGGATTGATCACAAACATTGGCCAGGGTGCCATAGTCACTTTGAATCAACAGTTCCATCCAAACAGTTCAAAAAATTAATTCACTTAAAACATACTCCGGAACAGCTGAGCCAATTTTATTGTTAGTTCCATAAGGTACACTGTATTGTAACAAGTTTACAATATGTTTCTTGCTATAATTTAAAACCTCATTTAACCAAATAAAACTATCTAATCATAGTAAATTTTCAATATCTTGTCTAGTTATATAGCCAAAAACTGTAAAGGACAAATCGTAAAATCAACCCTAAAGTAATAGAAACTAAATTTTGTCAAAGCTAGCGATCAGTGTCATAATCTAAACATGAAAAACAAGCTTCAAAATTTACAATGGAATGAGAAGTCTACTTAAGTGTTGGTTAGTCTATGACCATATGTTTTAGGCTTAAGAATTTCTTGCCTATTATACAAATCTTAGCTTTTTTCCATGTTATTTAATAATAAATTGGTATTTGCTTCAACAATTAATTAATTGTTGATACATATTAAGTATAGGCTACTATTACAAATTGCAGGTAGCTTATGCTTTGTTATGGGAAATTAGTAAGTTGGTAATTAATAGTACATTGACTGTACATAAGTGGCAAGAGCCTATTATCAGTAAAATATGTAGCTGATAACAGTTTTAATGACAGCTCAACTCTATGAAGCTTGCTTATGTAGCATTCTATATAGAAAGAGGTTAAATTACAGTGATTCTACTGAAAAAAAATCAATCTAAAGTACACTCCTGAAACTGGCTATGCTGCCGAATGGTTAGAATGGTTAGAATTTATTGACATGATCTATTGCATTTTATGTATAACTAGGTGAAACCCGTCGAAATCGACAGTTACTTTCAAGGCTTACGCTGATTCATCTACGGAAAGTTAGGTGTAGTTGTAGAATATACTTGAAGTAGCTGCTTAAATAGTATATGCTCTTTATGCCTTTTTTACAGCCGAAATGTCTTGTTATTTTCAATCATGTTAACAACCCAGTGGGCCAGGGTCCGTAATATAGGTCACTGCAAATAATTTGTCAAGATAGGTACCATTTTAGGCAAGGTTTCTGTCTTTGGATGTTATTAGACACGATAAGAGCACAATAAACTTCTTCTGTAGATAAATAATCTGCTGGAGAAATATATGCCGAATTATAAAAATGTTACAATGCAAGTTCAACTATATGGGTAACTATATGGGTATGTAACTATATGGGTAAGTTACATAGTATTTTTTGGGCTGCTGCTCAGTGCACTTTATATTTTTTAGAGATATTATGGTTTTTGTTGCTGAGTAGCGCTAGTAAACATGCACAACCCATTTCGTTATTCTAATAGCATTCAAAGGCTCTCTAAGAGTTCAAATTCTTATTTTTATAAATATCTATATTTTGTGTTCACTATGCTGAATGAATACATCGAAGTAACCTCTCTGAAAAGTCTGTAGTAAATTGCAGATTTACAGCTTAATGACTTTATAAATCGTGCACATATTTCTACATAAATATTGTAAAATGTTTCATCTAGCTGCTGTAAACTACTATTAATGTAACAAAATGTGGACACGGCTCAAATGGGCAACGTGCCCTTCTGCACTGGTATTATTTTTTCTTGTATAACACATTCGAATATTTTTCTAATGATTGTAAACTTGTATGACAATAATCTCATGAACCTATGATGATCTGTAGAATAATATTATGAAATGTAGGGAAAAGTGGTGAAAAAGGCAGACAACAACCCGTACAACAGATATTAGTAGTTCAATAAGAAATTATTTAAGAGTTCTGTGATAAAAGGAATTTCCACTGATTTTGTAATGGGACGTTATATTGCAAAATATGACATGATACAAAAGAAAATCAATTTTAAAATCAGAAAATAGCATTGCAAATACTTCTTTTGGACAACTCCCAACCAACTCACAACCATGTTATGTTATGTTTATTTTATGTAAACTGTGGTGTAACATTAGTGTTTGTAACCCCCAAATGTTCAACTCCCAAATGTGTGTTGTTTAAAACACAATTTAAAAATTAACAGCCGTTTCATTAAAAAGTATTTTCCACATGGCCAAAATGTAAACAAATCTGTGGAGGGATCTTTACAGGCTTCTGGGACAGAGCCCTAAGGGACTTTACTTTGTGTTTCTTTTGATAACTCATCTACAGATCAAGGCCTTTCTTTGGAGACCTCTACCAAGTTTCTACGCCCAGCCGTTCTCTCACATTAGTGGAGACAAAGTTTCCAATTAAAATATTTAGATTCTCCCATGTTAATCTTATGGGAGTAAACCTAACTTTGATGGAAGATCCTGCCCAAACTAATAAAGATTTCAAAAAACTAAAAACACTTTGCAAAACTACAGATCAGGGCCATTTTTTTGACACTTTAATCATCAAAATCGGTCCAAAAATGAGGGAGGAGTTCTGTTTACAAAAATCGGCTTAGCGTATTATATATATAGATGTTTAATGATCAAATAAATCTATCTAGGTATCTATCTATCTAATGTCCATCCATTAAGATCAATCATGCAAAAAGTATGAAAGATTCAACCAGTTTTGATTTTGAGCCTAAGTTAGCAGTTTTCTACCATTACGCAGTGTCACTCAGAGATACTTTTAACTCCATCATATTGATCTTGTAAAGTAGGTATAAATAAAACCGCCGCAGCAAACCTGCAGACTAAGCAAATTTCCATTTACCAGATTGTATTTTCAATTAAATCTATTTACTTAAATAACAATAGAGCTCGCCCTGTGGTCAAAAACTCAACCAAAAGTAGGCCTATGTATTGTGCAAACTTCTCTATTTTTACACTCTACTGTAAATAAACATGTGATTGGAGTTTTTTTTAATTTGTTTTGATTTTCTGTTTATAAGTTGTTATTTTGTCACCAACATGACAACCCATAAGGCCAATCTTAATTTTTTTTTTTAATTTTAAATTCATTTTTGTGCTTATTTTTTAGCATATTTTAATCTATAAAGGGATTCTGCACATCTACAGGCAAATATATCTTTCTAACAGTATGCGTAGATTTTTCCTACGAGATCACAGGGGCTAAGAAAAAAGGTTTTCAATAAACATGCTTGTCTATTAATAATATATAGAATTAGCCCCATTTTAAATCTCCATAAGAAAAGTTGAATTTCCATTTTTTACCCAATTAACATAAATATTCTCAAAATACAAATAAAACCTGCACATATAGGACCGATAACATTTCTTTTGGTACAACCCACTTGTAAATCGGTCTAGTAGTAGGCCTATGGTCAGGGTGGTTGTCGTAAGCTTAAAAATTTGGCCCCATGTATTTTGTTGCATTTGATTGTGATTTTGGTTGTGTTGCTAGCCTAGTGGTTAGCGTCTCGGACTTCGGTGCGGGAGGGACGGGTTAAATCCCCGGCACATCCACTAAACATTTCTCTCATGACTCTCTCGTGAAATGCCACTGGCGTTGAAGAAAAAAAAAAATCATAAAAAAAACATAAAGTTTAATTTCCATTCTTTACCCAATTAACATAAATATTTTAAAAATAAAAATAAAACCTGTACTTAGGACTGATAACCTTACTTTTGGTACAACCCGCTTGTAATTCGGTACAGTAGTATGATCAGGCTAGCTGTCAAAAGTTTGCAAAAGTTTTTAATATATAAGACTAGAGCTGGCCCGTGGTCGAAAACTCGACCAAAAGTATGTATTGTGCAAACTTCTTAATTTCACCCCACGCTGTAAATAAAACATGTGATTGGAATTTCTTCAATTTGTTTTGATTTTCTATTTATATTTTGTTGTTATTTCGTCACCAACAAGGCCCATGTTATTTTTTTAAATTTTAAATTAATTGTTTGTGCTTATTTTTGAGCCTATTTTAAATTTATAAAGGGATTCTCCACATCTATAGGCAAATATCTTTCTAACGGTATGCGTAGATTTTCTCTGCGATGCATAGGAGCTGAGTAAAAGGTTTTCAATAATCTTGTTTGTTTATTAATATATAGAAATAGCCCCATGTTAAATCAAATCTCCATAAAATTCCCATGTTATTTTTATGGAGAATATTGTAAAATTTTGTAGTTTGCTCTTTTATGGATATATGTTGATCAAACTTGGCAAATTTATTCATTTTATACTAAGCTATTAATATTTTACTAAAAAACACACTTTTTTAGTTTCCTTGTAGTAGCAAACCTAGGTACTCGTTAAACATAATGTTATTTAAATATATTTAATTGAAAATCAGTCCAGACAAATGGAAATTCGCTTAGTCGGCAGGTTTGCTGCGGCGGGGGTATTTTTAGCGAATTTCCCTATAGGGAAGTAGCTAATTACCGTAGGTGGCACGGTAAGACCTAGACCCGGGACCGATTTACTTTTTCATTTTGATGTCCCCAGAGGCCAAAAACACTATTCGTTCAAATTTTTATATATGTATATACTGTATATATATATATATATATATTAAAATTAAAACATATATAACAAAGTACCCTTTAAGTAATTATTTTATTTTTCATGACTTATAATAAAGTCATGAAAAATAAAATAATTACTTAAAGGGTACTTTGTTATATATGTTTTAATTTTATTATATTAGTAGCCCTAAAAATGCAAGAAAATAATATATATATATATATATATATATATAGACTTATATATATACGTCCGTGAACGCGATAACTTGTGTAATTTTTGTCCGATTTTGATGAAATTTGGTTTAAAGGTGTAAAGCGGGATAAACTTGAATGAGTTTGCAAACCAGCACGATCGGACCATGGGAACGGGGCTTTACGGGGGGTTTTATGGGGTAAAAATTGGTTTTTCTCACTTTTGACCCTTAAAACACAAAATTTCCCAATTTCTCTTTAAACCTTTTTAAAGAGCTTAAAAAAACAAATAATGTAGTATATAAAAGTATTTTTGTTCGATTATTAGTAACGGAGAAAATTTAAAAAATTGTAAATTTAAAATTCCCATGTTATTCTTATGGAGAATATTGTCAAATGTTGTAGTTTGCTTGTTTATGAATATATTTTGATCAAACTTGGCAAATTTATTTATTTTGTACTAAGCTATCAATATTTTACTCAAAAACACACTTTATTAGTTTCCTTGCAGCAGCAAACCTAGGTACTCGTTAAACCTAATGTTATTAAAATATATTTAACTGAAAATCAATTCAGACAAATGGAAATTCGCTTAGTCGGCAGGTTTGCTGCGGCGGGGGTATTTATTGTTAAGGTGCAGTGGTATATACAGGGTTAGGCAAAAGTCTGGAACCCCCCAGTTAACTTTTTAACGCGTTGCAGTAGGAAAACCAAACTCGGCACATATTTACAACATAAGAAATTGCACTTTTTCATCAAAGTTACAACTTTTCCCCAGCCCCCAAAATGCAGTATTTTGGGGGCTGTCCCAAATTTTGAAATGTAAACACCTATCATGTGAACCCTCATTTTAAAGGGTTTATCAAGAGAAATTGAATGGTGCAAACCAGAGGTCAATATCGCACCCCTAATCAAAATGGCAGTCATTTTAATTATTTAAGATGAGCAATCAAGATAAAGTCTGGACAGCCCCAGTTAACTTTAAAATTTAATATTTTAATACTGACCGAAAGGTGGATTCTCTTTTTTTATAAAGGTATGCTTAGGCTATTTTAGTTTTCCTGCCATAACCTGTCCTTTAGGTTGGAGCTCGTTCGCTGCGCTCACTTGCCTTCAGTTACATTTGACAACAAATATTCGTAAAAAACAAATGGAATAGAAACCTATTTGATAGCTCTCATTTGTTATGCATAGATTTGTTTTTAAAAATTAGGTTATCATTACAACAGCTGTTTCCTTAATTTAATTTAATCAAGAAATGACAAACATGGTATGGTAAACAAAATAAAACATTCTTCCATAAGATTAACATGTAAACTGCAAAGGGCCATAGGACGCTTCCCTTAAGGGTTTTTGAAACGGAAACAGGCTATTATGTTATTCTAGTACCTAAGGAATATCCCTGTAAATTTTCATGCCAATTGGTTCTGTAGTTTTCTAGTTATAAACGTTGTAACTAACACAACTTTCTTTTATATATTAAGATTTCTTTTATATATCAAGATACCTTCCGTTAAAATTATTATTAAAGAAATGAAATAATTCAAGGTGTGCTACTAACCCTGCCGAGCTACTTTGTTACTACATGATCCATCATGCTGTCTAATTAGACCAAGGTTTGACCATTCACTTCATTGAAAATGCTATATCAATCCTCTGGCATTGAACCACAGAAAGTCCTGTATCTCCCTTTTATTACATTACCTAAATAACTGTAAAATACTGGTGCTGTTAGTACATCTTATTGATCAGCACATAAACTTAATTTAACTACCACAATAGGCTATATGGAGTTTATTTAAACTTTTTTTTTTCAAATTAAGCTCTTAGACTTGATGAAGTTGGAGACTTTTATTTCCTAAGATATATATTCCTTTTAAGACCAATGCAAAATTCCAGAGCAAAGTAGGGCATTGAATAGGACAGCCAAATGAGAGGCAAGACTATCGCTCAGTCTGCAGGTTTTCCGCAACTGGAATATTTGTTAAGATATGTTTTTTTAAAAAGAAAAACCTGGTGAGAAAATTTTTATGTTTAAAAGTTGAACAGATAATTAGCTATCAGAAGTTTTCTAAATCCTACTTGTAGACAATGTAAAACTCAAACCTACATTGAACTTCTGGACCTATTCCAACCTGGCAACTGAGAAGATGAATGTGCCAAACACGTTAATTTAGTGATTAGGCCTAATTGTTGAAGTAAACAAATGGTTTTTTACCTAAAGTTCTGTTGTGTTAGAAACAATTTTCTAATTTAACCACTGATAGAATTTCCTTATCGCCGCTGGCTCAACATTATTTAGGTTTATTTCACTTGAATCCAGAATCAATTTTTGTAGTAGTGCTATTATTTGTCTTGGATGTAGCCCTCTGGGATGCTGAATAAGTCTCTGACTTAAACCAGGGGTGGAGGAGGGAACGGTGGGCTTCGGCCAAACACCTCATATTTTTGCAAGCACAAAAACTGTTTGAATTGTGTAAAAAGGAATCTTTCATTACTTAACATCTTATCATAATTTTTTTTACGTTTATAAAATATGATGTTGAAAAAGAGGTTCAAGACAACATTCTATAGTCTTATTGATAACAAAGCTGAGTAAATAGCTTATGATGTGAGTGCAAATTGTACTTTTTAGAAGTTAAGTACTTCCAAATGGGTTTTCATTAAACTTTTTTATGTTTATGCCCCAATGGCAGTCTTTGTGATTGCTGCAAGAGTACAGTCCTAGCCCAGGTCTTACTTCTATCTAACCTCAACCTGTTTATAAAAAGCATAATTACTAGTCCAACAGCGATGTCAACTGGGTCCAGAGTTATTCCTTTCCATAATTTTTAACAGCCTATAGATTGAACAATGAGCACTACAACCAATCACTCAGCTACTCTGTCAATTTAGTTTTGAAACTAATTATGAAGATGTAAGAGGGTTCTTAAACTCTTAGACATTAGTAAACAAAGTAATATGTTCATTTATTGTAATGTTATTAGAATTGGTAATCGGAGGTCCTCGGTTCAGCCGTAGAAAGCTGTTAATGTCTTCTGTCCAGTCCGTACTCTTGTACGGTGCTGAGGTGTGGGCAGACGCTCTCAATAAAGAGGTGTATAGGATGCGGCTTGCCCGAGTGCAGCGTCAGGCAGCACTAAGAGTTGCATCCGCCTAGACCGAACAGTGTCCGAACCCGCTGTCCTGGCGGTTGCTGGAGTCATTTCCGTCAAACTTTTGGCGGCGGAGAGAAAGTCAATTTATCAGCGCCGTGGGGAGGACCAGGCACGAACAGAGGAATGCACCCGCACCTACCAGCTGTGGCAGGAGAGCTGGGAACAGGAGACTCGGGGACGCTGGACCAGGCGACTGATACAGCAAGTCCAACCTTGGGTTAGTCGGCGGTGCGGAGAGGTGGACTTCTACCTCACCCAATTTCTGACGTGTCACGGCTTTTTCCGGTCGTACCTGTTCAGGATGGGCAAAGCCGTGTCACCCGATTGCATATATTGCCCAGGCATTCCCGACGACGTGGAACATACCTTTTTCCACTGCCAGAATTGGGAAAGGCCCCGCCTGGAGGCTCAACAGTTAGTAGGACTGCTGTCAGTGGACACGGTCATACCGATGATGACGGAGGGTGAAAACAATTCTCCCAAAAAAAAAAAAAAAAAAATAGAATTGGTAAATGTAGTTGGTTTATTATACTCTGTTCACAAAATTTAGGCGGTTTTAGGAGAAGAAGAAATCTATTCCTTCCACTGTTCAATACCTTGAGAATAATAGCTCAACAGCTGAGGGTTGCCATAAAATAAATCAGCTGGGCCATATATATTAAGGAAAAAAGTAGTTGGGGAACTTCCCCTCAAACAGCCTAACTTTTTTTAAAGGAGTACAACAATGTACATTTTATACAGTACTGTAAAACTAGTACCATAGTTGTTTAATTTTTAGATGCTTAATATGTTGGTTTTTATGATTGACAGATTCTTGAAAATTGTTGATGTTTAAGTTTGATATTCATTTTGCCACAAGTGTGGCTTCTTCAGGAACAGAGTTTGTTATCACATCACTTAAAACACTATTCTTCTTATATTTATTTACATTTCGATCGGTGAAAGATTTAAGGCGCGGGCCTTGGAATCTGAGCGTGCACATATGTAGCGCCCCAGGGTCTACAACAACTTTTAAAGTGTATTTTTCAATTTACTAGGTAAAAACATATTAACATTTAAAATCTTATCATATTTTTTTATATTAACCTTTTCAGTGCTATGAAACGATATATCGTTGTTTTAAAAAATCTCTAAGGGATATAGAGAGGAAGGTTGTATAAAAAAAAGCAAAACGGCCATTGGTGACCTGCATGTTCATAGGATACACTAACAACCACTTAGCTAAAAGATTCGCCCAATCCGATGATTTCGAGGTGTATGTCTAAACCAAGGATTATGAACACCTCACTATGCCCCAGTGGTTGTAGTATATCGCTACAAACACACAGGTAACCAATTATTTGCCACACAGGACGGGACTCGAACCCGAGCAGACGAATGCCACTGGCCAAGTGACACACGCCCTAGCCTTCTCGGCTATCTGTGGTTGAAGACTGAGGAGTCAAAAACCGGTATTTAAGCTGATGCCACCGATTGCGAACAGATGGCGCTACAGATGGTTGTTCAATGCGTTACTAGGTAGCAGCACCAGTTAGTCACGGACTATTTAGATGAAATCTTTTAGTTTAAACACAACAGTGATCATAAATGTGTTCCTGAGACTTTGCTGCAAAACATTAGTTTCCCTAAAATGGCTATATTACGATAACCTCGTCCAACTAAATCAAGGTTAAATTCAATATTACATTGTAAACTATATGTCTTTTGATTTTATGAGATTTTGGTTTCAAATAATGGTATCAGAACATAAAAGTTTATAGGAAAACCAGGAAAATTACAACAAAAACTAAGTTTTATTTACCGTTTACTACAAATTCTGGGATTTATCATTCTTATATATTTTCTTATTAAGTGTTATTATTCAAAATTAGCCTAATTATTAAAATAGTGACAACATGACAGTTAAAATTCAACAACAGGTAATGGAATTAAAAGGCAAACAAAAAAGTCGTACAAAATATGAATTATTGGCCTAGCACTGAAAGGGTTAAGGAATTGTGAATATTTATTTACATGATCTGGAGATGCAATACTCCGTGGTGTGGATAACCGTCCACACTAGTGAGTACTAGGACTATCTGCAGTACTATCCTGATAAATTACAAGGCAAAAATGTGGTTCGGATTTCACTGTAAACAGTAGGTCTCAAGCTACACTCACCACCATTCATTGGCTTAAAATACTTACCTTCGTATGGTCGCCATTTCAATTAAAAGTATTAAAGTAAAGTATTATTAATGTCTAAAGTATATGTTAAAGTGTATGTTGTGTTTCAGGAGACACAGTATTTCTGAGTGGAGCTGCCTCCACCCCCATCACACTAGCCAAGGCTATGACTGACCATGGCAAGAGCTCTGGTCTCAAGGACATTGTCGTGTGTCACATGCACACTGAGGGAGAGGCTCCATACACTAGCGAGGACTGTAAAGGTGACATAGCTGCACGACTGCTTAGAGCCATTCACAGAATTACTTAAATATTACCATAAAGAAATTTAGTTATGAACACAAAACCGTTACATAATTTCCTGTATATGGATCAATAAATTTCATTTTATACTAGGATAGTTATTGGAGATTGCAGTTACACACAATTACACACTGTCGTTAAGCAGAGTTACAAACTGTGAATCAGTCAGTGATTCGATTGTGCTTTGCTAACAATTCCTGTAGAATTAGATAGCGAGAATTACTTAGAAGAACAAAAACTAAATTTTCTGGTGGCTGCTGCACTTCTATACAATATACATTGTGGTTTAAGTAATGAACTGGTTTTGGTTGGTTTCTGTAAAAGTATTAGTACTGTACTGCCGTGGTAAGCAAAAAGGCCGTATCAACATAAATGACGAATCTGAGAAAATGGATGTTTTGTCAAAGCCAGTCAGAGTCATGTTTTTTTCGATTTCTAATTTAACCAGTTGACCGAATTCAATAATTTTTTTTTTCAAACTACTTCTTTTTCAATGTAGGAGACTAAAAAATATATTTTTATTAATGTATAATGATACATTCATATTTTTTAATCCAGTTACCCTTTTTACTGTTAACGTTTTTTAGGCCAAAAAGCCGTATCTCAAGTTACCTTTTTTTGGCTTAGGAAAATGTCTTTTAAGAAACACAATTTTCCCATGCCAAAAGGAGGTAGGTTGTGATACGGCTTTTTAGCCTAGTAAACATTAACAGTAAAAAGGGGTCAATCACCAATAAAAGGTACATAGAATTAAACTATATATATGAAACTTGGAAAGAAGGTATATCTACATTTATTCTACACATATGTAATATTTGGTAACGATTAAAATATATTTACCTATTTTATTAACAAATAACTGCCGTAAAAAGCTAATTTCATTTTGTTGACCCGGGTCAATCACCAATAAAAGGTACTTAGAATTAAACTATATATATGAAACTTGGAAAGAAGGTATGTCCACATGTATTCTACACGTATGTTAAATTTGGTAACGATTAAAAAATATTTATCAGTTATACCTTCGTTCCAAGTTTCATGTAAATAGTTTAATTCTAAGTACCTTTTTTTAGGCGATTGACCCGGGTCAACAAAATAAAATGAGCTATTTTGGCCGGTTTTTAGTTATTGAAATAGATAAATATTTTTTAATCGTTACCAAATTTAACATACGTGTAGAATACATGTGGATATACCTTCGTTCCAAGTTTCATGTATATAGTTTAATTCTAAGTACCTTTTTTAGGCGATTGACCCGGGTCAACAAAATAAAATGAGCTATTTTGGCCGGTTTTTAGTTATTGAAATAGATAAATATTTTTTAATCGTTACCAAATTTAACATACGTGTAGAATACATGTGGATATACCTTCTTTCCAAGTTTCATATATATAGTTTAATTCTAAGTACCTTTTATTGGTGATTGACCCGGGTCAACAAAATAAAATGAGCTATTTTCGCCGGTTTTTAGTTAATGAAATAGATAAATATTTTTTAATCGTTACCAAATTTAACATACGTGTAGAATACATGTGGATATACCTTCTTTCCAAGTTTCATATATATAGTTTAATTCTAAGTACCTTTTATTGGTGATTGACCCGGGTCAACAAAATGAAATTAGCTTTTTACGGCAGTTATTTGTTAATAAAATAGGTAAATATATTTTAATCGTTACCAAATTTAACATACGTGTAGAATACATGTGGATATACCTTCGTTCCAAGTTTCATGTATATAGTTTATTTCTAAGTACTTTTTTTAGGCGATTGACCCGGGTCAACAAAATAAAATGAGCTATTTTGGCTGGTTTTTAGTTAATAAAATAGATAAATATTTTTTTATCGTTACCAAATTTACATACGAGTAGAATACATGTGGATATACCTTCGTTCCAAGTTTCATGTAAATTTCTACATTCAAAGTGGTTTTTTTCTAAATATATTGAATTTGTTGACCCGGGTCAACAAAATAGGGAGTCCCACTGAAAACAGCCTATTGTGATACTTTCCCTCCAAGTTGTTTTTTTGTAAAATTCATTTACCACCTAACAACAAGATATTCATGTGATGCATAGAGTATGTAAAACAGAAATTATAGGAAGGTCTTCAAAATTTAATGTTATGCTTTCCTATGCATTTTAATGGTAAAATTTTGAACCGTAAGTGGATTTGGGCGAGACTATACTAAGCCAAAAAACAGTAAGGCAGAAATACTATTCCAGAAAGCCGTAACTGTTTTTTGCTTACTGTTTTCTGGCCAAGTAAACCAAAGTTACGGTGTTTTGACTTAGTATTTGCACATTTGTTGGTAGATACGGTAAATAACTAGTTTGATATCTCAAAAACGGCTTGAGATAGGCCTACGGTGTTTTCGCCTACATTTTTGGATTCCTCGACCTTCAAAACATAAAGATTTGCACTTACCTCAAAATGTGATATTTTTGTAGTTACTGCCTTTTAGCTTGCGAGGGCAGTGTAGTAATAATCTGGATAAAGTTGAATTTGTTATGGATCAAGAAGTCTTATTGTAAGGTTTTTGTCTCTCTATCATTTCAATTGGTTATGTTCTGAGTCATTGTATTACTACCGTACCCTGTTTCCTGCTGTGCTTTATTACTTTAGCCTTCACTATGCTTTGAGCACTGTTGTTTTTGTCATCAGTCAACTTTGAAATTTTACTATAGTAATAGCAGCATCCATTAAACACGATTCATTTCCATTTTTAAACTGGTAATGGTTCAAATATAAAGATTGGTAGCACTGAAATTCATGCAATTTATCTACTGCAATTTTGTTGTGGTTTATGATAGAGGCCTCTTTTAATAATATATGAGGTTACAATATCTTAATCGCCAAGTGATCCATGTAGTCCAAAAATAGGATTACGTACGTTTCGACGTCAATGCGTCATTCTCAAATCTTACAAAAACTTTTTTAAACCATAAGGGTCACGTCATAGTCTTTCCGACACACACGTACACAACACAATAACGGACAAAAATACAATTAAGTAGGCCTACTAGCAAATTTACGGTAAACGGTCGTTACAACATAGTACAGGTCTGATCACATGCCGAGACTCGACTGATGGTGTGCCGCTTCCTGGTTTATCAACCTGAACTTTGTCCTCTGCCACCTGTATCATCTAGTTAAGTTGTGAGCTCTTTAGTTTTATGAGCGATTCAAACAATGCATTTGACTGGAAAACACATTTGTCATTCAATAAATTTTGAGGCTGGTTCCTTGTAGCTTTATAAATCCCATAATTTTCCAATGCAGTTAATCTACGTCCTTTTCTGCAAATGTGTAATGGTTTTAAATTAGTATTAATATTTGTATAGTTGTGGTTGCTTTTGGTGAGATGTGCTGCAAAGTTAGATTTTTGTATACTGATGGCTTTAGGCAAATGTTCTTTAAACCTCTTTTCGAATGACCGTCCTGTTTGACATATGTAGAACTTCTCGCAGTCGTCACAAGTTATTTTGTATACACCACATTTTTTATTTACATCAAGTTTTTCTTTCTTTTTATTCAAAATATTACCAAGCTTGTTCGATGTTCTAAACGCAACGACCTTACCATGTTTTTGTAGTTCATTTTTTAATGTTAAGGGGAAATTACTGCCAAATTCAGTTGGTACATAACCTGTTATATTTGCTGTGCTTTTTGAAATTGGGTTTTTGGATTTTTTGGACTGTTTCTTGATTAATTTATCAATGATATTAGGGTTGTAGCCGTTGGATACTGTCATATACTTTAATATGTTTTTCTCCGCTGTGAAGTCTTCAGGGCAGAGTGGTACAGATAATAACCTGTTTACAAAGCTGTTATAAGCGGCTAGTTTATGGGACATAGGATGATGTGAGGATGCGTGAATGGTTGTGTCAGTTGCTGTAGGTTTTCTATAAATCTTGAATGATAAGTTGTTGTTGGTTTTGATGAGAGTTAGATCCAAAAAATTGAGCGAATTGTTCATTTCAATTTCTGCAGTAAATTTCATATTCGGGTGGAGGCTGAATACCTGAACTTTTCTGGGATTAACGTCATATAATAATACTATGTCATCGACATAACTGTAATAAAATACTATTTTATTTCTGTGTCGGTTGTTGTCAGACCATAAATGTTTGTTTTCAAACCTGTTTAGGAAAATTTTCGCAAGAATGCAGGACAGGGGTGAGCCCATAGCTAAGCCTTCGTGTTGTATAAAATATATCACTTGGCGATTAAGGTATTGTAACCTCATATATATTATTATATCACAGTGATTTGGAAAAAACAACATACAACATGAAGCCTCTTTTGTGTTTAATTAATTTATCTAATTGTGACCTATTCAAATCAAATAAAAAAATCCTTTTTTCAAACAGTACATTTCTATACATGAATTGTGTCAAGTCAAGAATAAACATAACTATACATTTGGCAAATTTACAGCACTAATTAATTAAGAGCTATAATCTATATGTATACACTTTCTCCCCTACAACTACTTACTGTTCAACCATTACAACTAACTATTGATTTGACATACTAATAGCTAATTGAAAAAGTCCCCAATCTTGTAGCAGCATTTATCTGACAACAATTTGAATAAACTGGTTTTAAATCTTTTAAATTCTGTCAAACCCTTTATGGTGCTAGGCAGGCTATTATACAATTTTATACCAGAGTAATATGGAGAATGTTCAATGGTGGAGGTGTTATGTCTAGGGTATGTAAGGCTATTCTTTTGTCTTGTGTTATAGTTGTAAAAATCAGAGTTATTTGGAAAATTTGATAAATTTTGTCTTATATACAAAATTAAATTATATATGTATATTGTATATACTGGGAAAAGTAAGAATTTTGTGATTTTTAAAAATACTCTTACAGGATTTTTTTCCTTTAAGTCCAAAAATAATACGGATAATTCTCTTCTGCATTTTAAAAACTTTTTTCTCCTATCTGAATTTCCCCAGAAGATCACACCATAATTAAACAAGTGATAGACATAACCGTAATAAACCATCATGAGAGTGGATATGTCAACAGATTTAGATAAAATAATGAACATAAAATGTGCTTTATTTAATTTTTTTACAACTTCACCAATATGATTCTGCCAAGTCAATTTTTGATCCACTGTGATGCCTAAGAATTTAACTGAGCTTTTTGAATTTATTTAGAGAAAGGTTCAAATCTAATTTTGTGGATGAGTCTGATTTCTGGTAGTTTTTTTGGAATTCCATCAGACGAGATTTATCTTTATTTAACGCCAAACCATTTGCTTCAAACCATTTTTCTAGCTGAAGGAAATCTATTAATATCCATTACTTAGGATATAATTCATACCACCTTTGATTGTCTTCTTCTAATCACTAATTTATATTTGACTAGCTGTACCCACGGGCTTTGCCCCGTTTAACTTCTTAATTTTCAAGATGAGCTCGTTCGCATGGCTCAATCACGTCCTGGTTGAAGTTCGTTCGCTACGCTCACTCACCTTTAGGTTGGAGCTCGTTCGCTGAGCTCACTTGCCTTCAGGTTAGCTCGTTCGCTACGCTAACTTGCCTCCAGGTTGAAGTTCGTTTGCTACGCTCACTCACCTTTTGGTTGCAAATTAGCTGTTGTCATAAATTAAAAAAAAATAATAGTGCTGCACCCTGTTGGTAATCCTTGTAAATTTAATGCTATTGAACATCATAAGACAGAACCAACTTGTTCAATTGAAACAGCTGTTGAGATTAATTAATTCCTTTTAAATATGACAAATCATAAGGTTAACATGGGAAACTCCAGAGCCACTGGGGCGGAGCCCGAGTGCCCGATCAGAATAAAAAATACTTAGTTTTCTTATTTAATGCCCAAAGAATCGGTGTACCGAATTTCAGACTCCTAGGTAAGTGGGAAGTGGGAGAATTAGTGATGAGTGAGTGAGTCAGTGAGGGCTTTGCCTTTTGTATATAGATGATCAAAGTAAGGGGAATTCAGTCCATGGCACACTTATAAAGCAACATTTTGTTACATTATTGTTGTGCTTATCTGGCATTAAGTAAATAATCTTATCTATGGTTGACTGTAAACAAATAGGTAACCTTGCGCGTTCAAGTTAACAAGGACTATTTTAAAAAAGTGTTTGAACAAAAAATTATTTTAAGTTGTATCTTTGTCCATACAGCCATACTATTTCCATCATTAGTTATTTATCTTATTAGAAATTGTCCTAAAATAAATCTTATTAAAATAAAATTTAGATAGTTCTGGTACTCCTTAAACCAATTAGACTTGACGTTTGTGATGTACACGTTGGACTTCTGTCATCAATTTTGACGAGTGGCTAAACTAATACAGTATTTACAAAGCTATTGGTTCCATGTTTTATAGCCTACATAATGTCAGTAAACAGCTATTTAACTACACCATTAAATCTATGAACACTTTTAATTGGTTTTCCAACAGTACTTAAGTTTGTAAACTAAACTAGATAGTTAAATACTGGTACATAAATATATTAATATGTACAATTGAGGACTTATATTTAAAGCAATTATATTTATCTCAATCACAATGATCGTCCATGGTTTATTTGTATGTAAAACTTTTTTGCTTTCAGGAATATTCAGATCGTTATCGTTTTTCATGGCTGGAAATGTTCGTAAGGCTGTGGCTGAAGGCAGATCGGATTGTATCCCGATTTTCCTCTCAGAAATTCCTCTGCTTTTTACACGAAAGATTGTTAAACCAGATGTCTGCATGATTCAGGTGAAGCTAGTAATTAATATATTCTGACTTAGTATCTTTTAAATATACCGTACTAGTGAACCTGTTGCTCGAAATCCAGCAATTGTCAAGTATTGGTATTACAGGAGTTATTTTAACACTAACAACAGTCATAATTTTGTCACTTAACTTTTATGGAAACAGAGATTAATGTCCTGGAAGAAACAGTTTTATTTCGCCTTACAGGGGTTTCCTCTGCAATGATCACAAAGTAAATGTTTGCTTCAAAAAGTGGTAACGATAATAGGCCTAAAATTTTTAATAAAACAATATCTCTATTTCTTCTACTTGGTAGCGTGCTATGACTTTTCTGTTTCCATTTTTTTTTTCAATTAGTTCTTTCAATGATTGCTCAAGAACAGTACTGTGTCAATTCAGTTTTCTTATTTGGTTAAATATTTCAAATTGCTCATTCTTTCTCACCTTTTCCATTATAATATGTACACAAACCCAGATATAAAAAATAGTAAACATTTAAGTGGGGTTTCCCGCTTATCCATCCCATGTTAATCTCTTTAATTTAAGGTACATTTTTCCAAAAAAGTATTAGAGTTAGGGATCTAACTTTGATGTTACTGAAAAGAGTGTATGTTGTTAATGAGTAATTACAGCTGGTAACTTTATTAAATATCAATCAGGTATTTTTTTAATTTTCTTTAAGAACAGCTGTTTTTATTGATTTTGATAATAATTTACGAAGTTTAATAAATATTTTTAAAACTGTAGACCATATATATATAAGAATATTATTAATGGAAAAAGTGCAGAAAGACCTGATTAAAAATGATAAAAAAAAAATGAAGGACATTAGGCCTATCTTTCATAGTTTGGGATATAATGTAAAATAAATAAATATTCAAATAAAATTTTAAAACAGCTGATTTAAAAAGAAAAATTTAAGTAAATTGGCATTTTGGCTTCACAGACAGACAGGTACATAAATTGAAATAAGACTCGTTTAGGCTTTTATAGGCTACTAGCTGTTGTACCCGTGCTTTGCAACGGGAAGAGGACACAAAATAGAAACATTTTAATCTTTGTCTCTTGCATATAATAGTTACACATCCGCCAACGCTTTTAGAAACAAATTTAAACTTTTATGGCCTTAATAGAAATGTAAGTTATGACTTTTAAATCTGGTAATAAGTGGATACTACCATTTTGGTTTTGATTAATTTTAAATCTTGTGGCTGATATGAGAAAAACTGATCAAATCTTCGAGTAAAACTTTCACATACATGATTTACCAGATTTACCTTCATCTCCCTTAGTTACACATCTTTTAATTTATTATTGACGTTTTAAATTTAAATTTTGAAGTTGCAAAAATACTAATAATTAAATCTGTTATTATATCTTTATATTAAACTCTTCTTTATATTAAACTAGCTGTACCCGCGGGCTTCGCCCCGTTTAACTTCATAAGTGAGCTTGTTCGCATGGCTCAATCCTGTCCTGGTTGAAGTTCGTTCGCTACGCTCACTCACCTTTATGTTGGAGCTCGTTCGCCGCGCTCACTTGCCTTCAGGTTAGCTCGTTCGCTACGCTAACTTGCCTCCAGGTTGAAGTTCGTTCGCTACACGCTCACTCACCTTTTGGTTGCAAATTAGCTGTTGTCATAAATTTAAATTTAAATAATAGTGCTGCACCCTGTTGGTAATCCTTGTAACTTTAATGCTATTGAACATCATAGAACAGAACCAACTTGTTTAATTGAAACAGCTGTTAAGATTCATTAATTCCATTTAAATATGAGTACTCATAAGGTTAACATGGGAAACTCCAGAGCCACTGGGGCGGAGCCCGCGAGTCTGATCAAAATAAAAACAACTTCCTATTTAATGCCTAAAGAATCAGTGTACCAAATTTCAGCCTCCTAGGTAGGCCTAAATGGGAAGTGGGAGAATTAGTGATGAGTGAGTGAGTGAGTCAGTGATGGCTTTGCCTTTTATATACAGGGTGTTCATTTGAAAACTTTCCATATCTGTTGTGTGCAAAGGTGAGGCTTTTTACACTTGTTTGTTCTCATTTCCCCCTAATTTGGACATGCCAAATCCAATAAAATTATTTTCAATTTCGAAAAATGCCCCAAAAGGGCCCAATTTGGGGGGTAGGGGTGCTTTTTGAGAAATTTTCAAATGTAAACATGGGTTGTGTGATACATCAATTTAAAGGTCTAATCACCCCGACTATTTTGGTGCAATAAAAATGTAATTATCTTTAACGGTATTTACAGGGTGGGTCAAAACGCTTTAAAAAAGGACTTTGAAGTTAAGTACCGTATTACCCGAACTACTGAACGGAGCAGCGCCAAATTTCTTTCCAAGCTTATTCTTGATCTACTCTTTAAGATAACTTGTAATAAGGGCATTTTCCATGTTATCTTCTAATTTTTTAAAAATCTCAAATTTGAAGAATAAAAGAAAGGTGAAAACTCAAAATTCTTAAATAGCAAGGTATAACAAATTTCATACCACGTGAAAGGTCCTTTTTTAACAAACATTTTACGTATTTAAGTTTTCTTTCTATCTCTTACCGTTTAAAAATTGCAGCAGAAAAACTGAATTTTCTATGGTAAAATTATAACTAGTTTTCTAACAAAACACATTGCACTTTGCTCAACGATGTATTATGATTAATTACAAATTGATCAACTACTTTTACTTGTGTCAGTACATCTTGGACCCTTCATCCTGTTCTTTTCTCATTGGTAACTGAGCCAGTTTCAGAAATTTCTTAACTAAATCATTTACAGCTTTATGACTTAAGGTCTTACCTGGATATTTATTGTTAAACACTTTGCAATTATCCTGAAACACTTTTGTTCTGCCCAATAAGTAAAAATAAAGTCTATTTTTTTAAGTGTACACCATATTCGATTATATACTACAGAAAATAGTACTTTTTGAAAATAGTACTACCATTGACTAGTCAATGGTACTACAGAAAGCGGCCCACATGTAGGTTGTCCTCATCAGCTATAAGACTTGTTTTTCACAAATTAAAACGTAATGACTTGTTTGTCAATCAGGGTAACAATAATTATGAATTGTTTCCTTCAGTTAATGCACCATTAAATGTGTCTAGAGACGAATTTTGGCTGTTTTATTAGAAAACTAGTTACAATATTACTCTGGAAAATTCAGTTTTTCTACTGCAATTTTTAAACGGTAAGAGATAGAAAGAAAACTTAAATACGTAAAATGTTTGTTAAAAAAGGACCTTTCACGTGGTATGAAATTTGCTATACCTTGCTATTTAAGAATTTTGAGTTTTCACCTTTCTTTCATTCTTCAAATTTGAGATTTTTAAAAAATTAGAAGATAACATGGAAAATGCCCTTATTACAAGTTATCCTAAAGAGTAGATCAAGAATAAGCTTGGAAAGAAATTTGGCGCTGCTCCGTTCAGTAGTTCGGGTAATACGGTACTTAACTTCAAAGTCCTTTTTTAAAACGTTTTGACCCACCCTGTAAATACGGTTAAAGATGATTACATTTTTATTGCACCAAAATAGTCGGGGTGATTAGACCTTTAAATTGATGTATCACACAACCCATGTTTACATTTGAAAATTTCTCAAAAAGCACCCCTACCCCCCAAATTGGGCCCTTTTGGGGCATTTTTCGAAATTTAAAATAATTTTTTTGGATTTGGCATGTCCAAATTAGGGGGAAATGAGAACAAACAAGTGTAAAAAGCCTCACCTTTGCACACAACAGATATGGAAAGTTTTCAAATGAACACCCTGTATATAGATAACAAATCCTTTCATGTTCAGTTTTTTCACTCACAATAAATCATTAGCAAAACTAATTCAGCTGTTATAAACTTTAGAAATATTGCTGTGCCTTATCAATACAGTCTTTTGAAATATTAAAGAAATTATATCTATAGGTACTTAAAAAATTCAAAACAAATAATTTAGCATTAAAGACAGCAGACAAAACTAATATGATTATCAAAGCATCAAGGACTAAAAAATGTAATAGCAAATACAGTATATGTTTCATTGCATCTCTGATTCTACTATACAAAAATATCAACAAACAACTAAATATACAAACCACTTCTTTTAATCAGTTTCATCGTCCATTGCCTTCACATTTTCACACTTACCATTAAGAAAACAAAGTAACAGATATTTCATTGATTTTAGAATCAAATCAAATCAAATCAATTTATTGTTGTAGACATTTCACAATGCATTAACAATCGTCACAAAATACATAATGATGTTATTAAATACAGCAAATGAATACTTACATGTAATCAATCAATATAAAAAGACAGTACAATAAAAAATTATATATATACATATAAAATACAGGCACAATTAAATAGAAATATTTTGACATGTAAAAAAATCCTCCACTGTATACGGGCATTTTTGTATTAAATATGTTTTCAGTTTTGATTTGAAAGTGTTCAACTTGAATATTCCAGAAAAAAATATTAACCCCTTTTTTGGAATTAAATGTATTGGAAAAATCAGTTGACCCCATAACATCTTGAGTAATTAAGTTTGTCCTAAAGTCTGGCTGGTTGAGCTTAAAAAAAGAAGCATTTTCATTATCACTACAATTTAAGACCTCGGACACTTTTCACTGTGCTCTGCTCTTTCTCACTTGACACTATCACATCAGATGTTGGTGGACATTCTTTAAGTGCCGCTGCATAATTCTCAAGGTGATGCCCTCTCTCTTTAGGTGTTGAATGTGCGGTGTTTGTTGAGCAAGGTTCACAGGATGACTTCTCCATCTGAATTACTCCAAGGTTCAAGGGACAGTAATGACTCACTGGCTGATGTTTCCGAGTAGTGTTTTTGTTGATCATAGAAAGTCTGAATTATTTGTCTTAAAAACTCTTCGTGAGACAGTCCATTGCGAAGTCTTCTGAAAGATTTCTGGTAATAAGAAACCACAGTAACTGATGCATTTGTGTACTGTTGAAACTTTAATATGTTAATTACAAATTGTTTTAAATTTACATTATCCCGCACACAGCCTACTGGGGAGCATATTAAATGCTTGAGACCTTTCTGCTTAAAGTCTTTAGTTAAATCACTGAATGCTTTTTCATAATCTTCTTTCTTTGGCTTGCCGAAATATTTGTCTTTGGTGATAAGGCTATAGACAGAAGCACCAGCAACAAAAGAACACTGTGTACTGCTTAGTTTTATGATATTTTCCTTGGTTTAATTTAATCAGTGGTGTGGCAAAACACAAATAATAAATGTATCAAATAAAGTAAATGTGAACTGAAAGCTATGTTGAGATAAAATAAGAGTATTTTGTATTACCGTTTGATAATTAAATATAGTTACACATATACAACAGATTTTAGAAAACAAAAAGCAACAACATAGTGTTAGAATAAATAATCCATGATAAAAGGTTAGATTAAAATAAACCTACCTCATATTTATGGAAAATATTATATTTAATTTCTTGATATCAGCTGTCTGAAATTGTGATATATGCAGTTTAGCAGTTCTTCTTGTTTATATTTAAATGTCAAAGCAAATGTAAAAAAACATTGTTAGTGTTCTCATCACAGCCATGGAGACCAATCAATATTTACTTTCAAAATGTTCACCTCAGAACTTTTAAAGCCAAAGGGGCAAAGCCTACAGTCAGTATCGAAATGTGAATAGTCTTATAATGGTCCTTGGTATGGTAGCTATAATTTTGTAAAATTTAAGCCCAGTCGGTTCAGTAGTTTTTGCACCTATTAGTAATACACATACAGACAGACACCATTAGATTTTTATATAATAGTATAGATATAGATATAGATGAAACGTAAAAATTACCTAAAACTTCATTAATTTATGCAATGTACAGACAAAACTGTAATCTCTATATATAAATGTGAAATTCGGATCTACGCTCAGGACAAACCATATCACCTAGAAGCATGATATTTTGTATACATATTCCTCTCATAGCGTAGGCAGACAATAAGAAGCGATTTTACAAAACTCCCAATAGGCCCCACCCCACAGAAGGTCAATGTTAGCATGGAGTTCGTATAGGAAGAATAATTTGTTTTGGGGTTTTGTTTAAATTAGTCTGCAATTTATTTAATTATCAGCTGTTAGATTAGAAATTTAAGTTTACTAAGGTTGTTTCGGACCATATAAACATCAAATTTGTGTGTCAGTGAAATTAACCTAATTCATTTTGTGGCATTTTAGTTTTATCAACTTCTTATAATATTTATTTGTGATTGATTAGTGTTGAAGAAAGTAGAATTGAACTTAGTTTTTTATTGCATTTTAATTTTTAAGAACTTATTATATAGTTCTGTTAATATTTTTGTAGTTGTTTAAACCGTTTCATAGTACAGTATGGACACAGAGGTTTTAAATGTTAATGGCGAATTCGTTCCACACAATATCATTTACATCAGAGGAGATGGTGCGTGTTTATTTACTTATCTCATTCATAATTAACCTTACACACATACACACACTAACTGTGTGCGAAGCACTTGTTGAACATGTTGTGATGAACTGGGATTACTTCTCAATCTTATCCCACGACAGTGACGGGAATAATTACCTCAATTCCAGGTAATATGATACCTGGAATTAATATTCAGAATACTTCTATGAAATGTCTAAGCCGTTTACCTTTGGTGGGTTGTGTGAGCTTATTGCGGCTTCACAATTATTCACATTTGTTTTCGAGGTTTACCGGAATGGTGAATTATTTTTCAAGTTTGGTGATGAACGTAATCACGTGTAAAGGCTCAGATTTCCACAATCGCTGTCTGGCAGGCACTTTCCACGACTTCCCCTGGTTCTTACGGACTACCCCCATTTGATTTTAAAAGGTTCCATTCCCTTTGAAAGTGTGCTTCACCCTCACCATCGAAAAAGCGCAGGGACAGTCACTTATGATTGCAGGACTAGACTTAGGCCTAAGAGAAGATTGTTTTTCTCATGGAGAATTTTATGTTGTATGTTCACGGGTCAGCTCAGCTACGAGTCTAATGATGCTAGCCAGCACCTAATGGGCAAACAAAAAATGTTGTATACAAAGAAATGCTGTAAATCATCAAAAATAGTATGAATTACAAACAAACTTTTAACTGTGATTTTTACCATTATTGTAAAATGAAATATAAAAATGTTAATAATGTATTGTTTATATAATGTGATTTAGGTATTTTATGACAATAAGGCACCTAAACACCAATTATTTATTAAACATTTCAACCAATTCGAAAGGTCCGTAGCGAAGCACGGGTAGATTTACTACAAACAATCTTAATTCCAAAAAGGAGATAAGATTTCTTACAAAATGTATATAATATAATGAAACTTGTATAATTTTCTACATCATTTATGGAGTGTTTTTATGTGACCCCAAAAAATATAGGCTCTATAGTATGAAATGTTTTGTATCCTCTATGAATACATATGTCAATTTTGGTTAGGTTTTTTTACTATACAACACAATGATGATTTTTGTTTCTTTCAAAAAAGTTATACCCCTACTGCAGCACACATGCAGGAAAAGAAAATTTCCATTTTATTTTTGGTAAAATTACTCATTAAAACTGTCAAGATTTATTCTCTATTTAAATAACATCAGTGTAACAAGTACTTAGGGTTGCTGCTACAGGGAAAGTGTAGTGTTTTTTAGTGAAATCTCAAAAGGCCTAGTTTAGTTATAGAGACTTAGGTAATAGCTTGAAAATTCGCTTATGTAACATACAATATAGGGCCTAGTATAACTTCCTTATAATCTTTTCATTAATTTTGTAACTTAACTATGCAAACTGCACTGGCATTTTAGAGAATCCAACAGGCAATTCCAGGGTTAGTTTATATTTAATGTATCATATAAACACAAATATTAAACAGCTGTTCGAAGAGTAGCGTGTAACATGACATAGAATGCTAGTCAAGTGTTTTGTTGTACATCAGTGCAGCTGTATTGGATTGGTCAGTGCTATGTAGCCTTCTGAGAGAGTGGAACTAAAAGTCAAGGTCATTTATATTTGCCAACAGCTAGTTAGTTGCATGCAAGTCCAAGGTCAACCTCATTCTTTACTACTTGGCTAACCTTTTAATAGCTCCTGACCTGAATTAGGACAAGTTGTAACTTTTCTGATTACTATCTTAAACACTGTATTTTACTATTCGACCAGCATTTTATAATTCATTTGTTATCTGTATCAATAGTCAATGCTACTACTAATAAAATAATATAAAAACAAGAATATTTAAGAACCAATCTTTTAGTTAACCTTCAGGTCTACTCACCATGTCTTTCATAATTAATTTTTGCTGGTATTAATTTTTGACTAATTTATTAGGTTAATTCTTTTTATCTGGCAGGTGCGTTGTGAAACCCATATGAAGAAAAATATTAGTAAACAGTGATACAGAGTAGTGTTTCATTATTTTGTTTCTATATTTTTGTTGATTCATTAGTTTGCATTTTCATTTTTCATATTAGGTTTTTTTTAAAAGAAAACAAAAATGAGCATGTTGATAGGAGCAACAATGCTATAATTTCAAAGCAACCTTTTACCATAATAAATGTCATAATAGATCAATTAGTGGGCCATTTACTCACTTCAATTCATGGTATGATAAATTTATTTCTTTAAGATGCACATTTTGAGCAATGTTAAACACTTAGATGAAAGCAATTTTTGATCATATAACTTTTAAGTCTTGTGATATGTATAAGAAGGTTTTATAATAACAGTTAATAAATCCATAGTTCTGAGTGGAAATAGGGCATTGCTAGTAATCAGAAAGTTGCTCTTGCCAGTTCACTCCTACAACCTAGGACCTAGCTGTCCTTGATCATTAAGCTTCCGATTTCAGTCAGTAACAAAGCTGTTGAATAAGAAATCCAACCCAATATAATTTAGAAAATGACATTCAATCACAGATTAACATATTTAAGATGATTTATCTATATCTATAAAAGAGGAACTATTTATGTATATATATATATATATATATATACAGGGTGGTAAAAAAGTCCCTGGACAGTTAAATATTTTAAAAAATAATGCAGATAGAGCTACAATACTTGGTACAAAGTTACAGGGCATAAAACTCTATTTTAACACATATTCAGTGATCCAATCTTCAGGGGGACGGCCCACAAGGAGTCGGAAGAAAATCTTAAATGGAAGCATAGGTCAATATGCACATCAAATTAAAGGTCTTTTTTAGTAGAATACAATGCCACAAACCGCACTTCAAAAGGTTGACCCTGCACAAAATGACAGTTGTTCAAAGATTCATTTAATTTACATTGCTATTATACGCTTTATCCTCAGGGGGCACAGCCCTAGGAATCGGAAGAAAATTGTTAACGTAAGCATAGGTCGATATGCACATCAAATTAAAGGTCTTCACTAGTAGATTACGATGCCGTAAATTCAAGCTCAAAAGAATGCCTGAGTAAAAAATGGCAGTCGTTCAAAGATTCAAAATGGCGGATTCAAGAAATCTTTGAACATCTGCCATTTTGCGCAGGATCAACCTTTTGAAGTGCGGTTTGCGGCATTGTATTCTACTAAAGAAGACCTTTAATTTGATGTGCATATTGACCTATGCTTCCATTTAAGATTTTCTTCCGACTCCTTGTGGGCCGTCCCCCTGAAGAGTTATTGGATCACTGAATATGTGTTAAAATATAGTTTTATGCCCTGTAACTTTGTACCAAGTATTGTAGCTCTATCTGCATTATTTCTTTTAATATTTAACTGTCCAGGGACTTTTTTACCACCCTGTATATATATATGTATGTACCTTATGGACTCCAAAACCGCTTGACAGATTGTAATGAAACTTTCAGACATTATTAAGCATTATTCAAGGATAGTTTGCGTGAAGTTTGGTGCAGATCCCTCAAAAGGGCTCTGCCCCAGAGGGTTTTAAGTGGGCCAATGTCAGACTTTTTGAACAACTACAAAGTTTATAAATATAACTAGCTGTTACCCGGCAACTGTTTTGTAGGTTTGATTAATCACAACATGCTGTATTAGTCATGATTTGAAATAGTGCCACAATGTTTCCACAGAGTGCAGCACAGATAACTATTTTACTTTTGAATAAGTCCAAAATATACTAACCCCAATCGCAGCACACCTGTGCACTCAACAACGTTTATATTCTCCAATGTTAAATATGTTAACATAAAAACCTTTATCAAAGTATTATAAACAATAAAACGGATGGCAATGCCTTAATATTTTTATCTTTTGTTCTATACCCACACAATCTAACATAAATTATTAAGTGAATAATAATCGTGTGTGCTATCTCAGGTATTCAAATGCCTCTCAATTTGTCATTAACCCACCACATTACTGTCATTAAAAGAAGGAACTCCAATAATACTAATGCGAAACTTAAATCCACCGAAGCTGTGCAATGTTACCAGACTGACGATAAAAAAAAATGACACCAAAGTTTAAAGGAGATATAGTCTTAATCCCAAGAATACTGATGATTTCCTCCGAATTACCTCTGAATTTAATTAACTATGATTTCCTTTGTGTCTTGCTTTTGCAATCACCATTATAAGGCACTAGGGCAATCCCTGACTATCGTCGGTTTAAATTGAGAAAATGCATGCTTTTCAAACGGACAGCTGTATGTTGCGTGCTCAGATGGTATATCTGCCTAAAAACTGATATATTTATACACCTAATAAAAAAACCAAATAACGTTTTTTTTTAAGAGGTTGGTGGAATTGTTTATCCACTGGCAATTAAGTAAATTATTATATTTTTATTTTTGATATACACTTTTATTATTCATCGTAAAGAGCAAATTACCATTTAAAATAGGCCTAATAGTTGTTATGCGCAGCAACGCGCGCCGGGTAACTGCTAGTTTGCAATAAATGTACAACTGTATTACCGTGACATTTTCTCATTAAATTGAAAAAATATTCCTCACAAGACATCTATGTGTGAAGAAGAGGCCTCCGCACTCATTGACGTCACTTCCAGCATTTTTTCACATAAATAAAAAACAAACTAAAATAAAAATAATTTTCTATTTAACAATAATAACTTGTACATTAAAATTAAATTTAAAAAAAGTAAGATCCTACTTTAACTATCTAGTGGGGTTGTATAGTTATAAAGTGGCAGAATATTTCAGTTCTGGCGGGGAACATGAAACTTGAGGTGGTTATAGTATACAAGTCCCTGAACGTAAAACCGCCCAGACCCCAATTTTTAAGGACCTCGGTCGTCCGTAATGACGCCATGCTCTCCTTGTAGCAGCAAACCTAGGTACTCATGAAACCTAATGTTATTCATTTTAATTGAAAATCAAATCAAATCAGGCAAATAGAAACTCACTTAGTCTGCAGGTTTGCTGTGGGTGGGGTATTTTGCCTATTCCATGAAATGCAGAGATGGCATCACAACCTGTGATTGCAAGTAAAAAATTAATATGTTGCTGCAGATCTCTGGAGGTAGTTGAGAACACAAAACACTGAAACATTTTTATTATTTTAGTTATTAACGGCCGCCATTTTGAAACAACTTGATCAACCTGGGCCGAAATAATGTATTCAAGTAATTGAATGCCAAATTTCGTTAAAATCGGTTCAGGCATTTGGGTGTTATAACCAATGCATGGCAACCCAGCATCCTTTTACAGCCGCCATCTTTATGACGTCATTACGGATGACCGAGGTCCTTAAAAGTTGGGGTCTAGGCGGTTTTATGTTCAGGGACTTTTATACTATAACCACCTAAAGTTACAAGTTCCCCGCCAGAACTGAAATATTTTTCTGCTTCCAATCCCCACTAATCAGATTATTAGTATTTTGAAAATAAAACGTTTTAAAAATTAAATAAGGCAAATATGACAATCAATATGGTTCTTGTAATGGTTGGCTCTACTGACTATTGTCATTTTAGTTTATTATCATGTGTTAATTGTTATTGTTTACTTCTAGTTGATTGATACTAATAAAATACTTTTACCTAAATTATTCTATCATGATCAATTCTGATTTAATGGGTTTAATACATGGCGCAGTCGGTATTTGCATAGTTTGGGGTAACCAAAGGCTTTGGTTGTTTCAACTATTTATGTATTAATTAATATACTGACACTGAAATTTAACTTTTTTACCTATACAAACATATCAACAACTTTTGTGGTATCTACCATTATCAAAAAAGTGTATCATGGCTCATACACAAGTAAGAATGCCTGAACCTTTTTCCTTCCAACCAGCGGAATGGTCATCATGGAAAAAACGTTTCGAAAGATTTAGAACAATTAGTGATTTGGATCAATCATCTGAAGAAAAACAAGTGAGTACACTCATATATGCAATGGGCCCAAAATCAGAAGAAATATTCTCATCCTTCAAAATGACCAACGAAGAAACAAAGTATAAAACAGTCATGGACAAATTTGATGGGCACTTCAATCCAAAGAAGAATATTATTTATGAAAGAGCCAAATTTCTACGTAGAAAACAAGGACTAACAGAAACTGCAGAAGATTTTGTGACAGATTTATATTCTCTTGCTCGTACCTGTGAATGGGGAACGCTTGAAGATGAAATGTTATTAATGGTCATTATTATTGGTATGCGTGATCAAGATTTGAGTGATAAACTACAATTAGAAAATAAAGTTACATTGGAATCTGCAATAACTTCACTTCGCAAATCAGAAGAATTGAAACGACAAAAAGAAGAATTGACCCTCCCATCAATCGAAGCTGTAAATAAAAACCAACGTGCTAGATATGATAATGCAATACATTCATCCAAAAGAGAAAATAGGGATCAAGGGAGATTAACGTATTCAAGCTCAAATGTCAAGAGCTATCCCAACTCTTGTATTTGGTGTGGTTCAACCCCTTCTCATCGAAGAGGTCTGTGTCCAGCAAAAGATCGCAAATGTTCTAGGTGCAAGCGAAATGGCCACTTTTCACACTGTTGTCTTCAAAACAATGTTCGAGAAATAGACTTGGATCGTTCAGATGACTTTACCCAAATCGCTTATGAACCAGACCCATCGAAAAAATTCATTGGGTGTGTGTATTCTAGTAAAACAAAAAATGATCCCTGGACAATAAATGTAAGACTTAATGAAGACACTGTCAAGTTCAAAATCGACACAGGAGCTGACGTGACAGTAATACCATCCAACATAAAGCTAAGCAAAAAAATTGCAGTCCAGCCTACCCAGAGAACTTTAAGTGCGGCTGGAGGATCGCCTCTTTCTGTTCTTGGCACAATCACTGCAAAACTCTCTTACAAAGGACAATCGTGTATGGAAAAAATGTATGTGGCTGACAAATGCACAACGCCACTACTTGGCAAACCAGCAATAGAAAAACTAAAAATAATACCGGTTATCCGTGAGGTATCGAAAACTAATTTCAACAAATCTGCTAATGATTGGATCAAAAACTTTCCTGACCTTTTCAGTGGTCTAGGAAAAATGAAGGGGAGCTACGAAATTGAACTTAAAAATGATGCAAAACCTTATGCGATATCAGTTCCTCGACGGATTCCAGTACCTCTTTGGGAAAAAACAAAGAAGGAGATTGAAAATATGGTGAATATGGACGTTATAACACCCGTTGATCACGCTACTTCTTGGTGCGCACCTATGGTCGTAGTGCCTAAGAAAGATAGAACTCAGGTTCGAATATGTGTGGACCTTACTATGCTTAATAAGAATGTGTTTCGACAAACTCATCCTATTTGGGGCATTGATTATACGATGGCTCGAATAAAAGATGCCAAAGTCTTTTCCAAACTGGATGCCAACCATGGGTTTTGGCAAATACCTCTTGCAGAAGAATCTCAAGATCTCACCACGTTTTTAACTCCTTGGGGCCGATACAAATTCAAAGTTCTTCCATTTGGTATCACAAGTGCTCCCGAGTATTTCCAGAAACGAATTCAAGAAACCTTAGGATCTCAACGAAACTGTTTAGCTCACATCGATGACATACTTGTATGGGGTTCCAGTCAAGAGGAACATGACTTGATCTTAAATGAAGTTTTAAAAAAACTCAGAAATGCTGGAATTACATTGAATAAAGACAAATGTGTATTTTCTCAGCCAGAAGTACAATTCTTAGGACATCACCTTTCATCCCGAGGGGTTCAAATCAGCCATGAAAGAGTCAAAGCCATTCTTGAGATGAAACCTCCATCTGATATAAAAGAAGTACAACGCTTCTTAGGAATGATTAATTTTTGTGGTAAATACATACCAAATCGATCAGAAATACTAAAACCAATCCATGATCTACTTAAAGAGAAAAATGAATGGTTTTGGGGAGAACAACAACAGCATGCGTTTGAAAGTATAAAAAAACTTCTGACCTCAGCACCCCAACTAGCATTTTACGACCCTCGCTTACCAACTCTTGTGTCAGCAGACGCTTCTTCTTATGGTCTCGGCGGATTGCTTCTTCAGAAACATCATGATGGTAAATTCAGACCTGTTTCTTACATTTCAAGGTCACTTACAGAAGCTGAAAAATCATATTCAAATATTGAACGTGAAGCCCTGGCAATCACATGGGCTTGTGACAAGCTCAGAGACTATATAATTGGTAGAGAGATTGTAATTGAAACGGATCACAAGCCACTTGTGAAAATCTTATCATCTAAGAATTTGGATGACATTACACCTCGCTTACAGCGAATGAGGCTTCGCATGATGAGATACTCATATTCAGTGACATATACGCCTGGAAAACACCTTGCACCAGCAGACTGTCTTTCAAGATGCCCCATTCCAAGCAAGGAAACATATGACATGGAAGAAGAAATTGAAGCTTTTGTTCAAAATGTGGTTGAAAACATACCTACGACTGATGAAAACATAAACAGGTTACGGGAAGCTCAGCAAGCAGATCCCATCTTCAGAAAGATTGCAGTATACTGTCATACTGGATGGCCAGAAAAATCACAACTTCCATCTCAACTAGTCCCCTACTTCTCGGTTAAAGATGAGATATCACTGATGGACAACTTACTTTTACGCAATTCTAGAATAATAGTACCATCAAGTCTTTGTCAAGAAATGCTTCATAAAATACACGTCGGTCATCTAGGAGCCACCAAATGTCGAAAAAAGGCTAGATTCA
This sequence comes from Macrosteles quadrilineatus, assembly GCF_028750875.1. NCBI lineage: Eukaryota > Metazoa > Arthropoda > Insecta > Hemiptera > Cicadellidae > Macrosteles > Macrosteles quadrilineatus. The sequence continues at coordinate 14,204,428 of NW_026542594.1, forward strand.
GTTTATGGTGGCCAGGAATGGCATCAGATATAAATATGATGGTAGCTTCATGCCCAACATGCATCAAACACAGAGAAAATCGAAATGAGCCGCTCATTCCTTCCGAGTTTCCAAAACGTCCATGGGAAAAGGCAGCAATGGATTTGTTCAAGCTTAATGGCAAATGGTTCATTGTTATAACAGATCAGTTCTCGAGATATTTTGAGATTGCAACTCTACAATCGCTCACTGCATCTGAAGTTATTGAGAAATGCAAGTCAACGTTTTCTCGCCACGGTATTCCTGAAGTTTTATACTCAGATAGTGGAACGCAGTTTGGCATCACTAGTGCAGAATTCAGAAAATTTGCCAAAGAGTACAACTTTTTATGCAAAACAAGCAGTCCTCAGTTTCATCAGAGCAATGGCTCAGCCGAAGCAGCTGTAAAAATTGCAAAAGCTGTTCTAAAGAAGAACAAAGGAGATCCATATTTAGCTTTGTTGTCTTACAGGAACTCTCCACTTGCCAACGGTTACAGTCCAGCACAGTTATTATACGGACGCAGACTACGGGACAATTTGCCTACCTTACCATGTCATCTGGAGAAAAAGCCAGACTTCAGTCATCTCCGAGAGAAGGAGAATCATTATAGACAAAATTACAAACGAAATTACGATCGACGACATGGTGTTCGACCCTTATCAGATATGAACCCAGGAACCAAAGTTTGGATATCTGATTTGAAACGTGAAGGAAAAGTCGTAGAAAAGTTAAACTCACCACGATCTTATAAAGTACTGACGGACAAAGGAACCATAGTTCGAAGAAACCGGTTTCACCTACAACCAATGCCAAACATTCAAAAGGAAAGTTACCACAACCATCAAGCATCAACAAATAGTCAGAAGGATCATCGCCACAACCATCAACCATCAACAAGTAGTCAGAAGGATCATCGCCACAACCATCAACCATCAACAAGTAGTCAGAAGGATCATCGATCCGAGGAAGACAACGGTATGTGCTTAACAAACTTTTCAACAGATAACCGTAACAGTCAACCATTAACAAGAGGTCCGATGGATCATCATGAAGACATGCCAAACTTTTCAACGGTTCCTCCAAACACCTCTGGAATGTCTTCTGCTAACATAACAACCCGATCAAGACGACTTATAAAACCTCCCCAGAAACTCAACCTTTAAAGAGGGAGATGTAATGGTTGGCTCTACTGACTATTGTCATTTTAGTTTATTATCATGTGTTAATTGTTATTGTTTACTTCTAGTTGATTGATACTAATAAAATACTTTTACCTAAATTATTCTATCATGATCAATTCTGATTTAATGGGTTTAATACAGTTCTCCAACATTTTAAAACCCATTATTGTTCTTATTCTTAACAAATGAATGAAAAACATCAGTCTGAGTGAAAATTTTACATAGGCATTGATTTGCAAAAAGTTGTAAATTGCAGTAGATTTTGAATTTAAACATATGGTAACTGAATAAGAGCAGCCGTGGAACTGACATACCAGCCATTCGCCAATCCTTCTCCCGAAAAAAGCTGCACTGATACTCTCTGTCTCAACTCTCAATGATATGATTTAGAAGGTTTTAGTACAATTGATGTGCGATATAAAATTAATTTGAATGCTCTGTAACCTATCTAGGTATAGTGTATCCAAATTTCAATTAATTTCTTATTGGGTATCTATGAGTTGGCTGTGTGATAATTTTGTGTTTGTTGTGTTAAATGTAGATTAGAAGGGTTTTAATAAATAAGCACTTAAATTATTTTTTTTGTGAACTGTGAAATCTGTAGGAGATTTAAATACTCTTTGTGATTTGCAACTAACTATTCATAGGCTAAGTTCGACTCAATTTTTACCAAATTATCTAGGCAAAATATTGTTTAATAAACTGCAGGTATTTAAAATGCTTTCAGGAAATTTATTATTCAAGACCAAGGTAGAAAAATCATTTCTTCAAAAAAGCCTATTAGCCTACAGCATAGATTATGTCTGATAAAATTTAGCACTTTTTATTTTTAGCAATTTTAAGTTTAGTTAGTTTAGCTTTATAAAATTATTATAATTGTTTTGTAAACAATTGACAATGCTAGCTGTTTTCCAGCTGCGCTGGTTTTATGAAATGTATCTAATGTGACACTGAAGATCACCCTTAAAAAGATCCAGCACTGGACTTGTGTTGCAGACGGTTTTAAATACTTGGTTTACACTTGGGAAAGAAAAGATTGTTTAGTAGGCCTACCTGTACTACAGATCTGTCATAAAGGATGCTTAGTCAGTGATATGTTGTTATGTATATGTCCCTGCCGTAGGTGTCACCCCCTGATGAGCATGGGTTCTGCAGCCTAGGCACCAGTGTGGACTGTGTGAGGGCCGCTTGCTCCAATTCCAAAATAATTATTGGTATGTTAATCATTGTTATTTATTACATTGTAGTTATTATTTTCAATTGCAGGAAAGCTAGTTTTGTTTGTTTTAAAAGTAATTTTAAAATATTTATGATTAATGAATATTGGGCCTTGTAGAATTTGTTTTGACACACAAATGGTTTGTATAAATAAAAGCCAGCTAAACAGTTGAGAGTTTTCATATTTGCTAAAGTTTACAAAAAATGCATAACTTGGCTTACAGCAATGTTGTCATGCCCATTAATTAGTTTTGTACAGTTTTTGAGCTCAATAAGAACACTTAAAACAAGAATCTAGGGAGCAAACCAAAATATCCTAGTAGCAAATATAATATTGAAACCTTTTAGCATTAATTCAGTATAATTATCCTATACAATTTTTGTATTTAACATCAATTTTGAGTATTCCACTGCCTCTGGACATATTTTTTTACATCACCTTCTAACAAGTGCTGGCATGAGTCAAAAGTTGGTAGTTTTGTTATCATTCAAGCGAGTTCTCACTGAGGACATTGTATTTGGCTGGCTGTAAATTGGTTTGTTACTAACCTGACCCTGCTTTTTGTGTTTTGTACCACCTGCATTTATTTGCCAACACAATTTGGATGGTTTTCCAACACTACTAATTGCCATATGTGTAAAAAAAGAATATAACCTGGTATAAGTTTAGTTAGTTCCGCCTGGTCGTTTTATGTGGCCTGGTTAAAAAAAATATTTAACAAATCTTAATTCCAGCTCATGTGAACACAAACATGCCGAGGACATTTGGAGACGCATTGATCCATTCGTCACACTTTGACTACGCTGTGAAACATGACGTGGATCTTCCAACGGGACATCACACAGGCAAGCCACCCAGTGAGGCGGAGGCCAAGATCGGCCAGCTGATTGGAGACAACCTCGTAGAGGACGGTGCCACCCTGCAGATGGGCATCGGCAGCATCCCTGATGCTGTGCTAGCAGCTCTAAAGAACCACAAGGATCTGGGCATCCACTCTGAGATGTTTGCTGGCGGGGTTATCGACTTGGTCAAGCAAGGAGCCATTACCAACAACAAGAAGACTCTCAACCAAGGCAAAATCATCTCAAGCTTCCTCATTGGACCTAAGGAGCTCTATGACTTTGTGGACAACAATCCCTTCATTGGTGAGTAATGATGGGAATGTTATCTTTGTAAAACTGTAATTATTTTAGCTCTCGCTTGTTGTTAAACAACAACTAGCACTGTTCCGCTAATAGTAAAAACTTTGTTTACTTAAGGTGGCCACAGATGTGTAATCATGTGTGAATTTGTTGTACCGTGAAAAAAACAGGAATTATGCAGGAAATTGGATTTCTTGTCAGGAAAATCTAATTACAGTCCCCGGTCCGAGCATAATCGAGAATATTTCGAAGGTCACAGCAGAATCTAAAACAGCCTCCATGATCACGGCAAAATTGAGAAAAAATCTGCGGTCACGGCGAAATTGTCAGCATCTTCCACAGTCACGGCGAGATCGAGAGGGGTCACACATAGTGTCTACCAGTCACCGAAGTCATTGAAAAGTAACTAGGGGTCTGCAGTGCACCGAAAAAGTCGGTACGGTACGGGTCTGGCCCAATTCTGCCATCGGTTCGGTACAGCATTTTATTCGGTACAAATTTGGTTCGGTAAAGCCAATAATGATTTCATTTTGTTTGAGTTAAGCCTCCGAATCACTGATCAAAACGTGTACTGGTGAAATTACCTGCTGTCTAGTGATCCTTTTGACCTTGAAAGGCGACCGGTTTCGATCCTCACGGGATCATCTTCAGGCGGACGTCGTCATCGTCTTTTCGTTCTTGCGAACGCGTCGTTTTTTAAAAAACATTGAGGTAACAGTTTTTAACATTTAAAACCCAAAAACACAACACGAAAAATGGCCAATAACTATTATGGTACCGATCGGTGGAGCGGCAAGTCTAGACTCAACTTCCGTGTCGCCCGCCGCTCCACCGATCGGTACCATAATAGTTATTGGCCATTTTTCGTGTTGTGTTTTTGTGTTTTAAATGTTAAAAACTGTTACCTCAATGTTTTTTAAATAAACTACGTGTTCGCAAGAACGAAAAGACGATGACGACGTCCGCCTGAAGATGATCCCGTGAGGATCGAAACCGGTCGCCTTTCAAGGTCAAAAGGATCACTTGACTGCAGGTAATTTCACCAGTACACAATAATGATTATTTATTACTTTCAATTCACTGTCGTTGGTTAGGAGTACATAAAAAGGTCTATTAGATGTTTATTTACAATTTTCATAATTTTTAGGGTATTGGCGGTCCCAAATTCATTAATATGTTATCACGACAATAATTATTGTTGTACTCATGTCAAGTACTTCCAAGAACTTTGGATAAGTAGTTTAGCTCATTAAAGTTTTATCACTTTTATTCCTTTATGACTTCCATGATTTATTACTAGCATAATTATTATCAGGTCCCAACCCTATTTTATCATGAAATTATAGTTTTATAATGACTGTTAAATAAATTTTAAGTGCTGTGCCATAATAGTTTATAGGCATTGTATGTATGAAAGCGCAACAAACTGTTCAATAGTTCTGCCTCCGGCCACTTGGATAGCTAGTAGTGTTTTGATTTTAAGGAACTGTTTTACAGTATTAAAATCGACTACTGTACTGTCACGTAAACAATAGATTTAATGTAAAAAAAGTCAGAATAGAAACACTAGAAAGCAAAACAATAGAAGGGTGGGAGGGGTTGGGCAATAACCTCGCAAGGAGCGGCCACAGCGAGTGGTGAATGGCGGTTGGAAGTGGTGGGTGCGACCTTGAAGCTATAGTTTAGACTTGCACCACTTCCCTAAAGGGCTAGTGAAGGGAGATTCTAATTGCAGGACGATGATACAAAGTTGTTTTACGGGAATCCCTTGCCCAGATTGACTTTTGATTGTCACTCTAATAGAAACTTTGTAGTATAATCATGAAAAATATAATTTGAATTAGGTAACCATAATTATTTAGCATTGATAATATATAAACTTCTAGGGACCAGGAGAAACAAATTAGAATTAATGCCATGATTTGCAATTTTACATCTAAATACAACATTGCACAATCCTATTTGAGGTAATTGACTTTTATTATGCATCTGGTTTCAGATGAGAAGCATGTCGATCATTATAAATTGATGGTCCCGTATAGTTGAAAAGAATTGTTTTGTTAACCTATAAAACATTAAAGATAACTCAAAGATAAGCACTCCCAAAAAGGGCATACAGATTGTTACATATTAAATAGGGATGGTCAAGTCTCGAAATTTCGGGAAATTTTCGGGAAATTTTCAATCTCGTTACACGAGACGAGATTACTTTTTGGCCGAGATTTTTATCGAGATGAGAATAAAAAAAAAAAAAAAAAAAAAAAAAAAAAATTTAAAACGCCTGCAGAAAGTCAATGCAATACCCGCAATACAGGAGCGTGTTGTAGTTGCGTTTCCTTTTCGAAGGCGTTCTTATTTAATTAATTCTTTTAATGTAAATATTACTTTAATTCTTTTAATGTAAATATTACTTTCATTATTTTAATAATATTACTTTAATAACATTTGAGAAGTTTTGTTAAGTGTAAGCAGTGTGAGGAATGTTTTATTACTATAAAAAAGTCAAAACAAGTAACTATTTTATAAAAATTAATATTGCTTTTATTTTATGATTTATTTTATTTTAGGATAAGTTGAACTCTATCCTAACTGATATCACCATGTTTCCTAATCGTAGGCATTTTTAATAAGTTAGGCGTGATTAATAAAAAAATGTTATGCTGATGTTATTTAATGAAAGATTGTAAATATTAGGGATGGACGGGATTGAATTTTTAGTTCGGGACGGGACGGGACGGGATTTTTATTTCCTTCCCAATTTTCGGGACGGGACGAGACGGGATTTTTTTCTGTGCATGAAAAAAAAGTACTGTATTGCAGTTACCAAAAAAGACATACGAAATCAATTTTTACCATTTGTGGCACTGGTCTATAAAAACAAAAAAATGGGTAACAATTTACAGGTACCTATAGTAACTTGTGACTCGCGGATCACGGGGTGATCGTCTGTATGACTCACAGTCACGGCGCGATCGTCGTTATGACTCGCGATCACGGCGCGATCGTCGGTATGACTCGCGGTCACGGCGCGATCGTCGGTATGACTCCGCGGTCACGGGGTTATCGTCGGTATGACTCGCGGTCACGGGGTTATCGTCGGTATGACTCGCGGTCACGGGGTTATCGTCGGTATGACTCCGCGGTCACGGGGTTATCGTCGGTATGACTCGCAATCACGGCATGACTCCGCAGTCACGGCGCGATCGTCGTCATGACTCGCGGTCACGGCGCGATCGTCGGTAGGACTCCGCGGTCATGCCACGATCGTCGGTATGACTCCGCGGTCACGGGGTTATCGTCGGTATGACTCGCGGTCACGGCGCGATCGTCGGTATGACTCGCGGTCACGGCGCGATCGTCGGTATGGCTCCGCGGTCACGGCGCGATCGTCGGTATGGCTCCGCGGTCACGGGGTTATCGTCTGTATGACTCACAGTCACGGCGCGATCGTCGTTATGACTCGCGATCACGGCGCGATCGTCGGTATGACTCGCGGTCACGGCGCGATCGTCGGTATGACTCCGCGGTCACGGGGTTATCGTCGGTATGACTCGCGGTCACGGGGTTATCGTCGGTATGACTCGCGGTCACGGGGTTATCGTCGGTATGACTCCGCGGTCACGGGGTTATCGTCGGTATGACTCGCAATCACGGCATGACTCCGCAGTCACGGCGCGATCGTCGTCATGACTCGCGGTCACGGCGCGATCGTCGTCATGACTCGCGGTCACGGCGCGATCGTCATCATGACTCGCGGTCACGGCGCGATCGTCGGTAGGACTCCGCGGTCATGCCACGATCGTCGGTATGACTCCGCGGTCACGGGGTTATCATCGGTATGACTCGCGGTCACGGCGCGATCGTCGGTATGACTCGCGGTCACGGCGCGATCGTCGGTATGACTCGCGGTCACGGCGCGATCGTCGGTATGGCTCCGCGGTCACGGCGCGATCGTCGGTATGGCTCCGCGGTCACGGGGTTATCGTCCGTATGACTCGTGGTCACGGCGCGATCGTCGGTATGACTCGCGGTCACGGCGCGATCGTCGGTAGGACTCCGCGGTCACGGCGCGATCGTTGGTATGACTTCGTCTCCTGCGTTCGCGGACCTATCGCTCGCAATAACGGCGTTATTGGCACTCGCGAAGCGGAAATATCGCCGACGATCGGACCAAATCCCGTCCCGAAAAATTCCCGAGTCAAATGTAATCCCGTCCCGATAATCGGGAATATTTTTTTCCCGAAAAATTCCCGAAATTTCGGGACCCGTCCATCCCTAGTAAATATTCTTGCCTATTATCATTATTTTAGTATTTAAACAGTCATCTAACAATGTTACAAAATCAGGTAAAAATTTTGAACGTGCATTTCCCGTTGTGTATGAGAAGAGAAATCTCGTCTCGAAATTTTATGAGAAATAAAAAATCTCGTCTCGTCTCGTCTCGAACTAAAAATCCAATCTCGTCCATCCCTAATAAAAGATGTGTAAAATAAAATAGGTGTATTCTGAATTGAATCCTAAATAACAATGATTGTAAACAAAAAAAAAGTTAACTTATTAAATATAACATATGGTATTTTGTTAAACATACAGTATGTTAGAAAAGACACATCAATTTTCCCCCTTTAAAGTCTTGATCGCAGCATTTGATCTACATGTCGTCTGCATGTTACTCCGTTCTCCAGTTCAACGTTGTAATGTAGATTTCCATCTCTTGATGTAACTTTTCCGAAACTCCATTTTGTCTGACCCTTGTAGTAGTTTCTCACTTGAACACGGTCTCCCACCTTAAATATGCGTGTTATACCTTTAGGTTTGTCTTTTGAGTCCTCGATTCTAGAAGGTATCATAACACTGAGGTATGTTCTTACTTGTCTGTTGAACATGAGATAGTATGCCGAGTTTCCTGTTGAGTTTGGTACTTGACGGAGTTGAATTAACGCCTTGTGAATTTTACTGTCAAGTGTTCCTGGTTCATCTAATATCGACTTCAACATCTTCTTCACTGTTTGTACAAAGCGTTCAGCTTGTCCATTAGATGATGGGTGGAACGGAGCAGTAGTTTTGTGTTGAGTTCCACATGACTTAAGAAACTCTTGAAAAGTAAGAGAAGTGAAACTTCGTCCATTGTCTGAAATTAGGAGGCTTGGAAGACCGAAAGTACTAAAAAGTTTCTTCAACTCCTTAATAGTCCAATCGGTAGTTGCTGTTTTTGTGGGTATTACCTCTACCCATTTGGAGAAGGCATCAACAACAATGAAAAATTGTTGTCCATTTGTTGGGCCCATGAAATCTATATGTATTCTCTCCCATGGCTGAGTTGCTGGTTCCCAAGGATGGTTGATCTCTTTCGTTGGAGAATTTTGTTTCTCACGACAAGGCTTGCAAACAGCAATCATGTTTTCAATGTCTTTATCCATTCCTCTCCAAAAGCAGTAACTTCTTGCCAAAGCTTTGGTTTTTACTATACCAATGTGCCCGTAGTGTAGTTCATTGAGAATTCTTTTCTTGAGGGAATTTGGGATGATTACTTTCCACCCTTTGAAGAGGCATCCTTCATGTAATGTAACTTCATTATCGTGAAATCCCAATGGCTCTAATGATTGACCCTCCTCAAGAGCCTCAAGAATTTGTTTTAGATATGCGTCCTTCTTAGTTTCTTCGGCTAGTTCTTTGGGATTGATAGTTATGGTGTTCAATTGGTTTGCTTGAAAATGTCCAAACTGGTCAATACTTGTAAATTTTGAATCTTCCACAGGAAATCTTGAGAGGAAATCTGCATTCCCATGGTCACCAGTTCTCTTGAATTCAATTGTGTAGTTAAATCCTGATAAAAAATGGGAGTAGTTGAATAGTCGCGTAGCTGACATTGACGGTAGGCTCTTGTTGGGATTGAAGATTGACACTAATGGTTTATGGTCCGTGATGAGTGGGAAATGACGTCCGTAGCAATAAGAAAAAAATTTCTTCAACCCCCAGTATATACCTGTGGCTTCTTTATCGATTTGGCTGTAATGTTTTTCAGCATTGGTCAATGATCTTGAAGCAAAAGCTATAGGCTTTTCACTTCCATCTGGGAAACGATGTGATATCACTGCTCCAAGTCCCACTGGTGAAGCGTCAGTTGCAAGGATCAATGGCAGGTCTGGGTTAAAGTGACAAAGAACTGTGTCACTTGTTATTCTTTTCTTGATGTTTTGGAAACTTTCTTCACACTTACTGTCCCATATGAATGACTGCCCTTTTTTTAGAAGTCTATGTAAAGGATTTAAAACAGTGGACAAATTCTTTACAAACCGGTTGTAGTAATTAACAAGCCCTAGGAAAGATCGGAGTTCCTGTATGTTTTGAGGCCTTCGTGCATTTGTAATTGCTGTGATTTTATCCTTACTTTTGTGGATTCCAGTGGCGTCAATAACATGTCCTAAGTATTCAATTTTCTTTTGAAAAAATTTGCACTTGTCACGGTTCAACTTCAAATTTTGACTCCTTAAACACTCAAACACTTGCTTTAGTCTTTCTAGTAGTTCTTTTGATGACGTTCCTTGTATTATTATATCGTCGAAGAAGCACTGAACACCTTGAAGGTCTTGAAGGATTCCGTCCATCACCTTTTGCCAAACTCCTGGAGCAACTTTTACACCAAACATCAGTCTGTTAACTATGTATTGTCCTTTATGAGTGCTCAAAGTTTGAATTTCTGCACTCTCAGCATCCATTTCCAAGTGGAGATAAGCGTTACTTAAATCCAAAGTACAGAACAACTGTCCTCCATTCATTTGAGCAAAAATGTCTTCGATCCGAGGTATTGGATGATGTTCTTCTTTGATTTGTTTATTTACTGTAACCTTGTAATCAGCGCATATTCGTATGTTACCATTAGGCTTTACTACAGGTACAATTGGAGTACCCCAATCGGACTTGTCTGTTTTGGAAATGATTCCAGCTTCTTCCAGACGATTCAACTCGAGTTCTACTTTTTCAGTTAGTGCATATGGGACTGGACGAGCCTTCACAAAAATAGGTCTTGCCCCTTCAACAAGCTGTAAGTGTGCTTTTTTGTGAGGTATGAGTCCTACTCCTGGTTCAAATAATTCCTTGAATTCATCCAAAAGATCTTCGAGTGCAGTAGATGTAGTATTGTTACTAACTGTTTTAAGTTCTGCCCAATCCAGTTTGACCTCTCTAATCCATTCTCTTCCGAAAATGGCATCGAAATTTTGGTTCACTATGTAGAGTTTCCCAACAAACACTTGATCATTGTAAGTGCATTCTACAAAGACGACACCCCGGGGTTTGATTATTTCGCTTGAGTATGTCCTTAGTTCTATGTTTGTGTGGAAAATCTTTTTATTTATGTTGAGACTTTTGAAGGTAGAGTATGGTAGAATACTTATTGCTGCTCCAGTATCTAACTCCATCCGCACAGGTTTACCTTCAATAAGTATCTCGACCATAAACTTGTCATTACCGGCACTCTGGTTGTGTATCTTAAAAACCTCTTGTTTCTCTTCCTTATAATAGTCTATAGTATTGTCAGTTTCGGTACAATGAATTTCTGTTTGTTTTGTGCCTAAACATACGCTAGCAATATGCCCTTGTTTGTTGCATTTCTTACATATTTCTCCGATAAATTTACACTGATGTGCCCTGTGTCTAGGTGATCCACAACGATAGCATTTACCTTTGAGGCGTTCAAATGGAGACTTTAACTTTTTGTTCCAAGTAGGAGAAAAATGGGGTGGTTTTGTTCCTGTACCTGCTATCTTGTTGATTTTCTCATTTGAATGAATGTTTTCTTCTACTATATAGCTTTCGTTCTTTGCCAATTCCATAATGGAGGCAAGTTTCACTACATCTTGAAACGATGAAGCAGATCTTTCTTGTAATAATTTTGTTCTTATGTCTGAATTGCTAATACCTCTTATAAACTGCATGCGTAGTAATGTGTTTGCAATTGATTTCCCACAATTATTACAGTTGAAGTCACAGTCTGAAGATAACTTTTGAAGCTCAACGGAATATATTTTTACGGTTTCTTCAGATTCTTGTGTTCTTGTCATAAATTTGTGTTGTAAGGCCCAAGTACTAGGTTTAGGGTCAACATAATCAGCCAAAAGACTTACTAATTCAGCATATGTTTTATCCAAAGGACTTTCAGGAGCGCACAAATCATACAGTTTCTGATGTAAATGTGGCGTTAAGGCATGTAGCATTGTGTACACTTGATCCTTTGGTTCCAATTCTTGGCTATGTAGATATAGAAATATCCCATCCTCGTCGCCAAACTGTTACATATTAAATAAAAGATGTGTAAAATAAAATAGGTGTATTCTGAATTGAATCCTAAATAACAATGATTGTAAACAAAAAAAAGTTAACTTATTAAATATAACATATGGTATTTTGTTAAACATACAGTATGTTAGAAAAGACACATCACAGATAACAACGTAAAACACCATTATTCTTTCTCTTTGTTTTCCTTTATATCTTGGGTTTCCCTTCATCCAAGCCTTCAACAAGTTGCCATGGTTACTAATCACCCCATTAGAAACTACTAAACATTATGTGTTATCAGCGAGCTTTTATCATCACTTATTGATAACAACAGCAATTTTATAAGTTTAATATTTTACTAGCTGTTGTGCCCGTGCTTTGCACTGGGAAGAGGACATGAAATAGACACGTTTGACTAATATCTTACTAAAATATTATAAATGTGAAAGTTTGTGTGTTTGTTCAAGCCTTTGTCTTGGCCCAGGTTGTCAATGGTCAAGTTTGATCAAGTTGTTTCAAAATGGCGGCCGTTAATAACTAAAATAATAAAAGTTCGATCACGCATTAACCACTGAACGGATTGGGCTGAAATTTGGCATGATGATAGCTCACATTCCCGATTAACATATAGGCATATTCTTATCTCAAAAATCCTTTCGGGCTCCGCCCCAGTGGCTCTGTAGTTCCCCATGTTAACCTTATGAGTATTCATATTTAAAGGGAATTAAAGAATTTAGTCAGCTGTTTCAACTAAAAAAGGTGGTTGTATGATATACAAAAGCATTAAAAATTTATAAGATTTACCAACAGGGTGCAGCACTATATTTTTTTTGCATTTATGTAAACAGCTATTTTGAACTAAGCAGCAACAAAATCTGTGATAGGTACGCAATGAGAATTGACAAAGTAGGATTGTTTACAGTTATGTTTATGTTTTTAATGTCATGAATAATACGTGATTTTTTTGCAAATTTGTAATAGATTATTTTTCTTTATTGCTTAGGTGAAGTGTTAAAACGTTATGGCTATAGTAGATGTGTAATACCATAGTATACCGTCAATTTAAAGAAGCAAATTTTATCAAACTTCGTCCTCCCCCACTGCAAACGCAAAGCTTGAGTATAACTGCAATAAGCATTTTAAACTTATATGCCAACCCCGTACGAAGGACGGGTACTCTGCTAGTTATAAATAAATGTGAAATTTTGTGTGTTTGTTTGAAGTTCAATCACGCATTACCTACTGGTCGGATTAATCTTAAATTTGGCATGATAAGAGCTCACATTCCCGATTAACGGATTAACGTATTATATAGGCCTATTCTTATCTCAAAAATCCTTTCGGGCTCGGCCCCAGTGGCTCTGTAGTTTCCCGGGGCTATATAATACAAGGGCTGGCTCACGTCTTTGATATAGCACTTTGCTGACATGGTCCTGATCCCCCCTCCCTGTGACCTCACCGCGTGTACAGTCGAGCCTGTTGCCATTACGCAGCCAGCGAAAATCTCGCTCTTTTACACTCTACCCTACCTATGTACCTATGATTATATGTTTAACAGATAACTTTTTTAATGTCTCTGAAACCTTTCATTCAATTAATGATATATTACCTGCAGAACTAATTATTCATCATAGAATCCGCAAGCTGGATGCTCTTCAACCTCACCATCCGACAAAGAATCCACCTTCAAGAATAAGACTTTGAACATTCAATGTGGGGGAGAGAGTTCTCATTAGGGAGTATTCACAAAATAATAAATATATATGGACATTTGGTGAGATTATACAGAAACTAGGGACTCTTCACTATATTGTAAGGTTAGATTCTGGAAGAACACTGAAACGTCATTTAGACCAACTACAAAAAACTCAAGTAAAGAAGGTTCGTTTCAACGAATGTAAAGAAGCACCTAATCAAGTACCAATACTTCCGCAACAGCAAGTTCTCTAAATTCTCTAATTCAAAGTCACAACATAAATTGAAGCATTATTATGCGCCTAATAGTTACCCATCAAATTCCAAAAATTTTTAAATTTAAAATCCCTATGTTATTAAATAAAAAAAAATTGTTCTGCACCCTGTTGGTAAACCTTTTTAATGCAATTGAACATCACAGAATCAAATTGTTTAGTTGATCCAGCTGTTAAGATTCTTTAATTACATTTAAATTGTACTCATACCATGGTAAACTCCATTGCCACTGGGGTGGAGCCCTTTTGACGGATCTGCACCAAACTTCACACAAACCATCCTTGAATAATGCTAGCCTATATCAAATTGTCCAGAATTTCTCGCTCTTTTCCATTGTAATAATTACACCAACCCAAGTTTCGTCTACAGATGCAATATGCCAAAGAATATCACCTACGTACAATCTCCAAGAAGTGGTAAAAAAGGCAGAAACCAGCCCATACAATAGATATAAGTTAACTCCATGATAAATAATTTTAAAAGTTATTGTGATATTAGGATTTTTCACTGATTTGGTAATAGAACATTATATTGCAAAACATGACACGATGCAGAAGAAAATCAATTTTAAAATCAGAAAAATCCATTGCAAATACTGTACTTCATTTTGACAAATTCAATAAATCACAATTTAAATATTAACAGCTGTTGCATTAAAATGTAGTGTAGGATTATGCATATGGTCGTAATGTAAACAAATCTGAAGAGGCAACTTTAAAGGCTTCTGGGGCAGAGCCCCAAGGGAATTTACCTCTTTCCTCTTTTGATGGCTCATCTACAGACCAAGACCTTTCTTTAGAGATCCCTACCAAGTTTCTACGCCCAGCTGTTCTCTCAAATTAGCTGTGACAAAAACCCCGTTTTCCTCCATAAGAATAACATGGGATGGGAATTTAAAGGCCGCGGGGGCAGAGCCCCAAGGGAATTCACGCCCAGCCGTTCTCTCAAAATAGCTGTGACAAAGAAAAACAGTTTCAAATTAATATACAGGGTTCATTTGAAAACTTTCCATATCTGTTGTGTGCAAAGGTAAGGCTTTTAACACTTGTTTGTTCTCATTTCCCCCTAATGTGGACATGCCAAACCCAATAAAATTATTTTCAATTTTGAAAAATGCCCCAAAAGGGCCCAATTTGGGGGGTAGGGGTGCTTTTTGAGAAATTTTCAAAAGTAAACATGGGTTGTGTGATACATCAATTTAAATGGTCTAATCACTCCGATCATTTTGATGCAAAAACAGTTTAATTATCTTTAACCGTATGTACAGGGTGGGTCAAAACGTTTTAAAAAAGGACTTTGAAGTTAAGTACCGTATTACCCTAACTACTGAACAAAATAGCGCCAAATTTCTTTCCAAGCTTATTCTTGAGCTACTCTTTAAGATAACTTGTAGTAAGGGCATTTTCCATGTTATTTTCTAATTTAAAAAAATCTTAAATTTTAAGAATAAAAGAAAGCTGAAAACTCAAAATTCTTAAATAGCAAGGTATAACAAATTTCATACCACGTGAAAGGTCCTTTTTTAACAAACATTTTACGTATTTAAGTTTTCTTTCTATCTCTTACCGTTTAAAAATTGCAGTAGAAAAACATAATTTTCTATGGTAAAATTGTACCTAGTTTTCTAATAAGGCCGGCCACACACAGAACCAGGCAAGGCAGGGCGCGACAGGGCATTTTGCCCCGGGGCGTCTTGTGCGACGGGAATTCCACGGGTGCTTATGGAGCTCCACACACAGGACCGGGCGAGGCAGGGCACGTCGAAAAGACGCCCCCGGGCGCCCTCAGGGCAAAATGCGAAGGTCTCCAAAATTATGCCCCGAGGCAAGTCGTTGCCGGGCAGAACTTTCTGCGCATGCGCGGTCATGTCATTTATTCCCTTTCCGGCAAATTTTGATAAGGATTATTTTACAACTAATACAATTTACATACAAGACTGTAACAGTCTATACGACCAAAGATTACACCCTTTGATAAGACTATGCAGTGGATGATATTACTACAGTGGTTGAATAACTAATAATTTATCTTGGTATTGATAACTGAGGAAAAAGAGGGCCAACGTTCATATCTTAAGGGTTTCAAAAATCACTCCTCTGGAGGTATGACTTTGAATTTTGTTTTCTATTCTGCTCCCAAGTATAAAGTCAAATTTAAAAGTTGGCTAAATCGGCTCAAGGATCAGAAATAAAAAAATCTTATATTAATTTTCAGGTTTATGGGGGCTAAACTTTTTACTTGACGTGCCCTGCCTCATTCTGTGTGTGACAGCAACAAGACAGGGCTTAAGTCAGGCGTCTCGTTGTGCCCTGTCGCGCCCCAACCCGCCTGGTTCTGTGTGTGGCCGGCCTAAAACAACCAAAATTCGTCTTTAGACACATTTAATGGTGCAATAACTGAAAGAAACAATTCATAATTATTTATAGGCATATAGGCAAACAAGTTATTACGTTTTACTTTATGAAAAACAAGTTTTATAGCTGATGAGAAAAACCCAAGCGTGGGCCGCTTTCTGTAGTACCATTGACTAGTCAATGGTAGTACTAATTTCAAAAGTAGGCTACCATTTCCTGTAGAACCTAATTAAATATGGTGTACACCAAAAAAATAGACTTTATTTTTACTTATTGGTCAGAACAAAAGTGTTCCAGGATAACTGCAAAGTGTTTAACAATAGATATCCAGGTAAGACCTTGAGTGATATGGCTGTTAATGATTTTGTTAGGAAGTTTTCTGAAACTGGCTCAGTTACCAATGAGAAAAGAACAGGATGAAGAGTCCTAGATGAATTCTGACACACGTAAAAGTAGTCGATCAATTTGTAATGAATCCTACTACATCGTTGAGCAAAGTGCAATGTGTTTTATTAGAAAACTAGTTACAATTTTACCATAGAAAATTATGTTTTTCTACTGCAATTTTTAAACGGTAAGAGATAGAAAGAAAACTTAAATACGTAAAATGTTTGTTAAAAAAGGACCTTTCACGTGGTATGAAATTTGTTATACCTTGCTATTTAAGAATTTTGAGCTTTCAGCTTTCTTTTATTCTTAAAATTTGAGATTTTTAAAAATTAGAAAATAACATGGAAAATGCCTTTACTACAAGTTATCTTAAAGAGTAGCTCGAGAATAAGCTTGGAAAGAAATTTGGCACTATTCCGTTAAGTAGTTAGGGTAAAACGGTACTTAACTTCAAAGTCCTTTTTTAAAAGGGTTTGACCCACCCTGTAAATACGGTTAAAGATAATTAAACTTTTTTTGCACCAAAATGATCGGAGTGATTAGACCTTTAAATTGATGTACAGTATCACACAACCCATGTTTACTTTTGAAAATTTCTCAAAAGCACACCTACCCCCCAAATTGGGGCATTTTTCAAAATTGAAAATAATTTTATTGGGTTTGGCATGTCCAAATTAGGGGGAAATGAGAACAAACAAGTGTTAAAAGCCTTTACCATTGCACACAACAGATATGGAAAGTTTTAAAATGAACACCATGTATAGATAAATAAGTAAATTACTGTTGTAGTTTGCTTGTTTATAAACATATCTTGATCAAGTTTGGAAAATGCATTTATTTCATACTAAACTACATACTGTATTAACATTTCATAGTAAACCATTTTTAACCCCTCCCTGTTGCAGCAAACCTAAGTACGTTTTAAACAAATGCTATTTAAATAGGGAACAATTTTGTGACATTTTTAAGGAGATATTTTAGTGTAAATCCAATCAAGCAAAATGGAAATTTTCTTAGTCTGCAGGTTAGCTGCGGCGGTGGTATTTATTGAAATATTTATAGCTTAGTATGAAGTAAACAAAATTTCCAAATTTCATTAAAATATGTCCATTGTCCAAAGACAAGCAAGCTACAACAGTTTATTTATCCTCCCTAAGAATAACATGGTAATTTAATTTTAAATCTACTTTTTTATTTTTCTGTTACAGTTAGGCATACAATAACACTTCAATATACTAAATTATTTGTTTTTTGAGCTCTACAAAATGGTTTGGAAAGCAATTGGAAAATGTTATGTCTTCCATAAAACCCCTCATAAACCCCTGTTCCCATTGTCCGATCGTGCTGGTTCAGAAACTCGGTCGAATAAATGTAGGTTTATACAAAATTTCATCAAAATAGGATAATTTTTGCTCAAGTTTTTGTGCTAACAGACACAAATACTGGGTGTTCAAAAAGTCCCGGATCGGCTTTGTAATTTTTTTAAATATTTAATATTGACCTACTAAACTTAGAACATGTCTCTCGGACACGAAATACTATTTTAACGCGTATTCAGTGACCCCCTACCACCTCAGGGGGGTCTAAGAAAATCTCAAAAGTAAGCATAGGTTGATATGCACATCAAATTAAAGGTTTTTGTTAGTAAAACACAATGCCGCAAACCCAAACTCAAATGGACAATGAGTAAAAAAAATGTCAGCTATTTAAATATGCATTAAATTTGCATTACTATTATACGCTACTTCCTCAGAGCCCAAAAGCTAGAAGTTGATAGAAAATCATAAACGTATGCATAGGTGGATATGCAAATCAAATTAAAGGTCTTTAGGAGCAGAATATAATGCCCCAAATTTTAGCTCAAAAGAACAACTAAGTATAAAATAGCAGCCTTTCAAAGAATCAAAATAGCAGATTCATGAAATCTTTGAAAAGCTGCCATTTTTGACTTGGTTGTCAGTTTGAGTCAAGTTTGCGACATCGTATTCTACTTGCAAAGACCTTTAATTTAATTTGCATATCAATCTCATCAATATATGAATTTGAACGGATGGTGTTATTGGCCTCTGGGGACCTCAAAATGAAAAAGTAAATCGGTCCAGAGTCCAGGTCTTACCATGAGACCTACGGTAATAGCTTATTCCCTATAGGAAATTCGCTAAAATGCTCAGTTTAATAAAGGGGTTGTGTATCCTTCCTACAACATATTATTACACAAATGAGGTAAATAATGTAATTTCTTGTTTCAGAAATGAAAGTGGTAGATTACACCAACAACAGATCCATCATAGCTGCACACCCCAAGATGACAGCCATCAACTCCTGTATAGAAGTGGACCTCACTGGTCAGGTTGTGTCTGACTCCATCGGAACTCGAATGTTCTCAGGTGTGTGCAATGAATGAAAACTAATCATCGACATAATAAACACTTCAGACTTAAGCACTATGAAGGGACTGAATTTATTGAGCCAGAGTGAGTTCCGCCCACCAATAAATAATTGGTACAAATTAAACTGTGCATTTATTTTCTTTCAAAAATATTCTAGAATAGTTACTCTGAAACATGAATGTCAATGTTTTGAACAACCTATATTTCTTATGTGATAATACTAACAATATATCTTTTAATCTTGCATTTGCCCATGGATTCATAGTTAAAGATGCTATTTCAGGATTTGGAGGTCAGCTGGACTTTATTAGAGGGGCTGCCGAAGGCTTTGATGGGAGGGGCAAACCGATTATTGCCATGCAGTCCATCAATCCAAAAACAAAAGAATCCAAAATCGTACCAACAATCAAAACAGGTGAGTTTTATCATAGACAAAAAGAATTAAATATAGACTGTCAGCTGTACAGTGGTTACCACGGTTACCATAGGTTCACCACTGGGAGCACCGTGTAGTTACGTAGCTCGTAGGCCGTAACTACATGGCGCTCCCAGCGGTGTGCGCCAGAACCTATGGTAACCGCAGCACAGCTGACGGTCTATATTTAATTCTTTTTGTTTAAGGTTTATGGAAATAGTATGAAAATAACACTGTATTGATGTTTTGTATGAATTTGGAGGATTTATTTATAAATTAAACTGCTTAACATGTGTTTAATTAATGTAACACAACTTGCTCTTCACATGGACTTTTTTCACATAATTCATAAATGTATTTGGTTGAATAAGGTTTTAAAATACTAAAATAGCAAGAAACGAATTGTAAACCAAACACGACTCTACAGTACACCGGACAGAACTAACAATAAAATTGGCTTCAGCTGTTCCATAAGGATGGGAAATCTACTAAGAAAGTGTGTTTTATCTATGATTGGGGTTGCCCTGGAGTTGGGATGGTTTCTATAGTTCTTATAGTATTTTTCTGTAATGAAAGGATTTTTTTATTTGGTGTTATTTGGTGCAGATTCCCGAAGCTATATGATACAAAATCTAGCCTTATGTGGCTTAAATTGAAGCTTTTGGGGAGAAAACGTCAGTGTAAAAATAAAAACTTGACTTTTACAAGTTTTTTGATTTATTATATTAGGAAATTATACTTTTATAAATAAACTTATTGATATGTGATTAGGAAGGAATAATTTTGCAGTTTGAAACAACTGATTCAAGCAAAATGAAATGCAAAGTAGTCTGTTTACCTAATATAGAATGATGCCTTCTAGCAGATCTAGAATAAATTGACTTGCCGACAATGTTAAATAGATCTGGGAGGGGGGAAAGTGAAATATGACAAATATCTAGGAAAGGATAGTTACAAATCAATTTATTCGAAAATTACAAAACAAAACTTATTACACAGTCTTTCATTTTAATCAATCAACAACACATGATATCAGCTGCTTTTGTCAGGACGTCAGGACACCGCTGCATTGAGACCGGGAGATAGAGAAGAAACTCAACCCAGAGAGTAATAAAAACCTTAAAAACTCAACTGGGGTAGCAAATTAGTGTGCAGTGTTTTAAGAGTCGATTTGCACAAAATTATTGCTCAAAATTACTGGACTTTTTTGTAGATAACTAAAATATTTCTGGGCGCATAGAATTTACGGAAATGAGGCTAAACCAGTACGATTCCCCGGAAATTTTGGAACCCCGGAAAATGGACGTAATAAGAACGAATTTCCCGGATTCCGGGGAATTCCCCGGACAGTTGCAACACTGGCTACTGGCGTCGACCAAGGCTGGGTGTTCGGCTCATTCTATGACGTAGAAGCGTGAGTGGAGGGGGCACTCTGGCCTGTAGTATAGTATAGTGTGGTCTTGGAATAGTCCTATGTCAATCCTTGGTATGGTAGCTATATTTTTGTAAAATTTAAGCCCAGACAGTTCAGTAGTTTTTACGTTAAATAGTAATACACATACAGAAAGACACCATTAGATTTTTATATCTATACTTATTTAATAGGTACGCAAGCACGTATTTTGTGACAATTACTCCTCCGAAACTACTGAACCGATTGACATGTTTTTGGTATCATTGGAAAGAGCGTAACGTGAAGTTGTGCAGGAAACATTCTTTTTAGGGAAATAATAATAGAGTGAGGCCTGGAGCCCTTTAAAGTTTCGTATTTCTCCATAAGATTAACATGGGAACCGAAATTGTTATTAAACTGCAGCTGTTGTCAGTAATTAAAAGTGAGAAGAAGAACATATGTTAATTGTTTATGTCTGTGTCTGATGGCATTGTGATGCTGAAACGGAGTTTAACTAACAGTTACAACATGTGAGATGGCTTGACGAAGGTAAAGCTTACTTTTTAGTTACAATTTCTACAATAGTCACCATGAAGCCCTGAATTAGCTGAACAGTTCGTGGGGTCTCATATCTTATAATGTCATAGCATATAATCGTGAATTTGTTCCATAACTTAATCTTAAAAATGTGGCATAGCTTATAATCAGTTATAAGCTATGCCACACTTTCACAAAAAATTATAAGCTATGCCACAATTTTGGGTTAGAAAACGCAAGTTAAACTAGTACCATTGACTATAAAAATAAAAATATACACATTATGTATATATTACATGCTTGTACCTTGTACCATCTGGCAACATTGCCTTTGATCTGACAACATGGCGGTAACTAGAGTTTTGTTGTTCGTTCTGTTAGTTGTCACGGTTGTCGTGTTGTCAACTGAACACAATTAGCTATGTCCACACTCGTGCGCTTTTGTATGCGCCAAGCGCATGCCTCTTAACACATGCCTTGATGCAGATGGACGCAAGAGTGACGCTTGCCTCAAGGCATGCACGAAATGAGTCGGAAGGGGCTCCTCCACAGCGCACAGCGTAGCGCAAGACAATCCACCAGCCTTGGATTTCTGTGCGTTTCAACTTGCAACTGCTTTACATTTTTGACAAGTCGTCCGTGTTGCAGTTTTTTGAAGCATATTGAATAACTAAGAAACCTCAGAATTCATAGAAGATTGTTGCTCTTATTTATGTTAGTGGGACATACGGAGTAATAAAAAAATTAAAATAAATTGAATAAATTAAGATTACATTAAGAGAATTAATAAATTAAAATAAAATTAGAAAATTTTGAGTACTATAGTACTCCTTCATCTATATAATCCGATATGGTTTCTTACGGTTTTGAACTTTTATTGACACTAAATTTGCCGCACCATCCCTCCTATCAGCCCCTCCTATATTGACGTCTTAATCGAATTAGGAAAAGGTATCTAGAAAGTGAGGATGGTGGCGCATGAGTGTGGACAGCTAAAAGGCATGCCTCAAGGCGCATGCGATATTGTTTGCGTTGATGCATGTGGAATTGAATATTGAATTGAAAGCTGAAAGGCACATTGAAATTGAAAGCGCAGGAGTGTGGACATAGCTAGTTGTCATTCCGTCATTGCTACTCGTTGTGAAATGCAAAGGCAAGCTATTTTGGATTATAAAACTATTACGAATATGAGATAATGAACGGGGGGCCACCAGTTGACCGACAAGATACTTGGTCGTTTTGCCACTAGACCGTCTTTTTTAATTAAATAGATAAATACTGAAAACCAGTACGTCGACAAGTTATTTCATCGTCAGTCCAGTTGACCGGCCTGTAAAACAAAATTATTATATACGAGAAACCAACTTATCGTCAATCGACTCCGCCGACATACCACTTGCTCGTTTTTTAGGTGGGGATG
The DNA here is from genome assembly GCF_028750875.1 of Macrosteles quadrilineatus. NCBI lineage: Eukaryota > Metazoa > Arthropoda > Insecta > Hemiptera > Cicadellidae > Macrosteles > Macrosteles quadrilineatus. The sequence goes on from NW_026542594.1 coordinate 14,227,141, forward strand.
TGTTGAGCAGCAGTGCCAGCGGCGCGCGCAGCTGTGGAGGGCGCTGTAGGCGTACCAACTTCTGTATCTTGTAGCGGCGGTTTTTATTCCGACGATTTCCAGCTATCATAATGCAGCGGACTAGTGAGGTTTTTTATTACGTGTAATTGTTTGTTTCTTAATCGATATTTGTTTATATACAGTACAGTGAATATAAATATGCCTATATTAATTTACTTCAATTAAATACACGTTTTTTAGCTACTACATTTAAATTATTGAAGAATTACATGAAATCTAGAAAACTAGAGTACCGTTCAAATCATTTTCTGTATTTACTGGATTAGTGAGAGTGTCTTTGGCTATAAAAACATGGCTTCGCTTCTTTGAAAACAAAGTAACGAACTATCAAGAACACAATTTTGTTCGAGTTTTGTCAAATTTTCTTTCAATGTTTACTATTACATTTGATGAAATAACGATCAGCTGTTTGGATTAGTTCCCACTTCTAGCTGTCACTGATATGTTTACATTAAATACTGTTTATAAATACAGAACCGCAACCATTTCCGATCAAGTTTTGTAAGCACATCCAAACTAAGTGAGATTAAAAACGTTGTGCCTTACTTAATCGGTTTAATTAATCGCAAGTGCAACGATTGTACTTGAGTTTTGATAACCAAGGAAAAGACCGTGCATCAGTGTTGTATAGTCCTGGGAAACTTATATTTTTTTTAAATCGTCACCAATAGCTTACAAAAAGGTTTCCACTCATTGACTGCGTTTCAAGGACAGTTGTGTAAAATGCAAAGTAAAAAAACACAACTGCAGTGGGTGATCGTGGATGTTGCTGTGATCGTAAAAGAGGTTTAACTTACAGATGTAGTTAAACTCGCTTTTCCAATGTGTCACTTTTGGATTCTTCTTACCTCTTTGTGCTGCAATCGCTGGACCATACCGCAAATCTTGGCCCATAGCCCATCTCTTGGGTAGGCCCTACGTAGGCCGAATTATTCACAACCAAATTTCGACAACGATATCGGTACTTTTAGAATGCATAGCCTTCCTACTTAGGAAGTAAAACTACAAAAGTCCAAAACCCCAGATTTGTGCGTTTTTTGTCACATTTCCTCCGAATGTTTCCTTGATATACCGATCTACGTTAGGTTTAAAGATTACGTAATCTTTTAAATAAGAAACCTTTGGTTGGATAAAGGTGGTTTCTTCAAACTGTCATTAATATGTTAACATTAAAAGTTGCTTACAAATAATGCTATTAATGGGAAATAGCTTAGATTTTCGAAAACTTAAAAAAAACCAAGGGAGATTAATAACTTCGGTACTGATACGACATCAAGTGAAAGATTTTTTGAGCAAACCATCATGAAATTTAAAGCTTTACGTTGTTAACGTATCAATGTTTTGTCCCCTGTGTATTTATTTATTATTTGCCAACGGATTAACACCAATAATACAGTTTGATTAGAAGGGCAGTTTGAATTGGTCGTAAGTACTAATAGTTCTTTTCTTAACTGTAAACGTTGGTTTTTGGTGCTGGTACTTTTTCTTAGAACCTGTGGTAGCAGTAAGAATCATTTTTACGTACAAACACTTCCCTATTTACAACTTTGTTATCCTTATTGCTTTTTAAGTTTAATTGATGTCTTACTCTATATTTTTTGGGGATTTCTGTCTGGACTCAAAAATGTTAGTTCATCTATGAAAGTAATAACACATTAGTGAAAGATTTTTTCAGCAAACCATCATGAATGTTTAAAGCTTTACGTTGTTAACGTATCAATGTTTTGTGGACTGTGTATTTATTTACTTATTTATATATTTGCCAACGGATTTACAAAAATTTTACAGTTTGATTAGGCCTAAATACGATTATCATAAAATTTGATGACACTATCAAAACTTTCAAATAATTATTTTGTTTGTAATTTGCTTTGGCTAAAGTGTAGCAAATCACCTAATTCAATTCTGCATTTGTGTGTGTATGTTTGTTGGTACCGGTAACGCATTAATGTCCTTATTTTTTTGTGTTTCGTGGAAAAGACAAGAGTGCCTTTGTTAATGAAAATTTCACCCCGAATAAAGTGTACAGTAGTGAGGTTGAGGTAGTATTTTAACTACTTTTAACCAGTGGGATAAGTAACTTCCAATTACAGGCCTACCTTAGGGCTATGCCTCATAGATCTATAAAGCAATTATTTTTATCATTAGATATAAAATAAGGACTAACACGATCGGGTGACATTTTTTTGCGAAGCATTCATTTTGGCTTGAAACTGTCAGATATTGTATTTGCGAAGGTTTATATGTATTCCTATACAAAAATAGTTTTTCCAGCATATCCGAGTTTGGTTTTTCTACTGCAACGCGTTAAAAGATTAACTGGGGGGTTCCAGACTTTTGCCTAATCCTGTATTCGGCTATAGTTCTGTACGGTACTGCAGAGGCCGTGTTTTGTTTACAATTCGTTTCTTGTTATTTCAGTTATTTAAAACATCATTTAACCAAATAATACGATCTAATCATAAACAATAACTCGTCTCCTATTTATATAACTAAACAGGAAAGCACAAATCAAGATATAATAGAAACACAATTTTGTTGACACTAGCGCCCAGTGTCACCGTACATGAACTAGACACGAAAACGAGCTTCAAGATTTACAATGGGGTAAGAAGTCTACTGGTTTTACTCCAAATGAAGAAATTTGGAAAGTATCAAATTCATCAATTTCAACTTGTCTGATTACATTTTTACTAAAATATTTCTATAAATAAGACATATTTATTCCAAATTTAAATATCATTAGATTTAACGAGTGCTGCTATGGGGAAGGTAAAAAGTGTGTTTGGACCATATATGTCAATAGTATAGGATGAAATAATTAATTTGCCAAATTTTATCAATATATAACCATAGACAAGTAAACTACAACAGTTTTCATTTTCTCCATAAGAATAACAAGAATAACATGAGAATTTTAAATTATACTATTTTTAAATTTTCTCCGTAACCGTTAGGCATACAACAGCGCTTCAATATACTAAATTATTAATTTTTTAAGCTCTTCAAAACGGTTTAAAAAGAAATTGCAAATTTTTTTTGTTTTTAGGGTCAAAAAATGGAAAACCCCATTTTTACCCCATAAAGCCCCCCATAAACCCCCGTTCCCATGGTCAGATTATGCTGGATCGCGAATTCGTACGAATAAACGTAGGTTTACACGTTTGTACAAAATTTCATCAAAATCTGATCATTTTTGCTCGAGTTATCGCGCTAACGGACACACACATATATATACATATGCATTTGAACGGATGGTGTTTTTGGCCTCTAGGGACCTCAAAACAAAAAATTAAGTCTGTCCCGGGTCTAGGTCTTACCATGAGTACTACGGTAATAGCATATTCCCTATATGGTAAATTCACTAAAAACAAACTAACTTCGTTATAGTTTTAGCTGTTCTGACAAATACAGATCGTAGAAGTAGAACACACTTGCATGGCATGTCCCTCGTATATACTCAATTCATTATAAAAAATATAAACTAAACAGTACCATTGCAAAAAAACACCAGTTCAAACCACACACCCGTGCTGACGACGTACAGATATACGTCGGCAGCCCCAGTGGTTGACCGGACTATGGTGTCTTGGCGTCCACGTTTTGGCTCACGTAGCGCGATCCATTTTACATATCGATGGGAGCGACATGCTGTCTCTTTAGCAGCCTCTCACCTCACACACTGCCGTAGCGGCCGACACGACGTTGACTTACTACGGAAAGAAACTATTTCAGCGCTCCAAGCGCCCGGTGTCTGGAACTATCCGAGGCAAGATATACACCAACGAGGAAAGAGAGAGGCTAAGATACAACAATGAGGAAAGAGGAGGTAAACTGAGGCAAGATACACCATCGAGTAAAGAGAGAGGCATCTGAGGCAAGATCCACCAATGGATCTTGGTGGATATCCACCAATTTGATATCCACATATCACATTGGATATCTACATATCACACATATCAGTGACAGCTAGAAAAAAATAATCCATCCAAACAGATGTTCGTTATTTCATAGATGTCGTATTCTCCAAACAGATGATTAGTATTTGATAAAGACGTATGTGGTAGACATGGGGAGAAAACTTGACAAAAATCCACAAAATTGGGTTTTGAACGTCATCAGTCAGGTTATTTCAATAGTAGCGATGCATGTTTTAACACGTTCGCGGCGGCATGGGAGCGATCGCTCCCATACGGAACCCTAATGCCATCCTGGTGGGTGCGATCGCTCCCAAGCTGCAATACAGTACGAAATGATTTATTTTTAAGCCAGGATTAGAGCTAGAAACTTGAAACCTCGCATAGCACTGCTCAATAGTATACTGTATTTTGTTGTGGTGTTGGTTGGTAGTAAATCTTCCCGTAAATCCCCGTCTGGCAATCTCAAAATTCTACTTTTGACCCGTCTTTTTCCCTCCACTTGGCAATACAATTCCAATGGGACCGGCTACGTTACAAGCAGTGCTGCTATCTGTTGGTGTTTAGCGAACTACGTCGACTCTCGTTGTAAAGCAGGACATCCTCGCACGTTATTTGCTATTTGTCAGCCCGAAATTGGAAAGCCAATCACACGCGGCAATCGGGTTTGTTCGATGCTGAGGGCTGCGCCGGACCTGGAATACGCCCGCCATTTGACGTGCCGCCGCGAACGTGTTAAGGGCATACACTCTTGCCAATTCAGTGAACTCAAAAAAACTATTTAAATCCCTATCGTATTTCGTATTCGTATTTCAGGAGAAGAACTCTTGTTCATTTTTACATGCAAAGACTACGTAAAATGCCTTCTGGGCCATGACAAACAGACAGACAGAAATTGAGATAACACATTAAAAGCTTTTTAAAGTATAAACTCAAACATAACCGAAAAATACATAATCCTGAACAATGCACAGAGAAAACTCTAATTTTATTTATAGATATTTTATATACACTTTCACTTTTATAAAAGATTTTCTTTCTCATGACGCTTGATGAACGGCTTATACACGTAATAATAACTTTCTTAAATAGACAATCCTAACGAACTACTGTTGCAGTAAACTTGCGAATATTTCTTACTTTACTCTTACACATGTTTGAAATTTACATCTTGCATAATACACTACTTTGTGCCTGTTGGCTACTATGAATCGTTCGGATTAATTTAAGATATTAAACTTTGTTGATATACACGAGGTAAATTGACCTCCATGATACCCATAATTATACACAGGTACCATATTACCACACTACAAATTTGATTCAACAATATACGGTACGTAGTTTTATCCAAACAAACGATCAAAAACCCCGAATGAAATAATTGTTATTTGAACTTTCACAAAAAATTATAAGCTATGCCACAATTTTGGGTTAGAAAACGCAAGTTAAACTAGTACCATTGACTATAAAAATAAAAATATACACATTATGTATATATTACATGCTTGTACCTTGTACCATCTGGCAACATTGCCTTTGATCTGACAACATGGCGGTAACTAGAGTTATGTTGTTCGTTCTGTTAGTTGTCACGGTTGTCGTGTTGTCAACTGAACACAATTAGCTATGTCCACACTCGTGCGCTTTTGTATGCGCCAAGCGCATGCCTCTTAACGCATGCCTTGATGCAGATGGACGCAAGAGTGACGCTTGCCTCAAGGCATGCACGAAATGAGTCGGAAGGGGCTCCTCCACAGCGCACAGCGTAGCGCAAGACAATCCACCAGCCTTGGATTTCTGTGCGTTTCAACTTGCAACTGCTTTACATTTTTGACAAGTCGTCCGTGTTGCAGTTTTTTGAAGCATATTGAATAACTAAGAAACCTCAGAATTCATAGAAGATTGTTGCTCTTATTTATGTTAGTGGGACATACGGAGTAATAAAAAAATTAAAATAAATTGAATAAATTAAGATTACATTAAGAGAATTAATAAATTAAAATAAAATTAGAAAATTTTGAGTACTATAGTACTCCTTCATCTATATAATCCGATATGGTTTCTTACGGTTTGGAACTTTTATTGACACTAAATTTGCCGCACCATCCCTCCTATCAGCCCCTCCTATATTGACGTCTTAATCGAATTAGGAAAAGGTATCTAGAAAGTGAGGATGGTGGCGCATGAGTGTGGACAGCTAAAAGGCATGCCTCAAGGCGCATGCGATATTGTTTGCGTTGATGCATGTGGAATTGAATATTGAATTGAAAGCTGAAAGGCACATTGAAATTGAAAGCGCAGGAGTGTGGACATAGCTAGTTGTCATTCCGTCATTGCTACTCGTTGTGAAATGCAAAGGCAAGCTATTTTGGATTATAAAACTATTACGAATATGAGATAATGAACGGGGGGCCACCAGTTGACCGACAAGATACTTGGTCGTTTTGCCACTAGACCGTCTTTTTTAATTAAATAGATAAATACTGAAAACCAGTACGTCGACAAGTTATTTCATCGTCAGTCCAGTTGACCGGCCTGTAAAACAAAATTATTATATACGAGAAACCAACTTATCGTCAATCGACTCCGCCGACATACCACCTGCTCGTTTTTTAGGTGGGGATGTGTTGAGCAGCAGTGCCAGCGGCGCGCGCAGCTGTGGAGGGCGCTGTAGGCGTACCAACTTCTGTATCTTGTAGCGGCGGTTTTTATTCCGACGATTTCCAGCTATCATAATGCAGCGGACTAGTGAGGTTTTTTATTACGTGTAATTGTTTGTTTCTCAATCGATATTTGTTTATATACAGTACAGTGAATATAAATATGCCTATATTAATTTACTTCAATTAAATACACGTTTTTTAGCTACTACATTTAAATTATTGAAGAATTACATGAAATCTAGAAAACTAGAGTACCGTTCAAATCATTTTCTGTATTTACTGGATTAGTGAGAGTGTCTTTGGCTATAAAAACATGGCTTCGCTTCTTTGAAAACAAAGTAACGAACTATCAAGAACACAATTTTGTTCGATTTTTGTCAAATTTTCTTTCAATGTTTACTATTACATTTTATGAAATAACGATCAGCTGTTTGGATTAGTTCCCACTTCTAGCTGTCACTGATATGTTTACATTAAATACTGTTTACAAATACAGAACCGCAACCATTTCCGATCAAGTTTTGTAAGCACATCCAAACTAAGTGAGATTAAAAACGTTGTGCCTTACTTAATCGGTTTAATTAATCGCAAGTGCAACGATTGTACTTGAGTTTTGATAACCAAGGAAAAGACCGTGCATCAGTGTTGTATAGTCCTGGGAAACTTATATTTTTTTTAAATCGTCACCAATAGCTTACAAAAAGGTTTCCACTCATTGACTGCGTTTCAAGGACAGTTGTGTAAAATGCAAAGTAAAAAAACACAACTGCAGTGGGTGATCGTGGATGTTGCTGTGATCGTAAAAGAGGTTTAACTTACAGATGTAGTTAAACTCGCTTTTCCAATGTGTCACTTTTGGATTCTTCTTACTACTTTGTGCTGCAATCGCTGGACCATACCACAAATCTTGGCCCATAGCCCATCTCTTGGGTAGGCCCTACGTAGGCCGAATTATTCACAACCAAATTTCGACAACGATATCGGTACTTTTAGAATGCATAGCCTTCCTACTTAGGAAGTAAAACTACAAAAGTCCAAAACCCCAGATTTGTGCGTTTTTTGTCACATTTCCTCCGAATGTTTCCTTGATATACCGATCTACGTTAGGTTTAAAGATTACGTAATCTTTTAAATAAGAAACCTTTGGTTGGATAAAGGTGGTTTCTTCAAACTGTCATTAATATGTTAACATTAAAAGTTGCTTACAAATAATGCTATTAATGGGAAATAGCTTAGATTTTCGAAAACTTAAAAAAAACCAAGGGAGATTAATAACTTCGGTACTGATACGACATCAAGTGAAAGATTTTTTGAGCAAACCATCATGAAATTTAAAGCTTTACGTTGTTAACTTATCAATGTTTTGTCCCCTGTGTATTTATTTATTATTTGCCAACGGATTAACACCAATAATACAGTTTGATTAGAAGGGCAGTTTGAATTGGTCGTAAGTACTAATAGTTCTTTTCTTAACTGTAAACGTTGGTTTTTGGTGCTGGTACTTTTTCTTAGAACCTGTGGTAGCAGTAAGAATCATTTTTACGTACAAACACTTCCCTATTTACAACTTTGTTATCCTTATTGCTTTTTAAGTTTAATTGATGTCTTACTCTATATTTTTTGGGGATTTCTGTCTGGACTCAAAAATGTTAGTTCATCTATGAAAGTAATAACACATTATTGAAAGATTTTTTCAGCAAACCATCATGAATGTTTAAAGCTTTACGTTGTTAACGTATCAATGTTTTGTGGACTGTGTATTTATTTACTTATTTATATATTTGCCAACGGATTTACAAAAATTTTACAGTTTGATTAGGCCTAAATACGATTATCATAAAATTTGATGACACTATCAAAACTTTCAAATAATTATTTTGTTTGTAATTTGCTTTGGCTAAAGTGTAGCAAATCACCTAATTCAATTCTGCATTTGTGTGTGTATGTTTGTTGGTACCGGTAACGCATTAATGTCCTTATTTTTTTGTGTTTCGTGGAAAAGACAAGAGTGCCTTTGTTAATGAAAATTTCACCCCGAATAAAGTGTACAGTAGTGAGGTTGAGGTAGTATTTTAACTACTTTTAACCAGTGGGATAAGTAACTTCCAATTACAGGCCTACCTTAGGGCTATGCCTCATAGATCTATAAAGCAATTATTTTTATCATCTATAATATTAAAACGAAAGTGTGTTTTTTTATTTCACGATTCTGAATCAACCACTCGATGGATTTTCATGATTTTTGTGTTGAAAGAAAGATAATTTTGAGAACTAGGGAATGTCGAAGCCATAATTTTAGTTTAGGGTCCCAGTTTTTTAGAAATTGAGTTTTAATTTTTTTAAAGTCTAGCAGCCGACGCTAAGATTTTAAACTAGCTTTTGGCATAAAATAATTTGTTTAACATAACAGCTGTAAACATTCAGCTTTTGTGTCACAAATTCAGCATTTGGATAAAAATGTAAAGACATACTTAGGGTTGACTTATTTATACTATGTGTAATGCTAATCATTGATACGTTCAATTCTTCTGTAAGAGGATTACAGATTAATTAAATATACATAGTAAAATACTAGGATGTTCAAATTATTTTTTAAAGCAATCTTTGTAATCTTCCATTTGTTTTAGAGCAATATAATTTGTTTTAACTAACAGCTGGTTAAACATAAACTATGGAACTATGAGGTTATTTTATTTACTCTTATTTTGTCATTGATTATAGGAAATAAGTAAGATTAGTAGAGATAATTAGACCACAGTTTAAAATAGTTTAGACCAAAATTAATTAAACCACAGACAAATCAAGGCTTACACGAGTCATAATAAAAAAGGATAGATGCAAATTATTTTACTTCTCCACTTTTCAAGGAAAGATTAGAAAAATAACAATGTTTATATGTTTTAATTCTTCATGGTAGCTTTTTGTTTACAATTATGTTTGTCTGCTTTAACTTTGTTTGGATTAGGCCCGGAAATATTGATGTCACAAAAAGAAGATCAAGAATAATCAGGAATCACGATTTTAAATTACCACCACAACCTCAGCCGGGTTTTATACAAAGATAAACAGATGGATGACATAGATTGAACACAACGTCAACATTGACCTAGGATACTGCAATTAGACAAACCATCCTTTTATGAAATCGTGTTCAGTTGTGGTTACGTTTGGGGGTGCCTATATCAGCGCCCCCAAACGTGAAAATATCACTTTTATTTTAACTATGAATATATTGTAGTTTAAATTAACTAATATGGGAAATTACGATATACATTTATTCAATGAGGGTGGGTAATTATCAAGGATAGAACTGATAACGGTATGGATAATAAACATTGACAATTACGTCATTAGCTTTACTAGCGTGTTTACTTTTTATATTCCTGCTACATGTGACCAGTTCTTTTTTTTCAAATGAATGTTATTTGAACCAAACAGCTGTTTCAAAACAAACTGTTATTGTTTTTACTTTTCTTTGTTTACACTTATTTATTTAGCAATTAATGCAGTGAAATTGAGGATAGGTGTGACGATTAGTTTTTTATGTTAGGACACCAAAGTTAAATTATTTGTACTGTGAATTTTATTGGATATTATCATTTTATTTTAGGTCGTTTCTATTCAGACCTACTGGAAATTGTGTATAGTAGTTGTATTGTGGTGATAATAATTATGGGAGAGGCAGGTATGCTATGGAAGGTGGTATCGTTGACTAGGTCTATACACTTCTCAATTCACTATTTACTCTCTCTACTGTATAGGCTACTTATAATCAGTGTGCGTCTGTGCGAATCGGCTGCAAAACTCACTTCAACGCTTTTCACATCGTAAAAATTGCAGAATTTCTGTTTTATTGTAAAATTATCGGATTTCAAATGCATATCGTATAGGCCTATAACATATTTGGTCACACATTTGTTTACAAGATGATTTTTCACCTTAAAACTGCAAGAAACTTTGTCTTTATATGTGTAAACTAGCTGATCTGAATTGTACACGGTTTTAACTGACTACTGAATTCCCGTACGTAGGACGGGCTAACACCTCGTTAGATATAAAATAAGGACTAACACGATCGGGTGACATTTTTTTGCGAAGCATTCATTTTGGCTTGAAACTGTCAGATATTGTATTTGCGAAGGTTTATATGTATTCCTATACAAAAATAGTTTTTCCAGCATATCCGAGTTTGGTTTTTCTACTGCAACGCGTTAAAAGATTAACTGGGGGGTTCCAGACTTTTGCCTAATCCTGTATTCGGCTATAGTTCTGTACGGTACTGCAGAGGCCGTGTTTTGTTTACAATTCGTTTCTTGTTATTTCAGTTATTTAAAACATCATTTAACCAAATAATACGATCTAATCATAAACAATAACTCGTCTCCTATTTATATAACTAAACAGGAAAGCACAAATCAAGATATAATAGAAACACAATTTTGTTGACACTAGCGCCCAGTGTCACCGTACATGAACTAGACACGAAAACGAGCTTCAAGATTTACAATGGGGTAAGAAGTCTACTGGTTTTACTCCAAATGAAGAAATTTGGAAAGTATCAAATTCATCAATTTCAACTTGTCTGATTACATTTTTACTAAAATATTTCTATAAATAAGACATATTTATTCCAAATTTAAATATCATTAGATTTAACGAGTGCTGCTATGGGGAAGGTAAAAAGTGTGTTTGGACCATATATGTCAATAGTATAGGATGAAATAATTAATTTGCCAAATTTTATCAATATATAACCATAGACAAGTAAACTACAACAGTTTTCATTTTCTCCATAAGAATAACAAGAATAACATGAGAATTTTAAATTATACTATTTTTAAATTTTCTCCGTAACCGTTAGGCATACAACAGCGCTTCAATATACTAAATTATTAATTTTTTAAGCTCTTCAAAACGGTTTAAAAAGAAATTGCAAATTTTTTTTGTTTTTAGGGTCAAAAAATGGAAAACCCCATTTTTACCCCATAAAGCCCCCCATAAACCCCCGTTCCCATGGTCAGATTATGCTGGATCGCGAATTCGTACGAATAAACGTAGGTTTACACGTTTGTACAAAATTTCATCAAAATCTGATCATTTTTGCTCGAGTTATCGCGCTAACGGACACACACATATATATACATATGCATTTGAACGGATGGTGTTTTTGGCCTCTAGGGACCTCAAAACAAAAAATTAAGTCTGTCCCGGGTCTAGGTCTTACCATGAGTACTACGGTAATAGCATATTCCCTATATGGTAAATTCACTAAAAACAAACTAACTTCGTTATAGTTTTAGCTGTTCTGACAAATACAGATCGTAGAAGTAGAACACACTTGCATGGCATGTCCCTCGTATATACTCAATTCATTATAAAAAATATAAACTAAACAGTACCATTGCAAAAAAACACCAGTTCAAACCACACACCCGTGCTGACGACGTACAGATATACGTCGGCAGCCCCAGTAGTTGACCGGACTATGGTGTCTTGGCGTCCGCGTTTTGGCTCACGTAGCGCGATCCATTTTACATATCGATGGGAGCGACATGCTGTCTCTTTAGCAGCCTCTCACCTCACACACTGCCGTAGCGGCCGACACGACGTTGACTTACTACGGAAAGAAACTATTTCAGCGCTCCAAGCGCCCGGTGTCTGGAACTATCCGAGGCAAGATATACACCAACGAGGAAAGAGAGAGGCTAAGATACAACAATGAGGAAAGAGGAGGTAAACTGAGGCAAGTTACACCATCGAGGAAAGAGAGAGGCATCTGAGGCAAGATCCACCAATGGATCTTGGTGGATATCCACCAATGTGATATCCACATATCACATTGGATATCTACATATCACACATATCAGTGACAGCTAGAAAAAAAAAAATAATCCATCCAAACCGATGTTCGTTATTTCATAGATGTCGTATTCTCCAAACAGATCATTAGTATTTGATAAAGACGTATGTGGTAGACATGGGGAGAAAACTTGACAAAAATCCACAAAATTGGGTTTTGAACGTCATCAGTCAGGTTATTTCAATAGTAGCGATGCATGTTTTAAGGGCATACACTCTTGCCAATTCAGTGAACACAAAAAAACTATTTAAATCCCTATCGTATTTCGTATTCGTATTTCAGGAGAAGAACTCTTGTTCATTTTTACATGCAAAGACTACGTAAAATGCCTTCTGGGCCATGACAAACAGACAGACAGAAATTGAGATAACACATTAAAAGCTTTTTAAAGTATAAACTCAAACATAACCGAAAAATACATAATCCTGAACAATGCACAGAGAAAACTCTAATTTTATTTATAGATATTTTATATACACTTTCACTTTTATAAAAGATTTTCTTTCTCATGACGCTTGATGAACGGCTTATACACGTAATAATAACTTTCTTAAATAGACAATCCTAACGAACTACTGTTGCAGTAAACTTGCGAATATTTCTTACTTTACTCTTACACATGTTTGAAATTTACATCTTGCATAATACACTACTTTGTGCCTGTTGGCTACTATGAATCGTTCAGATTAATTTAAGATATTAAACTTTGTTGATATACACGAGGTAAATTGACCTCCATGATACCCATAATTATACACAGGTACCATATTACCACACTACAAATTTGATTCAACAATATACGGTACGTAGTTTTATCCAAACAAACGATCAAAAACCCCGAATGAAATAATTGTTATTTGACTCAATAGTCAATGCATATAAGCGAGTCTTATCTTTCGATGCAGATTAAATAATACAAAGGCAGAGGAATGCGCGAGACCAAGGAAAAGGTCACGGCACGGTTGCTATAGAAACGACGAAACTATCTATTAGAATTGCGCGCCAACGTCAACTAAACGCCAGACTGTACAATAAACACGCCGCGTGTGTAGTGTTCGACGGAGCTATAGTACTTTCAGTTGGCAATACTGGCTTAAATATTTATTATCAATTAATTAATGAATTATTATTGTAATTATTTATATTAGCTGACTTCAGAGTATTCCAAATAAACTATGATGTGCCACTCTTTACAACCTTCAATGTCAGTTGAGTTTAGCATCATAATTATCCTCACTTTTCAGAATCGGTATCCAGTACAATAAAGCGAAGTATCGAGTATCGGCAATTCTACGATACCACTGGTGTCGAGAATCGGAATCGGCCCATCCCTAGTTACAATATATAACTCAGGGGCTTAAAACATGTATTTAATAAATATAATAAATAACAATTAATTGGTAAACTTTTTATCAACAGGCGCTGGAGTGGTAACAACCAGAGCGCATGTTCACTACGTTGTCACAGAGCATGGAATCGCATATCTGTTTGGTAAAAGCCTTCGCCAGCGAGCGCACGCCTTGATTAGCATCGCACACCCAGAACATCGTGAGGCCCTGGAGAAAGCTGCCTTTGATAGGCTCAAAGTCATGCCTAGTCCTTGAACAGCCAGCTCACCATAACCGTCTCAGTCCATGCCAACATCAATCAAAAGCTTTATGGTAATTCAGGTAAATTTCAGCCATGGAGAGGTAAAAGAAATTGAAATGAATCACGTATTTGGCTGGAGAAAGGTTTTCCGTTTTGAAGTGTCAGTTACAAACTAATTTGCAGCTTGAAATCCACTGAAGAAATGTTTTAACTCTTTGAGTGCTGCAGTGTCATGCCCATTTTTTGTGCAAAAATTGCCTATCTAATTTCAATGTAAAATGCAGTACTTTATAAAATGTCATATAAAATACAATTTTAGGAGTATCCATGTAATTTTTATTTTGTGCTAGAATAAATTCTCTATGAAATGGTATAAGATATCAAAAAATTCAAAATAAATTGGGACCAAAAAAGTATAAAAAAAAGATTTTTGAAATATTTAGACTTCCTTTAACAATGCTTTAACTTATGCTAAACAATTTTATCATTTTTATTCAATATAACAGTCAGAAGGAGCAGAAAATGGAGATCAAAATTGATGTATAGATCATCAAGTTTAAAACAAATTTGAAAAAAACTAAATAAAAATCTATTACAATTCCAAATAAGCCTATGTGGTTACTAAGCAACGCTAAACTAGAATTCTGTAATATGAACAACTATGGTATGTTTTAGTTTGTTGTCAGTAAAGATTGTTATTACTAATAAATTACCTTTGCCAATGTATAAAAACAAAAACATAAATATTTATACAAGGAAATTAAAAAATATAAGTATAACCTGACAACAACAAACAAACCTCAAACAGACGATATCAGATGTTATCTACGACAAAAACAACTAAAATAGTGTCTGCTAACAGACCAAACGCAACAAAATTGATACAGCCGGAAGCTTTTGGATCAAAACAATGTGTTTTTAAAGCCAGTATGTTGTTTGATATTTGAGTAATATATAAAATACTGAAAGTCGGCGTCAGCGACGCTTGGCAATTTATGTGTAAACACATTGCGTCGCTCGCTGCGGCACTAAAAGGGTTAAACTACAATTTATAGGTAGGTGCCTTGTATGCATCACTCAAATTTGCTAAAAACCTTAATTAAATACTGTTAATTCTCAGTGGCTGAAAAACATTTGTACAAACACCTAGGCTCAACTTAAAAAACAATATTCCAATGCAATCATGTTAGTTAACCAAATTAGTTTTGAATAGCCACCATTATTTTTTAGCAATGTATATTGATTCTGTGAAGAAATTGTTACCCCAGTTGTATAGACTGATGTGTTAACCTTTAATTGTTGTTTATTATAGTCATTAGTTAATCATATTTTAATAAATTATTTTAGCTTCTGTTTTAGTCAATATATTATGTTGTGCCTAATTTACTGTCATGTTATAAGGAAATAACTGGGAATCCTAAATAAAATTTTGTACAAATTTTCTGAGTTATATTATTACAGTAATTTAATCCCTTGACTAAACTGGTATCGGGGCCTTAAACATGTTTTCACCTAGCCATTAAACAAGAAGACTGTGCTGTTGAAACTTTTGACAAAAAATAACATTTTTTACCTAGTCATAATGCACTTGAAATAGGTAGCCTAATGGACATTAAGGTATTAGCACTATTGGTCATTGGTTAAAAATGTTGAATGGCGAATACCAATCCAGTAAATCACTTAAAAAAATATTTTCTCATAATTTTAAAATAGCTATTTAGCTATGTCTATTTACAAAAATACAACAATTTCATGCCATCAAGTTTGTACAAGCAAATAAAAAAAATAGCTTTGATCCTAATTTTACAATAATAATATCAATTTAATTTTACATTGGTTTTTAACAAAGAGGCCTACACAGTCCCACAAACTTAACATGTATATTGTAAGGCTAGCTAACAATAATGTGCAATTTAAAATCATCAAGTATATAGTACAATCAAACTTATTCCAGGAAATGTTCCTGGATGAACTGCAGAGTTATTGTTTTCAAATGATTTTACAGGATTTAACTTCCATCACAAAACTCTGAGCCCAATAAAAAAAAAATACTTATATAATTTCAAGAAGGAGTGTGCGAAGCAGCAAAATCTTTTGATTTGATTGCATTCAACTTGAATTTTTGTTGTTTGCAATCGATGCATTTTGATTCGAGGCAGTTTGGCATTTTTATATTCATACTTTTCAATAGAGTGAAGTAAAAAAAAAAAATAATTTACCAGATATGTGTCCTGAAAAGTTTTGTTAATCTAATATTTGACCTATAATTACACTTACATGACATAATGACTTAAGGTGAAGAAATATTTATTTTCAATATTTATGGAGTCTGCTTCTAATATATGAAATGAAATGTGTTTATTGTCTTTTGAATTTATACAAATTATTGGCAATGTCATAAAACAGCTAAAATTATAGCATAGTCAGTTAATGAATACAATATAGCTAACTACACACAAAGAGATATGTTACAATACATATTTTAAATATTACAACTAAATAATCTTATTGTTAAGAAAAGTTCAAGGCATTTGGAATAATGGTTATTAAACCCTAGTTATTAAACCCTATAACCAACTAAGTCCAACAGTAATTTGGTCAATTTGCTATCTCTACTTAAAAATTAATAAAAGGCATTTCAAAAAATTCTTTTAGAGAATAAAAAGGGTTGGTCAAAAGCCATTTGTAGAATTTAGATTTAAAAGTATTTTCAGGATATTTTGGTATTAAATGTGCCATGCTTGTTGTACATTTTTAGTGAGATTACAATATGGCTTTTAAGAGTTTTAGACAGTCTAAAAAATCTATGGTAGCAACGTTTTTATTCCTTGTATTATGAACATGAGAATTTTGTTTGATAAGGCTGGGATTTTTTAGAATATATGATCAGAGTCAAATACATAAATTTTAATTACTGTTGGAATTTGTATCTGAATGAACAGATAGATGTTTATTCTGTATGAAATAAATCACCACTATATGAACGAATATTTGATAAAGTTTTATTTGTAAACGAATGAAGAAGTGTGTTGAATCATAACATAGTCAAAAACTAAACATTTTAACAAAAACAAGCAACAGCTGTTACATAATAAATATTAAAATATAAAGTATAGACTAAAGGCAACACAGCTGTGGCTAAGTTGACACCACATCAGGGGTTTACAGTGTTCCTGTAGGGGTTTCACAAGATATGATTCTAACTAACTTCTTTTGTAAGACTAAAATCTACCCTACTGCAATTTCCGTAAAAGATAATATTGTATCTGGAAATGGATTAAAAATAATCAAAGTAGGCTGTTTTAAATATAATTTTGATCTATACAATGTATTAGTTTAGTTATAAGACAAATTAAAATTACCCTTGAAAGCTTAGAACTTAATGTAATCTATATGAGGTCCCCAAGAAAGGGTCTTATCCAGATAAATACCAAGAAATTTAGGATGTTAAATATAATTTTGATCTCTACAATGTATTAGTTTAGTTATAAGACAAAGTACCCTTGAAAGCTTAGAACTGAATGCAATCTATATGAGGTCCCCAAGAAAGGGTCTTATCCAGATAAATACCAAGAAATTTAACATTGTCTACAAAACGATCCAACATATTTAATTCACACGGTCCTTAGACCTTAGCGGTTTTGGCCTTACCCAAAAACAAGTTTTGGGGTTTGATCTTTGTTTAAGAGGAAGCCATTAGATTCAAACCAAATAGAAGCTTCATTAATTGAGTTTTGAACTCTTTAAGTTTTTTAAGACATGTTAATGTTGGACATGTAAGACATTTTGGATTAATATTTAAAAATGTTGAGCGAAGCTCTTATACGTCGACTCTTATGCATTTCATAATACGCAAACTCCTAGACGGCTGAATCAATTGTTTTCAAATTTTGCATGGTGATAAAGACCATATCGGTGAGTGCCAACATCTATATGGCGTTAAAAAAGTCTCTCAGGAATCCGCCCCACTGGGTCTCAAAGTTTCAATGCAATCCTTATGGAAGCAGTATTTAACACATAAACAAAAACATATGATCAGCTGTTGAATTTTGAATGCAGTAGATAACGAAATAGCTGATAGCATTATTCCACAGATATTAGAACAGAAACGGTATGGATCATAAATATAATCAAATGACGACACTAACTTAAGGTCCGTGACGTAGGAGGAAGTAAAGGTGAGCAGTCTGGAGTGTGGAAACTGTTTATGACAATTAGATTAAGGTATCTGCATTCCTGAAATTCTATGGGAAGGGAGGAAAACAGGTCCGCGACGTTGGAAGTGGTGAAGGAAGTAGTAAAGGCGAGCTGTTCGGGGTGTGGGATCTGTTTATGACCATTATATTAAGGTATTTGAAATCCTAAAATGTAAAATGCTATGGGAAGGGAGGAAAACAGGTCCCCGACGTAGGATGTGGTGAAGGAAGTAGTCAAGGCGAGCTGACCGGAGTGTGAAAACTGTCTATAACGATTAGATTAAGGTATCTACAATCCTAAAATGCTATGGGAAGGGAGGAAAACAGGTCTGCGATGTAGGAAGTGGTGAAGGAAGTAGTCAAGGCGAGTTGTTCGGAGTATGGGATCTGTTTGCTAAGGGGAGGGAGAGAAACAGGTCCGTGACGTAGGAAGTGGTAAAGGAAGTAGTAAAGGCAAGCAGTCCAGAGTGTGGGAACTTGTTATGACGATTAGATTAGGGTATCTTCAATCCTAAAATGCTATGGGAAGGGAGGAAAACAGGTCCGCGATGTAGGAAGGGGTGAAGGAAGTAGTCAAGGCGAGCTGTCTGGAGTGTGGGAACTGTTTATGACGATTAGATTAAGGTATCTACAATCCTAAAATGCTATGGGAAGAGAGGGAAACAGGCCCGCGACGTAGGAAGAGGTGAAGGAAGTAGTAAGGTGAGCAGTGTGGAGTGTGGGAACTGGAAACCGTTTGTAGCAGTTAGATTAATGTATCTGCAATGCTGAAATGCTATGAGAAGGGATGGAAGCATGCTCACGACATAGGAAATGGGGAAAGAAGTAGTAAAGGCAAGCAGTGCGGAGTGTGGGGAATGTTTGTGGCAATTAGACTAACGTATCTAACATACTAAAATGCTATGGAAAGTGATAAAAACAGGTCCACGACGTAGGAAGTGGCTTGGGAAGTAGTTAAGTATGAGCATAGTGTAAGATGAGAACCATCTGTGGCAGTTGTATAATCAATCCTAGGCAAGGGAAGGAAACAGGCCCCACGACGTAGGAAGTGGTGAAGGAAGTAGTAAAGGCTGGCAGTGCAGAGTGGGGGAACCGTTTGGGCAGTTAGATAAATGTATCTGTAATACTTAAATGCTACGAGAAGGGAAGGAAACAGGTCTATGACGTAGGAAATGGGGAATGAAGTAGTAAGGCTAGCAGTGCAGAGTGTGGGAACTGTCTTTGGCAATTACATTAATGTATCTGCGATCCTAAAATGCTATGGGAAGAGAGGGAAATAGGTCCACGACGTAGGGGGTGGTGAAGGAAGTAGTAAAGGTGAGCAGTGTTGAGTGTGGGAATGGATTAATGTATCTGCAATGCTAATATGCTATGGGAAGATACTGTAAACTGTAGGTTAAAATGATTACGAAGCACGAATCGATACATATTTTCGATACATGCAATCGTTTACAATCGAAATTTACAACTGTGTTGACAACAGCAGATTTTTACTCCATAGAGGCTAAAAACGATTTTTACTTCCTAAAGAGTAAAAATGCTCCTTTAGACCCGCAACGCATGCATGAAAAACGACTGCTTTTACTGCAGTATGACAAAAACAATATAATATGAACCTTTGATGACTCCGCTCAATTTTGTGGATGCCTCTGCGAACGCCACCTAGTATCATTTGCATACAAATAAGTTTTACTGGTTATACATTCTGGGAGATCGTTAAACAAATTAAAAATAACAGAGGACCTAGAATAGATCCCTGAGGCACGCCATATTTTATTTTTAATTCTTGCCATTCTTGGGACCGTTCTCCATCACTATTGACTTTTTGTGTTCTATTGTTTAAGTATGGCTTGAAAAAAGTGGAGTTCAGTTGATACCATAAAAACTTAATTTCATTATTATGTCATCATGGTCCACACAATCCATGCCCTACTCAGGTGGCCTGAGCAAGTGACTTCCTCTCAAAGACCATTAGTACCTCATTAATCAATTTGTCTATTGCGTCTGATGTACAGTTGCCCTTTCTAAATCCAAATTGTGAAACACTTAAAAAGTTGATTCTTAAAAAAAAAAAGAATTCAGCTGATCAAAAACCACGATTCTAAACAATTTTGATACTACAATATAATGATTACAATGGTGTGGCAGGGAAATGTCTGTGAATTGCTTACCTATTTCATAAATATATGATAAAAAGTTAGGGCATTTGCTAGGAATTCTTAAGGAAACTGACAGGAAAGCAGGCTTGCCTTTAAATAAGTCCCCATAGAGACACATAAAATATACAACACAAAAGTAGAAATTTTCATGGTCAATGTCGATTTTTCAACCACTTTAGAAATGACAATGGTAGTTGCAATTTGAATCTATTACACTTTGTCAGGGTTGCCAACACAGCTGAAGAGACTAAAAATTGTTTTTACTGTTGCATATGTATGAATTTGTTCACTCATTATGAATAATCTTATCTAACTAATATTATAAATGTGAAAGTTTGTGTGTATGTTTGTTTGTTTGTTTGTTTGTTTGTTTTTTTTGTTTTTTTTTTGTGTGTTTGAAGTTCAATCACGCATTAATTACTGGATGGATTGGGCTCAAATTTGGCATGATGATAGCTCACATTCCCGATTAACATATAGGCATATTTTTATCTCAAAAATCCTTTCGGGCTCTGCCCCAGTGGCTCTAGAGTTTCCCATGTTAACCTTATGAGTACTCATATTTAAATGGAATTAAAGAACTTAGTCAGCTGTTTCAACTAAAAAGGTTGGTTCTATGATATGCAAAGGCATTAAAAGTTATAAGATTTACCAACAGTATGCAGCACTATTTTTTTTTTCATTTATGAAAACAGCTAATTTGAACTAAGCAGCAACAAAAAACTGTGATACACAATGAGAACTGTCTGTTTACAGTTATGTTTATGTTTTTAATTTCACGAATAATTTGTGATATATTGTTACGTTAATCTTTAATAATTTATTTTTTTCTATTGTTTGGGTGAAGTGGTAGAACATTATGTCTATGGTAGATGTGTAATACTATAGTATACCGTAAATTTAAAGAAGCAAATTTTATCATACTTTGTCCTCCCTCATTGCAAACGCTAAGCTTGAGTATAACCAATGGTATAACTGTACTAAGCATTATGCCACTCCCGTACGAAGGGCGGGTACTCTGCTAGTCCACTATATTTACACTGTTCTATATTTACACACGTACACACATATATAAAAAATATATATACACTAGCCTGCTATGAAAGGTGAGGAACGGGGATTATCTTATATTAAGGTTTGGTGGGTTTCTAGAGTGGGTAAACCATTGGTAGCTTAGTTCCCATCTTCTTAGTTCTGAGGGGTTGCAGTTTGGAGGCAGTTGTTTTATTATTTTTGAAGAGAAGCAGCTATTGAAATCAGATTTTGAATGTGATGAGGCATGGTTGACTACTGGTTTGTCTTTATAATTATTTTTTACATCTTGACGATGACCATTCATTCTGGTACGGAACTGATTCTTTGTTAGGCCTATATACTGAGCTGGGCAGTTTTTACATTGAAGCTGATAAATTACATTGCTGCTGGTGCTGTATCCTTGAATTTTGAAAACTTCATTTGTGGCATTGCTGGAAAAACTTATGGTGGGAGGGGGGGGGGGGCGGTTGATGGGACACATTTTGCATCTGGAAGTATTACATGAGAAAGAGCCGTTTGTTTCTGGTTGCACTGTCATTGGATCCGGATGAACAAGAATCTTTTTGATGTTGGGTGGTTGGCTAAATGTGGTGGTTGGGTAGTTTTCAGGAAATCCTTTGTGTGTGGAGAAGCTTGGAGAATTTTGAATCCATCTTTTAGAAAAGAGTTGAGGGATTGTTTGTAGGCCATAGTGGTATTCAGTTATAAGGTTTAGGTTTTGCGGCGGTTTCAGTTTCTTTGTTGGAGGGTTGTTTTATTGGGCTAATCGGATTTGGTTTTCTACAAGGTTTTTGGGATAGCCTCTTTCAAGGAATGCGTTGGAAATTTTCGAATTGAAATTGAAGAGATTGACATATGACGGTGCCATTCTTGTTCCCATTGCTGTGCCTTTAGTTTGGACGTAATTCTTTCCCTCAAACTGAAAATTGTTTTTCTTTAGAATAAATTTAGCCAAATTGATAAGAAAAGAAGTGGATGGAAGTGAGTTTTACGGTCGTTAATAAAAAGTGTTCCAAAGCTGCTAGGCCATGTGTGTGGGGTATGTTGGTGTACAGGTTACATCCACAGTTACTAGAATGGCATCAGGTGGCAAAGGTGTGGGAATACTGCTAATACTGTTCAATGAAATGGCGACCATACATAGTAGGTATTTTAAGCCTACCTCCTTTATTAATGGAGATGAGTGTAGGATGAGTGGCGCGATCTTGTAGTCTTGTTAGTGACTAAGGCCGACATTCCTTAGACACAGCTGTTAATTAATAGCCCATATAGCTAATTTTGAAGTCTGCCTAGGAAGTGATTGGTATCTTTCACATGGGAGTGTAGTTCTTTCACTATATAGGTTGAAGATGGGAATCAAGATAGGCTGAGATTCTTTCAGTTATAGAGTTGCAGCTGGCCACAATTGGTCTGCCTGTAGGAAGTAAAATTTGGATCGGTTATACTTAGCATTATGTAGTTTATGTATAGTTCTATCGGATGATCTGGTTGTAGTGGAGGTGGGTCCCAATTAGATGGAGGTTTAAATTTCATTAAACAGTCTTCAAGCATGTTTGCTTTATTCAGAGCATCAGGATGTTCGTACAGATAGTATTGTATCCGGAGGTAGGCTTCTGAGTCGGTGTGAAGGTTAGGCGTTAGGCCTTTAGAAAGTACCCTAATTTCATCCTCAGTTACATTATGGTTTTAAATCACACTCCGAATCTGATTTCAATAGCTGCTTCTCTTCAAAATTAATAAAACAACTGCCTCCAAACTGCAACCCCTCAGAACTGAGAAGATGGGAACTAAGCTACCAATGGTTCACCCACTCTAGAAACCCACCAAACCTTAATATAAGATTGTTATTCCCATTCCTCACCTTTCATAGCAGGCTAGTGTATATATATATATATGTCTGTGTAGATGTTTTAGGGGCGAATGTAAGGGGGGGGCCAGGGGCCTGGGTCCCCTCCGTAGTAATGAATATGAAGAAAAAATAGGTACCATAATCTATATACTTATTTAATACGCAAGCAGGATTTTTGTGACAATTACTCCTCCAAAACTGCTGAACCGATTGACATGTTTTTGGTGTCATTGGAAAGAGCTTAACGTGAAGTTGTGCAGGAAACTTTCTTTTTAGGGAAATAATTAGAGAGTGAGGCCCTGGGGCCCTTTAAAGTTTCTTATTTCTCCATAAGATTAACATGGCAAACAAACATTGTAATGAAATGAAACTCCAGCTGTTGTCAGAAATTAAACGTGAGAAGAAGAACATATGTTAATTGTAAACAGTCAATAAGTTTGCTAATTTGACAGTTTGCTACAAACATTTACTGACTTGGTTGAAATGAAATATTTACTATTTGAATTTGGGTTGGCGTAAATATTACAATGGGAAAAAGCGAGAGAGCCTGGATAAATTGATATACTAAATAGAAAACTGAATTAACACTGGGCTGCATTTCTTAGTAATCATTGAAATAGCCGATTTGCAAACTAAGGAAAAATAGGACAGTCATTGAACACCACCAAGGAGAAGAAATAGAAATAATGTTTTTTTTTAATTTATAATCGTTATTATTATGGACAACCTAATGCGGCTATGAGTAGGCTATTTGTAGAAAACACTAAAAAACAATATCAGTTTTTGAAAAATTATAAGATATTTACAAGAAATGTTGATTATATCGATCTGTAATGTACATCTTGAGTATTTCCATAATCTTTGAGTCAAATCTTATTTTAAAGTCATCAGAAATCATAAGTATTATTCGCTTTAAAATAACACCTTTAATACTTAGCAATTGCTCGAATTCGAGCAACAGGGACACTGGCTTACTGTTTAAAAAGTTTCATGTAGCGAATTTCTGACAACAGCTGGAGTTTCATAACAATGTTTGTTTCCCATGTTAATCTTATGGAGAAATACAAAACTTTAAAGGGCCCCAGGGACTCACTCTCTAATTATTTCCCTAAAAAGATTATTTCCTGCACAACTTCACGTTAGGCTCTTTCCAATGACACAAAAAACATGTCAATCGGTTCAGTAGTTTCGGAGGAGTAGTTGTCACAAAATACCTGCTTGCGTATTAAATAAGTAATAGATAAAAGACGTCGTGATAGAGAGCGACGAGTTCAGGTACAACCGTACCCACCTCGGCCACCTTAGGACTTAAGGTATGAAAGTTCCACTGCTTTTAACATCCGTTCAGATGACGATTTCTCAAACTTGGGCCCTTTAAATGAAATATCAAGCCAAAGTTGATTAAATTAACTTAATGGTGGCTTCTGTCCACCCGTGAATTCACGGGTAGAACCTCTTGTATACTTATTTAATACGCAAGCAGGTTTTTTGTGAGAATTACTCCTCCGAAACTACTGAACCGATTTACATGTTTTTGGTGTCATTGGAAAGAGCGTAACGTGAAGTTGTGCAGGAAACTTTCTTTTTAGGGAAATAATTAGAGAGTGAGGCCCTGGGGCCCTTTGAAGTTTCGTATTTCTCCATAAGATTAACATAGAAAACAAAAATTGTTATGAAACTCCAGCTGTTGTCAGAAATTAAAAGTGAGGAGAAGAACATATGTTAATTGTAAACAGTCAATAAGTTTGCTAATTTAACAGTGTGCTACAAACATTTACTGACATAAAAACTAAAACACTAAAAACAAGATCAGCTTTTGTATCAAACTGTTATGTACATCTTGAGTATTTCCATAATCTTTGAGTCGAATCTATTAAAGTCATCAGAAATCATGACTGTTATTCGTTTTAAAATAACGCCTGTAATACTTAGCAATTGCTCGAATTCAAGCAACCGGTACACTAGTATTAATTATTTATCATGAAACATGCGCGAAGTAGTAATCACCATGCAGACTGTGATAGTTTGTGGGAGTTGGGGTTGATTCAGACCGACTAGAGGTCCTGCCCGCAGCCCAGCTATCTTCGCTTGCAGCAGTGACCGCTAGAGACCAGCATATCTACCATAGATGAAGTAATATAATATCTATGTATCTTCATCTATGTATACCGTCGACAGGGGAGGGGAGTAATGAACCAATGAAGAGTTCAGTCAGTTCAGTGGTAGCTATTGTTATTGTTTGTTATTTAATATTTACATCTGTTCGACCTGTGTTGTACTGAAATGTTAACCAGCATATCTACCATAGATGAAGTAATATAATATCTATGTATCTTCATCTATGTATACCGTCGACAGGGGAGGGGAGTAATGAACCAATGAAGAGTTCAGTCAGTTCAGTGGTAGCTATTGTTATTGTTTGTTATTTAATATTTACATCTGTTCGACCTGTGTTGTACTGAAATGTTAACGTTTTGCAGTTTGCACAAAAGAATACTTATACACAAAAATACTTGAAAATAACCGGTATGGATCATAAACATAATTTAACATTTCTTGGCCCGAAAATAAACATTATTTAACATTGCTTAAACGGAAATTCCAAAACATAATAATGCTATTAGTATAGAATTCGGGCCAACAACGTCATTTGTTTATTTATGTTTATGATCCATACCAGGTTTTATTATAGTATTCCTAATTATACAGGAGTTAGAACCCATCCAAATATGATATTTATAATCACGTATTTGACTCCTAGGTTCAGATAAGTGTTCACAGATGGGATGACTCACTGTTAAATCTTGACCAATGTTTTTTGATTTAGTAATTGAGATATTTTCTTCCATTGGCTTGAATGGATACATGTTTATGATTTAATGGAACGATATAATGATACAGCTTGATCTTGATTAAGTAATGGTCACATTTAGTGCAAATTACCACAGCAAAACTGAGATAAAGTCATGGCGCGTCTACTTGAAATTACTTAACCTAACCTTAAATTAATCTCGGCCCCCCTCCAAAAAAAATATTCTATATCCGCCACTGAGATGTGTAAATATAGAACAGTGTAAATATAGTGGATTATTTATAATGAGTGAACATATTCATACATATGCAACAGTAAAAACAATTTTTAGTCTCTTCAGCTGTGTTGGCAACCCTGACAAGGTGTAATAGATTCAAATTGCAACCCATCCAAATATGATATTTATAATCACGTATTTGACTCCTAGGTTCAGATAAGTGTTCACAGATGGGATGACTCACTGTTAAATCTTGACCAATGTTTTTTGATTTAGTAATTGAGATATTTTCTTCCATTGGCTTGAATGGATACATGTTTATGATTTAATGGAACGATATAATGCCATTACCATTTCTCCAGTGGTTCACGAAAATTTCTACCTTTGTGTTGTAAATTGTTTTGTATCTCTATGGACTTATTTAAAGGTAAGCCTGCTTTCCTGCCTATTTCATAATTAAATTAATTTTTATGTGCAGCATCATATTGTTAAGCATTGTACCATATTATTGATTTTACAACTGAACATGTTTTGGTGTGAACGAATAAAAACCTTGATAAGATTTTTATTGAAACTTTCATCAATTAATTGGTTCACACTGATAGAATAAGAGGATGGAATCAGACCTACAAACTATAATACAAACTCTTTATTGGCTATGTTCAGCTCACTTGATAAGTTATAGACAAGCTTTAAGAGTTGTTTTTAAATTGTTTTGTATAGGAAGTCGTGTTAAGACTTTGTTGGTGTGCTTAAAGATTATATGTATCAATTTAGATTATATTAAAGTGTTTTGGTTCTTAAAAAATAAAAATAAAATTTATATTTACTTTTAGATTAAGAGCAATTTATACTCATCGAGAAAGGAGTAAGAAGAGGTATTTGCCAAGTAGTAACTTGTTCCAGTGAGGTGAAGAACAAACATTGATAATGTATCCCTGGATGTTAATATGACTAATAATGACTCTGAATCTAATGTACTTTGATGTAAATAACTTACATAGCTATTGGTGATGCAATGTCTCAGTGTAACTTATGCCCTACAATTGGCCCCTCCCTACATTAGTCGGATCATTATTTTTATTACCATCAAATCAAATCAGAATTCCGACTCATTTTCCATGAATCGCACTCGCACACCCTTAATTTCAAGATCTATTTTGCAAAATAACATTCCTTAGGGTTTCATGTTACAGTATATACTTATCAGATGACACTTATAAAAAGTCAATTTACATGTAATTATTAACAAGCATTCTAACATTATTATTATGCATAAAGTAAAAGATTGGATCACATCCCAAAATCTATTCCTGGTGGTAGTGTGCCTTTTTGTCTAGCTTCTTCAACATTCTGGAAGAACTCTTTAAAGTCTACATAGGCAGGTATTCGCTCAACTCTTTGTATGCTGGACTCATCAGAACCATGCGAAGTTGATGTTGAGTTGGTGTACTCAGTCCCAGTGCTGTGATTTGTTTCTGTAAAGAATTTGAAATAATCAAAATTAAAAAATTTAAGTTTTAATAATAAAAATCATTTTAAAAAGTCACAGAAATCAGGATGGTAAAATAAAACTATACAAAGTGTTCTATTTAAACCAATTTTGTTTTCATAGGTAAGGTGTTTGACATAACTAAAAGAGGAAAACCAATCAGTGTTGCTTCTTTTGCATTCCTCTAAATAAAATGAAATCAATATTTCGGCAATCATTTTCTGTTGGTTACAACAGATTTTAAAATAGCCAAAGATTTATTATTTGTGTATTTAAGAGCCCAAAGTACAACATTGCCGCTAGAGATGGCTATACAAAGCTTTAGCTGAGTAATACCGGTAATACACACAAATATTTCCTACCACCATTACTATTAACTTATCATGACACACATGGATTAACTTTTTAGTTGTACAAAAAATGTCATTTAGGTTATGTTTGTGTTTGATTATTTAGGTTATTTTATTTTCTTGGCGGTTGTTAAAAAGTATGAGCTAATTCGCGGCTGTGGCTGGTGTAGAAATGACAACAGTGAAATCAGCTGATTTAGCAATGTTTACAGATGTGGCAATGTGGTCATTGCCATGCAATGGTAAGAAAAAATATTTAATATTTTCACTAAAAATATTTGATGATATACAATAGTATTACAGAAATAATACCTAAACTGACCTTGTGTAAGATAAAATGTTGAATACAGTAACACTAAAAAAATACTAGTGTAAACATGTTAAAAATTAATAAATTAATAGTTTTTCCGTTGTATAAACAAACCTTTCCAATTGGTTTGATTCCATTGAATGAAACCTTTATTATTCCGCTTTGAAGTCAAGATCACAAAGGGCATAAAAATTCAAAAATATCTGATAAAATCGCCACTACTGAAACTGTAATATATTAAACAAAAACTAAGATACATGACTTCGTTTGCAATGTAGGGTTGTAGAAATATAGAGGTAAGCAGATATATAGATTCGAACTGCGTGGTATACAGCACACCAAGGGCCGCTTTTCCCCAACCCATTCTAGTTGAGCAATGATTTTGGTTCAAACTCTAGATTAACATGTTCGCTGCGGCCCATCAATGGTGGGTGTATACCCGATGCGGCGGCGCAGCGTCAATTGAATCTGTTTGCCGGGTGATTGACTTAAAAATTTCGGTCTTACAAATAGCAATAGCAAATAACATGCAGTGTGGGTTTTGGGTCAGTAATGACCCGGCCTCGTGAGGGCTGCGATCATCGTGGGTCAGTACCGACTCCACCCGCAGCGAACGTGTTAACCTCAGATTCACATTCCTCAAAATAATTCCTCAGGTTAAACTTGATTCAAATCCAGTTGAGTAATTTAAACTGTTGATATATGGGTTAAACAAGGAGAGAGCAATAATAACTTGATTTTTAATGGGCCAACTCTTGCCCTCAGGTTTTGGGTTTGTTTGCTCTACAACATTACCTAAAACATAGGGCTTCCCTTGTTTGTGCCAAAAATCTATTATATTATTAAAGTGATACAATCAAATTTTATGTAAACGGTTAAGGTCATTTACAAAAAAAAAAAAAAATAGGCATATGGCACATCAAAATGAAGCTTAGAGTGTGTAGATTTGCCGAAAAGTATTGATATGGACGAATTTCCTAAGGGCTCTGCCCCACAGGCTAATTTCCAAAGGGCTACCCCTGGCATATTTCCAAAGTTCAATTGATATAATTCAATTTAGTTCATGAAACAGCTGGTCAGTGCAATGAATTGGTGTTTGTTTATTTACTTGAAGATTGAGGAGGGTTATGTTTGGTTTTAAAGAAAGGTTGTATAAGTTTTGTTTAAGTATTGCTCAAAGTTTTTATTTTGTAATTTATATAGTAAGCTACATGGAAAGAGGCTTGACTAAAATTGAAGAATTATGGTAAAACATGTCATTCATGAAGCAGCAATATGAAGAAATTGATGCTAAGGTATGTGTCCGTATGGAGGTATGTTCTTTTGGATCTATGTTCTTTTGGAAACTAAATCAGAGTTGCTGTATTTTAAAACACACATCAGCACCACTTGAATAGCTCTCTAGATCACATTTTCTTCCCGTTGCAAAGCACGGGTATAGCAGCTTGTAAATTTTAAAAATCAAACTGGAAGTAATTAAGAGATAGTGTACAATTAGATGGATATATTTAGCTATATCTAACAGCTGATCGAAAGTTCAACTGTTGGTCTAGTAGTCGTCTCTTCTGTTGATAAACACCAGTTTTTGGTGGTTATGTCGTCGCCGGCGTTAAATATTTATTATTTTTTAAATGGTGTTGATTCTGTTGAAATTACATATAATCTGATCGGTTCGATATTTTATTTGATAATTTAGAGTGTTATAAATAAATATTCATGGGCTTGTGTATTTATACTTTACTAGTAAACACGTTGCTCGAATAGTTATTTAAAAACAAATAAAAGTCATCATAATTTCCCATGAGTTTAAAAGACTCAACTCATAGATTACGTACCTAACCAGTTCCATATAATCAACCTTTCTTGTAAATATTTTATCATTTTACAAAAGCTGATCTGGTTTTTTAATGTTTCCCACTATAGCCGTAATAGGTTGTCCGTGTTGATCTTCGTCAATGATAATGTAGGCTGCATGGTACCACCCATTGTCGCCAGTACGTTTACAAATTTCAGTCAATTTTTTATGGCGATAATATTTTGTTTACATGACTAAGAACTACTCTACTAACTTATTTTCTGCTTAACCTCTCTGTCGTAATTGTATTTGCATGAATTGGCATTCATTTGGCTAGTTACTGTTATATCGTAAATTATATTTAGGCTAGGCCTATCTAGAAAAAAAATGCAGAATTGAAAGGCCTAATGTCGTTCAGATGGTATTTTTTGTTTCCCATAAATGGGAATAATGTAAATCCTTCAATAACAGTTTTGTTAAGGTTTCTTGGATGTAGTCACATTCTTTTAAAATCCCTTGACTTTTATGAAAACATATATTTAATGATTAATGTCCATGCCGTACCAGTTTAATTCAGAGTTAGAGGGGTTTCCTTTGCCAATCATCATAAAGTTAAGTCCATGTTTCCAAAAAATAGTAGCACTTCGTCTAACATCCTTGTTCATTGTTTGTGGGAATCTTCATATTGTAGCTGTAGGTGTTCTTCATTATATAGGTTGATAACGATAGTATTTTTTTATCTCTATTTCTTCTACTTGGTGGCGTTCTATGATTTTGCTATGTTTCCATGGTTAACAAATCGGTTCTTTCAATGATTTCTCAAGAAATACAGTACTATGTCAGTTCATTTTTCTTATTTGGAAAAAATATCAAATTGTCCAGCCTTTCTCGTTTTTTACATTGTAATATGTACGAATGTAAATTTAAATAGTAAATATTTTATTTCAACAAAATCAGTAAATGTACCCAATGCGTTTCATTGAATTGAAAACTAAATAACAGCAATTCAATTATACAGCTGATCAAAATGTAAACAATTATGTTCTTCATAAGGATAACATGGGAACTTTCAAAGCCACTGTGGCAGAGCCCAAGGGACTTTTTCAAAAATGTAAGGCCAGTTTGCAAATCTACGCGACACTCTTTCCAATGGCATGTCAATGGATAAAATCGGTTAAGAAATGGCGGAGGAGTTCAACCGACAAAGTTTCATGTAGCGTATTAATTATATAGATTGTATTTGAGTCTAGGCCTACGTTCCTTTGCACATAGTTCTAACTATGGCTAACCCACAGAACCAGGTGTAGGCTATTATGCATGTAAATGGGTAAGTTCTGGTGTTTATTTAATCACAGTACGTTTTTACCCCCCTAAAAAATTTGGTACTTCACACGCACACAAAAAAAAGTGTGAAAAGCCGTCCTTTTATTTTAAAATGTCGTTTACAGAGCTGGCTTTATAAAATGCGAGGCCTGGGGCAATACATAATTGCTAGACCTTGTTTAATAATACCTACCGGGGGGTCCCCCCAGCGGAAAGGGGGTCCTCCCCTGGAAATTTTTGTAAAATTATACTTGAAAAGTCGTCATTTTAAGCACTTTGACAAAAAAAAATGAATCTTTTACAATGGGTGTGAATATTATTGCTAATTTCACATATTATTGTTCCAATTCCAAAGTGGATATCATAAATATTTCCCACAAAGTTCTTTACAATCATTAATAAAAAATGAACACTTCACTGTGGATTGTCGTCCCGTCACTTTGTAAATGCTCATAGGCTATCTTGTTTATTTACTTTTTGTCAAGTTAGGTTTATTGTGTTTTCGGCAGTTGGTCTGTGAAGGAGGTTTCAAAGGTATAAACAACATTACCTATAATTGTCAATGAGTTTTTAACAGACAGAAAAACACTAACAAATAAATAAAACTTGTAACTCACAATTATTATTAACGTAAGAAATATGCCACTAAAATAATGGCACTCTAATATTCAGGTTCAGGTGCGTTTGTTTACAATGGCTGTCAGGTGGGAGGAGGTAGGAAGGCCCACGTTCGTCGGTGGTGCCATGATGCTGCGTGGTATTGGCACCACGGCGCGCCAAAGCATAAAAGTACAACTCACTCACACTCACCGGGGCGGCGGCCGTGAGGCTTGGGTTCCGTCATCCCACACCTGTCGCTGTTAAACGATGTTTTTGTATTCTTTTGTGTTTTAAATTTTGTTTGTAGGTTTTTATTAAATAAATACAATAATTTCAATCATTCCTAATAAACCAGATATATTTTAGGCACACATATCAGTCTGCCCTTTATTTTATTAATTTTATTCCATAAATTTAACTTATTTTTAGCCATAGTAAGGCCTCGCACCCTAAGGACGGCGCTGGTCATTTATAGTTATGATTTTAAATTAAACTAGATTTGGGGAAAGTGGTCCTAAAACAATCAAACAGTAGCCTACTGTTAAGTTATGTGCCTAAACTCTGCTGGCAACAGCTGTGGGGGGGGATGGATTGCCTTGATATACCAATTAAGGCGTACAGTCATAACACAAAAATAAATACAGATTTTTTTTACTCGATCATTTGCAAGGACTGGTAAATAGTGATGGTCGAAACCGAAAATTTCTTATCTCAAAACCGAAACCGGAACTAATAATATATAATCCCGAATCTTGAATCAAAACCAAAATACAAAACTTTTTCACTAGCCTGGTTATTGTTTAAAAAATACAGGTAATACTGTAAACTGTAATAGTAATATAACTTACTTAGTACATGTAACAATTATTGTTTTGTTTCACATTTTACAGTTTCAGTAGTGGGGTTTTTATGAGATATTTTTATGCCCTTAACTTAAAGAAATTGGACTTACAACCCTGACATAATGGCATGAATACTCGTGTGTGACTAATACTCTTTAATTCTAAAAACTTTTTTTTATAAGCAACTAACACTAAAACAAATTAACTTCTAAACACTTACATAATGACATGAATATAAGATCAATCTAACATTTAGTGATCAATATTTATTTGTTATTAATAAACATTAACATGAAACTGTATTGTACTTGGGTTGTTGTTGAAATAGTACTCATGATACCTGTAGAAGTCCAGATTAAGATTGCATTAGTGTTAGTAATGATCTGTTTGCTCCATTGCTGCAAGTTTTAAAATTGTATTGAGAATCTAATATCGTAAATACTTAATACGGTACTTTTACTTTCTCCCCCTATACCTTAACCATAGTAGGCCTATATGGAGAAAGTATTGTTTTTGTCAAAATTTTCGAGTTTGAGTTTTGAGTCGATATATCCGTTTTGTGGTTTTCGAAGTGATGTCTGTGTGTGTGTGTGTCTGTATATGTGGATGTGTACAGAGCTACAGACTACACCTGTGGTCTGATTTTGATGAAATTTGGTGTGTAGGTCCATCCATGATACCTAAAGGCATTTTTTTTTCATTTTAATGAGGGATTTTGATTTTCCTATAAACACCCATAAAATAACAGAAAAATCGCATTTTCTCAAAAATGGCCCAAAACGATTTTAATAAAGATTTAGTATGTTGTAGCCCTTAAAATTCTGAACAAAACGGCAGAACTTCCATTATTGTAAACATTAGGGTTCACAAGTTATTGTAAATTACGGTATGTTATTTTTCCATAAAATAAGGGAAAATCATATTTGCAAAAAAACCCGGTTTTGATTGAAATTAGTATGTGATAATCCTGATATTCCAAACAACATAATGCAACCTCCCCCCTATTGCTAAATAAATTAAGGTTCAAAAGTTATTATAAATTATGTTATTTTCTCATAAAATAAGAGAAAATCATATTTAAAAAAAAACCCGGTTTTTATTGAAATTACTATGTGATAATCCTTATATTCCAAACAACATAATGCAACCCCCCACCCATTGCTATAAAAAATACGGTTCAAAAGTTATTGTAACTTATGTTATTTTCCCATAAAAAAGGAAAAATTGATTTTTTGGAAAAACACACGATTCTGGTTTAAATTTGTCTGTTATGGTCCTTACAATTCTATACAAAATAGTACATCCCTTCATTCCTGTAAAAATACTATTCAAAAGTTAATGCAACTTTTGTGATTTTACCTATTAAATATCAAAGTTACTCATCGCTTACCCATGATAAAGGTTGTTGACAGGCTAATTGTAGAAAGTATGTGTCAGATTGCTGATCCCGTTTGTTTTAAGTATTTATCTTTACGATTTGCAAGGAAGAAAAAAGAAAAAAACAGAGGGTGAGGCTTATAAGTAGACCATGGAATTGCATCACGTAATCATAAATTTTGTTTTTTTAACTGAGAATAAGAATAAGAATCCTTTATTGTCATTAGACACAGTTCTGCAATAGACATTGTCAAAGAAAACTATAAAATAAAAAATGTAACAGAGTCATGAACATTAACACAGTAGACCTTATGTAACATACATGTAAAACTTAGCCTATATCACAGAAGAGATCACAGTTGTCAATTGAGAATAAATATCATAAAATAAAAAAATTTTGAATAACAATGCATGTTACTTAAAATCTATAAAATCAGTAGCACTCAAATGTAAAACTCATTAACAGAATAAAGTGGGTGCTTTAGAAGACCATTTGTTACGACAGTTTTTAAAATTAGCAAAGGATTCAATATTCCTGACATGATGAGGTAGTATATTGTAAGCTTAAGCCCTATAACTTTAGAGCTTTAGGCTGCTTTGGTCAATCTACAAAAGGGAATGTAGAAATGAAAATACTGAGAATGCTTTTTAGGACAACCAAAATAGGGAACTGTGTTAGCGCTAAAACAGCATTGTGGGAGTTGGCCAAAAAACGCTTTGGAAAGTTTAGTATGAAAAGTACGACCAAAACTACCTGGAATTACTCATGCATTTTTTCTGGTTTGCGTGGTGGACACCCTGTGCAAGCAAGTTTGTAGAAAAAAGGAAAAAAACTTATCACAGTAAATTAAACAAATCTTGGGTTCTTACTTACTGCCATTTTTTGTTTGATCAAAAAAATAAGTGAAAACAAACCTGTTTGAAAGTTAGAGTTTTCAAGCGGTGGGATAGTCTTGATGGTGGGATTGGGGTTGAAGCGCACGTTGTGTGTGGGACTAGTGATTGCATTGGGTAGAGGGTAGTTGAAGTTGCGCACAAGCAGTGTGATGTCATCTCTGCGTGTTGCGCCGGCCTCAGGCACACCTCTCATGTAGACGTCGTGATGAACACGAACCACACGGTCAACTACAGCCTGAGCAACACCCATCAGCGTTGCCTGCATCCGAAACTAAAGACAAGACATCAGTCTTGCATTAAAATATTATTAAATACAGGGAACTTAACAAAAAGTAATTAAAATCTGTCGCAAGTGATTTGACTTAACTACATAGAGTGAAACATACAGGGTGTTCAAAAAAGATGGAAACATAATTTACGTAGTGATTCCTGGGTCAAAATAAGGAGAAAATCAAGAATAAAACTTATTCCAAAATCGCTTTGTTAACCAGTTATCCCCCATTTTGTATTTTTTACATAAATATTTTTTTCTTTAGATTGTTCCAACTGTCGGGCCAGCTAATAGAACTATAAGATTCTTTAAAGGAGGATTTAAAGCGAGAACATTTGGCATGATGGATGAAGAAGGAAAAGTTACCACAGAAAAAGAGAAAACACTAAGAATATGGAAAGACTATTTTGATGGCCTGCTAAACTGTGAGAATACTGTGGTTAATACTCCCGATGAAGATACAACATTCTATCATGTACAGCCTCATATAGACCCACCATCGTGAGAAGAGGTGAAAATAGCAATCAAAGAATTAAAATGCAACAAAGCTCCGGGGGAAGATGGGATCACAGCAGAAGTAATCAAGAGTGGAGGAAGCATATTGGAAAATGAAATCCACAACCTAATCACAACTATATGGAAAAAAGAAAAGATACCCACTGAATGGAAAACAGCAACAATCATTCCTCTACACAAGAAGGGGGACAAACAAAACTGCAAGAGCTACAGAGGAATTTCTTTATTAAATAATACATATAAAATACTTTCAAAAATCCTTGTCTTAATAGGCCTACTAAACCCCTATGTAGAAACGCTAATTGAAGAACGACAAACTGGATTTATGAAAGGGAGGTCCACAATAGAGCAGATTTTTCTACTAAAGCAAGTAATTTCTAAATATTGAGAGTTCAACGAGAATGTTAGTGCAATATTTATATATTTCAAAAAATCATACGACAGCATAGACAGAATCAGATTGTGGAAAAGTTAAAAATCATGGTTTGCCAGACAAATTAATTTAACTAACAGAAATTGTATGAAAGACTCAAAAGCCAAAATGAGAGTAGAAGGAGATCTATCTGAGGAGTTTTCCATCAACACCGGTGTAAGACAAGGAGATTGCATATCTCCCATGCTATTCAACTTAGTACTGGAAGAAGCCCTGCAGAAAACAAAAGAACTTGGATTGGGTAATAAGCTAGGAGTAGATCTAAAAATATTGGCATTTGCAGATGATGTGGTCATTTTGTCAGAAACAGTTGAAAACTTGGCATGTTTGGCAGAAGTAGCCTACTTATCACAGAAGCAAACGAAATAGGACAGCAAGTAAATGTAGAAAAAAACTTAAATAATAACTTAAATTGCTTTGGAAGACAAGCAATCAATAGAAACAGAAACATACAGATAAAGAACTTAACTATAAATTGTACAGACAGTTTCAAATATTTAGGAGTAACTGTAAATAGTAGAAACTCAGAAGACGAAGATATATTAACTAAGTTATCAAATGCCAATAAATTTTGGGGAGCCAGCAAGAAGTTGATCTCATCTAAAGTATTATCTCACAGAACCAAAATACAGTTATATAAGACAATAATTCAACCTGTTCTGTTATATGGTAGTGAAACATGGGTATTGTCCAAGAAAAATCCAAACCGACTTATGGTGTTTGAAAATAAAATCCTAAGAAATATATTTGGACCAGTGCAGGAGAAAGAAATGTGGAGAATAAGGAAAAATAGAGAGATAAGATCATTATACACCGACCCACATATTGTTGCAATAGTTAAAGGAAGAAGGTCAAGTTGGATAGGGCATGTGCTAAGAAGAGAGAAAGGAACAAGACTGTCTGAAGTTTGTAGAGCCACACCTGGAGGTAAACCTCCATCGGGAAGGCCAAAATTGAGATGGACTGACCAAGTATTGAACAACATCAGGACAGTGGGTGCAAATGTCAACTTGGCAGAAGACAGAGAAGGGTGGAAGAGGCTGGTACACAAGGCAAAGAATCAACTGAGATTTGTGGAGCCACGGCAGTAAGTATGTTTACATAATTAATACAGTAGGGGAGAATTTAAACGTTGTTGAGTGCACAGGTGTGCTGCGATTGGGGTTTAATATACTTGGACTGATCTAAAAGTAAAATAGTTTTCTGTGCTGCATTCTGTGGAAATATTGTGGCACTATTCCAAATCATGACTAATACAGAATGTTTAGATTATTCAAACCAACAGTTAGTGAAAGTAAACATCTGTATCACGACCGTCGATAGTTTTTGTGACAATAATAATTAGGAATGAACTAAATTAATAACATTTTATTTAAACACTAGCAGAGTACCTGTCCTTCGTACGGGGTTGGCATATAAGTATAAAATGATTATTGCAGTTATACTCAAGCTTTGCGTTTGCAATGGGGGTGAGCACAAAACAAAATGCAATGGGGGGTAGCGAGTTTGATAACATTTGCTTCTTTAAATTTACGGTATACGGTATTACACATTTACTACAGCCATGATGTACTACCTCTTCACCTATTCGCAAAATATCACAAACTTTCATGAAATTAATAGCATAAATATAACTGTAAACAATCCTACTTTGACAGTTCTCATTGCGTATCACAGTTTTTTGTTGCTGCTTAGTTCAAATTAGCTGTTTTCATACATGCAAAACAATTATAGTGCTGCACCCTGTTGGTAAATCTTGTAACTTTTTAATGCTTTTGCATATTATAGAACCATTTTTTGTTAAGTTGAAACAGCTGACTAAATTATTTAATTCCTTTTAATTAAATATGAATACTCATAAGGTTGACATGGGGAACTGCAGAGCCACTGGGGCGGAGCACGAAAGGATTTTAGAGGTAAGAATATGCCTATATGTTAATCGGGAATGTGAGCTATCATCATGCCAAATTTCAGCCCAATCCGTCCAGTAGTTAATGTGTGATTGAACTTCAAACAAACAAACAAACACACAAACTTTCACATTTATAATATTAGTAAGATGTCTTTTGTAAGTGTCCAGGCAACGAAAGGATATAGAGGGAAATTTTTGGAACACAATTTCTGACTTCGTAACTTTGTTTAGTATAGTTAGGAGGTTAACATACCAAAAGTCCCCGCCTCTAGCCCTTGTGCTGTGGGGGAGGGGGGGGCTTGAAGGTACCATTTTTCGGTTTTTTGCTAATATCTCGGAAACCATGCGTCCAAGCGAAATTATGCTAATATACAAAATTAAAGCTTATTAAATTTCCAGCAAGTTTGTAATTTACTATCTTTTGATATCTTGTATGGTTTTCGTGTTATTTGCCATCCAAAGTTTGTAAATTTGGAAAAATACATTTTTTTCTCATGTTTTTTGTTCTTTTTGACAAGTTGCCTCTCAAACTATGCACCCAAAAAATAAATGCTGGGCATAGGATTGTAGAGAATTAAATTCACTTCAATAATATATATAACTTTACTAGTTTACCTCCTTCCGTTCAGATTTTAAAGCAAATTAACTGTCAGTATAAAAAAATTAAATTTAATTAAAATTTAAGAAAATTAAAATCTAGTGTTGAGCAAGGAATTTGAAGTCTTGCAACAGCTGTTGACTACTTAATATATTTTAATTTATCACCTTACATTACTAATTTGGTTGGAACATTCACTATCAAGTAGCTAAGGTGAGTGATGGGCGTCTAAAAATGGCACAGATACCCTATAGAAAATATATACTTGTGGGCTGCCTAACCTGCTTCCTCACACTTGATGATCTAGCTAGTCTATTGTAATGGGAAAATATGGTGTTATAACCATGTTAATGCATATAAAAGTGTCTATATGACACTGGAAACCAATCACAACCATTAAATTTAAACAAAGATAAATTACATATTTGAATCAGTAAGTAGCCTACTATTCTTTCCCTTGCTATCTTAGTTTAATAAGGACTACCATCCTCATCATTTTTATCCTTTTTTTCTCCATCGGACCTATTTTGGAAATAGGTATACTGTTTTTCTTCATATTCTTAGTCATCTTTCCCAGGGACAACATTTTGACATTTTTGGCATACTTATTTTAGGCTTGCTTTTTTGCTACCTGATTTTGCACGAGTACAGTTTTATGTGCATAGGCAGAAAACAATTTTGAGGATATCCTTCAGTGTAGTTTCATGCTGAGTGTACTCTGTTACTACAGAGTTTTTATTATTCTTTTCCACTCTTACATAAGAGAAGGCAGGTTATTTCCCAGCCACAGCTGAACCTTTTGGAATGTACATGATAGGAAACGATGTTTGAAAGCACCATCAGTCGGAG
This sequence comes from Macrosteles quadrilineatus, assembly GCF_028750875.1. Lineage (NCBI taxonomy): Eukaryota > Metazoa > Arthropoda > Insecta > Hemiptera > Cicadellidae > Macrosteles > Macrosteles quadrilineatus. The sequence goes on from NW_026542594.1 coordinate 14,267,067, forward strand.
GAAGACAAGAGATATTAGGCTTGATGGAGACCATCGATTTACAAATTGACTTCTACCTGTATAGATTGAAGTTGAAGTGCACGATACCTCTCTCGCTGAAGCCCATATCAAATCAAGATGTACATTTTCCCTACCTTTTGTATTTGGGTGGTGTTGGAGAGGGGGCGTGAAAGACAGATGATGCATTTTGGGCCACTGGGGAATTCAGATACAACTTTGCATAAGCAACCTTGCTTTTCTCAAATGCTGAAGATTTTTTTGTTATATCCAGTAGAATCGCGTTCAAAATATCATCTAACCCTTGTTAAGATGTTATGGTGCGAGAAAAAGCACATTCCCTTACCTTCTTTCTTAGAGAATAAGAGGATAAAAACGATTATGAGGATGGTAGTCCTTTCCAAACTAAGATTGCAAGGCTGAATTGACTCAATAGTAGGCTAAGGCTACTCACTAATGTAATGTTTTATGTTAATTCCTACTTAAATATGTCAATTGTCTTGGTTTCAATTTTATGGTTGTGAATGGTTTCCAGCGTCATATAGACACTCTTATATGCATAAACATGGTTATAACACCATATTTTCCCATTACAATAGTCTAGCTAGATCATCAAGTGTGAGGAAGCTGGTTAGGCAGCCCACAAGTATATATTTTTTATAGTGTATCTGTGCTATTTTTAGACGCCCATCACTCACCTTAGGCTACTTGATAGTGAATGTTCCAACCAATTAGTAATGTAAGGCGATAAATTAAAATATATTAAGTAGTCAACAGCTGTTGCAAGACTTCAAATTCCTTGCTCAACACTAGATTTTAATTTTCTTAAATTTTAATTAAATTTAATTGTTTTATACTGACAGTTAATTTGCTTTGAAATCTGAACGGAAAGAGGTAAACTAGTAAAGTTATATATATTATTGAAGGGAATTTAATTCTCCACAACCCTATGCCCAGCATTTATTTTTTGGGTGCATAGTTTGAGAGGCAACTTGTCAAAAAGAACAAAAAACATGAGAAAAAAATGTATTTTTCCAAATTTACAAACTTTGGATGGCAAATAACACGAAAACCATACAAGATATCAAAAGATAGTAAATTACAAACTTGCTGGAAATTTAATAAGCTTTAATTTTGTATATTAGCATAATTTCGCTTGGACGCATAGTTTCCGAGATATTAGCAAAAAACCGAAAAATGGTACCTTCAAGCCCCCCCCTCCCCCACAGCACAAGGGCTAGAGGCGGGGACTTTTGGTATGTTAACCTCCTAACTATACTAAACAAAGTTACGAAGTCAGAAATTGTGTTCCAAACATTTCCCTCTATACCCTTTTTTTAGCATTCGTTGCCTGGACTTATAACACTAATAATATTTGTTTACATCCGATCATAATATAATATCCTAAATAAAACACATGTTTTATTTGCAGTCTTTATGAAACATCCCCCTCCTTAAAGATCGAGTCTCCTTGGAGGATGTACTTCACGCCCGTGTCTAGTCTTGTAACTTGAGTTGTCCTCTCGTGGTTTTGGACTTCTGGTACAGACACTTTGTTGTTTTGTTCCGTCACATTGTCTCGTGATGGTGTACTTTTCAAGTCATCGGGAAATGGTAGAAGATGGAAATGGTTTCTTCTTAGATCTCTTGTATCAGTCCTGACAATATATGATCGTGGCTCAGTTGCTGGTTTTACAACCGTTCCAGGTTTATTAAGTCAGATATCCAAACACTGTCTCCAGATTTCAAACTTCCAAGAGATTTGGCACCATTCCTGGGGCCCATTTCATAATAAAGTACAAACTAATATTATTAGTAAATCAGCTGATCGCCCAATGCAAATCTTATGGAAATTACAAGTTACAAGTTGTAACTTGTAACTTGTAGTTTCTGGAGTCATAATTTATCTTGTACTTTTCCCTGGATCATAATATAATATCCTAAATAAAACACATGCTTTATTTGCAGTCTTTATGAAACAACATCTGCTTTTAATTTATATTTATTTGTAAACATTGTAGTTCAAAAAGTCTGACATTGGCCCACTTAAAACCCATCATGCTCACAAAAAAATATTTCAAGTAATAAAATAATGTACACAACTATTGTACAAGAGGTAAAATAACTCAATAACTGGTAAACATACTATTACCTCACTAACAGTTAGTCTCGCTATCTCCTTATTCACTTGATCTTCCGAGACACCACTTTCTTCTAATGACTTATACAAACCGTCTGACATCAACAACAGAAATCTGTAACACATTAGATTTAGATCATTAACTTTTAGGTTAAGTAACTTTATTATCAGAAACACTGGAAGTTGACTAATAAATCCTCTCTCTAACTCGCACATACTGTAGTCAATTAAGGCTGAGACAATGGTGATACACTTCGTTTTTATTCCAATCATGTTGCTGATGAGAGAGCTGTTTTTCTGTTGAAATTGGCAATTAGCAATAATATGTGACTAGGTGAAACCCGTCGAAATCGACGGTTACTCTCAAGGCTTATGCTAATTCATCTAAGGAAAGTTTGGTTTAGTGGAATATACTTTAAGTAGCTGCTTAAATAGTATTTACTCTTTATGCCTTTGTTATAGCCGAAATGTCGTGTTATTTTCAATCATGTTAACAACCCAGTGGGCCACGGTCGGTAATATAGGCCACTGCATATAATTTCTCAAGATAGGTACCATTTTAGGCAAGGTTTCTGTCTTTGGATGTTATTAGACATGATAAGAGCACAATAAACTTCTTCTGCAGATAAATAATCTGCTGGAGAAATATAAGCCGAATTATAAATGTTACAATGCGAGTTCAAGCATTTTGTAACTATATGGGTAAGTTACATATTATTTTTTAGGCTGCTGCTCAGTGCACTTTAAGAATATATATATTAGAGATAAATTAAATGGTTTTTGTTGCTGAGTAGCGCTAGTAAACTTGTACAACTCATTTTGTTATTCTATTAACATTAAAAGGCTCTCTAAGAGTTCAAATTCTTATTTGTATACATATCTATATTATGTGTTCACTATGATGAATGAATACTTTATAGCAACCTCTCTGAAAAGTCTGTAGTAAATTGCAGAGTTATAGCTTAATGACACTCTAAATCGTGCACATATTTCTACATCTACATAAAGATTGTAAAATGTTTTATCCAGTTGCTGTAAACTACTATTAATTTAACAAAATATGGACACGGCTCAAATGGAAAACTTGCCCTTCTGCACTTGTATTATTTTGTATTGTATTACACATTCGACTATTTTTCCAATGATTGAAAACGTGTATGACAATAATCTCATGAACCTATGATGATCTGTAGAATAATATGATAAAATATAGGCAAAAGTGGTGAAAAAGGCAGACAACAACCCGTACAACAGATATTAGATAGTTCAATAAGATATTATTGTAAGAGTTCTGTGATAAAAGGAATTTCCACTGATTTCGTAATGAAACGTTATATTGCAAAATATGACATGATACAGAAGAAAATCAATTTTAAAATCATAAAATAACATTGCAAATACTTCTTCTGGACAACTCAATAACTCCCAATAAATGTGTTTTGTTTAAAACACAATTTAAAAATCAACAGCTGTTTCATTAAGAAGTATTATATGGCCAAAATGTAAACAAAGCTGCCGAGGGATCTTAAAAGGCTTCTGGGGCAGAGCCCTAAGCGAATTTACTTCGTTTATCTTTTGATAACTACTCATCTAGAGACCAAGACCTTTCTTTAGACACCACTATCAAGTTTCTACGCCCAGCCGTTCTCTCAAATTAGTGGAGACAAAGTTTCAATTAAATATGTAGATTCCCCCATGTTAATCTTATGGGAGAAAACCCAACTTTGATGGAAGATCCTGGCCAAACTAATAAAGGTATTAAAAAACTAAAAACACTTTGCAAAACTACAGATCAAGGCCATTGTTTTGACATTTTAATCATCAAAATCGGTTCAAAAATGTGGGAGGAGTTCTGTTTACAAAAATCGGCTTAGCGTATTATATATATAGATTTGTTTATTCATATTTTAAGTTTTGATTACTTTTGAAGAGGTATGCTAAATTTTTTTCTTTTGTTGCTATGAAATTAGACAAGTGGATTTTTGACCGAGCTGAGCTTTCAAAAGAAATGTTGAGCCTTATGCCTTGTAGCAAATTTCCTCTACAGGGAAGATACTATTAACCAAAGATCGCACGGTAAAACCAAAGATTACATATGCTACGCAAAATAGATATTGCACCTTACGGTAATTTTGTGCCAAGTCGTTTTTGGATGGGGCCACCTTCTCGTAGTTGGGTGGTCCCTCAACAGAGGCGCTGTGTCAAGTCTCGATCTGCATTACCATTCAAGTTCGGATGAGTTAGGTAATGTTCGCGTGCTCGGGATTAACTTTCCTGTACGCAACGCGCTCGCCAACCCATCGTCATCGTATCTCTAGTTTGAAAGCGCACAGCTGTCATTAATGCACCATAACTTTATCTTTTAGCGAATTTCCCTATAGGGAAGTAGCTATTACCGTAGGTCTCATGGTAAGACCTAAGCCCGGGACCGATTTACTTTTTCATTTTGATGTCCCCAGAGGCCAAAAACACGTTCAAATTTTTATATATCTATATATAGATATATATATATATTAAATATGATAGCAAATAACATTAATACAAATAAAGAACATCAAGACATCTATGACAAATCTGGCATTTACAAAATTAACTGCACTGATTGTGAACACTTCTACATTGGTCAGACAGGACGCTCTTTTAAATCTAGATTCAAAGAGCACATTCAAGCTCTTAAGAGTAACAACAGAACATCCATGAAATCAAACTTTGCTGAACACCTTTTATCGACCAACCACAATTACACAAATTTAAAAAACAACATGAAAATTCTAAAAGTTTTAAACAAAGGAAATCGAATGGATTCAACTGAAGAATATTTCATATACGAAGAAAATCTAAAAAAATCCAAATCATATTTTAAATAGCCAAATTCCTTCAAGAAACCCAATCTTTGACCAAATTTTAAAATTAAATAATCAATAACAAAAAAGTTTTTCCAAATCCTATCTAGTTCTATAAACCATCTGTGTATATAAATTATATTTATTTACAAACAAACAATATAAACAACGGTTAAGTGTTTAATGTATTTTGAAGTTTGAAAATGGACTAATGTCCGAAACATGTCACTTCTTTTTATAAAATATAATATTCAGGGTGCTCAGTTGTACTTATTTACTTAAATATTTATTATATATCTAATATATAAAATTCTCGTGTCACAGTGTTTGTCTGCAAACTCCTCCGGAACGACTTCACCGATCGTTATGAAATTTGGTGTGTAAATTCTGTAGGTATGCAAATCGGACGTAAACTATTTCCCGTTTCGAAATTCTTAAAAGGGCTCCGCCCCAGTGGCTCTGGAGTTTCCCATGTTAACCTTATGAGAAATGGAATTAATGAATCTTAACAGCTGTTTCAATTAAACAAGTTGGTTCTGTTCTATGATGTTCAATAGCATTAAAGTTACAAGGATTACCAACAGGGTGCAGCACTATTATTTCTTTTACATTTATGACAACAGCTAATTTGCAACCAAAAGGTGAGTGAGCGTAGCGAACGAACTTCAACTTGGAGGCGAGTGAGCGTAGCGAACGAGCTAACCTGAAGGCAAGTGAGCGCAGCGAACGAGCTCCAACCTAAAGGTGAGTGAGCGTAGCGAACGAGCTCCAACCCAAAGGTGAGTGAGCGTAGCGAACGAACTTCAACCAGGACGTGATTGAGCGATGCGAACGAGATCATCTTGAAAATTAAACGTAACGGTACTTTCTTTCCATCGGTCTGTCTTAGGGGAAACCTATAACTTAGGCGATACGAAGTTCAGCACTTATGAACTGAAGTACTGCATACAGTACACATGAAAATGTCAGCCAGTGTAGTAGGTCTCTAGAAAACTGACCAGTAAGCTGCAGGGTGTCAGTAGAAACCAAAATCGATTCATACCATATCATAACTATCTCAGTAGTACTGTATGATTCAGTAACTTGATAAAGAGGTACATTCCAAAAGGCTCTGATCTCGGATGGGCTGGGCAGGCTTTGCATGGCGGAGAGAAGATACTTCAACTTTTCAAAGTGTATTCCAAGGAGTACTACAAGGTAGACGACCACTTGGAAGACCAAGTAATGAAAGACATCTTCAGACTGGTATCTTCCTTAGAAATGGCAGGGGATAAAATAAAACGGGAGGCCAGGGTCATTTTAGAGGTTTCAGTAGCCAAGGTGGTAAAATAAGGTACGGTAAGTGATAGTAGGCCTATGCAGTGGAAGGTGGTATGTAGCTACTGTACTCAAAGCCAGTGTGTCGGCCACCAAGTTGTAAACTAGCTGTTCTGAATCATATGCAGTTTTAATGAACTACTCGATTCCCGTACGTAGGACGGGCCAAACAGCTCGTTTAATTTAAAATTAAAGTGACCACGTAACAAAGAGCTAAAGGATACTAAAGGTTTACTGATATAAACATGAATTAATAAAAATCTTAAAAAATTGCAGTCACAGTGATATAATAAGCTTACAATGTTATAGTAGTTTTTCTGCATTGAATTTTAACGTATATTTAGAGAACCCATAACAATCCCATAAAGTTTTAATAATTAGTTCATGGAGCAGAAATTGCAGAAATCCTGGAGCAGAAATTGCCTAAATTTGTGAGTTCGTCGACTTTTCTGTTTTCGGAATTTTTATCCACAAAGTTTGCTTCCGGATTTCTAGACTCACGCAATATCTTGCTACTAACTCACGATGAGGAATGTATGTTTAGTCAACTACTACCTAACCATTCGCTGACTACTTGACCTGTTTAAACGTAGCAATATATCAATTATCAATTATCAATTATTTAAGATGGGGACGCCACTATGTGCGTATTTTAACCCAAATATGAGTGAAGGATGAGTGTAGGATGAGTGGCGCGATCTTGTAGTCTTGTTAGTGACTAAGGCCGACATGTTCCTTAGACACAGCTGTTAATTAATAGCCCATACAGCTAATGGCAACTAAGGGACCTACAGTTTATTGTGGAATCCGAACCACATTTTTTCCTCATAATTAACGAATTGGTCTAATTATTTAGGATAGTACTGCGGATAGTCGTAGTACTCACTAGTGCGGACGTAAATCCACACCAGGTAGCATCGCATCCACAGTGCATCCCTATAATTATCCACAATTCGTGACCTCCTAGTAGCTGGATTACAGGACGACGCCACCCGTCCCAGTCTTGAGTTACACATAGTAGTTTGTGGGAAGAACATTTATCTACACAGATCGGCATTTTTTTTCAAACTACGTATTATCTCATCACATTATTGGTGTTTTGTAAGTGCCGTTTGCAACTGAGCTTTGAAGAAAATGTAGAGCATAAGATATAAAATATAGATTTCAGATTTGGATTGTTTTATATAACAAATCTTTCAACTGACGACTATATAAAATATATTTAAGAACACATAGTTTTAACAACAGCGGAACCTTAGTTGTATATAAATTAAAGAGGTCATCTTTACCACGTAAAAACGATATTTTCCTTGGAAATTGGAGGTCAGTCACACTCGCAATCACACGAAAGTTAACTAACCCGAGTGACCCGACATCCCAATTTACTGGTATGGCCTGTTTAAAACATTATATTAAACAATAGGTCGAATACTTTGTACCGGAAGCCTGTAACTAAATTTTACAACAGGCATTTCGTTCGCCTTCCCAGTATAGCTATTCATGGTAAGTTCCTGAATCAACATTAAGGCATTGTATTGGCATAGACACTTAATAAACACTTAAACCACAACGTTCAACGTACGTCTATTTTCAATTGATAATAAATTACAAATTATTGTATAATTGTATGATGAAGGTAGTTAATAATATATTTCGGAACTCTATCATAACTGTTTTTAGGCAGACTCTAAAGATAATGAGACATTGACAAAAGAAATACTGGTGAATTTATCGCTATGTGATTAAGGGGCTGCCGCGAGATGGTGGTGATCGTCTGTAGAGGCAGTAACGAGTGCACACTGCTGAGTGACAACCGGAGTACATCCATAGTTTGTTAGTACAGTACATAACTAGTTATGTTGGTAGAGCTTCCTTTTTACTTCTCATATCTATAAGTATAAAAGAGGATGTTTGTATATATATATATTTGTTTGGCAGTGATAAACTCAGACACCGCTGAACCGATTGCCACGAAACTTGGTACATACGTGTAGAATTTCATGGAATAGGTTTATACACCATCGATTTCGTGATCCGTCTAATCGGCTCCGCCCCAGTGGCTCTGGAGTTTCCCATGTTAACCTTATGAGAAATGGAATTAATGAATCTTAACAGCTGTTTCAATTAAACAAGTTGGTTCTGTTCTATGATGTTCAATAGCATTAAAGTTACAAGGATTACCAACAGGGTGCAGCACTATTATTTCTTTTACATTTTATGACAACAGCTAATTTGCAACCAAAAGGTGAGTGAGCGTAGCGAACGAACTTCAACCTGGAGGCGAGTTAGCGTAGCGAACGAGCTAACCTGAAGGCAAGTGAGCGTAGCGAACAAGCTAACCTGAAGGCAAGTGAGCGCAGCGAACGAGCTCCAACCTAAAGATGAGTGAGCGTAGCGAACGAACTTCAACCAGGACGTGATTGAGCCATGCAAACGAGATCATCTTGAAAATTAAGAAGTTAAACGGGGCAAAGCCCGCGGGTTACAGCTAGTTATTTATAAAGCAGTTAGGTTCAAAATGCAGTTCACACACTAAACGTGAATGTAAAGCAGTGTCGGGAAGGCCTTTCCGTTTTTTGATTGCCGTGTTTGCCATTTATCACATACACTCGTCTTAATACCTGGTATTGTTCATGAAAATATCCACAACATAATACAATTGTAATTCGCTACACATAATACTAACACTTCTTCACTCTTGCTAATCCATCTTCTAATAAACCTCATGTTACTTACATAAGCAAACAACCACAAAAAGGTTAACCATAACAATAAAAACAGCAATAAAAAATATGTAAATAACAGCTGGTCATGTCGGCAATGAAGTCTTAGGTTGTGAAGACGTTTGCTAGGCTTCGCATGGAAATTGATATCACAAAAATGGCTTGGCTGCAATATCTATTTTGCGTAGCATATTATGTAATCTTTGGTAAAACCTAGGCCCTGGAGCGATTTGATTTTATTCATTTTGATGTCCACCAAGGCCAAAAACAGTATTCGTTTGGATATACAGCATGTTCAAAAAAGGTGGGGACATAATTTAGGTAGTGATTTCTTGGGTCAAATAAAAGAGAATATCAAGAATAGAATTTTTTTTTTATCACTTCGTTAACCAGATATCCGCCATTTTATAGTTTTTACACAAAAATTATACACAACACAAACATTTTTATCTTTAAATTTTTTCAACCGATCTTTATGAAACTTGGAATGTATGTTAAGGTAAAAGAGACCCATGTTAGAAAAAAAGTGGTCTTGATTCAATTTAAAATTTCAAAATGGTGGGCATTTTAATTTTTTAAACTTCAATTACTAATATATAGCTGATTTAATGAAAAAAAAATAATTCCAAGAACACATTTTAAATTCCTTATCAAGGGATATCAAGTTCAAAAAGATTGAATAAAAAACCTGAAATATCAAGTTTTTTGGTGTAAAATGGGGTAGAATAAAGCCAAGCTAGTCTGGTTTCAGAGAGAGTTAGCAATGCCCGATTCACTACAGTTATGGTCTACTCCAGGGGTCTACAACCTACGGACCGTGAACAGATTTTATCCGGCCTACAAATGCCTACTGGGAAATAATTATTTTTATTTAATTGGAATAAATTTATGATTGTCGAAGTCGCAGTAACCGTAAGTAAATGTTGCTGTCTCGGTAATGATGAGATCGTCACTCCTGATCGCGGCAACACTTGCAAGTAAATGCTGCAGTCTCGGTGATAACATGAACGTCATTCCTGACTGCAGCTAGACATAGACATTGACATAGACATAGACTTTATTTGCACAAAACATTTCATACATGTCATAACATTTAGAATAGGTGCATTGTCAAAATTAAATCCATACATAAAATATTTAACATTAAAACTTTTAACTTAAAATCAAACACTTAAAAAAAAAATTTCTAAATTGTAGTTCTGTAAAAATCTTCAATTAAGTAAAAAGCCATGTCAATAAGAAAATTATCTATTGTATCTTTAAATTTGGTTTTGCTTAATGACTTATAGCATGGCGGAAGCACATTGTACAGTCTCAGCCCAGCGTACAATGGAGATTTTTCATATAGGGTCAAACGGTGTCTGGGGAGTCTAAATATATTTTCATTTCGGGTTTCATACCTGTGATTAAAGTGTATTGTTTCTGGTAGCTCATTTTTAACTGAATGTATGTAATTTAATAATTCTAGAATATACAACCCCGTTAATGTATGAATTCTTAAATTTTGAAAATGTTTCTACAAGAACTGCGTGGATGAGAGTTGGTAATAATACGAATAATACGTTTTTGTAACCTGAATAAAGTTTTAATACCAGTAGCTTGACCCCATAAAATTATGCCATATCTTAACACTGACTCCACATAAGCATGATAAACTACTTTAAGTGTCTCAATAGAAACACAGTCCCTTAAATGTATGAATAAAGATGATATCGACCTAATTTTGTTACGTAAATAATTCAAATGTGAATCCCATTTAAATGCGTCATCTACGTAAACCCCTAAGAATTTATGAGCTTCAACTAAATTAAAGGAACAGTTTTCCATATTTTTGTGTCTAGTAGATAATTTAATAATATTTGTTTTTTCAACATTAAGTTTTAACCCATTTTCTAAAAACCATTGCTCCATGTCCTTTATCACACTTTGCAGAGAAGAAAACATTTCAGTTGTATTATTATTTTTGATCAAAGCAGTAGTGTCATCGGCAAAAAGAATTAGTTCTTTATTAATAGCTTTTGGAAGATCATTAATGTAAATAAGAAAAAAAAGTGGGCCCAATACTGAGCCTTGGGGAACACCTGTGGATATAATTTCCCATGGTGAATAATGTTTGTTGTTATCTTCTAAAATTAAAGTTCTTTGTTTTCTTTCAGAAAGGTAAGATTGTATTAAAGAAAAGCAACTCCCCCCAATCCCATAATCAATAAGTTTTAGCAACAGGAGTGAGTGATCCACACAATCAAAAGCCTTAGACAGGTCACAGAAAACACCTGCTGTGGCCTGAGACCTGTCCAAGGCCTCTGCAATCTCATTAACAAACTGAGTAAGAGCAGAAACTGTGCTTAAGTTTTTTCGGAAACCTAATTGTTTATTGTAAAATAAATTATAATATAAAATAAATTGCTACTCAGCAATACTATGGTTGTCACTCACGGTCGCGGCAATACCCGTAAGTAAATGCTGTGGTCTCGGTGATAACGTGATCGTCATTTGCGATCGCGGCAACACTCGTGAGCATATTTTGCGGTCTCGGTCATACCGCGATCGTCTCCCGTGATCGTGACTGCATTGTGCGGTATCAGTAATACTGATGATCTCCAATGATTGTGATTAACTTATGATGTTAAAAGAGAACCAATGGAATGCCGGCAATGAATAGAGACTCATTGGCTCATTGGTGATCATTGTAGTCCTTGGTCCATAACGAATTCAAGTACAATTCTCGGTGCCCAGGTTGGCTGGATATCCAGATATACTGTTTAAATATGTGAATAGTACACCTCTCTCACACTTTCCCAAGGTTTTCCAATAAGAGAAAATTAGCTGTAAGCATGCACCTAGTGATCTTAATACAGATCTTCCAAGCTAAGTGAACCTTTGCATTGAAAACAGGTCAACATACTGTAATCCTGATTTGACCGACTTTAAATTGGCAAATACAAAATTCTCCCTAAAATTACTATTAGTTTTAGCTTTATACTCTTTGTAACCTCATTGTCAATTATTCTTATCGGCATTACAATTGATTTATTTATTGCAAACGGCAATACACCAATACAAAAATATAAATTTTTTTTTTTTACTAGGCCTATAGGTAAGATTTACTTACTTTTGCCTGAAGGTGTCAAATGTTTACATATGCTGTACATGTTTCGAGCTACTTACAGCTCATCTTCAGCAGCATTCTTGAATTTTAAAAATCACATCAAACGATGTTTGTCGACTATTTACAGTTTATATACACACAAACACAAAGAAATATATACAAAGAACCCGCGTTTTACAGTTGTAGGTACCGTAAACATGTTTACGTACGCACGGTTAAATAAAGATAACCTCGACCGGGCGACATTTGTAGGCCAACTGAGGGACCTGAACACGGGAGAGTGTATCAGCTGACTGGCGGTTCTTATTTCCAGTTTTGTTATCTACATCACAGAACAGCTGATGGGTGATTTTGTCTGAATATTCCTCTCATTTATTTAACATAGTTTCATTGCCAAGTCCTCTCATATGTTGGAAAATAAATAATTCCTCCCATACTTTTGCTTTGTTTTTTCGGCTACAACTTTTTAAAACACTTGTCATACACAGTCATACTTAAAAACTTACATTTTAGAAAATAACATGGTAAATATAGGCCCTACTGTAAAATTAATTTATATTAACTTTCTTTTGAATTTGATTAAGCATAAGCCTACCGTACTTGTTATGACCAAGTATGAATATGATTTATATAGGCCTACTCATAAAAAAATGATGTGAGGTAGGTCAATTATTTTGATTGGTCACAACTACATTTGCACAAAAACATAAGGAATTTTAGTTAGTTAAAATGTTAAATACTGTATAGCAAAAAAAGTCGGCAAGAAATGTTAAAAATTCTCGGCTGATCTCTTATTTAGAAAACTAACTCTTTGTGGGTTATTTGAAAGGTGGCTTACTTTACTACACTGAAACATTGAGGGTCTGTCCTTTCCTCCGAAAATTGTCAAAGTGGCCCTTGAGTAAAAAAGGTTGGAGACCCCTCGTCTACTCCATGCACAAAATAGCAAAGAGAGACTATTCTGGTGAATAACTTCTTGATCAGCATCGTACATGTTATTAAATTACCTGAAAAAAGCAAAAATATATACCTCTAATAACACTTGTAATAATATATTTACACTTATACTGTTGACTTACAAGACGGTAAATACATATAAAAGTTGGTAAGTGGTGATAGATTTTGATTGGACACTCCAATCATCATCAGACCCAATATATCATATCATATTGGGTCTGATGATGATTGGAGTGTCCAATCGAAATCGATCACCACTTACCAACTTTCATTAGATTTACCGTCTTGTAAGTCAACAGTATAAGTGTAAATATATTATTACAAGTGTTATTAGACGTATATACTTATGTTTTTTCAGGTAGAATTTGTGTCCCAGCAGTAAAAAAAAACTATAATTAAATCCAAAAACCCCAAAACCTATTTTCATTTTATTATTCCATTTATAAAAGACATAATAAATACAATTTATGAAACGACTTATAATACAGCGTGTTTATAAATGATTCATCAGGTTTTAAAACTTTGTATTGACCTTAATACTGAACAAATATCGATGAAAACTTCATCAATAGAAAGAACATTTCTTAAAATCTTTTAGATATACCCTACAAGTGCTCAATGTGCCGTCCATTAGCAATGGAAAAAGTTTCTAATCGATGTTGTAAATTGTCCATACACCGGCTAGCACAGAAAGACTGATTGAATCTACCACAGGCAATGCTAATGCATTTAACGTAACCTTAAATATTTTGGGGTAATTGGCAGAGAGAAAACGGCTAAGTAACTCTTTCTGCACATGTATTAAAGATAAACTTGAGTCATAAATAAATACCCAAAAGCAGGGTTTCTCTTGAATTGTAATAATTTTGAATTATGTAAGCAAACCCGAGAAAATAACAAGAACTAATAGGCCTTTTGAAAATGCTCTTTAATCACACGTTAAAAACATTAACGTTGGATAAGAAATTAGTGAGACTAGTTGCTTTGCCCGTGCTTCACTACGGGGTGAGAATGCAGAACAGAATAATTCGGTTTTACTTTAAGATACTATAATATACTAAGAGAAACAGTTACAACACACTTACCAGGAAACATACAGGCAAAGGCTGAATCCTGCTTATTGATTATTTAAATTAAGATATCTTAATGTATTACAGTACTATATTTTATATAGTTTATAGCATTTAAAATTAGTGATGGGCGGATCCAAGAAAATGTCGGTACCGGATCCGGATCTTGAAAAATTCGGATCCGGATCTTCGGATCCGTATCCAGATACATATACACACTGTCATAAGGGCGGGTAAAAAAAAAAACGTAATTAACAGAATGCCAATTTAAATCATACTTTTATTATTTTTTATCACGAGGCATCGGGTGAGATTAAAATACTAAGGCCCTTATTAGACGAGGCAGCCAAGTTGCGCAGCCAGCCGGGCAGCCAGTCGGCCAGCCAGTCACTGGGCATTGGTTCTTATGGAGCTTATTACACGAGGGCAGCCAGTTGCGCAGCCACTGTTTGGCTGCCGGCTGGTTGCCGAGCCCGGCGACCGCACAGGCAACCACTGGCTGCTCGGTCTGGTCGTGCTCCTGTGTAGCTTACGGAGGTTATTACACTGGGCAGCCAGTCGCCCGCTGCCACACATCAGTAGTAGTGGAAACACACCAGTTCACTCGTGGAAGTGCGTTCATCTCATTATCATCTGCGCAAAGTTCGTCAAAAAGGGTGTAATATAATCTTTTTTTCTGTTCTTGATGAAAGAATAGGATGTATATGCATTATCCTATTCCTTCGTCTTCTCTTTTTCATGAGTAGCAGAAGAAGCAAATATTCATCTCGCATTCTGACAGCGTCTCTCCCCGACAGAACTGTTCCACCAACACTGTTCCACTGTCAACAAGAGACTGACCTAGTTGGTAATTTTGTGGCTGCCCTGTGGCTGCTCTACTGGCTGCTCTACTGGTTGCTACGCTAGGCAGCCAGACAGGCGACTGGCTGCCCGGCTGGTTGCGCAACTTGGCTGCCTCGTCTAATAAGAGCCTAACGGTATATTTTTGAGACGAAATTATAGGCCGTTAGCTTATCATCCAGGTACAAAACTAAAAACTAGAGGTGTGAAGATATCCGAAAAATCGGGTCGGATTCAGTTCGGAAAGATACATGCCATTGCCATATATGTTATTTATTTGTATCAAGAGACAAACACTGAAACATGGCCTTTCCATATAAGTCATTTGCACCAAGAGACAAACACTAAGACATGACCTTGCCATATAAGTTATTTGAATTAAGAGACAAACACTGAGACATGGCCTTGCCATATAAGTTATTTGCATCAAAAGACGAACACTGAGTCATAACCTTGCCATATAAGTTATTTGCATCAAGAGACAAATACTGAGTCATGGCCTTGCCATATAAGTTATTTGCATCAAGAGACAAACGCTGAGACATGGCCTTGCCATATAAGTTGTTTGCATCAAGAGACAAACACTCGGGGAAAAAACGGTCTTGTACATGGATACAGAAAGCTTTGTGTTATTAAAAAAATCAGGAAAAAATCGGGGTTGTACAGTGATACAGACAGATTTGTGTTGGTAAAAAATCGGGGTTGTAGAGTGATACATACAGCTTTTTGTGTTAGTAAAAAATCAGTGTTGTAGAGTGATACAGACAGCTTTGTGCTAGTAAACAAATCGGGGTTGTACAGTGATACAGACAGCTTTGTGTTTAGTAAACAAATCGGGGTTGTACAGTGATACAGACAGCTTTGTGCTAGTAAAAAAATTCGTGGTTGTAGAGTGATACAGACAGCTTTTTGTGTTAGTAAAAAATCAGGGTTGTACAGTGATACAGACAGCTTTGTGTTAGTAAAAAAATCGGTGTTGTACATTGATACAGACAGCTTTATGTGTTAGTAAACAATCGGGGTTGTACAGTGATACAGACAGCTTTGTGTTTAGTAATCAAATCGGTGTTGTAGAGTGATACAGACAGCTTTGTGTTGGTAAATAATCGGGGTTGCACAGTGATACAGACAGCTTTTTGTCTTAGTAAAAAATCGGGGTTGTACAGTGATACTGACAGCTTTGTGCTAGTAAAAACATTCGGGGTTGTAGAGTGATACAGACAGCTTTGTGTTAGTAAAAAAATCGGTGTTGTACAGTGATACAGACAGCTTTGTGTTGGTAAAAATTTGGGGTTGCACAGTGATACAGACAGCTATGTGTTAGTAAAAAAATCGGTATTGTACAGTGATACAGACAGCTTTGTGTTTAGTAAACAAATCGGGGTTGTACAGTGATCCAGACAGCTTTGTGCTAGTAAAAACATTCGGGGTTGTAGAGTGATACAGACAGCTTTTTGTGTTCGTAAAAAAATCGGTGTTGTACAGTGATACAGACAGCTTTGTTTTAGTAAAAAAATCGGTGTTGTACAGTGATACAGACAGCTTTGTGTTAGTAAAAAAATCGGTGTTGTACAGTGATACAGACAGCTTTGTGTTGGTAAAAAAATCGGTGTTGTACATTGATACAGACAGCTTTGTGTTTAGTAATCAAATCGGTGTTGTACAGTGATACAGACAGCTTTGTGTTGGTAAAAACTCGGGGTTGCACAGTGATACAGACAGCTTTTTGTCTTAGTAAAAAATCGGTGTTGTACAGTGATACAGACAGCTTTGTGTTGGTAAAAAAATCGGTGTTGTACATTGATACAGACAGCTTTGTGTTTAGTAATCAAATCGGTGTTGTACAGTGATACAGACAGCTTTGTGTTGGTAAAAACTCGGGGTTGCACAGTGATACAGACAGCTTTTTGTCTTAGTAAAAAATCGGGGTTGTACAGTGATACAGGCAGCTTTGTGTTTAGTAATCAAACCGGTGTTGTACAGTGATACAGACAGCTTTGTGTTGGTAAAAACTCGGGGTTGCACAGTGATACAGACAGCTTTTTGTCTTAGTAAAAAATCGGGGTTGTACAGTGATACAGGCAGCTTTGTGTTTAGTAATCAAATCGGTGTTGTACAGTGATACAGACAGCTTTGTGTTTAGTAATCAAATCGGTGTTGTACAGTGATACAGACAGCTTTGTGTTGGTAAAAACTCGGGGTTGCACAGTGATACAGACAGCTTTTTGTCTTAGTAAAACATCGGGGTTGTACAGTGATACAGACAGCTTTGTGTTAGTTAAAAAATCAGTGTTGTACAGTGATACAGACAGCTTTGTGTTAGGAAAAAATCGGGGAAAAATTTGAAAAAATCGGATCTATCAAAACCGGATCCAGCCCAAGATCCGGAATTTTTTGGATCCGATCCGGTGCCGGTTCTAGCTCGGATCCGGCGGATCCGGTAGTCCGATATCCGGATCCGACCATCACTATTTAAAATGTATGCATAAGTATAATTCATTAACCACATGGCACCAAGAAACAATTCTCCTTGTAAACAAATTAAATTAAATAGAACAGCATTTCTGACAACAGCTGGAGTTTCACAACAATGTTTGTTTCCCATGTTAATCTTATGGAGAAATACGAAACTTTAAAGGGCCCCCAGGCCTCACTCTCTAATTATTTTCCTAAAAAGAAAGTTTCCTGCACAACTTCACCTTACGCTCTTTCCAATGACCCCAAAAACATGTCAATCGGTTCAGTAGTTTTGGAGGAGTAATTGTCACAAAAAACCTGCTTGCGTATTAAATAAGTATAGATACATGTCATTAAAACCTGATGAATCATTTATAAACACCCTGTATATTAATATATAAAACAATATTTGAAATTATATATCTATATTTAAAACAATATTTGAAAGCCGTTTTCGTGGGGTCGCTAACGATCCCCATGATGTCATAGAGGAACTTGAAGCAGTGAAGAAAATTCTTTATTTACCCCTATTAAATGTTTTACAATTAAATGACCGTCTTAAAAACAAAATTTTAGCATGTAAATTTAAGTCCTGTGGTAAAACGCCAAGTATAAATGGCAATTTGAATTTGCCACCATAATCACCACTGGCTAGACTCCCGCCAGAGCCATCAATGTGGCCATGACAGATGGATAGAGTGGACTGTACAGTGTTTGTCTGGATTTCATTTTGGAATTAAGACCAGTGTTGTTGTTATGTCTATTGTCTGTCAGGTCCCTAATTTAACTACCCAATTTTTGCAGACCCTTTTTGAAATTAAATAAAAATAAAAATGATTTATTTAAACAGGCAAAGTTAGGGCCACATGGCCCTCTCTTACACTTATCCTGTGGATATATAAAATCCAAACATATACTGTACAATACCAATACTACAATCTATTTACAATATTTAACGTAAAAAGAAACAATAAACTTTTAAAACATAGATTACTTAACATATTTACCACTTTAGATAAACACCTCTCACACAAACATGCTCGCACACACACAAAACTCACACTCGCAAAAGCTTGCACGCACACCTGTCAGTGAACAACCAAGCGCATGCCTAGGACATACCAACCATGGCCATACGTCTAGAAAACAGATTTTTTAGTGCTGCCACAAACCGGGGATGACTATCAAGGGTTTTAATGGCTGGAGGGAGATCATTCCAAAGGCAACAAGCAGAAACAACAAACGCTCTATCATAAACTGCTGTTCTATGATGAGGCATACGCAAAGTAACTGAAGCAGAATGTGAGTTCCTTACACTTTCTTCAGCTACAAATTTAAAGTCGTTTAAAAAATATTTTGGAAAATATGTTTTAATATTGAATAGGTTATCAAAAGAATTTTTATTGATCTTAGGTCCCATAGTTTTAGTAATTTAGAGTCAACATAAAAAGGAGTGATGCGCTCATTACGTCTCAGATCATAAACAAATCTTAAGCAGTAGTTCTGTGTTGGAGAGCATAAGCGAGATTTACAGTCATGTCATTGATCACTGAGTTACAGTAAGTGAAGTGAGGGAAGACAAGTGATTTTACTAGGTGTAACTTTATGTGTAAAGGTGAAAAATTCTGTAACTTCTTCAGTGAGTGGATTGATGCAAACACCTTTTTACGTATGTCTATTACTGAATCTCCCCAAGTAAGCGTCGAGTTTATAGGAAGTCCTAGATTTTTCACTTTGTCATAGTAAAGTAAAGCTGACCCATTTATAGTTACTGAGTTCACTGTGTCAAAGTCAATTGAGTTTCGTAAACGCGAATGACAAATTATTATTGGTCTTGTTTTTGTATGATTTAGTCTAAGTCCATGTTATCAGTCCCAGTAATGATTTTCTCTATGTCTTCGTTGATTTTTTTTCTCAAACACTGTCTTTGATATATTTTGCTGAAAAATGTGTATAAATCTGTAAGTTCTACTAAATAGTGTGCTGTTTGGTATTTTTATAATTGTTATCATATGTTGCATATTTGATGTTTGTTTTTATTGTATTGTTGTTTTGAACTTGAAGACTTACTTTTGGGATCTTGGCTAATAAAGTATCTATGTTTAACTGTGGTGTGAGTTTTACCTTTCACTTCATGGTGTCAGGTTAAATAAACTTTTGTGGAGAAGAAAGAACTAAGAATGGCTGAAGCAGTGAGTAGTACAGTTAGTACAGTTCAATACAAACTTGTCACACCTGAACCTTTCAATTTCAGGGAACCTTCTGAATGGCCTAGATGGATAAGAAAATTTGAAAGGTTTAGATTAGCTTCAGGATTAGACAGTAAGACTGGGGAAAATCAAGTCAATATGCTTTTATACTGTCTAGGAGATGAAGGAGAAGACCTTCTAACATCTTTCGGATTAAAAGATGAAGAATTACAGAGTTATGACACTGTCAAGGGTAGATTTGAGTCTTACTTAGGTTTCAAAATCAATATTGTATATGAGAGAGCTAAATTTCTAAAAAGACGTCAGTCTGAGGGGGAACCTGTTGATTCTTTTATAAATAGTTTACACAAACTGGCAGAGCGATGTAAACTTGGGGAATTAAAAGATGAACTAATTAGAGATTTGATAGTAATTGGGGTAAATGATGATAAACTTTCTCAAAATTTACAGTTGGACGAAAAATTAACCTTAAGTACAGCAATTTTGAAAGCAAGACAAGCAGAGAGTTTAAAACAACAACAAAAAGTAGTGAGGGAATCACCAGAAATTGAGTTTGTCAATAAGGGGATTAATCAATCCACTAAACATCGGTTTAGGGACAGTTCTTGCAATAAAAGTCAAGATCAAAGCTTTTCAAAGAAAGGTAAATGTAACAAATGTGGATTTGTTGGGCATCACAATAGCAATGATTGTCCTGCCAATCAGTCTACATGTTTCAGATGTGGAATAAAGGGACACTATGTGAGATGTTGCACCAAAGGATTTGAAGTGAGAGAAATTAATAAAAGTAATGAACTATTAGAAAAACCTAAAACCTATTTAGGGGAATTGACCATAGAAGAGGTTGGAGGACAAAATCCTTGTAAAGTAAAACTTAATGTTATGGGGCATGATATTTATTTTAAGTTAGACACTGGAGCAGACGTTTCTATAATTGGATATGATCTTTGCAAGGAGTTAAAACTGGAAACGAGTGAAACAAGTAAAATATTATTTGGTCCGGGGAAAACTAAGTTGAAAGTGGTTGGTAAGATCGTTGCTACTTTAGTGTTTAGAAATAAATCTATTGTAGAAGATATTTATGTCATTGAGCAACAACCTACTCCACTTTTAAGTAGAAATGCAATGTTGAAATTAAACCTAATTCAGTTCAACATAGTTCGATTTTCTCTAACCAAATATTTTCTCATTTTTCTGATGTTTTTGGTTCTATTGGTGAAATGAAAGGGGAAAACTACAGAATTGCACTAACACAAAATGCTCGTCCCTTTGCTGTGGCAGCCCCTCGTAGAGTGTCCGCTCCATTATTGAGCAAAGTCAAAGAAGAATTGGATCGACTGCATTCTGAGGGAATAATTGAGCCAGTGGTAGAACCAACAGACTGGTGTGCACCAATTGTTGTTGTACCGCGTAAGACAGGTGATAGAGTGAGGCTATGTGTTGATTATACCGAACTCAACAAAAGCATTCAGAGAGAAAGGTGGCAACTACCAACTGTAGAAGAAAGTCTAAGTAAATTAGAAGGCGGACAAATATTTTCATTACTAGACGCTACAAATGGATTTCTTCAAGTTCCTTTACATTATGAAAGTTACAAGCTTACGACTTTTATAACTCCTTTTGAAGGCGGACAAATATTTTCATTACTAGACGCTACAAATGGATTTCTTCAAGTTCCTTTACATTATGAAAGTTACAAGCTTACGACTTTTATAACTCCTTTTGGGCGATTCTTTTTCAAGAGGTTACCATTCGGTATTAACTCTGGCCCAGAGGTTTACCAGAAGAGGATATACCAAGTTTTGGATGGACTGGATGGGGTAGTAAACCAAGCAGATGATATACTTGTGGTCGGTAGAACACAGGAAGAACATGACCATCGGCTAGCAAATGTATTACAAAGATTGAGAGAACACAATGTTACACTTAATAAAGATAAATGTAACATTAATGTGAACAGGGTTATATTTCTAGGACATTTGATTGAAAATGGATTGATAAAGCCTGATCCTGAGAAAGTGGAGGCCATTATGAAAATGCAAACCCCAAATAATGTTAACGAACTTCGGCAATTTCTTGGCATGGTTAATTATTTGATGAAGTTTAACTTGGCTGAAGTTACAGCTCCATTGCGAATTTTACTTAAGAAAGGTTATCAGTGGGTTTGGTCTGACGTTCAAAAGAGTGCTTGGGATAAAATTAAATCCCTAATTTCTTCAAATCCAGTTCTGGTGTCTTACAACAAAAATCGTAAAACCAGAGTTGCAGCTGATGCCTCGTCATTTGGCCTAGGAGGGGTGATTGAACAATTTGTGGATGGAAAGTGGAAACCCATCACCTATGCATCGAGATCTTTATCACCGACAGAGATGCGTTATGCTCAGATAGAAAAGGAGGCACTGGCACTGACTTGGGCATGTGAGAGATTTTCACAGTATGTTTTAGGAACCGAGTTTGAACTTATGACTGACCATAAACCTTTAGTTCAGGTGCTTGGAAGTAAACAAATCGCTAGTTTATCGGCAAGACTTCAGCGGTTAAGAATGAGAATGGCTTGTTTTAGATATAAAGTAACATATGTGAAAGGAAAAGAATTTTATGTACCAGATGTTTTGTCTAGGAACCCCATTAAGTCAAATGAAGAACATGAAGACATATTGGAACAAGATATGTTTGTTCAGAGTATTTTAGATGCTATTCCTTGTTCTGACAAAAGGCTCAAGGAAATCAAAGAAGCTCAGGATACTGATGAGGAATGCGGAAGAATTAAATCCTGGATTGTGAATAACAATTGGAATAAAAATTCGGTGTATTGGAAGTACAGGACTGATCTAAACATCAGTAAAGGATTCCTCCTTTTAGGCACAAGACTGTTTATTCCAAAATCGTTGAGAAAGGAAATACTGAGTAAAATACATGAAGGTCACATGGGAATTGTCAAATGTCGAAGGCGAGTGTATGAATCGGTGTGGTGGCCTGGCTGCTCAACAGATATTGCTACACTTGTAACAAATTGTCCAGTTTGCTTGGAGCAAAGAAGTAACAAATCAGAACCTTTACTGTTGACTGAACTACCAAAAAATGCCTGGGAGTCTTTAGGTATTGACCTTTTGAAATGTAATGCGAAATGGTATTTAGTTGTGCAAGACTACTATTCTAGATTTCTTGAACTGGTTTATGTCGATGCATTGACTACTGGAGCTGTGGTTGCTAGATTGAAAAATATATTTGCTCGACATGGAGTGCCATATGTGGTAAGAGCTGATGGAGGTCCGCAATTTACTTCTCAGGATTTTAAAAATTTTGCTGAAGAATATGGTTTCCGTATAGTGACATCAAGCCCAAGGTATCCACAATCAAACGGAGAAGCAGAAAAAGCAGTTGACATAGCGAAGCGGATTCTAACGAAATGTAGTGATCCAAATCTTGGATTGCTAGAATATAGAAATACACCCTTAGAGTCTGGTCTTTCACCTGCAGAGTTACTTTATTCACGGAAGCTCCGATCAACATTACCGTCAATAAATAACTTCAGACAGGTAACAAGGGAAAGATTGCAAATGTTTAAAGAGAAGGATTTTTCAATCAAGGAAAGAAATAAGAGAAACTACGATGTAAGGAAAGGTGTAAGAAATCTCTCACAGCTTGATCAAAATGACAAAGTTTGGATTCCAGATTTAAAATGTTATGGACATGTTGAGAATAGATCAAATCATCCTCGCTCCTACCTGATAAATACACAGGCAGGGAAGATCAGAAGGAACAGGAGACATATAATAGCTGTGCATAGGCCTATTGAAAATGGTGAAAATAGATTTGAACACCAATACCAAGAAGACCAAGGAACTGAAACTGATGCTGGACATAATTACAATAGCAATGAAAATGACAGACCTAAAAGAAGTGTAAAACCACCTCTTAGATACAGTGATTCAGATTTTTATAAATAAACTAAAAAAAAAAGAGAAAAGAGAAGATGTGCTGTTTGGTATTTTTATAATTGTTATCATATGTTGCATATTTGATGTTTGTTTTTATTGTATTGTTGTTTTGAACTTGAAGACTTACTTTTGGGATCTTGGCTAATAAAGTATCTATGTTTAACTGTGGTGTGAGTTTTACCTTTCACTTCAAATAGTACTAGTCAATCTGTAAATCTACTATAGTAGTCTTTTTGCAACTACAATAGTATTGCAATAATATATGCTCAGCAGGGCTCGAATAATGACTTGTTGTTCAATCACTCAAGCTTTGGGGCTAGACTGAGCTCTATAATGAAATTGCTCGCACACGTCTAGTTGGAACCTTAGTTAAAAGTGACCTGCATGATTCGTCCAGCTCAATGCCTCCGTTGATCTCCGGCTCAGCTATGATTGGCTCTGCCGTCGCACATGCTAGCTCCTCAAACTCCTTGTACTCCACCTTGACCAGATGGTTGCCCAAACACCGGGTGTTGTCCTGGTTACCCAGCCGAGACCCTGTAATACAGAGAAGCTACAGTCTTTGAACTGAGCAACCGACAGAGTGTACTGATGACAGTTACTCATTTCCAAAGATTTCATATTTCAAGTGAAAAAAAGTTTGATCTGTTGGGGAATAGTGGTTTTGGGTCACAGGTTGACGTTAGTGTCATCCGTCTGAAAGAGTGAAAATCAAGTCAAAAATAAAAAGAAAGGAAGTATAAATTACGTAAGTAAAAGAACGATCATGCTTCTCCTTGAAAAGATATGAGAATGAGATTTTATTTACCAGCAAAAATTTCATACATATACATTGGCATGTCACATTATTTGTAAGATTAATTTAAGTCCAGTGGCGTTCATGTTCTCGACAAATAATCTTCTATTGAGTAGAATAGCTTGATTACAAAGAAAGTTTTTTACTTTAATCCTAAAATCCTTATCGCTAAGTAATCTTATTAGTCCAGGCACTAAGGGGGTTTGAGCATCCATAAAAGTGTAACAAGTGTTACAATCCATAAATCCATAAAAGTGTACAATCCATAAAAGTGTAACAATCATTTGACTTTTGATTGTTGCTATGGGTAACCAAGATGAAGAAAATCGATTTTGTCACATTCCTAGGTGGTAAATAACATGGTGGGAGGGGGTGAAGTTGGGGGGCCGCTGCGCACACAATAGGTTGTTATATCTCGAGAACCAAAAGTCATATGACATAATAGTTTAAGGGAAAATGATGAGAAGTTATTGAAAATATAATTTTTTTTAATTACGATGAGTTTAATCAGGAATATTATGATTTTCCTGCGGGGGGTTTTATAGGGTAAAAAATGGTTTTTCTTATTTTTCCCCTCAAAACACAAAATTTCCCAGTTTCTCTCTAGACCTTTTTAAAGAGCTTAAAAAAACAAATAATTCAGTATATCAAAGTGTTTTTGTACAGTTATTGGTAACGGAGAAAATTCAAAAAATTGCAAATTTAAAATTCCCATTTTATTCTTATGGAGAATATTGTAAAATGTTTTAGTTTGCTTGTTTATGGATATATTTTGATGAAACTTGGCAAATTTATTTATTTTATACTAAGCTATTAATATTTTACTAAAAAAACACACTTTATTAGTTTCCTTGTTGCAGCAAACCGAGGTACTCATTTAAACCTCATTCAATTATTTAAATAGATTTAATTGAAAATCAATTAAGAGAAGTGGAAATTCGCTTAGTCGGCAGGTTTGCTGCGGTGGGGGTATTTTAATAATAGCTAAGAATCTTTTAAAAGCTATTTTCACTATATTTTAATTACTGTAATATTTATAAAATAAAAAAGTGTAAATTGTAAAAAAATGAGTCCAACTACTACATAATAATTTTTTTAGAACCCATTTTCTACACAGTTGGTTATGTCTAACGTATTCATATGACTTTCGAGTCATTTTGTGCGCGGTGCCTAGCTAGAGCAATGACCGAGACACATGTTACGCCTTTGCTTGTTAGGTTTATTGGATCTGAGGATTGTATAGCTGTTAAGTTATGTAACGCAATAGTTTTATTACACGGAAATATTATTTCCCTATTGTATACTACTCTTCAAAGTTGTTATTTTAAAAAAATCTTGGTTCTAAACAATAACAAAAATCATAATATTCCTGATTAAACCTAACAAAAATGCAATAAATGTCCACGTTTAGAATACATTTTTCTGCACAGTTTGACATGTCTAACGTATTCATATGACTTTTGGTTCATGAGATATAATTAAGCTATTTTCTTTGTGGTGCCTCCCCCCCCCCAATTTCAGCTCCCCTTCATGATATTAACCACCTAGGAATGCGACAACATCGGCCAATTTTATTCTAATTCATACAATTACCTCTTTTGGCGAATTTCCCTATAGGGAAGTAGCTATTACCGTAGGTGGAACGGTAAGACCTAGACCCGGGACCGATTTACTTTTTCATTTTGATGTCCCCAGAGGCCAAAAACACCATTCGTTCAAATTTTTATATATGTATATATATATACGTCCGTGAACGCGATAACTTGAGTAATTTTTGTCCGATTTTGATGAAATTTGGTTTAAAGGTGTAAAGCAGGATAAACTTGAATGAGTTTGCAAACCAGCACGATCGGACCATGGGAACGGGGCTTTACGGGGGGTTTTATGGGGTAGAAATTGGTTTTTCTCACTTTTGACCCTCAAAACACAAAAATTCCCGATTTCTCCTTAGACCTTTTTAAAGAGCTTAAAAAAACAAATAATTTAGTATATAAAAGTATTTTTGTTCGATTATTAGTAACGGAGAAAATTTAAAAAATTGTAAATTTAAAATTCCCATGTTATTCTTATGGAGAATATTGTCGTTGTAGTTCGCTTTATGGATATATTTTGATCAAACTTGGCAAATTTATTTATTTTGTACTAAGCTATCAATATTTTACTCAAAAACACACTTTATTAGTTTCCTTGTAACAGCAAACCTAGGTACTCGTTAAACCTAATGTTATTAAAATACAGGGTGATTGATATAAGTGTGCCAGCCGTTTTATTCAAAAACTATAAGAGATATCAAAAAAAGTTAAATGGTAAGTGCCTTGGATTTTTTATTTGAAAAATTGCAGTCAAGTCAAACAAATTATTTTAGCCGCCATTTTTCCAATATGGCCGCCAACTTTGATTTTTCTTACGGAACACCCTGTATTTTATGATGTATTCTGATAGAAAAAGTAATTTTAAGACGATTTTATTCTTGTGATTTTTTCATAAACCTAACCGTTTCAAAGATAATAATGGTTTAAGTTGTGAAATTTTGAATGGTTTTCGAGCAAAACAGCTGGCATGCTTGCTTAGGCCTTTATCGAAACTCTTCCTCATGCAGAAATTTCAAAACTTAAACCATTATTATCTTTAAAACGGTTAGGTTTATGAAAAAAATCACAAGAATAAAATCGTCTTAAAATTACTTTTTCTATCAGAATACATCATAAAATACAGGGTGTTCCGTAAGAAAAATCAAAGTTGGCGGCCATATTGGAAAAATGGCGGCTAAAATAATTTGTTTGACTTGACTGCAATTTTTCAAATAAAAAATCCAAGGCACTTACCATTTAACTTTTTTTGATATCTCTTATAGTTTTTGAATAAAACGGCTGGCACACTTATATCAATCACCCTGTATATTTAACTGAAAATCAATTCAGACAAATGGAAATTCGCTTAGTCGGCAGGTTTGCTGCGGCGGGGGTATTAATGTGTAATTTAGAAAGAAGTAAATTTCTTCTGAGATAATATTATACTTATTCATATTACTATCCATCCACCTGGAGTCAGTTTTTCTAGTCCGAGATTGTAAAGTCGCAAAAGTTCATCTTCATTGCTAAGGTTATGGTCACAGCTGAGCTGCACCACTTTCATCACTCTGTTCTCATCTGTACGACAAAGAAGAGCTCGGCTGTCTCCAACATTAGCAACAAAGAGTCGGTTGTTACGAATCAAGGCGATCACTGCAGTGGTACCACTAGACAGCTCACCATTCAGCCGCTTCAGTTTGTCGACCTGATAAGACAGAAAAGTATCATTGAAGTTGACTAATGATATGATGTCTTAACCTTGCAATAACGTAAATTCAGTCTGACAATACCAGTATTACATGAATGACTACTGGAAGGGTGACATGTTTGATAAATACATGGCTGTTTAAAATAACAGAAAGAGATATATCTCGCAATGAAATAATAGTAATAATCATTACAAAAATGATTCTGACAAAATTCTGTGACACACATACTTTTTTTTATCTATTAGACCTTTTATAAGATTGCTGGGTAGGCCCTATGTACTGCAGGCTGCTACGTCATCAAGGCCAGATTTCACTGTACTTTTAGTCAGGACTTATTTTGAAGGGCAATATAGAGGAATGGTGTTGCTGAACATACTGATTCTGGTTTTATATTGTTTTCAGTTGTGCGGAGCACAATCATCCGTAAAAAATAGAGAATCAGAGAGGTTGTAGATTGAGAGGAGATAAAGTCCTAGCTATGAGTTTCCACAATCTCAAACACTAATGATTAGTAGAATACGTAATATTGTAAAGCTATTTCATGATGTAAAACCGCACGAGTATGACAACATGATGCTTACCAGGTGGGGATACTTTTGGTAGGCTTCATAAGATGTTAACCCGTCTGGAATTTCCTCTTTAACACACGTACGCTCAGCCAATGTATCGCCAATACTGAGTGAGTAACTTTTCTCTACAGAGATAAATGCTTGCCTGAAACGTGGAAATCATAAATCCAAGTGGAAACTTATACTGAGTAGGTAAGATGTTTGTGTTACCCTATGCAGCTTGTGTGGCATCTTCTGGGACCTTCTTAAGCTATCATCTTATCACTAGCACAATAGCCTATACTGTACTTACAATAGCTATTTGTGTAAGTACGTATTGGCAAAGTACGTCATTGCCGCTCATGAACTGTAGATGCATACATTTTGAGATCGGCAATGACTGTTTGTGATTGTAATACTCACAAGATTTTTCCTACCACCTTAATTAGCTTATCATAACACACAGATAACCTTTTTAGTTGTACATAGAATGACATTTAGGTTATGTTTGCTTTTATAGCGAATTTCCCATATAGGGAATGAGCTATATTACCGCAGGTGTCAGGGTAAAACCTTTTTTTCGTTTTGAGGTCCCTAGGGGCCAAAAACACCATCCATTATTTGTCTGTGCTGTAATTTGAAAGTCTGTAAACTAGAGATCAAAAGACAGCAATCTTTTGGCAGTATGGGTGGTTTGAATCTGCTGGTTGGTAATATAGGATCGGTTTGTAGGTTTTCTGTAAAATCCTTTCTGTACTTTTGAATTAATTCTGGTTATTGTTGTATCTACGATAGTTATTTGTGTAACTAGTGAGCAAAGTGGTAGTTTGCTGCACACAAGAGCGGAATGATCTCGAGTGGAGCAAAGGCCTTTTGCACTTGTGTTACACATTATATTTTTCCTACATTCACTATAAAGCATATAAATAATTAGTCTTTCAAACACTACACAACACGTTTTAGGTTATGTTAAACCCAAGCCATGAATGGAATGGGAAATATTGCACCAGCTGATTGTAGTCGTAGTATCTTTAAGTGTTACTTATTTTCAAGAGTACAGGTATAAACAGTAATAATCAGTATAAACAAATAATAAACAAGTAGATTGTTCTTCAAAATATGCCAAAAAAACATTTTCTGACAGTTTTGTAACTTTCTTACTTGCGCTCCAAGAGGAAAACAGTTCGTATGCTCGTTCATACTTCTTTCTTGATTTTTCAGGTACAGTAACAGGTTTAATGAAACATGTTTTCAGTTTCTGCTATTTCTGGTCTACCATTATATTCACAATCACTTTCACTGAGTTCATTATTTTTAAACATGTTAGGCCTACTTATAATTCATCTTTCAAATACTACATTGCAGGTTGTGTTCAAACCAAGCGTTGAAGGAAAATAGAACATCTTCTATATATATAATACGCTAAGCCGATTTTTGTAAACAGAACTCCTCCCTCATTTTTGGACCGATTTTAATTATTAAAGTGTAAAAATTGGCCCTGATCTGTAGTTATGCAAAGTATTTTTCATTTTTTCATATCTTTATTAGTTTGTGCAGGATCTTCCATAAAAGTTGGGTTTTCTCCCATAAGATTAACATGGGGGAATCTAATATTTAATTGGAAACTTTGTCTCCACTAATTTGAGAGAACGGCTGGGAGTAGAAACTTGGTAGAGGTTCCAAAGAAAGGTCTTGGTCTGTAGATGAGTTATCAAAAGAAAAACTAAGTAAATTTGCTTAGGGCTCTGCCACAGAAGCCTTTAAAGATCCCTCCACAGATTTGTTTACATTTTGGCCATGTGGATAATATTTTTTAATGAAACAGCTGTTAATTTTAAAATCGTATTTTAAACAACACACATGTATTGGGAGTTACTGAATATTGTCCAAAAGAAGTATTTGCAATGTTATTTTCTGAATTTAAAATTGATTTTCTTCTGTATCATGTCATGTTTTGCAATATAACGTTCTATACGAAATCAGTGGAAAATCCTTTTATCACAGTAACTTTTACAATTATTTTTATTGAAGTCAAGTATCTGTAAAAAATATTAAAGACAGACAAGACTTTGACAAAAAAGATGTGTATTTATTGGACATTATTTACAATCATAATATAATAATAAAACATGTGTTAGTTCTATTAGAATAAATAAAGAAGGCAGGCATAAATTAAACATATTAAAGAACACAAATCAATGTGTCAACATATTACATCTTTTCCCCTCCAACGGTAAGGACTGCAACTTTAGTTAGAGGCCGGCGATAAGTTCCTTTTGATGTTGTGATGTCTACTATTCGTACTTGGCCATCGTGACCTGGGTAGACAGCCGAGATTCGGCCAAGGGGCCATGTATTTCTTGGGCAGTTTTCCTCAATTATTATTGCTAGATCGTCAATCTTTGGTGGGTCCAATTTCTTGTGCCATTTGCACCGTCTTGAAAGGCATGGAAGGTACTCGTGCAGCCATCTCTTCCAGAAGCCGTCTAGGAGTGATTTAACACGAGCTAATTGTCGTTTACACAGTTGGTCTTCGTTTAGGTTGATTTTGTAAGCTTCTCTTAGAAAATGGTTTGGTGTGATTGGTTCGGGGTCATTGGGATCCAGAGAAACATGTGTGAGTGGGCGAGAATTTATTATAAATTCAACGCAAACCATGAATGTCTGATGCTCTTCGTCTTTTGGGTACTGGCAGCGCATAACACTCCTTAATGCGGTCTTTACAGACCTAACAAGTCTTTCCCAGCAGCCTCCCATATGTGGTGCTCGCGGGTAAATGAAATTCCACTTTATCCCGTAGTTCACCACGTCTTTTTGGATATTTTCATGCTTGAGTGACTTTACAGCGTTTCTAAGTTCCCTATCTGCAGCTACAAAGTTTGTGCCATTGTCGGAATTTAATTCTGAGGGAACTGGTCTTCGGCTGATGAATCGTTGAATCGCCATTATACAACTCTCTGTGTTAAGAGAATGAGCCGTTTCGATATGAATTGCTCGAGTCGATAAACAGGTAAATAAGACACCATATCTTTTCTCATGTCTGCGGCCAACAGTAACTTCGATAGGTCCGAAATAATCCACTCCAGTGTAGAAGAATGGATGTTGCACTTTTGAGGTCCTTAACTGTGGTAGTGCAGCCATCTGAGGAGGATAAGGTTTGGCATTGTCTATGCTACACCTCATGCAGCTCCTTTGAACTTTCTTGGCGACTGATCGTACGTTTAAGATCCAGAACTGTTGTCTAGTCATATTGATAACAGTCTCGATGCCCTGATGGAAACATTTCTCGTGAAACATTTTTACGATTAGTTTAGCCGTATGACTTTTGCCGTCTAAAATGATAGGATGCTTTTGTTCTTCGCTTATTTCTGGTGAACTATGTATTCTACTCGACATTCTTATTAGAGACTGATCAATGAAGGGATTTAAAGAGAATATTCTACTGGACTTTGGTAGCGGTTTGTTCTTCAGCAGGAAATTTTTTTCTTCATTGAAGCTTGCCTTTTGAGACATTGATATCAAGTTCTTTTCAGCTTTTTGAATTTCCTCTGGTTGAAGTTCTGGTATATTTCCAAAATCTACGTTGACCGTTTTCAGTTTCTTTTTGGTGGTGATGGTAGTATGGGACCTTAGCATGCTAACAAATCTGTGTACCCATGCTAATACACGTGTCACTTTTTCCCAAGAAGAAAAGTTTTCAACTGTCAAAAGAGGAGGGTTTTCATTACTGTTTACAACTCCGACGAATTTCTTCTTTGTTTCTTCGTTATCCTTGACTTGTAGTGTGGCCGGTTGTATTGGCCAGTCACTAGATTCTCGCATTAGAAATGAGGGTCCGTGAATCCATTCAGAATGCATGGCTGATGTAAACTTTTTGTTACTTCTAGTTGCAACATCTGCCGGATTCTGTTTTGATGGAACCCATCTCCATTCTTCAGGTTTAGACAAATCTTGAATTTCTCCAATTCTATTGGAAACATACTGTTTGAATTGTCTAGGGTCGGATTTCAGCCAGTGCAAAACTGTTACAGAATCTGACCAAAATATCTGACGAGAAATAGTTAAGTCAATGTCTTTTATGATGCTACAAGCTATTCTGCATCCAAGAACAGCTGCTTGGAGTTCTAGTCGGGGAATGGTTGTTTGTTTGAGTGGTGCTACTTTGGCACGTGCCATAACAAGCATGGTCTTGTAAGTACCTCTGGCACATCCATGGCGTATATATGAAACTGCTGCATAGGCCTCTTCACTAGCATCAACAAACGTATGGAGTTCAACTTCTTCAATTGTTTTGACGTTAAAATAGCATCGAGGTATGGTGAAGCTCTGCAGACATTTTACTTCTTGTAGCCAGTCTTGCCATTTTTTACTAAGTTCTATCGAAAGAACTTCGTCCCACGTTATGTTTGTTCGCCAAATGTCCTGAACAAGCATTCTCCCTTTTATAGTAGTAGGTACAACTAATCCCAATGGATCGAAAATGGACATAGCTCCTCTTAAAACTTCACGTTTGGTCGGATACCTTGTTTCAACTAACTGTACCTTTTTGGCGTTCCGGTGAAATGAAAAGTGGTCAGTTTCAGCATCCCACCACATTCCGAGGATACGTTCTGTAGGTAGACGACTTTCAGGTTGCAGCTGTTTTGTAGAGTTTGTCTTCAAATCTTCCGGTATTTCAAGTAAAATTTCTTTTGAATTTGACAACCAGTTTCAGATTTTAAAACCTCCGGACTTGTGAATTTCTGTTATCTGTTCTATTCTAATTCTAGCTTCTTCTTCTGTATCAGTAGAGTCTAGTAGATCGTCCATGTATTCACTGCAGAGGATCGCTTTACTTGCTTCTGGGTAAATTTGTAGAAACCTCTTGGCGTTGCTGTTTACTACATACAAGGCAGTACTCGGGGGACTTGTTGATCCAAATATCATTGCTTCCATGATATAGGTATCTGGTTCGTTGTTCGGATCTTCTCTCCATAGAAACCTTTGCGAATCGACATCTTCTTTTCTGATACATACTTGATGAAACATTTCTTGTATGTCACCTGCGATCGCAAATTTTCTTAATCTGAATTTGAGAAGTACTGCTGGCAGAGGGTTCAAAAGGTCAGGACCACTAAGCAAACCATCATTGAATGACACACCATTCGCTTTAGCAGCTGCGTCAAATACTAACCTCAGTTTGTCAGGTTTGTTTGGATTTATTACCCCAAAATGAGGCAGATAATACGTCCGGTCATTTATAACATTAGCTTCGTCATCACGTAGTTTTCTGATGTAACCTTTTTCTTCAAAGTCAGTGATCTTGGCTTTGTATTTGTTATGAAAGTTTTCGTCTCTTGCCATCTTCCTTTCAATACCCTTAAGCCTTTTCAGCGCATTTTCATAGCTCGGTGGATATTTAAAGTCTTCTGACTTCCATAGTAGGCCGGATTCATACCTATCCCCTACTTTTTTGGTCGTATCTTCTAAAATCTTGATGGCTTTTTCGTCTTCAACTGATTTCACATTGTCATCTTCTACTAGGGACACGCCATAATTTTCGATTTCAAAAGAATCTTTGATAATATCATGAAGTTTTTCACTTTCAAAAGACGTTAAAGTGAATTGACTATCTACTCGCCCAATGTGTTCATGACATTTACCGTGCAATGTCCAGCCTAAACGGCTCCAAGACAAAACTGGAGAGTTGGGAGGACCTTCAATTATTTTCCTTGCTAGAATAAGGTCACAGTTGTCTTGACCTATAAGTATTGTAGGTTTAAAATTTGCTGACGGTAAAGGTTGACCAATTGACCGTAAGTGAGACCACTTCTTTTTTAGTTTGACAGTATCCACCATTTGTAAGTCCAATGGTGACTGGGTTCGTACATTGTTTAATGTAAATACTTCGTCCTCATATAACCCTTTAATTTTAACTTTCACAGTCATGGATGTTGGGTCGAAATGTTGGGTTGCATTGGACCAGCATGTCGTGAGGGGTTCAATACTACCGTTGACGCCTAATTTATCGGCTGTAGCTGAATCCAACAAAGATACTGTTGACCCGTCATCTAAGAGTGCGTAAGTGTCGATCTGACAACTTGGGCCATATAATGTCACTGGACATACTCTTAGTAGAACACGGTTATTAACAACATGACTGCTAATAATTTCTTTATTTTGCGGTTCGCTGTCCTGTTTGGGAAACCTCTCAACTTTGTCAGTATGGAGAAGACGATGGTGAAACAACTTACACCCATTTATCCCACAAACCTTTTATACTTTACATTTTTGGAGCTGGTGATGTCGAAAGCAGAAGAAACATAGTTTCTTTTCGACAATCATTTTCCATCTCTGCGATACATCTGCCTTCCTGAAAACTCCACATCGTTCACTTTCGTGGCTGTTGAGACAAAACATACAGTTAAACTGTTTGTCTTCGGTAGAACTGATATAAACCGGCTTTATGTCAGTTTTATTCTGCCAGAGTTTCTCTTCTGTAGGACGAAAGTAAATACTCAGGATTGAGCATTGTTTTTCCAACCAAGTGGAAAACGCCTTCAAGTTTGTTGAGACATTCATTTAGTAAGTAAGGGTTTAATACATAATTTTCTAGATGTAATGACTCTGCTGTAGCAGTAAAATTCAAAATATTTGTCGAAAACTCAACAAGACTTGTAGTGTTGTCTTCCTTGACTGAAGGTAGCCTACGAGTCTTTTTTAACATTGACTCCAAAATGAGTTCTGGTCTACCAAAACGCATCTGTAAGGTCTTGATAATTGACTTAAGATTTTGACTTGAGACAAAAAGAGGCTTAACCATTCTAAATGCTTCTCCCTCTAGGCAATTCCTTACTCTTATGAGGTTGTCATCCTCACTAAAAAGATAGGCAGTTTTTTCATACGCCGAAAAAAATATCGGCCATTCATCAGGCTTGCCACTGAAGCTTGGAAGTTTTTGATGAAATGAAACAGGCTGTATAGCTTTTTGGAAGGTATCCGCAAGCTTTTGCACGGCTGAGGTCATGATGGCTGATGAGGACTTAAGAACTGTCTGTTCTTTTTCATTCAACCACCTTTCAACCTAGCTTTGCGGTTCTTCCTCAACATCAAGATTTATGCTAAGTCCTACCTTGGTTTCAGATCGATTATTAGGGCGGCTTGACTGTTGACTGCCACACACTGAAGCAGACTCAAGCTCAGCTCTCGCTTGAATACGTTTTTGAAATAATGAATGAAATAATGTTTTTTTTTTCATTTATAATCGTTATTATAGACAACCTAATGCGGCTATGAGAGGGAAAAATTTGTAGAAACACTAAAAAACAAGATCAGCTTTTTGAGAAAAGATAAGATATTTACAAAAGATTTTGATTATATCTAACTGTTGTGTAGATCGTGAGGATTTCCATAATCTTCGTGAGTCGCCTGTAATGCTTCGCAATTGCTCGAATTCGAGCAACAGGTACACTAGTTATATATCATTTTAATATACAGATTACTTAGATATTATTGTAAAATACTTGATGATCTAATTGATTTTTAGAGCAGTCTTTAAAATATTGGGTTTGTTTTAGTGGAATATAATTTGATTGAACTAACAGCTGGATGGATATAAATATTCTATAGAACTATGAGGTTATTTTATTTGATTTATTCATTGATTGATTATAGGAAATAAGCAAGATTAGTAGAGATAAGTAGACCGCAGAGATAAGTACAGTAAGACCATTGCCGTATACGAATTGAGGCTCTGCCCACGAGTCTTCAAAGAAAAGCCTATGGGAAAATATTTTACAGTTTTTTTTTTTCAGAGATAAACAGATGAATGACATAGATTAAACACGATTTTATCATTGACCTAGGATACTGCAAGTAGACTTACTATCCTTTTGCAAAATCTAAAACCTTGTTTGGCGTGTGTCCATGTGTGGTTACATTTGGGTGCGCTGATGTAGGCAAAATATCACCTATATTTTTCAACTAAATATCTTATAGTTTGAATAAATGAATATGTGGAATTAGGGCCCTATTACGGTGACGTCACCGGTTACGGTACGGGCAGCCAGCCTCAACACCAGAGAAGTCACCAGGAGTGAGACCAACCCCCAAAGTTCCTCCAATCCAGTGTCTAAAAACATTCAGCACTGTCACCTCGTTGAAGGACAAAAAGTGCTCCGTTAATCCGCGTCTTCTGTTCTATTAAATTACTCTTCAGTTTAAGTTATATAGTTATAGTTAAGTTATATAGTTATTTCAGTTATTACTCTTCAGTTTAAAAAATGTCTAGTGATAAAAAATTAGTGAATAAGCGGGGAAGAGATGGAGGGAAGGGAAAAAGGGAAGACGACTCAGTGAATGAAAGCCAGTCTAGTATAAAATGTAGTGGTGAAAAAGATACCAAGAAAGGTCATGTGTAGACACGACCGACGCGCGTCTACATGTCCGTCATAGCTAAAATAAAAGTAGGCCTACCATGTATTTTTATGTTTTAATCGTGATGTATCTAAGTGTAAAGTTTGTGTACGTGTGCCGAAATGGATCGCCTGTAATAGGACCGCCTGAACTTCAACCTGGAGGCGAGTTAGCGTAGCGAACGAGCTAACCTGAAGGCAAGTGAGCGTAGCGAACGAGCTCCAACCTAAAGGTGAGTGAGCGTTGCGAACGAACTTCAACCAGGACGTGATTGAGCCATGCGAACGAGATCATCTTGAAAATTAAGAAGTTAAACAGGGCAAAGCCCGCGGGATTATAAATAGTCAAAGGCAAGACAACGTCTGCCTGGTTCAGCTAGTTTTATGTAAAACACTATAAAATATTTATTTATTTATATTTGCCTTTATAACTATATATTCATGTCTAGGTGAATAAATTTACTATCATTTTATATAGTTGGTATGTGAGTTTTGTGTTTTTGAAAAATAATATACAAGTGTGTATAAAAAAAATTTTTTCTAGAAAAATATAAACATTTATAAAAGTCACAAATATTTATTGTAAGGATCATTTTCCATTAACAACTCTTACTTTATTTGATCTCCAATGTTATTGCCTTTACAAAAATGTGTACTTTTACTACATTTCTTAATAACACATTTATTTGGTTTTTGTTTGAAATTTGTAGTGCAAAATCGTGAAACTTGCCATTTTATTGTTTTTGGGGCATAACTTTGTAAAAATAAGTTAAATGGTGATTGAAATCTTTTTTACATTTCCATGTAGGGAAATAAATTCCAAATATTTTGTATGTCTTACATTTTACATGAAAAAATTTTGGTTCGTGCAGCAAAGTTTTACTTTCAAAATTAAAAAAACAATTTTTTTCTAACTAATGTCAATATTTACTATTCTAAATATTTATTCTGTTGCCATTTTCAAATTCTTCATTTAACTGCGAACAATTCAAGTACCTATACGGTTCAATAGCTTTGCTCTGTTGGTTAAGTTTATGCATTTTTGAAAATACGACTGCAAAATCGCCAAAAATGCCTTGCCAGCTACAGAGTTTGCCCATTGCCAGTAGGAGGGTTAAAGCCCAGTAACTGTGTACCAAGTTCTGAAGCTCTATCTTTATTACTTTTTGAAATATTGAACCGTTACGGGACTTTTTTCCCAAACAAAAAAATTGTATTTACCTTTTGTCTACAGCTCAATAAGTTGTAACTTCCGTTACGGCCGTTTTGGCATTAACATGCCATCATCACACGTCTTCGGCTGAAGCAGCGTCGTCACAGTAGAAACACATAACACAAACACAAACACATTTTACGAATACAAATATACGAAAATAAAACTAACAGGCCTGTCGCACACACGTTACCGGTTGACATGATCAGAGCTAGATGCCTGATCATGTCAACCGGTAACGTGTGTGCGACAGGCCTGTTAGTTTTATTTTCGTATATTTGTATTCGTAAAATGACTAAAATGTGTTCGTGTTATGTGTTTCTTCTGTGACGATGCTGCTTCAGCCGAAGACGTCTGATGATGGCATGTTAATGCCGAAACGGCCGTAACGGAAGTTACAACTTATTGAGCTGTAGACAAAAGGTAAATACAATTTTTTAGTTACATCACAGCTCAGGGGCTAAAAATATGGACTTTTTTCCACCCTGTATAAGTGGTGACCCCATCTTAAATTAAAATAATATGAATTCAAACTTAATTTTTCTCAGGGTAATAGCTTTGACTAAAATACAACTAGACATTCCATCCCCATGTTAAGTTTGTAGCCAGATTTCGTCGTCGAAGTTGATGTGTGCCACCGACAGATTGCGCTGATCTAAATTAGGTACTAAATTCTGTCGAATAGCCAACACAAACTGTAACTATATGATGTAATAGCATATCAAACTTAGAAAATGACTTACAGTGAGCTATAGCAACTGTTATGACTCATCAACCTGGTCAGCAACACACTAAATAAATAAGGTATAGGCCTAAACACTAGCCCATTCTGTGATTGGCTCACACAACTAGATTCTTTATTGGCGACAGCTGTTCCATATAGATGGGATGTCTACTTCAGTATCCAATAGTCAATTGTAATAGGTAATAGGTAATGGTTTTTATAAATTAGGTTAACTTAATTTACCTGAGCACTTCCCTAATTTCTTCATCAGTCTGCTTATCACTAAGTTGACCGAATGTGATTTCATAGGCCATAGTTTGTAAGGCAAACATGGCAGTTTCAATTCCCTCGTGTCCGTCAAAAACCCCATAAAGGTATGTGTTTTCATCGAGCTGCCAATGAAAACTTGTATCTTCAAATGGGTGTTCTTCCTGTCGATAGCCATCTTCCCGATATATTTGATTTGTTGAGTAGCCTATTCCTAAAAAAAGTGTATCATATATCGTATTTAACCAACAAAATATTGACTTCAACATTAATGTTTGCTTTGTTGATTGATGTGAATACAGACTCTTTTGTCAGTTATTTATGCTGCTAGGAAGTATGTAGATATTAAACCTTTTGACTACAGTAGCTAGACCTTGTCCTTTTATGAAGGGGCCAGGGTTCACTAAAGACTCTTTGCACAGTCTACATGAAAGGATTGCTTGGGTACAGTAGAGAACCTGCGATATTTTACTGGATTAAATATCAATATATTGATAATAATTTGGTTCGATATTAATATAGAATATAGCATTGAATTTCATTTTACCATGTGTTAAAATTATAAATAAATAATATACCCTCTGCAGCAAACCTGGAGACTAAGCAAATTTTCATATTCCTGATTTGATTTTAACTTAAATTTATTTGAATAACATTAAGTTTAACGAATACCTAGATTGTTGCTACAGGGAGAGTAATAAAATGTGTTTTTTAGTAAAATTATAATAGCTTAGTATAAAATAAATAGATTTGCCAATTTTGATCAAAATATATCCATACAGGGCCGTATTTCCCAAACGACGGACACAGCGGTTGCCGGGGGCCTTGGCCTAGGAGGGGGCCTCAAATTTTTTTTGATAAATTTATTTTACCGGTATATTGTGTTTCTTCGCGATCGCAGGAAACTTTGATGAAATCTGTGTGGCCGCAAAAGATCTTCACTATTTCGCCGTTCACATAGGAATTGTTAATATTCATCCGCGATAACGAAAGATGTCCAGGATTTAATCGTGACCGCGGATGTCGAAGATCATGTCCCTGCAAACCCGGAAGATCTTTAAGATTTTGTCATGATCGAAAGAGACAAAGATGATGTCTCCGCACTCACGAAAGATATTCAACATTCCTACGCGGCCACATGAGACCTTTATGATTTCGCCGCGACCGGAGGCACAGAAAACGTACTACTACCTATAACCCAGAATGCCAACCGCATGGTAAAAAGCATTGAGTGTTTTGAGAGAGCTTTGCCTGTCAATCCGTAGGCAGCGCTACCAGCGTTGCTATGCTATTGCATGGCAACACTGGTGGTGCTGCCTACGGATTGACAGGCAAAGCTCTCTCAAACCGATTAATGCTTTTTACCATGGGGTTGGCATTCTGGGTTAGTAGGTTTTCTGTGCCGGAGGAGACGAAGATGACGTTTCCGCACTCGCACAAGATGTTAGCCTACCTCTTTCTCCGTGGCTACAGAACACTGATTCCATTGCCATGGGAAGAGACAAAGATGACGTCACCGGTCTCTGGGAAGATGTAAACTATTTCGCCGCGATCGGAGGAGATGATGTCCCTGCACTTGCACAAGATGTTAACTAAGTTATTTATCTGTGGCCATATGAGATTCCCTGCAGGAAGAATCCCTGCAGAAAACAAAACAACTAGGATTGGGTGTTAAGCTTGGAGTAGATCTAAACATTTTGGCATTTGCTGATGTACATTTTGTCAGAAACAGTTGAAAACTTGGTAAGTTTGGCAGAAGTACTTATCACAGAAGCTAACAAAATAGGATTGCAAGTAAATGTAGAAAAAACTAAAATCATTAACTTTGGAAGACAAGCAAACAATAGAAACAGAAACATACAGATAAAGAACTTAACTATAAATTGTACAGAAAGTTTCAAATATTTAGGAGTAACTGTACATAGTAGAAACTCAGAAGACGAAGACATACTAACTAAGTTATCAAATGCCAATAAGTGTTGGGGAGCCTGCAAGAAGTTGATCTCATCTAAAGTATTATCTCACAGAACCAAAATACAGTTAAATATAAGACAATAATTCAACCTATTCTGTTATATGGTAGTGAAACATGGGTATTGTCCAAGAAAAATGAAAACCGACTCATGGTGTTTGAAAATTAAGTACTAAGAAAAATATTTGGTCCAGTACAGGAGGGACAAATGTGGAGAATAAGGAAAAATAGAGAGTTAAGATCACTATACACCGACCCAGATATTGTTGCAATAGTTAAAGGAAGAAGGTTAAGTTGGATGGGGCATGTGCTAAGAAGAGAGAAAGGAACAAGACTGTATGAAGTTTGGAGAGCCACACCTGGAGGTAAACGTCCATTGGGAACATCAGGACAATGGGTGCAAGTGTCAACTTGGCAGAAGACAGAGAAGGGTGGAAGAGGCGAAGAATCAACTGAGATTTGTGGAGCCACGGCAGTAAGTACGTAAGTAGGCCTATATGAGAGATTCATGATGTCGTCTGCACCGCGATCGCAGAAGACAAAGATGACGTCTACACCAGCAATAGATTTTATAAGGCGTACTTATTGCTGACTTTACCCCCGCCCCTAACTTAGTCCCCAGATACATGATATTGATACTGTCGTGCCCGTTGAAGTGTCCTCTATTTGATGACATTATCGGTAATATGCTATGCGGCCGTATTTTTCCGCAAAACGGCCAGCAATATATTTTTTAAGGCGTAATGAAAGATAGTATTCAAGAGGTAATTAGCCTAAGTTTATTAGTCACAAAACTCAGTAATTAAGTTAGTCATTACATGCGCCCAAAAGTCAGGATAACCAATAACAATAACTTAGTTAATTATAAATACCAACCTGAGAGCCTACACACAGGCAAAGCATCAGTCCAACTATTACTGTCTTGGGTTGGAACTTCTGCTCTTGTAGGCATAGTAAAAGTTTTTAATAATTTGTGAGTACATACATTGATATAAGATATTTTCAGTCAACTTAATGAAACATAAAGCTAGGAATATAGACTAGGCCTGGGTTGAATTACTAGTTGTTCATGGAGCTACAATTGTTAATATAATAGAATAAGCTTCACATTCATTCTAATTATATATTTTGAGATTGGCATACTTCCTAATCCTAAATTTAAAAAGAAACAAACATTTTAAAGAAAAATAAAATTGGTATACGGTAACGTTGGTCAAATTTGATACAAAGCTCAAGCAGATAGCAGACAGCTAACTGAAAAACTGACAGAGTGACAGCGACAGCTGGAGCTGGAGCTGATCTTCACAGACTAATGAAATTAAACCAAACGAACAGTCGGGACAGCAAACCAGAAATAATTAAAACCGCAATGTCCATAGGCGCTGATTATAAAACATACTTCATTACAAACCAAAGGCAATGGCATAGATAAAACATACTGCAATGGCTTGCCCTGTTCCAGGGGTGGCATGTCATAGTGCATAATCGGCATAATCTCACAGTGCCTAATTCAAAACTTTCTCACAGTGCCTAAAAGCGAAAACGTGTTATAGTGCGTAATCAAAAATATGTATTTTGCAAACTTCTTTAAATTCACCCTTCGCTGTAAATAAATCAGTTGATTGGAATCTCTTCCATTTGTTTTGATTTTATGTTTATATTTTGTTGTTATTTCGTCACCAGCATGGCAACCCATAAGGCCCATGTTAATTTTTTACAATTTGAAATTCATTTGTTTGTGCTTATTATTGAGCCTATTTTAATTTATAAAGGCATTCTGCACATCTACATGAAAATATCTTTCTAACAGTATGCGTAGATTTAAAGTGTTAATCTAAGGTATTTTAAAAGTAAACATTTAAATCTTCATAATTATTATGAAGATTTAAATGTTTACTTGGGTACAGTTTCTTAACTGGGCTATGCTAATATCGATTGAAACTATCGAATTGAAAATATTGATTAATAATCGATATTTTTAAATATATTTATTTACCAATTTGGTAAATCTATCGATCACGGACGTGTCGCTAAAATTTTTTTTTCACTATTTTTATGCTAAATTACGTCCTGAATTCAAAAATGATTGTCATTTTCCGCGGAAAAGCACCGTTTTCCCGGAAAAGTGGAAAAACGGGGGAA
This sequence comes from Macrosteles quadrilineatus, assembly GCF_028750875.1. Lineage (NCBI taxonomy): Eukaryota > Metazoa > Arthropoda > Insecta > Hemiptera > Cicadellidae > Macrosteles > Macrosteles quadrilineatus. The sequence goes on from NW_026542594.1 coordinate 14,310,006, forward strand.
AATTGTTTTGCGGAAATGGGTCATGTGTATACTCAAATTAACCGGTAAAGCGAGCTGATCAAGATCCGATTAATATTAACGGAGATACGGCCGAAAAAGCGCGGCCGGAAAAGTTCATTTGTCACAGGGAAATTTTACATAAGTTGTGTCAAATCGTGTAAAATTGTGTAAAATTGTGTGAAATTTATAAACATTTTGTGAAATATGTGTGAGAAAGTACACATGAACTCACATCACAGTCACAGTGAAATTCACAATTCATGTGATATTTTTGTCATAGTTTCACAAATTGTGTAAAATTTGTATGAAATTTATAAAAGTTGTGTGAAATGTGTGTGATAAAGTACACACGAATTTACATCACAGTCACAGTGACATTCACAATTCATGTGTAATTTGTGAAATTGGTATGAAATGTGTGTGATGAAGTACAAAAGTACACAAAAATTCACATTACAATCACAGTTAGTTGTTGTATTTGATGATATGAATGGTCAAAATATTACACCATTTTTGTCAAAAGGTCGACATAAAAATATTGACTGTCTTTACTTGAGTAAATCTTGCAGCAAAGTACACAAACATTTATGGGATAATGTAAATTTCCTAATATTATCCAAACAAGACGATTTAAGTTTTAAAACATGTGTATCACAATCATGTTGGTAATGACGTTTCATTTAACCAATTTTGCGATCTCTTCCTCTAATATTTGGATAAAACTAAATATGGCTTTTTCATAGTAGACAACGTGCTTAAAGTGGGGTCTCTTTGCTAGTTCACCACTACTTTACATTTACACCTGTAATGGTCAATAAATGTAAGAAATAGCTGTTTTAGCTTAATATCGAATATATTTATGGGGAATAAGTAATAAATAAGGTTTGACAATTATATTGGGATATGTGGGCAAAGATCAGGATTTTTGGAATTGGTGGCCAAAAAAATGATCCCCATGTTGTTCTTATGGGGGAAAACGCCTAAAGTGGGGTCATACCATCATATTACCACTACTGAAAGGCTAAATAATAATTGCAATTATAGATTTATGTTTGATCAATTTTATAATTACTAAGAGCAAGAGTATTAATGTCATCTTCCAGAATAAGCCTCTCGTCATCATCAAAAGATAGAACTTTCTTATTCATAGTTTTTGACATGTTTACTCACCTAAAATTGTTTAAGCCCATAATATTGTTTTAAATGCTTATATATCGAAAACGGTTTGAGATACGGCAAAACGGTTGAAATTCTGGCACACATAGTGGGTGTCAACTTTTGATTACAAACAATATTACAACATAAAAAAATCAAAAATTCAAAAACAATTTTAACATTATTTTATATGGGTACCGGTACAAATAACAGTTATCATGAAAATTTTCAAAGTCCAGACTTTTTTTACATTTTTGCACATTTGACATTTTTAAGTCCATAATATTGTTTTAAAATACTTGTATCTCGAAAACTATTTGAAATATAGCAAAATGGAAAAAATCTGGCAATGGATATATTTTAACTTTAATAGATACATTTTCTAAAAAAGCTTATACTGCTCCGCTAAAAAATAAGACAGGGTTGGTGGTTACAGAAGCCATTAAAACCATTCTACCAAAGGGGGTTAAAAACATTCAATCTGAAAATGGAAAAGAATTTTTTAATCAATATTTTAGCAAACTAATGAAAAAGTTAAATATTAATCACTATCACACATTTTCTACAACTAAGGCTGCAATTGTAGAGAGGTTTCAGAGAACTTTAAAGAATTGGTTATATATGGAATTTAGTGCTCAGAGGAGTTATAAATGGTTGGATTTACTTCCAAAGTTAATTCGAAAATATAATAATAAGGTGCATAGATCTATAGGTATGAAGCCTAACCAAGTGAGTATTAAGAATAGTAAATATGTGCACGAGAGGTTGACTTCTAAAGTAGTACAAGTTAAAAAGCCAAGATATAAGGTAGGTGAGAGCGTGAGAATTTCCAAGTATAAACATGTTTTTAGTAAAGGTTATACTCCGAATTGGACAGGGGAACTATTTACAATAGCAGAAGTTAAGAATACAAAGCCTGTGACTTATATCTTGAAAGATGGAAATGGTAATATAATCAGAGGAGGATTCTACACAGAGGAGTTGTTAAAGACCAAGTATAACGACATGTATTTGGTAGAGAAGGTAATTAGGAGAAAGGGTGATTTATTGTATGTCAAATGGTTTGGATTCCCAAGTAGTCAGAACTCATGGATTTCCACTAAGGATGTCCAAGGGAGCGCGCCATGAGCCGGGAGCGCGCCAAAGTTCTCGTACAAACCTCGCACTGTCAAGTTGATGATTTTGAGAATATACATGTGAATGGATGTGGATTTGAAATAGTAATGAAGTTGTACAATAGTATTGAACCTTAATATAGGCTTGTATTGGTCGAGAGCAGGATTTTTGGAATTAGTGGCTAAAAAATGATCCCCATGTTATTCTTATGGGGAAAACGTGCCTAAAGTGGGGTCATATTGCTAGTTTGTCACTACTCGTTATAATAAAATATAAAATATTAAGTATTCATTACTTCTTGAGTAATATTTCATGTTTTAAGTTAGGATTAGTTTATTATTGTGTCAACAAATTAGTGCTGCTAAGTATAGATTAAAGCTTTGGTGTTACCGTACTGTATCATAAAGATATGATTGTCCAAAAACAGTAGTAATGGGTCTACACCTACACAGTAAGTAAATACGATTATTCTTGATTCGATATTTTCGTATATACGATAGAGCTGAATATCGACATTTTCTTCTTCTTTTCGGGTTTTTTGAGAATCGAGTATAATTTTACGTATATTGATTGATATTGGAACCTTATTTAGTTTAATTAACCACCTTATGTAAGATTTATATTATTTTAACAATGTTTTATAGGGGTAGCGGATTTCGACCCCCGGATATTTACCCCCATGAAAAAACGCCTACGTCATTTTGACGTCACGAGGGGCGGGGCCTATACACGGTCGAGAAACAGTCCGCGACTGGAAATCTACCCCCGGACATCTACCCCCGGAAATCTACTCCCGTGGTCAGCTACGCTACGTATCGGCCAAGATGCATTGTTGTAATTGATTTTATTAATTGGTTAATGTAAATAAACGGCTTATTCGCTTACGGTTATTCATTAGCTTCTAATATCCAGTATAAAGCATGCGATATGTCGTAGTCATGTTTAACATTATCCATCTTCCTAATTCAATAAGCTGTAACAATCCATTTTCACCCGACCTACTTCGTCGATTTTTAAAGCTTAAGACCCATTGTAGCACATTCTTATATTCAGAGAATGTATAACGCTTAATATATATATATATATATACCATATATATACCTATATATTTTAAGAGGTTGGTGACCTCTTTTAACCTTGCATTTGCCCGTCCACATAGACTACAGATCTGTGCGTGGAACATATTAATTCAGTTAATTAGTGTTTTTACCAGGAAAGTTTTGGGGCAGTTTTGATTTTTTTAATTTCTTATGTATTTTGGGGTGCTGAATCCGAGTCTGAGGTTTGCCAACAAAAATTCTTTACGCAACATTGACAAAAATGAGAAACGTGGAACATATTAATTCAGTTAATTAGTGTTTTTACCAGGAAAGTTTTGGGGCAGTTTTGATTTTTTTAATTTCTTATGTATTTTGGGGTGCTGAATCCGAGTCTGAGGTTTGCCAACAAAAATTCTTTACGCAACATTGACAAAAATGAGAAAAATATGGAAAAAATTATATTTTTTGTAATATTTAGCTTATAACTCAGAAACTATCAACTTTTCGTTATTATTCTAAATGATAAAAATTATAGTACACAACATTTGCTACAAAATGTACCCCTAATGTGGTAATATCCTATGAACCGTTTAGGCTCCAGAGCTGTTTGAAAATTGGAACATTTTGTGTTGGTTTTTAAATTTCTCAAATTATTCTGTCATGACATATATTCATTTCATATGACCAGGCAAAGGTATTATATAAATCCAAAGTGTTAAAATTGCTGAATTGTTGATTTTTTATTTAGTTTACAGAAAGGTTACACGAACTGTTTCCGTTCATTTGTGAGCGTTCTAGCTTATTCATCTGGTCAATTAAAAAAAGGTTTAAAGAAAAAACAAATTAATTCGCTTAATTAGCTAATGAATAACCGAAGACCCGTTGATTTACATAAACCAATTAATAAAATCAATTACAACAATGCATCTTGGCCGATACGTAGCGTAGCTGACCACGGGGGTAGATGTCCGGGGGTAGATGTCCGGGGGTAGATGTCTGGGGGTATGTGTCCGGGGGTAGATGTCCGGGGGTAAATTTCCAGTCGCGGGCTGTTTCTCGACCGTGTATAGGCCCCGCTCCTCGTGACGTCAAAATGACGTAGGCGTTTTTTCATGGGGGTAAATATCCGGGGGTAGAATTCCGGCGACCAGCTGCATTAAACGCAAATATTAACATTTAGGGTAATTTTTAGGGTAACTCGAAGTAGATTTAGGGTAATTTTAGCCCGCCTTTAGGGTAAAATCGCAACAACGAGGTGGCAACACTGCAACCGTGACAGCGACAGCAGCTGGCTTCTGTTTGTTTTTGTTAGCTGTATTCCACGCACGATTGTTGATGTTGATACAGCTAGCATTTAGAACATAACCTCTATAGTAATAAAATATCTGCTTGCTGAGCTGCCTGCATTTGTATTTTACTGCCGGAATTCTTATAAAATCAACTCTGATCACCTCAATCGCAGATTATCTACAACGTTTGGAGATTTTCATAATTCAAAATGGTCCGATTTAAGCATCGGTAAGTCTAGCCTATTATTATGTCATTACCCTCGATGCTAGGCTATAATTTAATTTTACCTCTTCTAACTTCTAACTTAGGTCTAAATTGTATTCAGGCCTAAGTAAGTTGTTGTTTTGTAAAATGATTAGGCCTTCATTAATACCATGGATAAAACATACGTTTTATCTATGTTAATACAACAAACAAAATCAGTGAAAGTTATGATCAGTTTGGAATAAGATTGATTTATTGTAAAATTGTTTGTTATACTTAGGTGATATTTTTGTTTAGATATTTTACTGTGGAAGTAATACCTGGACATAAACCAAATTCCCACAGTTTCAAACTAAAGTCGCAAGACTTACATCAATGTTTATTAAATACTGTGCAAAAACTTCATGGAGATTATGGCATAGCAGCAGTGTTGGGAGGCTTCAAAGGTATTTACACGTTTTGATTACCTATTTAACCTAAATAAATTTAGGCTACTATTTTTGAGTTAGTCTTAGACATTATGGATCACTCTGGTGAGGATTTGATAATCTTTTCCAATGGCTAGGGCCTATAAAGCAATTAAACGAACGTATCAAATCCACAGTGTAGGCGGTAGACCCTAAATATTAGGACCCAGACCCCAGCCTAAGTTATTTGCACTTCCCGAATTCTGAAGTTGTGTAAATAAACATTTAAAAAAACCCGATAAAAAACTGGTTTGGCTGATTTTGAATAACATTTTAGTGTGACATGGTCCTTAACTCAAAACAAAATGGTACTTTTTTAACTCGGATTGCTGTAAACATGACGGTTCAAAAGTTAAGTATTGCAACTTAAATGATTTTTCCCATTAAAGTTTGAAATAATAGCCTGTAGAAAAAAGCTTGATCAACGCTGCTTTGTTATCCAGAATTGATAGTCTATTAAATTTAACCCAGTACATTTTTTAATCAAGGACATTAACTTATTTACTGGAAATGCACATGTCATCATCTACAGCAACAATATATGAAGAGTCTCTTGTTATTGCATAAATTAACCATATTAATATTAATATGTCTATGCAGTGGCGGTCCATGGGGCAATTAAGTTTAGCGTGACAGCGCGACTACCCCCCCCCCCCTAAATATCAAGATGGCCTTTGTTTTTTGCCTGACAATTTTTCGGCTTTACATTTTAACGGGTAGGAGGAAGCATCCACCCCCTAAAATTATTATTACTATCATTTGAGATGGGGAAGCCATCTATATACGTGCGTATTTTTACCCAAATATGAGTGATGAAGGATGAGTGTAGAATGGAGTGTGATACCTTGTGTAGCTTTTTTGCTAAGACCAGTTGTTTCATTAGTCAGGACCATTTTATGTTTGCCCATCAAAAGCCCAATGATAAAGGCCAGCCGGGCCCAGTTTTGAACCATCAGAAAGCACACTTTTTCTCAGTTGAATCCTGATGCCACCTCTGTGTTATGCATTGTTATCCTACTTACTTGCTAAAGAACCTGCTGATCTTAGTAACAAAACTGTCCTTTCAACACTAATCCATCCAACAATCATTATTCACTTGTCATTACCTTCAAATACGCACCCTGATACATCATAAAAATATGTCTACCTATACAATAGAACCTCTTTAATCCGAACCCCCGTAATCCGAACCCCTCATTGCTGTAGGCCTACTCTATACACAGTACAGTCAGTTCTTTATTGTATACTGTATATAATTTACAGTACTGTTTATTCATTATGTTTCCTACTGTATTAAATAAACACTGTATTTTACTTTATAAATCATTTTTTCACTTTTCCCAAAATAATTTTGATCAATTTTAGCCATGTTTTAGCTATTGTTATGTAAAAACAACAATATGTTCTGTAATCCGAACTATTCAATAGTCCGAACTACCCCTGGTCCCAATTACTTCGGATTAAAGAGGTTCTACTGTATCTCTATGCTTGACCTTTACATAACAAGGTCTTCATAAACTAGTGTAGCATAGATCTCATCATGAAACATATCTGCCTTGATTAATCCAATTGGATTTAGTAAATACTGTAGGAGCTATTATTCATTAATTAGTTCTCTCTTTTTTCAGCAAAATATTGTAATCCAGTTACTCGGCTGGGTGTCATAAGAGTAAGGCATGGCCCTCATCGGTTGGTTGCCAGCTGTTTACCAATAGTAAAAAGCATAAAAGATACTCCAGTTTCTATACGTACTCTCTATACTGGAGCATCTCTAAAACATTGTTTCAAATTTGCAGTGGTAAGAATGGGTTTCTTCCTTTAATAGCCTTAGTTACTAAAATCAGATCCTAATAAAATCAACCCTGATGAAAAAAAGATAAGAAAATTTCCAAGGGAGTTTCCTTATAATTTAATTTGATCTGACTTGAATGGGATTCAATTCCCAATCTCTATTGAAATCTCCTGGACAAGATCCTAGAAGTTCAGCCATTCATCTAACCTTACAATGTAAGCTACTGTATTAACAGTAGTTTACTGGTAAACCCAACGTCCTAATAGTTATTTTAGGCTTAGCTGCGTGACCTACATTGGAAGCGGTTTTTCCTAATCAGCCAGCCCAACCAGACCAGACCCGACTCTTATAACAGACTGAAAGCCGGGTAGACGCTCCTACACAGCAGCCAGCCATTCTCACGGTCTTTACTTACACTCTACAGTCACAAAGCACGAGAGCAGTGTTCAGCTATGGACAAGCAGAGTTATAGCCAAGCAAATTTGTTGTTTTTAATGAGGTTTGTTTTTAATGAAGTGTTTTTAAGCAGCTTAGTTGTTGTCATTTAGTGTTTTGTTAATGTTAATTGTTTTCGGTTTGGAAAATGGATTAGGAACCTTTTGATTGTTTACTGAAGACACCTACAAGAAAGTGGGTTCATAAGTTCAATGAAGACCATTCTCAAAGCAAATACTACACAACCTGCTTACCAATACATGATCATGCAGATAAATTTTTATCAAAGAATGACAAGCAAAATGTTTTACTACATCATGTCACACATAGAAGGGAATATATTGGATTGGATGTGATTTATACACATATTGGGGAGTAATTTCAGGACGTATAAGAGTCAGCAAAAACAAACAGACAAAATAAATAACCTCAACTATGCACCAACCTCAGTCAAAGTTTCTAAGCGACTGGGTCTGACGTGACGAAAAAACATACTATTTTGATTCATTTCCGGCCAGTTCAGACCTGTTCCTCCTTCCCGGCACTACAATCCATCTTTGCATTTAGGAAACTGCGTGATATATTAACAACTCAGGACATGAAACTAGCATATTAGGCATATATCCAGTCGTTACTTTCAATTGGCCTTATCGTATCGGGCGGAGCTTTTTCCACTGTTTTAGAACCTCTCTTTGTCCTTCAGAAGTTGTTAGTCAAAGTTTGTTACAATAAGCCATGCACAGAATGTCGGAATAACTACTTCCCATTTATGGAAGTCTTACTCAATTCCTCTAACATTTCAGAAGTTTTATATCATAACATTACCTCCCATTGTAATTCTAATCAATTGTTTCATTCTCCATCGATTTTTTTTTTAAATGCATCACTGGTTGGTTGATAGAGTTGGGTGTAGAAGAAACAGAACACCTAATCAAAGCAGAGTATATAGGCAGACTTGACCCTACTTTATTCATTCGTAATCATTAGTAAATTACTAACATTGAGCATACTTAACTATATTTGTGATGTGGAAAGCGAAAAGGGACGAAAAGGGAATTGAAGATGTAAAAGGTCGAAATAAATAATTTTGTTAGCCTCTGCACGGTCTGAGAAAAGGTACCTCTTGTTATTTCGCCATAACGACAAGAAGTCCCATTTCTAATAGGCCTATTCACTGTATAAACAGACTTTAGTCTAAAAAATGAATTGTCCTGTTTTCTAATGAAAATTTAGAGAAGTACAACAAAGTTCAGTTTACGGAGAACAAAATATCTCACAAATTTTGCGGTCCTGACAAGAGGTACCTTTTTTTAAGTTATGGAGAAATAACATAGCTGGCTGACATATACAGGTTCCTTTTCTAAAAATGTGATTTTTACTACATGCTTCGATAAAACAATTATTGAAATGAAAACTACTGTGAGTTAAGACAGAAAATGGTATTATCTCCAAAGACGACATTATAAGCTTTCTTTTGATACAGAAATCATTTCTTAAAAACAGAAAAAAAAACATTTTTCATGCGTATTTGAAGTTTTCAAGATAGTTTTTCTCAAAATGACCCTTTTCCATAACAAAATTTCAATGTCCTATAATTTTAATAAAAAAAAATCGTAGATGCATGGGACTTGCACCAGGTGATTCGGAATTTAATAAGGAATTCAAATATGCATAGTGGAACAAAGTTTATTGTTAAAAAAATTTTATGTGTTAAACTACTAAGTATTGGTGACAAAATTGCACCAACTTAGGTTTCCATGCCCTCACAGGTAGGGAGTAACCAACGATCACATAAGACCAATAGATGGAGCATGTTGGCCGCGACGTGAAGCCAATATTTTTCACTAATCTTAACTAAGATGGCGGCTGCCGGCTGTGATGAGCCCTAGTAGCACACGCAACTAATTAAATGTTACTTGATAGCAATGATATCTGTGACAATACGCCTTTGTATTACAAATATTTATGTTACTAACACAATGACCTTCAAAATACGCTTTTGATTTTTTTCTAGCGTTCACCGTTTCTTAGAAAAAGTTAGTTTACATAATTAACAACAAAAACTTTTTGGGCGAAAGAAAAATTCTGATGAGCTACAAATTTATTTATAACATATGTATCTACATCGTATTAAAGTTTGATAAAGTTCTGATGTTTGGTTTACACTGTACGAATTTTCAGTCACAAGATAGTTTCTGAAACTCTTTAGCCTATACAACTCCCCTTTATATTCTGACTGTCATATTAATTTTTATGAAAGAGCTCAAAGGTATTAATTTTTTAGATGAATACAAAGAATAAAACGAAGAACATTTATATGTAATCCGCGTTTTTCTAATTAGTTTAGTAACTTTTCTGTATAGCTCCAAACTTGAGTATCTAAACTGTATTACAAGGGAGGTTGCAGGCAAAATCTGCCCGCATGACGCAATGCGGCGCGGCGCGGCGGGTAGCCTTCATAGTACAATTTAAATTACAACCAAACTACACCGGTTAAAGATTTGAAAAAATATGATCCAAAAAAAAAAAAAAAAAACAGCCGATGAACTTTTTCATGTCATATTTAAAAACTCATTTAAAAGTACCTACTTTATTTGAAAATTTCAAATAGGAAATACTAGCTGTGTACCCGTTCTACGCACGGGGATCTTATAGTATCAGTTGAAACCTTCTTATATAAAGAACAGTTAGTTGGTTTGCATATTTTCAGATATGCTGGCCAAACTATTTATTATACATACCTTAATTTTATGTCATTTGTTGTTGTTCCGGATCGGTATGACAATCAATAAAAGGCTAAATTACCTGTTTCCGCCGGTCGATCCTAATGTATCCTATTACAGGAGATGCATTTCGGCAAAATTAAATCGCCATCATCAGTCCTAATATAAGGTCTTGAGCTTCCCCATTAGGTGCATCTTGGAGTTTTTGAAACACATACACGAACTGTACACTTATACATAACAAATAAAACATAAATACACGGTAGGCCTACTTTTATTTTTACTATGGACAAGTAGACGCGCGTCGGTCGTGTGCCGAGTCTTGACTGAAAATGCTCATTTAAAAAATGTAAGGTCAAGGTCTATTTCCCGGTTATCAAAACTCAAGAACAATTTTATGCACAAAGAATCTCTATTTTCATTTACTGTTACCCTACAAATTATTGCACTTGCGATTAATTAAATCCGTTATGTAAGGAAAAACGTTTTTAATCTTAATTGGTTTGGATTTGCTTTCAAAACGTGATCGGAAATGGTTGCGGTATTTGTAAACAACATTCAATGTAAACATATCAGTGACAGCTAGAAGAAATAATCTTGATTTGAACAGCTGTTCGTTATTTCATAGAAGAATATGTGCTAAACATTGGGAGAAAACTTTACAAAAAATCGCACAAAATTGGGTTTTTAAACGTCCGTCATTTTATTTACAAAGTGGTGACGCCATATTTTAATGGCTAAAGACAATCTCGCCAATCCAGTGAATGCATTAAAATGATTTGGAACTTGATAGGTACTCTCGTTTTTCAGGAGTAGGCCGCGTAAAATGGCTCTTGGGTCGTAACAGACTGGAAGACAGACAGAAATTTAGATGAGACTTGTTTCGGTTTCTCTAATGTATAACACGTAAAAATAACCTAAAAGTTTATGATTCTGAGCAATGTACAGACAAAACTCTAATTTTATTTATATAGATTAACTCTCAAGCTTTTAGCGAATTTCCCTATAGGGAAGTAGCTATTACCGTAGGTCTCATGGTAAGATTCAAGATTCAAGATTCAAAATAACTTTATTCATTTTTCATACATGTGTACATAGAATAGCGTCAATTTAAACATTTTTCTAACTTACTACATTATACAAAAATATTAGATGTTAATGATTTCACTGCAATATACATGAAATAGACCTAGAGATGAGTTTATATCATTACATTAATAAAAAAAACTCATCTAGAGAGTACAACGGTTTGGATAGCATTACATTTTTCAGTTTTTTCTTAAAAACATTAAAATCTTCTGTGGATTTTAAATCCACCGGAAGAGCATTATAGAATCTAATACCTGCATAGGAAGGTTTCTTTTCATATAATTTAAGATTGTGGCTTGTATAAGCAAATACTCTATTGTTTCTAGTATTATAACTATGGTTTTGTCCTAACGTTTCTATTCTATGAGAATTCTTTTTTATAAACAAAATAAGTTCAAAAATGTATAGACTATATACAGTCAAAAATTCCAATTCAGTAAATAGGTGTTTAACAGAATCATCCCAATTTAGCTTTAAAATTATTCTTATTGCTTGTTTTTGAAGGATAAGAAGTTCATCTAAATTTTCATTTGAGGTATTACCATATAAAACAATACCAAAAGCGATATGAGACTGTACAAGGGCATGATAAAGGGTCTTCATTGTAACCAAAGTGCTAAATTTAGAAACCTTCCTTAATGCAAATAAACCAGAAGCTAACTTTTTATAAATTGATAAAACATGATTATTCCAATTTAAGTTTTTGTCAATTATTAGGCCCAAGAATCTAGAATTATCCACCTCTTCCAACACGTGATCATTAAGAAATATTGTCAACTCAGGTGCAGGTCTAATTCTAGAGCAAGCTGTAAAAGTGATGAACTTAGTTTTATTAGGATTCAGTAGCAAGCATTTTTCGTTAAGAGCCTGTTCTAAGGTTGAAATCTGGTTAAAAGCGGAAACTTCGATTTCATCAAGAGTTTTACGTGATATCAGCAAATTTATATCATCTGCATACATTGTGATATTATCAAAAGGTGTGATGCTAGGTAAACCCTTAAGATAGCATAGAAAAAGTAATGGACCCAGAATAGAGCCTTGAGGGACTCCGAACTTAATATCTTTAATATTCGAATTACGGTGTATTAACTGATTGAAATGATTAATATGTTTAATTTCAACAAACTGTTTTCTGTTTTTTAAATAAGAGTCAAACCATGAAAAAGCCCTATTTTTTATTCCCAGTTTTTGAAGAATTACAAGTAGGCTTGAATGTGATACACTGTCAAAAGCTTTACTAAGATCCATAAAAATACCAATTGTTTTATTACCCTTATCCAAAGAATTTAAAGCTGACTCAATAAAATCAATGCTGGCAGTTATTACTGATTTCCCGGCCCTAAAACCATGCTGTTCTTTGTCTAACAGTTTGTTACACTCTAAAAATTCTGTTAACTGAATAGCCATAACTCGTTCATAAATTTTGGAAAAAACAGGAAGTAATGACAGTGGGCGATAATTTGAAACTTCTTTACAGTCATCTGCCTTAAATAGAGGTTTTACTTTAGAAATTTTTAACTTGTCCGGAAAAATACCTGATATAAAAGATGAATTTATTAAATGACACAACGGTAGTAACAGATAGGTTCTGGCATGTTTTATGATTGTTATAGGAATATCATCATAACCGGTTGAAAACTTATTATTGAAGGACATGATTACTTTTTCCAGCTGATGAGGCTCTATACTAGTTGGAACAAAAACTTTATCAGTATAATTAGGCAACGAAATGTTGGAAGAAGCTGCAACTTGATTCAACTTAGGAATTACATTTGTCTCAACTAGATTAATATAATGATCATTAAACATATTGCTAACTAAACAAGGATCTTTTATTTCTGATCCACCAGAGTTCAGTGCTATATTTGTTTCAATGTGCTTATTTTTAATATTAATTTCTTCTCCAATAATTTTCCAAGTAGTTTTACTAACATTTGAAGATTCTCTAATTTGTTTTTCGTAATGTTTAACTTTACTGTCAAAAATCTTTTTTTTATACTCCTTTTTCTTCTCCTTGACACTCCTACCTAAATTAGGATCATGAGATGACCTGCTTAGTTCAGTTAAATTTTTTAGCTCTGATTGCAACTCATACAAATCATAATTTATCCATTTGTTCTTATTTTTACAGGGTTTCCTACATTTTACTTTTGGAAAACATATATTAAAATAATATAAAAAAATATCTAGAAATACATCAAACTTAATTTCAACTGGGGCACAATATACATTTAACCAATTTTCTACAGACAACATGTTTGAAAATTTTGCTATATTTTGTTCTGTAAAACTTCTTTTATGCATCGTTATATACTCATTATCATTTCTAAAAGAATTTGCTAAATTTACTTCAATCATTTGTGCATCATGATCAGATAAACTAGAAATTAAACCTTCAGTTTTTATTACATTTGTGGGAATATTTGACATAAAATTATCAATACAAGTGGCAGTTGTAGAAGTTACTCTAGTTGGAAATTTTACAAGATACTTCATACCATAACTCTTTAATACATTCTTAAGTTCTAAGTGCTCCCTTGAATCCACCAAAACATTGATATTTATGTCCCCACCAATTATAATAAATTTACATCTTTTAATCAAAATGTTAATTAATGCATTTAGGCGTTTCAAAAATTCAAATGGATCTGATGAGGGTGAGCGATACAGACCAACTACAATAATTTTACAACCATTTAACTTATAACTAACAGCACAGAATTCAAAAATTTTATCTTCACCCAAACATGTATCAGATGTTGGCAAGACCACCGGCCTACCAGAGATACCCTCCTCGGAGAGAATCATTACACCCCCCTTTACCGTAGATTTTCTATTATAACAAGCACTTACAACATAATTATTAATTTTAAGGTATTTTAATTCATCTTCTTTGATATTATGTTCGGTGAGAATTATGATTCTAGGATTTATTTCATCTAATATAATTTGCAAAGGTTCAATGCGACTTATTAAATTTTCAATATTTTGATGAAAAACAGTGAAAGGTAAGTTATTTTTTGAGGTGGATTGAGTAGTATTAGTTATTTTTTTTGGAAAACTAGCTACCTTGTTCAAATAGGGTTTTTCCGATGTAACGCCGAGGAGTTTAAATCGGAGACCAGTGGTTTATTAGCAAAAGCAACACACCCAACAGCTTTTTGTACAATTTCACTCGGACTTTCTGAACAGATGACTTCACTTTTATCACAAACATTTGCACTTGAAAATGACGGTGTAGGTAGAGAAGGGAAGTCTGATGTGTGTTGTAGCCATCTGTTGTTGGTGTCTGGAGTCTGTGTCATAGGAGTAGACCATCCTTTCCAGTAAGAGGTTGATGAAGGGGTTGGTGGGTTCACTGTAGAAGGAGAATCAGTATCCAATTTAGGAGAGTTAGAAGTCGAGACTTGCGAACTGCTGGAGTTTGGGTCAGTGTGGATCAAGCTTTCAGTAGAGATGAGCTGTTGTAAGCGTTTGATGAATTCCAAATGAGGATACCCTTGAAATAGAACCCTTTTGGCCGAAGGCTGCTCGTATGTAACTATCTTTACCTGAGCATTTGTGTTCCTCTGGAATTTGACAATTCTCTTGGCAAACAGTTCTAGCTTGATGTTGTCACGAACACAGCCCATGGGGGAGCATATTAATTCTTTCAGTTTTTTTTTCTTGAAATCTTCCTCCATCTGCGTGAATGCTGTAAGGTAATCTTCATCCGTTGGCTTTAGATTGTACTGAGCCTTAGTCACTAAACCATAAACAACAGCAGAATCAGTAGGCATTTGACATGTAAGGTGGTGGCTGAGAAAATCTGATGGAGAAGGTCTTTTGAATTGCTTCCGAAAAACAACGGCAACTCCTGCCGACATATTTCTATGACTGTTTACATCTGCAGATATACAGTGTGCAAATGCAACATGTTTGTCACTTTTGTATTTCTTGATTTCCTCATCCATGTTTTGATTCAAGATCGTGATACTATCGTTGTGAGGTATAGCATACTGATGTTTTGTAATGCCCTGAGATGGTGTAGACACAAGTATGTTGATTTTTTGGCTCAAAAACTGTTTTCCAAGAAAGTTCAGATGAATACCAGATGGTTCATAACAGCGGGCAGGCAAACCAGTAAGATCCAAGAATTTAACACCAGGTAAAGTCTGTGAAAGTTCATGAATGTAAAGGTTAACTTCCATAATGTCTTCATAAATTTGGTGATTGAGAGCCAAGTCGCGTCTGAATGGTATACTGCCGATCAAGACATTGCAAGGTTTTAGGGATAAAATTGCGGGTTTCAAATGATTGAGAACTACTTGTTTCTGTCCATTGTAAGTATCATTCGCTCCAGCAATGAGTACCACATAATCAGATTTATTTTTTGCTATTGTTTTAGATTTACTCATTACTACATCCAAATATGCACCTGGCATTACGTTACTGCAAACTTGAAGAGACGAGTTTTTTTTCTTTATGAGATGATCCAAGTGTCTACCATGACTGTCACTTAGAACTGTCAGAGTTGGAGAATGTTGTTTAGTAGGGATTGGACCATTTCCAAATCCTTCTGGAGATGTGGCTTGTTGTATGTCCTCTTCAAGCGGTTTGAATTTGTTAGATGTAGGTAAGACAAATTTATTTGAATGATTTGGGCTTAGAACTGATCTTCTTTTTGGGGAATGTTGATTTGTAGGCTTTTGTATGTTCTTTGATTGTTTATTAAAAGAGTTGTTGGTTTGGCAGTTATTTCTTTCAAGCTTAGCTAAAAGATCTGTATTTACCTTTTCCAACATTTTACATTTTTCAGTCAACAGTTTGCAATTTGTTTCATTCTTTTTGCTAAACATCAAGCCGCAAACCAGGCTTTTGTCAAAATGTATGTGTTGGTTTTTGTGTAAAAGTAGCGCTAGTTGGGCTCTTTTTGTTATAATATCCTCAGGTGCAACATGAGGTATTATATTTTGAAAAAAATCAATACTGAATGAAGTGTTGCAGTTTGTCTCTACAAGATTCTTAGATAAAACATCTGTGGTCAAAAGCATGTGGATCCCACAGTCACCATTGTATCCTGTGTCCAACCCTTTATTTTGTTGAGTAACATTCATATTGATTATGGGAATGTCCTCATCAAGATTGAAAAATTTTGTGAATTTGCGGGAAAGGGTTTTTGCGTGAGCCGTGTTTTTGCTATTTATTGAGTCGAAGTGGTAGAAACATTTTTGGCACCTATTGTATACCAACAGGCTCCAGTGTGAGCCAGATCCACCGATCCTTTGAATAGCTGGGGAGTCATTTAGAGGAATAAATATGATTTTTTTATTCACAAGATCTAGTGACTGTAAAATATGTTCGTACTCGACCAAGGTTTTTACTGCAATTGTAACTACAGGATTCAGGAAGTGAACATCTTTTAAGTTCATTTTGTTATTCAACAAATCAAAGTAACTTTGTACTACGTCATCAGTCACCCATTTGGATTCAAGCAGAGATTTACACACATTCTCTTCTGCACTAACTTGGCTAATAGGTGGTTTTAACTGACTTTGATTGTTTTGTGCATCATAGGGTATATTATTATTGTTTAAAGGGGGATGGCTGGTCAAAGGTGTTTTGTCAGTGTCAGAAACTTTTGGAGTGGTCTGAGGAATAACTGGCGAGAACTGGATGATTTCAAGAGTGGAGTTTTCTGGAATATTTTGAGAACTTCCCATACTTGAAATTGAGTTATTTTCATCAGAAGACTCCTCTTGTATGCAACTTTTTTTATTTTTATGTGATTTTGAATTTATGGAAAAGTCAAAATCGTCAATGTTAACTTTAAGCTTTTTAGCAGCTATATAGCCTATTAGCTGTTTTTTTGTTTGAATAACTTTTCCCCCAGGAGAAATAAAATTAACATCTATTTTTCCTTTTGTTTGACCCTTTTTCCTTACTGAATATTCCTTTCTCCATCCTTTTGGAGCCCCTGTTTTCTCGTTATTTGTATTTTCCATAGTTGCAGACTAAAAGCATTTATTTAAGATTATTTAATTCAAACTATTCAATCTACAATCTATTCATTATAAAATAGCAGCTACTCAGTTCACCACTAATAAATTCAAGTCCAATTTATTATAATAGTAGATAAAGTGATAATAAAAATACAATAATAAAAACAATATCTATATAAATTGTTCTCAACATAAAGCAGTGTGAGGTAGATGCAAAACCAAAAGTAAACAAATCAGTAAGCTGATGTCAGCTAGCAGCTGATTGAAGTGAACAGCTGATAACAAACAAGTGGGCTGTGGTTGTCTGTCAGTAAGCTTGTCAGTGTATCAATTCGTGCTTACTCCTGCTCTATCAAACGTTAGCATTCCTCATTATCTCTCACAGTAAAATTATTGTTAACAAAGTTATCAAAATAAAATAGCCATCCAATATGTTTGTTTCAATATATAATCACAGCAAATGTCCAACTTTATCTGTTTCAATTAAAAATCATAAATATCTTCATACAAAATCTTCAAGTTACATCCTGTTATTCCAGTAGGCCTATTCCATGCTATGTAAGTAGAAGTTTCAAGAATGAAATGTAGTTTAAAATTTATTTTAGTTAAGAAATTAGATGTTTGAAATATTAACTATACTGTTTTAAACATTCTAAAACACTTTTTAACTTGTAAGACGCATTAAAATTACTGAAAATAAGACAAATCTAAGAGTGATTAAAAGCACTGTTACTAATTTAAGCTAGCAGACGATCTGTGTTCCAGAAGACCTAGGCCCGGGACCGATTTACTTTTTCATTTTGATGTCCCCAGAGGCCAAAAACACCATTCGTTCAAATTTTTATATATTTATATATATATCTATATATATAGATATATATATATATATATAGGTATATATATGTGTCCATCCGCACGATAACTTGAGTAATTTTTGTCCGATTTTGATAAAATTTGGTTTGAAGGTGTAAGGCGGGACAAACTTGAATTAGTTCGCGAACCAGCATGATCAGACCATGGGAACGGGGTTTTACGGGGGGTTTTATGGGGTAAAAATGGGGTTTTCTCATTTTTTACCCTTAAAACACCAAATTTATCCATTTTTCTCCGGACCTTTTTAAAGAGCTTAAAAAAACAAATAATTTAGTGTATCAAAGTGTTTTTGTACAGTGATTGGTTACAGTGAAAATTCAAAAAATGTTTAATTTAAAATTCCCATGTTATTCTTATGGAGAATATTATAATATGTTGTAGTTGGCTTGTTTATGGATATATTTTGATCAAACTTGGCAGATTTATTTATTTCATACTAAGCTATTGATATTTTAATAAAAAACACACTTTATTAGTTTCCCTGTAGCAGCTAACCTAGGTACTCGTTAAACATAAATGTTAATTTAATAGATTAATTGAAAATCGATCCAGGCAAATGGAAATTCGCTAAGTCGGCAGGTTTGCTGCAGCGGGGGTATTTATTAGAACCAACAGTGTCATAGACTTAGTTTTGGTGCCGTTTTCATCGACATCTAGCGCTTCTAACCTAATGTAAGAGGGCGGACCTGGCTTCACCTGCTTTAATGTTAGTAAGATAGGCGTGCTCCATCTATTGGTCTTATGTGATCGTTGGGAAAGTAACAGACAAATTAAGATTTTTTCTAAATATTTGTATTTGCTTACATACAATATCCATAAGAGCACTAAACATAATTTTATAACAAAGTTATTATCATTTTCAGAATCCTCATTAAATTTGCAATAGTAATAGTACAAATCCATTAAAATAAAACATATGTATTATAAATTCCTAAATTCCTCATTCTGCAATGGAATTTAGAATTTGTGATTTTTTTTTTTAATATTGAATAACTTTAGCCATAGTTTTTCTATCCTAAACTGGACTGTAGAGAATGTCAAATATTACTAAAATCTTCTTCAACTAATAATCTTTAAAATCATGTATAAAAACCTACTGTTTTTTTTTATTTGTTATTCTTAAATTTGAGAGCTTCTCTTGAAAAACACGGAATGGCCAAAATCGCATCCCTTTAAAATAACATGTATTTGCTTAAATAATATGGCAATAGTGTATCTGCATTAAAAATTATGTTTTTGCATTAAAGAAACAGTGGGTTTTTATACATAATTTTAAAGTTAGTTGAAGAAGTTTTTGAATAATATGACACTCTCTACTGTCCAGGTTAGCGTAGTAAAAACTAAGGCTAAAGTTGTATACAAGAGGTTAAGTTACCTTGATTCTGTCCAAGTAATCCTTTAATTCATCGTTAGTGCGACCGGTTTCGATGTCTATGATGGCATCATTGTCAAGCTACACATAAAATCGCTCTTAAGAGGTCGTCATGAGTCTTGAAAAACACGTAACACATAACACGTACACAAACAAAAGACGATAAAATGCATGGCCACAGAACTAATTTACAACTCGGCGGCGGGTACAGGGTGTAGGTCTAGACTCTCAGGAGCAATTTTACGTCTAGCTTGACAGTGATGCCATCATAGACATCGAAACCGGTCGCACTAATGACGACTTAACCCTTCCCGGACGGGTGACGGATATATCCTCCTAAGTCTTTGGCGATAAAGGACAGGTGGCGGATATATCCGCTTTTGGTTTTTGATGTTCCGGACGGGAAGTGGATATATCCGTCTTCTCTTCAGACATGTCTTCTCTTCGTCAGGTGCTTGAGCAGTACCAGATGTTTCGCGGTACCAAGGCGCCACTTTCGTGCTCTCTCCATGGCTGCGCTCTCTCCCTCACTCCCCCTCTCTCCCGCGCCTACCTCTCTCCCGCGCCTACCCCTCTCCCGCATCTCCCCCTCTCCCGCGCACCACCCACCTCTCCTACGCTCCCCCCTTGACGTTTCGCGCTCAACACTACGTTGTCTTTATTTATTGTTTACGTATTGTTCTTTATATATTGCCTAACATTGTCATGGTCATATCTTCAAAGACGGGTGGCGGATATATCCGCTGCTTTTCTACTCACCAGCGGACGGGTAGCGGATATATCCGCATAATTAAAAACAAGTAAAAGATTATTTTGACAGTATGAAGTGTTCCATTGTGTTTATTTTATGTATACTTGTAAAACAAAACACAAATAAGGAAAATAAATTTTTATTTTTTCCTATAATATTTTCCCATTCTACGTCACGATTTCGCCCATCTGGGAAGGGTTAAAGGATTACTTGGACAGAATCAAGGTAACTTAACCTCTCGTATACAATTCATGAAGTAATCCGGAAGGCAATACACAAGATAAAGTATGGCTAAGGTTATTAAATATTTCTCAAAAATCACAAATTCTAAATTCCATTGCAGAATAAGGACTTATACAGATGTTTTCTTTTAATGTATTTGTACTATTACTATTGCAAATTTAATGAGGATTCTGAAAATGACAATAACTTTGTTATAAAAAACAATGTTCAGTGCTCTTATGGCCATTTTATGTAAGCAAATATTTAAAAAAATCTTAATTTGTCTGTTACTACCCTTACCCTACCTGTGAGGGTACGGGAAACCTAAATTGGTGCCATTTTGTCACCAATACTTAGTAATTTTACATATAACATTTGTTAACACTAACTTCGTTCCACCCTTTATATATAACTAAAAATCTAAAATTCCCTTTTCTTTTTCCACATCACATTTATGTCCATGCCCTCTGCCTTGCATCATTCTCTCAAATTGCCCATTTCACTCATTTAGCTTCAGAATCATTGCCGGTACTTTACAAATGATTATTACATTTATTTTTTTAAATTCTCTAAATATTTATTTATATTCTTGTTTTTTCAACAAACGCGTAAGTCACTGGTAGCGACTGAGCCTATGCACATGTTTCCAGCCCATGTAGGCTTATTTCCTAAAGGCTTATTTAAAATCGCTTTCTATGAAACCTACTGTTCTTTGTCATTATTATTAAGTTTACATGTATTTTTATTATTATTTTATTTTATGCAATTAGTAAGTAAGATGTCTGTTTCACTGAAAGTGTATATTTATATTTTCTACTGTTCTATTGTGTGTTACCCTTGCAAAGTGAATTTTAGTATTCTATGCTATTCATGAAAACCCGATATATCAGTCTTTAGGGCTTTAAGGGTTAACATTATTTTTGTAAGCTCTCAAAATAAACAATTGAACATGATTTTTTTTAAATTTGGTAAGTAGCCATTGGTATAACTTTAGGGAATAAAAAATATAAAAATTGACAATTTGTTTTATAGAGACATTTCACTTGTTGGATGATGTATACATTAAACAGATTTCATCTTAAAATGATTTAGCAATAAGTTTATAATTTTAACCACAAATTTGTGTATTCTCCAGAAACACCAAAAACAAGCATTGATGAAGATGTGGAACTCTTTGGCCAATGAAGGAATGAGGCAGATGGTCAAAAACAGTATTATGGACCTTTCAGTGTTTAGAGAGTTAGAAACAAATATTGAAATACCTGCAGAATTCAGAGGTGAACAAGAACCAGTCATATAAGGGAGAAGATAATTGTTCCAAGTTGTTCCAGTTCAGAGTAATGTAACAAAGATGTCAACACTGTGTAGAAAATTGTATGTATCAAAATGTTTAGTATTTGACCTTCGTATACGGTTAATAACTTTCTGATTACTAGCCGATCACTGTAATTAAAATATCTCCCTTTGTACCCTATCCAAAAACATATTACCCCTTGGGAGAAGACATTCTTTAGACTGGTTGTTGAATGAACTTTGTATATATGAAGAGACACAACTGCTAAACTATTTTATGTCTTGGCTTGTTTTTTTCATGAAGTCAATGTAGGTTCTTGTGTTTTATTATTGGTGTTTGTTGTGATAAGCCCACTGCAACCAATATGAAATAGGTAGACCTTACCATGAACCTGTTTCGTGTAGTGATTTCTGGTTTAAGTTCCTTATTGGCTACTTAATATGATCTTTAGGGTATTTATTTGCTGTACAAACTGTATACTTGGTTGTTTAATACATACAGGGTGTGGAAAAAAAGCTATCTATTTTATGCAGTGCACTGTTCAGCGACAGGTATTCTTTGAGTGGTTGGGCTAGGCTTGTCGGGAAGCCTACACGATGTCATTATCTGTAGTCATTTAGCAGTGGTCACCTGAGCAACGCACGTTTGTTATCGAGTCGAATTAAAAACTTAACGATTCAATCATTGCAACTCAGCGGCAGATCCGTGCATTCTTTTAACTAGGGCGACTTGAATTCTGTCAAGTAGCACAATCATCTGGTGGGTTACCAACTTTAGAACAACAGCTTCTGCGTTCAAAAAGAAGCTGACAAGCCGTCCAAAGCAGATCGGACGCCACACACACATTACACACATTACACACATGTTACACTAATTTTGAGGATCAATCTTCTAATCACTACTTATTAATTTTTTATTTATCTGTTTAATATTATTGACTATCCGTACGGAACCTCTCCATGTCGACCTAATTTAAAGAATGCATGGAAATGCCGCTGAGTTGCAATGACTGAATAATTACTTTTTTTAAACGACTCGACAACAAATGCACGTTGCTCAGGTGACCACTGCTAAATGACTACAGATAATGACATCGTGTAGGCTTTCCAACGAGCCTACCCCAACCGCTCTCAGACAACCTGTTGCTGAACAGTGCGCTGGAGAAAATAGATTAATTATTTTGCTTCACCCTGTATGTACACAATAGTATTTTTATGTGATTGTAAAATGCATTTATTGGATTTATTGATCTTGGCACTTTAATACATTGTTCTTAGCAGATTTTTATTTATTTAACACCTTTTTATGTCCTCAAAAAATAAATTGTTGTAATTTTAAATTTAATCTCAAATTTTAAAACCATTTTTAAATATTGTAGTCAAAGTCTTTTGTTTAATTGCTATGTGAGATGTTTTTACTGGCCCACGGTTAGTACAGTTCGGCCAAAATTTCTGTAAGCGCGACCAGATCTGGTTGGGTCTAGGGGAGGGGGCTGGTGGGGGGACCTTTGTAAAAACATTTGTGTCTTGCTTTTCACTCACCCCTACCTCCAGCACTTTCAATAACCGTTACCTGTATGTTTTAGTTCAGCTAGTAGCGACCCGTCTGCGCCCACAGAAGTTTTGGCCGAACTGTATGTGATGGGCTATGGGCCTAAGAGGTAGTTACGCCCCCACCCCACGACAATGAGATGAGGCTCATTGTGTTTATTTTTGATTGTTAATAAAATTACCCGCATAGTAAAGTAAAAAACGTAAACCATAAAATAAATATAAGATAAGTTTAACTTTTCCTTATATATACACTTATATTACCAAGAGTGCGTTCTTAAAAGTAAAATAATAATAATAATCTTTATTATTATTATTATATTATATTATTATATTATTATTATTATTGGCTTGGATCCTCATTCCTTGAATTGGTTTAGGTTCAGATTACTCATTTGGCCAAAAAACAATAGAATTATAAATCATAAATCAGAATTGAAACCAGTAAAATTTGGTGTACCTCAGGGATCTGTGCTGGGGCCACTCTTGTTTTTATGTAAAAGGGGCTTAGCTGTAAAAAAGTTTGAATTAAACATTTTTTTTAACATTTAACACCTTAAAATGACTGATTTTTCCCAACATTTTTTTGGCAAACTCGTTAATAATGTCATCAAAGTTCATTTTTAGGGTTTTATCACCTTCCGTACACATAATCGTTAGGCCTAAATTTTTAATGACTGTGAAAACTACTTATTTTAGGAACTACTGTTCAAAAGTTTTTTTTCCGCCCTCTTTCTTTACTCACTGCCACTTGGTTTTTTGCTCATTTCACAGAAAAGGGTGTGATATTACAATGTAAAATAACATTTGTCGAACGTAAATAACATCATAAGCAAAAGCACGGCACTATCTTTATTTGCCAACCAAGTGATAATATGTTTCTCACCTGATTTGACAAAAGCAACTGACATTAATGAGCAATGAAAAAATGGCATAACAAAATAATAGTCTACAAATAAAGCCAGAGGATTATAGTTAATGATAATATGCAAACCGTGGCAGTATGATTGAGAACTGAAGTTAGGAGGAATCTACTGCCGCGCTATCGAAGATATTTCCCAAATAGTGTCTGTTGCTTGCGCTTTCAACACAACAAAAAAACTTCTGCCCCGGGGCCATTTGTAGGCCTAACCGCGGTACTAGCTAAACACACCGCTGTATCATCTGAAAAAGTTGTTACACTACCTTGAAAGCTGGGATTGCAAAGATTATTTGCAGTCTACAATAATATTACAGTAAAAATAGGGAAAAATTCCATAAACCCCAAAACATTAGCTAAAGCAAGTAATTTGGTATAGATGTGGGTGTACCTTCCTTTTGAACATAGGTACGGTACTAAAAGGAGAGAAATTACAACATACTTTAACTAGAGAAATTGAAGACATCATTGATCCATTTAAGAATAAAGTACCTGGGGACCGAGCTTTGCTCGGGGAAAATCATTAGTTTACTCTGAAAGCAGTTTAGTATTGCAGATACATTAATCCACTCCCAAACTCCACACTGCTCACCTTCACTACTTCCTTCACCACTCCCTACGTCGTGGACCTGTTTGCCCTCCTTCCCTATACCATTTTAGAATTGCAGATACATAAATGCCACAGACAGTTCCCACACTCTGCACTGCTAGCCTTACTACTTCCTTCACCATTTCCTACGTCATGGACCTGTTTTCCTCCCTTCTCATAGCATTTTAGGATTGTAAATACCTTAATCTAATCGTCATTAACAGTTCCCACACTCCGGACTGCTTGCCTTTACTACTTTCTTCACCACTTCCTACATCACGGACCTGTTTCCCTCCCTTCCCATACCATTTTAGGATTGTAGATACCTTAATCTAATAGTCATAAATAGTTCCCACACTCCAGACTACCATACTTGAATTTACTACTTCCTTCACCACTTCCTCTGTCCCGGGCCTATTTCCCTCCCTTCCCATTGCAGATACCGTACCTTAATCTAATCGTCATAAACAGTTCCCACACTCCGGATTGCTCATCTTTACTACTTCCTTTACCCCTTTCCCACGTCGCGGACCTGTTTCCCTCCCTTCCCACGGCATTTTCCTTAATCTAATCGTCAGTAACAGTTCCCATACTCCGGACTGCTTGCCTTTACTATACTCTGTCTGAATTTAATGTGCGGTTGAAGGACAGATTTGTTTTCCCCTGTTTTCTCCCTGGCCCCTGCCACCACAACATATTAGCCTACAGCTGATTCATACTGTTCATAAATTTTTTACAACAGTTGTCACTTTGTTTACATTTTAGTAGTAAACAACATTGTGATTATTCTGATGGTATTTTGTGCAGTTTAATATTATTCAGTCTGTGTTTAATTGATTAGTGTTAATTAGAAATGGCCAAAAGGTGCCAAGACATTACAACTCAATCAAAAAATACAATTTTTATTGTGTACAGTTATTTAAAAAATAACAAAACAAGTTTAATGAAATTACTCCATTGATCATCATGACCTATAGGTACATATTAACACGTTGACTGCGCGCGCCGACTTTACAGGCCCTCCCCAGTGGCGGGCGAAGCCCCGGCGCGCAACCGAATCAGCGAACGCAATTGGCATTCAAATATTTCAGTCTGACGAATCACAAAAGAGCAGTGGTGACTGTGCTGCGTTACCCCGAGAGTGGATGTAGTTCACTGAAACACCCAAAGGTAGCAGCACTGCACGGATCCGTATCCAGTGTCTTTGTAATGTGGGTTGAAGAGAAAAAATCCCCGAAACCGGGACAAAAGCATTGCCAGACAGGATTTTACGGGAAATTTTAGTACCAACCTACACCAAAGTAAAGCTCGCATTCTAAGCTGGCAGGCTGGCAACGATTATAACGTCTCCGTCCGAGGCTAAGCTCAAACTGACTCAATATATTTCTGTTGGTCTGGTGCCGACTTTAGTCGGCGTGCGCCACCTGGGAGCGCTGGCGACGCCGACTAAAATCGGCACGCGCAGTCAACGTGTTAAAGGCAAAGTACTCGCTCATTTACTCACTCAGCACGAATGCTCCTACTTGTCATTTACCTAGCGAGTTTAATGTTGAACACTGATTATTCAGGCATAAACAGGATAACCCAATGGTTTTCTTCCTGCTCCTTCCTGATTCCTTAGGGCTCCGCTAGAGACCTTGACAAAGTTCCCATTACCGACGGTATTAAAATAATAACTAAATAAGAAGTGAAGAATCACTTTAGAATTTTGAAATCAGTTCACCACGATACTGTATTAACTAATTTAATAATGTATAGTTACATTACTAGAACTGAAATTGTATTTAAAACAATCCATCAAAAGCATAAAGCATAAATGTTTGTCCAGCATTATGTATATTACCTATATTACATTATAACAAAACTTCTAGTTAAATAAAAATTAATACGTAGATTATTTATTGTTAAAATAAATCTTCTAGTTTTATTATGTATGTAGTTCAATCATAATAAACAAATGCTTCCTAAAAAACATCTCTGCAATATAAAACAGATGATTGGTATGTGGATTTCAGTGTAGAAAAGGGTAAATGAGTGGGAGATTTACCATGATAGGGAAATCATATGTTGAATTCCAACCGCACAATTATTTTAGACAGACTATAGTTCCTTCACCACTGCCTACGTCGCGGACCTGTTTCCCTCCCTTCCCATAGCATTTTAGGTTTGCAGATACCTTAATTTAATCGTCATAAACAGTTCTCACACTCCAGACTGCTCGCATCTACTCCCTACTTCCTTCACCACTTCCTACGTCGCGGACCTGTTTCCCTCCCTTCCCTCAGCATTTTAGGATTGCAGATACCTTAATCTAATCGTCATAAACAGTTCCCACACTCCGGACTGCTAGCCTTTACTACAATCATAGATAAAAAAAAGTCCAGCTATGATGTATCGAGTAATCTTCAGTATAATCTTTGCTCAATAGTAACAACTGATGTTTTTCCTTTTGTACTGTATTTTGTATTTGCTAGTATACTGTGGATAGACTACTTACAAGTCTTTTGTTATACTTTTTCCTTGTTATTTAATTCAGCCAAGATGGTTACTTAGCAACCCATAAGACTAATGTTAAAAAAATGTGACTTTTAGTTTCATTTTTCTACTAATTTGATTTTTGTTGGCAGTCCAAACTGCAGTAAACTCGATTTTAGGCCATGTATAAACTATTTACAACATTTGAAGAAAATCGTCGGAGCCGTTTTCGAGTTAATGGTGCAAGCATACATACATACAAGCAAACATTGCTCATATTAGAGTATAGGATTCTCAAGTGGGTATGATAATATCCCTATTATTTTGCTAAAAGCAGTAAAATTTGAACTTGGTCAAGTGTCACTTAGTTAATTCTTCTTTTACCTCAGGAAATTTTCCAACCCAGTTAAAAATAGCTAAAATTATTTCCATACATAAAAAGAATAACGAAAAAATCCATCAAATTATCGGCCGCCAGCTCTATTACCAACTTTATCTAAAATTTATGAAAAGGCAGTTTACATACAACTAACACATTTTCTTGAAGAACACCATCTTGTGGATAGCTCCCAACATGGGTTTTGTAGCGGAAAATCAGAGACAACTGGTAGTGTTTCTTTTGTAGAATCAGTGATAGACTCAATAGATGCTGGTGAACCATGCTTTGGAATCTTTATGGACCTGTCAAAGGGTTTTGACACTGGATCTTTAAATTCTTCTTGCTAAGTTAAAATTACTCGGCTTGGATCCTCATTCCTTGAATTGGTTTAGGTTCAGATTACTCATTTGGCCAAAAACAATAGAATTATAAATCATAAATCAGAATTGAAACCAGTAAAATTTGGTGTACCTCAGGGATCTGTGCTGGGACCACTCTTGTTTATATGTTATTTGAAAGATATTTCTAAATCATTATCAAACTCAGATAACACAAACCTCTGCCTATATGCTGATGATCCAAATCTTAAAGTATCGGGCAATAATTTAGAAGAAGTAGAAATTTTATCATTCACTGAAATAGGAAATATGATTACTTTTTTTTGAAAATCACATCCTCCACTTAAATATTGAGAAAACTAACTACATTTCCTCTAAATCAGCACAATCAAGGGTCAAAAAAGAACCCTTGATTTTGGTGAATACTAAGCCTATTGCGCTTGTCACAAGTACAAAATTTCTTGGTCTAGCAATAGATAATAACTTGGATTGGAATGAGCATTTAGACATCATTTTAGCTAAAATCAATTCTGGCAAGTACGCACTAGGGATGTGCAGTGAATCCACTCTTAAAACAGGGGTGCCCATCACTCCCTAGACTCATGGCGCACCCCTCCCCCCCCAATTGCGCAATAGCCCCCCCCCCCAGAATAAATGAGGTACACAATAAATGAGAAACATTATTCCCATGCCCAGCACTAAAAGAAGTTTTATTGTTTTAGATATTGAAAATTCAAACCTAGTTAATCTATATAAATAAAGTTATAGTTTTGTCTGTACATTGCTCAGAATTATACATATTTTGGGCTATTTTTAGGTTTTATACATTGAAGAAGTTGAAACATGTCTTATCTCAATTTATGTCCGTCTGTCACGGCCCAGAAGGCATTTTACGCAGCATATTCTAAAGAAAACTAGAGTACCAATTATGATTCTAATGGTTTTATTGTATTCACAGCATTGGCGAGAGTGTCCTTAGCCATTAAAATATGGCCTCACTATTTTGGAAATAAAATCACGTTTGTAAGAAAATCCAAAACCAAGTGAGATTAATAACCGTGTGGCTTTGGCTTACATAACGGGTTTGATTTAACACAGGTAGGCTACTTTTATGTAACTGTAAATTAAATTAAATAACTATCATCCAGGTCGTGAACCGGAGATTCTGTGTGTATCAAATCAAGTTGTACTCGAATTTTGATTACCGGGAAAAGACCGTGAAGCAGTGTTGTACATGACTGGAAAACTTATCTTTCTATATAAATAAAATTAGAGTTTTATAAGTCATCTCAATTTAAGGAATCTTTTATTGCCAGAATATCTATATAGCGTTCGTAACCTCTGCTTAACGAATTGTCAGCGTCTTTTTCTTGATATAACGACCCCCTCTCCCTACCCTCCCTTATGAAACATCACAGCTCCTTTGATGAAATAGTTATTTGTGTACCTAGTGGGCAAAGTGGCACTTTGCTGCTCACGAGAGCAGAATGATCTCGAGTGCAGCAAGGCCTTTTGCACTCGTGTTACACATTATATTTTTCCTACAGTCACTATAAATTATATAAATAATTAGTTTTTCAAACACTATACAACACGTTTTTAGGTTCAGCTGGCAACTCAAATAGGTGACCTAGAAAAAGAAGTACCCGGTCCGTGTCCGTATTACTCCGCTATTTTTCCTCAGCAAGAAATATGCTCCTCGTTTTGAGAATATAGTTCCGTATGTTTTTGTCATTTGAAGTGGTTTCCGCGTCCAAAAAAATGCTTTAAAGGTATTTTCTTGTTTACTAAGATCGTAGGAATGTTTTAAAAACGTTTAAAAGAAAAATCCAGAGAGTTCAGATATACCGAAACTATAAACACGAAATGACAGGTTAAATTGTTGTTATAATAGTCAATCAGCTGCTCATAGTATTATTATCTTTAAGTGTTGCCAACCTATTTCCAAGCGTACACGGATTACGTGCATAATAGAATCACGCTGTTGTTTCGTTGGAATCCTGATGTGCGGCAAAGTATAAACCGTACGAGAAAGTATAAACCGTACAGCAAAGTATGCAGCAATTAGCAGCTTTCTGTACTATAAACAGTACAAGGAGGCCAACTTTTTCGGGTGACTTTAGGAAAATGAAATGGAAACAACGCTTGCGCCAACAATCGTCTGCTCCGTTTTATACTTCTGTCTGCTGCGTGCTATGTTACAAGAGATTTCAGATAGGCTACAACAGCTGGGGAATGATGACAATATAATGCTTAGTAAACTGTGATTGAGTGATTAGTAACCATGGTAACTTTAGTAAGGCTGTGATTGGGCAATGAATGAGTAGGCCTAAATATTGCGAGTTGTTTAATTTGTGTATGATTTGAAGAGAACCTAATAAAGAACAGAAGAACAAAGAAAAAGAAAAACAAGATTGTTCGTGTTACATTCTTTTTAAGAGAGTTTTATTCTCTCTAAATATGATTTTACACTTTTTTATTACTTATCTATCAATTCCTATGCTGTGATACAGCACCTTCCGGTAGCCTATCCGTCTATCATGAGCAGTAGCTTATAACACTTTGTAAAGGTTCCTTTAATATCTACGTTATTTATAGCAATGCAGTGTTTGGCTAGTTATTAGTTGATTTTAATTAAACGTTGCTGTTTGTACAACTGAACCAAGATAAATGATTTGAAATGTACAATAATAATGTTATTGCTTAAAAATTATTGTACAATATTGAATTTCGTTTATGCAAAAAAACAAATTTCGAATTTCGAATTGAATTTCGAAATGCAAATCGTGTCGTTCCGTTAATGGCTGTTTACAGCGTTTTAATGGGTTTGTCATCTGTTTTTATACTATATTGGATTAACTGTATTTTTCATTACCCCCCTACCTATTAAATCAGGTAGGTAATCGAGTATCTACACAATAGTGTAAAGTATTGTAGCCTATGCTACTTGATTGTATTTTAACGAGCTTCATGTCAACAAAGCGGTCTGTGCTAAGTCGGGGTGTAGCTGGACGTGTCTGTACCACGCGTTATCTTTTATCTATCAGAGCAGTTGAGCCGTTCCGTGCCCTCCCTCAATAATATAACTATTGCAATTAATTAATCGACTTTCTATCTGGCGACTTTGTAATATATTTGTGATTGTCGTCACGTTGCACACTGTTGCAATTAACTTTGGCCACCCCCCCCCCCCATTTGAATTTTTTGCAACCCCCCCCCCAAGAATTTCAATGACACAGTCTGTGTCACAGCCCCCTTTGTGGGCACCCCTGCTCTAAATTGTTTACCAATTATACATTCATTCACACATTTCATTTGGAATTTGTCTGTATGGCTCATCTAAATTAGAAAATCTAGATAAATTACTTAAAGAACACAATAAAGCAATTAGAATAATAAAAAATCTACATCCAGGTACATCATGCAGGGAACATTTTAAAATGCGAAACATATTAACAGTTTATGGTCAGTTTATTTTAGACACTATTATGATATTTTTAAACAATAAGAAGGATACAATTTTAGAACAAGAAATACACCATTACAACACGCGAAAACATCATGAAATCATACCCACTCACCATAGACTAGAATTTTACACAAAGAAGCCGTCTTACAAAGGAGCAAGTTATTTCAGAAAATTGCCAAAAGAATTAAAGTGTTAAATAAAAAGTTCCAAATTTAAACTAAAACTAAAAACTTACTTGGTTTGCAAAGTATTATATTCCATAGAAGAGTAGTATCTATTTATATATTAATTTGAAACTGGTTTTCTTTGTGACAGCTAATTTGAGAGAACGGCTGGGCGTAGAAACTCGGTAGAGGTGTCTAAAGAAAGGTCTTGGTCTGTAGATGAGCCATCAAAAGAGAAACATGGTGAATTCCCTTGGGGCTCTGCCCCAGTGGCCTTTAAATTCCCATCCCATGTTATTCTTATGGAGGAAAACGGGGGTTTTGTCACAGCTAATTTGAGAGAAAGGCTGGCCGTAGAAACTTGGTAGGGGTCTCTAAAGAAAGGTCTTGGTCTGCAGATGAGCCATGAAAAGATAAACGAGGTAAATTTCCTTGGAGCTCTGCCCCAGAGGCCTTTTAAGTTCCCTCAGCAGATTTGTTTACATTACGACCATATGCATAATTTTACACTACTTTTTAATGAAACAGCTGTTAATGTTTAAACTGTGATTTACTGAATTTGTCAAAATGAAGTATTTGCAATGGTTTTTTCAGTTTTTAAAATCGATTTTCTTCTGCATCGTGTCACGTTTTGCAATAGCCTATAATGTTCTATTACCAAATCAGTGGAAAATCCTGATATCACAGTAACTCTTAAAACTATTTCTTATGGAGTTAAATTACATCTATTACTGAGCGGAGCGAGCGAAGCTCTTATACGTCGACTCTTATGCATTTCGTAATACGCAAACTCCTCCTAGACGGCTGAATCAATTGTTTTCAAATTTTGAATAGTGATAAAGACCATATCGGTGAGTGCCAACATCTATATGGCGTTAAAAAAGTCTCTCAGGAATCCGCCCCACTGGGTCTCAAAGTTTCAATGTAATCCTTATGGAAACAGTATTTGACACATAAACAAAGTCACATGATCAGCTGTTGACTTTTGAATGCAGTAGATAAAGAAATAGCTGATAGCATTATTCCACAGATATTAGAACAGAAACGGTATGGATCATAATATAATCAAATGACGACACTAGCTTGAGGTCCGTGACGTAGGAAGTGGCGAAGGAAGTAGTAAAGGTGAGCAGTCTGTAGTGTGGAAACTGTTTATGAAGATTAAATTTAGGTATCTGCATTCCTAAAATTCTATGGGAAGGGACGAAAACGGGTCCGCGACGTAGGAAGTGGTGAAGGAAGTAGTCAAGGCGAGCTGACCGAACTGTTTATGACGATTAGAATAAGGTATAACTGCAATCCTAAAATGCTATGGAAAGGGAGGGAAACACGTAAAGGCGAGCTGTCCGGAGTGTGGGACTGTTTATGACGATTAGATTAAGTTATCTGCAATCCTAAAATGCTACGGAAAGGGAGGGAAACAGGTCCGTGACGTAGGAAGCGGTGAAGGAAGTAGTAAAAGTGAGCTCTCCGGAGTGTGGGAACTGTTTATGACGATTAGATTAAGTTATCTGCAATCCTAAAATGCTATGGAAAGGGAGGGAAACAGGTAAAGGCGAGCTGTCCGGAGTGTGGGAACTGTTTATGACGATTAGATTAAGTTATCTGCAATCCTAAAATGCTACGAAAAGGGAGGGAAACAGATCCGTGACGTAGGAAGTGGTGAAGAAAGTAGTCAAGGCGAGCTGTCCGGAGTGTGGGAACTGTTTACTGTATGACGGTTAGATTAAGGTATCCACAATCTAAAATTCTATGGAAAGAGAGGGAAACAGGTTTGCGACGTAAGAAGAGGTGAAGGAAGTAGTAAGGTGAGCAGTGTGGAGTGTGGGAACTGGAAACCGTTTGTAGCAGTTAGATTAATATACCTGAAATGCTGAAATGTTATGAGAAGGGATGGAAACATGTCCACGACATAGAAAATGGTGAAAGAAGTATTAAATGCTAGCAGTGCGGAGTGTGGTTAATGTTTGTGGCAATTAGATTAACGTAGCTAAAATACTAAAATGCTATGGAAAGTGATGAAAACAGGTACACGATGTAGGACGTGGCTTAAAAAATGGTAAAGTATGAGCATAGTGTGAGAACCGTCTGTGGCAGTTAGATTAATGTATCTTCAATCCTAAAATGCTATGAGAAGAGAATGAAACAGGTCTATGACGTAGGAAATGGCGAAGGAAGTAGTAAGGCTTGCAGTGAAGAGTGTGGGAACTGTCTTTGGCAATTACATTAATGTATCTGCAATCCTAAAATGCTATGGGAAGAGAGGGAAACAGGTCCACATCGTAGGGGGTGGTGAAGGAAGTAGTAAAGGTGAGCAGTGTTGAGTGTGGGAATGGATTAATTTATCTGCAATGCTAAAATGCTATGGGAAGAGACTGTAGACTGTAGGTTAAAATGATTACGAAGCACGAATCGATACATATTTCGATACGTATGCACCCCAAAGCAGAATGGTTCCTACGTGTCTGCAACGGCCTGTGAAAATCTCAAAATGTGTCCACAAGCGCTAAAACTAAAAAGCTAAATAATGACTTATATACCGGTATATATATATACTCTTTAGGGCTACTAGTAATATAGTTAAATAAAATAAGTAAATTTCAATAACTTGTATAGCCTACTTTTAAAACAAAAAACTAAAAAACTATTAAGGGGTAGGCATAGTCAGGTTATTTAAATTTACTTTTTTTAAAATACGTATATATATACACATACCTTAACAAGTGTTAACAAGGTCTTCAGAAGTAAAACTTTAAATGTACTATAGTTTCTTTATCTAAACACACTAGGGATGGACGGGATTGAAATTTTAGTTCGGGACGGGACGGGACGGGATTTTTATTTCCTTCCCGATTTTCGGGACGGGATGGGACAGGATTTTTTTCTGTGCATAAAAAAAAGTACTGTATTGCAGTTACCAAAAAAGACATACGAAATCAATTTTTACCATTTGTGGCACTGATCTATAAAAACCAAAAAATGGGTAACAATTTACAGGTACCTATAGAAACTTGTGACTCGCGGGTCACGGGGTGATCGTCTGTAGAACTCACGGTCACGGCGCGATCGTCGTCATGACTCGCGGTCACGGCGCGATCGTCGGTATGACTCCGCGGTCACGGGGTTATCGTCGGTATGACTCCACGGTCACGGTGCGATCGTCGTCATGACTCGCGGTCACGGCGCGATCGTCGGTATGACTCGCGGTCACGGCTCGATCGTCAGCATGACTCCGCCATCACGGCATGATCGTCAGTATGACTCCGCGGTCACGGCGCGATCGTCGGTAGGACTCTGCGGTCACGGCGCGATCGTCGGTAGGACTCCGCGGTCACGGGGTTATCGTCGGTATGACTCCACGGTCACGGTGCGATCGTCGTCATGACTCCACGGTCACGGTGCGATCGTCGTCATGACTCGCGGTCACGGCGCGATCGTCGGTATGACTCGCGGTCACGGCTCGATCGTCAGCATGACTCCGCCATCACGGCATGATCGTCAGTATAACTCCGCGGTCACGGCGCGATCGTCGGTAGGACTCTGCGGTCACGGCGCGATCGTCGGTAGGACTCCGCGGTCACGGCGCGATCGTCGGTATGACTCGCGGTCACGGCGCGATTGAATTGAATTGAATTGAAAATGTCTTTATTCATATTATATACAGTGGTATACATCGAATGGCGTCATTATACTAAATTACAGCTAACAAACTAATTTCTTTACATTTCCTCCATAAGCCATAAGGTACATATTTAAAACAACAGTTGATCATCATAAACAACAAAAAGTATGGTTGTCAGAGTTCATCAAATTTATATAATGTTTTATTTGTCAAATGCAGTTTTAATTTTTTCTTAAACATGTTTACATATTTAACGTTTCTCAATTCCACAGGTAGCCGTAGTAAAAACTTAGCACCCGCATTTAATGGTTTTTTATTATAAAACTCTAGCCTGTGGAAATCAATGGCAATTTGATTTCTATTTCTTGTAAAATAGGAATGGCTGTCACCTAACCTGGGAACCAGATTGTTTATACTTAGTTTTTTAGCATGAAGTGCTGTGTGAAAAACATATAAACTGTAAACAGTCATTATGCCCAAATCTGTAAAATGCTGACGAACCGAATCACCAAAATTCAAATTCATTATGATTCTTATCGCCCTTTTTTGAAGAATAAGAATTCTATCCAAATTTTGTTTTGATGTACCTCCATAGATTTCAATGCCATAACTGATTGCTGATTCAATAAGAGAAAAATAAATTGTTTTTAATGTATTTACTGAGCAAAAATTAGACATCCTATATAAAGCATACAATCCAGAGGTGACTTTGTTAACTACATGATCTATGTGGAGATTCCATGATAAATTTTCATCCAATGTTAAGCCTAAAAATTTGGTAGAAACAACTTTTTCCAAAGAGTGGTTGTTTATTTTTATTACTGGATTTACTGAATTTTTACTTCTTCCTGCATTGAACATGATAAAATTGGTTTTACTTGTATTTAATAATAGTCTGTGATTATTTAAAAAGTTATGGATACCCAATAAAGCTGAAGAAGAACTATGTTCCAAATTATTTATTGTATTGCTACTAATTTTGAAACTTGCATCATCTGCATATAGACAAAGTGTTTTTGTTGAGCCATTTTGAAAAGAATGTGGAATATCTTTTAGATAGCACAAAAACAACAGAGGTCCAAGGATAGAACCTTGCGGGACCCCATGCTGCATCTGTGCTAGCGAAGAATGACTGGTGACTGTTTGATTATTAATGGTACTTTTTATTTCAACAAATTGTTTTCTATTAACCAAGTATGAGCTAATCCAATTTAAAGTATTGCCATTGATTCCCAGGCCTTTGATTTTGTTTAAAAGAATTTTGTGTGAGACGCTATCAAAAGCTCTGCTCAGGTCCAAGAAAATACCTATTGTTTTCTCTCCTTTATCCACAGAGTCAATTACCGAATTAATGAAATCTATGCCAGCAGTAATAACTGATCTATTTGGTCTAAATCCATGTTGTTCCTTATCATGCAAACAATTGGTTTCTAGAAAATGTACTAACTGATTGTAGGCTGCTCTTTCAAAAATTTTAGAAAAGGTTGGTAATAATGATAATGGCCTATAGTTGGCTAGATTTTGTGCATCTCCTTTTTTGAGGATCGGGATTACCTTTGCAATTTTGAGTTTTGACGGAAAGATCCCACTAATAAAAGAGGAATTGATTAAGTGGACTATTGGTTTTATTAGTTGATTACTTGCTTTCTTTATCACTATCATTGGAACCTCATCATATCCAGTTGAAAGTTTATTTGGAAAAGAACTTAAAATTTTTTTAATTTCAATTTCTGTAACTGGTCTAAATTTAAAATTTTGATTTGTGAAATTATTGAAACAAGGCAGAGCATCATTGTTATTTTGACTATTTGGATCTAACTGTGGAATTATCGAACGTTCAACATAACTGGAGAAAAAATCATTAAAATGTCTACAAATTTCCTGCGGATCTTCTAATGTATGGTCGTTATATACAATTTCAATGTTGCTACACTGTTTTTTCTTATTACCAATCTCAGAGTTGAGGATCTGCCAGGTTGTTTTACTAACGTTTTTAGATTCTTCTATTTTATTTTTATAAAAATCTTTTTTTTTTATTAATTAAATTCTGTTTGTAATTTTTCCTTAAAGTTTTAATTCTGTTAAACATTTGTTGATCCTTAACAACTCTGGCTTCTATACTTAACTCTACAATTTTCTGTCTATCTTGTTTTCTGTCTATCGCGGTAGGACTCGCGGTCACGGCGCGATCGTCGGTAGGACTCCGCGGTCACGTCGTGATCGTCGGTATGACTCGCCATCATGGCATGACCGTCAGTATGACTCCGCGGTAACGGCGCGATCGTCGGTAGGACTCCGCGGTCACGGCGCGATCGTCGGTATGACTCGCGGTCACGGCGTGATCGTCGGTATGACTCGTGGTCACAGCGTGATCGTCGGTAGGACTTCGCGGTCACGGCGCGATCGTCGTTATGACTCCGCGGTCACGGCGTGACTGTCGGTATGACTCCGCGGTCACAGCCCGATCGTCGTTATGACTCGCGGTCACGGTGCGATCGTCGGTCCAATAATCGCGGCCACGGCGCGATCGTCGTTATGACTCCGTAAATGTGTCCGCAGGCCCGCGTTTCTCGGCGTTTCGTGTCCGCGACAATGTCGCAGCGTCGCTCGTTGTTCTGCTTTGGGGCGTATGCAATCGTTTATCGTTTTCCCTAAAGAATAAATATGCTACTTTAGACTCGCAACGCATGCACCAATGACGACTGTTTTTACTGCAGTATTACAAAAACAATATAATATGAACCCTTGATGACTCCGCTCAATTTTGTGGATGCTTCTGCGAACGCCACCTAGTTGTATGGGTTGGTTACTGCCTTTTTTACCACTTCTTAGAGATTGTACGTAGGCGTGTTGCGCGTAGACAATATTCTTCGGCGCATTGCATCTGTAGACAATATTTGGGTTGGTGTAATTATTACAATGAAAAAAGCGGGAAATCCTGCACAATTTTTTCCCACATAGCAAAATTTGGTTGTTTGTTGGCTGAATTCACCCTCAATTTTCAAGACACCAACCTTGAATTAAGGAATAATATTCAAGACATCAAGGCGAAATCAGGCCTGATTCAAGCATCCAAGTCAACACGGGTTTGGGTTGAAACAGCCTTGAATTTTATTGCCTGTTCCAAGCTCAAAACCAAACAGATTTCAAGGGAAATCTCAAGTTTCAAGGCAAAATCAAGGTCAATTATTGACTGAACCAAGGATGATTTTTTTTATTTTGAACTTTATTGCCTGTTTTAAGCTAAAAACAAAGCAGATTTCAAGGGGAATCTCAAGTTTCAAGGCAAAATCAAGGTCAATTATTGACTGAACCAAGGATGATTTTTTTAAATTTTGAATTTTATTGGCAAAATTAATCAAAATTTACTTGGTTACATGTCTTAAAAATTAGTTTACATTTTTCACCTAATTTTCATGAGATGTAACTGAGTAAGCTTGAAACATATGGGGCCGGTTTCGGAGCTCGGGACTAACGCTATTCCTGGACTAAAATCCAGTTCAAACCAGTTTTTATTCTAGGACTAAAAAATCGGGTTTCGGAGCTCGAGGATTACGCTAGTCAACGACTAAGTCTATTCCGAGAGTTAACTAGTCCCTGACTTACTCTCATGGGTTTCGGAGTCACGGGTTACTTAATCCTCGAATTAAATGTTATTCGATCGGGTTTCGGAGCCAAATATTTAATCCACAACTGGGCAACAAAGACTAACTCGAGGAATAAATATGGGCAGTTTTTAGTCCAGGCGAAGGGCAGGATTAAGGGGCGGACTAACTTAACTTTTGGTGTAATTACTCAATTTGTGAAGTTGTATCTATATAAATGCCAAATTTTTAATCGGCATAAAATTTACTTGCAATTTTATACCTCTTGATATTTTTTCGTAAAATTTTATTTTTCTTCTAAGTATAAGCAAACCCATCTTTGAATGAAACCCGTTTATCTACAATTTATGCTTAAGACTATAATAGGCCAAACGGTCCCTAAAATTAATATTATAAGGCACTAAACGTATAATTTAAAATAACAATATAACGATGAAAGAAAGAAAAACTTAACTGTATGAAAAAATTAATGTAGGGCCTATCAAATCTAAATACGTATTTAATACGCTTGGTACATAATGTGACATAGGGTTACATGCATTTAAATGGTCCATTTAACGTGTTTTTGGGGACGTCGGTTTTACCGAAAAACCCGTTATCCGGACTGGCCTCGGTCCAGAGGAGTCCGGATAGTCTACTGTAATGCAATATTTTACTAAAGAATACTTTTAACTAAAACTAACAGTATGCATAACAAAACAAGACTTATGTATTAGTATTATTTCCAATTGAAACTCATACCTAGTAGAATAATTTGGAATTTGGGTAAAAAAAAAAATATATTTCAGCCTTGAGCTAACTCGGACAACCTGGATTCTCAGATAACCGGAGCTCAGATGATTGGAAGTTGGAAGTTAACTGAAGTTGCTTGGACACCTACTTATTCTCTACTACACATTGTACTTCCAGAGGAATTGTTAAAATACAAAACAATCAGAGAACACAAATATATTCTAAGCAGATAAATTATAACTAGGCCTACTCTTAAATCTATATAATTAATACGCTACATGAAACTTTGTCGGTTGAACTCCTCCGCCATTTCTTAACCGATTTTATCCATTGACGTCTCATTGGAAAGAGCGTGTCGCGTAGATTTGCAAACTGGCCTTACATTTTTGAAAGAGTCCCTTGGGCTCTGCCCCAGTGGCTTTGAAAGATCCCATGTTATCCTTATGAAGAACATAATTGTTTACATTTTGATCAGCTGTATAATTTAATTGCTGTTATTTATTTTTCAATTCAATGAAACGCATTGAGTACATTTATTTACTATTTTAGTTTGTGTAAACATAACCCCCAAGACGGATCGTATTAGTATGGTTGTTGTATCTTAAATTTGTGTATTTATCGTTGTTTTGTGTCGCTATGACGGATCGAGTTAGCATGATTGTAACTTAAATTTGTGCATTTATCGTTGTTTTGTATAGCTATAATTTGTTTATTTGTTTTATTTCCTTTTAAATGCCTCCGACGCGACGACAACGAAACATAGACAAGAGGCGTAATCGTGATAACGACCGCAGCTACAGAACAGTGGCGCGTAAAGGGCGTTATTATACATCGATGGTAGGCTTAACTCATCACAGTCAGCACCTGACCCTGGACAATCTCAACTATTAAGATACAAATATTTACAATATTTATTAAGATACTATTAAGTTACAAATGCGCCCTAACACTACCCCAAAACGACTTTTCGTTCTCAATTGGCCCTCTATCAATGACCTGTATTGCCTGTACAACGAGGCACTTTGAGAAAGAGAAAATCGGCCGGAATGCTTTAGGTTTATCAACAACGAAGATAAATATGATCTGAGTTACACACTGGTAATCTTTGAGTTGACTCTTTTAAACTCATTGTAAATATGACTGTTATTCGTTTTGAAATAACTCCTGTAATACTTTGCAATTGCTCGAATTCGAGCAACATGTACACTAGTTGTTGTAATAATGATAATTTTTTACGGTTGATTTTCATATAAAGAATAATAAAATATTTCCCTTTATTTTTTATCATCCTACAGTATTCATTTTAAAATAATTGTAAGATCTTAAATAGACAATTATTGGGGTTTGCATTAGGATTAACAAAAGTCACAACCAATCTCTAATATCTCAAATGCCTACAGTTTTTAGATTCTCATAAAAAATAACTTGGACAAAGTAAAGGCATATACTAATACATTTGAAACCTTATTCTTCAATCGGGAAGTTTTGTTTTGTTATCAAACTTAACAGCAATAAATAAACCTTCAGTTTTTTTATTTATTTTTTTATGATGGTTCCCATAACAGGGTTTTTATTTCGGCATTCGTTTTTGAACACGATCTCTTCTTTTAGTTACCATCTTCAGTGAAACTCAAGGAATCATTATCCCAACTGATAAGTGATTAGAACCAGACTAGACAGTAGACGCTAGTGTCGCTATGAGCGCTGTCCGTGAACAACTTTGGCAGGTATCGTCTCAAATTCGTCTGTCCGCTGCCACTACCAATACTCAAAAACAAAAATTCCCCGTGATCCTACCTTAGTCCTAGAATAAGTAGTCCAGAAGTTGACGAATAAAGTTAGTCGTCGAATAGACTAGTCCGCGGACTAGGGAGTTAGTTCGCGAGCTCTGAAACCCGATTTTTTATTCGATGACTAACTTTATTCACTGATTAAGTAACTCCAAGATTACGTATTCCCGAGCTCGGAAACCCGCCCATGGAATTGTTAGTTCAATACTTACGGCTTTTTATAACTTGTTCATAATCTTAGTATAATACTCTAATGTTGTTATAAAAATAGTCAGAATATAAAATATTAATTCAGAGGAATATTTCTTAAGTAATTTTATTAGGTAAATGAAGTTCTTTTTATCAACCACCGTTTGATAACTTATTTCATTTTTACACTGAAAATTATTTCACTTTACTGGCTATATATCATTTCTTTTTGATTATATAAAAAGTATTTTCTGCCCAATGATATATTTTTTGACTTTGCATCTTAAAATTGGCACTCAGCATGTTATAAAATATAATTTTATCTATAATAAAAAATATATTTAATCCATAAAACTGTTAAATAATTAGAACATAACAAAAATTGTATAACCATTTTTACACTTTTACTTTACTTTCATCTTTTGGAACTAAGTAAATTACAGAGAAGTGTGCTGGTAAGAATTAAAACAAAATGAACTGTTCTTGATAGATATAATGTTTATTAGAAAATAATGACAGCGGCCAACCTAATCTAAGTTCTGGCCCAGAGCTGGGGCTACTTCTTTCTTCCTGAAACAAACATTTCAATCTTATTAGAGAAAATCAAAAATTTTAAAATGTGAAAAAATGTGAATGTTAGGGTTTTTAGTAGTTTTAAATCTTATGACCATAAGGCTGGTTAAAGATGACAGGTTCTTAACTTGAGCATTGAGAGACTTTAGTTAGGAACACTATTCATTGACCACATCACTGTAATGTTACACAACACACTCAGTGGCAATAAATAAGTCCCACTTTACAGTAAACTACCTTACACTAACCTAAAAGTTTTAAATTGGTTTATTCCGACTAAGCATGTGCGACACAAACTCAAGCTTTGTGGGGCTTTCATTGCTTGTGAAAGACACATATTAGTTAGGAATATTCATTGACCACATCACTGTAATGTTACACAACACACTCAGCGGCAATAAATAAGTCCCACTTTACTGTCAACTACCTTACCCTAACCTAAAAGTTTTAAATTGGTTTATTCCGACTAAGCATGTGCGACACAAACTCAAGCTTTGTGGGGCTTTCATTGCTTGTGAAAGACACATATTAGTTAGGAATATTCATTGACCACATCACTGTAATGTTACACAACACACTCAGCGGCAATAAATAAGTCCCA
Organism: Macrosteles quadrilineatus; assembly: GCF_028750875.1. NCBI lineage: Eukaryota > Metazoa > Arthropoda > Insecta > Hemiptera > Cicadellidae > Macrosteles > Macrosteles quadrilineatus. The sequence continues at coordinate 14,352,805 of NW_026542594.1, forward strand.
CTTTACTGTCAACTACCTTACCCTAACCTAAAAGTTTTAAATTGGTTTATTCCGACTAAGCATGTGCGACACAAACTCAAGCTTTGTGGGGCTTTCATTGTTTGTGAAAGACACATATTAGTTAGGAATATTCATTGACCACATCACTGTAATGTTACACAACACACTCAGCGGCAATAAATAAGTCCCACTTTACGGTAAACTACCTTACCCTAATCTAAAAGTTTTAAATTGGGTTATTCCGCTTATTTATTCATTGCTTGTAAATGACACATATTAGTTAACAATAGGCCTACAATTCATAGCTTAGAATGCAAATAAAGTCGCAATCAGATAATAATAAGAAATATACCTCCTGCTCGTCCTGAATTTGGCTTGCTGTAGCCAATTACTAATCAACGTCTTGATTGAAGCCTCCGTAGCCCCAGAAAAATTCTTTCTTGCAGCCACTGCAACATTAAGATAAATATAAGTTAAATCTATAACAACAACCAAACAGCAAAATTTAGAGGTTCTCAATCAGAGGCTACAACATTTAAATGTACGCTAATACATGTAATAAAACATTTGGCATCCAAGTATTACTAAATGATTTGGGATTCCGGGGTATTGGGGGGGGGGGGGAATTTAAGCGTCTGAAATTTATCTTGTTATGTCTGCAGCTTCCAACACCGTATGTCGTCGCACAGATTTAGTTTTTCTGGAATAGAATCCCCTGAATGGCTAAAAATTCCACACCCCTATCATGACAGGTGTCTTAAACTTGAATTATTCAGTTGAGATAAACCCCAAGTTATTAGGGGTTGTGAGATGTGGACCGATAAGGAAACTGTAGCTGAAGTTAAATGTTTGTGTTATCCAGATTTAATCTATACCTATTTTTACGTTAAATTGTTAAAATTACATCATGAAGTAAAATAACTATTTCAACAACCATACAAAGATTCTCATGATAACATAATTATTTCATTGAAAGAGAAGGACAGGCACCAACTGAGTTTAAAGAGAGTTTTTTTAGTAGCTAAAAGTACAAACATTTAAAATCCCAAATGGACAAAATTTTGAGAATTTAAACTAACAATTACACTAACCTTGAACACATTTGCAAATCGTGAAGTACGAAAATGGAACTTTCTTCACTTCTGGTGTGGATTTTCCTGAATAAGAAAAAATTGTTGCAAGGTCATCGACCATTGTTCTTCTCATCATACTATTGACGGCAGTTTTCAAGTCTTTACCTCCAAGAGAGGACAAAAGTCTTACCTGAAAAATAAACTTGTCAGCTTCAAGGAACACCAAAACTAATATAGTGGAGCCCGATGATCCGAAACTTAGAAATGCAAAAGTCTGCTGAATCCGAAAAAAACTGCAACCTGCTGTTAATAAAAAAATTTTAGTACAGGATGGTTTTACCAATTGCGGGTAAAGGCAGGTTTCACATTTTTAAGGTAGGGTCGTAAAATATCCACTGTGAGGATTTATTGATTACGACTGGTACAACTTTGCAAAAAGTGAACAGCTGTTAATTTTGTTTCTGTGTACTTAATGTTCTCAGACAAATGACAGAATAACTTTGCCAATCGCAGCTTAACAGCAGGAACTTGATAAAACCACTCATTGTACATATTAAGTTCGCTTAGTATTAAATATTTTTGAAATATCTGAAATTGGTCTGGTATCTATCATTTCGGATTATCAGGACTCCACTGAAATAGTTCATTATTATTATAATTAATGAGCTAATAGTGGTTTGTCATCACTGGGGAACACTCTTCCCATTATCTTAAGCTCGTGTGACCTTAGCTTTCGTGATTGCCTGAAAACTCTGTTAATCACAATAGTTGTACACATAAATTAACAAAAAATAGAGAATATAAATCATGTATTCAACACACAAATGAAATACATAAAGAACATAATAATTAACAAAAGTGACCTGTTCACCCCTTTTTTAGACCTCAATGTTAGTAAACCTCAACAAAAATATTGACTGAATAACAATTTTACCAGCTGACTATTTTGTTTTATACAGGCATGCCGGATATACAGGTTGCCCAGCGAATACTGTCACAAACGTTTCCAGGTTTTTATAGTAGGTCTAAAAAAAAACAAGTTTCATAGGTCATATGGCCTATCTTGGATAGTTTCCGCCTGACCATCTGTAAAGATTATATTGGTAATTGTATCATAATGTTAATTGCCATATATTGAGTACGGTACTGCAAACAATTAATAAACCAATCTTAAAAATAGATCTTTCAGAAAACTATTCCCAGTACTTATGTTTTTGTTTATCAAATTACACCTAAGTTAAACATACTTGTGACAATTACTTACAAGCTGCTTTGCTAACTTTTCATCCGTCAACGCTGCCTCAAACTCTTCAAATTTTTCCAGCTGTTGGAATGGGAGCTCAGCGAATACTCCTGGTTTTAAAAATGAGTCACCTAAGCCTGATTCATTTCCTTGTATATTACTGAAGTTTCTTAAAATCGAGTCCAGCTTTTCATTTATCATCCTCTGACCCTCCACCATTTCCGTTATTTGCATCTGCATTTGCTCTATGATGGTTTTGTCATCTGTGGAAAATTAAGCATAGTCTAATCATTTTAGCGAATTTCCCATATAGGGAATAAGCTATTACCGTAGTACTCATGGTAAGACCTGGACGTGGGACCGATTTTTTTTTTCGTTTTGAGGTCCCTAGAGGCCAAAAACGCCATCCGTTCAAATTCATATCTTACTAATATTATAAATCTGAAAGTTTGTGAGTTTGTGTGTGTGTTTGTGTGTGTGTGTGTGTGTGTTGCTCAATCACGCATAAACTACTGGACGGATTGGGCTGAAATTTGGCATGATGATAGCTCACATTCCCGATTAACATTAAAGCATATTATTATCCCAAAAATCCTTTTGGGCTCCGCCCCAGTGGCTCTGTAGTTCCCCATGTTAAACTTATGGTTTTTCATATTTAAAAGGAATTAATGCATCTTAACAGCTGTTTCAATTAAACAAGTTGGTTCTGTTCTATGATGTTCAATAGCATAAAAGTTACAAGGATTACCAACAGGGTGCAGCACTATTATTACTTTTTATTTATGACAACAGCTAATTTCCAACCAATAGGTGAGTGAGCGTAGCGAACGAACTTCAACCTGGAGGCGAGTTAGCGTAGCGAACGAGCTAACCTGAAGGCAAGTGAGCGCAGCGAACGAGCTCCAACCTAAAGGTGAGTGAGCGTAGCGAACGAACTTCAACCAGGACGTGAATGAGCCATGCGAATACTTATGAAGTTAAACGGGGCAAAGCCCGCGGGTACAGCTAGTATATATATATATTTATATATATATATATTTATATATATATATATATATGTGTCCGTCAGCACGATAACTCGAGCAAAAATGATCCGATTTTAATGAAATTTGGTACAAACGTGTAAACCTACGTTTATTCGAACGAGTTCGCGATCCAGCATGATCGGACCATGGGAACAGGTGTTTACGGGGGGTTTTATGGGGTAAAAACAGGTTTTTCCCATTTTTGACCCAAAAAACGTAAAATTTAGCAATTTATTTCCAAACCATTTTGTAGAGCTTAAAAAAACAAATAATTTAGTATATTGAAGCGTTATTATGCGCCTAATGGTTACGGAGAAAATTCAAAAAAATTGTAAATTTAAAATTCCCATGTTATTCTTATGGAGAATAAGTTAACTGTTGTAGTTTGCTTGTTTATGAACATATTTTGATCAAATTTAGAAAATGTTTTAATTTCTTACTAACTATTACCATTTTACAAAAAAAAAAAAAAACAGCTTTACCCTCCCTGATGCAGCAAACCTAAGTACTTGTTAAACTAATTCTATTTAATCAGGAATAAATGTTATATTTTTAAGTAGACATTTCAGTGTAAATCCAATCAGTCAAATGGAAATTCGCTTAGTCTGCAGGTTTGCTGCGGCGGGGGTATTTACCTTTCCCTTCACATAAAATCTGTCACCAAACTATGGTCAAACAATTACCCAAGCTGGTAAGCATCACAAATAATTGAGAAAACTGTGACAAAGACAATAATGCGTTATAACAAGTAAAATGGGTAAAATCTTTGCTATTTGGTGTTGCGGAATAAAACTCTGCATGCGCCCGCTCCTGTTTTACTGGTTAAGCGCCTGCTCGAGTGTTAAGATTAACATAAAAAACTGTAAGATAAGATAACTACCAAGGGGTATTGAATATGTGAAATCAAATATTATAAGAGCTAAATGTTCCCATTACTTACATTGTGATGTGTTCTGATTGCTAGCTCGAGCTGGCGATGGTAGGGATGGGCTCCTGGGAATGGAGGAATAGACAGTTTGGGTTTGGGGCGATATCTCATTTAGGATAGTGAGCGGAGTGCGAGGAGAGTATTGAGGCTGAGGAGATAAGGCTGGTTTAAGCGGTGGACTGAAGTGAAGGGATCTGGAAAAATGATTTATACTAGCTGGGGATGGAAAAAGGTGGTTTTGGGGCTTGGAACTCGTTGTTTGTAGCATGGTTTTCATTGGAGTTGCAATGAGTTCTTCCTCCTCTTCAAACTCCAATAGCTTCCTCTTCCTCATCCGTCGATTCTTCTTCGCCTCCTCTTCATCCTCTGAAGATAAGTTTGACGTTTCTTCCGCTCTAGCAAGGGCCTGCTGGGCTTCTAACAAAGTTTCTGAAAGAAATAATATAAGATTAGCTAATTGACCATAAACCCAAGGTGGCATCATGGGTGTTCTGTTTTGTAAAAAAAAAAATAATAATAATGGACAAACCCCGTATATTTAAAGACAGTTTCTATGAAATACAAGCGAATATAACAACTAATTATTTAGTGTTTCAGTTAGATAATTAGACCAATTCGTTATTAAAAGGCAAAAATGTGGTTTGAATTCCACTATAAACTGTAGGTTCCTTAGTTGCCAATAGCTGTAAGGCCTATTAACGAAGAGCGGTGTCCAAGGAACATATCGGCCTTAGTGACTTACAATAACAATACTAAAAGATCCCGCCACTCATCCTACACTCATCTCTATTCATACTTGGCTTGAAATACCTACATTCATATGGTCGCTATTTCATAAGAAGTATTAAAGTTCAAATTTATCAGAACAAAATTTGTAATGGATAAGGTAACATATTTCGGTTGAGTTTGAACTGAGGTCCTAAGGTGCTACAAGGTTTTTAGTGACATTTCAATTGTAATTTTATTTTTTGTGATTTTTAAGCTGGTCCAGATAATCCTGAATCCGCATATCGTGAGGCAGAGATAATCTGAGGTGTACCGTTTTCATTGTGTCACTAAAATGTGCACTGCCTATACAGTATGGCCTCTTTTCAGAATGCTCGCCAAAAGATAAACACTACATTAAATAATATAAATTCAAATATAACTTAAATTAGAGGCAGACTGCCTGTATATGTAAAATAATTTTAAAACCTCTTGAAGTAAAACTTACTGTATTTTCTGAGAACTTTAACGGGACATTCCCTCCAACCATCATCAGGCGAGGCCCTCTTCCTAAGAAGTTTGTCACGGGCCAAGTTAGTCCCTACTTTAGGGTAAAATGTAATTTTCTCATTGCAACTCAACCAGTCAGTTGAAACAACTCCTGGTGAATCCTCTTCATCGGTGAACAGCACAACAGCATATTGAAAATCCATCTAAAAGCAAAACTTAATTTAGGCCTATTTAATATTTATTATTAATGTTGATTAAATTTTAAATCACAGATTTAATTAAGTTAAAGAAAATTATTTTTAAAATTTGTTATATTCACTTGACAGGTGTGCCATATTTTTTTTTAGTTTAAAATGAAATAATCATGGTATTTTTTATAGCTTATCAACTATAGTTGTTTACCTGATTAATCTATCTATACTATTGTAGTGAGCTGACAGATTTATCAGCTGACAGATGTTTTAAATAGTTTATTGAATTTTGGTTGCTATAAAAAGGAAAATAAACAAAGAGACATTCTTTTAGGCTTTTCAACCAAAGTGGTTCATTTTTATTTGCTCTAAACAATTAATTGTTAATTACTTATAAAAGTGTGATAAATTAAACAATAATATTTAGTGGAAACCTCTAGACTTTTATTTAAAGTATTTATTCTATTTAAATGAGGTTCTTTTCACTAAAATTGGTGACCCCGATTTGAACACATCAAGAATACATAATGGAAGTCAATGAAGAAGTATTGGCAAGACTAAAACTAATGGAAGAGCAAAACCAAAATCTCAGAAAACAACTTAATGATGTATTTGGAGTTGACTCTGAACATTCAAGACAAAATCATGATTCAGAAGAAGATCTTTTGGTTAATCCAATGAATCAGAAAACTCAAGAACGAAACAATTCAGTAAATCCAAGACCGTCTGAAAACATAACTTCAATTCAATCTCCACAATTAAAATTTCCCCATTTTTGGCGTGAGAAACCAGCACTTTGGTTCATACAGATTGAGGCGATTTTCTCTTTATGGCACATTTTTGATGAGAACCTTCGTTTCACACACGTTGTGACACACTTAGATGAGATGACTGCTTCCGAAATAGAGGATTTACTCTCAAACCCAAATCTGGAAAACCCTTACACGAGCCTGAAGAAAGAATTAATAAGAAGATTATCAGTCTCGGAACATAAGAGAATTAAACAGTTACTCGTAGAAGAAGAACTCGGTACAGATACGCCATCACACTTTCTCAGAAGACTGAAATCGTTAGCTGGCAGCAGCGTTCAAGATGACTTGCTGAGGATCATCTGGATGCAGCGACTTCCTTCCCATATTCAAGGCATCCTCCAAACCCAGTTAGGCGCTGGGGTCAGTACCGAAGCATTGGCCGTTACAGCGGACAAGATTCAGGAGGTTCAACCTTTGAGTTCACCTGCAATGAGCTGTGACGCTATTTTGTCAAACCGAGGTAAGCCAACAAATACCTTTTCTCAGAACCCACATAGTCACAACAATCTCAATCAAGGAGGAGGTTTTGAGGCAATTTTGAAAAAACTTTCAATGCTGGAGGAGAAAGTTAAATGTCTTTCAGACGACTTGATCACATATAAAAATAGTAAGTTCAGATCGCAAAGTCAGAGCCAGCCCAGTAAACAGCATAGTACCTTACCCCACAATGACATCTACTGCTGGTATCATAAACGTTATGGATCACGAGCCACTAAATGCGTGACTCCTTGCACTTATCCTTCTACAAAAAACGAACTAGGCAACTAGATGCGGTGTCGACTAGTTGTCATGTGCCTAGACGCCAAACTCATGAATCACCCGGAGTTGACAGCAACCACAGCAACAGGTTACAAGTAATTGATAACAATTCAGGCTATAAGTTTCTGATAGACACAGGTTCAGACGTAAGTTGTATACCACTAAATTTAGTCAAAAGACCCTTAAAACCATCCGGGATAGAACTCAGAGCTGCAAATAACTCTGAAATACCCACTTATGGTAGTTTATGTCTCAACTTAAATATTGGTCTACAAAGAACTCTAGTCTGGAATTTCATAATAGCTAAAGTAAGCACTCCAATCATTGGTTCTGACTTCCTAGCTCACTATTCTTTATTACCTGATTGTAGTAACGGTTTCTTAATTGACAACATGACACAATTAAAAAGTAAATGTCAGTTCATGAATACTCAGCAATATAGTATTAAATTAATTACTTCCGACCCATCAAACTATCCACTGTTATTGGAATTTCCAGAAATCACAAAACCTTTAGGAGTACCAAGATTTATTCCTCATAACACAGTGCATTACATAAATACGACTCCTGGCCCACCAGTCTCATCAAGACCAAGAAGGTTAGCTCCAGATAAATATAAAATTGCCAAATTAGAGTTTGAATCCATGGTAGCAAATGGAACTGCGTGTCGTTCCAAAAGCCCATGGTCATCACCACTTCATATGGTACCTAAAAAGAATGATGAGTGGCGACCATGTGGCGATTACCGAGCATTGAATGCCCGCACTATTCCAGATTCTTACCCTGTTCGACATATCCATGATTTCTCAAATTGTTTACATGGTAGTAAAGTTTTCACTGTGATAGATCTTGTAAAGGCATATACCCAAATCCCGGTTAATAAAGAAGACGTGCCCAAGACTGCAATAACGACCCCATTCGGTCTCTTTGAGTTCCCGTTCATGTCTTTCGGTTTGAGGAATGCTGGTCAAACTTTTCAAAGGTTTATTGATGAAGTCGTAGAGGGACTTAGTTTTTGTTTCCCCTACATTGACGATATCCTTGTTTTCTCAAAAGATCCTGTCGAGCACGAAGAACACCTCCGTATTCTGTTCAAGAGGTTAGTCAAATATGGCGTCCTTATAAATGTAAAGAAATCTGTATTTAACACTGACTCGGTAGTTTTTTTAGGATATCAAGTCACCGCTGACGGAACCAGGCCTGTGCCTGATCGCATTGACGCCCTTCAGAATTATCCTTTGCCACAAACTGCCAAAGGTCTTAGGCGATTTTTGGGAATGTTGAACTTTTACCGCAGGTTTATTCCTCACGCTGCAGAATTTCAAGCCCCTCTCCACACTGTCCTTTCGTCATTAAAAGGGAATCAGAAAGTCCCTTGGACCGATGTATTGACTGAAAAATTCAGTAAATGTAAGGATCATTTAGCCGAAGCTACATTACTTTGTCATCCCAACGCTAATGGTAAATTAGCACTTTTTTGTGATGCATCGAATACTGCAGTAGGATCAGTACTACAACAATTGAATCAAGATGGAATATGGGAACCTCTGTCCTTCTTTTCCCAAAAACTAACACCTAAGCAAGCCAGTTGGCCCGCTTATTATAGGGAATTGTTTGCCATCTATTCGTCTGTTAAACATTTCAGACATATATTAGAAGCTAACTCCTGTACTGTCTATACTGATCACAAGCCCATCACTTTCGTTTTTCAACAAAAGAAGGACAAACTACCTCCTGTTCAAACTAACCATCTTTCATTTATCTCACAGTTCACGACTGACATTCAACATGTTTCTGGTGCTTCAAACATAGTAGCAGACAGTTTTTCTAGGATAGAATCTATTTCTGCCAACAAGACTAGTAAAATTGATCTGCATCTCTTGGCAGATTCTCAATCTAATGATGAGGAACTTAAGTCTATTCTCGAAAACAGTACTTCACTTTGTCTTCAACCAGTTCCAGTTCCTGGCTCTGATGTTTTCGTCTACTGCGATACAAAGAACGGTAGAGAACGATTGTATATCCCCAAATGTTTACGCAGAGAAGCGTTTAATTCAATCCATAACTTAAGTCACCCTGGGATAAAATCCATGAATAAAATGTTAACTTCAAGATATGTTTGGCCTTCAATAAATCGTGATTGTAAAGAGTGGACCTTGTCCTGTCGAGAGTGTCAACGTTCAAAAATTACTCGTCATGTTCAAACACCTATCAACGATTTCCCTTTGCCAAATTGTAGATTTGAACATATTCATGTGGATATCATCGGCCCATTACCCCAAGTTGGAAATCTTCGTTACTGTCTTACAGTAGTAGATAGGTTCACCAGATGGCCGGAAGCACACCCCTTGCAAGGTATCTCTGCCGAAGAAGTCTCGTCAGCTCTTTTCAATTGTTGGATATCAAGGTATGGTGTTCCCTTGCGAATAACAACAGACCAGGGTAAACAATTTGAATCTGCACTCTTTGCTGAGTTGGGAAAATTGTGTGGATTTTCAAGATTAAGGACAACAAGTTACCACCCGTGCGCAAATGGCATGGTGGAACGTTTCCACAGACAACTCAAGGCAGCCATCATGTGCCACTCCGCCTCCACGTGGGTCGAATCCTTACCCACAGTGCTTCTTGGAATAAGAAATGCTTTCCGTGTGGATCTGAACACCTCGTCTGCTGAAATGGTTTTTGGAGAGGTTTTACGCCTCCCTGGCGAGTATTTTATGCCAACAACCCAGCTAGCACCCTTAGAGGATCCGACTAATTTTGTGTCTCGATTACGACTCAAGATTTCATCATTAAAACCAACAAATATCAAGAGACATGGCATTAACCGAAGCTTCATCTTTCGTGATTTGGACACATGTTCGCACGTTTTTCTGAGAGTAGATGCTGTGAGAAAATCTTTACAACATCCATACACCGGACCTCATCCAGTGATCAAGAAAGACAGTAAAACTATCACAATAAAAGTGAATGGTTCTATTGTTAAAGTTAGTCTTGACAGAGTTAAACCGGCCTATGTCCTTCAGAATGATGAAGTTAAGCCCTCAACTGTATCTGAAACTTCAAAGGATGTGGATTTTCAAAAGTCATATACGACAAAGTCTGGAAGAAAAGTGACATTCAAGAATCCAATTTCAGTTTGATGGAAATCGCCTTTGTCCTTGCTGTTATTATTATTTTTTTTGTTATTTGTTTTTTTTTTTGACTTTTTGGAACCCTCCAAAACTCCATGGACTTCCAGTCTTCGTAGGGGGCTCCTGTAGTGAGCTGACAGATTTATCAGCTGACAGATGTTTTAAATAGTTTATTGAATTTTGGTTGCTATAAAAAGGAAAATAAACAAAGAGACATTCTTTTAGGCTTTTCAACCAAAGTGGTTCATTTTTATTTGCTCTAAACAATTAATTGTTAATTACTTATAAAAGTGTGATAAATTAAACAATAATATTTAGTGGAAACCTCTAGACTTTTATTTAAAGTATTTATTCTATTTAAATGAGGTTCTTTTCACTAAACTATTATAAAAAAGAGGTGGTGTCTGTGTGTGTGTGTGTATGGGAAAAGTAAACGCGAAAACTACTGGTCGGATCGGGCTGAAATTTGGCATGATGATAGCTCACATTCCCGATTAACATATAGGCATATTTTTATCCCAAAAATCCTTTCGGGCTCCGCCCCAGTGGCTCTGGAGTTTCCCATGTTAACCTTATGAGAAATGAAATTATTGAATCTTAACAGCTGTTTCAATTAAACAAGTTGGTTCTGTTCTGTGATGTTCAATAGCATTAAAGTTACAAGGATTACCAACAGGGTGCAGCACTAGCACTATTATTTCTTTTACATTTATGACAACAGCAAAAGGTGAGTGAGCGTAGCGAACGAACTTCAACCTGGAGGCGAGTGAGCGTAGTGAACGAGCTAACCTGAAGGCAAGTGAGCGTAGCGAACGAGCTAACCTGAAGGAAAGTGAGCGCAGCGAACGAGCTCCAACCTAAAGGTGAGTGAGCGTAGCGAACAAACTTCAAAAAGAACCTAAATTTCTTAAACCATGTCCTCACTCATAACTGCTATAAGCATTTGATACTTATATGCCAACCCCGTACGAAGGACGGGTACTCTGCTAGTCTACAATAAAGTAGGTTTTACTGTTAAAATCCAGTCAATCTTAGGGGAGTATTTGCCAGGTTAGACAAATTAAAATCCCCTGATTCCCCCAATAGAATACCTCAATAAGTCTTAAAACACAAATTAGTGTTACCTGATTTGGTAGATTTCATTTTTATTATCTAACGAAAACATGTCCCACTTTATTTTTAAAAGTAGGATACTAATTTTTAAGCTTACCATTAGTAAATTATATGGTCTTCTCATAACTCAAAGGGTTTTGGAAGTTGTTTTGACTATTTACAGTGTGGCCTATTTACATTTAACACTTGGACTCATTCTGTGTGAAGCAAAGGCAAAACTAGATACTTTTCATCATTCAACGGCAATAAAACCATTTTTTCAATTACTTCATCTGATAATACTTCATGTTCTGCTTGTAGTAAATTCGACACAACATGTATGCCAATAGATGAGCTCTGGCACAGTGGGTTTCCAAAAAAATCTTCAGAATCGATAAATTTCTTAACCAGTGGGTAAAGTTCTTAATCAGTGGGGCCGAATTTTCTAACTGTTTGATATCCTTAACAATAACAATGCTTCCATCCAACAGTTTGCAGCAAGAGTTGGAAGTTGTGGTGTTTGATAGAACAAAATCTTGAAATTGAATCTTTTTAAAGTGATTTGAGGTAGAGTCAGGAGAACTGCAAAAGGGGTAATTCTGTTTTGAGGCTAGTGGGCTGAAATCGGATTGTTCACATAATCTTTTAATTAGTTGTTGCAATGGTTTATCACCTTTTCTGATCAGTTTTTTAATTGAGTAAAGGTAATTTTCAAACTTAAAAGCACTGCTTTTATCAAGTGATCCGAATGTACTAACACTGTCTGATATGTGTAGAAGTCCATGAAAATTATGGGTCATGTACTGCTGGCCATAGATACTTTTAAAAGTATATAAAAAATGGATCAAAAGATCTTGAGCATATATTCGATGTGTAATAGGAGGGTCAAATATTGTATAGAGGAAGTGTTTGGCAATGTTGTGTGAGTAGGCTGGTAGTGTTGTTAAACAATAACTTGTTGTGCTGACCTACTGAAGGCTGTTGCTTTAAGTAGGCCAGTGCACTTGATCAAGGGGGGAGTTTTGGTGGGTAGTGTTTGTGAGGTACACCGGAGGACAGGGTCCTGCTGGGGAGCTGGAGTCCAAGGCCCTTGGCCTTGGGTCCAGGTAAGACAATGTTAAGGGTTTTTCAAAATTGGGGTTTAGAGTCTTTTCCAAATTGGGGTTTAAGTTCCTAACTCATTTATACAGTTCCAGTCTACTCTACCTTTTTGATTGTTGGTTTAGCTTTGTGTTCTTTGTGTTGTTTTGAGTAATTAATAAAGTTAGGTTTTGTAAGCGAGTGCTGAGTTTCATTCTTGAGCTACGTCACCCAAAGTAGCGGTTAGTATTCCAAGAGGAATACAACCGTTACAAGGTGATGGAAGCGCCAGGAGTTTTGTAATTTTTTACAAAACTTCGATCTTGGTACCTCTTGGGCTAAATAATTGGCTTTAATTTTTGGGGTTCATTTAGTGAAGAAAAATTTGGTTTTTGAATATATTTTTTTTTAAATTTGTAATCACCACTTTGGTGCAGTTTTAATCAGTTTTTTTGGGAGTTCAGTGTGTTTTGGGACAGCAGTGAACGGCTGGAATGTCGTAAATGTGAAGTTTTCCAGTGATGTTTAGTGCGAGTTTATGTGTCATGTGCGGGTTGCACGTGAGTTTGATATGTGTTCGTGTTTGGTTACACGAGTGTTCTATGTGGCATGTGCGGGTTGCACGTGAGTTTGATATGTGTTCGTGTTCGGTTACACGAGTGTTCTATGTGTCATGTGCGGGTTGCACGTGAGTTCGATATGTGTTCGTGTTGGGTTACATGAGTGTTCTAAGCGTCATGTGCGGGTTGCACGTGAGTTTGATATGTGTTCGTGTTTGGTTACACGAGTGTTCTATGTGTCATGTGCGGGTTGCACGTGAGTTTGATATGTGTTCGTGTCGGTTACACGAGTGTTCTATGCGTCATGTGCGGGTTGCACATGAGTTCGATATGTGTTCGTGTTCGGTTACACGAGTGTTCTAAGCGTCATGTGCGGGTTGCACGTGAGTACAATATGTGTTCGTGTTTGGTTACACGAGTGTTCTTTGCGTCATGTGCGGGTTGCACGTGAGTTCGATATGTGTTCGTGTTGGGTTACACGAGTGTTTTATGCGTCATGTGCGGGTTGCACGTGAGTTCGATATGTGTTCGTGTTCGGTTACACGAGTGTTCTATGCGTCATGTGCGGGTTGCACGTGAGTTCGATATGTGTTCGTGTCGGTTACACAAGTGTTCTATGCGTCAAGTGCGGGTTGCACGTGAGTTCGATATGTGTTCGTGTTCGGTTACACGAGTGTTCTATACGTCATGTGCGGGTTGCATGTGAGTTCGATATGTGTTCGTGTTCGGTTACACGAGTGTTCTAAGCGTCATGTGCGGGTTGCACTTGAGTTTGATATGTGTTCGTGTTCGGTTACACGAGTGTTCTATGTTTCATGTGCGGGTTGCACGTGAGTTCGATATGTGTTCGTGTTGGGTTACACGAGTGTTCTATGCGTCATGTGCGGGTTGCACGTGAGATCGATATGTGTTCGTTGAGTTTATTGTGTATCGTGTTTGGAAGCACGAGAGAAATTGTGTTATGTGCTGAGTGCACATGGTTGTTAGGCATTGCGTGCTGGATGCACGAGGTATGTGTTGTGCTGGATGCACAGGGTTTTCATTTGTTATGTGCTGGGAGCACAAGATGAATTTGTGTTATGTGCTGAGTGCATAATGTATTTTTGTGCTGTATGCTAAGTGCTAGTTGCACAAGGTTTTTATTTGTCCTGTGCTGGATGCACACGTGTAATGTGTGTTTCAGATGTTGTTTGCTGTGCACAAGTGTGTGTATTTGCCTCGTTAAACTTGTGTTAAATCTGGGATCTTGTAGTTCCCAGGTTTCTTGATGATGCGATTCTGTGGTTGCAGACCTGCTATTTCCACCCTAGAGTGTATATTGTGCAAATAATGTGGCGAACATGTGTGTTAAAATTAGTATGTTTCAGCCCTTTATGCGCGGTAGATGCAGTGAATAATGGATCAATATATTAAATTTTGTAGAAGTAGTTTGAGGGATAATTATTCATAATGTTTTATGGTGTACTGTTTTAGGAATATATTTGAGTTTACACTTTATTTTCATAGTATTATATTTTTTCAGATGGGGATTTTTACGAATGGTTAATACGGTTAATGATTATAGTAGGTGTTTATATGTTGATATTTCAGAGTATAGCACGAGCAAAGTTGCGGTGAGAGAAGTCAGCATGTTTGTAGGCTGAGGAATGCTGAGTGTGGTGTAAATGGCCTCTCTGTGACCTGACCTTGCTGAGTGCTGGCCGTGTTTTGTTACAATGTTTACCTTTTAATACGGATGCTCTAGAGTTTGCTTTGGGAAATCAGCAATGCATGAATGTTTTATTTTGGGAACAAATTTTTGTTTTTACAGGTGATAGATTGTTGGATAAATTTTAAAAGGGAAATTGGTTTTGCTTATGGGTTAGTTTGTAACGATTTGGGCCCAAATCATTTTTTTTCAGCAATCATGTTTTTGAATTTTTATCAGAGAATTACACATGCAATTTTTCAAGTTCATTTTCTGAATTTATGTATTGCTTTTTAAGTTTTTGAAGTATGTGATTTAAAAATGTAGCCTACTGAAGTAAAATGTTTCACTTGTTTTAACACCAAAGCAAAGTAGGGAGTGATTTGAAATGTTTGTTTAACTATTATTTTTTATAGTAATAAATTTTAGTTGTGTTTTTAAAGATACTAAGGGAAATTGAATTTGATTCGGGAGATGATTTTGTTTTGTTAGGTAAGAGATAAATCGCATGACTCCCCGAAAATAACTGTATTGGGAAATAATGTTTTAAATGTTGCAATAGTGTCCTTTAGTGAATTTAATAGTCTCACAAAATTTAAAGACAAAGACGGATTATGTATTAAAAGAATATTTTATTGAGATATATTTTGTTGTTTAGATTTTTAATTATCAGGGACTTAAATGGGAGACAAATTGAATATTTTTGTTTATTCAGAATTAAATTAAATTATACTAGAAATGAAAGACTGTTCCATCATTTATTGTTTTAAATACTTTGAAAAAGGTTATATTTGAAGAATTTGAAGTAAATCAATCTGAAATTATTTATAATGTTTTGTTATTTCATCGTATAGGCCTATGATTTGTTAAGGTAACACATTCCAAACACTTCTCTTAGTTTCAATAATTTTTGTTTTAATGTTGGTTGTGTTGTTTTGTTCTTAATGTGAGTTTGAGAATTTCTTTAAAAGTCTAGGGGTTTTTTATAAATTATATGTTGTATTTGTGAGTTATATGTTTGTGTAGGCTTCCTATTTACCCATCCCCACTGACCAACTGTAGACAAGGCTACAAGAACTTCATGATTTGCCGTGCTATCTTCAACATTAGGATCGGAGGAAGAGACTTTGTCAATCTCAATGAAAACTGGGGAAAAGCAGCTGGCATGGGCTTTTAAGAAGAGGAGAACTTCAGGCTGCAGTACACTCTATCAATGGCAAAAGCAGTCCAACATCATCGTCAACCAAAGTCGATTCATCATCAATGCTGTCAAGGAACGCTGGATGGACTACAGACTATAGACACCGAAGTGGGAGACATCGCAGAAGACATGGCTGTGGTCAAACATCTGAAGACCAATGACTGTTCGAGGAGGCTTTATCGACGCATCTGCGGAGGAAGTCAGCGAACAGTTGGTCAGTTCTTCCCCTCCTAAACCTCATTATAATTTTATTTAGGTACAATTTTAAAGACTTTAATCAGTTTTTGTTATTAATTTTTTTTCTCTCTCTCTGAGTGGATGTATCTATGTAGTTGAGACGCTGGGGACATCGTCTGGAGGAAATGGGGGGATGTAATAGGAGGGTCAAATATTGTATAGAGGAAGTGTTTGGCAATGTTGTGTGAGTAGGCTGGTAGTGTTGTTAAACAATAACTTGTTGTGCTGACCTACTGAAGGCTGTTGCTTTAAGTAGGCCAGTGCACTTGATCAAGGGGGGAGTTTTGGTGGGTAGTGTTTGTGAGGTACACCGGAGGACAGGGTCCTGCTGGGGAGCTGGAGTCCAAGGCCCTTGGCCTTGGGTCCAGGTAAGACAATGTTAAGGGTTTTTCAAAATTGGGGTTTAGAGTCTTTTCCAAATTGGGGTTTAAGTTCCTAACTCATTTATACAGTTCCAGTCTACTCTACCTTTTTGATTGTTGGTTTAGCTTTGTGTTCTTTGTGTTGTTTTGAGTTATTAATAAAGTTAGGTTTTGTAAGCGAGTGCTGAGTTTCATTCCTGAGCTACGTCACCCAAAGTAACAGTACGTATTCCAAGGGAAACGACCGTTACAGATGGATTAAGCAATGTTTGGGATTTGTCAGGATTCTGATTGCAACGTGGAGCTCTAAAAAATTGGTGTACTGCTGAGGGGGAAGAATATTTTTTAACACCACTGGCCCTGTGTATAACAAAAACTGGCGGAACTCCGTTGCCTTCCATCTCTTGATGTCGTCCAAACGGCGGGGCTTACGGCAAAATTCACTTGGAATGAAGCGCTGAAGGCGAATTAGATTAGTTGATATTTCATCAACTAATCGTTGAGGCAGTTTGTGGGGAAGATTAAAAATCCAAATGTACATTAGGGTGCGCATTACTCCTAGGCACACCATATGCATGTAGTCTAAGGGGAAAGCGGGCATAAAATCAAGATTAGTAATTGCAGTCAAGGGGCTTTCATAGTTGTGATGATCTGGATCTTCTTGTCTACGGAATCCTTCAGATGTACGCAGTCGGCACTGCATAGATTCCCTATCAGGAATATCAGGGAAGACAACTCTATTATTTGTATAGTGACCCTCTTGCTTACATTTAGTGCACGAGCTATAACCAGCGTGGCCTTTAGTCCCTAAAATGAAAGCTTTCGCTGGAGCATCACAACAAAACCCTTTCAAAATCACCCATAATTTCTTTCCTTTTATGACAATTCCTTCTTCCATCAGAGAATTAATTTCATCTATGAAAGACTTCAAGAAATCCTTACAACAGGAGGGTTTCTTTTTCCCATAATATATTCCTACAGGAAATACTTCTGATGATATGGAAGGTATATTTAAAACTGAAACAAGAATTGGCCATAACTCCCCACTACTGCTTCGAAATAATGGCAGACCATCGATTCCCACCAAGACCTGAATATTAGAAACTGTTTCAGTAACCTTATGCCATATTCTGTTTAGACCTTGTTGGAATCCTAAGTGGTAGTAAATACCAGGAACTACTTCAATGGTGTTTATTGATGAAGGAGTCCTAAGCAATGTCCGAGCATCAAGCGGCATCGATGAATCTTTTACCAAGCAATTTTCCCTAAGAATGAGTAAAAGAGCAGATAAAACAATATTTGTTATATGAAACTCAATATTTGTTATATAGCTATCGGTCTTCGTGCATAAACAGCCCCATTCAGAGCGGGAGCGGGCCCGCTATCGCCCCGCTCTCGCTCTTGGTGCATAAACGGGGCCTAAGTAGGGGCCGACCTATAGTGCCCACATACCGAATTTGATCAAAATTGGGACAGCAGGTGTGGTCTCTAGTCCTGTACACATCCACACATACAGCCAGACAAACACACAGACGGACATAGGTTTCAAAAACCACTTTATGGGCTCAGGATGCCAAATTCCTCCCTCGGTTTTCTACACAATTGTGTATCGTGTTTTTTACCGTATTTGTCAGGTTGATACCGGCAGTATGTCTTGGCAAGATCATAATTTTGGCATTCATTTATTATGAATGTAGGTATTTTAAGACTAAGTTAGAATTGAGCGGAGCAAGCGAAGCTATTTGAGATCGGAAGTTATGCAAACTATGTAATCAATTAACTCAATAACGACTGAACATATTGAATCCAAACTTACCAGGGATATTTCGACTAACAGTTTTGATGTTATTAAACAAAAAAATTTCAATTTAATAATGCCTGTACACTTTAAGACTGACATAACATTTTGCAATGTTTAACATTAGCCTTATGGGTTGCCATGATGGTTACGAGATAACAACGTTGATGTAAACAAAGAATACAGTAATAGCGTAGGCGACTCAACGTTGTGTACCCACGTGCAACTCAGCTTGCACATGCGCAGAGCAGATGGCCTAGGGACAGTTCCTGGGGCAACTGCTTGTGTAATAGCTTCACTGTGTTTCTTTCTTGGGCCAGGTTAGATAATAGTTTCAATTTAATTTTACAGTCGAAGTCCGACGTTGAAAAGTTTGCATGGCAAAGATCTTAAATTTGATTTTGACTTTTGAGCTGATTGAAAAGGCATGACTTGTTATCATGAAAGCTATAGTTACAATATTTGAGTTAATTTCATCCCATCATCTACTTAAAATTGCTACAGCTGTAACTGTGACCACAACTTAATTCAAGGAATGAATAGTAGGTAACAGTTAAATAGTTACTTCGGAAGTCGGAAAGTACCCGAGGGTTCGGTGGGGCACACGGGAGGGACTAAGGCTAACATATCTTGTAGTGTCAGCGTTCGCCGCTAGGACTGCTAAGTTGAAAAAATTTAAATTAATTTTTATTTTTTTGTTATAAAATTAACTTTTTAATTATAAAATATTGTTTTAAAATTATAAAATTAATTTTTAATTTTTAAAATTAAACTGTCATAACATAACCTAACCAACCAGACTTGCTGATAATATAAAAACCATATAAGATAAAAATCTAATTAATAATTACTTATAATTTTTAATTAGTTATAAAATTAATTTTAAAATGTAGTATTATAAAATTAAACTGTCATAACCTAACCTAACCAACCAAACTTGCTGATAATATAAAAACTATATAAGATAAAAATCTAATTAATAATTACTTATAATTTTTAATTAATTATCAAATTAATTTTAAAATTTAGTATTATAAAATTAAACTGTCATAACCTAACCTAACCAACCAAACTTGCTGAAATGAAAATTTGTTGACAAAAAGTTAGTGCTGCCGGCGGGTTTTGAATCCCGGACCTCCTGAACACCAATTCGAAACGCTACCAACTATGCCACGAACGCCGTAGAAATCACATCGTTTCGTTACGGTAATCGTGTCGCCTCAAGAGAAGACATTTACCACTAGAGATATGACGTCACTACACCTTTAGCCTTAGTCCCTTCCGTGTGCCCATTCCCCCGACGGTTTATACAACATCGAGTAATAACACTTCTTGGTTTTGACAAACCAAACCATCTACAGTGAATTAGCAAATTATAAAAGAAAAGGACAGTCCGATGAATACCATTGAGCGTTGATTAATAATACACTGATTCAAATAATTACCGGCGGCCTTACTGCATTATTCCAAGCAGATTATCTCTTTTGGATGTTGTTATTAAGCTACGCGCGCACTACGGCGGCACGGCACGGACGGGCGGTACGGCACGGACGGCATTTTTAAGAGGGGGTGCGCGCACTAGGGCGGCACGGCACGGACGGACGGGACGGGACATCCGCACATCCGCAATTTAGGACAGTTGACAGTCTGCGAGTTAAAAATTGTGAGTAAAGATGGATGTAGATAGAGTGGTGATAGTAGGTTTAATTTTGGCAGAGGAAGAGGAGACAAGAAGGTGCAAGCAAAAATTTTAAATACACCACATAAACAGGAAAAGACTAAGTTTTGGAGAGTTCCGCACCTTGTTTCCTGATATTGTAGAAGGATTGTGTGTAAAACTTACCTGATTGTTTCATAATAGATCATATTTCTGCTCATATATTGTCACGCCGGACGTTATTAAAATATTCCGGATGTCGCATGGTGTACAGTTTCGGGTATTTCTCAAAGAGAAAAATCAAACTTACTAACATCTATGTTTACAACACACGAAAACACTGCTACTTTGACAGAGATCAGTTGAGAATGGCGGATGTCCCGTGCCGCCCGCCCGGTCGGTGTGCAGTGCTCCGGTCGGTACGGGCGGTACGGGCGTCACGGCAGCTCGGAAATGTCCTGGAGTTCTGTCTCCCGGACTTTTTAACAAACGGCGGAAGCTGCCGAACGTCCGTTGCCGGCCGTACCGCCGTAGTGGGCGCACTCATATGACATTCAATGTTATTAACTTTTAAAAATTGCCGTGCCGCCCGCCCGTCCGTGCCGTGCCACCGTAGTGCGCGCGCAGCTTTACTGCAACCACTCCGTTTGAAGGACGCAAAATGAATGTTTTTAGCCACGTGATTTCTCTATACTGCTATGTAATATATTGGAAATGATTGAGCTCCCATTCGTGTCGCTCTCGCTAGTCGCTGCATGTGTGCGAAGTCAGTCCCTCTCAATCACGCCGCTACAGCTCGCTCCACTCTGATTCGGTGTGTTTCTACCACATAATATAGAAATCTATATTCTGTGGTTTCTACCCACGCGTGCAAAATATTGTTCAAATTATAATAGCATTATATTGATCTGTTAGTGCTACGAGGTTCGTTTATATATGAAAATAAAAGTTCAGAATCTCTTCTTTCCAACGGTATCAAAATTATTACGCTTCTGGATCATTTCCATTGTGTAGTAAGCGTTTGAAAAAAAAATTCCGAACCGGTTGGGCACCGAGCGCACACATCAAACTAGTCGGCTAAGTCTAGTCTAAGACTAGTCGGCGGAAGGCGGTCCTAGGTTAAATGCCAACAAAGACTGTCCACTTTGCTCTCACAGTGCAAGAAGCCACTTCGGAAGAACCAAGACCACATAATCCATTTGAAGACCTCGTCACCATCCCTACTGATTACTGAACAACCACCATCACGATCAATGAACAACCTCAACAATAAACAGGAAATGAAAGACCATAGTGCTGCGCAGATCCAACAGAACACATCGTCAGCCTGAATATTTGAAAGACTTTGTAACGTCTTAATTTTCTTGTTTTTATTTTCTTCTTCAATATTGCCAGTTTCAAAACAAATTATCTTTTCTAATAAGCGTGGTAGAATTATAGTATATCAACCACATGTTTCATAATTATTCAATATCCTTTGTTGGCAATAAGGAAATATCTATCATATGTTATTGTTAATTATTAAGGTAAGGTTGAATAAGTCATCAACAACCACTGAGCTAAATAATAACTGGAGTCAACACTCTGTGTTTAAAACGACCCCGCCGCAGCAAACCTTCAGACTAAGCGAATTTCCACTTATCTGATTAGAATTTAACTAAAATATTTCCATTAATATAAGACATATTCATTCCCAATTTAAATAGCATTAGATTTAACAAGTGCTTAGGTTTGCTGCTACGGGGAAGGTAAAAAGTGTTTGTTGACCAAACGTCAATAGTATAGTATGAAATAGATAAATTTTCCAAATGTTATCAACATATGTCCATAAACAAGTAAACTACAACAGTTTTCAGTGTGAAGCTGCCAATAACTCACCAATGCCCGCGCTTCTAAAAATCAATAAACGGTGCTGTTTAGGGCAAATCGGGCCGCACTGCGTAGGCTAATACCACAGACAAGGGAAACAAACTTTTATTTCCTTAGTCAATGGTAATAAGTAGATATATTCATGTCACTTCTGGGCCAAAAACGGAGCCACTCAAAAATTAAATGAATTTTCCTATTTTTTTATACAATATGCTATATTTTTACCCTTTTAGGTCAATTTCTAACATTTTCATATTTTTCTAGAAAAAGTATACAATTTTGATGAAATTTTCATGAATATGTCTATATTTTACATAAAATTGACTACAAAACAAAATGTTTTTAAAAACAAGTAAAATTTTAAAATTTAATGAGTAGTTTTTATACAAATTTAACTAAAACAGTTTCTTTATCTTTGAATGTTTTAATTTCAGTAATAATTAAGTTTAAATCTTTTTTATTTAATTCTTTAATTGTTTTTTCATCAAATATATTAATAAATCTATGAGGCAAATGAACTTTACATTTTTCTAATTCAACAATAACTGTTGGTCCATATTTATCTTTAACTTTTTCAAATTTTTCTATTTTATATTTTGTATTCAATTCTAAACTTTTTATTGGTTTATATTCTTTGAATTTACATTCTCCAATATTATTAATCTCTTCTAATAGATCCATTTATTACAAAAATAATTATAAAAATTTTAAACAGTTAATAATTGAAATATATGAAAAGAATTTTAAATATCACACAACAGTTTGTTAGAACTGTTGTGTGATAGATGAATATTCTATTTTTTTAATAATATCTGATGTATCACTTATGTTATCAGAAAAACCATTATGTTGATATATTATGCATGGATCATTTAAAGTTGATAGATGTTTTAGGAATTTTAAAAAAATATCATCAAATTCTGGTTTTATATAAAAATTCAATTCTAAAAGTTTAAAAATCATTGGTAATAGTTTCTTAAATGATATATTTCTTTTTGTAAAACTGAAATATGCATTAAAAATTACTGTAATATTTCTTTTATCTTCAAAATTTAATTCAAAATCAATATTGAATATTTTGTTTAAGAATTGATAGTAAAATATCCAGTTTGTATAATTTCTTTGTTTTAAGAATAATTTTATATTTTTAGGTGTTATTTCAAAACTATTGTCTAAAATACATAATGTATAGATTTCATTGATTAATTGTTGTGTACGATATGGTTGAAAATGATTACATTCTCTTAAAATATTTATAAGATGTTTGTTCTTATTTTTTCATCTATTAATTTTTTTTCAGAAATAATTCTTTTACATATATTACATCCTATACAATTTTTAATAATTGTAAAGTTATTAAAATTATGACATCTATAACATATATCCATTTATATATAAAATAATTATATCTAAATGGAAGAACTTATTCAGTGTCATAAATGTAAGAAGAAAACTAAAAATATTAATCCAGAAATTGTTGAAATGAAGAATGGTTTGTTTAGAATTGCTACGAAGTGTTCAATATGTAAAACAAATAAAAGTAAAATAATTAAAAAGGAAATTAAACCAATAATAAAAAAGGAATTAAATAAAAAATATCAAATAATTGAAGCTAAAGAAATTCATGCTCTAATAAGAAAAAAATTTCCAAAAAGAAAGATAGTTACATTAGGTATTGATGATTTATGGGCAGCTGATTTAATCATTATGAAAAATTATGAAAAAGAAAATGATGGTTATAAATATATGTTGAATGTTATTGATACATTTTCTAAATATGTTTGGTCAAAACCTTTAAAGAAAAAAGATGCAAAATGTGTATCTATAGCATTTGAACAAATTATAAAAGATGCAATAAAATTTGGTCATAAATCACCAAACTTATTACATACAGATAAAGGACTAGAATTTATAAATAAAGAATTTAATGGAGTTTTAAAAAAGTATAATATTAAATTGTATCATACAGAAAATGAAGAAAAATCAAGTATTATTAAAAGATATAACAGGACTCAAAATGAAAAAATGAAAGTTCTATTTGAAATTAATAAAAATTTTAGATGGATTGATATTCTTCAAAAAATAGTTAAAGAATATAATAATTCATATCATTCAACAATTAAAATGAAACCAATTGATGTAAATAAAGAAAATGAAAATGATTTATTAGATACAGTTTTTAAATATATCCCACCAAAAATAATTACAAAATCTAAATTTAAAATAAATGATAGAGTTAGAATAGGAAACAAAAAATCAACTTTTTCAAATAAATATAAAAACAATTGGTCAAGAGAAATATTTCTTGTTTCCAGAATTAATAATACAAATCCTGTTACATATAGTATTAAAGACTTGAATGATGAAGATATACTTGGTAGTTTTTATGATTACGAATTGAAGAAAACTAATTTGTAAAATTTTATACTATATAAATGGAGAAGGAATGTTCAAAGTGTAAACAATTAAAAAATATTAATAATTTTTATAAAAATAAAAAATATAAAGATGGATTACTTTCATATTGTAAAGAATGTGATTTAATTTATAGATAAAAGTTATATGATAATATTATAGTAGAAGAAAAAAGTGAAAAAGTATGTTTGAATTGTAAGGAAACAAAAGATATGGAAAATTTTCATAAACATTATTATAGTAAAGATAAAAAATTTGCAATTTGTATTGAATGTGTTAGAAAAATGATGAGAGTCACAACCCATTGTGAATGTGGTAGAGATTTAAAATGGCTTAGTTATCTTCAAAAACATTTACAAACTAAAATTCATAATAAAAACATAAATAAATTAGAAAATTCATAAAAATAATATTAATTTTTGAAAGTATTATTTAAAAAAATTACTGGTTTTAAAAAAGTTTAAGTTTTATTTAAAATACTTTATAATTTTTGAATTAATACATAAATATTTATCTTAATATTCATATTTTACAACAACAATTATTTTCAAATAAAATTATTCTTAATAAATCGTGCAAATTTTTCCCCTAATAAATGGAGCGTACAAATAAAAATATATTATGCCCTTATTGTAATAAGAATATATTATCTAAAAATTATAATAGACATTATAATTCAAAGAAACATTTTGAAAATAAAACTAAATATGAAACTGAAGTTAATAACTTAAAACTTTGGTGTAAACAAAATAAAATAGTTGATTATCAAAACGAAAATTTAGATCAATTAAAAGAATTAAAGAAGTCATATGATCCAACAAATTATTCACTATTTAACAGTGAAAAATTAAAAGAAATTGCTAACAAATTATCTGTTAGAAATGTTGACAATTTAAATAGAGATGAACTAATTAAAAGATTAAATAATATCAAACAAAATCCTAATAATCTAAAATATAGATCATTACAATTTATTCAAAATCTATCAATTAAAAATGGTATTAAAATAAAAGATAAAACTAGAAAAGAATTGATTGGATTATTAACTGATCATTTAAAAAATAAACCAATTCCAAAGGAAAATGTAATAAATATTCAGGAAGTGTCATCATTAAAAGGTTATTTTCAAGAGCATTATTTAACAAATTCAAATGATGATTTAGATATATCTGAATATTTAGAATCACAAAGAAATGAAATTAAAAAATTGATTGAAAAACAAGAATTTAAAAATAAAAGAGGTCAGTTATCATTATTTTGTGAATATGAAAGACAATTAGTAAATGGTGATAGTCAAAAAACCCAAATGTATTATCCTTTAAGAAGTTCAGATATATTAAACATTGATGAATTTATTGATGATCAATTCAAAAAATTAATATTAAGAGAAAATTTAAATCAACCATCAAAAGGATCTGGTTGGTCATTAAAAAGATGTTTAGATTTAAATTTAAAACTAAGTAAACATAATTCATTAAATGGTGGTTCATATGTTGAATTACCAATTGAAATAAAAAATAAAAAGTAAATTTCAAAAATAAAGATGAATATTGTTTTATTTATGCAATTAGATGTGCTATTGATAAATATGAAGATAAAAAGTTTGATCATCCACATAGAGTAAAACAATATAAAAATTACTTGAATGATGAAATTTTTAAAGAATTTGATTATCCAATGAGTTTAAAAGATATAAAATTATTTGAAAAAAGATCATTTGATTCTAAATATAATTATCCATCCATGACAATTAATGTATACAGATTTGATGAAGATAAAAAGATTGTTCCATTACAAATATCTGAAAATTACAATGCGAGATTAGATATTGATCTATTGTATATAAAAAATGATAATAATTCACATTATGTTTTGATAACAGATTTAAGTAAATTTGTTTCTACTCAATTAACAAAAAGTAATAGACATAAGAAATTCATTTGTAGAAGATGTTTAACACATTTTTACAAAAACAAAGATTTAAGTGAACATTTAATAATTTGTAAATCTCTTGAACCTTGTCGACCAATTATGCCATTTCCTGGTAAAACTGTTAAATTTGAAAATTATTATAAAAAACTTGAACATCCTTTTGTAATTTATATGGATTTTGAAAGCATTCTGAAAAAGATTAATACTTGTGAAAATAATCCAAACAACTCATATACAAATAAAATTCAGAAACATATACCTTATGGATTCACAATTTATTTAGTTTCTAGAGTGACTAATAAAATATATAAACCAATTTGTTATAGAGCAAAAACAGATGAAGAGTTGAAAAATGTACCAAATAAATTATTTGAATACTTAGATGAGATTTCAAAGTATATAGCTAAAAAATATAATTCGAAAAACAAAAAGCCTATGAGTTTAACTAAAAATGAAGAAATTGAATATCATAAAGCAAGTGTTTGTCATATTTGTGAAACTATTGGTTTTGATAATGACACAAGACGAAAGGTAAGAGATCAC
The DNA here is from genome assembly GCF_028750875.1 of Macrosteles quadrilineatus. NCBI lineage: Eukaryota > Metazoa > Arthropoda > Insecta > Hemiptera > Cicadellidae > Macrosteles > Macrosteles quadrilineatus. The sequence continues at coordinate 14,379,618 of NW_026542594.1, forward strand.
TGTCATTTAACAGGAAAATTTAGAGGTGCAGCACATTCAAGTTGTAATTTAAATCTAAAATTTCCACAAAATATACCTGTGTTTTGTCATAATAGTTCAAACTATGATACACATTTGTTTATCAAAGAATTAGCTAAAAAATATGGTAAAATTGATTTAATAGCAAATACTGATGAAAAATATATAAATTATTCAGTTAATTCAGGATATGGTTATGAAATTTGAAGATGATAAACCTAGAAAATTTGTAAAATTTTCATTTGTAGGTACGTTTAGATTTATGGCCTCATCAATTGACAAGTTAGCTAAAAATCTGAAAGAATTTAAACACTTGACTAAATTTATAAAGAACATTGATATAATTGAAAAAGATGATGAAACATTTGAAATATTATCTTCTAAAGGTATATTTCCTTATGAGTTTATAGATGATATTAAAAAATTAAATTATGATAAAATATTAGATAAAGCACAGTTTTATAGTTCTTTAACTGATGAAAATATAAGTGATGAAGACTATAAACATTATCTAAAAGTTTGGAACAAATTAAAAGTTAAAACATTAGGAAATTATTCTGATTTATACAATATTCAAGATGTGATGCTATTAGCTGATATATTTGAAAATTTTAGATCAGTTTGTTTAAAGAACTATCAATTAGATCCTGCACATTATTTAGCATCACCATCATTAGCATGGGACTCTATGTTAAAATTAACAAAAATAGAATTAGAATTGATAAGCGATTATGATATGTATTTGATGATTGAAAAAGGTATAAGAGGTGGAATTTCTCAATGTGTTACAAGGTATTGTAAAGCAAATAACAAATATACCAAAAATTATGATCCTAATAAACCTGAAAATTATATGTTATATGTAGATGCGAACAATTTATATGGATGGGCCTTAAGTCAAAAACTACCATATAAAGATATTAAATGGATGAATCCCCATGTATATACAACAGATGAATGGATAGAAACAATTTTAGAATTAGATAAAAATGCTGATTATGGTTATATTTTAGATGTTGATTTAGAATATCCAAAGGAATTACATGATAATCACAAGGATTTACCTTTAGCTCCTGAACATTATAATAATAAGCTTTGTACTACATTATTTAATAAAAAAGACTATGTGGTTCATTCAAGAAACTTAAAATATTACTTAAAAAAAGGATTAAAATTAAAAAGAGTCAATAGAGTGATTGCATTTGATCAAGACAATTATATGAAAAAATATATTCAATTGAATACAAAATTAAGAGCTCAATCAAAATCAGACTTTGAAAAAGACTTCTTTAAGTTTATGAATAATTCTGTATTTGGTAAAACAATGGAAAATGTAAGGAATAGATGTGATATAAAATTAGGTAATGAAGAATATTCATTAAAACTAGCTAAAAAACCAAACTTTAAAACATTTAAGATATTTGATACCGATTGTATTGCTTCTCACATGATTAAAGAAAAAGTAAAATTTGATAAACCAATTTATATAGGATTTTCAGTTTTAGAATTATCAAAGCTATTGATGTATGAATTTTATTATGAAAAGTTGAAGAAATTTGATCCAAATATAAAACTATTATATATGGACACTGATAGTTACTTTGTGGAATTAAAGAAAGATCCTTATAAAATTATTAAAGAAAATATAATTGATTTCGATACAAGTGATTATAAGAAAGATCATGAATGTTTTAATGAAAAGAATAAAAAAGTAATTGGAAAATTTAAAGATGAATTAAATGGTGAAATTTTAGAAGAATATTGTGGATTAAGATCAAAGCTATACAGTTATGAGTTTGATAAGAAAAATCCAGTTAAATGTAAAGGAATCAAGAAAAGTGTTGTAAATAAGTCAATTAATATGAATGATTTTAAGAAATGTTTGTTTGATGATGTGGAACAATATAGAGAGATGACATGTATTAGAAGTTTTAAGCATGAATTATACACAGTGAGAATTAACAAATTAGCTTTAAGTAATAAAGATAATAAAAGATTTGTATGTGAAAATAGAGTAGATACATTACCTTGGGGACATAAAAATATTACTAAATGAGCGATCAACCACATGCATTAATTATACCAAAAGAAATTTTAAATATAAATGATAACCAAATAATATATTTATATGCAAATATGACTTATGGTAAAATATTTTTATTTAGATATAAAAATTATAATATATATCAGAATAAAGAAGATATAAATTTAAAACCATATAGAACTAAAATTAAAGAATTTATTAAAAAATATTTTTAATAAATGGAAATAATAATTATACCAAAAGAATTAATAAATAGTAAAAATGATCAAAAATTATATTTATATAAAACAAAAATATCAAATAAACATTTAGTTTATCTTTTTAAGTACAACAAATATTATGTTTATCACTTAACATTTAACTTTTGTATTATGCCATTTTTACATATAGTTTTAAAATATGTTAAAGATAGTTTTAAAGAAAATGATCAAAATATAATTAATATGTAATATTTATAGTTGAATTATTACAATTTATAGGTATATTACTTTTTTTCCAATTTATTAAATTCTTTCTCTTTTATTAAGTTGTTTTATATCATTTTTAATAGAACTATATAATTTACATTTATCATTTTTATAATTTATTTCTTCAAACTCTATATTATTTAGTTTTAAAACCTTTATAAACTTGTTTTTTTAATCAATTAAACTACATCATGATTTTTATGATATAAAAAACTTTAATAATTTTAATAAATTTCATCTTTTTTAATATTTTATTTGATAATTAAACCTTTATAAACTCATTTTTTATCATTTATTGACGCGTCGAGATTTTTACGACGCGTCAAATATTTAATAAATTCTATAAAATCTAATAGTTTATTTGATAATTAAACCTTAAATAAACCTTTATAAACTTGTTTTTTTAATCAATTAAACTACATCATGATTTTTATGATATAAAAAACTTTAATAATTTTAATAAATTTCATATTTTTTAATAGTTTATTTGATAATTAAACCTTTATAAACTCATTTTTTATCATTTATTGACGCGTCGAGATTTTTACGACGCGTCAAATATTTAATAAATTCTATAAAATCTAATAGTTTATTTGATAATTAAACCTTAAATAAACCTTTATAAACTTGTTTTTTTAATCAATTAAACTACATCATGATTTTTATGATATAAAAAACTTTAATAATTTTAATAAATTTCATATTTTTTAATAGTTTATTTGATAATTAAACCTTTATAAACTCATTTTTTATCATTTATTGACGCGTCAAGATTTTTACGACGCGTCAAATATTTAATAAATTCTATAAAATCTAATAGTTTATTTGATAATCAAACCTTAAATAAACCTTTATAAACTTGTTTTTTTAATCAATTAAACTACATCATGATTTTTATGATATAAAAAACTTTAATAATTTTAATTAATTTCATATTTTTTAATAGTTTATTTGATAATTGAACCTTTATAAACTCATTTTTTATCATTTATTGACGCGTCGAGATTTTTACGACGCGTCAAATATTTAATAAATTCTATAAAATCTAATAGTTTATTTGATAATTAAACCTTAAATAAACCTTTATAAACTTGTTTTTTTAATCAATTAAACTACATCATGATTTTTATGATATAAAAAACTTTAATAATTTTAATTAATTTCATATTTTTTAATAGTTTATTTGATAATTAAACCTTTATAAACTCATTTTTTATCATTTATTGACGCGTCGAGATTTTTACGACGCGTCAAATATTTAATAAATTCTATAAAAGCTAATAGTTTATTTGATAATTAAACCTTAAATAAACCTTTATAAACTTGTTTTTTTAATCAATTAAACTACATCATGATTTTTATGATATAAAAAACTTTAATAATTTTAATAAATTTCATATTTTTTAATAGTTTATTTGATAATTAAACCTTTATAAACTCATTTTTTATCATTTATTGACGCGTCGAGATTTTTACGACGCGTCAAATATTTAATAAATTCTATAAAATCTAATAGATTATTTGATAATTAAACCTTAAATAAACCTTTATAAACTTGTTTTTTTAATCAATTAAACGGGTTGCAATTTTAGCGACGCGATTACATCTTAATAAATTCCATAATATATCAATTGTTGTTTCCATTTATAATAATTAATTTTGTATAGAAGATTCTTTTTTTAATTTTTAATACACAATCGATCTTACATTTTCATTATTCAATAAATTTCCTTCATTATCTTGAATAGTAATTTTAATATTTTGAATTTTATTTATATTTTTTAAAGGAACATAATTAATTTCATTTGGGTTTTCACTAATCTTTGAACCGTATTCAATATTTGGAAAGAAAGAATATAAAATTTCAGATTCTCTATGTAAATGTGAGTGATCTTTATGATTTTCAATGCTAGGTTCAACTAAATTACAATGGATTTCAATAACATCAAAAGGTCTTAATTTTGGTAATTGTATTCCTTTTATTAATACATTTGGTTCAATCATTTCATCTTTTAACCCTAATAGATCAATTATAAAAGCTGTGACTATAATTTTAACAGGTGATTTTATTACAATAAAAGGACCATTGTTTTCTAATAAAAATTCATTTTCATTAAATTTATCATATTTATTTTTAAATTCTGTTAAACTTTTTGTAAATAATTTTTTTATGTCTTCTAAGGTATAATATCTTTTCTTTATATTAAAATATTGATCAATTGTTTTGTTTTCATCAATAATACTAAAACCATATACATTTTTATAATCATTTGGTACATTTAATATAAAATTATCTGAATAAAATCCACAAAGACCAATACTATAATTTCCATCCAAATGAATTGGATGTTCTAATCTTAGTTCAATCTTTGAAGAATTGCCTATAATTTTAAATAATTTCATCTTATTTAAATGGAAAAAATTTTAAAGGAAAAAAATAAGATAAAATTTGATACATATGATGAAAAAATCAAGAATAATCAACCAATTAGATTGTTAATAATAGGATCAAGTGGTTCTGGTAAAACAACATTACTATTAAATTTCATCTATAAAAGATTGATACCATACACAAATTTATATGTTTTTAGTAAATCATTAGAGCAGCCTGCATATATAAAACTACAACATAGATTTAAAAATATTGAAATGAACATTAACAAAAAAGTTGCAAATTTCTTTGGTTCATGTGAAGATATAATTTCATTAAATGATTGTAAACCAAATTCATTAATTGTTTTTTATGATTGTATTTTAGAAAATCAAGATAAAATAAAAGAGTATTTTGTAATGGGTAGACATAAAAACATATCATGTATTTATCTTTCACAATGTTATTCAAAAGTTGACATTAAATTAATAAGGAATAATTTAAATATGTTATGTATTTTTAAGCAAAATAATCATTATATAAAACAAATTTTTGATCATTTTGTAGGTTCTGATATGTCATTTAATGAATTTAAGGATATTTGTAATGATTGTTGGAAAGAAAATTATGGATTTTTAACTATGAATTTGATATTAAAAACAAATGAAGGAAAATATATGAATAAGTTTTCTAATATAAAATTTTCTTCTAAATAAATGTGGTGTATGCTTGATTTAATTGTTGATAAAATATTTGTTATAATAATATTTGCCTTATCTTTAGTATTTATTTTTCTTATTAAATTTACAGAAAATAAAAAATGATGTGTTTGTGTTTAATTTTAGATTTACTTATTATTTTTGTTTTATTTATATTAATCATTAGTGTAGTGTTGATTGTGCTTAATCGACATAGTTTATGTTTATGTTAACATGGTTTATGTTTATGTTAACATCATTTATGTTTATGTTAACATGGTTTATGTTTGTGTTAACATCATTTATGTTTATGTTAACATATTTTTTCTTTTAATAAATGGATAACGAAACTGTCGACAAGGCTAAGAAGTTAGATGAAATTGAAAAAAAATTAATAAAAGAATTTAAAAATCAAATTAAAATTGATGAAAATTATGAACAAATTAAACAAAAAGCATATGAACCAATAACATCTGCAATTGGTAAAGTAGAAAATAAAATTGGTGATGTTTTAAATGAAAATAAAAATTTAATGGATTTAGTACCTATTTTTAATCAATTTGCAAACATATCAATACCACAATCTGAAGAAGAATTTATGTTACCTTCAAGTACTCCATTTAGACCAATAAGAGAACAAATTATTGAAGAAGAATCAACATTTATAGATCCAAATATTGTTTCACCTCAAATATTAAATAAAATCATTGGTCCAATTGCACAAAAATATTTACCTAGAGCAAAAGATGATAAATTTGGTTTGTATTGGGATAAACATAAAAAATCATTTATGATTGGTGATAAAATAACAGTAATTGATAATGATGATTTACTTGTTAATGGTAAAACATATACTGGCACTCAAGGTTTATGGAGATTATTGACATATAAAGACAAACCAGATGATAATTTATATAGTCAAGATGATTTAAATAATTACTCAAAAATTTTATGGGAAACAGATTCAATTTATAAAAATAATGATCCAAGTACTAGAAAACCAAAATCAAGTAAAGGTAATAAATATATGAATTTGATTAAATTTATTTGGGATTCTAAAGGAAATATTGAAGGATCTGGTATTAGAAAATATTCAGAAAATAAAATTGAATACAGATATATTGATGATTTAAACAAATTAGAAAGTATAATCAATTATATATATGCTCAAGAAAAAGCTGGAAATAATAACTTTATCAATGAAAAAAGGGCTATTAAGGATTTTATTTCAACCAAATTAGATGAATTGATTAAAAAACCAGATGGTATAAAATATTTAAAATGAATTTTGCCTACAATAACATCACCTATTATAGGTTCAGGATTATTAAATGATTTTATAAATAATTTACCATTTGAATTGCATGTACCTGGTTTTCAATATCTAGGACCTGGAACTAAATTACAAAAAAGATTAAAAAGAGGTGATCCTGGAATAAATGATTTAGATAAAGCTGCTAAAGAACATGATATATTTTATAGAGATCATAAAGATATAGAATCTAGAAATGATATTGCTGATAAAATATTACAAGATAAAGCATGGGATATAGCAACATCTAGTGATCATGATATAGGTGAAAGATTAGTTGCTTTACCAACATCAGGTGCTATGTGGTTAAAAAGAAAATTTGGAATGGGATTAGAAATATGATTAAAATTTTAACCTATATAAATGGAGAAAGTTAAGGTAAATTTAACTGATTATCAAAAATCTAAAATTAAATCTGCTTTTAAGAAAAATAAAAATTTGACTATACAATTTGAAATAGATCAATTTAAAAATGGTAATGATGTATTATTATTAACTAAAAGACAATTGAATAAATTAGAAAAACATAAAAAATTAAATACTGGATTAAGACTTGAATTTTCTTATAATCAACTTAAACAAATAAAAGATGGTGGTTTATTAAATGAAATATTAAATGTTGCTGATTATATTCCTGGCATAAATAGTTTAACACCAAAAGTTAGAAGAGGAGCTAAAGTAGTAAAAGACAATGTTATTCCAAAATTTAGAGAATTTATAAATTGGTTAGATCAAGAATTAGCTAATATAAAAGGATCTGGATTAGATGAAAAAACATTAAAATATGTTAAGAAAAAAATTTCAACCCATTGACTTTAGCTGATTTAGAAAAATTATGTCAAAATATTAAGAATTTTAGAGGTGTTTTTATGAGAGATATGCTTCCAAAAACTGTTAATAAATTTGAATGTGGTGTAGTCAATTTAGATTCCTTTTCTGGTAATGGAACTCATTGGATATGTTATTATAAAAAAGATAAAATTAAACATTACTTTGATTCTTATGGAAAAATTGTTAATAAACCTTTTAAGGAAATTGTTAAATATTTAGGAAAAGACAATTTATTTTTTAATGATTCACAAATTCAAAATTATGATGATCCACCTATATGTGGTCATTTGTGTGTTTTTGTATTAAATGAGTTGAATAAAAATACAAGATTTGATAACATAATCAATAAATTAATTCTTAATAAATGTGGATTCATTAAATATATTTGATCTATTTGGTAGACATAAAAAAGATTTAATTGAAGTAAAAAATGATTATATTAATTCAAAATTAAATTCCATTTTTAATGATATTAATAAGGATTTAAAAAACCATATTAAGAAAACTAATAATTTGGTTAATGCTATTAGTCTATCCAAAAATTATTTAAGTATTAATTCTAGAAGGATTGTTAATGTAAAACCAAGTATTAATGATTATGATGTTGTTATAAAATCTGAGTTAAATGAAGTTTTAAATTCTATTATTAAGATTGGTAATGATCATTCAAAAACTAAACAGGATTTAAATGAATTGGTTAATTCATTATTTAATCTAAAAACATATGTTGAAGATTTAGAAAAACAACTTGAAGGTAAACTTGCTGAAAAAATAAGATTAGTAACTGCTGGATTAGCACAAATAGCAAGTTTGACATTAGAAGATAAACTTAATACAGAAAACCAAGAAGATCAATAATTTTTACTATATAAATGGAGTTTATTTACTGTCTCAAATGTAAACAAAAAACCAATTCTAAAGACATTCAAGCAATAAAATTAAAAAATAAAAATATGATTAAAGCAAAATGTTGTATATGTAATTCAAAGAAAAGTAGTTTTACAAAAATTTCCTCCTAATAAATGGCTCTGTATAATTCATTTGATTATTTCATTATCAGAAACCAATTTCTATTAACTAATGAAGATTGGGATATTATTTCAGAAAAATATGAATTGAATGATGAGATGATTAGATTGTTTCAAAATAAATTGAATTGGGAAAAAATTGCTAAATATCAAATTTTGAATGAAAAGATTATTACTGAATACATAAATTATCAGTTAAAAGATCATATTGATTTGATTTGTAAATACCAAACATTATCTCAAAACTTTATTGAAGAATACAAATATATGTTGGATTGGGAATTACTTATTGAAAACCAAAACTTATCTGCTAAATTTATTGTTGATAATGTTAAAGAAATTCAATATTTTAAAGATAAAAATGATTATGATACTGTTGATTAAACATTTTTCAGTTGATTGAATAGATTTCAGTTGATAAAAATTCAAAATTAATAAAATTTTACTTGTTTTAAAAAACCTTTTTCTTTCCATATTTTTTCATAAATTTCTCCTTAATAAATGGCTAATACTTATGAAATTGAAAGAGCTGAATATAAAAATTTTTATCCTTTATCCAAACTACATTTGAATGAACCAAACAAAAAAACTGAATTTAATATTGATTTTGGAGATGGTTTTTGTACATCTAAATTTCAATTTTATATTTCAGGATCATTAAAAAAATCTGATGATAGAGACTATGGTGCTACAGATAATGTAAAGTTGATTAATAATTTTGTACCATTCTTATTTTCAAAAATTGAAATTAGAAAACATAATAAATTAATTGAGGAAATCGAATATCCTGGACAATTAAGTACAATAAAAGGTACTGTTACTTATTCAAAAACAGAAGCAGTATCTAACATCTGTAATGGATTTCAATCAGATTTCAAAAAAACATTTGAAGCTGTGGGTAATCTATCACATTTTGGATTAGGTTTCTTTGAAAATGTTAATGTTCCAATATACAAAGGAGGATTCAATATATGTTTTGTTAGATCTGAAGATAATGATGCCATTTTTAGATGGAAAACTAAAAAAGTTGATGGAACTTTTGATGATACTACATTACCAAGTGCTGGAAAAATAATTATTGATGACTTTTTTATTAGAGTTCCAATAATTGAGTATAAAACTACAAGTAAAATTCAATATATTAATGAAATAACTAAAAAAGAAAAAATACTATTTCACTTTAATCATTGGCAATGTATTGAACAAAAGACAATAACTGGAAAAACAGTTAGTTTTGATATAACAAATATTTATCGAAACATCTATAATCCAAAATTTATAATAATTGGTTTTCAAAAAGGTAGAACTAATGATCAATTATATGACACTTCAAAATTTGATAGTATGTATGTTAAAAATATTAGAGTAAAATTAAATGGTCACTATTATCCTGATGAATTAATAAATCTAGATATAAATAATGGAAAATTTAGAATTGTATATCAAATGTATCAAGATTATAAAAAGGTTTATTATAACAATAGTGAAATGTATTATGATCCAACAGAATTCATTGAAAATAGACCATTATATGTGATTGATACTACAAAAACTACTGTAAATATTTCAGGATCGAAAAATGATATAATAATAAATATGGATTTTGATTATGATATAACTGTTGCTAGTAAAACTAATTGCTATGTAGTTGTTGTGTCTGAAAGATTATTAGAGTATAATATAATTAAAAATGATATAACTGAAATCAAATAAAATTATTATAAAACCACCATTTATTTACTACTTTTTGACATATTTTTCAAAATATTATTATATTTTATGAATAATGAGACTACTATTGTTAATTTAAAATTTGTTTCATAAAAAAAATATTAATAAATAAAAATTTTTGATTTTCAAGGTCACAAGAAATGAATATTTTAAATTTTATTATTTAATACATTTGTACTTACCTTATAGATATATCATACCAAATTTCATGTAAATATCTTAACAAACAAAAAAGTTATTAAGGTTTTTAGTTTAAGGGTAGTTCACCCTAAATTGGAAAATTTTATTAAAGACATTAATTTTAAACATATTTTTTCATAATTTTTAAGTTTCAGAATTATTCAATCATTTTTAGAATTTTTATAAATAAAATTAAAAAATAGGGGATGAAAGTACCCTTAACATAAGTCGAAAACATTCTTTAATATTCAATGAGTGTATGTTTCAAATTTGGTTAAAAAACACTCAAGTTATAACATACAATATATTTCAAATAATTTCATTCGATATTAACAATCGAATAGTAAGTTGAAACATTCGATATTATCATTTGAATTACTAAATAGGAATTCGGTAGGAAAAATAACTCACACAAAAAATAATATTTACTTTATATTTTAGATTTATTAAAGCGTGCATGCAATGCACACTGTCGTTGAACATCGTTTGGTTCGGCAAAAAAACTGTCAGATAAAACAGCAGTCACTTAAATTTTTCTAAACAAAATATTTACTGTAAATTCCACTTTCATCAAAGCGTGAATTAGATGCACGCTGTCCTTGAATATCATATGGTTTGACAAAAAAAACTATCAAACAAAGCAGCAGTCACTTGACCTTGAAAATTCTGGTTGTTTTATACATTATATAAACGAATTATGATTGCAAACAATAAAAATAGTCTATAAATAGTTCAATAAATCACTTTTCACTTATTAAAATATTAGTTAAAAACACTTAAACCACACTTAAACAATCCAAATATAGTGATGAACACTTCAAACACATTTCACTTCACAACACGATAGTTTCACAATTTTCATAGTTAATCTTCTTTATACTTAATCTTCAATTAATAAATAATAAGCTTTTACCATCAATAAACTCTTATTTTAAGTATTTCTTCATAAAACAGAATGAGAATAAATGTAGAAAATCAACCACACCCAAATTAGCTGATATTAATGACTTGGCACTTTTTTTGTTAAATCAGCTAGTTTCATTCAGTAACTGTTTAGCATAAGATTTTAAGCATTGATTATACATTTTAAGCATTAATTATAAAATACTTTTCAATTAGTTTAGATAAATCAAAATAATTATTTTAATCCACACTGCAATTTACTAACATTCAACTGGTTATTATTTTATTCAATCACTTATTTTCATCAAAAGATCAATCAAACAAATTAGGCCATAGACTAATATTCCTTCAATAAGATTATATTTACAACCCAATTTGTTTTTGTTGATTTTTACATTATCTTTAATCATACAGAAATGTATAATATATGAAAAAGCACTAATTTTTAACAAGCTTTTCATTGGTGACATTTATTTTTAATTTAAATCAATACTTATCTTCTTATCTTAAGATTATCATTTTTGATAACATTTCATGTTTAAGTTTAAAATTATTTAAAATGAAATATGGACTTGTAATACATCAAATATCATTAGAATTTTCTGAGAAATTCAATACTTTTAATAAATTTTGAATAACTCAAATAGGAAAAATATTATTTACAAAAACAATAATTTAAATAAAATATTTAGAATATTTGAATAAAAAATTTTAAAATTTTACTTGTTTTTTAAAAACATTTCAGTTTGTAGTCAATTTTATGTAAAATATAGACATATTCATGAAAATTTCATCAAAATTGTATACTTTTTCTAGAAAAATATGAAAATGTTAGAAATTGACCTAAAAGGGTAAAAATATAGCATATTGTATAAAAAAATAGGAAAATTCATTTAATTTTTGAGTGGCTCCGTTTTTGGCCCAGAAGTGACATGAATATATCTACTGTAATACGGTAATACCCATATAGTCATCAGGTAGAGGACACCTTAACTCACCTTAAGTCAGTATCAGTATCATGTCCATATACCAGGAACACAGTGGTGATAATAAATGTGGTGATGTGAACATTATCACCTGATAATATTTATTATTTGATTTGTTTGTAGAGTGAAAATTTAAAAACGTACGTTTTCAGGAAAAGCACTTTGCAAATTTTTTCCCCTTTTTTCAAAACGTTTATTATTTTTTTTATTTAATTAACATTTGAAGTTTCATAAAATGTCCATGGTAACGCAATATCTTTGGTAGTTTCTTTTTAAAAGAGCATCTTTAGTGGAAGAAAAACACAAAATCCTGTCACGACCATAACGGACGTTTAAATGAATATTAAAAATAGTTAATATTATTTTTGTAACTATGTTTTGCTATAAACTAATTTATTTTTATGGCCATTATACAATAAAAAGGTCACTGAGCTTTTGGTATATTTGGTCTTTCTAGAAAAAAATAAAAAAACTCAAAAAATTGAAAAAAAAAACCAATAAAATCTTTTTAAGTTTGTATAACTCCGATAAAACTTACCTGAGACCCGAAAAATCGTTATGTTTGTATAGAGGTGTGCTTCTTTTGTGTATAAAACATTAAAATATGACGATATTATAATTTTTGAAATTTTTATGATAGAAATCATAAACGTGATGGTCAGGGACAAGCGGTACGGTCGTGAATTGTCTGGAATAATCTAAATCTTTATAAACAATCCTTCAATTATCCTGTTAGTTATAATAAAAATATGTGTTTCAATTGAACTAAACTGTTCAATTTACAATTATATTAAAGTTATTGTCACGACTAAACACACTATAATCCATAAGGCTGGATTGGTCGTGAAAAAAACCGCGATGGTCGTGAAACTTTGGTCGTGAAATTACGTGTTATTTGGCTCTGTTCTGGCGGTAGCCCTGCACCTCATGTTCGAGGATACAAAGTGGACTTCTAGGTTAATCTAGCAATTGAAATATCTTATGAACAAAAATTAACACCATGTCTATTTCATCGAATGACTACGTACGGTCATGGACACACCAAAATTACAAAAAACACTATCTTTCCTTTATTAATCTTGTAATTCCTCCTTTCAACTCGAAACGACCGGCACTACAATCCTGACGTACACCCCGAACTACTCTCTAAAACCAACTGACTCCATCGACGCCAGGCTTGCCACTGTCGTGCTCCAAAGTTGAAAATTTTCCCCAAATGGTCGTGACGCCAAATCGAGGGACAGACTTATTTTGTCATGGTAGTCAGTTTGTAATGACAATAAAATTATAATATGCTCCTTTTTTGTAAGTTTAATAACCATTGATGACATAAAAATATGGCTTTATATATTTCGGCATGAATAATTAGTCTAAAAACAGCGTGAAAGCTGGAAAATGTACCCTAGGGACACGTCATGGTCGTGAATTTCGAGACTTTAAAAATACGAAAAAAATACCTAGAACCTATTTAAAACCAAACAAATGTGTGTAACATGTTGCCCCCGTCCCAAAAAATATTAAAACACATAATAATAAACTACAAATCCAGTATCTACGAAGTAAAAGGCCAGGGACATGAAAACGTACGTTTTTAAATTTTCACTCTGTAAATATTGTACAGTATTTGTTCTTAACTAAAACATGGTTGTAATTTTGAATGAATAAAAGCCATACTTTTGGTTTACTAAGTCTTTCTTACAACAATTTTATTCATTCATTGATAAACTCAGTTAGTGCTACATTACAATGGAGAAATTCCTTAGACCAGACAAATTGCAAATTGACCCGGAATCTCCAACTGCCTCAGAGGAATGGACGCACTGGTTACAAACATTCGAAGACTTTCTAACCATGACAGAATTCGTTGAAGACAAGGACAAACTGAAACTACTAACTAATCGATTATCTTTTACTACTTATAAATTTATCAAGGAATCTGAAACTTACCAAGACGCTTTGAGAGTTCTTAACTCAATTTACATCAAACAAAAGAATGAAATATTCTCAAGATATTTAGTAATGACTAGAAAACAGCAACAAGGTGAGACTATTGACAAATATGTGTCGGAACTGAAACTTTTGAGCCAAGATTGCGTTTTTGAAGCTGTTAATGCGATTCAATACAGGGATCATTACATTCGTGATGCTTTTATCAATGGCTTAGCCTCGTCATACATACGACAGAGACTATTTGAAAATAAAACTTTAGACCTAGCTGAAGCAGTGGAACAGTCTAGAGCTCTTGAAATGGCTCAAGCTCAAGTCGAGAGCTATCCAAAATCTATGTACGGAATGCAAACTTGTGCAACGAATGAATTGGCAAAGCAAGCTTGTCAGTACGAATTCCCACTACAACAAAAGGAAGAAGTGACTGTTTCCGCTATTAAAAATGTTGATGGCAAGTGTTATTTTTGTGGGCATGATAGACACTCTAGAGATCGCTGTCCAGCCAGAGAAGCAACTTGTGGGAAATGTAACAAGACAGGGCATTATGCGAGAGTCTGTAAAAGTAATCCAACTCAACATTTTAAAGTAAAACAGAAGACGTCTAGTACATCAGCTGCACTAATAGCAACTACACATAATACATCTGTATTGAAGGACTCTACAGTTGAAGCTAAAGTGAATGGCCTGAAAGCAAATTGCTTAATAGACACCGGGAGTACATCAAGCTTTGTAAACTTGAAGTTTGTTCAGTTAAACAAAATTAAAATGTATAATGAAAGTGGACAAGTATCACTAGCTGCTTCTAATATGAAATCAAACGTCCACGGGTTTGTTAAAATCAACCTAAATCTGTTGAATCACAATTACAACAATTTTAAGTTGACTGTTCTTGAAGATCTTTGTACTGACGTGCTTATCGGACATGATATCATGAAACTCCACTCAAATATACAGGTTTGGTTTGGAGGTAAGAAACCTCCTCTGTTGGTGTGCTCCTGTGCCAAAGTTGAACCACCCAAACTATTCTGCAATTTAACTCCAGATTGTAAGCCAATAGCCACAAAATCACGACGTTACTCAGATGAAGATATGCAATTTATAAAACAAGAAATGGAAAGACTACAGACTGAGGAGATCATTGAACCTAGTTCGTCACCTTGGCGTGCACAAGTGTTGGTTGTTACAAACGACAAAGGGAAGAAGCGACTGTGTGTGGACTATTCGCAAACGATAAACAAATTTACTCTGTTAGACGCCTATCCCTTACCAAACATAGATGATCTAGTATCCACTGTAGCAACGAACAAGGTTTTTAGTGCCATTGATCTAAAGCAAGCATACTATCAAATACCAATTTCTGACGAAGAGAAGAAGTACACTGCTTTTGAGGCTGCTGGTCGTCTTTTTCAATTCAGAAGAATCCCATTTGGCGTAACCAACGGGGTGGCATGTTTTCAAAAGACCATGGACCAAATCATTAGAAAAGAAAAACTGAATGGAGTGTATGCCTATCTGGATGATTTGACCGTATGTGGAAAGGATCAAAAGGATCATGATGAGAATCTAAGAACATTTTTAGATGCTGTAACTAAGTATGGACTTGTAATCAACAACGAAAAGAGCAAGTTCAACCAGTCTTCAATAACCTTGTTGGGACATTTAGTTTCCCATAACTCTATTCGACCTGATCCAGATCGGCTAGAATCTCTACTGTCACTTCCTGTGCCCAAAGACCAAGTTTCACTAAACCGAGTCCTAGGATTTTTCGCTCACTATTCAAAATGGATACATCGATTTTCTGATAAAATAAGAAACCTGACACAAGTCAATTCTTTTCCTTTGTCACAGGAAGCGGTTGCAGATTTTGAAGCCCTCAAACTTGACATTGCAAACTCAGTAATTACTCCTAGGAATGGGCAAGAGCCACTGGTAGTGGAGACTGACGCATCTGACATAGCCGTGGCAGCAACTTTGAGTCAAGATAATCGGCCAATTGCTTTTTTCTCACGGACTCTAAACAAATCTGAGAAGCTGTATTCAGCTGTTGAAAAAGAAGCTGTTGCCATTGTCGAAGCCCTTCGAAAATGGAAATCATTTCTTATCGGAAGAGACTTCAGATTATACACGGATCAGCAAGCTTTATCATTTATCTTTGACAAGAGGCATACAAGCAAAATCAAGAACGATAAAGTTATGAGATGGCGACTAGAGCTAACACCTTATCAATATGAAATAGTGTACCGACCTGGTAGGGAGAATGTAAAAGCAGATACGCTCTCTCGGGCATGTGCGGTTCGCTGGGACAATGCTAAGTTGTTTGAATTACACAAATCTCTCTGCCATCCGGGAGTCACTCGAATGTTTCATTGGATTAAAACTAAAAATCTAAACTACACTCTGGATGATGTAAAAAGGATGACGTCAGCTTGACAAACATGTGCAGAAGTGAAGCCAAGATTTCACCAATTCCAAGGCAAATTGATAAAGGCAACCACTCCCTTCGAACGTCTAAATATTGACTTCAAGGGCCCTCTTCCATCAACAACCAGAAACCGTTACCTTTTAACCATGGTGGACGAGTATTCTCGTTTTGTATTTGCTTACCCCTGTAAGGACATTAGTTCAGCAACAGTTATCAGATGTTTTTCAGATCTATTTTTTATGTTTGGAGCCCCGTCCTTTGTACATTCAGATAGAGGTTTATCTTTCATGTCGCGAGAGCTGACGGACTTTCTTCACAAGTACGGAGTAGCTACAAGTCATACGACACCTTATAACCCTAGAGGAAACTCTCAGATTGAACGCTTCAATGGAACAATATGGCGAACCATCCTACTAGCTTTAAAAAACCACAACCTGCCAGTTGCTGCATGGGAAGAAGTATTACAGGAGGCACTTCACTCAGTCAGATCTCTTTTATGCACTGCGACAAACTGCACACCGCACGAAAGATTCTTTATACATAGCAGAAGATCTACCAATGGAGACTCCTTACCATCTTGGCTATCCGCTCCTGGTCCTGTCCTGCTTAGAAAGTTTGTAAGATCTAATAAATATGATGACCTTGTGGAGCCAGTTCAACTTTTGGAATCAAATCCACAGTACGCTCTCGTCAGAAGAAGAGATGGGTCAGAATCACAAGTATCCCTGAGACATCTTGCACCCGCTGGCCTACCTCCTGGTGATCTACCTCATGAAGACAACACTAATGAGAGAGAGATTGTTGAAAATATAAATTCAGACATTGACCACAATGAAGTTCAAAATGAAACTCAACAAACGGTATCTCAGACCCCAACTTCAGAGACGGCTGTGGGGGAACTACGTCCAAAGAGGAATGTCAAGCCTCCGTCATATCTAAAGGATTACGTATGCTATACCTACCTTGAAAACTAGTGGGGGAGAATGTGGTGATGTGAACATTATCACCTGATAATATTTATTATTTGATTTGTTTGTAAATATTGTATTTGTTCTTAACTAAAACATGGTTGTAATTTTGAATGAATAAAAGCCATACTTTTGGTTTACTAAGTCTTTCTTACAACAAGGGTCATACAAAAATTGGCTTAAAAATGGCATACTGCACACGCCGAAATCTGTTGGTGGCCGTTTGCGGAAAAATACGGCCGCACGCACACAGTAATACCCATATAGTGAAAAAGTAGAGAGGTAGAGGACACCTTAACTCAAAAGTCAGTATCATGGGAAACATACCAGGATGTTGTGAATAACTGAACGTTTTTAGAAAATAAGGCTTTAATAAACTTAAATTGTTACATAACTGGAAGGGTAAACAAATCTCGAATACAAACAACCAGTAGATAAATACTTCAGCTGATTACTAAGAACAGTAATTCATAACACTCTCCCCCTCAAAATTTAAACAATGTAATCAGCGAGGTAACTTGGTGGTTTTCTTGATCTTTTCGGCCTTTCTAGAGGTTGGTTTTCTTCAGAGTCTTGTTCAGGAATGAATTTCGGTTGATAATCATCATTTGGTTAATAATCATCATGGTCTTGGATATCAAATGGAGTGACATTCTGTTCTGGATTGACATTTGGTTCTGGATTAATGCTCGGCTCTGGAATGACATGTGATTGTGATTCATCTGTCAGCAGTTGAGAATTACCTTTTAGCGTTGGAAGGACTTGGTTTTTTCTAGTAGACTTACATCCCCCCTTGGAGATAGGTGCTTGAGGGATATACAGTTGACTTTCTTCCATCATTGTGTTTAACCAAGGCATAATGAGGGTTAGCATCCATCAGCTCTACTTCCTCAACTAAAGGATCAAATTTTGATGGCCGAACATTTCTTTTTAAGAATATCGGTCCTATGGTTTCATGAGCCAAGCTAGCAGTGAGGTACCATTGAGGGATCGCCGAGGATGAATGAAAAACCTTTCATGTGGCGTACTGTTAGTTGAAGTGCACAAAAGAGATCTTATGGAGTGCAATGCATCATTGACTACAACTTCCCATTGTTCTACCTTTAGTGACCTGGACTTCAGAGCTAACAAGATTGCTTTCCACAATGTTCCTTTGAACTTTTCAACTTGGCCATTTCCTGCTGAATTATATGGAGTCGTTTGACTGGTGGCTATTCCTCTTTTATGAAGGTAGTCTCTGAGTTCTTTCTAAAGAAAAGATGTCCCTCTGTCTGAATGAATGTTGTTTGGCATTCCAAATATTGAAAATAGATTTTCTAAACAGCGAACTACTGTGCTTGAGGACATATCACTGCAGGGATATGCGAAAGGGAAGCGTGAATATTAATCGATTATAGTCAATAGATATCGATTTTGTGTGCAAGATGGCAAAGGACCCTTAAAATTTACATTTAGTCACTCAAAAGGTTTTGTGGCCTTGATAAGGTGAGCATTTGTAGTTTTATAGAAACGATGTTTAATCTCTGCACACATTGGGCATTTGTTTGTCATTGTTTTAACATCCTCAACCGAGTAAGGGAGGTTTTTATTTTTTACCCAGTGGTACATCCTAGTGATACCAGGGTGGCAGAGTGACTGGTGAAGTGCAAAAAGCTTGTCATCACAATTTATGTTTGTGACAGCTACACAAACGCGTGAAAATGCATCTGCGGTGACGTTTTCTTTGCCTGGTCTGTACTGTATGTCAAAAGAATAAGGTGACAACTCAAGACGCCATCTAGTGATTTTCTCGTTCTTTATTTTACTAGTATGCCGACTGTTGAACACAAACGACAAAGCCTGTTGATCGGTGATTAATAGAAAATGTCGCCCAATGAGGAAATGTCTCCAGTTCTTTAGAGATTCGACTATGGCTAGGGCTTCCTTCTCAATAGAGGAATGACGTTTTTCACAATCGGTCAATATTTTGAAAAGAAAGCGACAGGCCTACCCTTTTGACTTAGCGTGGCAGCGATAGCGAAGTCAGATGCATCTGTTTCCACAACTAATTGAGAAAGATCATCAATCACGGTGAGTATTGATTTTCCTATGTCTTGTTTAATTTCCTGAAAAGACAAAGCTGGCAAAGATGAGGGCAATATAGGAAAATATTTGCAATCAATCAGAGGCCGAATCTTGTTTGAGAACCTGGTACCCCACTTTGAGTAGTAAGAAAATATTCCTAATGCACGTTTTAATTGAGATGCATTAACTGGCAATGGAAAATCTAACAAGGGTTTCAGACGCTCTGGATCTGCTTGCTTAGACTGGTAGTGAATTTGATATCCTATAAGATTGATATTATGTCTTGAGAAAATTTGCTCTCATTATTTAGAGTAATATTATATTTCTTAGCTACCTTTAAGAATTTATTCAGCCTTTCATCATGTTCTGGTTGAGTTTTTCCGGCTACGGTTATGTCATCAATGAAAGCCCACACCCCTTCTAGTTCTTCAGGGGAAATAATCTTATCAATCGTGCTCTGAAAAGCAGACACACCATTTGTCACACCAAATGGAACCCTACAGAACTGATAGTTTTCCTGCTGACTCAAATGCTGTGAAATTTTTCATGTTCCGATATTGGCATTTGATGGCAAGCCACCATCAAACTATTAAATCTATAGTACTGAATATTTTATTTTCTGCCCAGAAACATAACATAATAGTATAACATAACATAACATAATCACAGTCCATATTACAATAATCAGCAATGACATTGCATACTACTTTCCATGCATGCTCAAACCCCCTCAGCTCCTGGACTATATCAATCAGAGACGTAATGGATCTCGACGTACTATCTATTGGTATTACGATAGACGTGACGTAACCGTAGCCTCAGCGTTATTCCATTGACTAACCAACACAAGGGAAGTATGTTTTATCTATGGTTATTCAAAACCATGAAACATGATTGCTCCGCTCAACTGACTTTCATTGCTATGAAAGCAATCCTAGTTGTTAGCAAACTTTGGTAAGGACAAAATTAGATGTAACTATTGAGCAAAGATTACTGAAGATAACTCGATATTGGGGAAGATAGATTAATGAGTGTTTCGTGTTGGTGACGTTTGAAATAACTGGCGTCAATTCAATGTTTCACTCTTAGTCTTATTTAAGGGTAGGTTTATAATTAAATTAATTGTTAAGCTGTAATTAGTCGAATCTAACGAAACAGTGTTTTTTTATTTCACGATTCTGAATCAACCACTCGACGGATTTTCATGGTTGTTGTGTTGAAAGAAAGATAATTTTGAGAACTAGGGAATGTCGAAGCCATAATTTTAGTTTAGGGCCCCAGTTTTTTAGAAATTGAGTTTTAATTTTGAAAAAGTCTAGCAGCCGACGCTAAGATTCTAAACTAGCTTTTGGCATAAAATAATTTGCTTAACATAACAGCTGTAAACATTCAGCTTTTGTGTCACAAATTCAGCATTTGGATAAAAATGTAAAGACATACTTAGGGTTGACTTATTTATACTATGTGTAATGCTAATCATTGATACGTTCAATTCTTCTGTAAGAGGATGACAGATTAATTAAATATACATAGTAAAATACTAGGATGTTCAAATTATTTTTTAAAGCAATCTTTGTAATCTTCGATTTGTTTTTGAGCAATATAATTTGTTTTAACTAACAGCTGGATAAATATAAAATATGGAACTATGAGGTTATTTTATTTACTCTTATTTTGTCATTGATTATAGGAAATAAGTAAGATTAGTAGAGATAATTATACCACAGTTTTAACCAAAATTAATTAAACCACAGTACAAATTTTCAAGGAAAGACTAGAAAAATAACAATGTTTACATGTTTTAATTCTTCATGGTAGCTTTTTGTTTACAATTACTGTTTGTCTGCTTTAACTTTGTTTGGATTAGGCCCGGAAATATTGATGTCACAAAAAGAAGATCAAGAATAATCCGGAATCACGATTTTAAATTACCACCACAACCTCAGCCGGGTTTTTTACAAAGATAAACAGATGGATGACATAGACTGAACACAACGTCAACATTGACCTAGGATACTGCAGTTAGACAAACCATCCTTTTATGAAATCGTGTTCAGTTGTGGTTTTGTTCGGGGGCGCCTATATCAGCGCCCCCAAACGTGAAAATATCACTTTGATTTCAACTATGAATATATTGTAGTTTAAATTAACTAATATGGGAAATTACGATGTACATTTATTCAATGAGGGTGGGTAATTATCAAGGATAGAACTGATAACGGTATGGATAATAAACATTGACAATTACGTCATTAGCTTTACTAGCGTGTTTACTTTTTATATTCCTGCTACATGTGACCAGTTCTTTTTTTTCAAATGAATGTTATTTGAACCAAACAGCTGTTTCAAAACAAACTGTTATTGTTTTTACTTTTCTTTGTTTACGCTTATTTATTTAGCAATTAGCCTAAAGCAGTGAAATTGATATAAAGGATAGGTGTGACGATTAGTTTTGATGTTAGGACACCAAATTTAAATTATGTGTACTGTGAATTTTATTGGATATTATCGTTTTATTTTAGGTTGTTTCTATTCAGACCTACTGGAAATTGTGTATAGTAAGTTGTATTGTGGTGATAATAATTATGGAAGAGGCAGGTATGCTATGGAAGGTGGTATATCGTTGACTAGGTCTATACACTTCTCAATTGACTATTTACTCTCATGATTACTCTCTCTACTGTAGGCTACTTATAATCAGTGTGCGTCTGTGCGAATCGGCTGCAAATCTCACTTCAACGCTTTTCACATCGTAAAAATTGCAGAATTGCTGTTTTATTGTAAAATTATGGGATTTAAAATGCAAATCGTATAGGCCTATGATGGAATAAAAACATATTTGGCCACACAACATTTGTTTACAAGATGATTTTTCACATTAAAACTGCAAGAAACTTTGTCTTTATATGTGTAAACTAGCCGATCTGAATTGTACACGGTTTTAACTGACTACTGAATTCCCGTACGTAGGACGGGCTAACACCTCGTTAGTATTAAAGTAAATTGTATTACAATTAATAATATTTATAGTATACAATAGAAGCTTGAATCATACTTATCTGTCTGCTGCTAATCAATCATACTAGAGCATTTTAGAGAGTATGCTCAAGCTGAGGTTTTCCCTTTATATTGATTTTTAAATCTAAATAAACTATTTATACCGAGCCACGGCATAGATTAAACATAGGAGTATGTTTAATCTATGGCCACGGCTCGGTCCAAGGTCCCACTACAGTAGTTTTGTCCCCGGTTCTATGTTTATCTATGCTAAAAGCTAAGTTATTTTCTTATATAGCTCGGCCGCTTAGAAAATGACCTGCGCGCTAATTCTAAACCAATGCTGGAGGAGGTCGTTTTCTAAGCGACCGAACTATAGCACTAGTACTGTATTGAATGAAAAACAGCTGATCCCTCGGTTTGTTGTGCTTTTTTTTCAGGAGAGTGCGCAGTGTCACAACTGGTTACTAACTTAACTGACTGGTAGTGTTGCGGAAAAACGAGAGTCAAAAGAGTGTTGAAAGAGTGGTCTAATTGTGACTTTTTCACAGTTTCAGTATTATAACGTGTACAATTTTCCTACAGTCATATCTTCAGTTAAAATATGTTAGTTGGTGTTGGTGTTATGAATGTTTTATATTCTGCCAAGTGTTATTCCTAAATGAACGTTATTTGTTGATGATTGTCTACAAACCAATTTTATGTGGAACAGGCTGCCATCTTGTATTTGAACAAAGCTTTGGGTGATTCTATTTATCCATTAAATTTATCTTATTTTGAGCTGTGCATTTCAATATTGGGTTTAGAATATGTGCGAACTATTTAACTGTATATTTTCATAGCCATGGCTGCGACGAGAAAGTTACAAGGTGAGATTTATATGCCATTAAATAGTTAAATATATGACCTCTTTCCGACCTGTTTACTTATTTTTCTGTATTTTGACAGGGAGTATATTTTATTTATCCTTAATGCCTATTTTACCCTTTTCTTGCCAAGGTTAGTTATATTGCTTAGTCCAATTTATCTACAGTATTTTTGAGCCAAGGATTATGATTCGTTTGTGTACACAAAACTGTTGTCAGGTGCTTGAAATTAGCCTATTTTCAAAGCCCTCATAAGTTAGATTTATAATCATTTTTTTAATATTCCAAATAATCATTTTTTACTAATTGAAAGCCTTTTCCAAAAACTCATATTGATTGTGCTTTTTACATTTTAGTAGTTAGATATCACTTTTCCTAAGTCTATTTATTCCCATAAGTATAACTTATTCATCATGTCAAATTCCCTCTCCCAGGTAGCCTATGAAATGTTTTCATTTTACTAGCCTGGTTAGGCCTGACTGATCCTAAGAAAACACTTCTAGGCCTAAGTTAAGTTAGACAGTTCATAAATTTTACCTTGATCTAGGCCTAAGGCGTTTGGGGTTTTAAAAACTTATCTTTAACTAGCCTATTAAAGTTTTCTAATTAACTTAGGCTAGAATTCAACAAAGGGTACTTAGGCCAAGGCCTGAATTATGTGTGAACTAAAAACTGCACTCAAACTTAACCCTCCAACTGGCACCGCGACTATAATAGTCACTGTAGGTGGTTTCTGTAGTAGCAGCGACTATAATAGTCGCGTTTTACAAGGTTTTGGTTAAATCCAAATAAGTGGTTAAAAATGATTAAGTAAAATGGAATAATTTTTATACCTTTAGAAATATTAATAAATTAATGATCAGCTGGTTAAACTACACTTAAAGTATGAGTAAGTTGAGTACCTAGGCTAGTCACCGGTCCGTATCACTCAGTTCCTTGTTCCTTTGCGTTCGATTTGCTCCGCGCCTTGAAAAGTTGTTCAGTATAATTTAGCAATTTGCGGTGTTTTCAAACCTCAAAAAAATGTTTTAAAGATAGGTAAGTTATTTTATTGAAAATTGGAATCTTAGGAATGGTTTAGGAAGGTTTCAAAGAAAAGTCCAGAAAGTTCAGATTTACCATTTATTGTTTATGATGTTAATGTTTTGACTATTCTAACCTAACAAAACCTAACCAAACTTGCTGTATGGTTTGATGAATCGGTTTTAGAAATTGGCATCTAATCAACTCGTACATAACTTATTCCAAAAGATAAAAAACAACATGGGTGTAACATCAATAAAAAAACCTGATCACCTATAACCTACACTTTACCTTCTTAACCTAACTTCTAAACACTTAATGCAGCCACAATCCCTGACCTGCCTTCCCCACATGCCTAAATGAGATCGCTCATTATATTTCAGTTTCAATTCAACTGATGAAGTAGATCCGTAACACTTAAGTTAATTTCTTGTTACAAGGTGTGTGATGTGCTCCGTGCTTTAACCCTCCGAGTGTTATTTGTCGCTGCAGCGACACATAACACACTTTGTGTAGTGTTTTGTGTCGCTGCAGCGACTCACAAACACTGTTTACGGCAAAGGCTCTATGACTGACAAAATCGGATTGAACTGAATCGAGTTAGGTACGGTATCGTTTTATTTGACAGATTCAGAGCTTTCTCCGGAGGTCTGTCTCTAAGCGCTATTAATTTTAGTTCCGAAAATATTGTAGCTGACAGCTGTATTTTTAAACAGCTTGGTTAGACTCGGACCGATGACTGATGTGTTTTATTATGTTTATCATTGTTTTAGTGTTAAAAATCAAAAGTAGTGACATACGTGGTGCATTATAAGAAGATTTAAGTGATTTTGAAGGGCTGGTTGATGATCCTGAAGATGTAGGTAGTGATATTGATGTAAATTATCAGCCAGATTCCTAGCTATGGTTAGGCTATGCATTCTTAGCTAAACGCTATGTACTGAAATCTGTTTTTTGCCCATAACTTATTTATTTGCAAATCTACTTCCTTATATTATTATACATTTGTAATCCTCATAAAATTTAGAACAAAGTGGATATTTTCAAATATTTATAGGCCTATAATTTATACAATTTCATTGAGCGTGAACTTATTTTTTTTTTGAAAATTTTCCAATTTTTTTTTACCTAAAAGATTTTTTTGAAACAAATATTCCTTATGTTCTATGTATAATATTGAAGCCCATGATTTTCCAAACAAAATGGTATATAGAACAGTATAATTAACATTGTTTTCAAGCTTCTCAGATCCGTTTGAATAAAACCTTGCAAATGAGCAAAAAATAGGCAGACTAAGGCCAAAACAAGGGACACTCAGAGGGTTAAGAAAGTAGTTCCATATATTTCCGCAATTTTTGGCGGTTTCCGCGCCTTAAAAAACGATATTTTAACGTTTATTAGGATTGTATGAATGGTTTAGAATTTAGAAGAAATGTCCAGAAAGTTCAGAAACACCAAGATAAGATTCTAAACTTGAACTTTGTTACATATGAGATTTATCACTTAAATTAGGCACTTAAGTGAACGAGTAATTTAATAAATCTGGAATTGATAAATATTAACAGCCGTTTCAATTTTAAACAAGTTGGTTCCATGATGCTCAAAAGCATTATAAAGTTACCGTACAAGGTTTTATAAAAGGATGCAGCACTTCTAACTTTTTGTTTAAATTTATGAAAGCAGTAACAAAAGTCTCTAATACAAAATGAGAACTGTCAAATAGGCTACCAAATTGTTGCGGTATTGTGGGAATAGGGCAATTTTTATTTATTTTTTAAGTGCAACTTATGGACTTTAATAATTAAATAATAATAATGTTACCTTCTACCGTCGTTTCAAATTGGTGTAATTTATGACGCGTTTCGTCAACACAGTGATATCATCAGGTTATCCGCCATTGCTTCGTCTTGAATATTAAAATAAAACAGTCATTACACAATCGCCAACAAATCAGGAGCTGGCTTTGAAATATACTTGGAAGAACCTTGGAAGACAAGACAGTGAAACCTATCGTAAACTAGATAATCGAGAAATAACTTAATAACCTTTTAAGGAGTAAGGCAGTTAATAAGGAGGAGATTATAATTATAACTCTAACTTAAAACACTTTTGAATAAGTTATTTTTAGTAAAATATTACAGATCAAAATAATTTTGCCAACAAATTATTTGGATTAACATACAGTTTTTAACAACTTTGTGGGCCTACAGCCTATTAAAATATTTACTTCTAAAGCTGGAGAATGAAACCTAAGGAAAAGACTGGGCCTAGGCCCTCCACAGGTGAAAATCAGGAAGGAGAAAAATGTGGAAAATGTAAAAAAAATGTACCTGAAGACGAAGCAGTATTCTGTGAAGGTAATTGTCAAGAATGGTTTGACCTGAGCTGCGCCAAGCTGTCAAAAAATGAGTATGAGTGTTTGAATGTGTTAGCGGATAAGGTGACCTGGTACTGTGATACCTGTGGCCCACTAGTTAAGGATTTGATTGCTATGAAAATTTCAAAAGGTAAGGACGAATGGCCTTCAATTCTGAATGTTATGATGACAAGTGTACAAAGTAGTACATCATTAATGCAGGACATGGCCTATAGGCTAGAAAAAGTTGAAAGTAATGATAGGGATGTCAAAAATAAGTTAACGGCTCTCTCATTGGAAGTTCAAACATTGAAAGAGGACATAAACACTAACCCTAGTTTGAATAAGCATTCTGGAAAAACACTTAGGACAGGTTTACCAAAAAGTGATTTGTTAGGCCTATCTGATAGGCTGGTGGTAGGCTTACCGCCTGAAGAATCTTTGCATAAGGAAAACTCCAGGGAATCAATGAAGGATGTCTCGATAGAATCTAGAAATCCGGAGGGAGAAGGTAGTGATCAAGAAAGGGAAAGATCCTACGTGGAAAATGAAGATTTCCCGGACATACACAAAAATATTTGGCAAACACAAAAATCAAGGTGTAAAAAAAATAATTTGAGCAAAGAAGCAACAGGAAGTGAAAGTAGGCCTATTATTAACTCTCAAGGAAATAGATCAAAGCCTCAGAGTGAAGTACATGCGGTGAATAAAGTGAGATCTAGCTACTCGGCGATCTTAGGGAAATCAACTCCCACGGAGGACATCAAACCGGCCACCAGATATTCCTGGTTGTTTGTTACGAGACTGGACCCCTCAGTGAAACCCGAAGCTCTAAAAACATATGTGGAAGACACGTGCAAGAGCACAAATGTGCGCTGTGAAAAGCTCAACACAAGGTACGACACATATTCATCCTTTAAGGTAGGCTGCTCTTATGAAAATCTTGACAAGTTACTTAACTCGGAATTGTGGCCCGAGGGTGTGTTAGTTTGCAAATACAAACCACCTAAAGCAATGAGATCTACAAAAAACAATGAAAATAAATTTGAAAAACCTAGGTCGTATCTTAACCAACAGAGACATAGACCTACTAATCAAAATAGTGTGGGCTTACAAGGAAAAAAACTAACATTAAACTCTGTCTTGAGAGTGGCGACAGAGTACAATGAAATTAATTATAATCTAGAAAATATTAGTCAAGCAGCTGAGTTTTCAATTCAGGCGGATCTGAGGCCTGCAGAAGGGACTGAACAGACTGAAGGTAACCGCAGCACGCCTATTCAAGGTAGGCCTAAATGTAAACCTAGCAATTTAAGAGTTTCTTACCTGAATGTACAATGTATAAGGTCTAAAATTAATTTAATCACACTATTTACAGAGAACCACCTACCTGATATATTATGTTTGAGTGAGCATTGGTTAACAGATGAAGAAGTACATGCTTATAATAATATTAGTAACCTAGCTTTGAAATCAGTTTTTACACGCACTATTCATAAAAATGGGGGTGTTGCTGTGTATGTTACTGACAAGTATAATACCAAGCCAGTAGAGTTAAATGAGTTTTGTGTTGAAATGGATATTGAGCTCACGGGTGTGGAAATAAGCGAAATCTCGACAATTGTTGTTTCCGTCTATCGCTCACCCAGCGGTAATTTTGAGATTTTCTTTAACCAGCTTGACAAATGCCTCTCTGAATTAAGTAAGTTAGGCAAGCATATTTTACTTGGAGGAGACTTTAATATTCCCCTAAATTTGGACAACAATAAGGCTAAATATTTTACCAATTTACTAAGAAGTTATGGTATGTTTATTACCAATTTAAGCCCTACAAGAGGACAAAACTGCTTAGATACAGTGGCTACAACTTTGAATTCCTGGGAATATTCCGTTGCTGTTGGAGATCCAGTGATTGCTGATCATTCCCCTGTAACCCTAGATATCAACGTGATCCCGGACAATAACCCCAACCAGGTCTCATGGGAACAAAACTATGTTCAGCTGACCAGAGTTATTAGTGAAGAAAGACTACAAGAATTCAAACAGATATTAAGGAATGTAGATTGGAACAACATCATCTCCAAAAAACCGGCTGAATTAATGTTTGATCACTTTTTTAACTTCTTTAAGTACAACTTTGATCTTGTATTCCCGACCAAAACTCGAAAGCTAAATTCTGCAGGCCCAAATAAGAAACTTAAAAAGCAAGACAATACTTGGTATACCAATGACCTGAGAGACATAAGGAAGTTTGTTGTGACTCTGCATGATAGGTACAAGTCTGCTGTAGGTGTAACAAGAGATGGGCTGTACTCTGCATACCTAAGAGCCAAGAAATTTTACAGGCAGCAAGTTGACCTTACCAAAAGGCAGGCTAACATCCAGAAAATCCAACAGGCTCCAAACCAATGTAAGGCAGCTTGGGATTTGGTTAACAGGACTAGTAAGGCCAGCCCTATTATGAAGTGCACTGAGAGTCCGGATTCCTTCAACCGGTTTATCCTGGGAGAAGTTGATCGAATTGTTGATTCTATACCATTAGTTGAAAGTAACGACAATCTGAACTTTGGAGAGGCCTTTAATATAAATAATCAGTTCACCAGATGGAGACATGTTAGCCCAACTCATGTATTGAAGGTTATCAAATCCTTTAAGAACTCACATAGTCCGGATGTATATGGTATGAATGTAATTGTACTCAAGTATATTGCTGATGTGATAGCCTACCCACTTTCAGTTGTAATTAATGCCTGTTTTGAACAAGGTGTGTTCCCTCGTGCCCTCAAGACTGCACGAACTGTACCAATATTTAAGAAGGGAGACCCTCATCTAATGTCAAGCTACCGACCTATCTCTATTATTCCAGCACTGGCCAAAGTGTTTGAGACTATTATGAAGGACCAGTTGGTGTCCCACTTTGAGAGGAACAAGCTATTCGCAGAAGCACAACATGGATTCAGGGAGAAGAAATCAACATTGACTGCCGTGTTAAAACTGGTCTCTAATATTTTGGACACTTTTGAGGAAAGAGGTTCAGTATCCCTTATTCTTGCCGATTTAAGTAAGGCATTTGAATGTGTTCCTCACAAAGTTCTATTGCAAAAATTGGAGAAATATGGTGTCCAAGGTCCAGTCCTACATCTGTTGTACTCCTATCTCCAAGACCGTCAGCAGATAGTCTCAATACGAGGAGCCTCATCTTCCCCCCTTCCAGTGAGTCATGGTGTCCCACAGGGCTCTGTCATGGGTCCAGTGCTCTTTATCATTGCGATAAACGACTTAAGTTTGCTAGGTGATATACTGCTCTTTGCAGATGACACCACCATATGCTCAAGGGGTAAGACACCAGAAGATGCAAGTCTGAGGGCAAATGACATTTTCAACAAGGCAAAGGCCTGGTTTGAAGTTAATAGGCTAAGCCTCAATGCTGAAAAAACCCAAACTATGACATGCAGCCTCAGCCAGGGTTGCCAGCCGGAGACGGTGAAACTATTGGGCTTCCAACTCGACTCAAGACTAATGTGGAACGAGCATACAGAAAATGTCTGCAAGAAGCTGTCAAGAGTTGTGCACCTGTTGCGTAGGCTTAAACCACTTTTGTTAAAGGAACACCTAACCATAATATATCATGGGCTCTTTCATAGCCATCTTAGCTATGGCCTGCAGCTGTGGGGCCATGTGTCTAGTTGTGATGCCATCCTCCTTCTCCAGAAAAGAGCTGTTAGGGTAGTGTCGTCGGCCGACTATCTAGACCACTGTAGGCCAATTTTTCGGCAACTGGGAATCCTCACTGTGTACAGCAACTATATTTTCGTAAGCCTACTACACGTCAAGGTAAACATAAACACCTTTTGTACAAGAGCGGAGATCCATGGCCTGAATCTTCGACATGGCATCAGATTAAACCTCCCGTACTGCAGACTCACAAAAAAAAAGGACTGTTTCCCCCACTTGGCCCTCAAGATGTTCAATAGGCTGCCAGCTGGAGTTAAATGCCTGGATGACAATAGTTTCAAGACCAAAATTAAGTCCTGGCTCATTGGTAGAGCATATTACTCACTGAAAGAGTTCTTCGAGGACAACTTTAGCGACCTCGTCTAGCCAAACAAACAAACCATTGACGCAATCAATCCAGCAACGCTGGTCAAAGATGAAGACTTCAAGTATTCAAGTAAGTAAGTAAGTATTCAATACACAAACACATATTTAATACATTAAGGACCGATCGATATTGTCGTCGCGGTGGCCACAACTCGCATATGCACATGGTTAATTCTGGGCGACGACTGCAGCATGGAGCGTTGTCTATGGTGTACTTTGCCCCATGACGTCATTGTTCTTCTCCAGGCGTATCACAGTGTCAAACAATGCATTTCCTTGAGTATTTTTATTTGTCATTCAGTACGTTGTCTGGTTCACACTGTTAGTTACTGCTTTATAAATTTCATAACACTCAAAGTGTAGACATTAAAGGGCGGTTCACGAGTAATGACTTTTCTTGCACTTGTGTAGTATTTGCAAATTGTCTGAGAGAGAACTGTAATTATGTCCACATTGTCTAAGATGTTCAGCATATTTCGACTTTTGGGTGACTGTTTTCTTGAGGAGGTGTTCTTTAAAGCGGGGTTTGAATGATCTCCCTGTTTGTCCTAGGCCTATATAGTATTTTAGACATTCATTGCAATTTAATTAGTAAATCCCACTGGCTGTTGAATTTGTCACCAATACTTTCTTTCCTAGGGTTTTTTAAATGAGATTTTCTAGTTTGTTGGAGTTTCTGTAAGTAGGCTAACTGTGTAACCATATTTTTTGAATACCGGTACAAAGCCTATTAACTTAGCCTATTGGTTTTGTAGTTATGCCAATTGTTATACGTTAGTGTGACAAATTTCTTCTTCTCTTTGGGAGTGTCCGGAACATGAAATTTTTTCTTCTTAATTATCCTGTCTATTATGTTACTGTCCATTCGGTGACCATTTTATTATCTCCACAGTGTTGACAAGATATCGGTTCAATATCGTTTGTAGTCATATCGACCATCGCTTGCTATCGATTATCGATTAAAACATACTATAAAAGGCCTTATGAAAATAAACAAAAATTATGAACTATTAATATTTAATTTAATACTAACTCTGGAATGTTAAGCGGCCTACACACTACACGTGCATTGCACGCCGTGCCATTTTTTAGATTGGCACGCCGTGCTCTGGCACGGCACGTGTTGCCCACACACTTGATCTTCAGTGTAGCCTGCAACGTGCTAAATTACATCGTCTGTTCGTACAAATGAAATGCAGAACACACACATGTTTTAAGAACATAATTGATTAATCATTAAAAATAGACACTAGGCAGCAGCACTAAGCCGCCTTAGTGCCTAGGTTAGTCCAGACATTGCACCTCGCTGCAGTACAGATATACGCCGGCAGGGCACTTGGTTCACAATACTGTGGTGGAGGATGTATGCTCTATAATATATTATATAGAGATCTATGACTGCGTCTCGGCTCACGCATCACATACAGCGTGCGATCCATTGTGTTATAATCTCGATGATCGTGACAAAATGCCGTCGATTAACTAATAAGAAAGTACTATTATAGGGTAAAAAGTGATTGAACTACCAGCACGTGGCACGGGATCGCCTACACACTAGCACGTAAGAACGGCGTGCTTTGGCACGGCACGCCAAAAATCAAACTCGTTTTGATTTCCACCGTGCCATGCCAATGCACGCCGTGCTTGCACGGTGTTCACCACACAATGGCACGTTTCGTCTGTTTTTGGCACGACATGTTTACACGGCGTGCAATGCACGCGTAGTGTGTGGGCCGCTTTAGTCTGCCTTTTATCACAATTAACTTATGTTTACTTAAATAACGCGTCTTGGGTATACCTAACCTTTTAAAATAATGATTTGACAACTAAGAATCTTTTAACTGGCTGGGTAGCTGAGTGGTTATAGTGCTCACCTGGTAATCAAAAGGTCGCCGGTTCGATCCTAAAAAAAGTCAGTAGCTTTTTGATGGTTCGAAACTGGGCCCAGCTGTTTCTGATCATTGGGCTTTAAATAAATGATCCTGGCTAATGAAACAGCTGATCTTAGTCAGTAACAAAGCTACACAGATCATCTCACACCATTCTACACTCATCCTTCACTCATATTTGGGTCAAAATACGCACATAAGTGGCGTCCCCATCTTAATGATTGATAATTGATAATTGTCATAGCCATTATCTTGTGCGATGTGTATTTGATTAAATTCAGTTCCTTGTTGTTTTGGTATTGTTCATAGGTACCTATCCTTATACAGCAGAGTCCCGTTAGTCCGAAATGGTTGGGACCGGACCCCTTTCGGATTAAAGTTTTTTTTTGTTATTTTAATTTTTTTGTTTATTTTTTTTTTTGTCTTAGGATGCCAGACCCGGGATTGTTTTTCACATTACTTAAGGCTAGACCTAGTGGCTGCAGCATTATCACTTATAATAAAATCCATTTCTGATTTGGCGGGATTGGAACCCGGGACGAAAATGAAATATGTTAATAACAAAATTGGTGAAATATTTACTAAAATATACTCTACAAAAAAAGTATATCTTGCCCGACCGCTATAGAATACTTTGACAAGGTACAGCTAACTGTGTTAAAAGTTTGGAAAATTTTTTTAAAAAATTTTTTTTATTCAACTTTTTTTTTTCGGATTAAGCGGATTTTCGGTCTAAAGGCGATTTCTACGAAACACTACTCCTCCATTAATAATTGACATATTTTTACAAGTATGTTTTACCAATTATTTTATCCTTTATTTCATTTTTGAATTGAGTACCTAACATTTAAATCTTTAATATGCAGGGGTAATTAATTGTACAATCTTTGTCCAATGTATTGAGGCCTGTTCCTAAATATTAGCCTATCAACTTGTGATGCAGTAATTAATCTGAAATTATATTTATTTCTTGTATTGTAATCATGTGTAAATTTTACTTCATCTGACAAACTCTCTTTAATGCACTGGATCCAATTTATTTAGAATTTCATCTATGTATAATCCGACAACTGTGGATAATATCTATTTTCGGTGATCGCAGAAGATGTTTATGATTTCGCTGTGACCACTGAAGATGTTATCTATTTTTCCATGACCGCAGAAGATGTTCTCGATCTTACCGTGACCGCGGGAGACGTTCTACCTTACCGTGACCCCAGAAGATGTTCTCGATATTGCCGTGACTGCGGACAAATTCTAATAGAACAATGTGTGAAAGTATACAATGTATATATGTAGATATTTTTGAAACTAGTCGCTTGTAAGACTATTCAAGGATTGACGACGTAAGGTACGTAAACCTATTTTATACTGTATATTTTTATCTACAGCAATAATTTATTAATTATTCATTTATTATTAATTTATTTTGGATATTGTTGAATGTTTGGGAATAGGCTTTAGAAAATCGATAGGCAAATGCCACTAGCTGTGAAAAATACATATCTGCCCATTCAACTCAAAAAGCAGAATAGGCCCATTCAACTCAAAAAGCAGAATAGTTGAGTATGTTTTAAGTTATAAGTGAGGGGAATGAAAAAAAGGAATACTTAAAAAAATCCTTTGCATGAATAGGATTATAGAAACATACTTTTAACCCTTAAGCGCACACGCTTGTTTTTTTACGCTGGAGCAAATATAAATGGCTATAAAAAAGGATTTTTTTATATTTAGCTCTTTAAACTTAGACACAATATCTGCATTCGTTTTCTCATGTTGTTATGTACATTTTATGATAACACCACATCTTATAATTAACTTAACTGATTTGAAACTAATAGTTTGAACCCTTAATTTTTTCATGAAATGTAATATAATGGTGTTAAAGAGGAGAAAATTGTAGTTAAACAATATTTTATTGCAAACAAATGTTATTTTTAATTTTAAAAAAGTATAATATTTGTATTAAACCACGGAAACAGTAATTATTTCATGAATTAATACATTTCCCGGTTTGTAGAAAATACTGTAGGCCTAAAAAATGAGAAATAAAAAAAAATTGTTTGATGTATGTTTTTAGCGAATTTTCCATATAGGGAATAAGCTATTATTGTAGGTCTCATGGGAAGACCTGGACCCGGGACCGATTTACTTTTTCCTTTTTTAGGTTCCTAGAGGCCAAAAACACCATCCCTTCAAATTCATACTTGCTGTACCCGCGGGCTTTGCCCCGTTTAACTTCACAAGTAAGCCCATTCGCATGGCTCAATCACGTCCTGGTTGAAGTTTGTTCGCTACGCTCACTCACCTCTAGGTTGGAGCTCGTCCGCTCCGCTCACTTGCCTTCAGGTTAGCTCGTTCGCTACACTAACTCAGCCTCCTAGGTAAATGGGAAGTGGGAGAATTAGTGATGAGTGAGTCAGTCAGTGAGGGGTTTGCCTTTTATATATTTAGATATGTGTGTCCGTTGAGCACGATAACTCGAACAAAAATGATCCGATTTTGACGAAATTTGATATAAACGTGTTAACCTACATATATTAGAACAAGTTTGCGAACCAGCATGATCGGACCTTGGGAACGGGGGTTTATGGGGGTAAAAATGGGTTTTTCCCATTTTTGACCCTAAAAACATAAAATTTTGGAATATATTTCTCAACCATTTTGTAGAGCTTAAAAAAAGAAATAATTTAGTATATTGAAGCATTGTTGTATGCCTAATGGTTAAAGACAAAATTCAAAAATGTGTAAATTTAAATTTTCCATGTTATTCTTATGGAGAAAATAAAAACTGTTGTAGTTTACTTGTTTATGGATATTGATAAAATTTGGCAAATTTATTTATTTCATACTATACTATTGACGTTTGGTCAAAAAACACTTTTTACCTTCCCCGTAGCAGCAAACCTAAGCACTCGTTAAATCTAATGCTATTTAAATTGGGATCATACTAATTGTGATATTAAATCTGAGACACTACTACGTGCGCCCGTATTCTGGATCCCCTAATGAACACGGTACTGGTAACACAAGAACGCGCGTGGGGGTATGCCTGACCCAGGGGGGTATTAACAGGTCAATGACTTGGTCAAGACTAACAACCCTGCGGCCAAATGATAGCATATGCTATTTTAGGAAGCTACTGTTATGCTCATTGGGGCTGCCACTATACTTGTAAAATTATTGCAAAATTAACGCACGTGGGGGTATGTCATACCCCCATGTGCGTGTTTAAGGGTTAAAGTGGCTTTAGTTGATCTATAAAAAAGAGACAAGCGTCTAGGCATCCAGTACAACTCTGAAGATCGTGGATCAGAACACCCCCCCCCCCCCAACCGCACCATGTCGTACGCTTCCGAATCATACCGGCGCATCAGCATAGCTTAACTTATCGCGAACAATTGTTATCTCTATCACTATTGATGTCAAAACGTATCGTTTGTAGGTTAAATTTAAATTAAATATAATTAAACTGTCATAACCTAACCAAACTTGCTGATAATGAAAAACTCGAATGAAGGTTTACTAATCGAAAAAATAGTTCTGTTCTAAAAATAAAATTATAAATGTCTCAAATTCAATTCTATAATTTTTTAATTATAAAATTAAACTGTCATAACCTAACCAAACCAACTATATGAAAAAAAACTGTTGACAAAAAGTTGGTGCTCCCAGCGGGAATCGAACCCAGCACCTTCAGATTATCAGCCCGACACTCTATCCACTACACCACCAATTCTCTTGACTCAGCTCCGTATCGTTGCGGTAATGGTTGACGTCACGCCATCGGCACGGAGCAGTGGCGGGGGTTTTCCGATCTGATCCACGATCCTCGGAGTTGCATTGGCTGCCTAGACGCTTATTAAAAAAGAGAATATGTGGAAACTATGGTAACACACATATTGCACTATGTAAAACGTTAAACTAGGAGTTGTTACATATATTTGGAGAGCAAGAAACGATAGCCTACATTATGGGGAAATAGGAGTCTAGAGGAAATGGTAAGAGCGATCTTCAAATATGGAAAAACTGATAATTTCAATTAATAAAATAGTTTTATTTCATCTAAAGACATTTTGATTTCTTACTTTATTAAAAAAAAATCATGAAATGTGATTGCTTTGCTTAACTTGCTTTCACTATTCTGAAAGCAATCCTAGAATCTTCTATATCCTTCTATATAATACGTGAAGGCGATTTCTACAAAACACTACTCCTCCGTTATTGGACGGATTTTTACAAACGATGGGCCAAATTAAATATTTTTTATGTAGACGCCCCCTTTCACTAATTCCTGTAATAAAAGTCCTCTGGCTTTACCCCACAGGCCATCAAAATCCCAATGTATTTCTTATGAAGAAATGATTTTGTTTACTCAAACAGACTAATATTTTGTATTAATTACAGCTGTTCATAGTAAACACATGACACACCCAACAGCGTTCGTTTTCAGAGTGAGTTCGTTTTCAGTTTTGATAACTGTAGTGGAGTGATTGATTACCTTATCTTTAACTTGACTATTTTAAGTCATAGGAAATTATGACTGTTATCCATTTTTAAATAGCGCCTGTAATACTTTGCAATTGCTCGAATTCGAGCAACAAGTAAACTAGTATAATACGCTAAGCCGATTTTTGTAAACAGAACTCCTCCCTAATTTTTGGACCAGTTTTGATGATTAAAGTGTCAAAAAAATGGCCCTGATCTGTAGTTATGCAAAGTGTTTTTCATTTTTTGAAATCTTTATTAGTTTGGGCAGGATCTCTCCCATAAGTATAACATGGGGGAATCTAAATATTTAATTGGAATCCGCTAATTTGAGAGAACGACTGGGTGTAGAAACTTGGTAAATGTGTCCAAAGAAAGGTCTGTAGATAAGGGGAGTCGGACAGCAGCCCAGATCTTTGTTTGGATTAATTCCCTGATTTATGGCCTGAGGGTAGTGGTCACCGGAGGAGGGGGAGGGAATCGAGAATTCTGAATCCCACCAATTAGTAAACCTTTATTCGATTTATTCGATTATTAGCAAGTTTGGTTGGTTTAGTTAGGTTATAGTAGTTTAATTTTATAATAAAAAAATAAAAAAATTGAATTTTAGGCATTTGTAATTTTATTTTATGAACAGAACTATTTTTTAAAATTAGTAAACCTTCATTAGATT
Organism: Macrosteles quadrilineatus; assembly: GCF_028750875.1. Taxonomy (NCBI): domain Eukaryota; kingdom Metazoa; phylum Arthropoda; class Insecta; order Hemiptera; family Cicadellidae; genus Macrosteles; species Macrosteles quadrilineatus. The sequence continues at coordinate 14,417,981 of NW_026542594.1, forward strand.
TTTCATTATCCAGCAAGTTTGGTTAGGTTATGACAGTTAAATTAAATTTAAATTTAACCTACAAACGATACGTTTTGATAGCGACGATGATAGAACTAACAATTTGATAGCGACGATGATAGAACTAACAATTTACCGCGAACAGTTCGGCTATGCACGGTATGATGCGGAAGCGTTCGACACCAACCTAGAACTGACAAGTCAACCGACCGTGATTAAGAGGATTACAGCCTGGGTCATGTGCCTACACCCGTAGATGAGCCGTCAAAATAAAAACAAAGTAAATTCCCTTAGGGCTCTGCCCCAGAAGCTTTTAAAGTTCCCTTCCCAGATTTATTTACATTATCGTCATGTTGATAATTTTTCAATAGGCCTACTTTTTAATGAAACAGCTGTTAATATTTAAATTGTATTTTAAACAACACATATTATAGACAGTTACTGGGTTTGTCAAAAAGAAGTATTTGCAATGTATTTTTCTGATTTTAAAATTTATTTTGTTCTGCATCATGTCATGTTTTGCAAAATTACGTTCAATTACGAAATCATTGGAAAATCTTAATCTTACAGTAACTCTTAAAATGATTTCTTATCGAATTATCTTATATCCATGTAGGTTATTTCATGCTGTATTAAAGCTACTTTGTAAATCTTTTTTAGTTCTCATAATATTGAATATGATAGCTGCCAAGGCTGTTTAATTTACAATCGATTTTATGTTTTAAAATTTGTAAAGAAAATTTATGAAACCAAGGCGATTATTTAATGCTTTTATCAATGATGTGTTCCCATTTAGGCTACTTAATACTTTTTAAACATCTAAAATTTTAAATTATTAAGCCTAATGTTTTTATGCTAGTAATTTAACAATTATTGTTATCTGTGCAGATTAAAAACAACATTTTCTCTAATGGTTTTTGAAAGTGGGTTCCATAGTGGGGGCGAGTCCATAGGTACCTACAATGTTATCACTAAGATAAGAAACGAAACTGGAAGTTTTCATGATAGATCAAGTTGATAATGTTCAGGTTATCTTCAGTTACATGTTGACCCCTGCTTGCAACCAGTTACTGTTTTCAGTATTAACTATTTGATTGATTTTATATTGTTGCGCTATATTTTTAAAAGTGTTACGTGTCTATTTTACTTAACTGTCTATTTGGCTCAAAGTCAAGAATAGTTTTCACAAGTTTGTTTCTATTGTGTTATATATTTTATTTTATTGTTTTGTTTGTATTGACCGTTTCATTGTTTTTAGAAGTTTGTTTTAAAAACTTGAGTATTTATTATCAGTAAATATAACATTTAGCTTGCTTATATTATTTATTTTTATGTTTTGAAAAACTTGCTATACAAGATAACTGCTTAATCAAATGTCTGTTGAAATGGAAACTGAACTTTTTCGTAAGTAGCATTAAGTTACATCATTGACTATTAGATACTGAAGTATCAATAGTCAAAGGTTACATAGTTTGTATATAGTTATTTTCTGTGATTTTACATGAAACTTGAAATAATAAATTTATAGTTTATAAAGATGCTATTTTTTTAACCCGGTCAACGATCGTAATACGATCGTTTGCCGTGACACCTAAAATGGCCACCATCGTAATGCGATAGTATGGGCCTAAATTTTTTTAATGGTAAAAAAACACTTACCGGTATAATTAATTTAGATGTGAACAATATTCGAAAGATCAAATTCTGAACTTTCATTTTATTAGATAAACAAACCCTGTAGCAGGTATATATAACAATGTCAGGTCAATTAGAAATCAAATGAATTTTTTGCGCAGTACCGGTACGACTTTTGCAGCTGACACTTGGGAACTGTCCAAACACGACTTGTTTGGCATTACCCTGCTCGGGTAATTTTCGTCTTGGGATGTTGCGGGTAGTACCACTGGATAGCCATTATTTATTTTCATTGTGGTTTTGATTTTTAAAACGAAACTTACAAAGAAATAATATTATCCTAACATGTTATATATTTCTATGTAAGGAATTAGATTGTCTACTAAATGTAATCAATTCCCCATAAAAAATCTGTAGAACAAATTTTACCCAGCTTTTGAAATTTCAAAAAGAAAATTTAAATTTTTTTTTATTCTTTTCACTTTACTGGAAAAAAATCTTTCTAAATCATTATTATATTACCATTTCTAGAATCTCCTGTTCTTTCCAAACAAAAGAAATATGAGGTTGGCTAAGTTTACTTCTACGGTTAAATTTTTACGAATTTTCAAAAAAAGGCCTGCAAAATCGCCAAAATGGGCTGGCCTTTCCACGTCTAACATTGGCCACTGCTAGGGTTAAATCAAAACTAAAATCTGTTTAATGCAATATTTTTAATACTTTGTACCATCGACTATTGAATACTGTATTAAACATCCTGTCAATAGACCAGCTGTTTTCATTTAGAAAGAAAAACGGTAGTGTGAACCAGTCACAGAATTTACTAATATCTAAAATCCGTTTTCTATCTTGTTTTTGTTAATGGCATTCTCTATGGGTCATAATGTTTGCTATAACTCAAAATTAGTCGTTCCATCCAATTGACTTGGTAAAGAAGTTTGAGTATTTATTGACTTGGTAAAGAATTTTGAGTATTTATTGACTTGGTAAAGAAGTTTGAGTATTTAACAGGACCAGTAATTTACATGAGTACATCTGTCCGTGGCTCACATCAACTACGCTGATTTTTATTAACCCTCCGAAGGGCCACAGGAAGTTTCGACAACGGCCAAGCCAAATTGTCATTTTTGCAGAAATTTTCTTTTTTAATCATATAAAGTCTAATTATGGTTGGAGTTGGAACATAACAATAATATGCATAGCCTACGGTACTTGTTTTGTTCGGAAAATAAAGGGGACTCAGAATTGGGGGGAAAGGGGAAAAGAAATTGGATGTGAGAAATTTAAATTGGGTAAAATTTCAAAGTAAAGTTATGGTCTGACCAAATAAAAAACTTTTTTTTATGAAAAAATCATGGTATAAATCTATATCTAAATACCCCCCGCCGCAGCAAACCTGCAGACTAAGCAAATTTCCATTTGACTGATTGGATTTACACTGAAATGTCTACTTAAAAATATAACATTTATTCCCGATTTAAATAGAATTAGTTTAACAAGTACTTAGGTTTGCTGCATCAGGGAGGGTAAAACTGTTTTTTTTGTAAAATGTTAATAGTTATTAAGAAATAAAAACATTTTCCAAATTTGATCAAAATATGTTCATAAACAAGCAAACTACAACAGTTTACTCATTCTCCATAAGAATAACATGGGAATTTTAAATTTACAATTTTTTGGAATTTTCTCTGTAACCATTAGGCGCATAATAACGCTTCAATATACTAAATTATTTGTTTTTTGAAGCTCTACAAAATGGTTTGGAAATAAATTGCTAAATTTTCTGTTTTTTGGGTCAAAAATGGGAAAAACCTATTTTTACCCCATAAAACCCCCCGTAAACACCCGTTCCCATGGTCCGATCATGCTGGATCGCGAACTCGTTCGAATAAACGTAGGTTTACACGTTTGTACCAAATTTCATCAAAATCGGATCATTTTTGCTCGAGTTATCGTGCTGACGGACACATATATATATATATATAAATATATAAATATATATATATATATATATATATGAATTTGAACGGATGGTGTTTTTGGCCTCTGGGAACCTCAAAACGAAAAAGTAAATCGGTCCCGGGTCTAGGTCTTACCATGAGACCTACGGTAATAGCTTATTCCCTATATGGGAAATTCGCTAAAAGAGGAACTATGTATGTATATATATATGTATTTATGTTATGGACTCCGAAACTGCTCAACAGATTGTAATGAAACTTTCAGGCATTATTAAGCATCTTTCAAGGATGGTTTGTGTAAGGTTTGATGCAGATCCGTCAAAAGGGCCTCTGCCCCAGAGGGTTTTAAGTGGGCCAATGTCAGACTTTTGAACTACCATGTTTACAAATAAATATAATTTAAACTCAGATGTTCACTTTCACCAACTGTTTTGTATGTTTGAATAATCACAACATTCTGTATTAGTTATGATTTGAAATAGTGCCACAATGTTTCCCACAGAGTGCATCACAGTCACAGAAACTATTTTACTTTTGAATAAGTCCAAATCAACAACGTCCTTAACAACGTTTAAATTCTCCAATGTTAAATATGTAAACATAAAAACCTTTATCAAAGTATTATAAACAATAAAAGGGATGGCGATGCCTTAATATTTCAATAATTTGTTCTATACCCACACAATCTAACATAAATTATTAAGTGAATAATAATTGTGCGTGCTATCTCAGGTATTCAAATGCCTCCCAATTTGTCATTAACCCCCCACTTGACCGTCTTTAAAAGAAGGAACTCTAGTAATACTAATGCGAAACTAAAATCCATCGAAGCTGTGCAACGTTACCAGACTGACGATTAAAAAAATGACACCAAAATTGATTGAAGTAAAAATTATTAGTAGTAAGATTAAAGGAGAAATAGTCTTAATATCAAGAATACTGATGATTTCATCCGAATTATCCTCTGAATTTAAGTAACCACAATTTCCTTTGTGTCTTGCTTTCGCAATCACCATTATAAGGCACTAGGGCAATCCCCCCCCTTTAAATGTAGAAAATACATGCTTTTCACACGGACAGCTGTATGTTGCGTGCTCACGTGGTGGTAGGTACGGCTAGAAATAACAAAAACATTGTTTATCCTCTGGCAATTAAGTAAAATATTCTATTTTTATTTTTGGTTTAGTATACACTTTTATTATTCATCGTAAAAAACAAATTACCATTAAAAATAATAGTTGTTAAAGCAACGCGCGCCGGGTAACTGTTAGTTTTCTATAAAATTGTATTGCCTTTACATAAAAAGGTATAACACATATGTAGAAAACATTTCTTTTGTAAGTCTTATGCCATTATATACCGTATGGGGAATCGGAAATTATTACATTTTGAATGTCAACGAGTAGTGGCAAGGCATTTTTGGTGATCTTGCAGTCATATTTTTGAAAATTCATATAAACTTAACAAATTGAGCCTATTGAACTGTATACTTGAATTGTTCATAATGAAATTAAGAATTTGAAAATGGCAAAAGAAGAAATATTTAAAACAGTATGTATTGACATTAGTTAGAAAATACTCCCGCCGCAGCAAACCTGCAGACTTAGCGAATTTCCATTTGCTTGATTGGATTTACACTCAAATGTCTCCTTAAAATTATCACATTTATTTCCTACTAGCTGTTTGCCCGTTCTACGTACGGGAATCTTGTAGTAAATTGAAATCTTATATTCAGAACAAGAGTTAGTTTGCATATTTAGTGTGCATTTTTCCACATATGCTGGCAAAACTATTACTGTGTAGTAATACATAAACCTTCGCAAATACAATATCTGACAGTTTCAAAGCCAAAACAAATGCTTCGCAATTAAATGTCGACCGATCGTGTTAGTCCATATTTTATATCTAGGCCTAATGATAAAAGGAATTGATTTATAGATCTATGAGGCATAGCCCTAAGCCTGTAATTGAAAGTTACTTTTCACACTGGTTAAAAAGTTAAAATACTAACTCAACCTCACTACTGCACACTTTATTCGGGTTGAAATTTTCATTAACAAAGGTGATCTTGTCTATTTCACGAAACACTGAGAAATAAGGACATTAATGCGTTACCAACAGACATACACACACAAATACAGAATTGAATTAGGGCATTTGCTACGCTTTAACCAAAGCAAATTACAAAGAAAGTAATTATTTGAAAGTTTTGATAGTGTCATCAAATTTTATGATAATCTTTTTTAGGCCTAATCAAACTGTAAAATTAGTGTAAATCCGTTGGCAAATATATAAATAAGTAAATAAATACACAGTCCACAAAACATTTATACATTAACAACGCCAAGCTTTAAAAATTCATGATGGTTTGCAAAAAAATCTGTTTAGACAGTAAATGCAAAAGTTATACAGTAAGACATCAATTAAATTTAATAAGAAATAAGGTGCAGCACTAACGATAACTTTAGTTGTAAATAGTGATGTGTTTGTATGTAAAAATGATTCTTACTGCTACCACCGGTTTGATGGCTCATCTACAGACCAAGACCTTTCTTTAGACACCTCTACCGAGTTTCTACGCCCAGCCGTTCTCTCAAAATAGCTGTGACAAAGAAAAACAGTTACAAATTAATATATAGATTACCATTTTGTTTTAGAAAATTATGACCTAAAACAAAAAAAATGGCAAATTTTATTTCATTTACCAACCAGAACGGAGTATGGTACCATAGACCAATAGAATAAATATAGACCATCAGCTGTGCTGCGGTTAGCAGAAGTTTTGGCGTCCACCGCTAGGTTTGCCATGTAGTTACGGCGCACACCGCTGCAGCGTCTGCTGGCCGCATACGGCTCCTGCGCTCTCCGCCTGCAGCGGTGTGCGCCGTAACTACACGACAAACCCTAGCGGTGGGCGCCGGAACCTTCCTTTGTCAGTCTATATTTATTATATTTGTCTATGATGGTACTATATGGACCTTAGCCTAAGCAATGTATTTCAAATGACAGTTCCAGCAAATCCAGCCGTTCTAAAAATATCAGAAGGTGCGGAACACAATCAAACTTTTCATTTTTTCTTTGTATTTTTAACTAATATTATAATTTTAAGTGATTCCTAGTCAAATTCAAAATTGTTAACCCTTTGAGGTCATATTAATTAAATTTGATTACCCAAGATGTAATTAATTTAGCTAAACTGTACACAGTTTGCCAGTATTTAAATATAATTCAAGCTGTTGGCCCGTCCTACGTACGGGAATCAAGTAGTTAATTAATACTGAATATATTTCAAATGGCTAGTTCACTGCGTTGACGGTCTACCAAACTGTGCTGAGGTCGAGCAGCGATTATTCGACTCTCCTGCTCAAAATGATCAGCCTGTTGTTCATCATATTGCTCGGCCATAAGATCTAAAATTATTTTACTTCTTTTATTCTTTGATGCGTGACTTGGCCGAGGTTCTGACTTGATGTATGGTGGTGAGATGTATGAGCTGGTTGGATCTGGTTCGGTTGTAAAAGAAGTGGTAACATTTTTTTCTCGGTTATAGATTGTAGCTTCTCTCCCTTGCAAATTCTGTGAATATTTTTTGCTTCAGAAGTCTTCTGCATTTAATTTTTAACCTTGAAAACCTTCAATACTAATATATATCTAATAAACTAACTAAATACAACTATTCTTTAAAATATTTAGTCCAAAATAACCAATGTAGTTATTTTTGTTTACACGTCAAATAAAATTATGAAAATAAAAATAACCTGTACCAGCTGTTTTGTTAACAGCAGCTACAAAAAGGTATTGACGATAACATGGACTCTTTCAAGGGCTATAGGACAGTAACCGGGGTTTTCCCAGCATTGTGACCAACTCCAATTGATTTCTTGTGGCCAAATACCCCATATTCAACCAAAGCAATCAAAAATCCTCGGACTAAAATAAAAGTTTGCCTGTACACGCGCTTGTTTTCTATTGAGTATATGATCTTAGTGTATATCTTAGAGTATATGATCAATGAAAATTATACTGTATTTCAGAATAAAATTTGAAGGGAAGAAATGAATTTGTGTTTTAAAATAGCCAAATTTATTTTTATCGATTATTTTGTCCTAAAAGAAAGACTGTTTGATAAACTATCAAAAAGCCTCCTCTTCCTCATATAGACAACATATTTATTTGTTTGGTTGTGTTTACTTACTTTATATTTGGCCTGTGTCTATAATAACATTGATAGCCTTTTAGGCTCTTGACTTATTATCTCCAATTATATTATCTTGGACTACATTTCTTCTATGTACATTTTGAAGAACAATCGGCAGTTATTTTGTCATATATAGACCTATGAATTTTTTATGATTGATAAAATGAAATGAAAATGAAAAATTGTTTATTTACACGGGCAAAGTTAGGGCCACCTGGCCCTTTCTTACACTTAACCTGTACTTAAATATGATACAAATATTTTTAAAAAATCAGTTAATTTTAAATTTTACAAATACTTCACACACACAGGCATACACACATACATGTCATGGATACATCTATATTAAGGTGTGAAATGGTTCTCAATTCGGAAATAAGTTTATTATATATGCAAATTTTGAAAAATTTGGGTTTCTATATTTAATCAATTGACACTAGTTTTTTTTTTAGTTTATATCCTTTTATGTTTTTATCATATACAGTAGGACCTCGATGTCTTGAATCTGAAGGGGCTGTGAAAATAATTAGAGTTATTGAGTTTTTTCGAGTAAGTGAGGTTCGAGTTATAAAAGTGCTATAGCCTACCAAAAATTTGAGATATTGAGGTAGCCTATTGGGTTATGACAGTCAGTGATGTTACTTCACGATCTGTATATTACTTGACTTTATGAGCAAAACCTTTATAAATCTAAATCAAGCTAATTTAGGCCTACTGAAGCATAATTGTGGAAGCAAAATAACATAATTTATCATACATACAAATGGCATACTGAATGGCCTTCTCTTGGAAAATCGATGCTAATAGGCTATAGGAATGTTTTAATCTCCACACTGTAATCTCACTGTTCTTATATATTTACTTATTGATTAATTATTAATCCACCTTATAGAGAGTTAATCCACCAAGATCGTCAATAAAGTATTATAAGGAATTCAAAATTAGTTGGCGATTCCACCTGTTTTTAAACCCATTGTCAACTGCCTTAATCACTTTTCTTTTTCGTAAATGTGTCAAAGTTTTACACTTGCTTTTAACTGAAGACATGACAAAAATCTCTTAATAACTGGCAAGAAGAAAAAAAAATTATTTCAAAATTAGTGAAATGGAAATAGATGAAGAATTACTAGAAAAATACCGGTAGCCTATACTAATTATTTTTAGCTGATTAAAATGAAGGATGATTAATCCTGGAGGGGTTTTATGGAATTGTTCAATCTATTGAATAGGCTAATCAAATTGTGTAGGCTATTGTTTACCTTGTTACTATTGATTGCATTGGTTTTTTTACAAAATTCTTAATTAAAAACTTTTTAGTTTACAAATTCTTGTAATAGGGTATAATCAAGCTATATTTTTGAGTATTCATTGTTAAATATTGTTTTATTGTGGGAAAAAATCCTAAATGAATGTTAAAAACAGTAATTATGCAAGAAAAACTCAACTATTGTTAGTTATGGTAATTTAGCATTTCTGAATTCCTTTAATAGTTACTAGCTGTGTACCCGTTCTACGCACGGGGATCTTATAGTATTCAGTTGAAACCTTCTTATAAAAAGAACAGCCAGTTGGTTTGCATATTTTCAGATTACTGGCCAAACTATTATACATAACTTCATTTTATGTTGTTTGTTGTTGTTCCGGATCGGTATGACAATCAATAAAAGGTTAAATTACCTGTGTCCGCCGGTCGATCCTAATGTGTCTTATTACAGGAGATGCATTTTGGCGAAATTAAATCGCAATCATCAGTCCTAATATAAGGTCCCCCATTAGGTGCGTCTTGAAGTTTTTGAAACACATACACGAACTGTATACTTATACACATGACGAATAAAACATAAATACACGGTAGGCTTTTTTTTACTATGGACATGTAGACGCGCGTCGGTCGTGAGCCGAGTCTCGACTGAAAACGCTCATTTAAAAATGTAAGTTTCCCAGCCATATACAACACTGATTCAAGGACTTTTTCCCGGTTATCAAAACTCAAGAACAATTTTATACACAAAGAATCTCTATTTTCATTTACAGTTACCCTACAAATTATTGCACTTACTTACTCTCTTACTCCTGTGGCCATTGGAAAACTAGGTGGTTTTTGGCCTCGCCAACCATGTGCCTCCAAGCTCTTCTATCCTGTGCCAGCTCCAAGTCTGCTCCCATTCCTCTCAAGTCCTTCGTCACCTCATCAACCCATCGCATTCTTGGTCTACCTAATGGTCTCCTTCCTTCTGGTATACCTCTGAGTACCATCTTTACCATCTCTCTCTCTCACTTCTACGGTTAATATGGCCCATCCATCTCAACCTCCTACTCTTAACTATTCCCACAATATCTGGTTCACCATATAATTCTTTTAACTCTCTATTTTTCCTTATCCTCCATGCATTTCCTTCTTTTACTGGTCCAAAAATTCTTCTCAAAATTTTGTTTTCAAAAGTAGGCTAATAAGGCGCTTCTGGGATTTTTTGGTAAAAGACCAAGTTTCTGACCCGTATAGCAATACAGGTTGCACTATAGTTTTATACATTCTTATTTTAGTGGTTTTTGATAGCAGTTTGCTTTTGAATAATTTTACTGTGGGAAAAATAATTTATTCAAATTATTGCACTTGCGATTAATTAAATCTGTTATGTAAGGAAACAAGTTTTAGCGGATTTCTTCTATAGGGAATAAGCTATTACCGTAGTACTTATGGTAAGACCTGGACCCGGGACCGATTTACTTTTTCGTTTTGAGGTCCCTAGAGACCAAAAACACCATCCGTTCGAATTCATATATATATATATAATTATATATATATATAGATATAGATATAGATATATATATATATATATATATATTTATATATCTGTCCGTTAGCACTATAACTCGAGCAAAAATCATCCGATTTTGATGAAATTTGGTACAAACGAGTAAACCTACGTTTATTCGAACTAGTTCGTGAACCAGCATGATCGGACTATGGGAACAGGGGTTTATGGTGGGTTTTATAGGGTAAAAATTGGTTTTTCCCATTTTTTACCCTAACAACTTAAAATTTAGCAATTTCTTTCCAAACCATTTTGTAGAGCTAAAAAACAAATAATATAGTATATTTAAGCGTTAATATGCGCCTAATGGTTACGGAGAAAATTCCAAAAATCTGTAAATTTAAAATTCCCATGTTATTCTTATGGAGAATAAGTAAACTGTTCTAGTTTGCTTGTTTATGAACATATTTTGATCAAATTTGGAAAATGCATTAATTTCATACTAAACTACAGTAGAACCTCTTTAATCCGAACTAATTGGGACCGGGGGTAGTTCGGACTATTGAATAGTTTGGATTACAGAACATATTGTTGTTTTTACATAAGAATAGCTAGGGAAAAGTGAAAAATGTAGTGTTTATTAAATACATTAGTAAACATAGGGAATAAACAGTACTGTGCATTACAATTGAAATAATTATGGTGTGTACCGGTATATTAATAAATACAGTATACAATAAAGAACTACTGTACTGTGTATAGAGTACAGCAATGAGGCGTTCGAATTAGTGGACGTTCGGATTACAGGGGTTCAGATTAAAGAGGTTCTACTGTATTACATTAAAAAAAAAACACCTTTTTACCCTCCCTGTTGCAACAAACCTAAGTACTCGTTAAACTAATGTTATTTAAATAGGGAATAAATGTGATATTTTTAAGGAGACATTTTAGTGTAAATCCAATCAGGCAAATGGAAATTCGCTTAGTCTGCAGGTTTGCTGCGGCGGGGGTATTTAATCTTACTTTGTTTGGATTTGCTTTCAAAACGTGATAGGTAATGATCGCGGTATTTGTAAACAACATTCAATGTAAACATATCAGTGACAGCTATAAGAAATAATCTTGATTCGAACAGCTGTTCGTTATTTCATGGATGAATATGTGATAAAAATTGGGAGAAAACTTTACAAAAAATCGCACAAAATTGGGTTTGTAAACGTCCGTTATTTTATTTACAAAGTAGTGATGCCATATTTTAATGGCTAAAGACAATCTCGCCAATCCAGTGAATACAGTAAAATGATTTGAAACTTTTGATAGGTACTCTCGTTTTTCAGGAGAAGGCCGTGTAAAATGGCTCTTGAGCCGTGACAGACAGGAAGACAGACAGACAGACAGAAATTTAGATGAGACTTGTTTTGGTTTCTTTAATGTATAAAACGTAAAAATAACCTTAAAAATTATGATTCTGAGCAATGTACAGACAAAACTTTAATTTTATTTATATAGATAATAGAAGAAAATTAACTGTTCTAAAACTTGCTTTGTTAAATAAAATGTATTTCATTCACAATGTATTTTGAATTTACCATGGCTAAAAATGTTCTTCAATGATTTTAAATTAATGAGCAAAGCTACTACTTTATTTACATTTGTAATTCTATTTTTGTCTTAAATTACCATTATAAAAAAGTTTTACTGTTAAAATAGCAAAAACAACTATCTGGTTTGCAATTACCATTAGTAGCCCACAAGTATAGGTTTATTTATAACCATTTTTCCCAATTTCAAGATAAATAAGTAATAAAACTAAACACCAATCTAGGACCAACATTTAATACTGGAGTAAAAATAGGTACTTTACTCTTTCAAGTTGAGCATAAATATAGAACTACCCACCAAACAGCAACCAGCTGTAAGGTACAGAAAACCGGTTTGCCCCTAATTTAAAACTGGTTTCTTTGTCAATCTGTGATATGAGCCTTTCTTTTGGTTTTTTACGCACCTGTAATTTTTAAATAAAGGGTTTTCCTAAGTATTTTTATTATATAACAATAAAGGAACACGAGTTTGTACGAACACGAATTACGAGTTATGACCCCCCTTTAATTGGGTTCTTGCCCTTAGGAGAGGGTTTATTGAAAAACAGATATTTGTTGGGGAAGTCCTTTCATTTAAGTATGTGGTTGATAGGTGCACGGCTTCGGCTTTTCCTCAAAAGTTTGTGATGCTTATTAGCTTAAGAAAGACTAGTTGTTCTGCCTGTGCCTCGCCACGGGGAGATATGGCGATTCTTTACCACCTTGTCCGATGCAAACTGCTGGATGATTAACCGCTTGTTCTTGAAAAATTATGTAAATTAATTTATAAATGTCCATGTCACAAGGAAACATATTTTACAGATGCATTTTTTCTCAGTTGGAACAAAAAGGCTCCATCCAAACTCGTGGGGATTGTGTATCATCAGTATTTTAAATGTGATCAAATACAGCCCTTGAGCCCTATAATTGAGGTTTGAAAAACTTATATTATTCGGGGAAGTTACACATCAAGAGCTTTCATTAAAGTATGCGTTAATAGGTGTGCAGCTTATGGTTTTTCTTAAAAGTTCGTGACCCTTGTTAGCTTTATATAGAGTCCCGAGGGGACAGAGGCAAGGGTCGGTATAGTTTATTTTGATTGTGAAAGCAATATAAAGGCAACTCATGCTTTATTTACGACAAATTTTGGCTTTAATTATTGAAGTTTTAGTGTGTTTATAGAGCTAGTGCGTTTCCTGGTGAAGCCTGGGGGTAGGGTTGTAGCCCCTACAAAACCGATTCAGAGCCACTCTAACCACCTACCCCCAGGCTTCTCCTGCAGGAATCTCTATATGTACATAAACATTGTTTTCAAAGTTTGTTTAAATTTAAACAGGTGATTGAAGATTTTTTTCTATATTCTAATTTGATGTTTTTTTAACAAAGTTTTATTTGCAATCTGTTTAACATTAAACAATAAGTAAATATGATGACATTTATATAAATAAAATAAAAATTGGAAAACATGAGTTAGCAGCTAAACAGCTTTAGCAATAACAAAAAAACAAGCAAAGAAAAAACAATTTCAGAGCTGCTGTACAAATTGAGTCGGAAGGTCTAACACATTTTCTCTTTTTAGTCTGTAGACATGTTGACTGTTGTCTAGGAGGTTGAGGGCTAAATGGTTCGGATGATACTCAATCTTGGAGATATATTTTTTACTGCAGCTCGTAGTACTCTGTTTGACTTCATGAGTATTAATAAAACTAATTTTTTTAATGGCATGTTTTTTTAATAAGTACCGTTTTGAAATTTCTCTGTTCCAGCACTGCGATATGGCATTTTCGACAAATACAGCCCCACCAACGTTCATGATGAGTAACGCACTGGGCGGCGTCATTACTGTCCCCGTACCCAGTGCGTTGCTCATCATGACCGTTGGACGTTGGTGGGGCCGTCTTAAAATGCCCTTACCTACTTGCGTACCATTCCGTCACTCATAATGTTCTCGCCATACATTTCACTAATCTGTCGATGATATTCAATAGCTTTCACACCTTTAGCACTTAAAAATCTAATTACAGCACTTCACAGTCGACGGCAGTCTCAATTGGCGGCACCATTTTGAATGCTCAAAACCGGATGTAAACACAGCCGATTGTTCTTGAATTTCCGGCTAGGTCTTACCAATAGATGCCCATACACAACGCAAATATCGAAAATGCCAATCGCAGTGCTGGAACGGAGAAATTTCAAAACGGTACTTACTTAAAAAACATGCCTCGTAGGATTTTATTAAAATTGGGAAAATTTATTTATTTCATACTCTAAATAATTTATTAAAAAAATTATCACCTTCTCTTTACAGCAAACCTAATTACTAGTAAAACTTAATAACAAACTTATTACAAAACCAACAATAATAATCTATCATGTTTTGATATGCCAAAAAGCTAACATGTTTAATGCAAGTTTTTAGTAAAAATCCAATAAGGCAAATACAAATTGTTTAGTATGCAGGCTTGCTGCTGCAGGGGCTGATTTTCCATATAATTAGCACACAACAGTCTTGATAGCATGGTTGCTCAGTGGGATTGTAACATTGTAGTTACTGGCGTGTATTGCTGTAGAAAGTCTGGCCTTGTACATTGTACAACTTCTTTCTGTAGCCATGCTACCTGTGTAAATAACACATTTTGTTAGTGGGAGCTGGTCAAACAAGTGATTTACAGTGGATTTATTGAGTTTTTTTTTTATTTTTTGGACAAATCAAATTTATGGATCGACTAATTTTCAAAATTATGTTCCATTCTAGTATTTTTTTGTGGCAAACAAAGTTTTCATCTTGTTTTAAGCCTTAATTACTGGTGTCCATGATGGATGTTAGTAAGATTTGCTCTTTCTACTAACACTTTCATTTTTTTAGGAAAAAAATTGATATTTTCTCACAACCGAATTCTTGGGAACCTATTTTTTGAAAAAATCATCAGTTTATAGTGATGTTTAATCTGTATGAAATAATATCACCACTATATGAACAAATATTTTGATAAAGTTTTCAACAAAACTAGCAACAGCTGTTACATAATAAATATTAAATAAAGTGTAGACCAAAGGCATCACAGCTGTGGCTAAGTTGACGCCACATCAGCCCCCTGCAGGGACTGGAATTCCAGGAAGCTTGAGCTTTACTTTTCTACCAGAACGAGATATATAGCTTCTGAATAATGATGCCGGGTTTGGAGGTTTGTGGGATGTGTTTGATGGTTGTAGCCTATATTTTGAGGCTCTTTGATTGTTGGATAACAGATATTCAGGCTTCACCCTGTCTAAGCTCACTCGCTCTTGTTTGCCATTCTGTGATATTAAAATTACAGGATACGGTCCGTTGCAAGGAGGCTGTAGAGCATGTTTCACAGAGTCATCTCTTAGGAAAACTTCGGTGCACTTTCTAAGATCCTGAAATATAAAAATTTTTGGATTGACGTGAAGCTTGGACAGACCTGATTGAAGACATGACGGAGTCGTACAACATAATCAGTAGGATCTTCATGCCTGGCTCCGTACAAGGGAGATCAAACAATTCTCCTGGAAGTCACAACTTTTGTCCGAAAACAATTTCTGCCGTTGATGCTTGAAGATCCTCGCGGTATGCACTTCTTATACCTAGGAGGACAATCAGAAGAGCTTCCACCCAGGATGAATCGTGATGACACATCAGTAAAGCTTTGAGATGCCGATTGAATCTCTCCACCAATCTATAGGCACAGGGATGGTAACTGCAAGTTCTGATTCTTTCAGAGCTGAAAGTTTTTCCAAGGGACTTAAAGAGGGATGATTCAAATTGGCGCCATTGGTGGCCTCGATCAGTAGTTATTCTTGAAGTAGCGCCATAACGAGAAAACCAGCACGAGACTAGACCTTCGGCAACTTCTTCTGCAGTAATCCCCTTTAAAGGATGAACCTCAGGCCACCTAGTGTAATGGTGTCTATGACTGTAAGACAGTATTTGTATGGTCCTGCTGGTGGTAAAGGCCCAATTATGTCAACATGGATGTGCTCAAATGATGATGATGGCAAAGAAAATCTTCCTAGAGGAGTATGAACATGTTGCGTTACCTTGCAACGCTGGCATCGCTCACAAGTACGTGCCCAGTTACGACAATCTTTTTGAATACTTGGCCAGACAAATTGATCTGCTACAAGTTTTGCAGTAGCTTTAATGCCTGGGTGGCTGAGGTCATGTAGCGAATGAAATACCCTCTTTTCGTAGTTCAACTGGAATATAGGCTAAGGTCTTTGGGTCCCTATTGAAGTGTCACAAAAGATGAATGACTTTGTTCCAGGGATTTGGACTTCTGTCCCTACACGCGACTAGTAGATATAAAAACGTGACAGGGGTTTTTTATTTAAAGATTCTGAATCAACCACTTGATGGATTTTCATGATTTTTGTGTTGAACGAAAGATCATTATAAGAACTAGGGAATGTAGAAGCCATAATTTTAGTTTAGGGTTTCAGTTTTTTTAGGAATTAAGTTTTAATCTTTATAAAGTCTAGCAGCCGACGCCAACATTCTACACTAGCTTTTGGTATAATACCATTTGCTTAACTTAACAGGGTGTAAACATTCAGCAATTGTGACACAAATTCAGCATTTGGATAAAAATGAAATTACAAATGTAGGGTTGGCTTATTTATAGGCCTACTTAGTGTAAAGCTAAAATCAGTGATACGTTCATTTATGCAGTAAGAGGATGACATATTATTTAAATATATACATAGTAAAATACTAGATGTTCAAAGTTTTTTGTAGTGCAATATAATTTGTTTAACTATTTGTTTATAGAAATATTTGAATAATAATCAAATCAGTCAAATTGAAATTCGCTTAGTCTGCAGGTTATTTTCGTTTTTATGTCCTCAGATCCTAAAAACACCTTCCATTTAAATTCATATAAAATATATGAGCAATAGAGTAGAATATAGCTACTATTTAAGTTAAACTAATGAACTGAGCGTTCTGTTAAGTTTTTATTAATTAATTTTATACTTTCAAAAATATACTAGGCCAATAGTTAATAGTATTGAATTTTTTTTCATGAAGTTATTTGTTTATTAAATTGTTTTAATTTACACAGCTAACTAAATCATATATTTTGAGACAAAATACTGATAGTTTATTGATAAGATTTTCCTTAATAAATCAAGTAAAAGTACTTGTTAAATATTATAGACCTGATTAGTAATCTCAAGACCTAGTTTTGAAAGTTTTGTTTCAAGTTTTTTGCTTAAAAGTCACATGTCCATAATAATATGAGATAGGTAGTCATTTAGTAGGTTTAAGTAATAAAAAGTTTGACATTTTCAACACTTTGACTTTTTTTAAATATAACTAAAGACCTCGTAGATTTTCCTTAAACCTGTCTTTTATGATACAGTATCGTCTTATCACTTAGTTAACATCCGGACGAGTAAACAAGCAATTGACGGCACACAAAAAACCTTTTGTGTTGAAATTTTTACTTTCAAAACCAAACCTGATACCACAAAAATATATATCTTGTGTAGATAAAAATATGTTGAAGGATAAACTTAGTAATAATCTTAAGATATTGAGATTAACCATAAACCTTTGTAAACACTAATTTTATAGTAGATGTTAATACCTAATTAGTTAACGTATCTTTCAGAAAGGTAAAATTGGGCCTAACTTATGTTTAGTTCATGATACATTGTTGTGCATAACTTAGCACAATAGATAAACAGTCTTGACCAATTAGTTGAATAGCTTGATAAGTAATTGTTATTGTGTTGGAGATAAGTTTCAATTGAATAAGTCAATTTTATATCGTCAAAAGGATAAGTAAAATCAATCATTATGCTTTGTTATTTACCTTGTTATAATATAGATTGTAAATATTGTGTTATAGATAAGAAACAATTCAATATTTTTTTTTAATTTATAAGATTTTTTAACCGATAAGGACACATAAGTAAATAATTTGGTTCTTAACACTGTTAAACCTAAAACCGAGTAGACCTATAGCTCCTGGCATTAGTTCAGTGAATCTCACCTGCGCAGGCTAGTATACTTTGAGCATTATTATGCGTGGCTTCTCGAGTGGCTTGCGACCGTGACTGCTCAGTCACTTGGGGTGGCCACAGGTGTGGCTAGGGGTAGTGACAAGTGTGGCGAGGTCGTGCGTCTGACTGAATTTTATCAGAGTGAATAAGTGAAAAAGCTGAACTATTTATTTTATTTTGAAAACTGAGTTTATTATAATAAACTTTGCCTATTAGACACAGTAACAATAAACTTAAATTTATGATAGGCCTATAAATAATAAGTAACTTAATGTTGTTCATATAAATAATTTTGAATGATTTTACATGATGCTTTTAACACTTTTATAACTATTTCATTTTTTAATTTTGATGAAAGATTATATTTTTTTATAAATTCGTCAAAAATTTTGTTATAGTCCCTCTTGCACCAATCATTATGCCAATTACTGATATAGAATTTAGATAATATTTGTTTCTTAAATAATTTTTACATTTACTATAAATTTTTATCTTTTCTTCATCAACTTCTAAGGGTTGATTTTGATATTTCAAACTTTATGGTTGGATCAATTATAATTACACTTTTAGATTTTGTGTCACTTATTAAAATGTCCAATCTTCTGTTTGATCCACCATCTTCAATGCAATGTATTTCTTCTACTACTTGCCAGCCTTTTTTCCGTAGTTCCGTATATAGCCTAGTAATAACTTTATTGAAATGTAAACAAAGTAAATGTGAACTATAGAAACGTTTGTGATGTTTCTCTTTATTGCTTTAGGGACCATTCAATATTTACTTGCTAAACCACTACCTGGGAACCCTTGGTGCCCATGGGGATACAAATAGGCCTGGCTGTGTGTTGGCCAGGTGCATGTCGGCCTTAATCACAAATAAGAATAACAGATCGCGCCACTCATCCTACACTCATATTTGGGTTAAAATACGCACATATTGGCGTCCCCATCTTAAATAATTGATAATTGATTGATACAAATTAACTAATATTGTGCAAATTTCTGCCAAGTAAAGTTCAGTAGTTTTCATGATCACCTGGGACAAATAGATATACCCCCTCTGCAGCAAACCTGCCGACTAAGTAAATTTCCTATTGCCTGGATTGATTTTCAATTAATCTATTAAATTAACATTTATGTTTAACGAGTACCTAGGTTAGCTGCTACAGGGGGAAAAAATAAAGTGTGTTTTTTATTAAAATATCAATAGCTTAGTATGAAATAAATAAATCCGCCAAATTTGATCAAAATATTTCCATAAACAAGCCAACTATAACATATAATATTCTCTATAAGAATAACATAGGAATTTTAAATGAACAATTTTTTGAATTTTCTCCGTAACCGATCACCGTACAAAAACACTTTGATATACTAAATTTTTTTTTTTAAGCTCTTTAAAAAGGTCTAGGGAAAAATTGATACATTTTGTGTTTTTAGAGTAAAAAATGAGAAAAACCCATTTTTACCTCATAAAACCCCCTGTTAAACTCCGTTCCCATGGTCCGATCATGCAAGTTCACGAAATAATTCAAGTTTATCCCGCCTTACACCTTCAAACCAAATTTTATCAAAATCGGACAAAAATTACTCAAGTTATCGTGCGGATGGACACACACACACACACACACACACACACATATATATATACACCAAAACTTGACAATACCACAACTACAAACTTGACAACACAACTACAATAACTTGACTTGGTTGTTGTGTGAAACTTGAGTTTCTACATTAATTAACCAAACGTTACTGATACAATTGAGTTATTATTTACCAACGAAACTGTTGCATTGTTGTGGCAGACCTTAGCCGAAAATCAACGGTTTTTGAGTTATTTAAGAAACAAAATTTTAAATTGCCGCCATCTTGTTTTATGTATTTGGAAAATTTTCATAATTTTTTTGTAGCTTTGTCTAGTAGTCAGAAATGTTTTTGCAAAGTTTCAATTTCGTATGTTTAACCATTCTCTTAAAAAAAAATATTAAAGGAAAAAAACAAAATGGCGGCTGTTTGAGTAAATAAAGACTTCCAGACTGTTTGGATATGATATTTGGATATGTTTCTTACCCAGGAATAATAACCTAAAATATCCGACTCTAATTCTGAAACACCCTGTATATCTCTATAGATATATACAGGGTGATTGATGTAAGTGTGCCAGCCGTTTTATTTGAAAACCATAAGAGATATCAATAAAAGTTAAATGGTAAGTGCCTTGGACTTTTTATTTTAAAAATTGTAGTAAAGGCCGCCAACTTTGATTTTTCTTATAGAACACCCTGTATTTTATTGTGTATTCTGGTAGAAAATGTAATTTTAAGACAATTTTATTCTTGTGATTTTTTTCATAAACCTAACCGTTTCAAAGATAATAATGGTTTAAGTTGTGAAATTTTGAATGGTTTTCGAATTCAACAGCTGGCATGCTTGCTTAGGCCTTTATCGAAACTCTTTCTCATGCAGAAATTTCAAAACTTTAACCATTATTATCTTTGAAACGGTTAGGTTTATGAAAAAAATCACAATAATAAAATCGTCTTAAAATTACATTTTCTACCAGAATACATAATAAAATACAGGGTGTTTCATGAAAAAAATCAAAGTTGGCGGCCATATTGGAAAAATGGCGGCTAAAATAATTTTTTTGACCCGACTACAATTTTTTAAATAAAAAATCAAAGGCACACTTACCATTTAACTTTTTTTGATATCTCTTATAGTTTTCGAATAAAACGGCTGGCACACTTATATCAATCACCCTGTATATATATACATGTATAAAAATTTGAACGAATGGTGTTTTTGGCCTCTAGGGGACATCAAAATGAAAAAGTAAATCGGTCTCGGGCCTAGGTCTTACCATGATAGTTATACCTACGGTAATAAATTTGTTTATTTATTTACTTTTTTTATCTTCACGGTGCTTAGAAATACATTATTGTTTTTATTGAGTAAGCCCTCGACTAAATGTTTACTTTCTAATGTTGTTGACTTGACTCTATTCAACACATGTACTCTGTGTTTTATTGAATAAAGAATTATTTGATTGATTGATTGATTAATAGCTACTTCCCTATAGGGAAATTTGCTAATACAGACAGAAACTACCTCTTTTACAACTTTATAGCAACATTTGATCGTTTCAACTATTTTCCTCCAGTGATTTGTGGTGTAAAAAATATTCTGTCATTGTAAAAAAAAACTTTTGAAAAGACTAAATATGTTTTTGAAAGAAAGTGAATAAATACAACAAATTTACATAAGGTCGCACTGCGCTCAACCACAATGACTAACTTATCTGATAAACGTAGTGGCCTACGGGCAGTTGAAAAGTCAAAAAGGTCGTTGAAGGCTTCATTCTCATCTGCACTTTTTGCGCAGATAAACTTTTCTACGGTTATTATTTCATAATTATTGTTATTACTGAATTATTGACAATTATACTACTTTGTATGTATCAACCTGTTACACGGCTTTGTTCTTAATGCTTTTAAATACATTATTTACAATTCATATTAGAGAAATATCACATTAAGATTTTATGTTGTTTACTATCTCAATTAATTGAGTGCTTAAAACATTAATACTTTAATACTTTTAAGTGAAATGGTGACCATACGAAGATAGATATTTTATGAGGTACAAAAATAACTAGCCTTTTTGACGTTCTCAATGAGAAAGAATATTGTTATTACATTGAGGTTTTTCAAACTTCAAAAATTTAAGGTATGGACAAAAATATTATGTGGAGGACCTTTTTTTATATTTTTAGGAAATAGTTACAAAGCTTTAAAAACATGTGGTTTATTTATTTAATTAAGTTAAAAATGGCGTTGGATATTCTGGTTCAGTTAAATAAAACATAGCCCTAAACAAATTTTACTATTCATAACATTTACATAATTTTACCACCAACTCCATTTTATTATCATGAAAACTTATAATGTTAACAAGGTGGAGATCTAAGAGTAAATTTTATTCTAGCGCAGACGTCTTAGGTTGGGAATAAGAGCTTAAAATTTATTCCAAATACCTACTTATTACAGTTTAAAAAGTCTAAAATCCATTCACCAGGATCAATATTTTCCAAATATCGTTTAGATTTAGGCACCATCACATTTTTAGCGAATTTCTCTATAGGGAAGTAGCTATTACCGTAGGTGGCACGGTAAGACCTAGACCCGGGACCGATTTACTTTTTCATTTTGATGTCCCCAGAGGCCAAAAACACCATTCGTTCAAATTTTTATATATGTATATATATAGACTTGTATATATATATATATATATATATATATACGTCCGTGAACGCGATAACTTGAGTAATTTTTGTCCGATTTTGATGAAATTTGGTTTAAAGGTGTAAAGCGGGATAAACTTGAATGAGTTCGCAAACCAGCATGATCGGACCATGGGGACGGGGCACAAAATTTCCCGATTTCTTTTTAGACCTTTTTAAAGCGCTTAAAAAAACAAATAATTTAGTATATAAAAGAATTTTTGTTCGATTATTAGTAACGGAGAAAATTTAAAAAAAATTTAAATTTAAAATTCCCATTTTATTCTTATGGGGAATATTGTCAAATGTTGTAGTTTGCTTGTTTATGGATATATTTTGATAAAACTTGGCAAATTTATTTATTTTGTACTACGCTATCAATATTTTACTCAAAAACACACTTTATTAGTTTCCTTGTAGCAGCAAACCTAGGTACTCGTTAAACCTAATGTTATTAAAATATATTTAACTGAAAATCAATTCAGACAAATGGAAATTCGCTTAGTCGGCAGGTTTGCTGCGGCGGGGGTATTTAATTTTAGGTTAAAAATAACTAGATAGGTACCTAGGTAACTAATGCATGGTCCTAGAAGTTTTAAAGCTTTCATTTTAAAAACTACTCTTTCTTTCATCATATGGAATTTTTTTATTTCAAACATTAATGTTAAACATTAACTATTTAATGTTTTTCAAGATCTATAAAGAAAAATTTGACATTTTAAACTCTACATCTAATATTTCTTAAAAAGTTCAATACCATACATATGTGTCTGTTTCCTAAGCTCATGTCCTGAATGTTTTCTTAATCAACCTACTGTACTGGTTTTGATTTAATTTTATCAGTGCAATTTCTTTTATAGGTGAAATCGAGCGGTGTCTCAAAAAAGTCACGGAAGGGGTGGAAACGTTTGAGGACATTTGGCAAAAGGTCCACAATGCTACCAACAGCAATCAGAAAGAGAAGTATGAGGCTGATCTCAAAAAGGAAATCAAGAAACTACAAAGGCTCAGAGATCAGATCAAAAGTTGGATCGCTTCCGGGGAGATTAAAGACAAGAGTACGCTACTGGACTACCGAAAACTCATCGAAACTGTGAGTTGAATGTCGTTTCCCACTATTTTGGATTATTACAAGTGACATATGATTATTACAAGTACTTGACATATTTTTGTACTTTCAGGTAATTTAATAACACTTACTATTCTGATCAAGAAGTTATTTTACAATTCCTACAAACGAATTATACTAATTTTAAGTACAGTAGACCCTCTCCACGACACTCCAGTAATCTGGCGTCTTTTGATGAGTGTGGAGGGTGATTCAAGTTGAGACACGTTATTGTGTAACAGTTTAATTCACTGTGTCTGGTGTGACTGTATTTTGGATCTTTGCGGTAACGGAAACATCATCATCTTCCGCAATCGTGGCAAATTCATTAACATTTTTCGGTCGCGTAGACATTGTCATTATCTTCCGCGATCCTGAGAAAATCTGACCATCTCCAGCGGGCATGGAAATGTCATCAACATCTTGCGCGATCGCGGCAAAATCATGAACATTTCTCATGGTCGTGTGGATATTATAGTCGTGCGGATATTATCGTCTTTCGCGATCGTGGCAAAATTCTGAACATCTCCCGGGGCCGTGCAGACATAATCATCGTCTCCCGTGGCCATGGAAACGTCATTGTCATCACGCGTGATCATGGCAATAGTGGTTCTACGCAGTTTTGTCGGGTATTGGTATCGGGACTGACTTTTGACGATGGATTTTTAATACTGATACCAATGTCCAAGTATTGGCGGTTTTATGGGGTAAAAATAGGTTTTTCCCATTCTTGACTCTAAAAATATGAAATTTCACATTTGTGGCTTGTAACCAAAGTGTAATGAAACAAAAACTTTGATTGGATTTGTATCTAATATCATTATCAATATAATTTTACTAATTTAAAAAATATTTACTTTAAAAAAATTTATTTAGGGGTTTTAAAAACATTTACAAAAATTTGATCCAAACACAATATCAGTTCGATTTGAAACTCTAGTAACTTAAAAATAGCTCGTATTATAGGCCTATGTCAGTTTTAATTTTGGGCTACCATCTGGTCGTTGAAAATATTTATATTTATATTCTCAAAGTGAGCTGGACCCAAGAATGATGCATTTGGGTTTATTTTTGGACAAAGGTCATTGATGTTGGTATTTTTTTTGCTTTAATGACAATACAACTACTAATCATTAGTGTTAAAAATAGAAGTAATAATCGTCGAATAATGTTGAAAATAAGTAGAAAAAATTAAATAACCAAACTATTTATGAAGTGTGGTTTTAAGTGCTTTATTAGGTTCATTCAATTAAGTTTTTGTTGGATAGTAAGCCCTATATCACAATACAAAAAAAATGTGATATTAAATAGTTATTTGGGTAACTAGAGTGCAAAGTAGAAGTAGTACTACACACAAGAGAAATTATCATGCACGAGCCACAGGCGAGTGTGGAAAGTTTCTCGAGTGCAGCAAAAGCACTTTTCACTCGTGTTACACATTATATTTTTCCTACAGTTACTATAAAGCATAGAAATAATTAGTCTTTCAGTAAACAACTTGTTTTAGGTTAGGTTAAATCCAAGTGTTGAACAAAATGGGATACAACTGGGCCAGCTAGTCGTAGTCGTAGTATCTTTAAGTGTTGCCAACATAATATGCGGATCACGGATTACGTGCATAATAAAAGCACACTGTTTTGTGTTGTTCGTTTGAAATACCGGTGTGCGGCAAAAAAAAGAGTGGGGAAAAAGTAAGTAAATGCAGCAATTAGCAACTTTCTGTACTATAATCAGTGCGGAAGCCCACTTTGTCAGGTGACTGTAGGAAAAATATATTTCTTATGGTACTAAATAATCATCATTTGGTTTATAGTTTTAGCGAATTTCCCATACAGGAAATAAGCTATTACCGTAGTACTCATGGTAAGACCTGGACTTGGGACCGATTTACTTCTTTGTTTTGAGGTCCGCATAGGTCAAAAACATCCTCCGTTCAAATTCATAAATATATATATATATATATATATTCAGTAGAACCTTAATAAATCGAATCCCTAGGGGAACGGGAAAACTTCGAATTATCGAGTACTTAGAATAATAAAGGTTTGATTTATCAAGGCTCATTCTCCCCAAAATTCGATTTGTAGAGGTTCAATTCTTTGTTGAACCTACTCTACTGCTCATAGCCATTTTCAGTGGAAAGGTTATAGAGTAGCGCTAATGAAGTAAACAAAGAAATGAGTCATTGGCAGACACCCTCTCAGTTTTTTGCCACTCGGCTACGACCCTTTTAACTGACTGGTACCATCACATTAAAAGTTTAGACTAAAGTAAATAAGCTTTAAATGTATAGATAAAAAAAACATTTTGGTATACTTTAAAACAGACCGGGAAATAAATAATAACTTCAAATTCAGTACAGTATACGTATTTATTGAAATCAATGACAGTACAAAACAAAATCAATGACAATATACGGTATAACAAAACATACATTTGGTTTTTAAAGAACATTTTAACGCAACTTGACCAAGTTTTCAATAGCCTACCGTACATTTATAATAAACTGCAAAAATGGAATAGTGAATTACTCTGTACAGTTATTCACATGAGCTGTTAGTAATTTTATTTAACAATTGTGAAGACTTATTTAAAAACAAAGTCTCAATAGATAAAATATTTCTTAAAATTAAACAAAATTATCTTTCTTAATGTAACTCAAAACGGTGACTCACTGATGTACTGTATTGAAAATGGTTACAGTGTAAAAATGGTTACTCTACATTTATAGTGGAAAACTAAATATTTGCTGATACAGTACATCCTAAAATATAGTATAGGCTACAGTAGGAGCCTTAATGTTTGTATTGTAAATGATGGATGGTTAACTCCTTATGCAGAAAAATATTCAGAAATTGTAGTTTGTCTACCTGTTAGAGTAACTTTGTCCAGCGCATCGACCAGTACAGAAATTGAATTAATTGTTCGGTCACTCATCATCGTCTTCTTTTGAAGAAATTTGCGCAAGACATCAATGGTACAACGTGCATCACTAAGTGTTGAGTCCGGGTCCGTTGCTTCGTCCTCGCTGTCCGCTTTACCCTCGTCGTCGCCCTCTCCTACATTATCTCCTAGACTTGGGTCTTGTGCAACGAATGCGATTATATCCGCTTCACTTAGTTCCCCACTAACTTGTCGGCACATCGTCATAAAAATTGACAAATTCCTTGAACATTAAGGTGGATCCTCAACATTAAGGGACCGTGTAACTTCATTCCAACGCGTCGGAGGCTCGAGTTCATTATTAGGAGGGTCATCAACCACACTGATATCCACATCTGCATCTTCTGCATCTTCTGCATTTTCTTCGGGTTTCTGGGTGAATCCACTTTTCTTATAACAATTTTCGATTGTTTTCTCAGTTACATTATTCCAAGCCTTTGACGCCATCCACATTGCATCAAGCACATAGATTTTTGTGGGGCTATTTTATTCTAGGTCACTTGGGAACCGGCAAACCAATTATTTTCTATAAAACACTAAAGTTCTTGATGATTCCTTGATCTAGAGGCTGTAGTTTGGATGTTGTATTTGGGGGTAAAAACACAATTTTAATGTTTTTTAGCTTGGGTAAATCACCTTAGGCTGTACAATTATCGATAAACATACAAATTTTTTCTTCTTCTTCATATCATTATCAATGTCTTTTGGTCAACTGGCCGGAAATTTCTGATTTTATCCAAGATTTAGGGTTTGAAGTGTAGTCCATCGGTAAAATTTTTACATCTTTGAAACAACGTGGGTTTTTGGCCTTCCCAATCATTAGTGGTTTGAGTTTAACGGATCCAGTTTGATTTGCACCAAGTAGCACTGTAACTCTCTGCTTACTATTTTTGCCTCCATGGCATGAGTATCCTTTGAACGCTAATGTTTTATCCGGTAAGTACTAATAATAAAGTCTAGTTTCGTCCGCATTGAATATGTCGTCGGGTTTGTAGCCCTTTGTTGGATTAGAATTAGTTAAACAAATACACAGGTTTGCTATAACAGGGAGAGAAAAAATGTTTTTGTTGTAAAATGTTAATAGGTACTGTAGTTTAGTAAGAAATGAATGCATTTTCCAAATTTGATCAAAATTTATTCATAAACAAGCAAACTACAACAGTTGACTTATTCTCCATAACAATAACATGGGAATTTTAGATTTAAAATTTTTTGGGATTTTCTCCGTAACCATTAGGCGCATAATAACGCTTCAATATACTAAATTATTATTTTTAAGCTCTAAAAAATAGTTTAGAAAGAAATTGTGAAATTTTGTGTTTTTAGGGTCAAAAATGGGAAAAACCTATTTTTACCCCATAAAACCCCCCATAAACCCCCGTTCCCATAGTCCGATCATGGTGGTTCGCGAACTCGTTAGAATAAATATAGGTTTTTTACATTTGTACCAAATTTAATCAAAATCGGATAATTTTTGCTCGAGTTATCGTGCTAACGGTCACACACACACACACACATATATATATATATATATATATATGTGAATTTGAATGGATGGTGTTTTTGGCCTCTAGGGACCTCAAAACGAAAAAGTAAATCGGTCCCGGGTCCAGGTCTTATCATGAGTACTACGGTAATAGCTTATTCCCTATATGGGAAATTCGCTAAAAGACGTTCCTCTGATTAGCACATTTGCGTTCATTATCAGGTTAATTTCCTGATTATCGTCCACTAAAGATGAGTAGACCAAGTAATCTAGGTCTTACCATGAGACCTATGGTAGGGAGCGTTTCATAAACTCAAAATTTCACAAACTCCAACGCTTAAAATATTAAATGAACAGCGCGTTTCATAATGTCCAAATTTCATAAGCTCCAAAACTATAACATTCAAATAATCACTTGTTCACAATGTCCAAGTTTCACAAACTCCAACGTTTAAATATTAAATAAACAGAGCGGTTCATAACCTCCAAATTTCATAAGCTCCAAATCTATAACATTCAAGTAATCACTGTTTCACAATGTCCAAGTTTCACAAACTCCAACGTTAAGATACCAAATAAACAGTGCGGTTCATAATGTCCAAATTTCATAACCTCCAACGGTACAGTCTGGGCCAGAAATCTCTACAGTGGTTGCCACAGTCAGATAGCAGGCACCGTTCGCCAGCGCTCAACTACTGATTATACGTGCATTTTAATGATTGAAGAACACTCAGCTGTGTGACTCAAATAATGTGTTAGCACACAATGTGCAAATCAAATTTACATTTTTATATTTTTAATAGCTTTAATTCCCTGAGTTTCTTAACTGTTCCGTCTCTCAATTAAAAAGCCACTACAAATATCGTAAGAGATTTTTTTTACCGATGAAAAATTTTAAAACATATAAATATATTTTATAAGTATATTTTCTAATAGCTGTTAAAATTTCATGATGATTACATCAGTAGTTTTTTTTGTTATGGCACGGCAACCTCTGCAGCGACTTCTGGCAGAGACTGTACCGTTGGAGCTTATGAAACTTGGAGGTTATGAACCACTCTGTTTATTTGATATTTAAACGTTGGAGTTTGTGAAATTTGGACATTGTGAATCGGTGATTATTTGAAAGTTATAGTTTTGGAGTTTATGAAATTTGGAGGTTATGAAACGCACTGTTTATTTAATATATTAACGTTGGAGTTTGTGAAATTTGGACATTGTGAAACTGTGCTTATTTGAAAGTTATAGTTTTGGAGTTTATGAAGTTTGGAGGTTATGAAACGCACTGTTTACTTAATATTTTAGACGTTGGAGTTTGTGAAATTTGGACATTATGAACCTCACCCCTATGGTAATAGCTTATTCCCTACACAGAAAATTCGCTAAAAAGACTTTCTTTTTTAATATACATATTTTTATAGGCTTTACATCTTAATGTTTCAACCATAGGCCTACTCTGTTCAAAAACTTAATTAATCAAGGATACAAAATTACTTGTTTAAGTTTAATTTACAAAACCATTTTTACAGCAAATGGAGAGGTTTAAGGTGGTAGAAAGAGAGACAAAAACCAAAGCGTACTCCAAAGAGGGCTTAGGGGCTGCCCAGAAGATGGACCCGGCACAAAAGGAGAGAGAAGAGATTTCAACATGGCTTGTGACATCTATAGACGCTTTAAATTTACAGGTTAGTAACTCAATGACTGTTTGAGTAATTTCATGAAAATTTTAATTTAGCTTTACTAGAAATCAAGTTTTTTTTCTGTATAGTGTAACTGTTGATAAAAACAAACATAAATAATAGGCCTTCTGCTTAGTTTATCCTCATCCTAATGGTCCACCAGCCATGTTATGTTTTTTACAAGGCTGTGACACATAACACGTCAATGTCTGATCTTAATGAAGTTTTTTACATCTTGTTCTGGTTCTATAATATTCAACTATTTGATCCAGAAAGAAAAATCTATTCTTGTTATCTTTCACTTAAGCAAGGAGAATATGTAAAATTTTAACCTTTCCAGGACTAAATTAAATGAAGGGCTGAAGCTTAATTACTTTGCACCAAAATTCAGAAACCAAATGTATTTATTTTGCTTGGAATAATTCATTGATTATAAAAAGATTTTCCTTAGCACTGAACCAATTTTTTACTAAAGTTGTGAAGAAAATAGAATTTGAATTGACGGATATATCCGTCTTAGGCCCACAAAAAACCTAAGATAAAAGGATATATCTGTCTGCCACACGTAGCGATTATCACGAAATATGAATACTGCTACTAATCTTGAGTAGCCTATTCTTATGGGCGGCAGACGAATACATCCAACCTTATTCCTTCCCTTGCTTTATTTTTCATTCATCACATTATATGTATATCTATCATTCTTATATACATATCTGTCTTAAGCCCAGAAAAGAAATTTTATTTGGACAGATATATCAGTTTCCCACCCGGAACTTATTCAGAGATTGACAGATGTATCCTTCCACAGCCCAGGAAGAGGTTTAACTCTTTCGCTGCTGTTGCCTAATAGTGTACAGCGGCTTTGAGTGGGAACAGCCAACTTGATTAGTGTGTATGAGTGATAGAATATTTTTTAAGTTCTGTTCTATCCAATAGAAAAGCTACAATACAAGCCTAGCATATACTTTGAACCTTAGTGTTTGTGGACAAGTTTTAGAAGAATTAAACAATTAGGAACACTGTAAAGTTACAAAGAGGTCCTTGTCCTCAGTATTGCCAAGTGCAGGGAAAAGGCTGTATGCTTTGTCACGCCAACAAAATACGCCGCAAGTCTCTTTGAACTAACAATTACACATTACGGATGTACAGGACTAATCCAAAGATCTGCTGATAAGGGAATGTTTTAAAAAAAAACCTAACCTAAATAGCTTGGTATGTTATGGAATGTAGAATTGTGTGGTCAGCAGTTAACGTGTTAAAATAGATTAGAGATGTACCTAAGTAAGTTTAGATGCCTTCTCTGTACTTTAACACTTAATACCAACACCCCGGTCTGACAGGCCCACGGGAATTTTCAAAAACACAATTTGGCAACACTGTTTACTTGGGAGATTCCATTCCCCCAATACCTTCTCCCCTTTTCCTCCCCTACTTATTGATATGTTGTTTGTTCATTTTGCATGGGTGCCGTGACCTTGACAGGTTGTCTGCTCATAACATGTCCATCTCAGAAGCCCAGCGTTAATGTATTTTAAAGCTGGGTCTCACAGGCCGAGGGTTTCGGTTTGTGTGTTTCTAAGAGGGGTCCATTATTTTTCAAATGGGGTCTCTCAGACGGGGGGTTTCGGTTAACGTCAGCCGAAGTAGGGTTTCGGTATTAGTGTTAACATGGCATTTATTTTGAATACTTTTACTTTACTGTTGTATGCATAATGATTTTATCACAGCAAGACCAGTTTGAATCGGAGATTGAATCGCTGCTGGCAGGGAAGAAGAAGAGGTTAGACAAAGACAAACAAGACAGAATGGATGACCTAAAAGTGAAGTTGGACAGGCATAGGCATCACATAAGGAAACTAGAAACATTACTGAGAATGTTGGACAACATGTCAGTGGAAGTCAGTCAAGTAAGTAAAAAACTGAACAAGTGGGAAGGAAAATATCTGATGCAAATACAGGACCACCATAGTCTGGACCACAAAAATAAAATTGTTGAACAGTTAACTTGATTGTTTCATTCACCAAAAATATAAGTCACAATGGGACAGCTGTTTAGTTTTTCAAATAAATTATGTAATTCGCTGTTTAGTTTTTCAAATAAATTATGTAATTCGTAAAAACTAGAGGTGGGCCGATACCGATACTCAATACCAAAATACTCTCGATACCAAAGGTATCGTGGTATCGTCGATTCTCGATACTTGCCTGTTTTGGGTTCGATACCGATACTCACACTGAACCACTGAATGCTACGAATCGGTGCGGATTAAGTCAGTTCAGTCAGAGCGCCGCCGAGCGGGTAAATTGCCGTTGCCGTTACGAATCCTAGCTGTTTGCCTACTTAGTTAAATATACTCGCAACTCGAGTCGAGTAGTAGAGGTTAAGCCGATTTCGTTGATATTTGACAGGTAAATAATAAGAAAGGAAAATGTTTGAGTTTTATTTAATCCCTTAACCCCTTTCAATATTGACATACTAGGCCTAATAATAATCGGCAACCTAGACATCGCGTCATCCATTTCACTGACAGCGACAGCTGACACTGGGATAGGTAGTGGTGTGCAGCGAGTGCGATGCATTGAAATTTCAATTCGATTCTAAAAAGGGATGTGTCGATTATCGTCATCGATACCACCATCCATTGGTTACCACTTGGACATTGGTATCGGTTCGGTACCAAGACTCAATTGTCAAAAGTCGATTCCGATGACACCGACACCCGACAGGGATAAATATTTTATTTTAACATTTATTAACTTTATAGCTTCAGTATTAGTTTTGTAATCACGGTTAACAATTTTCATAGCCAACTTAGAAACTATCAGCGACGGTGCCGGACATTGTTCAGCTTCAGCTCATTGCACAACACAATCTACATTTCATTTTCAAGATGTCAGACTCAACTCATGAGACAACCGGCGCGCGAATGTCCTGCCAACAGGAAGTTAATTATTCTAAACAATGTCTGTATCAATAAGTCAGACATTTAGATGTATTATTTTTATTTTTAGTACAAAATAAATAACCTAAACATTTCGAAATGTTCAGTTTCCTCCCTGCATTATACGCATCATTATAAAAATTATATTCAACCATTAAACTTTAACATCGTCATCGTCGTATGGTTAGGCTTGCTTTATATTGCGCCAAAAAGTAGTTCCATATTTATCTGTACTATCTACCTGATTAAAGAGTTTAGTGAAGTTTTAAGTGCTACTATGACACAATGCATTTATTAAAAAATATCATAAGCCTTAGTCCATGTAGATTTTGTAATGTTATAACGAATGGTGAATATTGACAATAAAAGTATGTAACAACAGTTCTCATTGGTCAGGAGGCGACAATGCACTACCATGTCAGCCAATCGACTTTCGTGTTTCAATGGAGCAAATGACGATTGCTTAGACATCGTTTTATCTTACTGCTTATTGTGGGTGGGAAGGGTATCGATAATTTATCGTGATTCGAGATCCGATTTTTAGTACGTGTTCGTTTATGCATAATGAGTATTAAAGTATAAAAAAACTAGGTTAGTTACAGACAGGTTCAAAACATCGATTGTTCCGATCCATTTTTGACACCCCTACACGGAAGTTATAGTGACGTCGTGCATAAGGGCGAGGCAGGCCGGTTCACAGTGAATCCACTCTGCCGAACCTATACTCTTGGTATCATCGGGAACATAGTCAAACACTTTTGTTACTAAATAAAACTATGGCATGTTTTATAAAAGCACTCTTTTGGAGATTCTAGTCCCAAAACATAATCTTTATTGTAGGCTAAAAGTAAAATTTATCTATTGCCATACTTTTCTCCACAGACGTCAACTTATTCTACAATCTCTTTAAAAAATACCAGGTTTCAGTCAAAATACTTTTGTAAAAATTGACAGTGTGCTGTTTTAATACAGTCATTCCTTGACCACGATCGTTTTTACTCACTATAGAGAAAAGACTTCTTACAAAAAGTATTTATAGGCCAAGATATGTGTAGTTTTCTTTTAAAGTATAACTGCAATTGCTTTTAAAATAAATACAAAAAACTGTCAAATGACTTAGATTAATACTTGTAGGCCTAAGCATATTTATAAATTCTAGAGGAAACTTTATTAGATCTCATCATAGTCAAATTCACAGTGTAGATTTAGCTACAGTGTTTTAAAATAATTAACACTCAGAAACGTTTGTGTAATCGAAATCTGCAAGCGACTGACGCCGAGGGTAAGGGAGGGCATGTGAACCAGGCATTAGAGCAAACTTTCTCTTTTCCTACCCCATGTCCCGTTAGACGGTGGGTGGGGCTTCACACTAAATAAACACTCAGTTCATTCATTCACAGTAGAGAATTTATAAATTAGAGGAAACTTTATTAAATCTCATGCTTTAGTCAAATTCAAACATTTACAGTAGGCCTATTTTAAAAAAACACTTAGTTCCATATTTTTGCAATTGTTTTTTACAATTAATAATAAACCTTTAACACCAAAATATAAGTTTGATACACATACATATTGTGTTTTTTTATGGTATAACAGTTTATAATATTATTAGTGGAAGAAACTGTGCAAAAAAGATAGGTATCGGAAGTATCGGTATCAATAGGTATCGAGAGTACTTTGGTGGTATTGGTATCGGTATCAACAATTTTTGGTATCGGCCCATCTCTAGTAAAAACAAATTGCTAACATTTCTTAATCTCATAATTTACTAAGTAATGAACCCTTGGCTTCTTAATTTTACCTTTGCCTACCAGTCATCTCACTCCTGTGTATGAGAGGTCTTGAGTAACCTGGTAGTAATTTATTTATTACAAAAAAAAACTACACATAAACAGAAAATTCATTAAGAGAAAACATAACATTAGATTTAGCAATTACTTAGGTTTGCTGCTATAGGGATGGGAAAAAGTGTTTTTTGATTAAATGTTAATAGTAGGCTATAGGATGAAATAAATAAATTTGCCAATTGTAATCAAGATGTATAGGTATTCATGAACAAGCAACCTTCAACATTTTTCTTTTAGGACACCTCAGTCATGACCACACATCTATCCGTGCTGGGTCGGAGTATAACTGGCCAGTTGCCAGTTATAAATATTTGTACAATGTCCATCCGTGTTTTTTGTGTTTCATGTTTTATTTGCGTGTATTTGTGTTTACCGACGACCTCAATTTGAGTGAAATGACATTTTTAACCGCCTGATGATGGGACTTTAATCTTGAAACTGGTCGCCTAAGACGACAATATAGGATCACTGACGGACAGGTAATATAAACCATTTAATTTTTCTTTTTCTCCATAAGAATAACATAGGAGTTGTAAATGTCAAATCAAAATATTCTTTATTTGTAGTTTGTTCAAGAAATTACAATGGCGACATACAAAGCCCTCAGTGTTCAGAAATACCGTGAATCAGATTTGTATAGGACCAGGCAACTTATATACGTTTAAATATTCGTTGCCAATACCCTAAAATCTAGGCTCCCATTCATTACTGGCGTTTCGATAGCTGTTGTGTGCAGTAAAAATACACAATCACAGTGAGTGGGTAATTGCAGATGTTCCTGCGATCTCTGCTGATCTTTAGGATGTCGTTTTGATTGTTAAAGTTAACAAATTCTGCTAAAATCGCTTTTCCAATTGGTCAATTTCGGTTTTGACTCACCACTATTGCGCTGCTATGGCTGAACCGTACTGCCAATAGGCTTCTATCTCTTCTACATTGATACTTACGTTAACCAATCTAAATATCCGTAGTGATATTTCAACATCGGTTCATGGTACTAGTGGTAGAAAGAAACTTTCAAGTACCTAAACATCGCTCATTTTTGTTGGGTTTTCACCTTTCTTACAGTCATATTAAACTTAATTGTTTTCCTACAGTAAATGGTAAGAAAACAATTAATGTTTAACTATCCCAATAATTAATATGCGTGTAAATCTATTTATTCTTAAAATATTCTTTCTAAGTTCTAAAATGGCTTCATCTAAAAAAGAGCAAACTTCATATAAAAAACTACTGTTCTGAATATAATCAGGTTTCAACTGACCACAATATCCCCGTCCGTAGAACCACACTGCTAGGCCTAGTTAAAAATAAAACAACAAAAGTCAAAAATATGTTTAAGATTTAGATTCATTGTTCCACAATTGATTACCGATTTGGCAACACATGGATCTTTACCCAAAGTTAATAATCAGCATATATAAAAAGTAGGAATTTTATTTTTAAACTTTTGAAATCATCTTCGTTTGATTTTGGTTATATTTTAATGATTATTGTGAAGTTAGAAATGTTTCTAATTTTGGCTTTGTAGATCTAATAATAAAACCAGATCTTAGGTGATTTTAAAATTGTACAGAAATGCTTTTAACAGTAAGTTTATTATTTTTAAATTGCCTTTTTAATGCTGCTTAATCAAAAGTGCACACTTAAAATTATTGATTTTCATTTTGATCAAACTTGGCAAATTTATTTATTTTATACTAAGCTATTAATATTTTTATAAAAACACACTATTACTCTCCCTGTAGAAGCAAACCTAGGTACTCACTAAACCTAATGTTATTTAGGCCTAAAGAGATTTATGTGTAAACCTAATCAGGCAAATGGAAATTTTCTTAGTCTGAAGGTTTGCTGCAGCAGAGGTAATATGCGTCACTTTAGGTAATACCTAAATCTCTTTACGTATTATGCGTATATCTTTCTATGTATACGCATAATATGCATAATATATATACATAAAAAATTAATGTTATCTTAAAAAATATAAGCACAATGACTTCATAAATTTGTTCTAATTTATAGATAAGACGGATAAAAGACGATGTAGAGTACTATATAGAGTCATCGCAAGACCCAGACTTTGAAGAGAATGAGTATATCTACGACGACATTATCGGACTGGACGAAATCGAGCTTTCGGGTGTAGGGCTGCCGTCGTCTGCGACAACAGACAGCAACGGAACTCCGACCAGTCTCACGTCATCTCCCCCTCCGTCCCCTCCCCTACCGCTGCATAATCATTCCAGTGATAGCTCCAACGAGGAGAAGAAGAAGAAAGAAACAGATCAGCTGCCTACCAAGGTAAATGCTGTTTTGTTTGAACTTAATAAAATGTAAATTTACTAGGGATGGACAGGTCTCGAATATTCAAGAAATTTGCTTGATAAAAATATTTTTTAGTTCAAGATGGTTTGACTTTGCTCCAAAACTTTTTCGAGACGAGATTATAAAAAAGAAAAAAAATAGGACGCCTTTGCAAAGGAAACGGAACATCAACGCGCTCCTGTATTGGCGAGACTTTCTGAAGGCGTTTTTTAACAGTATACATCTAAAAAATCTGTAAAATAATTTTATCAGGTAATTCGTTTATCTGTTATGGTCCTGTCCATACCGATTATAATAGGTTTTATTGTAAATGATATTATTATCACTGAGATCAAAAGTAATACCGTACAAGCCACTATAGTTTTCTTTCTTCTCTTATAGATTGTCTTTGTTGTGATACAGTTAGTTGTGGTGTGCATATTATAGTTTTACTCAAACAAAATTCTTATTTTATTTACATTTTTTCATATTTGAGATTTTTAAGTTCCTGTAAGCTTTTGATATTTTGTACACTCTTTTTGTATCAACTATTTTCACAAATAATTAGTTATTGTAATTAATTCGTTTTTTTAATAGAGCTTTATTGTTATTTGTTAACCATTGTGAAACTGAAAACACATTATTCCCAATACTAACGAGATCTATAATCTTGTTTTGAGAATCTCGTCTCGTCCATCCCCAAAATTTACCAAAGAAGAATTACCTTGCAATTTTATATTCCATCTTAAAAAAAGTTGTTTTCGGAAAAAATCTTAAACAGGGTTATTTTTACTGGGTTAACTGTTGATCATTGATTTGGACTATCTTTTTATTTGTTTAAGCCCCTTAAAGTAGATATGAAATCAATTGTTTTCAAATTTCTGGATGTGATGAAAAGTTTTAGTAAAGTGCTTAATTTTATAGTAACATGTTGATGATTAAAAGAAATAGTAATCTTATACACTTATTGTAGCAGACCCGGAACACTCATGTGGAATGTTGGTGACTAAATCTAACAAATTAAAATATTTATTGCTTTAAAAAAATTTTAACTCTTTGTATCTGACATTATGTATGGATGTATGACATCCGT
The DNA here is from genome assembly GCF_028750875.1 of Macrosteles quadrilineatus. Taxonomy (NCBI): domain Eukaryota; kingdom Metazoa; phylum Arthropoda; class Insecta; order Hemiptera; family Cicadellidae; genus Macrosteles; species Macrosteles quadrilineatus. The sequence continues at coordinate 14,455,828 of NW_026542594.1, forward strand.
GTGGATTATGTAAAATGTAATCAGCTAGTTTTGATACTAAGTAAGCCACTGATTAATCTCTAATAGTTAATCCACCTACCACGACGGGCAGCAAAGTGGCTGATAAAGGAAGTGTTTTGGAAAGGGACTGATAGATACACTGTTTAACATAAGTGTGTCTTGTAGGTAGTGGTCAAACCAACAGCAGTCAGAGCAAGCAATAGCAGTATACCTTTGCTCAACTCCAACAGTAAACCAGCGCCACCGCTGACAAACAACAACAACAATAACAACAGTAAACCCGTCTCTCACTCAACACCCAACAACAGGTAAGCACTCCACTACTGGGTTCAACATTGTTGGAATCACTTGAAATTGTTATACAAAAAAAGTATATTGTAAATAAATTGTCATTAGAAAAATTGAAATTGGTGCCTCTTGTGAATTAAGGAGTAAATTGACTTTTACAAGGTAAATGTTGTTAAATACAGTGATCCGTTTTACTTTGCAAGAAAAATGTTGATAGAACTTTTAAATGGGGGTCCTTAAGTCTTATAATTTGTATCTACACAAAATAGAAAATATTTTTATTCTTTGGTAAAACATATTAAATTAAAATTTTTTGTAAGGATAATGTTGTTTTTTGTGGTGTTCTTTTTACCGTGTGGAATGCAGTAAAATTTGTAATCAGGTTTAGTAAAGTTTGTATTTTTAGATGTGTGTGGATAGTGAAATTTCAGTTCTGATCGGATTCGGTTTGGATAATTAGAGGTTCGGATTCGGATAGTTTGACGTTCAAGTACTTAATAAATAAATATTAAGGTTGAGAAGTTATAATTTGCATTTTTATAAACAAAAACTACAATATGAATACTTTACAATTTTTATATTGTTAATGACTTACAATATCACAATTGTCCAGTATTCATATTGTAGTTTTTGTTTATAAAAATGCAAATTATAATTTCTCAACCTTAATATTTGGTTCTTGGTGTTCTTGGTTCAGTTATAAAACCTGAAGTTTAAATTCACAGCTTACTCAAACTTAAGAAAAAAGTATACCTTATATCTTGATGCAAACAATTTAAATGGCAAGGCAATGTCTCAGTGTATTTGATGTTAATTAGGGATGGTCAAGTCTCGAAATTTCGGGAAATTTTCGGGAAATTTTTAATCTCGTTACACGAGACGAGATTACTTTTTGGCCGAGATTTTTATCGAGACGAGAATAAAAAAAAAAAAAAAAAAAAAAAATTAAAAACGCCTGCAGAAAGTCAATGCAATACCCGCAATACAGGAGCGTGTTGTAGTTGCGTTTCCTTTTCGAAGGCGTTCTTATTTAATTAATTCTTTTAATGTAAATATTACTTTAATTCTTTTAATGTAAATATTACTTTCATTATTTTAATAATATTACTTTAATAACATTTGAGAAGTTTTTTTAAGTGTAAGCAGTGTGAGGAATGTTTTATTACTATAAAAAAAGTCAAAACAAGTAACTATTTTATAAAAATTAATATTGCTTTATTAAATTAATTTTATGATTTATTTTATTTTAGGATAAGTTGAACTCTATCCTAACTGATATCACCATGTTTCCTAATCGTAGGCATTTTTAATAAGTTAGGCGTGATTAATAAAAAATGTTATGCTGATGTTATTTAATGAAAGATTGTAAATTAATATTCTTGCCTATTATCATTATTTTAGTATTTAAACAGTCATCTAACAATGTTACAAAATCAGGTAAAAATTTCGAACGTGCATTTCCCGTTGTGTATGAGAAGAGAAATCTCGTCTCGATCTCGTCTCGAAATTTTATGAGAAATAAAAAATCTCGTCTCGTCTCGTCTCGAACTAAAAATCCAATCTCGTCCATCCCTAAGTTAATGGAAATAAAATCAATCAATCTGATTTGATTTGATGATTCTAAGGTCTTATTATTAACACAGTCTATTTTCTTGCAGAAACAAATTTTCATCATGAAAAAGTTATATGTTTAAAATAGTCAAGTAACTTGATTTTACTATTTTAGTCAAGTTCAATCTTATTAGTCAAAGTAAAGTCGTTCCTTATATTTCTTTCAAGTAGGCTACCATTGTATCCTTCAACATTTTAAATAAATTATCATTTAGGTTAGTTACACAACTAGTGCATATTGTTACCAAAATATGAGTGAATATAAAAGTGGGATGGGTAAGAGACTTGGATTCAATAAATAAGATCAGCTTCCTAATTGGGGCCATCAATTCGTTAAAGATCAATCATTAAGGAGAGCTGGGTCGCTTAAAAAGCTGCTGGCTTATACCAAGCACTAACTAGCTCTCAAGCCAAGTATGGGTAGCTATTTTAATTTCAACCTCTTCCATGTGTTTTTTAGTTTTGCCATTTTTTTTGTCTGCAGCTCACCCTCATCGGGCGGTGTTCATGTGAATCATCACCACCCTCCGCCCCCTGCCAGTGGTAACTTTGCCGCAGTTGCCGCTGCACCCACTCATAACCAGACCAACAACAAAATCTCCTGTAAGTACTGTAATAGGTCAAGTTTGCCAAAATATTCAGTATTTACAATAAATTAAATATTAATATATAGACTACTGTAACATTCTACTTTTTTAAAAAGTTCATTCTCTATTTGGAAAAGTCATATTCAATATAGTTCTGGATAGCATATGGTGAACCATGGTTTGGATCCATGTCCTTCCTGAGCAGAGTATTGTTCACTAGTGTGGCAGCCGATACTTTAACCCTAGCAGTGGCCAATGTTAGAAGTGGGGAATGGCCAACCCATTTTGGCGATTTTGCAGACCATTTTTTGAAAATTCGTAAAAATTCAACCGTACAAGTAAACCTAGCCAACCTCATATTCATTTTGTTCGGAAAGAACAGGAGAATCTAGAAATAGTAATATCATAATGATTTAGACAGTGTATTTTATCGGTAAAGTGAAAAAAATAAAAAAAATTGATTTTTTTTTTTGAAATTTCAAAAGCGGCCTCTGCATTTTTTTTCTACGGATTTTTTTATGGGAAATTCATTATATACATTTTGTAGACAATCTAATTCCCTACATAGAAATATATAACATGTTAGGAAAATATTTTTTTTTATAAGTTTTTGGGGCGAAATATAATGACAAACGGAGAACCGAAAAAATTGAAAACCGTACAGTGTTAGTTTATGTTGTAAAAAGTTCTATAATATATGTGTATACTAATAATGATATATACATGTTTGTAAAGCTAATGAAGTAAGGAATCAAAAAAAGTCATAAAGTTTATGGTAAAAATAATTTTTTACCTATAAACATACGTATATAAAATAATGTTTTTATATTTTAGCGATTTCTCGAGAAAAAAATTCACAGTACTTAGTATACAACTTTTGTACCAAATTTGTTTACTTCAAACCAACATAATAATCTTGTAGTGTATTCAATTACCTACATAAAAATGTATAACATGTTAGAAATATTTTTTTTTGTAGGTACGTAATAGGGACATAATAATACAATAACCGCAAAACCGCAAATAAGTGTAAACTATAGCCTACAGTGTTTGCTTGTGTTGTGAAACATTATGTAGGCTGATGATATGTAGCCTACATATTTGTAAAGCTAATGAAGTAAGGAATCCAAAAAAGTCATAAAGTTTATGGTAAAAATAATTTTTTACCTATAAACATACGTATATAAAATAATGTTTTTATATTTTAGCGATTTCTCGAGAAAAAAATTCACAGTACTTAGTATACAACTTTTGTACCAAATTTGTTTACTTCAAAACCAACATAATAATCTTGTAGTGTATTCAATTACCTACATAAAAATGTATAACATGTTAGAAATATTTTTTTTTGTAGGTACGTAATAGGGACATAATAATACAATAACCGCAAAACCGCAAATAAGTGTAAACTATAGCCTACAGTGTTTGCTTGTGTTGTGAAACATTATGTAGGCTGATGATATGTAGCCTACATTTTTGTAAAGCTAATGAAGTAAGGAATCCAAAAAAGTCATAAGTATGATGGTAAAAAGTTATTTTCACCTATGATTATGTATCAATTTGAGAACGTTTTGAATTTTTTGCGCATTTCCAGAAAATGGAGTGTACAGTATTTAGTAGCCTATATAATTTTTTTACCAAATTTTTTACACCCAAACCAATATAAACATGTTGTAGTGTATTCATTTACCTTTATAAAAATGTATAACACCTTGGGTAAATCATTATATAGCATATATAGCACCTCTGAATGTCAGAATCGTCATTTTTGAACATGATGCTAACAAAATACAGTAGTAGGCCTATTTAGTATAGGCTATAACTTTTTTACAAAATTTTTTACCCCCAAACAATTATAAACATGTTGTAGTGTATTCATTTACCTTTATAAAAATGTATAACACCTTGGGTATATCATTATATAGGTATACAACAATCTCTGAATGTCAGAATCGTCATTTTAGGACATGATGCTAACAAAATACAACCTTTTATGAACACTATTTCACACAATTCAGTAATATTTATGCATGAAGATTACTGTTATACACACACACAACACTTCACTAACACTAACACTACGAAACTAATAACATATTTAGTAATAAATCGCGGATAAAACTATTACCGGCAACAACACAAACAAACAATGGCAATACAAGACAGCTGACAGACTGTAGCAGTAATGACTCACTTGTCGTCTACATGCGAGCATACAGAAATAACCCTGAGTGCAGGGCTGCCACTCTCTGAATCTAAATTTCTTCCTCTTCAAAATGATATACTATATGACTAGTAATAATAACTTTCACTGTATATAATTCGTATTTTCCATACTGTCACCAGACGACTGTTGGCCATTTGTTAGAAATTTCGAAAACAGCTGTTTTCATAAAATCGTACCGATTGTGCAATCAATATTTAGTTATAAATATCACTACCACAATGAAGATAAAATCAATGGCTATCCAGTGGTACCACCCGCAACATCCCAAGACGAAAATTACCCGAGCAGGGTAATGCCAAACAAGACGTGTTTTGCCAGTTCCCAAGTGTCGGCTGCAAAAGTCGTACCGGGCCAAAATTTCATTTGATTTCTAATCGTCGTGACATTGTTATATACCTGCTACAGGGTTTGTTTATGTAATCAAATGAAAGTTCAGAATGTGATCTTTCGAATGGTATATATATTAATCTCATCTGAGTTGATTGTAAGTGTTTTTTTACCGTTAAAAAAATTTCGGCCCATACCGTCACCAGACGACATTGGCCATTCTAAGCATCAACGTCATACCGTCACCAGGCGACGGTTGGCCACTGCTAGGGTTATTACTGCCGTTCCACTACTGTTATGACTTCTCTAAGACTCTACAGTATTTCATTCATAATTATTTTTATCATCACATGTTTTTCTATTTTTTATGAATTTTAAACATCCATGAATAAGATATTGTGTTGAGTTAATATGCATGCTTTTATTAATTATTTTATAATTTAGTCATTTTAGCTGGCGACAAGTGTGAACATCAACTAGCCATAGTAAAATTCTACACATTTACTTTTCAAAGTATCATTCAAATTCTCGTTTTCAATATACACTATTAAATATTTTATACAGTTCAAACTATAATGGATGCACAACAATTTACCTTACTTCTAAACACATTCAATGAACAACAAAAAGCACTGAGATGTCAAACACGTTTCTAGCTTGTTACATCCTAAATGTCTACCTTTACTTATTGCTTAGTTATTTTATAACTACTAGTGTACATGTTGCTCAAAATCGAGCAATTACAAAGAAGTACAGGAGTTATTTATAAACAAATCACTTGTTTAAAAACTAATAACAGTCATGATTTCTGATGATGACGGGAAAAGGTAAGCTTACAATTTAAGTCAACGTAAAAAGGTTGTCAGATTTTATAAAGTACCGTACCTAAGTTATTTAGCCAACTTTTAGACAATAAGGTGTAGGCTTTTTAAACTCTACAAGACAGAGTTAGGCAAAAACTGGCAGAACTCTGAAATGGTGTATTTATCATAGGCTTACTCATATGCCAAATCCTTAAATAATAAAAATTCTATGATTATAAGTTATATCATTAAACACAAACCAACATCCAAAACTATACACATTGTTAATACAACATAGTTAATTTACACATTGACTGTTTACAATTAACATATGTTCTTCCTCTCACTTTTAACTTTTGATTCGCAACGGGAAAAATCTGTTTCATAATCATTGGAAATAGATTAATAATAAATAATCTATCATAAAGTTTAAGATTAAATAAACCTACCACCTAGTTCTTTTATTTTTTTGGATCAGCTGACTGAAATTGTGAAATAGGCATTTGACAGTTCTCGTTGTTTACATTTAAATGTCAAAGCAAATGTAAACATTGTGAATTTTCTCTTGCTTCCATGGAGACCAATTATTAATATTAAATTTCTGACAACAGCTGGAGTTTCAAAACAATGTTTGTTTCCCATGTTAATCTTATGGAGAAATATGAACCTTTAAAGGACCCCAGGGCCTCACTCTCTAATTATTTACCTAAAAAGAAAGTTTCCTGCACAACTTCACGTTACGCCCTTTCCAATGACACCAAAAGCATGTGAATCGGTTCAGTAGTTTCGGAGGAGTAATTGTCACAAAAATCCTGCTTGCGTATTAAATAAGTATAGATTATCAGCTGGTTATAATGTTTACTTGTTCACTTTGATTTTAAGTATCTGGGGCTTTAATTACTATACTCTGAGAGTATTCTTTGGAGAATCTTTTGCAGCCCTTTATTGGGGTTTACAATGAAAACTTTTACCTGGATATTTAGTTTTTGTTTTGACTTGGTTTAGTTGTATTACTTATTCACACAAAAATTTAGGTAGCCTAGCCTAGTTAAGGAGAAAAACCCTTCACACTTAAAATCATCACATTCTTGTGTAGGCCTACAGATAATAATAGGCTATAATGCTTAAGGATAGATAGCTTCCAGAGCAAATTGAAGTTTTGACATTTGTCGTTTTGCAACATTTGTAGACAGGCGACACGCTGCAACGCAAACATTTTAACACTTTTCAGGCAGTTTAGGAGAAAAATCCCTACACACTTTTCAAAATCATTACACTCTTGGTTACAGATAATATAGGCTATAATACTTATAGATAGTATAGATAGCCTCCAGAGAAAATTCAAGCTGTGATATTTGTCGGTTTGCGACCTTTGTCAACAGGCGACACGCTGTTACGCCAACATTTTTAAACTTTACAGGTAGCTTAGGAGAAAAATCTCTTGACACTTTTCAAAATCATCACACTCTTGTGTACAGATAATATAGGCTAAAATAATGCTTAAAGATAAGCTTTGACATAAGCCGTTTTGTGACATTTGTCGACTGGCGACACGCTGCAACATTAACATTATAAAACTTTGCTGGTAAGTAGTTTAGGAGAAAAATCCCTTGACACTTTTTAAAATCATCACGCTCCTTTGTACAGATAATATAGGCTATTATAATGCTTGAAGATAGATAGCCTCCAGAGGAAATTCGAGCTGTGATATTTGTCGGTTAGCAACATATTAATATTAATATCAATTTGCCAAACTTAGCTCAGTTTGAAAACGTATAACCTATTTAAAAGTAGGTACCTATATCTTACAAATTGTACATAGCTAAACATAGAGCCTGAGCTTAGCCTCCTCTTAGAGAAGGGTAGCTAAGCCACATAGGCTGGGTCTAGCTCAACTAAGGGGCAATTGTTTGCCGGGTTGATCCTTGTTGGTTAGTACTGAGAAGGAAACTTAGGTATACAAAATTGTTGTAAATCCAAGTTTGGTTGTCCTCGATATTGTAAACATTAGCATCTGTTCGTACGAAACAATGATAGACAAATAGGTTGTGACATGTTTTATTAGGTGGCTATTTAGTTTCCTTACCTGTGCTAGGTCCGAACCATCCTCAGTCCAAACTAAATGGGAAAGAGAGTCTTCTGTATTATTGTATTGTACTTGTCATTTCCTTATTCTGCTTTATATGAATATGAATCCTGACTGAAGAAAAGTGAATTTAAAATGCCTAATTATTTCCATAAAATCTTATTTTAAATTTAACCGGTAAACATTTTTTACTTCCTCTAAATGCGATGTCTAAACAATTTACAGCCCACACAACAGAAAACGGCACCATACTACCACTGGAGCGAAGCAGTAGAGAAACGCTGAGAGAACGAGACAGGGAAAGAGATAGAGAGTCAACTGGCACCAACTCGACGGGTCCTCTACATCGGGTGGCTGAAGCACCTTCACCTCACACGACACATAATAACATTAGTTCAACGTCCCCTCCCTCATCTGGTGAGCATATTGTGGATTATCGATTGTTTGCTGATATAATTCATTTTACTGCACTAGAATTCCAAATTGATCTTTGAATAAGCGTCGTCATAATACATCTTTGCTGATTACTGTTCTTTTACTTCCTCCTCTATACATAGTATATGGAAAAAGTATTGTTTTCATAATAATTGTCTACTTTGAATTTTGGGTGGTTATACGGCCTATAGGGAAATTCGCTAAAACCAAAGAATTGGTAAAAATTTACAGGTATAGAAACTTGTGACTGTCACGGCGCAATGGTCGAAATGACACACGGTTACGCCACAACTGTACAAATGACTTGCGGTCACGCCACAACTGTACAAATGACTTGCGGTCACGGCGGGAACGTCGGTATGACTCGCGGTGTCGACAGGATCATCGGAATGACTCTGTGGTCACATCGGGATTGTCGAAATGACTCTCGGTCACTGCGTGATCGTCAGTATGACTCACGGTCACGGCAGTATCACCGGTATGACTCGCGGTGTCAGCATGATCGTCGGTATGACTCCGCGGTTACGGCGCAATCGTCAACTTTGCCTCCTGCAGGGTGTCTACCAGTCAAGAAAAAAGGGATTTTGGAAAATTTGGGGGATTTTTTAGGTTCAATAAAAGTCAGGAAAAAGGTCGGGATTTTGAATTGTAGTCGGGAAAAACTTACGAACTAAACAAATAAAATACAGTGGTGTTAATGGGAATGTTGCTGAAAGTCAACAGTCCCGGAAGATCAAATAATTTATACCTGTGCCGCTAGGTCAAAAACTACAATGTTTGCAGTGTCTGTAGATCAAAAGTCCCAGTAAGTCAAATAGTACAGTCCGATCTAAAAACGTGGTCTATGTTAAAGCAATTGACTTATTGGGAATTTGACCTAATGCAACAGCAGGTTTAATATAACGAAATACGGTAAAATACAAGTTCAGTTTCGCTGAGTCAACAGTGCCGGAAGATCAAAAGCAATAAAAGTGAACGTCGATTCAGTGTAAAGTAGACCTCCTGCAACGCTTACTACACCAACAAAACTCGCTTTTAGTTACTTCGTGTTTTGTCATAATTAGAATAGAGCTAAAATTATCATATTTGGTACATAGCTTATCTATTAATGCTTCTTTTCAACTGTTTGGTCAACACTGTAAATAGGTATAGCCTTTCGTCAAAATTTGTGGCATAAAATACCCGCAAGGACGATCTGAAATATTATATTGATTTACTTTGGATTTTAAAAATGTTAACGTTTTATTTTGTTAAAGATTTATGGTGATACGTAAATATTGTGGTGTAGTAAAGCATATTATATTGTAGTTAAGTGTTAAATTTTGAAATTTTAGGGTGAATCGAGATGAAACTTTGTTTATAACATGCGTCTCTCCTACCTTAACATACATACCAAAGTTTCATAAACATCGGTTGGAAAAGTGCAAAGATAAATATTTGTATGTAAAAAATACAAAATGGTGGATATCTGGTTAACGAAATGATTTTGGAAAAAATGTTAGCCTTGATTTTCTGTTTATTTTGACCCAAGGAATTACTAGGTAAAGTATCTCCCCGCTTATCTTAACACCCTGTTTATGATGTATTCTTATAAGTGAAAAATGTAAGCTGGTAATAAAGAAAGGTGTTTTATAAATAATATGAATGTACTGGTGATCTGTATATTCATCTTTTTCTTGTCCTTAGAACTATAAATTAAAAGTCAACTCAGCAGTCGCATCGTACGATGTAGTTCTTTCCATGCGTTGCGAAATGCTAAATTTGCCGTCCTCTTCAACCCAAGTTATCTACTGAACCACTGATTGTAAAAAATTTTAAAAAAAATATATTTTACGCATCACACTTTTGGCTACAACTTTGCCACAGACAAAACCTCTCTAACCCAAAAACAAAACAAATAATCTCGCATGCTAAGTTTTTCATGTTAGAAATCACGATTTAAAACTATTTCACCATACAAATCAATTTTTATTAATTAGATCGGTAAATAGTTTAAAGTTCCAACAAAATAGTCATCGAGTAGGACTAACCAAGAAGCTCTGTGCCAAATTTCAAAATTTTAGCACAACTTTCAGTACACCAAAACACGAAATTATTTAAGTCATGCGTCGAGAGGACTATCGTTGTTTTTAACAGATTATACTTTTGACCTTCCGGCACTGTTGACTCAGCGAAACTGAACTTTTTTATCTTATTTCGTTATATTAAAACTGCTGTTGCATTAGGTCAAATTCCCAATAAGTCAATTGCTTTAACATAGACTACGTTTTTAGCCCGGACTGTACTATTTGACTTACTGGGATTTTTGATCTACAGACACTGCAAACATTGTAGTTTTTGACCTAGCGGCACAGGTATAAATTATTTGACCTTCCGGGACTGTTGACTTTCTGCAACGCGTCCGGTGTTAATTACCATATTATAAACTCAACAAGGATGCATGATCACCATGGTCAATGTTTTGTTGTCCGTTTAAATTCTGAATCAGACAACCGGCATAGTTCATGCCGGCCCAAAATTATCGGCACTCTCAGCTAAATATCGTATCCAAGTTTGACAAGTAAACCGAATCAGGGAACCGCTCATGCCTTTAACAATACTAAATAGTCGTAGACTGAAAAAATCCAAATGGAGGCAGCACTGGCACGATACTCTGCTAGAAATTGAGACGCTGTAAAACGTTGTTATGTTGGTACCACTCAAACGCGGTCACGGCGGGATCATCGGTTTGACTCGCGGTGTCGACAGGATCGTCGGCATGACTCCAAGGTTATGGCGTGATCGTCGACTTCGCCTCCTGGGTTCGCGGAACTATCGTGAACATCTCTCGCAGTCACAGTGCAATCGTCGAGATGACTCCGCGGTCACTGGGCGATCGTCAAAATGCTTGCGGTCATGGCACGATGGTCGAAATGACTCGCGGTCACGGCGAAATCGTCGGTTTGACTCGCGGTGTCAACAGGATTCAAATTAAAATTCTTTATTATACTCATAACATCTTTTGGAGTACAATGTACATAGATAGGAGTTTTGTCAATATTTATAAAACTAATACTAAACTGATATATTTGATAAAACTAATTACAATTATTAAAACTTTTAAAATGTAATAGTAATACTCTACAAAAAGAAAAAAATATCTGTCAATTCTAAAAACTAAGCTCAAACTACATGACAAAATACCAGTCTGGTCTGTATAGTCTGGATCTCGCGGTCACTGCGTGACGATTGTCGGTAAGACTCGCGGTCACGGCACGATCGTCGACCTTGCCTCCTGGGTTCGCGGAACTATTGTGAACATCTCTCGCGATAGCGGCAAAATTGCCGACGATCGGATCAAATCCCGTCCCGAAAAATTCCTGAATCAAATGTATTCCCGTTCCGAAAATCGAGAATATTTTTCATCCCTATTTTGATTACATGGGTGGGTTTTACCTTGGTTTTTTCAACAGGAAGGTGTTGTCAAACTCACATGAAATTCTCTGTTCTCCAAGTCTCGCACAGGAGCTATATTACTCTTACAGTAAATTCATACTACCCGGCCTCATAGAGTAGTTAGTATATCAATGTTTATTGACTCATATTAATGTACTCATTTATTTTTTAATTGCTGACCATGAAATATCCAAATAGTGTGATATTTACTAGTAACTGTTGTGTTTACAGTGAGCAGTGCACCATCACCAGCACCCCCCACACCACCTCCCCCCTCACTACCCCCGCCACCTGGCCCTGACCACTCCCTCTCCTCTCTCAAGACCATTGCCCAACAGGTCATTGTGAGAGCGGGACTCGAGATGCCTGCGTCTGAAACCAGCAGAGGTTAGTACACAAGTTGTAAAAAACCAAACAAATATTGATAATCCTGATACCGCAGCGAAACTTTTTGAGCGGAGTGAGCGAAGCTCTTATACGTCGACTCTTATGCATTCCGTAATACGCAAACTCCTCCTAGACGGCTGAATCAATCGTTTTCAAATTTTGCATGGTGATAAAGACCATATCGGTGAGTGCCAACATCTATATGGCGTTAAAAAAGTCTCTCAGGAATCCGCCCCACTGGGTCTCAAAGTTTCAATGTAATCCTTATGGAAGCAGTATTTGACACATAAACAAAGATATATCATCAGCTGTTGACTTTTGAATGCAGTAGATAAAGAAATAGCTGATAGCATTATTCCACAGATATTAGAACAGAAACGGCATGGATCATAAATATAATCAAATGACGACACTAGCTTCAGGCACAGAAAACATATTACTATAACCTATAAGGTTATAGTAGTATGTTTTCTGTGCTTCAGGTTGAGGTGGTCCGTGACGAATCAAGTGGTGAAGGAAGTAGTAAAGGTGAGCAGTCTGGAGTGTGGAAACTGTTTATGACGATTAGATTAAGGTACTGTAAGTTATCTGCATTCCGAAACTTCTATGGGAAGGGAGGAAAACAGGTCCGCGACGTAGGAAGTGGTGAAGGAAGTAGTCAAGGCGAACTGTCCGGAGTGTGGGAACTGTTTATGACGATTAGATTAAGGTATCTGCAATCATATTATGCCATTGGAAGAGAAGGAAACAGGTCTGCGACGTAGGAAGTGGTGAAGGAAGTAGTAAAGGCGAGCTGTTCGGGGTGTGGGATCTGTTTGTGACCATTAGATTAAGGTGTTTGCAAACCTATGATACTATGGGAAGGGAGGGAAACAGGTCTGTGACGTAGGAAGTGGTGAAGGAAGTAGTAAAGGCAAGCAGTCCAGACTGTGGGAACTGTTTGTGACGATTAAATTAAGGTATTTGCAATCCTATGATGCTATGGGAAGGGAGGGAAACAGGTCTGTGATGTAGGAAGTGGTGAAGGAAGTAGTAAAGGCAAGCAGTCCGGACTGTGGGAACTGTTTGTGACGATTAGATTAAGGTATCTACAATCATAAAATGCTATGGGAAGGGAGGAAAACAGGTCCTTGATGTAGGAAGTGGTGGAGGAAGTAGTCAAGGCGAGCTGTCTGGAGGGGGGGGGGACTGTTTATGACGATTATATTAAGGTATCTGCAATCCTAAAATGCAATGGGAAGGGAGGGAAGTAGGTCCGCGACGTAGGAAGTGGTGAATGAAGTAGTAAATGCAAGTAGTCCGGAGTGTGGGAACTGTTTATGACGATTAGATTAAGGTATATACAGTCTTAAAATGCCATGGGAAGAGAGGGAAACAGGTCCACGACGTAGGAAGAGGAATTAGTAAGGTGAGCAGTGTGGAGTTTGGGAACTGGAAACCGTTTGTAGCAGTTATTATGTATCTGTAATGCTGAAATGCTATGAGAAGGGATGGAATCATGCCCACTACATAGGAAATGGTGAAAGAATTAGTAAAGGCTAGCCGTACGGAGTGTGGCAATTAGATTAAGGTATTTAAAATACTAAAATGCTATGGAAAGTGATGAATACAGGTCCACGACGTAGGAAGTGGCTTAGGAAGTATTTAAGTATGAGCATAGTGTGAGATCCGTCTGTGGCAGTTAGATTAATGTATCTTCAATCCTAAAATGCTTTGAGAAGGGAAGGAAACAGGCCCCATGACGTAGGAAGTGGTGAAGGAAGTAAGGCTGGCAGTGCAGAGTGGGGGAACCGTTTGGGCAGTTAGATGAATGTATCTGTAATACTTAAATGCTATGAGAAAGGAAGGAAACGGGTCTAGGACGTAGGAAATGGTGAAGGAAGTAGTAAGGCTAGCAGTTCAGAGTGTGGGAACTGTCTTTGGCAATTACATTAAAGTATCTGCAATCCTAAAATGCCATGGGAAGAGAGGGGAACAGGTCCACGACGTAGGGGGTGGTGAAGGAAGTAGTAAAGGTGAGCAGTGTTGAGTGTGGGAATGGATTAATGTATCTGCAATGCTAGAATGCTACAGGAAGAGACTGTAGACTATATGTTAAAATGATTACGAAGCACGAATCGATACATATTTTCGATACATGCAATCACTTACAGTCGAAATTTACAACTGAGTTGACAACAGCTGATTTTTACTCCATAGCGGCTAAAAACGATTTTTACTCCATAGAGGCTAAATACGATTTTTACTCCTTTAAAAAAATGCTTCTTAGATACCCGCAACGCATGCATTAAAACGACTGTTTTTACTGCAGTATGACAAAAACAATATAATATGAACCCTTGATGACACCGCTCAATTTTGTGGATGCCTCTGCGAACGCCACCTAGTTAACAGCTTTCTGTACCTCAATTAGCGACCTAAATGTAAAAACAGGCTACTGACAATGGTGTTCATCATCTGTAAAATCATACTGCAGTGATGGTGGGGTCACAGTGCCAGACCATCGTATGCCGTATTACTGGGCTTTTAGTGAATTTGCTGTGATTTCCCAAATAGGGTAAGATTATCCTATAGACAAACCCTATCAATAAAACACTATTTGTTTGACATAGCCGTTAGTACTGTTTGTTTGTTTTTTTACCCCGCCTATAATAATGAATATAGAGTAATGTTGAGACCTCTCTACTCCATGACAGGACTATTCGAGAGCAAGACATTACGGGAGAGAGAGACGTCTGAGGCGCACATACCCCCGCTACTGGGTGTAGCCCCACTGGGTCCCGTACCTCTACAGAAGGAACATCAGTGTCAGTTCCAGATGATGGAGTCTGCGTTCTACCATATGCCCCACCCCTCCGACTCTGAGAAGATCAGACAGTACTTGCCTCGCACACCCTGCCAGACACCTAGCTACTACCATCAGGTAACAGAAGTACGCCAATCAATTTCATTCAAATTTTATTTCCTATGTTGTAGGAGTTTTTAGATAGTTTTATGCAGTGCTCGATTTGCGGGGGAACGTGGCGGTTCGGAGATCCGGTACCTCTCTTTCGGAAAGATAAAAATATTGGCATACGTAGGTACTACTCGAACATTGAATATGATACACAGTTCCGGCACCTCATTTCTTACAAATCGAGCAATGGTTTTATGTATTAAAATTTCATGGAATCTTTAATTATGTTTACAATAATTAATCTTTGTTATTTACTTCAATACACAGATATCCAAGGATTCTTTTGCTAATTGCATCGTTTTGTAGTGTTTATCATGATTGGAGTGTTTCTACTTAAGAACATTAACATGCTTAATGATAGCGGATTTTAAAACAGTAACTATTGTCCCTATCTCTGTCACAGCTCTCTTTAGCTCCGCTGTCTGTTCGATTTGAGGATTTATTGAGCACAAAGCCACACATTAACCTTATTCCCTAATTTATGTAAATAAAGAACTATACTATTTATTTAATTCAAAATTGCATTGTTAGATATTTTAATTCCCTTTGTTTTTAATACTGAATTTCTATTATCGTCTGTTGTGTCACGCATACTAGATGCTGATTGTGAAAATTAACTGAGGTATCTATGAACTCAGTTAGCTATAAAATATTTTCAGTATTTTGGTTGCCTGTTAATGTGCAGTAGACTCTCTCTTGTTTGGACTAATCGGGACCTTAGAAACTTAAAAAATTATCTAAAACTTCAGATAAAAACATGATAATGGACACTCAATCTAATGCATAAATGAATGGATATGTTCCAAAACCTCATGGTATGTCTGTGAATATTACGGTACTGAACAAACAATAAACAGTTACAGCAATAATATTTCATATTATAGCGGAACTAGCTCTTTGTCTAAGCTGAGGGCTAGATGACTTTTGGAGATGTCTTTTTGGTACTTGTTTAAATGGCTACGAACAAAGTGTGCAAAGTGTGAGCCATGTGACGGTGACCGTCACGTTTTGTGTAGAACGTAGTTGTGTGACCCAGTCACAGAATGTGCTTGTGTCTAAAATTCTATTTTATGCATTATTTTTTGTTGCTGACCAGGTTGATGAGTCATAACAATTGCTATAGCTCACTATAAGTAATTTCCTAAGTTTGACTGGTAAAAAAGTGTGTGTATTCGACATAATTTTGTAATTTAGATCAGCGCAATTGGTCAGTGGCTCACAACAACTTCATCAATTTTGATTAAAAAATCTGGCTACAAATTTAACATGGGGATGGAATGTCTAGTTGTATTAATAGTCAAAGGTTAAATTAGATGAGAGGGAATCTACTGTACAACTTCTGTCATTTGAACATAATTGATTTCCAACCGTGCATTAATTGATTGATTATGTTAACAGCAACCACTGGCACATTCGGACACGCTGGAGTTTTTCCAAAGGTTGTCGACGGAAACGCTCTTCTTTATCTTCTACTACATGGAGGGCAGCAAGGCACAGTACCTGGCGGCTAAGGCACTCAAGAAACAGAGTTGGAGGTTCCACACAAAGTACATGATGTGGTTTCAACGGCATGAGGAGCCCAAACTGATCAACGAGGAGTATGAACAGGTAAAAAAAGTCATCACTGATACAATGATACAATAGCTCAAACATACTCCCTTACAGATTTATCATATGTATTGAACGGGTTTAGGTCAATTTATAATTAAATAAAAATATGATTTAATCAAACAAAAGATACATTTAAATGGGTTTGAATCATTTCATAAGTTATAATACGTTAAAATAAACAGCTAAACAAAATCATTGAACGATGAAACATACACAAGGTTTGTAGAGTTGATATATGGAGCTGTCCAAGAATGAACATTGGCCATTCAATGAGTAAAGAACTGTCAATCAGATAATTTATTAATGAATTTTAGATTGGTTTAAATTGTATTCTCTTTTTATTTGTTTATTGCGCACTAAAATATATTCTCTCTCTAGCTTACAACTAGTAAGAGATGATTGATTTATGGTTTTGTAACCTAAAATTACTGTGGATAAAGATTATGCTGTAAAATTTACCTCTAAGAGTAGTAAACTCTAGTTGTATAGATGGTGGTTGTAGAGACATCTACATTTTTTCTCCTAATTGCTGCGTAGTAGTCAATATATTTCCCGGTCACAAACCCATCATCACTGCCTTCCGCAGTAGTGGAAAAATTTGGAATATCTCATCTCTTGCGGTTCTGTAAAAATGATCATTATCTTTCACAATCACAGCCAAATCATGAAAATTTTCGTAACCCACGGTTACGGCAAAATCTTGAATATCTCCCACGGTCTTGTACACATCATCGTCTTCTGAGCTCATGGTAAAATTTTGACGATCTTCCATGGATGATGCATCCATATTGATAAGTGGAGCATCATCATTGTCTACCGCCATCGCAGAAAAATCCTGAACATCTCTTGGAGTTCTCATTGTCTTATCGCAGACTCATCGTCATCCGCGATCCCGGCAAAATCCTGGATTTCCCTGTAGTGAAGTAGACATCATTATTGTGTCGCCCGGCAAAATCCTGAATTTCTGTCTTGAAATCTTCTGCTGTCTTCTAAATATTTAACATCATCATTGTCTCCAGAGATCACTGTGAAATTTTCAATACCTCCCATGGTCACAGGAATATCATTATCATTTTCCGCAGTCAAAGAAATTTTATCACTGTCATCCACGACTTCGGAAAAAACGTGAATATGCCATTGCAAAATTTTTGCAGACGTGTCAGGTTTCTGTATCGTCATCAACTCTAGACCATCAATTCTCAACATCGATACCAATGTCCAAGAATCACTGGTATCGAGAATCGTATTGAGAATTGACACATTCCTAATACTAAACAACTTTCCTAGTTCCCACTGCTCTTTGTAAACATTAAATGATATTTTAAGTTAACCAAAATTTGCCTCCTGTGACAACATAAATTTTTTACAGGGCACGTATATCTACTTTGACTATGAGAAGTGGGGCCAGCGCAAAAAGGAGGGTTTCACATTCGAATACAAGTACTTAGAAGATCGGGACCTCAACTGATCCACCATCCTCGTCACAAGTGATATTGTATAGAACTTTTTTAAGATAAGAAAAAGAAAGAAAATGTCGCGTGTCAGTTAAAGGGCAGGTCGTCACCAGGTTTTCCCAGTGGCTGTGATCGACCCACCTTGGCGACCTCATCCCAGACTTTATATATATAAGAATATTTATTGCGGTGGATTCGTCAGTGTGGATCCGTCAACGTCACGTTGTCGGTTCAATGCGTCTGCTACCAAACACCCGTCTAGCTCCAAGTGAAATTCCCGACGAATTGTACAATACAAAGTTTATTTTAAAGATTATATTGTTTGAAATCATATACGAACCAACAGATTATATTTTATTATTTCGCTAGATGAGTGAGCTGGCCGGCTCGTTGAACGGGCTCCGCTCAGCTGTTGTGTACAGTTTTTAACAGACAAGATCGTGGGCCTTGATGTTGCATTTTTTCAGGGAATTTCTTAAAAAGTGTATTTTACACAGGAATTATTGTTATTGTTAAGAAAAAGTAACAAATATAAAAAATACATTGTACATTCTATAGATTAATGAATGAAAAGTAAAGTGAAAGAAAAAGTCCCTGGGATCCAATAACCGAGACCTGAAATTTTTGTATTGAAAGAGAACCATTTTGTGATCTAGATTGTTTTAGATTTTTTATATGTATTTTTAAGTTTTCAAATCGTTTACTGATGTGTAAGAGAGCGGTCCTGAGTCTGGCCGTTGTGTGTGACTCGGCTGGACACATCATTCCAGTTATCAAAGGCATTTATTGTGCAATGTATCGTGATCTCAACCTCACCATATGGTCCCAGGGTGCCCGGATTCGGCATCTAATCTTATTGTCTTTCATCTGTTCGATCATTGTTATGTACAGAGTTTAGACTGTATACTAAGCAATGAAAAGATGGTGATGACCTGATTTTTAAATACAATCCTTTTTTGTCAGTATTTGTATGTTTTATTTCTTATCTTAATTTTTTTATTTTACACAACCCCCAACTGCCTTGTTTATTTGTAGATATAAGATTATGGGCAAATGCCTGTAAAGATAAAATAAAAATACAGATCTTCGTTTACAAGAAGCATAATCTGGTGTTACATTGAATTCTCTTTCACCTTCCTACTAAAATTAACTTGACTTTCTTTCAGGGAAAACGTTAACAAGACGGCAGACCAATACCCTGTTATGTACTTAAATTACTTGTTGCAGTTACTGAAAAGGGTCTGCAGAAATCCAATAATCCGGATCACTTCAAGGAGAAAATACCTCCGCCGCAGCAAATCTGCATACGAAGAGAATTTCCATTTGCCTGAATTGATTTTAAATCAGCCTAAATCTATTTAAATAACATTAGGTTTAACAAGTACCTAGGTTTGCTGCTACAGGGAGGCTAATTTACAATAACTTAAACATGCTTAACACTTCTTTAATTGTCTTGGAAAACGTTATACAATACAGTATTATTAAATTATGCCAACCCAACACTACAGGATTAAATAAAAAACACAATAAGGTGGACTACAGTTTTTAAAGAATCACATTATTTTTGTTTGAATTTTACTTGAACTACAAGGCGGCAATGCCCAAGCAGAAATGCTTCTGCCTTTGCTGACGTTTTGCAGACGTCTTGTACAGCTAAGCAAATATGGTTAGCGGACAAACTAGTACAATGCTAGTACTGTGTGTGATTTTCATTTTCTAGGTTATTGCAGATTGGGTGAGGTTCATAAAGTCCAAATTTCACAAAGTCCAAAAAACCAAATGTAAAATAAACCTTGTTTCACAATGTCCATATTTCACAAAGTCCGAATGTATAATATTGAAATAAGCAGAGCGTTTCACTAAAGTCCAAAATTTAATAAGTCCAAAGTACAGACCGGGCCAGAAATGCTGCAGAGGTTGCCGTGGTCAGTTTGCAGACACTGCACGTTCTTGTATTAAAGCCACGCGTCACAAAACAACATTGTGTGCGTAGATGCGTTGTAAATACTATTTACAAAAGTATTTAAATACTATTTACTAAATAGTGTACAGTGGTGGTATTAAAAGCCAAGTTCCAATGTACAGTAAGGGGGCCACCAGTAGATCGACAAGATACTTGCTTGTCTAGCTACTAGACCGTCTTTTTTTAGCGAATTTCCCATATAGGGAATAAGCTATTACCGTAGGTCTCATGGTAAGACCTGGACCCGGGACCGATTTACTTTTTCGTTTTGAGGTCCCCAGAGGCCAAAAACACTATCCATTCAAATTCATATACCGGTACATATTTATTTTATATATATATAAATATATATATGTGTGTGTGTCCGTTAGCGTGATAACTCAAACCATTTTGTAGAGTTTAAAAAAATAAATAATTTTGTATATTGGAGCTTTGTTGTATGCCTCACTGTTATGGAGATAATTTAAAAAAATGTAAATTTAAAATTCCCATGTTATTCTTATGGAGAATAGATTATCTGTTGTAGTTTGCTTGTTTATGGATATATTTGGATCAAACCCATCAAATCTATTTATTTTATACTAAGCTATTAATATTTTAATAAAAAACTCACTTTATTACCCTCCCTGTAGGCAGCAAATCTAGGTACTCGTTAAACGTAATGTTATTTGAATAGATTTAATTGAAAGTCAAATCAGGCAAATGGAAATTTGCATAGTCTGCAAGTTGCTGCGGTGTAAATAGATAAATACAGAAAACCTGTATGTCGACACGTTATTTCATCGTCGGTCCCGTTGACCGGCATGTAAAACTAAATTATTAAATACGAGATTCCCCTTGGTTGACAGTTGACATGACCAACAAACCACTTGATCGTCTTTTAGGTGGGGACAGGGGGCAGAGTGGGAGGAGCTAACTGGGATTACCCAGGAGTTTGAGGCTTCCCATAGTTGAACCACCTCGCTCGAGGCTAGAAGCCAGTATTGCCAACTGAAAGTACTAGCTCCGTGTTTATACAGTCTGCCGTGCGAAGACCGTTTAGTTGATGTTGGCGCGCAATTTTAACAGATAGTTTCGTCGTTTTTTATAGCAACTGTGCCGTGACCTTGGTCTCGGTCTTGCGCATTCCTCTGCTATTGTATTCAGAGTGCACAGAATAGAAATAGAGGGGCTTTGTATATCCAGCAAGCATTGCTGGCAGTGAAGCCAATCCCCCACCACTTGTACGGGCAATTGGTGGCAACTGCTGCTTATAGCAGTAGATCACCTTTTCCAAATGTATAATTATTACACACACTTAGAGTAGACTTAAAATTACCAAATTTGGCACAGCTACTATAAATTAGTGCTTCTCACTGACAGTAAAGTTGGAACACAAAAAATAATTTTACTGTAATATAAACAGCCGTTAAACCCCAAAGAAATTATTTAATCAAGAATTAGAACATGAAAAAGTAAGTGATCTAGAATTTTTTTTTTTTTTGTCAGTTAAGTTTTGTCAGTGGCAATGTTTGAGAGCTTGAGTTGAATCATAACATGTATTTTTTGGAAAAATTAATGATGAATAGTTTTGGAAATAAATCAGGAGGAAGCAAAATTTGGGACCCGCCGACGCTCAGGCGCTGCCTTGCAACTAACACGTCTCTTACCACTACGCACACAGTGATTGATGCATTCAATATTCATTCTAATTTATACATTTATAATATAAGCACGGTAACATTTGTATACATAACATTGCTATTCACATTCATATTATTTTGTCTAATTAATAATTAAATGACGACTAAATCGGCCCTATTGAACAATACATTGAAGCCTGTTTACAAACTTTTAATAAGGATATTAAAACAAATTTATTTTGTTGGGTAAGTAAAACCATTGACTATTGGATACAGAAGGTAAAACTTTGAAATCACGTATAAATGGCAATAAATCAATTACACATAACAATAACACATCATTTTGGATGGTAAATTACATGTTTTAACAATAATAGTTTGAACATAATACCCCCGCCGCAGCAAACCTTTCGACTAAGCGAATTTCCATTTGTCTGAACTGATTTTCAATTAAATATATTTTAATAACATTAGGTTTGCTGCTACAAGGAAACTAATAAAGTGTTTTTTTTAGTAAAATATTGATAGCTTAGTACAAAATAAATAAATTTGCCAAGTTTGATCAAAATATATCCATAAACAAGCAAATTACAACATTTGACAATATTCTCCATAAGAATAACATGGGAATTTTAAATTTACAATTTTTTAAATTTTCTCCGTTACTAATAACCGAACAAAAATACTTTTATATACTAAATTATTTCTTTTTTTAAGCTCTTTAAAAGGGTCTAAAGAGAAATTGGGAAATTTTGTGGGTCAAAAGTGAGAAAACCCAATTTTTACCCCGTAAAGCCCTGTTCCCATGGTCCGATCATGCTGGTTCGCGAACTCATTCAAGTTTATCCCGCTTTACACCTTTAAACCAAATTTCATCAAAATCGGACAAAAATTACTCAAGTTATCGCGTTCACAGACGTATATATATAATATAAATCTATATATATATACATATATAAGAATTTGAACGAATGGTGTTTTTGGCCTCTTGGGACATCAAAATGAAAAAGTAAATCGGTCCCGGGTCTAGGTCTTACCATGCCACCTACGGTAATAGCTACTTCCCTAAAGGAAATTCGCTAAAACATTTGACAACAAAATGCTGTTCAAAAATCTGTTCAAAAATACTTTTACTATCCTAAAAATGGTACAAGTGCCTAAATCGACTTTCATGTAACTTAAAAACTAAAATATACTTTTGTGTTTGTTTTACTTTGCTCAAACGACTAGGTACAAATCAAAAGTAAATGACAATAAATGCAAATAACACAAATTGCAATGGCAATTGTAATAATAACACATTACAAAAACACGGGATTTTGCACTATAATTTATAAGTTTTTTATATAATAGCTATTTTATCTGTGTTACTATTGTTTAGCTATTTAATGACTATCAACCACAAAATCCAAACCAGAAAGTTGACTATTAAATCATCATTGGTGTGTAGCTATATGAGCTTAGTTCTATTGTTTTAAAATATTAATTTGAAACTGTTTTTCTTTGTGACAGCTAATTTGAGAGAACGGCTGGGCGTAGAAACTCGGTAGGGGTCTCTAAAGAAAGGTCTTGGTCTGTAGATGAGCCATCAAAAGAGAAACTTGGTAAATTCCCTTGGGGCTCTGCCCCAGTGGCCTTTAAATTCCCATCCCATGTTATTCTTATGGAGGAAAAACGGGTTTTTGTCACAGCTTATTTCAGAGAACGGCTGGGCGTAGAAACTTGGTAGGGGTCTCTAAAGAAAGGTCTTAGTCTGAAGATGAGCCATCAAAAGAGAAACAAGGTAAATTCCCTTGGGGCTCTGTCCCAGAGGTCTTTAAAGTCCCCTTTTCAGATTTGTTTACATCACGACCATATGCATACATTTACACTACTTTTTAATGAAACAGCTGTTAATATTTAAATTGTGATTTACTAAATTTGTCAAAATGAAGTATTTGCAATGGTTTTTTCTGATTTTAAAATTGATTTTCTTCTGCATCGTGTCATGTTTTGCAATATAATGTTCTATTACCAAATCAGTAAAAAATCCTAATATCACAGTAACTTTTAAAATTATTTCTTATGGAGTTAACTTATATTTATTGTATGGGTTGATTTCTGCCTTTTATACCACTTCTTGGAGATTGTACGTAGGTGATATTCTTTGGCATATTGCATATGTAGACGAAACTTGGGTTGGTGTAATTATTACAATGGAAAAGAGCGAGAAATCTTGGACAATTTCATATAGGCTAAAAATAAAAATGAATTAACACTGTGCTACATTTCTTGAGCAATCATTTAAATAACCGATTTGCAAACAATGGAAACATAGAAAAAGTCATAGTAGATAATATAAATATAAATAAATTTGTTTATTTAATAGTATTTAAATTAATTTAAAATGACTAATATTTAATATGTATATGTATGTCATAGATAAAATAGACCCATGTTAGAAAATAAGTTTATCTTTATTCAACTTAAAATTTCAAAATGGTGGACATTTTAATTTCTTAAACTGAAACTACTCGAAAATGGCTAATTTTATGAAAAGATACCATGAACACTTTTATTTAGCATTTTTAATTCCCTATAACACGATGCCAAGATCAAAAAGATAGAATAAGAAATGGCTGAAATATTACGATTGTTTAGTTAAAAAATGGGGTAGAATGAGGCAGAGGATAAACAGGTTTCCATTGGCATTCTTTTGGTCAGTTGCTGTAATAACGTCGATTATATTTACCTGCGAAATGCAGAGTTAAGAGGTCTGATGTTCAGATTTTTTTAGTTAATTTCCTATAGACAAATTTGCTAAAATGATATACTACGAGTTCATTCAATACAGCGCTATTTAAAGTATCAAATGTGAAATAGATAATACAGTAGACTCCCTCTTATCCGGACTCCTCGGGACCGAGGCCAGTCCGGATAACGGTTTATCCGGTTAAACCGACGTCCCCAAAAACTCATAAAAACGGATTGCTTAAATGCGTATTTGACTTAAATTTAGTACCTAGAGCATTGTATTTAGACACTTGATCACTATGGTCTCAAATCTTTCCCACGAGAACGGTCGTTTCAGTATCACCCACTTCCTGCCGATCTAGTCCGGTTAAACCGATGTGCTGATAAAAAATGTCCGGTTAAAGAGATGTCATTTCCGCCGAGTGTATTCCGGTTAAGACGATGTCCGGTTAAAAGGTGTCCGTATAAGAGGGAGTCTGTATTGGAAAATGTATTAAGATCTTGCCATTTTTAGTTTATACATAACAGATAATTTATTAACTATTTAATTTATTAACAGGGGTGGTGTGTCGCGGCTGGTCTCCTTATTTAAAGTGGTGATCCCTGCGTCTCTCCGCATGATTGGAGGCTCGGCAGCACATGCTACCCACAAATCAGTTAATCCGGCACGGGCCTGAGCATGGAGTCTCCCCTGCCTCACAGTGAGAAGCCAACTTCTCACTGTGAGGTTGGGGAGAGTCTAGGCTCTTCAAGTTCGGCCCCTCCCCAGTTGTCGGGAAACGAAATAATAGAAACCTGTGTATCGCTCATTTAAATATGCGCTCTCTAAACACAGGTTTCGATGAGATGACTGCACTGGCAATTGACTTTGATTTTGATGTGTTCGGTATTTCTGAAGCTTGGCTTAAGCCGGGTTCACTTTCTGATCACTATGAGATACCTGGATACGTACTCCTCAGGGCTGACAGAGCTGGAAAAGGAGGTGGAGGTGTTGCCCTGTACATTAAGCAAGGCTTGATCTTCCAAAGAAGGGAGTTAACAGGAGTCGATCCAGGCATAGAATTTTTCTCGGTGGTCCTTCAAACAAAAGGTGCTAAACTCGCCGTAGCCATTGTGTACAGACCACCGCAAATTAGCTATACTTGTCTTGGTTCCTTGTTTCGGGCATTGTTTGTAGACATTGCAGCTGAAATTGACTCCGTCATATGTTTAGGTGATACAAACATTGATCAACTTCCTGTTATGAAGCGAAACATTTCCGTCGTCTGCTGAAAATATATGACACTGTTCAACATATAACTGAACCCACAAGAGTCACTTCCAAGTCAGCCACACTAATTGATCACATTATCACTAATAAATCTACTCAACTGGATATGTGTGGCGTAATTGATGCGTCAAGTATATTTTATTTTAGATTATAGGAAAAAGAAAATCACCGACCATAAGTTAATTTACTGTAAATTAAAATGCAAACAAGAAAAAAGTTCAGCGAAATTAATTACTTATAGAGATTTTAAACACTTTAACGTTAATGATGCTATTACCAGACTGGCAAGTGTACAGTGGGAAAAAGTAAAAGACATGACTGGAGTAGATTGTATAAATGAATTTATTACAAGCAATGTGAAAGACATTTATGACGCATTAGCACCTCTAGTAACAAAACGAGTTACGAAGAGGATATCACCTTGGAGAAATGTGGAAGTGATCATGTTAACGAAATTAAAAAATAAACTTAGAACTAAGTATAAGAAAACTAGACAAGATAAGGATTGGACGGAGTTCAAAAAAATAAGGAATAGACTAAATGGTGTAATATGGAAGGCAAAAAAGAAATATTTTACTGATAACCTTGTAGACTGTAAAGATTCGAGAAAATTTTGGAAATGTTTAAAACAGAGTGATCTAATTGGAAAAAACTGTAACACACAACTCCCAAATACTTTTAAAGTTGATGACATGAATGATTACTTTGTTAAAATGGGATGTTTCTTTGATGCAGACTCACGATTAATTGGTTCTTATAACAAAGAAAGGAAGAAAGGAATAACTAATTTATTTAACTTTAAAAAAGTCTCAGAGAAGGATGTTAAAACGGCAATAAATGAAATAACCTCTAGAGCAGTTGGAGTTGACGACTTGAGTATTTTAATGATTAAAGCAGTTTGTCCTTACGCAATTGGTGCCTTAACTCACTTGATGAATGAATCATTAGGATCAGGCAAATTTCCTCAGGCATGGAAAACTAGTATAGTCCACCCATTGCCAAAAAAATCTAATCCTACTGACTTCAGTGAGCTTAGACCTATATCAGTCTTGCCTGCGATATCAAAAGTACTGGAAAAATTAGCAATAAAACAAATTCTAGAACATTTAGAAAAATAACAAATCCTTCCAAAATTACAGTCAGGGTTTAGAAGAAACCACAGTACCTGCACTGCATTAGTGAATATGTTTGCAGACTTGTTTGAGGCGAGGGACCGGGGCAGGTGTAGCTCTGTTGTGATGCTTGACTATTCACAGGCGTTTGACTCTATAAGCCACAGTTTACTTCTTGCTAAATTGGGACATCTTGGTTTTATGGATAATGCAATTGCTTGGATGCAGTCGTACTTGGAAAAAAGAGAACAGGTGACTAGAGTGGGAGCTGATGTTTCACTTCCCCTTGACAAAGTCCGGGGAGTGCCGCAGGGGAGCTGTCTGGGTCCCATTTTATTCACCCTGTACACTGCAGACATATCCAATTGCGTGCACTTCTGCAATGTGCACGCCTATGCAGATGACGGTCAGATGCATTTATCCTATGATGTCAACTCAATTGACCAAGCTGTTGTGAGAATGAACTTGGATTTGGCGAATGTCAGTGAGTGGTCCATAAAGCATGGTCTCAAGTTAAACCGAGAGAAATGCACTGTTCTTCATATTGCTCCGCCCAACTATGTTCAATTGATCATTGATGGAGACGTGCAGGTAAAACTTGATGACGTGGAGTTGAAGGTGAGCCACACTTCGAGGACTTTGGGCGTAATACTGGACAGTGGTCTTACCTTCTCTGATCATATCACCCATGTTTCCCAGCTGGCGTTGGGTAGATTGCGGAGTCTGTACAAATGCCGAACCATCCTACCTGAGTCAGCCAAGATTCAGCTGATTCAATCAATTGTCTTGTCAGTGCTCTACTATTTTTTTCCTGCATATGGCAACAGCATCACAAATGAGGGCATGGAAAGGATTCAAAAACTTCAGAACACCGCAGTAAGATTTATATATGGTCTGCGGAAACGCGATCATAAATCTGAATTTGAAAAAACTGCCGGTCTTTTGCCCTCAGCAGCCGTATGCAGGATGCAAACCTGCACTCTGGTTCATCGGGTACTGGTCAAAAAAGAACCAGCTTACCTGATGGAAAGACTGGTCTCCCGCGATCGGGTGTCTCGGTGCAATACCCGACAGGAAAAGCTGTTTCACTTCCCGAGAGTGAGACTGGAGATTGGCAGGAGAGGCTTTTCATACTTTGGGCCAAAGTTGTATTATGACCTCCCCTGTGATCTTAAATTGCTGGGTGTTCCAGCTTTTAGAAATAAGCTAAAAGAAATGTATAGAAAGGACCTCAAATTTTGTAAATAGATTATGTACTTTTTGTTATTAGTTTTATTTAGTATTAGTAATTAAATTGACAAGAGTTATCCTGTAAAGCAGTATGTACTGAGGAACGCTTGCTAAATAAAGGCATTTTTATTTATTTATTTATTTATTATTTATTTAATCATACACAATCATTGACGAATTGTGGATATTGGATAGGCATGCACTTTGGATGCGATACTCCCAGGTGTGGATTAACGTCAACAATAGTGAGTACTACGACTATCCGCCGTATTATCCTGATAATTAGTCAAATTCGTATATATACCAAGGCAAAAATGTGGTTTGAATTCCACTATGAACTGTAGGTCCCAAGTTAGTTGTCATTATAGCTGTATAGGCTATTAATTAACAGCTGTGTGTCTCAGGAATATGTCGGCCTTAGTCACCTACAAGACTACAAGATCGCACCACTCATCCTACATCTCCATTCATACTTGGCTTCTTTGTATGGTCACCATCATTGA
Source organism: Macrosteles quadrilineatus (assembly GCF_028750875.1). Lineage (NCBI taxonomy): Eukaryota > Metazoa > Arthropoda > Insecta > Hemiptera > Cicadellidae > Macrosteles > Macrosteles quadrilineatus. Next base: position 14,484,468 of record NW_026542594.1, read on the forward strand.
AAAGTATTAAAGTATTAATGGGAAGGTAGATGGAAAATAAAACTGAAACAGCATGTTAGGTATAAAGATAGCATAGCCTGAATATTTTCCATTTAATTATGTAACATATAACACAGTAATTTAAAGGTTTTTAAAACGACTGAATAAATTATACACAAATTACTTTCAAATAGCTGTGTTATTATCACCTACATTTTGATTTGCAATTTGAACATTTCAAAGTTAAGTTCATAATAAAAAATAAAAAAAACTGCAGTATATATACAGCACATTATAAACGAACAAAGCAACATGGAATTTGAATGTATATACGATGAATATAATGTAGCCAAAAAATGATCACAAGAGAATAAGCCAAAACTTCAAAGAACTCTAATGGAATAACGGTATTAGCACTCTGACACATACTTTCTCCCATAAGTTTATCAACAACCTTTATCATGTGTAAGCGGTGAGAGTAAAATATACGGAAATGAGATTTGTACAATTTTGTTCAGAATTTAAAGGACTATAACATACTAAATTTTTATCAAAATCGTTCAGGCCATTTTTGGGAAAATCTGATTTTCCGTTATTTTATGGAGTTTTTATGGGGAAATAACATAATTTACAATAACTTTTGAACCGTAAGGCTTGAGCCAATTCGTCTAACTAGAGTAAAAGTTTACAAATTTTGAGCATCTAGCATTTTTTAATGAGCAATAAAGTGTAAAAACAATAATGACTATTTCTTTAGTTACAACATATTTCCCATACCGCACGTCATCGGAGTTATTATTACTATGTTAACTTGTGTCTCTTCTTTTGGAAGAACCTTTAAATAGTATTAAAATCGTATTGGCGAATCTTTTGTGGTAAACACTGCCACGATTTAATCAGTGTAAAGGAGATAAAATCGACGCTTTTATTTGAGAAAAATATCCGTTTGTTAAGAAGGCACGTTCTTACTTCAAAGGGAAGTCCAACCTTAACACTGTAAATTTTATTTTTTTCTTGACTACTTTTTTGACTTTTTTAATTATAAAATTAAACTGTCATAACCTAACCAAACTAACCCACCTTGCTGATAGTGAATAATTTATAAATAAAAAACTTTTTCAAACAAAACGTTTTTAAACGCCCTAAAAAGTAGAAAAAAGTGTTTATGGTTAGATGGAAATCAACTTCCCGTTGAGCATATGCCTGACGCTGACGTAGTAGTCTTGCCGATCCGATTTACAAACCTGCGTAGCTCGCTTACGCCATTTGGCTAATCTTGCCGATTTACAAGTCTTCGATTCATGTTGAAGCTTAACTTGTCTTGTTTTCTTCTCTTTCTCTAGCCGTAGCTTGCGTTGGGAGGCTGTCTCCTTCCAATAAGCCGTGGATTGAGCATATGCCTGACGCTGACATAGTAGTCTTGCCGATTTACAAACCTGCGTAGCTCGCTTACGCCATTTGGCTAATCTTGCTGATTTACAAGTCTTCGAATTATGTTGAAGCTTAACTTGTCTTTTTTTCTTCTCCTTCTCTAGCCGTAGCTTGCGTTGGGAGGCTGTCTCCTTCCAATAAGCCGTGGATTGAGCATAGGCCTGACGCTGACATAGTAGTCTTGCCGATTTACAAACCTCCGATTCCTGTTGAAGCTTAACTAGTCTTTTTTTCTTTTCCTTCTCTAGGCGTCGCTTGCGTTGGGTGACTGTCTCCTTGACCATAATATGAGTTATCATGCAATACCCATGTAGCACAGATGGTTGGGCCAACGTTGGCCAACTGTGGGACAGTTGGTCGATGGTTGGTTGGAGCTTCCACAACCAACCAACCGTTGTCCAACTGTATATCTCGTAGTTGGGCCAACCAATATTTACAACTGTGGACCAACATCGGTTCATTGTTAATGAAATACATTAATATGCATTGTTGGGTATCATACATCAAGCCAACCGTTGTCCAACCGTTTTTCACTCCGTTGGACCAACAAAAGATACTTTTGTTGGACCAACGATGGTCCATAGTTGAGTTTACACGACTTTCATTCTCTGGGTCTAGCTTTCACAACATAATTATAATAAAATATCTGGTTTTACAATACCTTTATCAGTTCCAAAAGTTTCCAAAAGTTTTTGGAACTGATAAAGGTATTGTAAAACCAGATATTTTACATATTACAGTTCCGGGGCTACAACAATGAATTTTAATAATTATAATAATGCAAATATTTTTTAAATTAATATTCTTTAACTTATTTGCAACAATTTAAGGGGAAAGAGTAATTAATCATATAACAGTCAATTATAATAGCATTAATAATCTAACGGTAATTAATTAATCTATATTCAAATACCAGTATCCTCTCTAACTCCAAAAAAAAAATAACTACTTATGATGCCTTAACAGATTAACAGAATCATATTATACTGTGTAGTATCAAAAATGTTTGAAGTATTGCGACCATTGCAACTGTCGGCTACTCTTTCACCACTTGAAAACTCTCTGTATCAACAATCACAGATAGCTCAGTGGTAAGGTAAGAGGCTCATAAGTCGAAGGACCCGGGTTCGAGACCCGTCTGGGCCAAAAAATTTTGTTCCAGCTTTTTTTCAAAATTTGTTTTTATGAACTATTTAATCAATTTACTCAACTAATAATTATGCTTTTCGTACTAAATCTTTATTATTTTGTGTGAAATAATTTTGGTTGGGCCATTGTTGGACAAAGGTTGGCTGGAAAACAGTTTAAAGAGGTGACATTTCTACCGTTGGCCAACTGTGTGGCTCCACAATTTACCAACGTTGGCCCAACCATCTGTGCTACATGGGTATTCACAAATAATTGATATTATTACATGTTTACAGTTCGTTAATCCGAAAACTCACAATATATAATAATTTAACTATAGTTTGTTATGGAATTTCTCTGCAATGCATTCACTCGAAATATTTATTGTTTACTTTATAGAATACTAAATTAACAAAAATTGACATTATTTACAAACACCTTGATACCTGCAATCAGATTGTTTATCTTTATTTTGAAATGTTTGTTTGTATAAAGAATCTCTTGGGAGCATAACCTGTACCTCTTAACCTCTGCTCTTCGAACTGTCAAATTTAAGTATTTACAGCTGACTTAAATTAGTTGTTATATTTACATCCTTTTAAAATGTAAACATGAAAAATTTGGAAGCCCATGGGGCGTAGCCCAAGGGAAATATGAAAATTAAATGATATAATATTGCATTGTCATGCATTTGTGAGCTATGTTTCAAATTTCAAGTCTCTAGCTTATCGGGAACATCGTTTAAAATTGATATCAAAATTTGTAGGAAAGAAAGCTAATAAAAACAAGCCCATGGGGCGTAGCCCGAAAGGAAATATGAAAATTAAATTATATAATATTGCAATGTCATCCATTTGTGAGCTATGTTTCAAATTTCAAGTCTCTAGCTCATCGGGAAGTATCAAAATTTGCAAGAAATCGATTTAATAAATACAAGCCCATGGGGCGTAGCCCAAGGGAAATATGAAAATTAAATTGTATAATATTGAATTGTCTTCCATTTGTGAGATATGTTTCAAGTTTCAAGTCCCTAACTCATCGGGAAGTTAGTATAAAATCGGTTGCAAAATTTGTAGTGGACAAGAAAGTGACCTAATAAAAACGTTTTAAAAAATCGACTGAAGGTTTACTAATTGAAAAAATAGTTCTGTTCATAAAATAAAATTATAAATGCCTCAAATTCTTGCAAAAGGTGTACCGACTACAGTTAATCTCATTCTAAGCTAAATCGTTGACAAAAAGTTAACGCTATCAGAAGGGATCGATCCGGCTACCTTCATTCATCAGCAAGGAACGCTTCCACTACCACCACCGAAGCCGATGGCTAGCTGCATAACGTTACCGTATCTTTGCTTGTGGTAATGGTGTTCCCTCGAGAGAAGAGATCTAACAGCTGACGTCATCGAAGGTTCTTCTATTTCTCCCTTGAGTAAATACCAGACTCCCAGGGGTCCAGTTTATGAAAGGCTGACGGGACGCACAATTCTATTGACTGTCAATTACTGTCATGGCATGACGTCACTCTCTTCTCTTAAGGGAACACTTAGAGAGCACAGACCATTACCGCAACGATACGAAACGAAATGAATCTATCTGTGTTCGTGGTGTAGTTAGTGGATCGCGTACTCGTACTCGGCTGAAGTCCAAAAGGTAACCAGATCGGATTCTACAAGTAACACGATCTTTTTGTCAAAGATTTTGCTTAGAATGCGATTACTCTTAACTATACACATTTTTTGTTAGAATTGAAGGCATTTATAATTTTATTTGAACAGAACCTTTTTTCGATTAGTAATCATACCTAACCTTCATACGATTTTTTCATCATCAGCAAGTTTGGTTGGTTAGGTTAGGTTATGACAGTTTAATTTTTAATTAAAAATTATAAAATTAATTTGATATTTTTCTCAATTTAATAATTAAGTGTCATAATTAATGTCATGGATTTATGGACCATCAATATGACGTCACAGAGGGCTCCCGTGTAACAAACATACTGCTCAAGCGCTACAACGCATTAGTTGCATCCTGTCCACACACTGTTAATATATACCGAATTGCGGCATGGTGCCACTATTAAAAACTAGAGTGTTTGATGTTAAATTCAAAGTAAATTCATTAGACATATCGATGTACACAAGGTATTGGTACCTTCCTTCATCCACTGGTGGCCGCAGTTTGAAAGGTGCCACAATTTGGTGTTTGCGAGTATTTGGTAAAGACCCGTATGTGTGTGTGTGTGTGAGTGGGGGGGGGGGGGTGTGTACAGACCTACAGTCCACACCTTTAGTCCGATTTTGATGAAATTTGGTGTATAGGTACTTATCTATGGTACCTTATCTCCAGACGTTTTTTCATATTTTTTTAAATTTTGTGTTTAATGGGGATTTTTCCGTAAAAATCCATAAAATAAGGGTAAATCAGATTTTCTCAAAAATGGCCCGAATGATTTTGATAAAGATTTAGTATGTTATAGTGCTTTAAATTCTGAACAAAATGGTACAAATCCCATATTACTGTAAAAATTACGACTTAAAAGTTATTATATAACTTATGTTATTTTCCCATAAAAATCCCATAAAATTACTAAAATAATGTTTTAGAAAAAAACCCCGGTTTTGATTAAAATTAATGTGTTATGGTCCTTATAATTCGAAACAAACTAAGGCAACCCCCATTACTCTAACAATTACGGTTCAAAAGTCATTGCAACTTTGACGAGCGTTTGAAATGGAATATTCATACTACTTATCTCAGAAACAAAATTCGGAAATATATTTTTGCTTTCAAACAGATGAATGAAATATTATCAATAATTTTGTAATTTTAATAATTGTATTTTGCCAGTTCTGATTACATTATTCTATATTATGTTTTTGTCTAAGAACATTCAGTAAAATGTGAGCTTTAATTTTGAGCAACAGTATTAATTATTAAGATCGGACGTACGTGAAGCACGCTACTGAATCACGAATCAACAATAATAATTAATTATTTTAACACTTATCTGTAATCAATGATACGTAACTCCATTTTTAGTTATTCTACATGTCTTAGTCATAAAATAGGACGTCCCCTTAAAACAATGCTTTCATTTGAGATGTTGACCATCATTTGAATCAGTTAAGTTCAAGATACTGTCTGTAAGCTTATTACTCAATTATTACCATTATTGTGAATACTATGTTGATCCGGGCAACGCCGAGTTTTGCTGCTAATATTGTATTAATATTTTGATTAAATCAAGTCAAAACCATTATAATATATTTAATTAAAGGCAAGTGCTTGCCTCTCCTTAGCTGAAATAATATTAATAATTTTCTTATGCGATACGGATAAGTCGCCTTATATTCTTCCTAATAGGTTATAAAAAGAACATCTCGTCTCCTAGAAACAACAAAAATACATCTTGTGTGTCATCTCTGAAATCATCATATAAAAACTGAAAAATACCCCCGAAGGTCTTACTTTCAATAACGGATTCCCTCCCAATACTTTTGTTTCGACAACGTTTACGATGCTTAAGAAAAAGTAAAATAAATAGTTAAGCTTCTTTACTTATTCACTCTGAGAAACTACATGTATGTCTGTAAAAAATTCGGTCAGACGCGTGGCCTTGCCACACCTGTCGCTACCCCAAGCCACACCTGTGGCTACCCCAAGCGACTCGAGTGGCCGCGCATAATAAGGCTCTAACCACTCTGCGTTTTAAAAACGTACCACTGTTTTTGCTTGTTTTGTTTTAGAGTTTCGTGTTGTTAGGTTGGCTGGGTGATCGGTTGGGGTGGGACTCGTCAAATTAGAGGCAAGATCAAGATGGCAATCATCCTGTTGTTTTGTTGATAGGTAGTAAACAAAAATATGTCAACATTATTATTGCAATACAAGTTTATTTATTTATTTTATGAGCAAGAGCAACCCATTTTAACAAGCAACCGATGGTTGTTCTTTTAATGAAATGCCATAGGGCTACACCCAAGACTTTATTTACTATCAAAAACAATTTATAATGTTTCAAAACAACTTTAAATGCACAGGTTTTAACGTGCAATAACTTAAATAAGTTTATGATATAAGTCCTTGAAATAACGGATAAACTCAAATAAATAGTATGGTTCAATGGTTAGGTTAAGCCGGGTTTTCCTAGGCGCGGAATCGGCGAGCGGAGAGAGGAACGCGGAGAGCGGACTCCACTTGTCTTAGGCAATTTAATGTTACTGTTTTCCTAGAAGCGGAGCGGAATGCCATGTTAATTTCAATTCCGCTCTCCGCATTCCTCTCTCCGCTTACGCGTCTAGAAAAACCCAGCTTTAGAATGAATTGGAATTTGGCAGCATCCCACCAACCGATCACACGGCCAACCTCACATCACGAAACACCGAATACAAACCGGCAAAAATAGTGGCCCGTTTATCTTTAATGTTTAACCAGAGCCAGAGCGTAGTGACTCCAGTTATAATCTATATCTCAATATGACCCCACTGACCCGGAATGGCTTAGTTATGACAGTTTTATTTAAAAAAAAAAATAAAAACTTATTTTATAATTTAAAAACAATCCTACTAATATTATAAATGAGAAAGTTTGGATGTATAGATGTATGGATGTATGTATGTTTGTGACAAGTAAACACGAAAAATACTGGTCGGATTGGGCTGAAATTTGGCATGATGATAGCTCACATTCCCGATTAACATATAGGCATTCTTATCTCAAAAATCCTTTTGGGCTTCGCCCCAGTGGCTCTGCAGTTCCCCATGTTAACCTTATGAGTATTCATATTTAAAGGGAATTAAAGAATTTAGCCAGCTCTTTCAACTAAAGAGTTGGTTCTATGATATGCAAAAGCATTTAAAATTTTTAAGATTTACCAACAGGGTGCAGCACTATTATTTTTTTCATTATTTATGAAAACAGCTAATTTGAACTAAAGTAGCAACAAAACACTGTGATACACAATGAGAGCTATCAAAGGGGTCTGACTTAGGGGAGGTACGAATGAGGCATTTAGTTCAAAATTCCTCCGCGAACAGCGCTGTAGTAGAGAGCACTTTGTCAATGAAGGTTTACTATTCGCAAAAATAGTTCTGTTCATAAAATAAAATTATAAATGCCTCAAATTCAATTTTATAATTTTTTAATTATAAAATTAAACTATCATAACCTAACCGAACTAACCAAACTTGCTGATAATTAAATAATATAAAAAAGATTAGGAATAGAAAAAATAATTATGTTTATTAAATAAAACTAGAAATTGCTCAATTAAAATTTTATAATGACTTAATAATAAAATTAAACTGTCATAACCGAACTAAACCAACCAAACTTGCTGATAATGAAAAAATCTGTGACAAAAAGTTAATGCAACCAGCGAGATTCGAACCCGGGACCTTTTGCACGCCAGCCCGGCACGCTAACCACTAGACCACCGAAGCCGTTGTCCACAATCCGTATTGTTACGGTAATAGCGTTCCCTCAGCTAATAAGAAGCCCACAGCTGTCATCGTAGCCTCTTCCGTACCTCCCCTGAGTAAATACCCTATCAAAGTAGGATTGTTTACAGTTATGTTTATGTTTTTAATTTCAATTTATGATATTTTGCGAATTTTTAATATTCTATCTTTCTCTATTGTGTAGGTGAAGTAGTATAACATTATGGCTATGGTAGATGTGTAATACTATCGCATACTGTAAATTTGAGGAAGCAAATTTTCTCAAACCGTGTTTTCTCACATCGCAAACGCAAAGATCGGGTATAACTGCAATAAGTATTTTATACTTATTTGCCAACCCCGTACGAAGGACGGGTACTCTGCTAGTATTTTATAATTAAAAAGTTAATTTTATAAGTAAAAATAAAATAAAAAATTAAATATTTTCAACAGCGGTTCTAGCCAGGGCTCTCTAGCCCTGGGTTCTAGCAGCGAACGCTGACACTACAAGATATGTTAGCCTTAGTCCCTCCCGTGTGCCCCACCGCCACTGACCCACCCATGGATAATCAGCTGTTCCCAGAGATTGTATTGTTTTGGTTTTGTTACTCTTCTTTTCCAATGAATTAAGTTACATAATAAACAGAAACAAAACAAACAACAACCGCTTTGCTTTGATTGAAGTAGTCTTATCTTATGAAAACACCAGCGGCCACGGCCAGCCACTACCTCTGTAGATATTTTACGTTCAATTCAAGTTCAAGGTAATCAAGGTAGGTAACTGTCTAGTCAATAAATTATTGCCATTTTTATTAACGACACTTTCTGCCCAGGCAGGACACTTTTGCAAGCATTATTGAAATAGGCCTAGTCCTAGTCTTATGAAGTGTTTTTTTACAGGGTTTTAATTGTCTTTAGGTAAGTTAATGTGAACCAACATCTCAATTCATTATAAACCTAAACTTTACCTTCCTAATCTAACCTAACTTCAAAACACTTCACTTAATACAGTCCCGAATTCGCATAAAGTTCGATCCACTCACCACCTTGATATGCCGAAATAAGAACTAACCTAACTTAAGTTTAAGTTACATGCAATTTCTCAGTTCATTCCTCTTGTAAATGGCTAAGTTAGGCTACCTTGTTTATTTAAAAGTTGTATATTTAAATAAGCAGTGATATCTTCAGTAATAGTTATTTGTGCAACTATAGTGGAATAGAATACAGAATAGGACCGGAACCAGTTCGAGTCGGGTGGGGCGGGGCATGTGGCATCCAATCAGCTTTTAGAAAACTGTCCACTGTTGCCAAGTTGTGCCACGCACTCAGTCTCTGCCCGATAGCCGACTTGTGCGTTTCTAGTATACCCTCATGTTTTGTCAAAAATTCGTCTATGAATGAACTGTGTTTCGCCCAATGAATACGGACAACAGTACGCGACGTGGACGACCACGAGTACACGTGAAACGTTTGCGATATCGTAACGTCGGACGTGGTGTTCCTTTACGTTCCTTTACGTAAGGTAAATATGTTGATAGGCCTATATAAAAATGTCATTGTCCCTTAAAAATTTTATATAAGTTTCATACGTCAATATTTTCTTTTGTAAATATTTTTATGTAACAATTTCCAGTGCAATGTAATAATATTTTCTAATAAAAATAGTTAAACTTATGTCATTTTGGCAATAAATTGGCAGTTATGTTATCTATTTCCCTTTTTACCTGGTATGTTTTTTGAGGATTTCTAGAGTACCTACATTAGAAGTTTTTTTTTTATAGAAGAGTGAATATATCGTATGACTATTTTAATGAATACAACACATAACGTAATGTATGTAAACGTTAGTTCAATTTTCTTAAATTCAATATAAAACTAACGGACTTTTTTGTCAAATCACAATATTACAGAAATATCTTCGTCACTATTGAGCTACCTGTTCTCCGTAAGTTTAAGTTCAGTCGAGTGGCAATAATAAGATTAACGGAGTGAGGGTCACAATAGGTGTTCAAAGAAAGGCAGCTTTGGGGTAATTGCTAAACATTGACCAACTTCGTTTCCTAAACACAACCAAACTATTGCTGTAAATGTTTAATATGGAAGATTTTACCTACCTTATTTCCATGTTAATTTGTTTTATGTATCAAACTATAAGCAGGGCAACAATTTACAAAATTTTTAGAACTGCTATAAAAGTTTTTGGACCATATGTATTCATTTGCTCTTATTGTTACGGCGATTTGTTTAAAAATTGGGGTTGACAAACGTTTGACTATAGGCAACATATTTCCAGAGACTTGTAAAGGTGACCTATGTAAAATGTATTTTCATTTTATATTTATTAATTGTATGTTAATTAATATTTTTAATATTTTTCAAAAACTAAATCTAGTAGCGGTTTAAGTCATTAATTGTGCAAATAATCTATCCATAATCATGTAAGGGATGAATGTATCTTCATGTGATATAAACATGACAACACTAACCGATACCGCCAAAAAATTAATAATTTGTAGTGTTAAACTACCCTACAAGTGGGAAGACAGAGTCAGAGGGATGCCCGCGCCCGCTCCCCGGCTCTAGGTGAAAGTCAGCTCACCAGCCAAGAACGAAGTGGCAACGTCGCATCCCCTACCTCCTCAGTAGGCCAGTCCTATTCTGTATTCTATTCCACTATAGTGAGAAAAGTGAGCGATTGACTCACTCGAGAGAAATCCTTACTCACGAGCCGTAGGCGAGTGATGAATGGTTTCTCGAGTGAGGCAATTGTACTTTGAACTCGAGTTGCACATTATACTTTTCCTACAGTTACCATAAAACAAATAAATTGGTGAAGAAACATAACCTATTTTTACACAGAAGTGAACTTTTAATATAACATTTAATGTGAAGTGACAAATACAACAGTACAACAGCTGACCAGCTGATTTACAGCCAGTGCTGCCAACGTATTTCGCGCGCATACGGCGTTGCCTGCATGTTACGCGCTCACTATTTCGTGCCTTCACGTTGAAAATCTGGAGTGAGACAAAGTAATTAGAGTGAGACAATGTTAACATTGTCTCACTGATGAGCGAATTGGCCACTTTGCTTTCTCAAATCAGTGAGAGAACATGTACATTGTTAGGTAACTGTAGGAAAAATTCATTAACTTAACTGGAAAATAACAGTATAAAGTAATTTGGATTCAGGAGGTAAAAACAAAAAAAAAAAAAACTATAAATAAGATAGCCTAGGCCTATCAAAATTAAAAATTTGTGTGGAGGTACAGACCTACCTATACTAAATAATGGGTCACCGGATTTTATCCCCCTGGAATTTTACTCCCTGGGCCAAGCTAACGTCACCATGACGTAAGTTAGTAACCTGAGCGCTCTAAAGTTTGTTCGCGGGCGAAATTTAACCCCCGCGGATTTGTAGTTAAGTCTAATGGGTAAAACTGAACTTATACTACTTATGTTATATTGACATTTTTTTGCCTTATCTACCTAAATTAGACTATTTTAAGCACTTTTTACCATTGGCACTTTTGGGGGAAACACCTATTTCAGCCTGAAAATCACGTTCGTTTGAAAATCAAGAAAAATGCTAGAGATCAGTGATTTTTGGGGCTTGATAATTTTCTTTTTAACTTAGGGTGGGTTTTTTTTATTATTAGTCCATTTTAAACACTTTTTTGGCAAATGCCGTTTTCACCCAGGAAACCAGGTTTGAAAATCGTAAAAAATAGTAAAGTACAAAAAATTACCCCATTTTTGGGTAAACCAAATTATTAAATATATAATAAACTTACTTAACCTAACCTAACCCAACCTAACCCATGCTTAGGTTAACAATGTGCCAAAATGACCGATTTTGGGTAAACCCTGGTTATGCTAGGTTAGGTTAGTATTAAGTTATTGACACGTAGTAAAAAGTAGTTGGGTACCTACCTACAGTTTCTTAACTTAGCTATGATAATACCGATTATTAGTAAACCTTCATTCGATGTTTTCACTATCAGCAAGTTTGGTTGGTTAGGTTAGGTTATGATAGTTTAATTTTATAACTGATATAGCTGGTAAATATATCGATTATTAAACAATATTTTAAATTTGATAGTTTCAATAGATATGAGGGCAATTCCATGGTGTCGGACGTAAAATTCATACAGGTTTTTTTTATTTTCTTTCCTAAATTATTGCAGTTAGCATTTACGGTAATATTTCAAATTTCAACTACAGTAGAGTCCCGCAAACTCGGCACTCGATAGCCCGGCAGTCTGGATAACTCGGCCATCACCTGGCTCAGAAAATTAGTGATTTTTTGAGTCCGAGTTAAGCTGGATTCAAGTCAGCTTAGTCAAATTATTCGCAAATGGTACTAAGGATTTGTTGTACTATATCTGATGACTTAATACTGACAATATAAATATAAATAAAAAAAGGTGGTTAAAAAGTTAAATTGTTCTGATTTTTAACCCTAGTTCCCGATAACCCGGCATTTCACAAACTCGGCACCCTTCCAGTCCACATTACGCCGAGTTTGCGGGACTCATCTGTACTTCAATTGATAGAGCTATCAATAAGGAACATTTTGATATAGGCTATAAAAGTGCTTTTAAATATTAATTACTAATTAATAATAAAATAAGTATCTCTGGTGTCGGACGTAAACCGCTGAGAATCAACCGCTGTGACTTAAATTAAGATGTGTTAAAAATGTATGAATTCTTTTCACTTAGACTTGCAATAAAAATTGTAGTGGTAGGTACTAATAGATAAGCTTTGAAAACATGAAAATTTTTTATTGATTGAAGATCTGGTTTTTTATTAATAAAATATAAACTTTGGTGTCGGATGTAAAATTTTTGTTGTTGGACGTAAACTGTCTGACTTAAGAAATGATTTGGGGGAGCTAGAAAGTAAAATACAGGGATAGAAACTACAAATGTGATTTTTATTGGCTAAATTAACATGTGATGGACATTTTAAAGATACATATGGCCAAAGAAACTTATATGGGCCTACTTAATACAATCATTGAATTTATACTGCTCCCTAGTTCCTCCGCTAGGAATTGGTGGTCCAATTTTCTTTGTTTGTGACATCTTTCAAGGTAGGTAAGAAATGCAGTCTTCATCTTTGGGCCAGTAGTAATATTTGCCAGTCTTTGAAAGATGCATTACTTTTACTTCTACTTCATTTTCATCATGCTTCACTTGTTTGACTTCACCTGGGTAGAATACATCTTCATACTTGACCATCCAACCCAGTCAAAAGGCTGGATATCACTAATTTGCAGAGTAGGAACTGGTTCTTCTTCTACCTCTTCATTTTCGTCACTTAGCCTATATCAGAGTCAAAAGCAAGTCCTTTTAAAATCCTCACATTTCTCATAACAAGGTCTGTACTAGTCTCCCTAACTATTATGTAATGCTGATCAGTGACCGTTACACAGTGCACAGAATGAGTATCTGGCACTGGCACTGCTGAATACCACAACTGTTCAACTTCAGTTAAAGAACTGTCTACTTATTCTTTGGGAATAAAAGCTATTGTTATGTTTGGGTTTCTTTCAACTTCTACTGTTGCAAATTGGCTAGCTGTACTGACAACACAATTATCATTAGCTTTAACGTAATTCCATACACTCCTCTTGATAGTCCCACCAATCCCATCTACTAGTCTACTACACCCTTACCATGGGATGTTGCAAAAAAGTGCAACCTTCTTCTTCCCATCTTCAAAGAATATTATTACTTAATGGTTTGAATTGTTATTATCTCTATCAGCTGTTGAAAGTTTTTGAAATTGTTTATAATAGAAAGGCAGGCAAACTTCAGACAGTTTATGAATTTATTTATAAATAAAAAAAAATATCTATTATTCAGTCAACAATAAATAAACTAGTTACATTTTAAGAAGTCATTAAAATTATTAAAAAGAAGAGTGGAAAATATTTTAATTGTTGTTAATTGGTTGTTATGGGAACCAAATACATTAGGGGTCGGACGTAAAATAATATTTTACGTCCGACACCTATCTAATAAGTAATGATACAAGATGATTATTTTTTTCTAATATATTTTGTTAAAGTACATAACAAGAGGGTTTAAAAACCAAACTTTCATGTATGAAAAAAATTTTTGTGAGTCAGCAAAAAACTAAATGTACGTTTTTGGTGTCGGACGTAAAATTAAAACTGGGCCATACTTAGACTTCAAAAATCCTTTTTAGATTTTATTTATTTTTTTAATGTAATCATACCAAAAGTTAGCTTACTTTATTCAATGAGGTTTTGAACCATAAGTGTTTTACCTTTAATCTCTATGATAAGTATATGTATATTTTTTTTGTTTAGGACCGTACTTCTAATTGTTGAAAAAGTTGAAAATATATTTGTTTTCAAAGCTATAAACATAGATAAAAGGAGTATAGACACAGATACCCCACGAGATAGGGAAGTCGTGAACGCTGTATTTGAGCTAGTGCAGTTGCTGTTTTGGCGTTTCAGGCCCGCAGCGTTGCCAGTTCGTGCAGCGCAGGGACGGAAATTCTCCCAGTTTCCCACGGAGTGAGAGAGACAGACTGAATGGCAGTGGCGCGCAGCGCGCAGCAGTAGTATGCGTCGTAGCGGCCCTCTCTACAGTTGACACTACACCTGATACGACTTGTGTCCATAGCATTTGAGCTACTCACTCAGAATACAAAATATGAAATCCGTTCATTTTTTAATTATATTTCAACCTGCAACGAGAAATATGTCTCGATTTAGAAGCAATATAAAGGAAACTCACGTTTTAACAACTAACTAACTATTTTTATATTCGTAAATCAAACTGTATCATGATTTAATGAAACATAAAAAAAATGTATATACAGTTTGAACCGTTTGATAATTTGAGCATTAAAAACCAGGGCTTAATCATGAATATGAATATGAATTATGAATGAATGGTAAACGTACAACAATATTCAACCAATTAATGTTATGTTTGTTACACAAAGTCTTTAAAATTTTCAGAAGAAAACGTACAGTATTTCATTGAAGCTCATCACTGGACAGAGCAGCAGAAGAGCGTGAGTGAAGTGCGTTGCGAGGGAATCTCTCCCAGCCGGCTGAGTTGGCCGGTCGACCGACTGAGTTGCACGACATGGCAACCGCGCTTAGTCGGTTTCGAGACTAGCGCCGCCTAGGATCTAGTCGGTTTTTCGGCCAAAAATTGTTAACACATATTAGCATTGCGTGGGGTATCTGTGTCTATACTCCTTTTATCTATGCTATAATACTCCAAAACCAAAGTACCTATATTTTAAAAAACTAGTTTCAATTTCTTATAAAGGGGTATTTCAGCTTTAAAAAAATATATAGGTGTATGGGAATTTTTGAAAAGAAAATTGGGTGATGGTTGACATTTCTATAGCCGGGTTTACACGCTACGATAAAACGTAACGATTTGTCTGCAACGACAAAACGTTCATGCAAGACGGAACGTGTAAACTGGAAGTCGTTACGTTTTGTCTGAGTTGGAGTGAGGTTGGAAGGTTGGTGGAAATTTCCACCAATTTCTGTAGATCGTAGCGATTTACTATAGATCATAGCGACAAGTCGTTGTGTGTAAACGGCGACTCAGTCATCGTTGCATACTGTAGACCCTCACTTGCCGATGTCGCAACGTTTGTTGAGGTCCAGTTTACTGTATTTTATGTTGTGTTTACTGTTGATGGTATATTTTGTAGTGTAGTTTTAGCAGTGTTGTTTTACTGTTTTGAGTCAGTGTAACATTTATTTGTCACTTAAAATGTCAGACATCCGTCAAGCCTCTCCTGATTTTCTCATAGACTTAATTGAACTGTACAAGAGTTTCCTTGCTTGGCAAGTAAAAAAATAAAGACTATTCCGACAGGAACAGGAAAGAACTTTTTCTCTTGAAACTTGCTGCAACAAAAATAACGTGAACAGACCATATCAGTAACTCATCCATCGTCGAATATACGGGCAGCCTATATTAACTACTTCACAACAAGAGACATCAAACGCTAGTGGTTGAGTGGAGTCAAAGTTGGAGGAAAAAACGGAACGTGTAAATGGACCGTCCAACCTACGACAAAACGTAACAATTAGTCGTTGCAGACAAGTCGTTATGTTTTATCGTAGCGTGTAAACCCGGCTTATGGAAATGCCCATTAGCATAAGTTAGTCCAGTTAAGAAATTGTACCCTAAAAGTTTTACATGCGTCTAAAATCATTGATTTCTAGAATTTTTCTTGATTTTCAAACACGATTTTCAGGGTGAAATAGGTGTTTCCCCCAAAAGTGCCAATGGTAAAAAGTGCTTAAAATAGTCTAATTTAGGTATATAAGGCAAAAAAAGTTCAATATAACATGAGTAGTGTAAGTGCAGTTTTACCTGAAAGTAGAGCGTGATAAATTAGATTAGCAATAAAACCGGAATTTTACCACCTGTACATATAACTAGCGTTAGGCAACTGTTTAGATGTACGGCCCAGAGTTTTACCCCCGGACTTTTACCTCCCGGAATTTCACCCCCGGATATTTATCCCCCGGAATTTGGCCCCCTGGCCAGATTTAGAAATTTTTAAGAATAATTAAGTAGGTAATTTTCTTCTTTCAGTTTTAATTTAGCCTAATAGTAAACATTTTTATAATTAAGTAGCCTATCTTAATTTATTTGTAATCTCAACTAAGTAAACAGGTTTCGCTTTTTTATTTTGATATTCGGGATTTGGGTTTGGGACCAACTGTTGGTTAATATGTATGTAGCCTATAATAAACTAAATACCGTATCTCATTTAAATGATAATTGGGTAAACAATTCTTAAACAATTCACTATACCACCACGGAAAAACAATTTATTTCGTTTCTAACAATAACACAATATGCATTTTTGTTTCTTCAGGCACAAACCATGAGCTATTTATGTTTTGTACTGAGGAAATACCTGTTGTAAAATGTAGTTAAGTAGGCATCCGGTACAATGTATTCGACCAATTGTTGTGTTGATTACTGCAAGGACACCAAAATGTTTGTATTTACATAGGTCTATTAACAGGGGCGCACCCAGACTTTTAATTTGGGGGGGCTTCTTAAGTATGTACCTTGCCGGAGGGTCTGGGGGGTACAAGTAAAAGATATTTTTAGACGGTGGAAAATCATTTTTTATTGTAAAAAATATGTTTTAAGTCAGGGTGTTTAAACCCCTATACCTCCCCTGGATGTGCCACTGCTTGACTTGACAACATCACAACAAACACTGTAACAAACACAACACTGTGCAAGTAACAAACACTGTGTTGCGGCGCTAGTCTATCTAGCCTAGCGCTGGTCGTTAGTGGCAACGGCTTGTATGTATTAGGCACTATCACTACTGTATGAGGCAGGTGGGTGAAGGGAGAACATGCAGCCTGCTGTCTCTGTTTGTCTGCATAGGCATAAAAATACTCGTTACCAAAACACGTGCTCCTTGCTGTATTTAATTTAAATCCTGTTGTAAGAATAGTTTTAAAGTTAATGATATTTTAAAAAAATTGTGAAACATTTACTTATAGCCTATACAGTTGATTCTGACCCTCGTAAAGAGTTAACCTAGGCCTTGGGGGGGCTTAAGCCCCCCAAAACCCCCCCCCCTGGGTGGGCCACTGCATATTATCCAACAGTTGGCTCCAAAAATTGATTCGCAAAACTCTATATCAAAATTAAAATTTAAAATCTGTTTACTATCTGATCTGATCTATCTGTCTGTATCTGATTACTTAAGGTTACAAATAAATTAAGATAGGCTACTTAATAATACAATGTTTACTATATACGAGGCATGTTTTTTAAGTAAGTACCTACCGTTTTTAAATTTCTCCGTTCTAGTGCTGCAATTGGCATTTCGGACATTTGTGCTGTGTATGTACATCTATTGGCAAGCCTGCGCTGGAAATTCGGCAACAATCGGCCGTGTTTACATCCGGTTTCGAGCTTTCAAAATGGTGCCTCCAATTGAGACTGCCGCGGACTGTGTTCGTGCTGTTATAAGATTTTTAAGTGCTAAAGGTGTGAAAGCCATTGAAATTTATCGACAGATTAACGAAGTGTTTGGTGAGAACATTATGAGTGACCGAATGGTACTCATCGGATAATGATGGGATCGTACCGTCTGTTCTCTCTCACTTTTTCATCGACTTTACGCACCAATTCATCAGTAATGACAGATGGCCGCCCAGTGCGTTGCTCATCATAAACATTGGTGGGGCCGTCTTTAATTGCCCTTACCCTTTTTCGTACCATCACGTCACTCATAATGTTCTCGCTATAGACTTCACTAATCTGTCAATGAATTTCAATGGCTTTCACACCTTTAGCACTTAAAAATTTAATTACAGTGCACACTTTACAGTCGGCGGCAGTATCAATTGGCGGCACCCATTTTGAACGCTCAAAACTGGATGTAATTACGGCCGATTTTTGCCGAATTTCTGGCGCAGGCTTGCCAATAGATGCACATACACGGCACAAATGTCCAAAATGCCAATTGCAGCGCTGGAACAGAGAAATTTAAAAACGGTACTTAACTAAAAAAACATGCCTCATAATTAAAAATGAACGAAAAAAATGAATTATTCTTACTTATTTATCTAGCCAGGGGGTAAAATTCCGGGGCTAAAAATCTGGGCTGTACATTTTAAGCTGAGCTCATTAAGGGGGTAAAAGTATGACTGTAAAATTCCGGCCCTTACACTCTAGGTTTTTATAATTTGATGTGTTCTGATGAAATTCACAACCGTGAAAATATACCTATGTTTAAAACCACCTTTTTCCATCGAACTGATGTTGTGCAACTCAAAAGTTTGCGGCCGGAATTTTACCCCCTGGTTTGTGACGTCAGTTTTGCCCAGGGGGTAAAATTCCAGGGGGATAAAAATATGCTACCCCTAAATAAATACCATCAGTTCAATTAATCAGCTAGCCTAAAATCAAAACATGTAAATTAATATATGTGCCTATATTTAACACAATTTTCAACATTGTAGTAAGTTAGTACACAAATAACAAAGCCTGTGTCCACTACTTAGTAAGTTAGCCTATTTAGTTTTTTCAAACCAAATGGCTAGTACCTACTGTAGTACCATTAACACGTTCGCTACTGAGCGTCGCATATATGCGACGCCGCGGTCATTGCCACAGACCGAGGTATACATGTGAATCTTACACATAGACCGACTGTCACTTGGATAACAGTACACACAGACCACAGGCGAAAACCTGTAAAACAGCGATAATTTACATTGTAATACGCTACAATGGTGTTTGTAGATAAATTATTCTTGTTTATTTGTATTTTTATAAACTTTTGTAATGTCGCATATTTGCGACGCCTGGTCTACAGCGAAGACAATAATGAAAATTATCATAATTTTCTTGCAATAGACTAAACGTCGCATATATGCGACAGTTCATTTTTTTGTGTTTTAAGGTGAAAGTAAGTAAAGAAATAAACAGATTATTCAAGAACAGTTTATAACTGAACAAATATAAAAGCTACATAGGATAATGCAGCATACATACTGCATACATACATACAGTGATGCAGAAAAGTAAAGACCAGTTTTTCCAACTATTATATGACGTCACCAATCATCATATCCACTGACCAAGCGACGCAGTTGTGCGTCAGACATCTCTGTAGACCACTGCAGGGAATTCAGTGCCTTCAAATAGACCACTACAAAGATATAAGCATTTTAATATCATTACAACCCCGACGCAATGCGTCGGGAGTCTATTTTAATGTGACTAGCCGTCGCATATATGCGACGGCAGTCCATGGGTGGAAACCGGCCGTCACATATGTGCGTCGCTGGTCCATGTAAATGGAAAATTTCGTACTATTGCAGTAGCGAACGTGTTAACCATTGAGCAGCGAAGTAGAGTACTGGCGCTAATCAATTGTACTGTAATAATTTCTTTTAATTTGTGCAGTAATTTCTAAATGGCGGACCCAGCTCTACAGACATTTTGCTGTTACCCGCCAGATAGAGCCAATATTAGTCCATCAGTAATGGTGCTTATGGAGTTCAACTCACGGTCTTACAACTTGGTTTGCTTGATATCATCTTTAATTGGCATACTTGGAGCTGCTTACCAGGTAACTTAACTTTAGTCGTGTTACATGTAGGGTCTGCTTTTTAAGTGTATAATCTATCAAATGTTAGATCGTTAAATAATGTAGCCTACCGGTAATGCTTGACTTTGCATAATTTAACTTTTCCTTTCGTTATGGAATGGGGGTTGTTGTACCGGGTGTCCGAAAAAGAACTGAAACATTTTAAAGGCAAATACTGATACCAAATAAGAGACTATGTTTAATGTTTTATATGTGTATTTAAGGCTTAAACTCTCAAGTTTTAATAGAAACTTAGTATAACTCAATATGAGCACTACTAGTGGCCCGGCATAAATTTAAGTGAAATTTGACCTCTTCCCAGGTATTGGTCAGTACTTCAGGGGATGTTGCACCAACGCATGTCACTATTCTCTGTCGGAAGTGATTCAGATCCCGAATCTGCACCAAGTAGACATAATTCCTTACTGCCTCTCGAAGGAAAAAGCCCAGAGAAGTCATATCTGGACTTCTAGGAGGCCATTGTATGGGCCCTTCCCTGCAAATCCACTGATCGTCGAAACGAGTATCTAGCGCTTCTCGCACACGCAAACTATAGTGTCATGGCGCTCCATCCTGTTGAAAATAGATAGGGCCTTTCCCCATCTCAATGTCGGCAACTATGGGAAATAATACTCCCCTAACATATCACATTAAGTGGCACCGTTTATATCCCCTGAAGTACTGCCAAAACCTGGAAAGAGCTCAAATTTAACTTAAATTTATGCCGGGCCACTAATATGGTGCTCATATCGAGTTATTCTAAATTTGTAATAAAACTTGAGAATTTATGCTTTAAATACATAAAACATTAAACATATTCTCTTATTTGGTATCAGTATTTGCCTTTAAAATGTTTCAGTTCTTTTTCGGACACCCGGTATTTTAATTAATTAAGAAACACTTTATTAGAGTCTATTCAGGTAATAATTAATGAGAAACAACATCACGGACCCACCAAACCCTTACTTTAACAATAACATCATACTTTAACAATAACATCATCTTGTATGTTACAAAGAGTGCAGAAATACGGCACTACAGATAGACGTAATAGATACTTCAAAGAACAACACAAATATAATGTTAATATTTTAGTTGCAATTTAAGGAAAACTGTGCTACAAACATTTACTGACTTGGTTGAAATGTTGAAATGAAATACTATTTGAATTTGGGTTGGTGTAAATATTACAATGGAAAAAAGCGAGAAAGCCTGGACAATTTGATATACTAAATAGAAAACTGAATTAACACTGTGCTACATTTCTTGAGCAATCATTGAAAGAGCCGAAATTTTAAAACTATGGAAATATTGGAAAGTCATAGAACACCACTAAGTAGAAGAAATAGAAATAATGTTTTTTTTTTTAAATTTTATAATTGTTATTATGGGATGGTCGAAACCAGAAATTTCGAATCTCAAAACCGAAACCGAAACTTAAAAAAATCAACCTAAAGTTTTGATGGTTTTGAGATTCGGTTTTGACACATCACTATTATGGTCAACCTAATGCGGCTCTGAGTAAGAAAGATTTGTAAAAAAAAAAAAAAACACTAAAAAACAATATTAGCTTTTGGAAAATGATAAAATATTTACAAGAAATGTTGATTATATTGAATTTGTATGTTCATCGTGAGTATTTCCATGATATTTGAGTCGATCATTTTAAAGTCATCGGAAATTATGACTGTTATTCGTTTTAAAAAAAACGCCTGTAATACTTAGCATTGTTCGAATTCGAGCAACAGGCACACTAGTTAATTTTAAATTATTAAGCCACAGAGAAGTAAGTAAGAAGCCAAAACTAGATAATTATTCAAGTTATTGTGCTAACAGACACATATAAAATAAATATAAATGAATTTGAACGGCTAGTATTTATGGCCTCAGGGGACATTAAAACAAACAAAAGTATATTAGTCCTGGATCTAGGTCTATGAGACCTACGGTAATAGCTTATTCTCCATATGGGAAATTCCCTAAAAGGAGTGGGGAATTTGCACTTAATTGTGTTCATAGACAAACAAATGCTGTCTGTCTGGTCCTCAATAAAATTGTGCTGAAGAACTTAACAATTTGTAGATGTTACCGAGGGCAGAAGCAGTCTCAGGTCATCGTTGGTATTCAGTTACTTCTTCAAGAGGACGACACATCATTCAATGGCTAGCCTTTGCCGACTTGCTAGCTTCTTTAGGTAACAAGTTATCCTTCAAGCAGTTAGTAGTCTAGTTAAATTTTCTATTGAATGTGATATTCTTATTTTTCAAAGAGCGACTCTTAGCATGTAGCCTAAAGACTAGACATAAGTTATAATCTGTTGTTAAACTTAGTTTATGTAATTAAAATTACTTTGTGTGAGATTATAGTGTTTGAACTTAATTATTAAGTACCAGGGGACCAAGCATTTGCTTGAGGTTTTTCATTTGTTCATGAGTGTAAAAACCGGCGAGCATTAAAGGCCGTGACACGAGTGGGGACAAAAAATTGGAGTTCATTCTTATTGAAATGTATTATCAATCATTCAATAATTGTTGTTCAGTATTCATTAAATGCATGCCACCTGATCAATGTGACAGTGAGAGAGAGAGAGAGTGAGTAGATTTCACATTCCACATGGCCGTAACAATTAAACAATACAAATTATAAATGTAAACATACCTGGTTCTAAGTTCCAACTGCATTACCCTCCTCATTCCTGATCGTTTTGTGTAGCATCTTTTAATTTGTTTCTCTTTTTATTGTGTTTTATTAAAATTAACTCTTTCTATTGTGTATATATGTTACACTCAATCTCCAAATTCGGACAATGTCCAAAATCTCTACCCACTGCGCGATGTGGATAGTGTGAAATACCCACGTCGCGGAGTGAGCATTTAATTTCGGACATTGGCTGAAGTGAAATGCCCAGACCGCGTTGTGGGTAAATTGATTTACTCAAATGCTCAAGTCATAATGTTCTTCGGCGATTGAGCAAATCTAAAATACCCACAACGCGATGTCAGCAAGAGGGATTACCCACGTCGGGTTGTGGGTATTTCTAGTTTGTGCAAACGCCGACTAGTAGTCTATAAACTACCGTATACCCATAAATATACATGAAATCCACAATCACTAGGTAAAATAAATAAAATTTATGTTTGTGATTCTAATTATTTAGTGTATAAATAGCATTTTAGAAAATACAAGAAAACAGCAAATTACCGAATAGAAACAAATATAAAAAGGTCCAATACACATACATTGAAATGATGGTTTTCCGCTTTACAAAAATAGGAGTAGCCTTAGAAATACCCACAACCCGACGTGGGCAATCCCTCTTGCTCACATCGCGTTGTGGGTATTTTTAATTTCACACTATCCACATCGCGGAGTGGGTAGAAATTTCAGATATTGTCCGAATTCAGAGATAGAGTCAGTAGCGTAGCATGATGAGCTCCGTCCTGCAAAATACTCCTACTGAACAACAAAAAGAACTTAGAATGCATATAGCAGACGATCAAACTCAAGACCAACGTCGATACAATGACGTTGCTATGATATCCTAATTTATTATTCGTGCGAATCCGCACGGGTTCACCTAGTGTTAATTATGATGTATTTAAGACCCCTTTGGACAGATGGTTAACTAACTGGTTTTTTACATCCTAGATGAGTTTTTTTTTTATAAAAGCGATATTTCAAATCTGATGTTTTAAAAGCAGAATTCAATGACCCCAACTTGTTTCAGTTTTTGGTGCCATTCTAGTCATTTTTAATAATACTAGCTGTGTGCCCGTTCTACGCACAGGGATCTTATCATAGTCAGTTAAAACCTTCTTATATAAAGCACAGCAGTTGGTTTGCATACTTTCAGATATGGTGACAAAACTATTCCTTCGCAAATACAGTATCTGACAGTTTCAAGCCAAAACTAATGCTTCGCAATTAAATGTCACCCGGATCTTGTTGGTCCATATGTTATATCCAATGATTAAACTAAATAAACGGTATCAGCATTCTGACACATACTTTCTCCCATAAGTTTGTCAACAACCTTTATCATGTGTAAGCGGTGAGAGTAAATATACGGAAATGGGATTTGTACAATTTTGTTCAGAATTTAAAGGACTATAACATAATGGTTAAAAGTATTTAAGGTACTACCTCAACCTCTTAATTTAACACTTTATTCGGGTTGACATTTTCATTATCAAGGCGCTCTTGTCCTTTCCGTGAAACATTGAGAAACAAGGACATTAATGCGTTACCATCATACATACACACAAAAAGTACCGAACTTAATTAGGGAATCTGCTACGCTTTAAGCATAAAAAGGTACATATAAAATTAGTACTTGAAATCTTTGTTAATGCCATAAAATTTGATCATAACAATTTATATTTGCTTGGACCGGAGATGACTCGAAATTCTGTCGAAATGCTATCTGAATCGGTTTGCTATATGAAATGAAGTACAGTAGGCCTACTATAGACAATTTAGATTGGCAATTTGTAATAAAAATTACCAAAATTGGCCACGAACTATTGATACATAAACAACGTTCAAAGTGTTTGAACAATTCATGATGGTTTGCTGAATAAATGTTTTACTAAAATGCGTTATAGTTTTCTTAGCATAACATTTTGGAATCCAGACAGAAAAAGCAAAAATTATACAGTTAAGACATCAATTAAATTGAATAGGCCTACGCCTGTAATAAATAAGGTGCAACACCAACGATAACTAATTTGTAAATTACTGTGATGTGTTGGTACGTAAAAATGATTCTTGCTGCTACTAAAGGTTAAAAGGAAAAGAACCAGTACCGTACCAAAAACCAACGTTTACAGTTAAGAACTGTAGTACAGCCGACCAATTATATGCATTAATCAAGGTTATTGATCTCTTGGTTTTGGATTTTCTCGTAAAAAGTTATCGGCAATCAAAGTTATTTCCCATTAATTGCTTTATTTGTACACAACTCTTAATGTAAACTTATCGGTGTCAGTTTGAAAAAAAAACCTTACACAACATAACTTTCTGTTATTTAATAGATTACGTATTCTCTAAACAATGGTTGCTGGTATATATATTAAAATTATAAGGAAATGTGACAAAAATCACACCCAACGTTTTTGGACGTTTATAATTTTATTTCTTAAGTACCTAGGTAGGCCGTGTATTCTATGGAAAAGTACCGGTATCAAGGATCGTTGTCGAAAGGGTTGTTATAAATAATTGCCAATTGGGTAAGCATACGTACCACACGTACCCAAGAGAAGGGCTATGGGCCTATTGGCTGTATGGTCCAGCGATTGCATCACACGGTGAGTAGGAACTATTGACTTTATATAGTCAATGGTAGGAACAGAAAGTGACACATTGGACAATCGAGTTCAGCATCATCCGTAAACCTCTGTTACAATCACCCACTGCAGTTGTAATTTTTTGCTTTACACTTTACACAACCGCCATTGAAGAGCCGTCAATGAAGGGAACATTGTTTCTAAGCTATTGGTGACGGTTATTAGTAAATTTAAGTTTCCCAGCCGTATACAACACTGATTCAATCTTGATTCAATGTCTTCTTTCTGGTTATCAAAACTCCAAAACAATTTTATACACATATTTCTGGTTCCTGACCTGGATGATGCCTAGTGTTATTTAATTTACGGTTACACTATATTATTCCACTTGCGATTAATTAAACCCTTTATGTAATAAAAAAGTTTTTAATCTCACTTGGATGGGATTTGCCTTCAAAACGTGATCGGAAATGGTTGTGGTGTTTGTAAACAACATTTGTAAACATTTCAGTGACAGCTAGAAAAAATAATCTTAATCCGAACAGCTGTTCGTTGTTTCATAGATGATTATGTGATACAAATTGGATGAAAACTTGACAAAAATCGCACAAAACTGCATTTTTGAACGGCCGTAATTTTAATTACAAAGTAGTGAGACCATATTTTAATGGATAAAGACACTCTCGCCAATCCAGTGAATACATCAAAATGACTTGGGTCTTGATAGGTACTCTCGTTTTCCTAGAGAAGATTGCGTAAAATGCCATCTTGAGTGTGTCAGACAGACAGACAGACAGACAGAAATTTAGATGAGACTTGTTTCGGCTTCTTTAATGTATAAAACGTAAAAATAACCTAAAAATGTATGATTCTGAGCAATGTACAGACAAAACTCGAATTTTATTTATATAGATCACTGAGATGCCAACTCGATTACACGCTTTTCACTCCGGATTGATTTTCATTTTATTTAAGTTAACTTATTTCTGATGTTAACCATTTTGATCTAGTCATGTTTTTATTTACCTTTGTTAACTTGTTTCAAAATCTATTTTTCATCACCCTGCCATGTTTCTGTGCCGAGTTGCGTAACAGTTTTTTACGGCCCCCTCTCATGAGTTATTTTTAGACCACCAACACAACGAAATCAGACGTGGTTTGATGATAAAGTGAAATCACTACATCATTATAACAATATCAGTGTTTGTGAATAGTTTTGAAATAAAATAAAATTACTGTACTTTACTTTAAAC
This sequence comes from Macrosteles quadrilineatus, assembly GCF_028750875.1. Classification (NCBI taxonomy): domain Eukaryota; kingdom Metazoa; phylum Arthropoda; class Insecta; order Hemiptera; family Cicadellidae; genus Macrosteles; species Macrosteles quadrilineatus. Next base: position 14,511,134 of record NW_026542594.1, read on the forward strand.
TACTACTCACTTTACTTTACTTTAAATGAACTTTATTTTTAAATTCTTATCAGAATCATTCATATCAAGGAGGTTTTATATTTAATTTATTACACGTTATCAATTATTTATTAGGTTAGTTTTTATCTGTGGTTATAACCTTATACTAATATGGTTAATAATGTTAATATGGTTATTAACTCATACGCTAAAAGTTGGTTGGTTAAAAAGATTGACCTATTTTTATCTCAGGCTGAAATAGCCTATTGCATCTTCTTTATTTTATCTTTGTATGGATTTCAAGCGTTGACCTAACAAACATGTGTCTTTGGTATTGATTAATTGTGAGGTAAATTAAGATATAGGCTAACAAACAAACTCAGTAGAGAGTAGCAATATAAATATTTCTCTGTGACGGAAGTAAGATTGCATAGTAATCAATTAAACCCACGTTATAAAACGTTAAATTCGTAACCTTAGTTTGTTATCACTAAATAGTCCTAACAAAATTAAACGATAACCACATATTACAATATCATTAATGTTATTACTAGTTCAATATAATTGTCGTGTATTCCTAAGAAGGCTTTTTCAATCATAAAGTGGACTGTATGATAGGATATTGAATTTGATTTTCGTTACAAAATTATAAAACAATTGGTTTTTGACACTGATTGAGTTAGCCTAATTATATTACCACAAAAATGCATTTCTTGGATTAGAGGACGATCTAGTAGAGTACAGTATGGCCATAAAATTTGGTTTTGTTTGTAATTCAGTTGAGAGAGAAGATGTCCAACAAATGGTCACATAGTTTAGTATGCGCACAGTTTGATCAGATTCAAGGAGGTCAATGTATATGTTACACTTTATCCAGTGGCGTATCCAGGGAGGGGGCCCAAGGGGGCCGGGCCCCCCTCGGAATTTTTTTTTTTTAGTTGCTCACAGGTTACGACGTTGAATGCTGAATGTTGTTTCAAATCATAGCTATACACCCTGTACACATGGCACACGGGAGCGTTGCAACGCACGTTCTAGAAACAGTCACGAATAAGAAACAGTCAAATGGTACACACTACACAATACGTGTTGTTATTATATATCTATGCACAATTAATACACATGCAGATGCAGCGCCAGTGCTTCGGCCGCCGCACGTTGAGTGACGCCCCTACCCTCCCCGAACCCGAGCCGATTTACCGAATAGGCACGGTAGTCACGTGCCTAGGGCGCGGTTGGCTTTTTTGGGGTCACCAAAAATTGGAAAATAAAGAAATCAATTTGGTGATTGTATTTGCATGTGATTGCGGTAAACCTAAACCTCTGATAATCCCTTGCAGTTGTGTTGATATCATTATCGTCTCCCGCAATAGCGGCAAAATTCTGAATATTTCCCGCAGTCGTGTGGACATTTATCTGTATTGTGCGATTTCGGTGAAATTATGATAATCCTTTGCAGCCGATATCATTATTGTATCTCCCTCGGTAATGTAGAGATCGTAATCGTCTCCCGCGGTCATGAAGACGCAAAATGTTTATCAAATCCCGCAGTCATGTGAAGATCACCATATTCTTCCGCTGTCGCGGCAAAATTTTTGACTGTTTCCCGTGGTCGTGTTATCGTTTTCTGCGATCGCGGCAAAGTTCTTAACCCTTGCGGCCGTGTGTGGACAAATTATCGTCCCCCGCGATCACTGTTGTCATGCTCGATCGCGGTTAATTGACAATTCCAGGTAGGAATACAACATTCAGCATAATTCCCGGTTAAAAAAATACACGCATAATTCTCGGATTACCCGGTCGATTGCCACCCTTTTATATATATTGCATAGGGATGCTACTATTAGTTGTGCCTAGGGTGCTGACATTGTCAAAAACGGGCCTGCCCGAACCATCCTAAGCTATACGCGACGATAAAAATAGACTTGTCCATCAACCTGACACCACAGTATTTACTATTAATATAAGTTTATCTTAAGTGAAAAATTGTATAATGTAGGCCTACTATAAAGTGCTGTACCACCTAACTCATCTAAAAATTTATTGTTTGTGCTCTGCCTTTTTTTGTATTCTATTAGTATCATAAAACAAACAGTTTTTATAGTATGTATATTCAAGTTTACTAAGTTACATAACTAACGCGCAACATAGTATTCGCTTATAAGTGCCATATGCTTTATTCTATAAGTTGAGTGTAGTTTTATTAGCTTGATTTATTTTATTAAAATTACGTCACGCAGAATAACAGTAGTTTAGGCAACTTGTTTAGATTTCAGATCAGTGAAAATAAAATTTTTAGTGGTAATACACCAATATTATTCTCTACTTTAGAGCCTCCAGAGGTGTTGTAAACTGCAATTTAGCACCATAAAATACTAAAATTTTCCCCGGGGGGGACCCCCAGACCCCCCGGATCGGGCCCCCCCCAAACCAGAATTCTGGCTACGCTACTGACTCTATCTCTGAATTCGGACAATATCCGAAATTTCTACCCACTCCACGATGTGGATAGTGTGAAATTAAAAATACCCACAACGCGATGTGAGCAAGAGGGATTGCCCACGTCGGGTTGTGGGTATTTCTAAGGCTGCTCCTATTTTTGTAAAGCGGGAAACCATAATTTCAATGTATGTGTATTGGACCTTTTTATATTTGTTCCTATTCGGTAATTTGCTGTTTTCTTGTATTTTATAAAATGCTATTTATACACTAAATAATTAGAATCACAAACATAAATTTTATTTATTTTACCTAGTGATTGTGGATTTCATGTATATTTATGGGTATACATACGGTAGTTTATAAACTACTAGTCGGCGTTTGCACAAACTAGAAATACCCACAACACGATGTGAGCAAGAGGGATTACCCACGTCGGGTATTTTTAATTACACAACCACAGATAAAAACTAACCTAATAAATAATTGATAGCGTGTAATAAATTAAATATAAAACCTCCTTGATATGAATGATTCTGTTACGAATTTAAAAATAAAGTTCATTTAAAGTAAAGTAAAGTGAGTAGTAGTTTAAAGTAAAGTACAGTAATTTTATTTTATTTCAAAACTATTCACAAACACTGATATTGTTATAATGATGTAGTGATTGCACTTTATCATCAAACCACGTCTGATTTCGTTGTGTTGGTGGTCTAAAAATAACTCATGAGAGGGGGCCGTAAAAAACTGTTACGCAACTCGGCACAGAAACATGGCAGGGTGATGAAAAATAGATTTTGAAACAAGTTAACAAAGGTAAATAAAAACATGACTAGATCAAAATGGTTAACATCAGAAATAAGTTAACTTAAATAAAATGAAAATCAATCCGGAGTGAAAAGCGTGTAATCGAGTTGGCATCTCAGTGATATTATTAAAAATGACTAGAATGGCACCAAAAACTGAAACAAGTTGGGGTCATTGCATTCTGCTTATAAAACATCAGATTTGAAATATCGCTTTTATAAAAAAAAAAAAAAAACTCATCTAGGATGTAAAAAACCAGCTAGTTAACCATCTGTACAAAGGGGTCTTAAATACATTATAATTAACACTAGGTGAACCCGTGCGGATTCGCACGAATAATAAATTAGGATATCATAGCAACGTCGTTGTATCGACGTTGGTCTTGAGTTTGATCGTCTGCTATATGCATTCTAAGTTCTTTTTGTTTTTCAGTAGGAGTATTTTGCAGGACGGAGCTCATCATGCTGAAAACTTGTGCGTATGGATTAATATCAACCAAATGTTGAGTCAAAATGTGCATGAGTTCAGTGCTGCAAGAGCCATTAGCTTTGTTTAGCATTATTTCTTCAACAGCGGTTTTGACGTCGTAGATATAAATTTGGGCAAATGTGGGATGCTCCCCTTCGACGATTGAAAGGTGCCAATTGATAAATTGTGTCGTGCACCTTATACAATAAGGCCCTCCACCGTTATGTTCTTCAATTTTAGCTTGGGTGCTGACCATTGTGAGTGCAGAGTTGTACGATCTAATGTTCTCTATGTAGTTTCTGCTCAAATGATTTGCTCCAATAAGTAGGTAGGCTTTGGATAGAATAGCTTTCTCGGTATGGTGGTAAATTCACTTTTTCTTTATCGCAGCAGGATCGCCCTTAAAAAGATATTTTGGTATATAAATGTGGGGTTAAATTTTAAAACAAAAAAAACCTTATTGTTCACAAAGTTACATGTCGCGTATTAAATATATATATATATATATATATATATATAGATAGATGGTGAGAGGTATAATCTAGTTTGTTAAAAAGTGTTAAACCTATGAATTCAAAAGAATATTTCGTCTCACTTAGTCTAGCAAAAGGAACACAAATCAAGTGATAGCTTATAGTGTTGTATGAGTGAACATAAAAAAAAAATCAAACTACTAAATTTCCTTTTTACATACAACAAACAAAGATAGATGTACATATTTTGCCACTACCCCAGATAAGAAGGCCATAGGTCATGACACTCTGGAATAGAGCAAAGTATACCATTTTAAGGTAGGTAACTAATTTCAACAAAATCTTTTATTCCTCAAGAGCAGTGGCGTAACAGAAGGGCCCACAATGCGGGGGGAGGGCCAGCGAAACAGCTAGCGGAAACCGGCGAGAAAAGAGCCCCGTGAGACAAGTGGGGCCAAAAAATTGGAGTTCATTCTTATTGAAATGTAGTATCAATCATTCAATAATTGTATTGAATTAGTAATAACATTAATGTTATTAATCATATGTTGTCATCGTTTAATTTTGTTAGGCCTATTCAGTGATAACAAACTAAGGTATGGTGGAAGGAAAAAACATTGGTGTGCTATTCCAAGGCCCCACTAGAAAAACAGGCCATGCTGCATCACGGGCAGCGCAACACTACAGCCGTCACAGTAATGGATAGTTGTACTAAAATCTTGCCATTAAAATCTGACAAACAGCAAGCTTATTTACCTAAAACATATGTGATATGGCATTGAATTTATCAATGAATCTATCCACTAATGTGACGTCATGGACAGGGCCGGATTTCCCAATAGGCCCGGTCTATTGGCGCGAGCTCCCAAAGGGCGCACGGCCGAGAGGAAAATTTTTTTGAATATCTAAAAATAAAAGTAAATAATTGATAAAAAAAAAACTCTGGCTAATATATTATTCTGATTCTTAAGTTCATATGAAGAAATAATTGTTAGAAAATTTAAACTATTTTTCAGAATTATGTATCAATTTCATTACAACATTGGTAACAAACATTGGTTATACGGGTAGGATGTAGGGTTGACAAGCGCCCGAGCGGTACCACAGAAAGCATACTTCTGTGACGGTATGCATCGTATTGCTACTGCACTGCCACTATGCTGGCTCGGCGCTACTGATCGGAGTGATTAGGGGTGCATGCATGCTAGACACTGTTACCACCCTCACCTCACAAAAAAAATTAACTAATCTTTTGATTAGTTAACATCAATCTGCAGTATCACGTTAAAATATATAATACGATGTGTTGAATATTAAAAAAAAAACCATGAATGTATCTTTAAAATCAACGAAAAAATATTAATCTCAGTTTGCAATAGGTTTTAGAAAATATCAATACCCTCCAAAGCACCATTAATGCTGTCATCTTATCCTCAGACCTAAGGATCGGTATGGTTGGCCGGAATATTGCTCTGTTTTGCTTTGGAAATTTAACCTAGATGCAGTACCACCATAGATTAAATATAACTCAAGTAGACTTCTTATCACATTGTTAATTCAAAAGTTTTTTCATGTCTAGTTCATGTTGGTGACACTGGACGTTAGTTTTGACGTAATTTTGTTTCTATTATTTTAGGGTTAGTTCTATGTGTGTTTTAATTTATTGTAATATAACCAGGAGACGATCTATTGTTTATGATTATATCGTTTTATTTTGGACTAGCTGGCCCGAGAGACGTCGTCCTGTCCTAATGTGGTTTAATGTCAAAAGCTCGTTCATTTTCAAGATGAGCTCGTTCGCATGGCTCAATCACGTCCTGGTTGAGCATCACAGAACCAAATTGATTAGTTGAACCAGCTGTTAAGATTCTTTAATTCCATTTAAATATGAGTACTCATAAGGTTAACATGGGAAACTCCAGAGCCACTGGGCGAAGCCCTTTTGACGGATCTGAACCAAACTTCACACAAACCATCCTTGAATAATGCTTAATAATGTCTGAAAGTTTTATTACAATCTGTCGAGCGGTTTCGGGGTCCATAAAGGACAAACAAACATACATACAAACAAACATACATACAAACAAACATACATACAAACAAACATACATACAAGCATACATTGGATTTTATATATATAGATAAACTAGGTTTAAATAACAAGAATTTTTTACAGCTAATCCATAATGATGACAAATCTACTAAAAGAGTATGTTTAATCTATGGTATCACGTACTGTATGGAGTTCATGTTTTTGGACCTGAAATTGGAATCAATGGCTATGTTTTTTGCAGGAATGCTCGGTCGGTTGAGTTTTTTGTTTCAGTCCCACAAACATGAGCATTTACTTAAAGCATAAAATTGCTAGGTGTTTAAGACGGCATTTAGTTAAGGCTAAACAAGTCAATTCTTCAACAAATTTGCAATGATAAAATTCCGACGAGGAGTGGTATTCCAGCAATTAACTTAGGCATATGGGCATGATATAGTTATTAATAAAGGTTTGAAGGAAAGTAGGCCTAACTGTGACCAGACTAGGGGGGGAAAATTATTTGGGCCTAGGGGCGCCAAATGCTAGACCCGGCCCTGGTCATGGATCCTGCAGCATGGCCTGTTTTTCTAGTGGGGCCTTGGCTATTCCCGTCATATGCTGACGTCACCCAGATTGCAAAAAACCATTTCACCAAAAAAAAGTAAAAACCAAAACATACAGCAGCCAAAGAAGTATTATTGAACCTGTTCTGAAAATATCAAATAAATTTGACGCTCTTCACAGAGTTCGCCCAACGGGTGAGAACATGGATACAAATACAACGAAGCCGACCTTCACAGAACCCCTCCCCAAATGCACAAAAGATACCTGAGGCATAATACCAATAAGAAAAATAAAAACTCCTCAAGAAATTACTATCCAAATATAAAAGTAACACTTTGCTCGGATAGTCAAGGCAGAAACATAGCGCCTAAAGTAGAAAGCTACAGCACTAAGAAAATAAATACCTTTGGTTACGTTAGGGCTAACACCACTCTTCTCCAAGTTTTGAACTCCTCATTCATCGATAGCCCTTTGATCGTCTTAGGAGGCACTAACGACAGTCTTGAATGTGACCTGTCTAGCATTTATAGTGACCTCGAGAGCAAACTGCTTGAAATTTGCAAAGTCAGACCAGTGTTTCTGTGCAGTGTACTAGCAAGATATGAAAAATCTCTAAACCACCCGGTCAACCTGGATCTGTGTATATTAAACAACTACTTAAGACAGTTAAGCAATAGGATTGACCACCTCTTTTTAATAGATTTGGATGGACTGCAGAGATTGATTTTACAGCACACGGCCTGCACCTTAATAACAGAGGGAAGTCAAAGCTTGCGTTGTTAATTGTTAATGCTATAACTGACTGGTGCAAAAAGACTCAAGAGGCTACTTCAGCAAACAAAATTGAACTTGTTGAGAAAATAACAAACTCTGAGGACCCTGCTGTAAAAATACTGGAAGCTGATATGAAACAAATTATCAAACAAAACTTGAATAAGAAAAATACAGCCTTTGCACATTGCATATCAGCAGATTTCACACACAAAAGAAATATGAGTGCAGGGGTAGCAGTTTAGCCTTTAAAGAGGAGCAACAGCTAAAGATTATTGCGAACCTAACTTGACTTTACAAACAATTGACAATGGGGCTCATGTATTTAGCCGTCATGTAGTGCTCATGTAGTGACCGTCCCCACCACCCAGAGGCGGCAGCGAGATGACAGCGAAGTTTCGACCTTTTCCACCAGCCGCAGCGCCACAGCACCACAGTGTGATAGTGAAAGTGTCAGTGAAAAGGGCAATAATTTGTTACCTGTATGTGAAGTCTCCCTAATGCGGTCACCTGAGACATCATCATCATCAAAATTAAAACCTGATTCTTTGTCTGACTCAACAAATGAAAAAAACTTGCTTTTTGTGCCACAAAAAATAACTTAATGTTAAACAATGTCTGTAAATTTACTAATGTAATTCAGAGCTCTGTTAATTCAACAGTAAATTATAGGTCAGGATATGGATCTCCTAGTTCCAGCGTATCAATATTTTTAGAAAAATTGTGTTTTTGTTTAAGAGTATTAGACAAGAGATTCAAATTTGTATTAGTTGTAGGTGACATTAACATAAATGTTTTGGATGACTCAAACCGACAAAAACTCAATGATGTTTTGCAATTGTACAATATGAGATTTTTAGTTAATTTTCCTACCCGAATAACTACAGATTCCGCATTAGATAATGTTTTGACTAATTTTGATGAGCATCCAATTAGAGTCGAGGGAATTGACACACAATTATCGGACCATGGGCTAATGGTATCTGTAGATCCTTTTGTTGGAGAATACTTAAATAAAACTAAAATTAAGCAAGAAAATAAATATGTGGCAAGAGAAACTAGAGTTTTTAATGAAAGCAATTTGTCTTGATTTGGTAAGATATTAGAAAAACAGAATTGGTTTAGTGTCTATAATGCTAGTGTTGATGTAAAATTTGATACTTTTCATGACATTTTTATGTAGGCCTACAATTTAATTGAGTTTTTCCTAAAGTTAAAAAAATGTTCAAGGAATTGTAAGGCCGGACGCACACAGATCAAGCATTTCACCTGAAGCAAGTGTTGCGAGGCAAAATGTTTCGCTGGGTACGAGCTCCCCATGTATTTCAATGGGACGCCGCACACTGATCAAGCAAACGTTGCGAGGCGCCTCGCAACGCCTTGAAACATTTGAGCAGTTGCTCGACGAATGGATCCCATACAGCACGATGTTTGATGTTTCAAGGAGCAAAACGTTCTGCGCATGCGCCAAATCCCTTCTAGTTAGTAAAGCTTAGTGGCTTTCAAAATTCAATTGACCGTTTGTTGTTTAAAAAACAACTCTTCTTTGAAAAATGAATTTTGAAGCTGCGTTAAAACTTAACAATTATATTTTGAATTTATATTTAACAATATTGTTGCTACCATATCTTGCTACCATTTTTGGAGTCATACAGCCCATGCAAAGTAGTAAAATAATTAATAAATTACCAAGGTTACTCAGTTCATTAATCATTATTTATATGACCATCACGACACTATCTAATAATAATTTCTTACGGTATTTAAAACCCTTTCTATAAAATGGTATAGCAATTATTCGACAATAATAATTAATTGTAAAATTTCCCTGGTTCTGATTTAATTTCTGAGAGGAAAGCTGTCTATCAACAGATTGATTGGGTGAACCCAATGTCGTCTTTCTATTTAGTCCAGGATTTTGCAAAAAACTGACATACAGCTATAATTGACTTCCTCGTCACATTAAAACAATACTGTAGTATAAGACCAGTAAACATAATATGTAATTCTAATATTTATTTTTGTTAATTTTTCTTGAAACCAAATGCTGAATCATGCTTGAACCTCCCGCACACTGGTGAAGCAAATAAACAAAACGCTTCAAGCAAATCGTTGTGCAACATTTTGCTTCAGGTGATATGCTGGATCAGTGTGCGCCCAGCCTAAGAATAGTTGAATAACACCTGATTTAAAACAAGATAGACTAAAAATTTTAGAGTTAAGTACAGCAGCCAGAGTTGTTAAGGATCAAGAAATGTTTAACAGAATTAAAACTAAAAAAAAAAAATTACAAACAGAATTTAATTATAAAAAAGATTTTTATAAAAATAAAACAGAAGAATCTAAAAACGTTAGTAAAACAACCAAATGGTGCATTTGGTTAACTTAACTTATTTTTGTTAAGTTAATCTCACTCTACACAAAAGATTGCATAATCTTCCTCTTGCCATATTTTAATTTCTTGAGTTTTATTTGTAATACCTTGTAAGTTACCAAATAAAATGTTAGCATGAAAAAATGTTAACATGTCATAGGAATGTTCTAGGGATGGACGGGTCCCGAAATTTCGGGAATTTTTCGGGAAAAAAATATTCCCGATTATCGGGACGGGATTACATTTGACTCGGGAATTTTTCGGGACGGGATTTGGTCCGATCGTCGGCGATTTTTCCGCTTCGCGAGTGCCGATAACGCCGTTATTGCAAGTGACAGGTCCGCGAACAAAGGACACGAAGTCATGTCGACGATTAAGCCGTGACCGCGGAGTCCTACCGACGTCCGCGCCGTGACCGCGGAGTCCTACCGACGATCGCGCCGTGACCGCGGAGTCCTACCGACGATCGCGCCGTGACCACGGAGTCCTACCGACGTCCGCGCCCGTGACCGCGAGTCATACCGACGATCGCGCCGTGACCGCGGAGTCCTACCGACGATCGCACCGTGACCGCGGAGTCCTACCGACGATCGCGCCGTGACCGCGGAGTCATGCTGACGATCGAGCCGTGATCGCGAGTCATACCGACGATCGCGCCGTGACCGCGGAGTCATACCGACGATCGCGCCGTGACCGCGAGTCATACCGACGATCGCGTCGTGACCGCGAGTGATGACGACAATCGCGCCGTGACCGTGGAGTCATACCGACGATAACCCCGTGACCGCGGAGTCATACCGACGATCGCGCCGTGACCGCGAGTCATACCGACGATCGTGCCGTGACCGCGAGTCATGACGACGATCGTGCCGTGACCGTGCAGTCATACCGACGATAACCCCGTGACCGCGAAGTCATACCGACGATCGTGCCGTGACCGCGAGTCATGACGACGATCGCGCCGTGACCGCGAGTCATGACGACGATCTCGCCGTGACCGCGAGTCATGACGACGATCGCGCCCTGACCGCGAGTCATGCTGACAATCGCGCCGTGACCGCGAGTCATACCGACGATCGCGTCGTGACCGCGTGTCATGACGACGATCGCGCTGTGACCGTGGAGTCATACCGACGATAACCCCGTGACCGCGGAGTAATACCAACGATCGCGCCGTGACCGCGAGTCATGACGACGATCGCGCCGTGACCGTGAGTCATACAGACGATCACCCCGTGACCCGCGAGTCACAAGTTTCTATAGGTTACCCATTTTTTGGTTTTTATAGATCAGTGCCACAAATGGTAAAAATTGATTTCGTATGTCTCTTTTGGTAACTGCAATACAGTACTTTCTTTTTATGCACAGAAAAAAAACCCGTCCCGTCCCGAACTAAAAATTCAATCCCGTCCATCCCTAGAATGTTCTTTTCTTTTGTACTGTATTTAGTAATTTGCTACTGTACTGTAGATGATTTGTTACAAGCATAGTGTTACAATTAATTTATTTATTTATATTTTTGTAAAACTGCCATAGCTACTTGACAGCTCTTAAGTCTTCATTACTTAATTGCAACCAACATCATCCTGTTTGTACACATTATGAGTACATGATGTTTTCTAAATAATTCAACGGTTCTTATTTGTTGCAGGAGTATTCTTCCGCTCGGTGCTGAAACTTAACAATTTCCTCTACCCCATGGAAAACGTTCCAATCACACTTTGTGCCATTTTTGCGGTAAGTGACAAGGGTCATTCTGAAGAGACAATAGAGATTTTATATTATTCAAACCAACAAGAGATCCATCATGTTTGTGTTGGGATTCCTTTCCTACCAGGATTTTTAGAATTATAAATGTGTCGGTTGCAATTTTTATTAATTTGGATTTTGTCTTTCGGTTCTCGGTTTTCAGTTATTTTCGATTATGAATAGATAAAACTACCATCCATTTATATTTTAGCCTAAACCTCTCTAATGATTATGTTCTTTGTGTAAGGTTTGCTGTTGTTGATGATAGATTCCGGTTTTTACAGGTTTAATCCTGGTAAAACTTTAGTTTGACTAATAACTGATGGGAAATATATACAAATAATCCCTAGAAAACTCTAAACTTATTTGTTATATACAGTCTAACCCCGGTATAACGAATCTGAAGGGACCGAATTGAATATTCGTTATATCAAGGATTTCATTAAGACAAAGTTTGTCATATTGGCTTACAGGAATTTTGTTCAGAAACAGATCGGTCAATATAAGTCCAGATTAAACCTCATTAAAACACTATTAACTGGCATAGGCAACAATACTTTATACTTAAACCTATATAAATGTAATACTGTGTAAAAAAGAATTTCCATTGTAAAAATAATACAAAGATACAACCATGTTATTCTTTCTCTATGTTCTTCTACTCTTTCTTATGTTTCTCTTTATCCACAAATTTAACATGTCACCATAGTTACTTATTGCCCAATCACATCCTGCTAAAGTGTCTATGATTACCCAATCACAGTTTACTAAGCATTCCGTTGTCATCAGTCCCCAGCTAATGAAATCAGTTGTGACATAGCGCACAGTAGACTGATGTGTAATACGGAGCAGATGATTGTCAGCGCAAGCGTTGACATCATCTTTCCATTTCATTTTCATCAAAGGAACTGTGATAAAAAAAAAAAAACAATAACGTGGGGGGTTTGTTATATTGAGGGAAAAGCAAAGACAATTCGTTAAGTAGAGGTTAAATTCAATTTATAGAGATTCTCATAATGATAAATTTATTATATTGAGGTAACTTATGTTAGCCAGAATCGTAAAAATTCGTTAAATCAAGGTTGTTGATTTGGTTTGTTTCTTATGTAGGGGTGAATACTGAATCAACATTGTGTATTTTGAAGAGTTCTAGGGGGATAAAAAAACCTTTATACAGGGTGAATAAAAAGTCAAGACCCCCTCTCTAAAATTTTTCTTAGTAAATGTACAGAGATATCCTTTTGGTGGTCATGCAATCTTAGCAGGTAGTTTCATTTTATGATTTTGAAATTTTTTAGTGTCCCCCCAAAAGGGGGGATTCCGGGGGCAACTCAAATATTTTAAATGTAAACCCCCTTCATTTTGAAGTGTTTAAAGAATGGTGAAAACTAGAGCTTGCTATCTCTTCTCTATCCAAAATGGTAGCCCGTCAAATGTTGTTGAAAATCAATGGTAATATTGGTTCGTAATGGTAATATTGGCTACCATTTTGGAAAGAGAAGAGATAGCGAACTCTGGTTTTCACCATTCTTTAAGTTTATGTAAACACTTCAAAATGAGGTGTCACTTGAAGGGGGCTTAAATTAAAGTTTTTTGAGTTGCCCCCAATATCCCCCTTTTTGGGGGACACTCAAATTTTTCAAAATCATAAAATGAAACTTCCTGCCAAGGCTGCATGACCATCCAAAGGATACCTCTGTAATATTTACTTAGGAGCAAATAAGAGGAAGGGAAATTACTTTTTATTACACAAGAAAATCAGTAACACCATGAAACTTTTGACGGGCTACCATTTTGGATAGAGAAGATATAGCGAACTCTGGTTTTCACCATTCTTAATCTTATGTTAACACTTCAAAATGAGGTGTCACTTGAAGGGGGTTTATATTTAAAATATTTGAGTTGCCCCCAAATCCCCCCTTTGGGGGGGGGGGCACTCAAAAATTTCAAGATCATATAATGCAACTTCCTGCTAAGATTGCACGACCACCAAAAGGATATCTCTGTATATTTACTAAAAAAAATATTAGAGGGGGGGGGGGTCTTGACTTTTTATTCATCCTGTATATAAAGGGTTTCTTTATATTGAGGTTTGTTATATCAATTTCACTGACTGTATTCCTAAACACTCAAACCATGACTATTTAATGTTATAACATATATGATATGTTAACACATATCTTGTATGGTTTGCCAATAGAAACAGTATGTTTTGGTATTCACAACTTTTGTGCAGTGTGTACGCAGGTCTATTTATCATAATGTCATCGTCTCTAAGATGGTAGAAAAATCTTGAAGATCTCCTGTGACCGCGAAGACAAAAATTGTCATATCCCGCAACCGCTGCAAAAGAAAATATATCTATTACACGATAGCGAAGAGATCATGTAGCATTGTACCTAGGCATGGATCCAGTTCTTCTACTGTGTCATTTGGCTATGGACTCTGTGTTATGCTATTGACATGTTCCTGGCACTGTGAGAAGAACCTGGATACCTAAAATTGTATCACATGTTGCATTGTACCTAGGCATGGATCCAGTACTTCTACTGTGTCACTTGGCTGTGGACTCTGTGTTATGCCACTGACATGTTCCTGGCACTGAGAGAAGAGCCTGGATACCCGACGTTGTATCACATGTTGCATTGTACCTAGGCATGGATCCAGTACTTCTACTGTGTCATTTGGCTATGGACTCTGTGTTATGCTATTGACATGTTCCTGGCACTGTGAGAAGAACCTGGATACCTGATATTGTATCACATGTTGCATTGTACCTAGGCATGGATCCAGTACTTCTACTGTGTCATTTGGCTATGGACTCTGTGTTATGCTATTGACATGTTCCTGGCACTGTGAGAAGAACCTGGATACCTGATATTGTATCACATGTTGCATTGTACCTAGGCATGGATCCAGTACTTCTACTGTGTCATTTGGCTATGGACTCTGTGTTATGCTATTGACATGTTCCTGGCACTGTGAGAAGAACCTGGATACCTGATATTGTATCACATGTTGCATTGTACCTAGGCATGGATCCAGTACTTCTACTGTGTCACTTGGCTGTGGACTCTGTGTTATGCCATTGACATGTTCCTGGCACTGAGAGAAGAACCTGGACACCTGACATTGTATCACATGTTGCATTGTACCTAGGCATAGATCCAGTACTTCTACTGTGTCACTTGGCTGTGGACTCTGTGTTATGCCATTGACATGTTCCTGGCACTGAGAGAAGAACCTGGACACTTGACATTGTATCACATGTTGCATTGTACCTAGGCATAGATCCAGTACTTCTACTGTGTCACTTGGCTGTGGACTCTCTGTTATGCCATTGACATGTTCCTGGCACTGAGAGAACCTGGACACCTGACATTGTATCACATGTTGCATTGTACCTAGGCATGGATCCAGTACTTCTACTGTGTCACTTGGTTGTGGACTCTGTGTTATGCCATTGACATGTTCCTGGCACTGAGAGAAGAACCTGGACACCTGACATTGTATCACATGTTGCATTGTACCTAGGCATAGATCCAGTACTTCTACTGTGTCACTTGGCTGTGGACTCTGTGTTATGCCATTGACATGTTCCTGGCACTGAGAGAAGACATTGTATCACATGTTGCATTGTACCTAGGCATGGATCCAGTACTTCTACTGTGTCACTTGGTTGTGGACTCTGTGTTATGCCATTGACATGTTCCTGGAACTGAGAGAAGAACCTGGACACCTGACATTGTATCACATGTTGCATTGTACCTAGGCATAGATCCAGTACTTCTACTGTGTCACTTGGCTGTGGACTCTGTGTTATGCCATTGACATGTTCCTGGCACTGAGAGAAGAACCTGGACACCTGACATTGTATCACATGTTGCATTGTACCTAGGCATGGATCCAGTACTTCTACTGTGTCACTTGGCTGTGGTCTTATGCCATTGACATGTTCCTGGCACTGAGAGAAGAACCTGGACACCTGCCTGACATTGTATCACATGTTGAATTTTACCTAGGCATGGATCCAGTACTTCTACTGTGTCACTTGGTTGTGGACTCTGTATTATGCCATTGACCTGTTCCTGGCACTGAGAGAAGAACCTCGATACCTGATATTGTATCACATGTTGCATTGTACCTAGGCATGGGTCCAGTACTTCTACTGTGTCACTTGGCTGTGGACTCTGTGTTATGCCATTGACATGTTCCTGGCACTGAGAGAAGAACCTGGACACTTGACACTGTATCACATGTTGCATTGTACCTAGGCATGGATCCAGTACTTCTACTGTGTCACTTGGCTGTGGACTCTGTGTTATGCCATTGACCTGTTCCTGGCACTGAGAGAAGAACCTCGATACCTGATATTGTATCACATGTTGCATTGTACCTAGGCATGGGTCCAGTACTTCTACTGTGTCACTTGGCTGTGGACTCTGTGTTATGCCATTGACCTGTTCCTGGCACTGAGAGAAGAACCTCGATACCTGATATTGTATCACATGTTGCATTGTACCTAGGCATGGGTCCAGTACTTCTACTGTGTCACTTGGCTGTGGACTCTGTGTTATGCCATTGACCTGTTCCTGGCACTGAGAGAAGAACCTCGATACCTGATATTGTATCACATGTTGCATTGTACCTAGGCATGGGTCCAGTACTTCTACTGTGTCACTTGGCTGTGGACTCTGTGTTATGCCATTGACATGTTCCTGGCACTGTGAGAAGAACCTGGACACTTGACATTGTATCACATGTTGCATTGTACCTAGGCATGGATCCAGTACTTCTACTGTGTCACTTGGCTTTGGACTCTGTGTTATGCCATTGACATGTTCCTGTCACTGAGAGAAGAACCTGGACACTTGACACTGTATCACATGTTGCATTGTACCTAGGCATGGATCCAGTACTTCTACTGTGTCACTTGGCTGTGGACTCTGTGTTATGCTTTTGACATGTTCCTGTCACTGAGAGAAGAACCTGGACACTTGACACTGTATCACATGTTGCATTGTACCTAGGCATGGATCCAGTACTTCTACTGTGTCACTTGGCTGTGGACTCTGTGTTATGCTTTTGACATGTTCCTGTCACTGAGAGAAGAACCTGGACACTTGACACTGTATCACATGTTGCATTGTACCTAGGCATGGGTCCAGTACTTCTACTGTGTCACTTGGCTGTGGACTCTGTGTTATGCCATTGACCTGTTCCTGGCACTGAGAGAAGAACCTCGATACCTGATATTGTATCACATGTTGCATTGTACCTAGGCATGGGTCCAGTACTTCTACTGTGTCACTTGGCTGTGGACTCTGTGTTATGCCATTGACATGTTCCTGGCACTGTGAGAAGAACCTGGACACTTGACATTGTATCACATGTTGCATTGTACCTAGGCATGGATCCAGTACTTCTACTGTGTCACTTGGCTTTGGACTCTGTGTTATGCCATTGACATGTTCCTGTCACTGAGAGAAGAACCTGGACACTTGACACTGTATCACATGTTGCATTGTACCTAGGCATGGATCCAGTACTTCTACTGTGTCACTTGGCTGTGGACTCTGTGTTATGCCATTGACATGTTCCTGGCACTGAGAGAAGAACCTGGATACCTGACACTGTATCACATGTTGCATTGTACCTAGGCATGGATCCAGTACTTCTACTGTGTCACTTGGCTGTGGACTCTGTGTTATGCTTTTGACATGTTCCTGGCACTGAGAGAAAAGCCTGGATACCCGACGTTGTATCACATGTTATGTTGGCTACTTCCTTCTGTCACCACAGCTGTCGGCTTGGCAATTCTCTACTTACCAAATGCTGAGTAAGTCGTAAGATTTGATTTTAAAGTTACTCTGATTGTATATGTTATATGATATGACCTTAAATTGAGGGAGATATCAGGACAAATTATGAAATAATTAACATGGGCTTTAGATTCATGATTAATTAGTTACAGTATTAAGTATTTATTTACCTTCTGGTTGTATTACAAAAGTTTGGTGAATTAGATCACTAATAGACACAATCAGTCAGAGTTTTAATTGTTATAGGCTACTTTTAGTGTCACCTTTAAGGGTTGCTATTAATTATGTTTAGAATGATAATTTATGTGTTTGCTGAGAAATGTTGCATATTTGTTATGCCTCATGCACTTCTTACTTCAATCCGTTACATTCCACACACAGGCTAATTAGACAATTATTGTTAAATTCTTCTGTTTATATATTTGAGTGTGAAGTTAGTTACTTAATGAAATGTTTACAGTTGCCACAACCTGGGGCCGGGGGAGAGTGCCTTTGTCCGCATTCTACCCAACTATTTGCTCACCTACCTGCCCATGATTACTGTAATGGTGGTCAACCCAGTGCTGTATCTGTGTTCCCTGAGTACAGTAAGTCAACAAATAATTTAGTATATCACCTCTCCCTGTAATACTAAAGGTAACAGTAATCGTAAGAACGTTAAAAAAGGTAGAAGAAGAATCATTAGGTCATGAACTTAAATTATTAGATACTATTTTAACAAACTTTTGCTATTCCTTGTTTTTTTTTTTTTTTTACTGTGATATATCTCTATATATAAATGTGAAATTCTGATCAACGCACAGGCCAAACCATAGCACCTAGAAGCAATAAGGTTATTTCAGACTATATAAACATTATATTTGTTTGTGGCATTTAAGTTTTATCGACTTCATATGTGTGATGAGTGTTGAAGAAAGTAGAATTATTGTACTTACGGTTTTATTGCATTTTAATTTCTTTTTTTACTTATGATATATTTCTGTTAATATTTTTGTAGTTGTTTAAACCATTTCTTAGTATGTTGTTAAATAAGTAGGCCTAAATGTTGCTAGGAGAACATGTAACGTGGTCGTTAGAAAACACTACAAAATAATTTATACCAATAAAAGTCACATAGGACTTGATTTAGTATGTAAATAAGTAACATAACTTACTAGGCCTTTTTAGACCTGAAAATACATTGTTAATTTTACCATTGACTATACTAGGTGTCCCACGAAGGGGTTTAAACGTTTGATTTTATATTACGTGCCCATTCATGCACCAAACTTTTTTAAACTTTACACAGTTTACAAAGTAGGTTCTAAAAATATTCTGGAAAAATTTCAACTCCCTAACCTTAGAAATTAAAACTAAATTAAAATTAAAACCGTAGAAACAAAATGGCGGCATATTGACAAATTTACCAATATGCTTTTTATAAAAACTACTTTCATGATTTATTATTAGTTATTTATTTATTATTATTTATTAGTTATTTGATTTATTTTTAGTTTTCCATTAGGCTATGTTCTAGTTTTTTTATTTAAAAGTCATATTGCCCTGGAAAGTAACAATAAATATATTTTATAAAACCAAAAATACCTTTTTTAACGTTTTTAAAGTAACGTTTTTCAATATGCCGCCATTTTATTTCTACTAAGGTTAGGGAGTTGAAATTTTTCCAGAATATTTTTAGAACCTACTTTGTAAACTGTGTAAAGTTTCAAAAAGTTCGGTGCATGAATGGGCGCGTAATATAAAATCAAACGTTTAAACCCCTTCGTGGGACACCCTATATATACCTATAGCCAATGATTTTACTAACTTAAATCATAGTGGCTTTGGTTTAAGTTATAGATAAGTTTTTAAGTTGAATTAGGCCTATATAAGCCATAAAATAAGAAAGAACTTAGCATTAATATTTGTGTCCACTTAGAGGAAAATGAATAACCAATTAAGTTAAACTTAGGCCTATATGCTTTGTGGTTTAATTATAAGTATTGGATGTCAGGAGTCGCTTAAAAAAAATACAAATAACAAATACCGGGTGAGACATTATAATAGATGCTTTAATATGACATCGTTTAGAGCAAAACAGGTTGTAGCTGAATTTTTGATTGAAGGTTGTTGGCACTTAAACACTAAGTTATAAAAAATGTCAACCAATATGATAGTTTCCGTAGCGAAGCTCGGGTATTCCGCTAGTTTAGTTATAATTATAATAGCAATGGTAAATAAATAAGTATGATATAGTTAAGTGTGTGTGGCTGCATTCCCAAAGACAGTAAATTTTTTGCCGTGTTAGCCTAACTGTTTGACAGTTGTTATGTTAGCAATTAAAACAGGGCATCCAAGCAGCAGGCAAAAGATGTTAAATTTATCAAAACTGCTAAAAGAAGATCACGGCTAACCACCCCATTGAGGCTACCTTTTCACAGTCTTTAAGATAAAAAGGTTAACTGTGGAAATTGTTTGAATTCTTTAGTTTGGTCACTTCTTCCAGAAAGTGGTTAAAATATAGCATATAAAGATATCTTTAATCCTACTAATATTATAAATAAGAAAGTTTGGACGTATGTATGTTTGTGACAAGTAAACGCGAAAAATACTGGTCATATTGGGCTGAAATTTGGTGTGATGATAGCTCACATTCTGTACCGATTTGTCGTATTTTACAACAAATTAAATATGCAACAAATTAAATAAATAATGAGTAGACGCGATCATATAGTCAGCTGATCGAACAATGGGCAACGTACCCACAATGCAAACGACGACGAGTGGAAGGGGAAACCAACGGCCCAGCTACGGAGACACTCGCAGTCACTTCCCGTCATTTTAACTGGTTAGGTGAGCTAAACTTCGTTCCGTGCAAATTAAATCCATTCGTGGTGTTAGTCGTATATTTATTATTTTCATCAATCGTTAAGCCTATATCCCGCAGGGGTATAATTGCAACGCGATGTTAATAAAATCAGTTTGAGAACAACGTGTTGTATAGTAACTTTACCGGCTAACACAGACCGCCATTGGAAATTTCACGTTCGAAACCAAATCAAATTCAATCGCGTTTTGGAATAGCTCGCCTAATTAAGTTTCCTATCCTATCCCTCAGTGTATTCAGTGTAGGACGTCCGAAATTTGTAAGTAATTTATGTTATTTATTGTTATAATCGTAGGTTTTCAGTGAGTCGCACATGTATTAATATTTTCCTGTTATATTTTGTTGAATCTTGTTATATAAGCACATGTTTCCAGGATCAAGCTACAACTGGTAATTTAATTTTTATATCCATTTTTAGCGTAACAATCTGTAATATTTAGTAAACTGTGATAATCTTATGGTATTAAAGATAAATAGTTGAAAATGTTTTTGTAGGGTAATTTAGAGTTACTGAGTTACTTATAAAAATTTTACAGTAGTAGAATTTATTGCAGAATTGTTATTGAATTTCATTTCTGAGTTGTAGGAAAAAATCAATTAAGAGTGCAACAGCCATTATTTTATTTGGGGAAAAGTGAAATATTATTGAAAGTAGAGGTGGGCAGCTGGTTCGGCTAGACGGAGGTGTTAATTGGGATAGTGTGTGTTTTGTGATAGACGAACCGCCAAAGTACCTTTTAGTTATAAAATAATAAGCAATCTTCTATCATATATTACTACGCTTAAACAGTAATACTGTTTAACCAGTTGGACTACGAGACTCGACCTTCACCTTTTTAAGTCGTTGGCCAACGAAGGATTTGCTGGTACTGGTCATCTCAAAAATTAAAGTAAATATCACACTTCATTTGGCATATTCGGAGTCAGTGTGTAACCGCGCCATATACTTCCCTTTCAATGGGTTCATTCACCATTTTTTGAGTAAAGCTTATTACTGATTGTTGCACTCGAAACCTGTGTTCAGCCGTTATATTGCATTGTCGTTAAAGTACAGGAATTCATTAACTAGACATTGTGAAATAATATTAAAATGTGAAACGTTTACATTGATCAATCTATAAATTGAATTGTTATATATTTTCATAGTTCTCAATATCCTGGTATTTCTTTTTAGCATTAATAGTCATTCAATAGAAGTTTGGTAAAATACAGTAAATAAAAGGCCACTACAAAAGATTCACATTTGAAGTGCAACACTAGATTTAGTGTGATAGTGAGCAGAGTAAATTCAGTGTACCTTAAGATTTATTAAGATTTATTTCAGTCTGGAAGAACTTCAAACAGTATCAGGGACGTCCCATAAGGATCTCTGGGAATAATTTATTCTACAGGGCCCACTTAAATATTATTTTAACATCAAGCTTCCACTGCCAAACGCTCTGTTGTTTATTTTATTCACAGTTCTTCCAACCCAGGGGCAACCAATATTTGTAAAGAATTAATTGTGGTAGAGTCATAGAGAGAATTACAGGAAGAGTAGAATATATATTTAAATTTAAATATATAAGTCAGAGTCAAGTAGTCTTTTAATTTTTTTTAATTTTTCTTTACAATTCCCGATTAACATATAGATGCATTCTTACCTCAAGAATCCTTTCGGGCAATTCCTTCAGGGTGCAGTACTATTATTTTTAATGATTTTTTAGTATAATTTCTAACAATAATAGGTCCTAAATAAGATAAACATTTTTTCAAAATATCAATGCTGTATCTCAAACCGTTAAGGAGTTATTAGTTTTATTACATCTTTAATTTTCTTTACATCGGTTACATCTTTTAAAACCTATTAACCTAAATCGAACGGGCGGTCGGTATTTTTTATTTGGACGTCAAATATTCATTATTGGTTATTTATGGTTGTTGTAAGTACACTTGTTAATTTTAATTTCTTTGATCGATAGTAAACTCTGTTCATACAATTTTTAATAACATATTAAATACTTAACATAAATTTAACATCTATACCAAAACCCCGTCTGACAGGCCCACGGGAATTTTCACAAACGCATTTTGGCAACACTGTTTACTTGGGGGATTCCATTCCCCTAATACCTTCCCACCTTTTCCTCCCCTACCTGTTGTTATATTGTTTGTTTATTTTGCATGGGTGCCGTGACCTTGACAGGTTGTATGTTCATAACATGCCCGTCTCAGAAGCCCAGCGTTAGTGTATTTTAAAGTGAGGTCTCACAGGCCCAGGGTTTCGGTTTAAGTGTGTTTCTAAGCGTGGTCCATTATTTTCAAATGGGGCTTTACAGACCGGGGGTTTCGGTTAGCGTCAGCTTGGGTAGAATTTCGGTACTAGTGTTAATCCACAGTCGAGCATCGATTGGGAATCGTATTGTGTAAATCGTCGTGTCGTCTGTCTAGTGTATAAATTATAGTTCCGCCATTGCTTGCTACACGAACGCAGACAAATACTTATTGCAGTCAAGGTTAATTCGATGATACCGGCAATGGTGGCAGTAGTTGCTCGAACGCTCGCACTGAACTAGAACTACAACCCACAACCGAAGGTAGCACTGAATGAGAGAATTGAGTGAGAGACGTTGGATGCCATAAATACTAGGGGAATAGTACTTTGGAACAAGGGATTGTGGGATTGCAAATAAGCCAACAGCCATTGAGCTGGTTGATTCTTTTAGTCAAAATAAAATCAAATCAATTTATTTATCACAAAAAAACACAGTACAGAGGTTGAATATCAGCAATGAATATGTGACATTTCAGTACAAATCATGCATTATAAATAGTTTACACATAATAAATATATACAAATATTAAGATTACAGTTGACAGGATAAAAATGAATTCATATCATAAGGACAAAGTGCAATAAGTTTTTCTGAAATTTTCTTTTTAAAATTATTAAAGCTCAAAGACTGGTCTGTGAAATAAAAGGACAATTTGTTTTAGACTTGTATGCATTGATAATAGGGCCCATTGTGAAACAAGATCGGTTTGCTGATTCCATTTACTTATCAGACTTGGATACGATAAATAACTGAGAGCGCACGACAATTTTGTGCCGGCATTAACTACGCCGGTTGTCTGATTCAGAATTTAAATGAACAACAAAACATTGGCCATGGCAACTTCCTTATGGGTTTTGAATAGAATCGGTATCGAGAGTTGTGAGTAATATTTCATTTCAGAACTGGTATCGAATTGAGAAATTCTGTTATTGGCCTGTCCCTATTTAAAATACAATTAATATTCAACTAGGATGTAATTCAAGCCATGGCCTTGATTTTTCTGACAGAGTGTGGCTTTGTTCCAGCTATGCGTGGATAGACACTGCTGCTACACGTTATTATAGAGCAATAGAGCTTGCGGCGAATGGGTGTATTCTGTCAGCGGACCCGAGATTCAAGATTCGGATTCGACACATCCCTAACATCGTCAACTCCCTGATAATGTGTTTATTGATCCCCAGGTTACTTCTCTGATCACGTCCAGTCTTGCACAGTTCACTCGTAAGGAGCGTACGATCATTGATGGTGTGAAGGTCAAGTTCGGACTCATCTTGCTGGTGTTCTACGTTTGCTGGCTGCCCAACCTGGTCAACAGTTTTCTGCTGTGGTCAGAGTGGTACAACCTACCAGTGCAGGTTGTGTCTATCCTCCTCTACTGCATGGTAAGATCAGTCTAAACCCCGCAATGTTTTGTGGATATGTCAAGGATTGAATCCATTGTTCTCTTACCAATGTAGGACAATAACTACCAGTATCCGTATAATAGCAGCAATTCACCCGACTCAAACCTCATAATCCTAATTAATGTCACAAAACATATATCCAAGTATGACCATATAATGTCATAAATAAACCACAAATTGTATTTATACTTTGAATGGGGGCCCTGTTTATTTTCAATTCTTGGACGGTATAATTTACTTTATTATTTAATCTATCTATCTATATATTAATTTGAAACTGGTTTTCTTTGTGACAGCTAATTTGAGAGAATGGCTGGGCGTAGAAAATCGGTAGAGGTGTCTAAAGAAAGGTCTTGGTCTGTAGATGAGCCATCAAAAGAGAAACATGGTGATTTCCCTTGGGGCTCTGCCCCAGTGGCCTTTAAATTCCCATCCCATGTTATTCTTATGGAGGAAAACGGGGTTTTTGTTACAGCTAATTTGAGAGAACGGCTGGGCGTAGAAACTTGGTAGGGGTCTCTAAAGAAAGGTCTTGGTCTGTAGATGAGCCATGAAAAGATAAACGAGGTAAATTTCCTTGGAGCTCTGCCCCAGAGGCCTTTTAAGGTCCCTCAGCAGATTTGTTTACATTACGACCATTTGCATAATTTTACACTACTTTTTAATGAAACAGCTGTTAATGTTTAAATTGTGATTTACTGAATTTGTCAAAATGAAGTATTTGCAATGGTTTTTTTCAGTTTTTAAAACCGATTTTCTTTTGCATCGTGTCATGTTTTGCAATATAATGTTCTATTACCAAATCAGTGGAAAATCCTGATATCACAGTAGATTTTAAAATTATTTCTTAAGGAGTTAACTTATATCTATTGTATGGGTTGGTTTCTGCCTTTTTACCACTTCTTGGAGATGGTACGTAGGTGATATTCTTTGGCATATTGCATCTGTAGACGAAACTTGGGTTGGTGTAATTATTACAATGGAAAATAGCGAGAAATCCTGGACGATTTGATATAGGCTAGAAATAAAACTGAATTAACGCTGTGCTAAGTTTCTTGAGCAATCATTGAAATAACCGATTTGCAAACAATGGAAACATAGAACACAACCAAGTAGAAGAAATATAAATAATGTTTTTTTACACAAAAAAAAAACACTAAAAAAACAAGATCAGCTTTTTGAAAAAAGATATTTACAAAAGATTTTGATTATATCTAACTGTTGTGTAGATCGTGAGTATTTCCATAATCTTTGAGTTGCCTGTAATGCTTCGCAATTGCTCGAATTCGAGCAACAGGTACACTAGTACATATAAAAGGCAAAGCCCTCACTGACTGACTCACTCACTCATCACTAATTCTCCCACTTCCCATTTACCTAGGAGGCTGAAATTTGGTACACTGATTCTTTAGGCATTAAATAGGAAAACTAAGTTGTTTTTATTCTGATCGGACTCTCAGGCTCCGCCCCAGTGGCTCAGGAGTTTCACATGTTAACCTTATGAGTACTCATATTTAAATGTAATTAATGAATCTTAACAGCTGTTTCAATTAAACAAGTTGGTTCTGTTCTATGATGTGCAATAGCATTAAAGTTACAAGGATTACCAACAGGGTGCAGCACTATTATTTTTTTTAAATTTATGACAACAGCTAATTTGCAACCAAAAGGTGAGTGAGCGTAGCGAACGAACTTCAACCTGGAGGTGAATTAGCGTAGCGAACGAGCTAACCTGAAGGCAAGTGAGCGCAGCGAACGAGCTCCAATGTAAAGGTGAGTGAGCGTAGCGAACGAACTTCAACCAGGACGTGCGAACGAGCTCACTTATGAAGTTAAACGGGGCAAAGCCCGCGGGTACAGCTAATTTATTATAATTTACGTTATTTATTGTTGAGGTTGTTGAGATTAGTATTATCTCTATCATGTTTCTAACAGTCGATGTTTAATATTAATTTATTGTTTATTAACAGATGATTAGTTTGTGTTAAATTTTAATTTTGAATAAACAAATTCATACAGGTTTTTTTGTTAAAATATATATATTTTTTTAGTTTTCTGGTTAGTGATTAATTGTAGATTCTCGGAATATTAAACAGAGGTTTCTTAGAGATCTAAACTGGTTGTCATGTTTCAAAGAATTACATTAAATTGTTATTTTGTAACAAAAATATACCTCTATGGATTGGCTTATACTATTCAATATGTTGTTCTATGTAGAAGGTACTGTAGTACAATATTTATGTTTGGTCTGGTAACAGCCAAAATGTTACTTTTCAACCCAATAATTACTTTTTTTAGATCAGTAGATTACAAATAATTTGCACATCTGTTCCACTCCAGGCTACTCTCAACCCGATGCAAGCTCTGCTCAACAGTGTTGTCTATCGTCGGGCCAGTGACAAGTTGATTTCCCCCTTCCATCGGAGAGCTAAGAAAGAACCGACTGAGACTACGCCACTGGTGCCGTCTGACTTCAACGGCAGCTCCCTGGTATCATGATTGTATCTTGAAACTAGTCGTAAGGTGTGATATGCATTTCAATTAGCACCCTTTAATAATATACAGAGTATCCCTGAACTCACTGATAGCATTATTGTGCAATTACAAATACCTAAAAATAATTATGGGTCAGTTGCTGACTTTGGTTCGGGGGTTTTTAATCAATTGTGGGTCATCAGGTTTTTGGTTGAATTTAAATATAATTTTTCTCTCCTTTTGAAAAATTGTTTACACATGTATAAAATTGTAACTTGTGCTTAATGTGGAGACGATTTTATTTTCAAACAAGATTAACCCTAGCAGTGGCCAATGTTAGAAGTGGGGAATGGCCAACCCATTTTGGCGATTTTGCAGACTTTTTTTAAAAATTCGTAAAAATTCAACCGTACAAGTAAACCAAGCCAACCTCATATTAATTTTGTTCGGAAAGAACAGGAGAATCTAGAAATAGTAATATCATAATGATTTAGACAGTGTATTTTATCGGTAAAGTGAAAAAAATTTTTTTAATTTCAAAAGCGGCCTCAATATTTTTTTTACGGATTTTTTTATGGGAAATTCATTATATACATTTTGTAGACAATCTAATTCCCTACATATAAATATATAACATGTTAAGAAAATTTTTTTTTATAAGTTTTTGGGGCAAAATATAATGACAAACGGAGAACCGAAAAAAATTCAAAACTGTACAGTGTTAGTTTATGTTGTAAAAAGTTATATAATAATATATGTGTATACTAATAATGATATATACATGTTTGTAAAGCTAATGAAGTAAGGAATCAAAAAAAGTCATAAAGTTTGTGGTAAACATATTTTTTTATTTATAAATAAAATAATGTTTTTGTATTTTAGCGATTTTGTAAAAAAAAAAAAACTTTTCTTTGTAAGAAATACATTGGGATTTTGATGGCCTGTGGGGCAAAACCCGTGGACTTTTATTACAGGAATTGGCGAAAGGGGGCGTCTACACAAAAAATATACTTAATTTTCACATATCATTTGTAAAAAATCCGTCCATTATTAACGAAGGAGTAGTGTTTCATAGAAATCTCCTTCATGTACTACAGTATATATAAGGATGCCGCACCTATGTCAAAACATCTATATTGGACGCTTGAGGAAAAAGTTACTCAACAATATTTGTTAAACCATAAACATATGCCTGTAAAACCATTGTTTACTTTTTGAAAAATCATTGTTTACATAAAGTTTGCTACTTTCAGTTGAAGTATGTTTAAGTTGAAGTATGTTTGTAGCTTTGCAGCTTGAATCACATCAAATAACTTTTTATACATTAAAAAAAAAAATCGGCAGGCCAACATTACATAATTTTTTTTTAGTTGGAAGCGGTTTTATACGGCATTTTATATTGTTTAAGGGACTTTTGCAGCCATTTGAATTTGTAAAAAAAAATAATTTGTTCAGTTAAAAAAGTCTGCAAAAATTCCTTAAACAATATTCATTATTCAATTACCATAAAAACAACGAATGTGAACCAATAAGATTATTTTAAATTGCTTGAAAATTGTCTTTTTTGGATAAAGCATTAAATACATATTTAACTTATATAGAGAGTTTGATAAAAACAACTTGACAGCAATGATCACATCATCTGAGATGTAATGTGGCAATTACAGTTACCGTACATTACACATAAATACATGAATAAATAAATTTACTACTTACAAGTAGCTAGCGTACATCAGATACTAAGTTCTGTTTTATATGAAAACTGTTAATTTCATAACGTAAAATAGTATATTATGGTGAAGAAAAGTTATACAAATTTCTAACTAAAGGCAGGATTCAATGCTCTTAAACAGTCTGAAGTAATTACATAATTGATAATAGTTATTGGATTACATTTGAATTTTTCTCTGTCAATAATTTGGATACAAAACCTATACAAAATATGCTGGCAGACTTCAGGAACACTCTGTATATTTAGAAACTCAGGTCTGGAATAAATTTAGTTCAGAAATAAATATTTAAAATGTAATTTTTCACTTCTTCTGATAAAAAAGTCTGTATGTTGAAAAAAGAAGACTAGTTATGCTCATAAATATGTTTTCTTAAATTTGTATATTTCAGTAGAAATTAAATGCAGTATTTTTAAGGAAGAAAATATATTTGCTGTATTTTTGGATTAACCATGGACCTACCTATTGTAATTGATGTGACATACCTATATTCTTTATTCTGCGCTTAGCGATGAGAGTGTGACACCATCCACGAATTAAGTGCAAAACTTGCAGTGCACTCCTGGAATGAAAACGTGCATAATTATAAGCTTAATTTTTAACATTTAATCTAATACGCTTTTTATATTTTATATTTTAGAACATTCTCACTGTGTTATGCATGAAAATAGGATGATAGTTGAAGAAAGCACGTTTTGTATTTTGTTATAGTGTTGTTGTTGGTAGATCCTCTTTTATCCAGTCTTATAAATTGTGTTTGGTCATGGGTAACGAAGGAAGAAAATATATTCGGAAGAAAATATATATATTCCTCCCCTACCTGTTGTTATATTGTTTGTTTATTTTGCATGGGTGCCGTGACCTTGACAGGTTGTATGTTCATAACATGCCCGTCTCAGAAGCCCAGCGTTAGTGTATTTTAAAGTGAGGTCTCACAGGCCCAGGGTTTCGGTTTAAGTGTGTTTCTAAGCGTGGTCCATTATTTTCAAATGGGGCTTTACAGACCGGGGGTTTCGGTTAGCGTCAGCTTGGGTAGAATTTCGGTACTAGTGTTAATCCACAGTCGAGCATCGATTGGGAATCGTATTGTGTAAATCGTCGTGTCGTCTGTCTAGTGTATAAATTATAGTTCCGCCATTGCTTGCTACACGAACGCAGACAAATACTTATTGCAGTCAAGGTTAATTCGATGATACCGGCAATGGTGGCAGTAGTTGCTCGAACGCTCGCACTGAACTAGAACTACAACCCACAACCGAAGGTAGCACTGAATGAGAGAATTGAGTGAGAGACGTTGGATGCCATAAATACTAGGGGAATAGTACTTTGGAACAAGGGATTGTGGGATTGCAAATAAGCCAACAGCCATTGAGCTGGTTGATTCTTTTAGTCAAAATAAAATCAAATCAATTTATTTATCACAAAAAAACACAGTACAGAGGTTGAATATCAGCAATGAATATGTGACATTTCAGTACAAATCATGCATTATAAATAGTTTACACATAATAAATATATACAAATATTAAGATTACAGTTGACAGGATAAAAATGAATTCATATCATAAGGACAAAGTGCAATAAGTTTTTCTGAAATTTTCTTTTTAAAATTATTAAAGCTCAAAGACTGGTCTGTGAAATAAAAGGACAATTTGTTTTAGACTTGTATGCATTGATAATAGGGCCCATTGTGAAACAAGATCGGTTTGCTGATTCCATTTACTTATCAGACTTGGATACGATAAATAACTGAGAGCGCACGACAATTTTGTGCCGGCATTAACTACGCCGGTTGTCTGATTCAGAATTTAAGTGTGGGTAGTTACATTTAAGACTGCTAATATTGCTAAGAGCTTTAAGGGTTTAATCATTCAATGTTTTATGTTTGTGGGCTAATGACCTAAATTTGGTCTGTTTTTGGTAAAAAATAATACGATTATGTGCTCGTACAGCGCAACAGAAAATGGTGGAATACCGTGCTCTTTGTACTGCTCGTACAGCGCAGTCTAATTGGAACGCCCGTCTGTCCACCTGTTCTGTACTTCAATAAACTAGTGGTGCGGGCTTTGGGCTTTCTCATAGTTTATGAATGGCCTTATAGTCCTGATTACCCCAGCACGAAAATCGTAGTTTGAGGATCCAGTTGTACGCTTGTTGTTCAAGGCCGCCTGAGTGAGTCAATAATACAGATCGCAATGTTCAACATTCTTCTGCATTTTAGCGAATTTCCCTATAGGGAAGTAGCTATTACCGTAGGTCTCATGGTAAGACTTAGGCCCGGGACCGATTTACTTTTTCATTTTAATGTCCCCAGAGGCCAAAAACACCATTCGTTCAAATTTTTATATATGTATATATATATATATATATATATAGATTTATATATATATATATGTGTCCGTGAACACGATAACTTGAGTAATTTTTATCCTATTTTGATGAAATTTGGTTTGAAGGTGTAAGGCGGGATAAACTTGAATGAGTTCGCGATCCAACATGATCGGACCATGGGAACAGGGTTTTATGGGGGGTTTTATGGGGTAAAAATTGGTTTTTCTCACTTTTTACCCTCAAAACACAAAATTTCCCAATTTTTCTCTAAACCTTCTTAAAGAGCTTAAAAAAACAAACAATTCAGTATATCAAAGTGTTTTTTTACGGTTATTGGTTACGGAGAAAACCAAAAAAAATGGTAAATTTAAAATTCCCATGTTATTCTTATGGAGAATATTGTAAAATGTTGTAGTTTGCTTGTTTATGGATATATTTTGATCAAACTTGGCAAATTTATTTATTTTATAGTAAGCTATCAATATTTTACTAAAAACACACTACTTTATTAGTTTCCTTGTAGCAGCAAACCTAGGTACTCGTTAAACCTAATGTTATTTAAATAGATCAATTGAAAATCAATTCGGCCAAATGGAAATTCGCTTAGACGGCAGGTTTGCTGCGGCGGGGGTATTTATCTTTGGAAGGGTTAACACTACCTTTTGAAGGGTCTTGATGTTAAATTCGCCTAGTATGCTGTGCTGGAGTTGTGGAGACCACTTGGATATCACTTAATTGGTTCAGCTTAATTCACAAACCAGTTCTAATAATAATCAAAGCAGCCTTTTTTATACATATTTTTCTCATTTTCAATATGCATACTATTCTTATAATGGTTTACAATACCTGCATATAGTAATCCTTGGTTGCTGTTTTTGCAACTAGTTTAGGTTCTTCTGAACCATCAATAGGCCTCAAGGTTTCAGATAATCACTTAATTCGAAGGTCGTTAACAGAGTTCAATAAATAAAACAATTACAACACAATAACATATAACGGACACACGTTTACAAAAAACATAGGGACAAAACAGCAACAACGGAGTACTATATTAAGGTATTGTAAACCATTATAGTATATTACAGTAATCCGGAGGCTTAAAAACTCTTTGAAAATAAATACTATACTAGGCTACAATAAAATATGTACAAAAACAGAAACCATAAAAAAAACATTGAGCTACATATAGGCCTACAAACAGAAAAAAATTATAGTCATAAATAACTGTTTCCTACAACTTCACAGCCTATATGTAACAACGGGTGAAACCACACTGAGTGAAACTTCAACTCAACTAAATAACGAATGTTTGTACTGGCAATCCCTGGACTGTGGACCTTGTAAAGAAGCTGTAATTCCAAATGACTGAAGGTGCACCGATCCCTTTGGCACCCTTCTGAAGGTATTCGGGGTTGGGATGATATCCGTACTTGAAAATATGTACTGTAAGACTTCAGCAATTCCAAATTGCCGCAGGTTAATCAGAGTAACTAGGGGTTCCATTTGGACGGGTGAGTGATCTTTCTGGAAATAGACCCTAAGAGAGCTGCGCTGTACGAGCAGGCGCTGATGGAAAAGCACGACACCAATAATAACTTTATAAAAATAAAAAAAACCTAATATTTAAAAATCTAGTTACATAAACTTTTTTCACAACTAAACAGTAAACATATAATATATTAGAATGAATGCCTACCTTATGAACAAACTGATTGAAAGAGTATCTGCTACTTATTGCAATGTTTTTGTTTGAGTGCCTTTTTACAGTTTATAATTGTTGGTTGGTTTTGAAAGACTTATTGTGTTTATTAATACAAATTATATTAGTCATTAGATTGTAGGTTTTAAGTATAGTAACTCACTTAAATGACATATACAAAATGCCTAGTTACATAATAGAGCTCACATTTATACAATTGTTGTACTACTATTATATACTTAATTAAGTCTTAAGAAATCAGTTTTTCCATGGGTGTCTAGTACTTATTTTATGATTATTATATTATAGCTATCTTTTATAAATTTTTAGTCTAATTTTATTAATGCTTTTAGATAATTTTGTTTTGAACTAAATCATTTATAACATTTGAAATGTATTCATGACAATAGCTGCAGTTTTGCATAAAAAAAAGAACAAAAGACTTCATGAGGTGCCTAAAAATAATATTTTGTATTGTGATAATGTTTTTAAGATGATAGAATAAAATTAAATGCCTTAATACTTCAAGGGATTGCCTTGAACATACTTTTTATTGTGATAACATCTTTAAGAATAAAAAATGTACACTTGCTATTAAAATAAACAGTATCAGCAATCAACTGATGGGACATACTTTCTCCCATTAGCTTGTCAACAACCTTTTTCATGGGTATGTGTTGAAAAGGGATCACATCATTTGTCCGAGTTTTCAACTGTCCGAGTAGGGGCAACATCAAAATGTGACACTGTGCGCCGAGACTAGCGTGTCTAAAGCGCCTGTTCAGAAGTCGATGTGAACCCCTTCTGTGAAGGAGTCTGGCATTGTGCGAGCCGCGAGAGCCCCTCACGTCGAATTAAGAAAAATTATTTTATTTTTATATAAGACTAATTTTACAATTATTAATTATAAAATTAAACTCTCATCACCTAACACAACCAACCAAACTTGCTGATAATACCCCCGCCATTATAATATTATCAGCAAGTTTGTTGGTTGTGTTTGGTGATGAAAGTTTAATTTTATAATTAAAAACTGTAAAATTAGTCTTATAATAAAAATAATATAATTTTTCTTAAGTCGACGTGAGGGCCTCTCGCGGCTCGCACAATGCCTGACTCCTTCACTGAGGGGTTCACATCGACTTCTGAACAGGCGCTTTAGACACGCTAGTCTCAGCGCGCAGTGTCACATTTTGATGTTGCCCCTACTCGGACAGTTGAAAACTCGGACAAATGATATTTTGATATTTTTTAAAATAATTTAAAAACTCAGACAAATGAAAACTCGGACAGTTGATTTAACGAAATATTATTATTATTTAACCATACTCGGACAGTTGAAAACTCGGACACTTGATATTTCGATATTTTTTAAAATAATTTAATTAACTCGGACAAATGAAAACTCGGACAGTTGAAAACTCGGACAAATGAACCTCACCCGTTGAGAGTAAATATGGTAGATTATTGGGCAAATCACAAAAGTGTCTTCAACCCTCACTCATTTTCCATCCTTGTTGTCACCCAGTGGCAGTTCTAGGTCATTGTCAAGGGGAGGGCTTGGGGTGAGCACCCCCTAATAAAGCAGGGGGGGGGTCCGGGGGAATTTTGGAATTTTCAAAGCCGATTGGTGACTTTTTAAAGCCATTTTAACACCTAAAACCGTGCCCAATTGTCCATAAACTCCCATATCACCTGTTGTTTGTCATGAGCAAATAGACATTTAAAAAATTAAACTATGACGATTGCATTCATGAATTTCAAAACACATGGTAGACTATGGCCATATCCTCCTAAACAGTGGCGTAACAGATTTTTACGGGCCCCCCTGCAAACTTATTTTTGGGCCCCCCTCTCATGAGTTATTTTTAGACCACCGATACAACATAGCCTAATCAAACACCTTCCCCTCCCCGCAGAGCAATTTTTGACCACCTTATATCAAACAGATTAATCATAGAGTAGTAAATAAATTATGGATCATGTTCCATAAAAGAGAGTGTTAAGTATTTCAGTCATGGTTTTATCAAAAAGTTATATTGATTGCTACATCATAATAGCGTTTGTAAATAGATTTGAAATAAAATAAAAATTCCTTATTTTATCATCCGCATCAGAATGATTATATCAAGGAGGTTTTACATTTAATTGATCACACATGTTATCCATTTTTGCTATCCTGATAATAAGACTAATTTGTTAATTGCAAGGCAAAAATGTGGTTCGGATTCCTCTATAAACTGTAGGCCCCTTGAACAGCTGACTTCTCTGTGGTCTGCCTTTGTCACAATCAAGACTACAAGCGCCACACATCTCATTCTACACTCATCTCCAATCTCCATTCATACTTGGCTTAGAATACCTTCATTCATTTGGTCGCCATTTCAAAGCAAAGTAATTAAGTATTTCTTTAATAGGTTAGTTTAATCTTTAGTTATAATTAACTCATACACTAAAAGTTGGTTAATTAAAAAGATTGACGTACTTTTATCACAGGCTAAAATAGCTTATTGCATTTTTTAATTTTATCTTTTTATGGATTTCAAGTTTTTAAACATATATGACTTTAGTATTGGTTATTGGGGATGTCAAATAAGATATAAGCTAACAAAGTCAGCAGAGTAGCAATATATAGAGTAGTATATATTGTACGGTATTTAACGAAATACAATCAATATCAGGGCAAAACTAAAATGTAAAAACAAATATTAAAAAAGCCCCAGCCAACGTTCATGACTCCAGGTAATGTTTCAAAATGTTTGCAGACGACATAAGCAGTGTACGAAATCACCGAGAAGTAAAATATTTCCCGGTGACGAAAGTAAGATTGCATAATAATCAATGACCCACGTTATAAAATGTTCAATTTGTTACCTTAGTTCGTTATCACTAAAGAGGCCTAACAAAATTAAACGATAACATAATTTTATTAATCTAGGTGATAAGCTTCCACGGTCACTGCGGATTGTCAAATCTTGGTCTTCGGTTGTAGACCGCGTCGTTGAATAAGTTAAACTAGAGGCCAACGTTTCGGATGTGTAGCAGCTATCCATCTTCGGGGCGAACTATTCAACTGAATAGTATTTCGCTGAATAACTGAATAGTATAATAACTGAATAGTACTATTCAACTGAATAGTTCTATTCAACTGAATAGTACTATTCAACTGAATAGTACTATTCAACTGAATAGTACTATTCAACTGAATAGTACTATTCAACTGAATAGTTCAGTTCAAGAATATAGTAGTTCGCCCCGAAGATGGATAGCTGCTACACATCCGAAACGTTGGCCTCTAGTTTAACTTATTCAACGACGCGGTCAACACCCGAAGACCAAGATTTGACAATCATTTTATTAATATAACTTTAATGTTATTACTTGCTCAATACAATTATTGAATGATTGATAGGTAATACCATAGATAAAACATACTCCCTTAGTAAATTTCCCATCCTTATGGAACAGTTGAAGCCAATTTTATCGATAGTTCTGTCCGGTTTTCTGTAGATGTCGTGTTATGTTTACAATTTGTTTCTTGTTATTTCATTAATTTAAACCTCGTTTAACCAAATAAAACTATCTAATCATAATAAATAATAACTCGTCCATTAGCTATATAACCAAACAGTGAGACACAAATAATGAGAAACTAAACCTAAAATAATAGAAACAAATTGTAAACAAAACACGCACGGCATCTAGAAAGAAAACCGGACTGAACTAAAAATAAAATTGGCTTCGAACAGCTTTTCCATTAGGATGGGAAATCTACTAAGGAACTATGTTTTATCTATGGTAATACATTTGAATAAGAATGAACACAAACTTTTCGGACCCACTCGTCTCATGGGCCTCTCTCTGCTTGCCGTTTCCCGCTCACTGGTTTGCGAGCCCCCTTAGCTCTCGCCCCCCCCCCCCCGCATTGCGGGCCCTTCTGTTACGCCACTGCTCCTAAAAACCGTTAGGCGACTTTCTACATCCAGTTCTAGAACTGTGTGCAAAACCTCCCATTTCCCTATTTATTTGTCATGAATAAGTAGACATTTTTAAAACTAACTATGACGAAAAAAATTCATAAATCTCAAAACATAATGTAGGCTATCCTCATAAAAAAGCTGTTTACTGACTTTCTAAAGCCATTATTATTGTCTATATCTGTGTCCAACCGTCCATAAACCTCTCATTTCACCTGTTATTTGTCTTTGTCATGAGCAAGTAGACATTTTAAACTCAAACTATGACGAACTTGCATTCATGAATTTCAAAACATAGGCCTACTGTAGACTATGAATCCATCTCCTAAAAGCCGTTTAGTGACTTTATAAAGCCATTTCTAACGGCTAGAACTGTGCCAAATTGTCCTAAAACCTCCCATTTCACCTGTTATATTCCATGCAAGCAACTAAACACATTTTTTAACTTCACGTTTTTCTCCATTTCATAGATCTGTCACAATTTGTATAGTATCGAATTCAGTAATAGCATTGACTATATAAACTTTAACACTAGTGTTTATATAGTCAATGGTAATAGGCTACTGGTGCTACCGCTGATGGCTGATTGATGCCTGTGTAAAGCTAGTGGCTAGCAGACAATTTGACAACTAACTATGGAACTCAGCTGTTTCCCCGTCCTCACCGGTCCTCACTGTTGAAGATATAATATATTCATATTATAATGTCCATAATAGTTATGTTAGAAAAGAACATATGATGTTTCCTTGGTAACAGAGTTTAGTTGTTTGTTATATTTTGATGAAGTAAGATGTATACACAAATCTAAGTTTTTCATTCTATCAGTTTTACTATTAAATTAACTTAATTTTTGATCCACAAGACGACTTGTTATTTTAGACGATACTTCTTTTAGGTTTACAAATCAAAGTGCTATTAAACTTATGAACAATCCAATGTTCCACGATCGCTCTAAACATATTGAGACGAGATACCATTATGTTCGACAGTTGGTCTCTGGGAAACAGATCACTGTCAGATACATTCCAACAGAAGAACAAACCGCTGATATTTTAACAAAGGGCCTGTCGTCATTGAAACATGTTAAAATGAAAACTTTCATTGGGATGGTGACCTCTTAACCAAAAACTTACTTTTCTAAAATGTTTTATGGACATTACGGGGGTGTGTTGAAGATATAATATATTCATATTATAATGTCCATAATAGTTATGTTAGAAAAGAACATATGATGTTTCCTTGGTAACAGAGTTTAGTTGTTTGTTATATTTTGATGAAGTAAGATGTATACACAAATCTAAGTTTTTCATTCTATCAGTTTTACTATTAAATTAACTTAATTTTTGATCCACAAGACGACTTGTTATTTTAGACGATATTTCCAACACTCACTCGCGCGCTCGGCGCTTGCCTTTGCCCTAGCATGTCAACAGCTGACTGCTGTAAAAATTTGATGATACGTACAACTTTCCATAGCGTAATATTGTTTTATTCGTTATGCTAGTGTCCTCAAAGTTTATCTATGTGGGACTTAATACTACTCCTGCCATCGCTTTTAAGTTTAATAAAAACTACATTGATGTCTGTTTTATGAGATTGCGTATTTTAAGGACGAAAAGTACGTTTAAATTTATTTTTCCAGGGTCCAAGGGGGGGCTTTAGCCCCTGTAGCCCCCCCCCCCTTGGAAACGCCACTGTCCCCAATATACCCATCCTGGGTTCGTCCCTGCCTACTTTCACTGAGTAGGTACTCATAATTTTTGTCAGAATCTTTGAATAAGAAGTATACTTTTAGGTTTTTAATAATATTAATTTAAGTGTGGAGTTTGATAAGAGACAAAAAAGGAAAATTGGTTTAAGAGGGAGATAAGTGGAATTGGAGGGTGTGGTTGATAACTCTGTAATGAACTAAGCCAATCAACTTCTATATAATCTTCAACGAAAACAATGCTTAGAAAAAGTTATACAATCTCACTTTTTTATTAAAATCTTTAGGCATAGGGGGGGGGGGGGTACTAAAAGTTTCATTTATCGTAACTTATATTTTTATTCTTTTTACAATACTTTGTCTTAAGTCTTTTTATAGGATTAATGAAAGTATGATTTTCAATGTGAGGCAACAACTTTGAATAAAATGTTCATAGACTTTTTAGCATTTTTACAACTTTTATATAGTGTTAAAAGGTTTTTTTTACATGTCTGGGCCTAAATCTATATCTATATATATAAAAGGCAAAGCCCTCACTGACTGACTGACTGACTCACTCACTCACTCACTCATCACTAATTCTAGCTCCCACTTCCCATTTACCTAGGTGGCTGAAATTTGGTACACTGATTCTTTAGGCATTAATTAAGAAAACTAAGTTGTTTTTATTCTGATCGGACTCTCGGGCTCCGCCTCAGTGGCTCTGGAGTTTCCCATGTTAACCTTATGAGTACTCATATTTAAATGGAATTAATGAATCTTAACAGCTGTTTCAATTAAACAAGTTGGTTCTGTTCTATGATGTGCAATAGCATTAAAGTTACAAGGATTACCAACAGGGTGCAGCACTATTATTTTTTTTTAATTCATGACAACAGCTAAATTTGCAACCGAAAGGTGAGTGAGCGTAGCGAACGAACTTCAACCTAGAGGCGAGTTAGCGTAGCGAACGAGCTAACCTGAAGGCAAGTGAGCGCAGCGATCGAGCTCCAACCTAAAAGTGAGTGAGCGTAGTGAACGAACTTCAACCAGGACGTGATTGAGCCATGCGAACGAGCTCATCTTGAAAATTAAGAAGTTAAACGGGGCAAAGCCCGCGGGTACAGCTAGTATATAAAAGGCAAAGCCCTCACTGACTGATTCACTCACTCACTCACTCACTCATCACTAATTCTTCCACTTCCCATTTAACTAGGAGGCTGAAATTTGGTACACTAATTCTTTAGACATTAAATAGGAAAACTAAGTTGTTTTTATTCTGATCGGACTCTCGGGCTCCACCCCAAAGGCTCTGAAGTTTCCCATGTTAACCTTATGAGTACTCATATTTAAATGTAATTAATGAATCTTAACAGCTGTTTCAATTAAACAAGTTGGTTCTGTTCTATGATGTGCAATAGCATTAAAGTTACAAGGATTACCAACAGGGTGCAGCACTATTATTTTTTTTTAATTTATGAAAACAGCTAATTTGCAACCAAAAGGTGAGTGAGCGTAGCGAACGAACTTCAACCTGGTGGTGAGTTAGCGTAGCGAACGAGCTAACCTGAAGGCAAATGAGCGCAGTGAACGAGCTCCAACCTAAAGGGGAATGAGCGTAGCGAACGAACATCAACCAGGACGTGATTGAGCCATGCAAACGAGCTGACTTATGAAGTGGAATCTGAATGAATGGATTCTGATCAAATACACGTAAAACATTTGGTAAATAAAGAAGTAATGGATTGAAATAATTTAACATAACTGTCTCTTGGGTCTTCCTATAACAATGGGACATATGTAAAAACTTTAAAGCTCATTATCTCAAAACACGGTATTGGACCATGTGCCCTTCTTCCAACTTGCCAACTAAATACCATATACTGTACTTAAACCCTTCTGAACTATAAGTATTATCATCAAAGATTACACATGCTTAAAAGTTCGTAGCATGTGTAATCTTTCATTGGTATTATCTAAAATACTACATCCAGCGAATAACTGTATCTGTTAAATGAGATTGAATCATAATTCCAAACATTCCATACCACTTAACTGCTACTTATTTAAATGTTCATTTTGAAAGAATAATTTAGCCAAAGATAATTTAGGTAAAAAATAATCAATGAGGCCCCACATATAAATTAATCTCATTGAAAAAGAATCATACAATTAATTTTGCCATATTTCATGGATACACGGGTTTTTTAAGTGCTTGCAATCTTTTGAAATCGCATTTTACGTGTTACCAACCTCAATTTGGTACTTAAAAAATAATTAAGTCTAAAAAAAGAGAAATAAACGGTATCAGCATTCTGACACATACTTTCTCCCATAAGTTTGTCAACAACCTTTATCATTTTGTGTGGGTGAGAGTAAATATACGGATTTGGGATTAGTATAATCTTGTTAAGAATTTAAAGGACTACATACAAAATTTTTATCAAAATCGTTTTGGGCCAGTTTTGTGAAAATCCGATTTTCCCGTTATTTTATGGTTTTTTTATGGGAAAATAACATAATTTACAATAACTTTTGAACCGTAATTTTTACAGAAATGGGATTTGTACCATTTTGCTTAGAATATAAAGGACTATAACATACCAAATTTTCATCAAAATCGTTCGGGCCGTTTTTGGGAAAATCCTATTTTCCCGTTATTTTATGGGGTTTTATGGGAAAATTCCCATAAAAAATTAATTTTTTTAAATGAAAAAACTATCAAAACTTTAAGGACCATGACATACTATGTTAAATTAAAACCGGATTTTTTTTCTAAAATCCTATTTTTCGTTATTTTACGGGGTTTTTATGGAAAATAACATAATTTACCATAACTTTTGAACCGTAATTTTTAGAGAAATGGAATTTGTACCATTTTGTTCAGAATTTAAAGTTCTACAACATACATAAATTTTTATCAAAATCGTTCGGGCCATTTTTGAGAAAATTCGATTTTTCCGGTTTTTTTTATGGGAAAATCCCCATTAAAAATCAAAATTTCAAAAAAATGAAAAAAACACCTAGAGATACCATGGATTAGAACCTACATACCAAATTTCATGGAAATCGGACCACATGTGTAGTCCCTAGCTCTGTACACATCCAGACACACAGACACACACACAGACAGACATCACTTCGAAAACCACTTTTTTGGGTCCAGGGGGACCCAAAATGAATATATCCACTCAAAACTCAAACTCGAAAATTTTTACGAAAACAATACTTTCTCCATATACTATGGTATAGGGGGAGAAAGTAAAAATTAAAATGTGAAAGAAAATAGTTTGATTTGTTACTAAAAATGTATTTACACGACCCTAAAACTATACAAAGTTAAGAAATGGTAACAAAAACTATTCAAATTTATGATATGAACTAAATATATGCTAATCAAACAATACATGTTTTTAGTTTTTCCCCAGTTATAACAAAGAGAGTCCAAATTGTAAACAAACTAAGACAAAGCCAATTATATAAACATCACCGCAGGTTTACCTAATTAAGTTTGGTTGTGTTGTGGTTTTCAACGCCAAGTGATATTCTCCTTCCCCTTTAAATAGGGAATACAACAATTTATTATTTATTGGAGTGCTATTGGTAATTAAAATAAAGAATTTAAAAGCTGTTAAATGTGATGGTGATAATTATGTCTATTTTTTCTTAATCTTATGATTACACAAATTTTAATTCTTATCACAAGTTTCTGTTGACACACTGAGAGTGTGTTTGCTTTGACGTGTAGTTAACAAAGAATGCATCTCTTCCAGTGTATGTTGGGTAGCACAACCTCTGCCACAGATTGGTCAACTAATCTATTATTATCTAAATGTCATCATTTTAAAGCCATTTACTAAATAAAAGCATGGTTAAAACCAAAGTACGGTATGCTAAAATTGCCTCAGTACTTCGGTGATTACGTTTTGGTAGGAGAGAGCCAAGTAAAATAATCAGTGTTTTGATCTGAGAAATTTTCGCCTGTATTGAGTAATTTTTAGTGTAATAATCTTTGCTCAATAGTAAACTTCTTTTTTCATTGTACTGTACTGTATTTTGTAATTTGTTGTTATACTGTGGATGGGTTGTTATAATCACACACAAGTCTTTTGTTTACTTTTTCCCTTGATATTTTGTTCAACCAACATGGTTACTTGGCAACCCATAAGGCAAATGTAAAAAAATGTTGACTTTCTATTTCATTTTTTTACATAATTAGATTTTTGTTGGCAGTTTTAACTGAATTAAACTCGTTTTTGGGCCAGATACTGTATAAACTATTTACAACATTTGAAGGAAGTAAAAATGACTAATTATGAAAACAAAAATTTTAGCATACCAATAATTTATTCTGAATAAAAACAGTTACCAAAGAAAATTAAAGTTACAAATTTGTAAAGATTTTCATTGATAAAGATCCTTACAATCCAGCCAGTCTTGCAAACGTTAATTTTTCATTCAAAGCTGAAAGCTTAGATTTTCTCATTTCTTCAAGTCAAAGGTTTCTCTCATTTCTCAAAGACATATTTCTATTCACAGCTTCTATTTACAAATGGTTTCATTTGAAAAATTATCGGAGCAAATTTTGTGTTTCAAATGATAAAGTTAAACATAGAGTAAAAACAATCACTGACCGACTGACATGAGCATACGTTTTTGAACATTCCATAAGTAATGAAATGTAGTAAATTTTAATGTTCAAAAATATATGTTCCATAAGTAGTCTAGGTCTAGGTGGTCTCACTAAGGCCAACAGCTCTATTCTTTTTAGGGGATAACTCTTGTAATTTTGATAATTTCGTAATTTAGATATAGGATATCATGTTCTATTCTATTAGCGAATTTCCCTATAGGGAAGTAGTTATTACCGTCGGTCTCATGGCAAGACCTAGGCACGAGACCTATTTACTTTTTCATTTTGATGTCCCCAGAGGCCAAAAACACCATTCGTTCAAATTTTTATACAGGGTGACAAAAAAGTCTGGAAACGGTTCAATATCTTTTTAACTAAATTCGTTAGAAAATTCAAACCTTTCACATCAACTTATATGAATGAAAACTACTTTTTGCAGTCATTGCCATTATTTGACCTTCACCAGGGGACGGCCCACGAGGAGTAGGTACATAATCTTTAATGTAAGCATAGGTTGATATGCACATCATTTTAAAGGTCTGGTTAAGTGGAGTTCATTACCGGAAACCGCGTCAAAAAAGGTTCATCCGTTACAAAATGGCGGCAGTTCAAAGTTCTTGCGGAATATACCTGCAGAGGCCTTAGTATTGGTAAATACTCATAGTCAACATTAGCAGGGAAATCTAAAACCCGGTTAAATTTGTTTTGATGATTGAATACTATTAGTCTATGAGCTAGTTGACTTTAAAATACAGTCTAAGCTCTCAAGCTAATGTTTAATACGAGTATTTGCCCATACTAAGGCCCCGTTTATGCACCAAGTGCGGTAGCGGTAGCGACAGCGGGAGCGATTTCTAACACCATTGAGTTAAATGGGGCTGTTTATGCACCAAGAGCGATAGCGATAGCGGTTGACCTCCCGCTGCGATTTCTAATTCGCCCGCTGTGTAGTTAGGAATCGCAGCGGTTGCTTGGAATAGAGCGGTTTTCAACTACATTGAGTCAAATGGGTCTGTTTATGCACTGCGGGAGCGGGAGCGGCTGAAGCCAGGGTTGCCAACTTGACCCACGCGCACGTGCACTTAGGACAAATAGTTGTGTTAATTATTTGGCAGAGTTTGGGTTGGCAAGACTGTGTCCCCCTTCCATTCTCCTTTAACCAACCGCTACCGCTATCGCTCTTCGTGCATAAACAGACTCATTTACAGCGGGAGCGGGCCCGCTATCGCACCGCTCCCGCACTTGGTGCATAAACGGGGCCTAAGGCCTGTGCAGGTATATTTCACAAGAACTTTGGACA
Source organism: Macrosteles quadrilineatus (assembly GCF_028750875.1). Lineage (NCBI taxonomy): Eukaryota > Metazoa > Arthropoda > Insecta > Hemiptera > Cicadellidae > Macrosteles > Macrosteles quadrilineatus. Next base: position 14,555,028 of record NW_026542594.1, read on the forward strand.
GCTGCCATTTTGTAACGGATGAACCTTTTTGGACGCGGTTTCCGGCAATGAACTCCACTTGACTAACCCTTTAAAATGGTGTGCATATCAACCTATGCTTATATTAAAGATTATGTACCTACTCCTCATGGGTCGTCCCCTGGTAGAGGTAAAAAAATTACAATGCTTGGAAAAAGTAGTTTTCATACATGTAAGTTGATGTGAAAGGTTTGAATTTTCTAACGGATTCAGATAAAAAAGATATTAAACCGTTTCCAGACTTTTTTGTCACCCTGTATATGTATATATATTATATATATGTGTGTGTGTGTGTGTGTGTGTACGGCCAGACGACAACTTGAGTAATTTTTGTCCGATTTTGATAACATTCGGTTTGAAGGTGTAAAGCCGGGTTTTCCTAGGCACGGAAGTGGAGAGCGGAGAGAAAAACGCGGAGAGCGGACTCCACTTGTCTTAGGTAATTTAATGTTACTGTTTTCCTAGAAGCGGAGCGGAACACCATGTTAATCTCTTTTCCGCTCTCCGCTCTCCGCGTTCCTCTCTCCGCTCTCCACTTCTGCGCCTTAGGAAAACCCAGCTTAAGGCGGGATAAACTTGAATGAGTTCACGAACCAGCATGATCGGATCATGGAAACGGGGATTAACGGGATGTTTTATGGAGTAAAAATGGGGGTTTCAATTTTTTTACCCTTAAGGGGGGATCCTACTTAAAAAATTGGAAATTAAAAAAAACATTAACTTTGTTGTTGTATTATATATCATTATTCTTTTACAAATTTGTGGTTAAAATTGTATATATTAAACACGACTAAAGTATATTTAGAAACCATTTAAATTTGACTTTAAAAGTAAACTTTGCAGTCAGTTGTGCATGCAAATAATTGCAACGCCTCTGTGGAAGAGGCCTACAGATAAATTAATGTTTTTATTAAATCAATTCTAATAAATTATATGTAAGTATATTATGCCTTTTATATCATATGACACAGATCTCCATATTACTACTGTACTTTGATGTGTTTGCAGCAGTGGCGTGTAATAAAAATAAAACATATGGTTTTGTCTGCAGTATTTCTGTCAGCTGTTTGGTTTTTAGCGAATTTCCCTATAGGGAAGTAGCTATTACCGTAGGTGGCACGGTAAGACCTAGGCCCGGGACCGATTTACTTTTTCATTTTGATGTCCCCAGAGGCCAAAAATACCATTCGTTCAAATTTTTATATATGTATATATGTATATATATATATATATATATATATATATATATATATATTAAAAAGAATAAAATATATAACTAAAGTTTTGTCAAACATACAAGTCATGTAATTTGTCAGTAACTAATTCTTTTAAATTTTCAATTGATTTTCTTTTCTTGTAAATTTAACGTTGTAAATTTATTTATCTTATTATTGTTGTTTTTTGCCTTTTCTAAGTTTTCTTTTGCTGTTGTAACTCTTGTTACTTTTGTTGTTTTTCTAAATTTAAATTTTTGTTCATTACACGTTGAGTAACACCCTTAAGCAGTCTTATGTCTCATTAACCTAACACCTCTTGACTAAGCTAAGCGAGTGAAACATTTTAGGAAACTTAAACTTAAAGTGAGGCATGGGACTCGCAATATATACGTCCATGAACGCGATAACTTGATTAATTTTTGTCTGATTTTGATGAAATTTGGTTTAAAGGTGTAAGGCAAGATAAACTTGAATGAGTTCGCAAACCAGCATGATCGGACCATGGAAACGGAGTTTTATGGGGTAAAAAATGGGTTTTCTCATTTTTGACCCTCAAAATACAAAATTTCCCAATTTCTCTCTAGACCTTTTTAAAGAGCTTAAAAAAACAAATAATTTACGTTTATTTAATTTACGTTTATTTGCGTTTTTGTAATATCAAAGTGATTTGTACGGTTATTGGTAACGGAGAAAATTAAAAAAAAATGTAAATTTAAAATTCCGATGTTATTCTTATGGAGAAAGTTGTAAAATGTTGTCGTTTGCTTGTTTATGGATATATTTTGATAAAACTTGGCAAATTTATTTATTGTATACTAAGCTATTAATATTTTACTAAAAACCCCACTTTAACAGTTTCCTTGTAGCAGCAAACCTAGGTACTCGTTAAACCTAATGTTATTTAAATAGATTTAATTGAAAATCAATTCCGACAAATGGAAATTCGCTTAGTCGGCAGGTTTGCTGTGGCGGGGGTATTTGTTGATTACCGTGATTATGAATTTTCTGCGTTTACAAATACGCGAACAGCTGTGACTACTCACTAGCTAATGTACTAGTGTACTAGCTAGTGTAGCTAGTGTACTAACTCACTTATAAGCTAATTTTTTTATTTATTTTATTGGTAATGTATGTATCTACAACCTGTAGTATAGATTAGTTCAAAATAAAAAAATAAACTTGACATAAAAACTAAAAAAAATATGCATTTTTTATATTTTATGAGCTATAGTTGGCTTATGTTAAAACCCATACTACAGGTTATAGGCACTACTGAGAGGATTGAAATAAAAATAGTTTATTGATATCTATCTTAGAACTTGATAAATAACTGTTCCTGTTGAAGGGGGTAAGCCAAAAAGTGCATACAAGGTGTTAAAAATTGTAGATTTTTATCTTTAAAGTAGCCCCCCCCCTTAAAACACAAAATTTATCAATTTTTCTCGAGACCTTTTTAAAGAGCTTAAAAAACAAATAACTTAGTATATCAAAGTGTTTTTGGATTAGTTACGGAGAAAATTCAAAAAAATTGTTAATTTAAAATTCCCATGTTATTCTTAAGGATAATATTGTAAAATGTTGTATTTGGCTTGTTTATGGATATATTTTGATCAAACTTTGGTGGATTTACTTATTTCATACTAAGCTATTGATATTTAATAAAAAAAAAAAACACACTTTATTAGTTTCCCTGTAGCAGCTAACTTAGATACTCGATAAACATAAATGTTAGTTTAATAGATTAATTGAAAATCAATCCGGAAATTCGATTAGTCGGCAGGTTTGCTGCAGTGGGGGTATTTTTTATGACTAACTCGTTTAAAAAAAATGTCTTTAACAATTATTTAGTAAAGAGATACAGTCAACAGAATAATACAAAAAGAATATTGTTTAAAAGAAACCTTAAATAAATAGGCTGTCTTTGAGATTTAATGACAAGGATAATTTGAAAAGCGGATTATATAAAGTATCAGGAGATCCTGGAACGAATTACTTTACAAGCTTTTTCAAACAAGTTACTTTTCATAAGTAGTCCCAATGGTGGCTAAAAATGACTAGGTAATAATTTTACCTCTCGCACACAGCCTTCAAGAGTAGCCTCTTCATGATGCTGTAATAAGTCATTACTTTTGAACTTCAAAACAAGGATTACATTCATATTTATAAAACATTAGGAAAATAAAATTGATTATAGTTGATTAAATTAATTAATTAAAACGAAATATCCGTTCTGAACACCATTTGTTAACACCTCTGTATGGTCTTTAATTGTGCAAACTTCTCTATTTTCACCCCACACTGTAAATAAAACATGTGATTGGAATTTCTACCATTTGTTTTGATTTTCTGTTTATATTTTGTTGTTATTTCGTCACCAACATGGCAATTTTAGCGAATTTCCCATATAGGGAACTAGCAGAGTACCCGTCCTTCGTACGGGGTTGGCAAATAAGTATAAAATGCTTATTGCAGTTATACCCGATCTTTGCGTTTGCGATGTGAGAAAACACGGTTTGAGAAAATTTGCTTCCTCAAGTTTACGGTATGCGATAGTATTACACATATACCATAGCCATAATGTTCTACTTCACCTACACAATAGAGAAAGATAGATTATTAAAAATTTGCAAAATATCATAAATTATTCAAGAAATTAAAAACATAAACATAACTGTAAACAATCCCTACTTTGACAGTTCTCATTGTGTATCACAGTTTTTGTTGCTGCTTAGTTCAAATTAGCTGTTTTCATAAATAATGAAAAAAAATAATAGTGCTGCACCCTGTTGGTAAATCTTATAAATTTTTAATGCTTTTGCATATCATAGAACCAACTCTTTTGAAACAGCTGGCTAAATTCTTTAATTCCCTTTAAAAATGAATACTCATAAGGATAACATGGGGAACTGCAGAGCCACTGGGGCGGAGCCCAAAAGGATTTATGAAATAAGAATATGCCTATATGTTAATCGGGAATGTGAGCTATCATCATGCCAAATTTCAGCCCAATCCGACCAGTATTTTTCGTGTTTACTTGTCACAAACATACATCCATACATCCAAACATTCTCATTTATAATATTAGTAGGATAAGCTATTACCGTAATAGGATTAGGTCTGATGGTAAGACCTAGACCCGGGACCGATCGTTTTTCGTTTTGAGGTCCCCAGAGGCCAAAAACACCCTCCGTTCAAATTCATATATATGTGTCCGTCATGTATATGTGCCGAGCAAAAATGATCCAAAATTGATGACATTTGGTACAAACGTGTAAACCTACGTTTATTCAGACAAGTTCGCGAACCAGCATGATCGGACTATGGGAACAGGGGTTTATGGGGTAAACATTGGTTTTTCCCATTTTTACCCTAAAAACACAAACTTTCACAATATCTTTCCAAACCATTTTGTAGAGTTTAAAAAAAGAAATAATTTTGCATATTGGAGCGTTGTTGTATGCCAAACGGTTACGGAGATAATAAAAAAAAATGTAAATTTAATTTATTCTTATCGAGAATAAATAAAATCTTGTAATTTGCTTGTTTATTGATATATTTTAATCACATTTGGCCATTTTATTTATTTCATACTAAGCTTTCAACATTTCAATAAACAAATCACGCCTCAATACCTTCCCAGTAGCAGCAAACCTAAGTACTCATTAAAGTTAATGTTATTTAAATAAGAAATATATATGACAATAAGGGAATATGTGAGTAGAAAACCAGCCAGGCAAATGGAAATCAGCTTAGTCTGCAGGTTTGCTGCGGCGGGGGTATTTAAAAATTTTAAATTCATTTTTGCCTATTTTTGAGCCTATTTTAACTTATAAAGGGAGTTGTGGGGGGAAGGGATAAATGGACGGTGGTGTGACAACAGTACTGAATTTGAACTGGTCCGGCCTGGTTCCGCAATGGCAGCCATGCGAACAATTTCAGGGGTGCGACAATAGGACTGCTCAAGCTCAAAGCATGCACAGGACAAGATGCTTTGAGTAAACTTATCAATAAGAACAAAAAACATAAGGAAAACAATATCCTATACTCTAATACGAGCAATGTTTGCTTGTATGTATGTATGCTTGCTTGCACAAAGATCTCGAAAACGGTTCCGACGATTTTCTTCAAATGTTGTAAATAGTTTAATTCTGGCCTAAAAACGAGTTTACTGCAGTTAGAACTGCCAAGAAAAATCTAATTACGTAGAAAAATGAAACTGAAAATCACATTTTTTTAACATTAGTCTTATGGGTTGCTAGGTAACCTTGTTGGCTGAATTAAATAACAAGGAAAAGTAAACAAAAGACTTGAAGTTGTAGCATGTGTTCATAAAAAGCCAACTACCCACAGTATACTAGCAAATTACAAATACAGTACAAAAGGAAAAACATCATTTAGCAAAGATTATACTGAAGATTACTCGATACATTGTAGTCAAGGGTAGCAGTGAGAAGTCTGGGATCTGTTTATGACGATTAGATAAGGGTATGGGCAATCCTAAAATGCTATGGAAAGGGAGGGAATCAGGTCCGTGACGTAGGAAGTGGTGAAGGAAGTAGTCAAGGCGATTAGTCCGGAGCGTGGGAACTGTTCATGACGATTAGATAAGGGTATGGGCAATCCTAAAATGCTATGGGAAGGGAGGGAAACAGGTCCGTGACGAAGGAAGGTGTTAAGGAAGTAGTCAAGGCGAGCAGTGAGAAGTCTGGGATCTGTTTATGACGATTAGATAAGGGTATGGGCAATCCTAAAATGCTATGGAAAGGGAGGGAATCAGGTCCGTGACGTAGGAAGTGGTGAAGGAAGTAGTCAAGGCGATTAGTCCGGAGCGTGGGAACTGTTCATGACGATTAGATAAGGGTATGGGCAATCCTAAAATGCTATGGGAAGGGAGGGAAACAGGTCCGTGACGAAGGAAGGTGTTAAGGAAGTAGTCAAGGCGATTAGTCCGGAGTGTGGGAACTGTTTATGACGATTAGATTAAGGTATCTGCAATCCTAAAATGCTATGGGAAGGAAGGAAAACAGGTCCACGACGTAGGAAGGTGTTAAGGAAGTAGTCAAGGCGATCTGTCCAGAGTGTGGGAACTGTTTATGACGATTAGATAAAGGTATGGGCAATCCTAAAATGCTATGGGAAGGGAGGGAAACAGGTCCGTGACGTAGGAAGTGGTGAAGGAAGTAGTCAAGGCAAGTAGTCCGGAGCGTGGGAACTGTTTATGACGATTAGATAAGGGTATGGGCAATCCTTAAATGCTATGGGAAGGGAGGGAAACAGGTCCGTGACGAAGGAAGTGGTGAAGGAAGTAGTCAAGGTGAGCTGTCTGGAGCGTGGGAACTGTTTATGATGATTGAATTAAGGTATTTGCAATCCAAAAATGCTATGGAAAGGGAGGAAAACAGGTCCGCGACGTAGGAAGTGGTGAAGGAAGTAGTCAAGGCGAGGAGCCGGAGTTTTGGAACTGTTTATGATGATTAGATTAAAGTATTTGCAATCCAAAAATGCTATGGAAAGGGAGGAAAACAGGTCCGCGACGTAGGAAGTGGTGAAGGAAGTAGTCAAGGCGAGTAGTCCGGAGTGTGGGAACTGTTTATGACGATTAGATTAAGGTTTCTACAATCCTAAAATACTATGGGAAGGGAGGAAAACAGGTCCGCGACGTAGGAAGTGGTGAAGGATGTAGTCAAAGGCGAGCTGTCCGGAGTGTGGGAACTGTTTATGACGATTAGATTAAGGTATCTTATAATCCTAAAATGCTATGGGAAGGGAGGAAAACAGGTCCGCGACGTAGGAAGTGGCGAAGGAAGTAGTCAAGGCGAGCTGTCCGTAGTGTGGGAACTGTTTATGACGATTAGATTAAGGTATCTGCAATTCTTAAATGCTATGGGAAGGGAGGGAAACAGGTCCATGACGTAGGAAATGGTGTATGACGTAGTAAAGGCGAGCCGTGTGGAGTTTGGGAATGGATCTATGTGTCTCCAATACAGTACTAAGACTGCTTTCAGAGTGGACTAATGATTTTCCCCGAGCAAAGCTCGGTCCCCAGGTACTTTTTTCTAAATTTACAAACTTTTGATAGTAAATACCGCGAAAAGCATACAATATATCGAAAAATAGTAAATTACAAATTTGCTCGAAAATTAATTAGCTCTTATTTTGTATATTACCATAATTTCGCTTGGACTCACGGTTTCAGAGATTTTTTCTAAAAACCAAAAAATGGTATCTTCAAGACCCTCCCCCCCACCCCCACAGCACAAGGGCTAGAGGCGCGGACCTTTGGTATGTTTACCTCCTAACTAGGCATATACTAAACAATGTCAGAAATTGTGTTCCAAACACTTCCCTCTATACCCTTTCATTGCCTGGACTAAAACTGGTTCACTGTTAAAAAATATGAAATGACTAAAAGTGTTATTAATCTTTAGTCAATGTGTGTGTGTGAACCAGAATAAACACACCTAATGGTTAATAATTGATCTTGACATTAGTGCATTTGTGACACTTTTAAAATAAATTAGATTACGATAGGATAATGGGCTGGTTAATGTGCAACTACAACAAATGGATTGTTGAAATCATAATAAAGATAAATGGATTATTCCTGCGAATTGTAAAAAAATGCTCTTTGTAAGCCCAGGCCAAATCAATTCAATGTATCTTACAAAATATGACTTTAATCAGTTCATTGATTCATTAGAATCAGAGACACTTTATTCAAGATTTACACTATACAGGGTGTCCCGGAACTCTCTACCAATATTTTAGGGCATTGTTCCTGGGTAGTTAACATACCTAAATATCATATTCAAATTTTCCAGAAGTCCTTAGTTACTCACACAGCCGCCATTTTGTTTTTTTAAGTTATTAATTTTTTCTAAGGAATGGTTAAACATACGAAATTGAAACTTTGCACAAACATTTATGACAACTAGACAAAGCTACCAAAAATTATGAAAATTTTTAATATTCATAAAACAAAATGGCGGCCATTTTAGATTTTGTTTCTTAAATAACTTGAAAACCGTTGATTTTACAAAAAGTTTACATGGATAACTTTTATTAAGGAAATTTTATTACAAATCGATTGACACCTTAGTTTTGAAGATCGAACAAGTATTAACCCTAGTAGCACAAATATGTATTTTATAAATATTTTATATATTTAAAGTTGTATTTGATAGAACCTCGAATAAAATATAAATATAATATATCTTTAATAATAGTTTGATATATTCAAATATATATTTAAAATATTACCAAAAAGCAATGCAAAATATAAATTAAATATAAGTTTTGAATATATAAAATATATTCATAATATATATTGATCGCGACTGTCGATTAGATAAGGGTATGGGCAATCCTTAAATGCTATGGGAAGGGAGGGAAACAGGTCCGTGACGAAGGAAGTGGTGAAGGAAGTAGTCAAGGTGAGCTGTCTGGAGCGTGGGAACTGTTTATGATGATTGAATTAAGGTATTTGCAATCCAAAAATGCTATGGAAAGGGAGGAAAACAGGTCCGCGACGTAGGAAGTGGTGAAGGAAGTAGTCAAGGCGAGGAGCCGGAGTTTTGGAACTGTTTATGATGATTAGATTAAAGTATTTGCAATCCAAAAATGCTATGGAAAGGGAGGAAAACAGGTCCGCGACGTAGGAAGTGGTGAAGGAAGTAGTCAAGGCGAGTAGTCCGGAGTGTGGGAACTGTTTATGACGATTAGATTAAGGTTTCTACAATCCTAAAATACTATGGGAAGGGAGGAAAACAGGTCCGCGACGTAGGAAGTGGTGAAGGATGTAGTCAAAGGCGAGCTGTCCGGAGTGTGGGAACTGTTTATGACGATTAGATTAAGGTATCTTATAATCCTAAAATGCTATGGGAAGGGAGGAAAACAGGTCCGCGACGTAGGAAGTGGCGAAGGAAGTAGTCAAGGCGAGCTGTCCGTAGTGTGGGAACTGTTTATGACGATTAGATTAAGGTATCTGCAATTCTTAAATGCTATGGGAAGGGAGGGAAACAGGTCCATGACGTAGGAAATGGTGTATGACGTAGTAAAGGCGAGCCGTGTGGAGTTTGGGAATGGATCTATGTGTCTCCAATACAGTACTAAGACTGCTTTCAGAGTGGACTAATGATTTTCCCCGAGCAAAGCTCGGTCCCCAGGTACTTTTTTCTAAATTTACAAACTTTTGATAGTAAATACCGCGAAAAGCATACAATATATCGAAAAATAGTAAATTACAAATTTGCTCGAAAATTAATTAGCTCTTATTTTGTATATTACCATAATTTCGCTTGGACTCACGGTTTCAGAGATTTTTTCTAAAAACCAAAAAATGGTATCTTCAAGACCCTCCCCCCCACCCCCACAGCACAAGGGCTAGAGGCGCGGACCTTTGGTATGTTTACCTCCTAACTAGGCATATACTAAACAATGTCAGAAATTGTGTTCCAAACACTTCCCTCTATACCCTTTCATTGCCTGGACTAAAACTGGTTCACTGTTAAAAAATATGAAATGACTAAAAGTGTTATTAATCTTTAGTCAATGTGTGTGTGTGAACCAGAATAAACACACCTAATGGTTAATAATTGATCTTGACATTAGTGCATTTGTGACACTTTTAAAATAAATTAGATTACGATAGGATAATGGGCTGGTTAATGTGCAACTACAACAAATGGATTGTTGAAATCATAATAAAGATAAATGGATTATTCCTGCGAATTGTAAAAAAATGCTCTTTGTAAGCCCAGGCCAAATCAATTCAATGTATCTTACAAAAATATGACTTTAATCAGTTCATTGATTCATTAGAATCAGAGACACTTTATTCAAGATTTACACTATACAGGGTGTCCCGGAACTCTCTACCAATATTTTAGGGCATTGTTCCTGGGTAGTTAACATACCTAAATATCATATTCAAATTTTCCAGAAGTCCTTAGTTACTCACACAGCCGCCATTTTGTTTTTTTAAGTTATTAATTTTTTCTAAGGAATGGTTAAACATACGAAATTGAAACTTTGCACAAACATTTATGACAACTAGACAAAGCTACCAAAAATTATGAAAATTTTTAATATTCATAAAACAAAATGGCGGCCATTTTAGATTTTGTTTCTTAAATAACTTGAAAACCGTTGATTTTACAAAAAGTTTACATGGATAACTTTTATTAAGGAAATTTTATTACAAATCGATTGACACCTTAGTTTTGAAGATCGAACAAGTATTAACCCTAGTAGCACAAATATGTATTTTATAAATATTTTATATATTTAAAGTTGTATTTGATAGAACCTCGAATAAAATATAAATATAATATATCTTTAATAATAGTTTGATATATTCAAATATATATTTAAAATATTACCAAAAAGCAATGCAAAATATAAATTAAATATAAGTTTTGAATATATAAAATATATTCATAATATATATTGATAAAACAAGTATAGAGTCTATAATATACATATTTTATATGTATATTTTTCCTATTAAATATTTAAAAAAATTATGTGTTGAGAATATTTTAAATATATATATAAAATATTTTTGAAACTATATTATATATTTAAATTATTTATAAATATATTTTGAAACACGTCAGATATTTTTTATTAATAAAATAATATTATATTTGTAGAATATATATCCTATAATCTTTTATAATTAACAAATAAATAATTTGCATCTTTTTGTTTTTCATAGTGTCTATCAATTTATACATGCATTTTTTGTATGATAATTGCTATTGTGAAAGCGTTAAAATTAAGTTAATAATAATAAGTACTCTGAATGGTGTCACTCTATCATACACACAAAGAAAAAAATAGCATATAGTTAAGAGGCAGTATACATGTTTGACAGCTACATTCGGGTCAAACGAAAAAAGCGTTGATGGGGGTTTTTTTATTGCAATATGTGACAATGAATGTGATCATAGAAATCTCGAATGATTGGCTAGAAAAGGGTGCTAGTGACTGGCGACCTTTTAAGAAACTAATTACGGTTGTAGATGACGTTCTAAAAATAATTATTTGATTTACATATGCCATAAATACCATAATATTTGTCATAGTATTTAAATTAATTTTTGTAGTTTACTGTATTTGTATTCGTGGAGACTACTCACTATTCACTACAGCACTATTCAACTCAACTACTTGATGCCAAAACATATAAACAGAATCATATTATACTGTAGTATCAAAAATATTTCAAGTATTGCAACCATTGCAACTGAGGGCCACTCTTTCACCATTTGAAAACTAAGGCTAACAATAGTCACAATTAGCTCAGAGGTAAGGTAGGAGGCTCATAAGTCGGAGGACCCAGGTTCGAGACCCACCCGGGAAGAAAAAATTTTATCCAGTAATTTTTTCAAAATTTGTTTTTATGAACTATTTAATCAATTTACTCAACTGATAATTGTGTTTTTCATACTAAATCTTTATTATTTTGTGTTTTTATGTTTAGGCCCCATGGGATGTTTGGAAGAGATATTAAATACATTTTTTATTTAAATATTATTCACTAAAATATATTATTGGAACATATTTTTTTAATATTTAATAGATTCAAAAACATATTTTTTATATATTTAATATATTTTAAATATTATATAAAATTGACATTAATACACACTTGAGATATATAAAATAGATTTTAAATACATTTATTCATATGTATTTAATATATATTTGTGCTACTAGGGAACGGAGATATGGCAGTTTTAGTGATACGTGACCGCTTTCAGCATGCGCTGCAACTAACCTCCAGCGGTTACGTATCACTAAAACTACCATATCTCCGTTAATACTTGTCCAATCTTCAAAATTAAGGTGTCAATCGATTTGTAATAAAATTGCCTTAAAAAAGTTATCCTTGTAAACCTTTTGTAAAATCAACGGTTTTCAAGTTATTTAAGAAACAAAATCTAAAATGGCCGCCATTTTGTTTTATGAATATTACAAATTTTCATAGTTTTTTGGTAGCTTTGTCTAGTTGTCATAAATGTTTGTGCAAAGTTTCAATTTCGTATGTTTAACCATTCCTTAGAAAAAATTAATAACTTAAAAAAACAAAATGGCGGCTGTGTGAGTAACTAAGGACTTCCGGACAATTTAAATATGATATTTAGGTATGTTAACTACCCAGGAACAATGCCCTAAAATATTGGTAGATAGTTCCGGGACACCCTGTATAAATACAGAATGATGTCAATAAGTATACAATAATTATAGACAAAGTTATCAAAATGCTCAATAAATGAGTAGTAATATTTCATAATTAAAAATATTTTTAATTTCTTTTTAAATGTCTAAATATTATTAATTTATACAATATATTTAGGTAGAGAAAAACTACCTAGAACCTGCAGCTGTAGGTGTTTTATTATAAAACTTTAAATAATGTCTCTGGATGGCTAAGTAGTTCCGAGTACCAATCTATACATAGGCAAGCATGTTTCTTGAACCCCAGTTTTCTCAGCTCGTGTGCATCGCAGGGAAAATCAACGCATAGGCCTACTAAAATAGTTTAGAAAGATGTTTTCCTGTACATGTGAAGAATCTCTTTATAAATTAAAATAGGCTCAAACACAAGCAAAAATTATAATTAATTTTAAAATATAAAAAAATAACATGGGCTTTATGGGTTGGCATGCTGGTGATGAAATATAAACAGAAAATCAATACAAATGGAAGAAATTTCAATCACATGTTTTATTTACTGCGTGGGGTGAAAATAGAGTAGTCTGTACTTTACATATTTTTGGTCAAGTTTTCGGTCACTGGACGAACCCTAGTTAAGGTGTGATTCCCAATCTCGGAAGTTTATTTTCATTCATTTCACTTTTAGCGAATTTCCCATATAGGGAATAAGCTATTACCGTAGTACTCATGGTAAGACCTGGACCCAGGACCGATTTGCTTTTTCGTTTTGAGGTCCCTAGAGGCCAAAAACACCATCCGTTAAAATTCATATATATATGTGTCCGTTAGCACGATAACTCGAGCAAAAATGATCCGATTTTGATGAAATTTGGTATAAACGTGTAAACCTAGATATTCGAACGAGTTTGCGAACCAGCATGATCGGACTATGGGAATGGGGGTTTATGCGGGCTTTTATGGGGTAAAAATTGGTTTCCCCAATTTTGACAAAAAAAAAACATAAAATTTTGCAATTTCTTTCCAAACTATTTTATAGAGCTTAAAAACATATAATTTAGAATATTGAAGGGTTATTATGCGCCCAATAGTTACGGAGAAAATTAAAAAAAAAAACTGTAAATTTAAAATTCCCATGTTATTCTTATGGAGAATAAGTAAACTGCTGTAGTTTGCTTGTTAATGAATATATTTTGATCAAATTTGGAAAATGTTTTTATTTCTTACTAACTATTGACATTTTACAAAAAAAAAAAAACACACTTTTACCCTCCCCCCCGTTGCAACAAACCTAAGTACTTGTTACTAATTCTATTTAAATAGGGAATAAATCAATAAAAATGTGATATGTTTAAGGAGACATTTCCAATCAGGCAAATGGAAATTCGCTTTGTCTGCAAGTCTGCTGCAGCGGGGGTATTTATGTTAATTATAGTTTTATAAATATATAATCCATACACTGTAAAGATGTAATTTACCAAAACACTGTTTCGCTGATTGGTTGCCTCTTAAGTTTAACACAAAGCGTATGGCTCTCTTTTGTAAAAATACTACCTAAGTTTCGAATGGTTGTTGCACCATATAAATCAATAACGAATGCGATATGAGAGTTAATTTGTTTCCATAATTTGTTTATTAAAAAAGTATAAAAGTATTACATTATATTGCTGTTTGACACAGCTAAATAGTAGTAAAAAAGGGGGTTTTAGAATATGTATTACTCTAGTGTTTTAAAAGATAGATATTAAAGGTTTACGAGATATAACCTTAAGCTTCTCTTTTTTCCTCTAGGGGGCGGCAGCATTAGAGAGAAAATAATAATAAAATAACGTTTTCACTAATATGAACCATTGTAACTATGGTATAAAACAGAAATAATGTCTAAGTTATACATTTTTGGATACAAATAAAACAATACGTATTTATAAATATACAAAATTCCTCTTTTTATATAATGAATAATAAAAATTAGTTTAGATTTTACTACTAAATTTTTGACAGAGAGCATGATTCCCAATTATTGGGATGCATGTAAACAATTGAGTGAACTCCAACTCATCAAGATGCATGTCCGTCATCAGTTGGGATTGGTGTATCAGCTGTCGAAACTCACTCTATCTTACATTCATCTTGTACATTTAAAATTTAACCATCATTAACTCCAACTCAGCAAGATGCATGTCCGTCATCAGTTGGGATTGGTGTATCAGCTGTCGAAACTCACTCTATCTTACATTCATCTTGTACATTTAAAATTTAACCATCATTAACTCCAACTCAGCAAGATGCATGTCCGTCATCAGTTGGGATTGGTGTATCAGCTGTCGAACTCACCCTATCTTACATTCATCTTGTAAATTTAAAATTTAACCATCATTACCTCCAACTCAGCAAGATGCATGTCCGTCATCAGTTGGGATTGGTGTATCAGCTGTCGAACTCACCCTATCTTACATTCATCTTGTAAATTTAAAATTTAACCATCATTACCTCCAACTCAGCAAGATGCATGTCCGTCATCAGTTGGGATTGGTGTATCAGCTGTCGAACTCACCCTATCTTACATTCATCTTGTAAATTTAAAATTTAACCATCATTAACTCCAACTCAGCAAGATGCATGTCCGTCATCAGTTGGGATTGGTGTATCAGCTGTCGAACTCACCCTATCTTACATTCATCTTGTAAATTTAAAATTTAACCATCATTACCTCCAACTCAGCAAGATGCATGTCCGTCATCAGTTGGGATTGGTGTATCAGCTGTCGAACTCACCCTATCTTACATTCATCTTGTAAATTTAAAATTTAACCATCATTAACTCCAACTCAGCAAGATGCATGTCCGTCATCAGTTGGGATTGGTGTATCAGCTGTCGAACTCACCCTATCTTACATTCATCTTGTAAATTTAAAATTTAACCATCATTACCTCCAACTCAGAAAGAAGATTTTCTGTCATCGGGGTGCCGGAATTTTATTCGCCTGGAATTTTACCCCCGGGCAAAGCTGACGTCACTATGACGTAACAGCCTGAGCGCTCTAAAGTTGTTCGCGGGCGGAATTTGACCCCCGCGGATTTGGAAGTCTAATGAAAATAGACAGAGCGTGATAAATTAGATTAGCAATAAAACCCAGAATTTTACCCCCTGTCCATATAACTAGCGTTTGGAGAACTGTAGATGTACCGCCCGGATCTTTACCTCCAGATTTTTACCCCCGGAATTTTAACCCCGGAATTTTACCACCTGGAATTTAACCCCTTGGCCAGATATAGAAATTATCGAGAATGATTGATTTTCTTCTTTCAGTTTCAATTTAATAGTAAACATTTTATTAGTAGCCTAAGAAGTCTAGTGTACTTTTTATACTAGTGTACTAGTGCCTGACGATGGAAACCTAAATTCTGAAAGTGCTAGTGAATAAAACAAATTATTATATTGGTCTTGTTGAACTTGTAAATTTAATTATACATTTCATTATTAAGAAGTCTGTCTTAATTTATTTGTAATCTCAACTAAGTAAACAGGTTTTGCTGTTTTATTCTGATATTCGGGATTGAGGCCAACTGTTATTAATATGTAATTATGTATAAATAAACTGTTAAATAAAATAAACATTGGTTTTTAATTGTGCCTGTGTTTAGTAAGATGAAGGTGGGTGGCTTCTAAATCTTGTATTTATTTTATTATGATCACCCCAAGTACTCTATGAACCACCCTTTATACACATAACCAATAAAAAAAATACTAATACATTGTTAACATACTCAGCTCAGGGTAATCACTTGTAGTTGTATTGCACATGCTGATTTGTTTATGTACATGTGATTTTTTTATGTTTATGTACATGTAGCTTTGGCATCTTATGAGTATACATTTCTGTAAAATGTATTGATCATCTTCAAGGCTAGTTAGTAGTTTAAGTTAGTGTTTGAACAGCATTCATGGATCATTAATAATACCCACTAATAAGCTTTGTTAAGTGATCGCAGGTGCTGGAGAGAGTTGTTTTTCAGTTAGTTACAAACTTAGTTGATTGTTACCAAGGATAGATCTACGTAGATGGTGGAGTTCAGATTTTATTTATATAGGCTAGTCTGATAAAAGCCGGTAGATTATCTGTCGTATAAACACTTTACTTGCTTCTGCCGGTTCTTCAACGTCATAAAATCGTTTCTTCAAAAACCAAGAGTTCCTTCGATAAATATTCCTATCTGGAGTTTCTATAAGGTATGATCTTGGCTCCGGACCTTTTCTTACGACTGTAGCTGGCTGCCCTTGTTCTACGCCCCATTAATCTTTGAGCTGGTGATCCAAGATTTTTCCGGGGTATATTTCTTTGATGAAGTAGGGCTAGATAAACATCCGTCTTTTCCTCTAGACATTTCTTTACAATGAGTTTTGCCTCTTAAACATACCGTTCGGCTAATCCATTTGATCTTGCAAACAAAGGACTTGAAACCCTTTTATTGAATTGCCACACTTTTTCAAAATGTTTGAACTCGAATGAATTGAACTGAGTACCTCCATCTTATAATAACGTTTCAGGAATTCCATGTACTGAAAACAACTTGTTGAGTTCAGTAATAACATTTGAAGATGTTGTAGATTTTAACTCAACAATGTCATAAAAACCAGAGTAGGAATCCGCAACAACAAGATAATCTTTACCAGATAGGTGACAAATGTCAGTTACTATTTCCATCCACGGTCTAGTTGGTACTTCTTGCTGTAATAATTTATCCTCGTTATTATATTTTTGGAGCTTTGATCATATTTTGCAGTTAAAAACATAATTTTGGATTTCGTTCGTCATGTTAGGCCAGAACACGTATTCTCGAGCAAAATTTAGTGAGTCTTGTATTCCTCTGTGTCCTAGTGGATCTGTTTTAGTGTAAGTGGACGAAGATGCATGGGCAGCAATATTTTTTCCCCTTTAAAAATTATATTAGTCGAGGCGCTGAGGGGGTTTGAGCATGCATAAAAGTGTAACGAAATTTGACTTTTGATTGTTGCTATGGGTACCTAGTAGATGAAGAAAATCGATGTTGTCGCATTTCTAGGTGGTTAATAACATTGGGGGAGGGGGTGAAGTTGGGGCGCCGCCCGGGGGGCCGCCGCGCACAAAATAGCTTATATCTCAAGAACCAAAAGTCATATGAATACGTTAGACATGTCAAACTGTGCAGAAAAATGCATTCTACAAAGAGATTATGTAGTAGTTTCACAGAAATTGACAAGAAGTTACTAAAAATTATATTTTTTTAAATTTACGATAAGTATAATCAGGAGTATAATTGTTTTTGTTGTTGTTTAGAACCACTATTTTTTTTATTGACAACTTTTGAGAGTAGTACACAATAGGTTAATAGTATTTCTGTATAATGAAACTATTGCGGTACATAACTTAACAGCTATACAATCCTCAGATCCAATAAACATAACACAAACAAAGGCACAAAACGCGTCGCGGTCATTGATCCTGCTGCCGTAACTATTAATGGCGAGTACAGTTCAAGCTGATACTTATATTATACTTTTAGAAAGATGGAGATTCTGAAGATTCATTTTCATATATATAAAATAGTATTGAGTGACTATTATGTAGCGAGAAATATAGTTTGTAAAAGAAGAGAGTTCAAAATAAATTTTTGTGGTGGATCGTTTCCATCACGATCTGAAACTGCAATAAATTCCCTACAATTTATATATCTCCGAATCTGAGGTTGGTTATAACAATTTTATGTAGTTTTGAAAAGGTCATAAAAATTATGTTTTCGTAAAAAAATTTAACATTTCACATTCTGAAGTAAATTACTCAGGAAATTTGGATTTAAACTACATTTAACTATATATTTTTAGAAAGAGCTTTTACTCTTTAATTATGCAGTGTAACCAGTGTAAGCTAGGAATACAATGGAAACTCCATGTACAGTATCTAAACTTAAATTTATTTCATTACAATACAAAATTGATGGTAAAAGAAAAGAAACTAAGGGTTCACAATAAAAGTTTACAAAGGGTGGCAAATGAATTTACTAATTTAAGCTTTAGGCTAGGCCTATTACAATAGTTCTAATTTAGGTTGAGGGGTTATATTGCATGGATCTCAGGTGGGGTGATCGAGCGGCGTTTGAATTTAATCTTGTGATTATATATAGCCTAATTAAATTTTGTTTTGAAATATAAATTATGTTCGAATTATTTTCTGATAGGTTGAATTAATTAATGTTCTGAATAAGCTTCTATTAGTTTCTTGACTTTTAAATTCTGGCACAAAAGTTCAAAAGTTAGGCTTAAATATGTTCTAATGGCTTCGATCCAAGGAAAGAAAATGTCTACTGGAGTGATCTCACCAAAATTGATGTCTTCTTCACAGTTAAATTTCTTGATGTTGTGTAGTTATTAATGTTTGTAACAAGGACGGATCTCCTTTAATAAAATTTCACTAATTTATTCCAAATATATGCACTTTTTTATAAATTTTTATATTAAAATATGCAGTTTTCAATTTATATCTTCATACTAGCTCAGCACTCTTGGAAGTGAGGAAGGTTTGATGCATTGTTGCATTCACATATGTCAATGCTGACTTTATCACGGAAAATTGTAGGCCACTGTTCACACATATATTATAACAATTTTTATTTGCTATAGAGCTAAATTTGAATTTTGACAAGTTATTTAAGTAAAATTATATTGAATTTGAAGCAATTTTGTTACAAAAAGTTATAGGCTATTATATATTTACATGAAATAAGGTTATTTGAAAATGTTCTATATTATATTGTATTGAATCAATTACCTATTGGTCTGTTTGGCCATATATTATACAAGGTTTGATAAAGGGAGATAGATTGACATATTGATAAAAATAAAAACATATGGTAAAAATTAAATTATTGTATTGAAGATTTTTGTGAAAATACTGAATTGTTACAGCAGTATAATATTTATTTACTGTTGATGCAATAAATTTATTTCTTATACAACAATTAAATAAAATTTGGTAATTAAAATAGTTTTGTAGTTTTTTATAATTTTATTTTTATGCGTATTTAAAAAAAAACATTGATATTTCTACATAAGGATTCATATTTTACACAACCTTAACATTTGGATAATATGGATAAAACCCTTATTTTTATGATTTTTGCGGGTTGATTTGGACATTTCTAATTTGCATAATCCAAAAATTTGCCCACCTCTTGCTACTACGCCTAAAAGCATTGCTGAAAAATATATATTTTTATATTATTATATTCTACATTTATCACTGAAACATAATATATAGTACATATCTACTTATATGGGCATGTAACTGTTCTCTGGTAAAACATATGTTACCACTACAAAAGGGCCAAAATATAACCACCACTGGTACCCAGATAGGGTCAAGGATTGAGAGAGAAGAAGTAAAATTATAATGCTTCGAACTTCAACTAATCAGCTGTTCAGGCAAATTTAATTGTTAACGATCGGTGCGATGATTCGTTGCATTACTGTCAGAGACAATGAGGGGTAAAGAAAAAATAACCTCTCCTTTTAAGTTTTGAGTAGTGGTTTTTGGTAATTAAAATACTGTCGCAGGTTAATTAGTGCACACAACTCGCGTAAATAGTGTTAACGACACTCGTAGAAGTTTTTAAGGCACTCGCCAAGGCTTGTATTTAACATTTTCTACTCGTATCGTTTACACTACCTTTACGCGATCGCCGAAACAGCTGTTGCACCAATTGTGCTGCCTGGTAAGGTGATGGAAACGTTCAACCACCAAAATTTATTTTGAACTATCTTCTTTTACAAACTATATTTCTCGCTATATAATAGTCACTCAATACTATTTTATATATATGAAAATAAATCTTCAGAATCTCCATCTTTCTAAAAGTATAATATAAGTATCAGCTTGAACTGTACTCGCCATTAATAGTTATGGCAGCAGGAACAATGACCGCGACGCGTTTTGCGCCTTTGTTTGTGTTATGTTTATTGGATCTGAGGATTGTATAGCTGTTAAGTTATGTACCGCAATAGTTTCATTATACAGAAATACTATTAACCTATTGTGTACTACTCTCAAAAGTTGTCAATAAAGAAATTAGTGGTTCTAAACAACAACAAAAACCATTATACTCCTGATTATACTTATCGTAAATTAAAAAAATAATATAATTTTTAGTAACTTCTTGTCAATTTCCGTGAAACTACTACATAATCTCTTTGTAGAATGCATTTTTCTGCACAGTTTGACATGTCTAACGTATTCATATGACTTTTGGTTCTTGAGATATAAGCTATTTTGTGCGCGGCGGCCCCCCGGGCGGCGCCCCAACTTCACCCCCTCCCCCAATGTTATTAACCACCTAGAAATGCGACAACATCGATTTTCTTCATCTACTAGGTACCCATAGCAACAATCAAAAGTCAAATTTCGTTACACTTTTATGCATGCTCAAACCCCCTCAGCGCCTGGACTATATTTTCATGAACGTCTAGTTCATCCCGATAGTTCCAATACTTGTGTAGCTCTTCTGGCAATTCAGATTTTTCTTCAGGCCAACCACTTAGAATGATGTGATGTTTGGAGAGTTTAGCTTCTTTTTCTGTGACATGTTGAGCCTCCTTAAGTTTTTCTTTTGGCATGGATATTACCAAGTCTACTGCAAAAGAAAGTTCTTCTTCAGGAGTAGCCTGATTTATGCAGTTTCTTCTACTCAGTGTGTCCGCAATATATAATTCTGTCCCTTTCTTATAAACAATTCTTGGATTGTAGGGTATTATCTCCATAACGATACGCCTAAATCTTGGAGGGGTGTCATGCAAGGGTTTTTTACAGATCAGTTCACGAGGCTTATGGTCAATTTCAACTTCCAGACCTTGGGATCCCCATACATATTCGTGAAACTTCTTACATGCAACTGAAATTGCTAGAGCCTCTTTCTCTAACTGGCTGTAACTTTGCTGTGTTTTAGTTAGAGATTTGGAAGAATATGCTACTGGCCGATTTTCCTGTAGGAGCACTGATGCAACAGAATGTGAGCTTGCATCAACTGATAATGTTATGGGAAGTTTTGGGTCAAAGTAACGGAGCAAAGGAGGTGACGCAAGAGCTTCATTTCGCTTTTTGTATGCTGTCTTTTGATCAAAATCCCAAACCCAGGCTATTCCTTTGTTCAGTAGTTTGCGCAAAGGATCTGTCATCTTTGAAAAGTTATTAATGAATTTACCCAAGTAAGTTACCATGCCAAGATATCGCTGTAGCTCGGCTACATTTGAGGGCTGTTTTAGATTTTGTATACATTCAATCTTAGTGGGATCTGGAAGGAGGTCATTTCCAGAAACTATGTGTCCCAAGAATTTGATTTCTTGTGCTCTGAAAATACATTTGTCTTTGTTGAGCTCAAGACCTGCTATATTGAGAGCAGAGAAAACTTTGGAAGTCTTTTTTCAGAATATCAATGGTCGAGCCATGAATAAGAATGTCATCCATTGAAACTTCTACTCCATCAGAAACCTTAATTTGCCAAAATCCTTTTCTGCAATCTAGGAGTGTGAAACATTTTGAGTCATTTAACCTAGATGCTATAAGTTTGAAGTGGGTGATGGCGACGTTTAATATTTTTGTTCAAATCGGTTGGATCTAAGCAGATTCGGACTTTGTCTTTTTGGCGTACAACAACCATGGGGGATACTACAGGAGTAGGTTCAGTTACAGGTTTAATAACACCTTACTCTACCATGTAATCAAGCTCACGCTTAACATGTTCTCTTAATGCAAAAGGAATTCGCCTAGCTGGATAGATTTTAAGTGAAGGATTGTCAACGATATCAATGTCATATTCATAATTGTTCAAAAACCCTATCCCATTGAATAGGTTTTCATCAAGATTGCTAGCGTGTAATTCATGTACCCTTTTAACAAATCCCAATGTCTGACATGAATCTCGACCTAAAATCGCTGGATAATTTCCATCAACTGCAATAATACAATAAAGTTGACTTTTTGTCGTTATTTGTTAATTGTTTCTACAGTTGCAGTACATTCACCAAGTACCTGTAGCTTGTTATTTGTGTATGAAATCAAATGTTTAATCTTAGAACCATTAATTTACAAACTACTATTTAAGGCAACAGTTTTACTTATTACATTACATTGAGCTCCTGTATCTAATTTAAAAAATAATTCTTGGTTCTTAGGAACTAGGAGTTCAGTCCAATCTCCTGCTTTGTGTTTTCTTTGGTTGGATAAGGAACTAATAACTGTAGTGTTTATTAATTAGTGAGTCGGTGGCTCAGTCGGTAGCGTCGCGGACTTCGGGCCCATGGCAGCGATGTCGTGGGTTCGGATCCTGGTCACTGCCGATAACATTTTATCAGTACAGTTCACCTTTGTACTGTACCGGCTCACTCCTTGCTTTGCTGTAAACGATCCACGCACGGGCGCTTAGTCTATGTGGACGGGCAAATGCAAGGTTAAAAGAGGCCGCCAACTTCTTTATAAAAAAAAAAAAAAAAAAATGTTACCTGGTCTTAGTGTTGAATCGAATATAATTCACCATGTTCATCGGAGTCCTCAGTTTTTAATGATTTCACTCGATTATTTGGTTTTGAGCGGCATGCGATAGTAGCTAACCATGTCATTGTCCCTGAAGCGATTGTTCTAGAGCGATTCTGTTCAGTTGGCTGACTTTCGAGTGAATTGGTGCCATAAGTTCAAGGCAGATGAAGTTGTTCCTTAAATACCTATTGGTTGAGGAAGTTGACGACAACGAAGTGATAGCATTCTAGACAAAGAATACAAAACTGCTTTTTACCGCTGAAGAAGATGAAAAGCTGTTAGAAGCAATAGTCACCTCATTCTGCCATTTACGACTTGAAGAACAGTCTGCATAACGATCAGCGTGCTAAAGATAATATATGGGTCTAAACATGATAGCATCAAACGTGGGAAGATCAGGTATGTACATTTTTAATCACTACTATTTTAAATTATAAATAAAAATACATAAAAAAATGCCACGTTTTTAAACGCACTAAAAAGTAAAAATAATTTATAAATATGTGGAGAGAATAAATACTTGTAAGATTTAAAACGAAAAACGTGGGGTGCATGCAATAGGTAATAATAGTTCAATAGATGAAGTCAATTGTAAATTAGTATTCGCCCCACGTTTTTGTTTTAAATCTATTTATTCCCTTCATATATTTATAAATTATTTTTTACTTTTTAGTGCGTTTAAAAACGTTGCATTTTTAAACAGTATTTTTATTTATAATTGATAATAGTAGTGATTAATTATGTACATACCTGATCCCACGCCTGATGCTATCACGACCCAAATATTATCTTTAGCACGCTGATCTTTATACAGACTGTTCTTCAAGTCGTAAATGACAGAATGAGGTGCTATTGCTTCTAACAGCTTTTCATCTTCTTCAGCGGTAAAAAGCAGTTTTGTATTCTTTTAAGACATAACGACCAAAACAGGTACACACTCAACACAAATCGCTCAGCGACTGCGACTCTGACTCCCCTCAGAGCAGACCCGCTACAGTCGCTGTGTTCAGCCGCTAGCCGCTCCAGTCGCAGTCGCGTCAAGGACAATGGTCCCATTTGAAACAACGCTAACCAGTGCTCAGCTACTATCACTCAGCTACTATCGCAAGAGTCGCTTCAGGGACAATTATTCACCTAGAGAAGTGGCCAAGGATACCAAAGTTAGATCACTTCTTTTGGTAAGCAGGACAAGCTCGAGGGCCATGGCGATATCCGCAGCGACTGCAAGTGAAAGTGTTATCCTCTTGTTTTTTGTTTAGTGTTTTTTCTTCTCACCTACAGTTTCTTTTCCTTTAACTGCATAAACGTTGCAGCATTTCTTTTCAGACATTGTAGATAGCTGAAATTCTACTTCTTCAGAAGTCTTACAGATGTTTATTGACTTTTCAAGCGTCAAATTTTCTTCATGAAATAGTTTTTGGCGAGTGTTGTCGTGATTGATTCCGCAAACCAGCCTGTCTCGTAATAAGCTATCCTTCATTGTTACGTACGAGCATTTATTTGCTTGGTTAGACGCTTTAGTTAAAAAATCATTAAAAGTTTCTCCTTTACCCTGATATAGATTGTTGAAAACAAACCGTTCATATATGACATTTGATTTCCTTTCAAAATACGAATCAAATTTTTCAATTATATCATCCAAGCTAGTAGATTTTTGATCAATACCAAAAGACTCAAAGAGTTCAATTCCATCTTCTCCAAGTACTGTCATAAAAGTAGCTATCTGTTTCTCTAATGTTCTCTTCTTCAAATTGACAGCAGTTGTATAACACTGAAATTGTTGTGATAAGTTCAAAGTTGTTACATTAAAATCCCTTAAACCACAACCATTAGAATACTAATTCGCAATCTGAATAGTTTTACCTGACTGCTTGTCTTGTTGGTTCCAACTGATGGAGGTTTGATGATTTTTCACTGGCCAAACTCCTTCACTTATTTATGATTATGCTTGGAAGTATATAGTACAAATATATGCTGTGAATAGTTTTATCTTACTATTTGAAACTAAAATAAACGGTATAAGCAATCTGACACAAATTTTCTCCCATTCGCTTGTCAACAACCTTTAACCTTTATCATGCGTTTCTACCCAGGAACTATAGGGGAAATCATAGAAATTGAAATAACTTTTGAGCCGTTGTTTTTACAGAGCTGGAGGTTGTACTATTTTGTTTAGAGTCGAAAGGACTATAACATACATAGTTTTTATTCAATATCGTTTGCTGTTTTTGTGAAAATCCAATTTGTTTGTCGTTATATTGGGATTTTATGGGAAAATCACCATTAAAATAATAGTTTCTAAAAAACACCTGGAGATACCATGTAATAGTACCCACTACCCACATACAAAATCTAATCAAAATTAGACCCCATATGTAGTCAGTACACACCAACAAACACACACGCATGCAAGCACTTACACAGACATAACTTCAAAAACCACTTTTTTTGGTTTAGGTAGACCTAAAAAGTATATTTCCAACAAAAATTTTAACTCGAACATTATTGACAAAACAATATTTGTAGAGAGGAAGAAAATAACTGACATTCTACCTCGAACGTTGAAATATCCTTTGAAAGAGAACTAACACAGTTAAGCATATTTAGTGGTTCCCCTATAGGGAAGAAGCTATTAGCGTAAAGACCCCGGACCGCTTTTCTTTCTATTTTGATGTATCCATAGACCAAAACACCATTCTTTCGAATATATATACATACAGGGGTTTCAAAAAAGGTGGGGATATCATATAACTTACGTAGTGATTTCATCCGTCAGTATAAGAAAAAAAACATTTTAAAAATAAAACCTTCTCTAAAATCACTTTGTTAACCAGACCCTGTATCCGCCATTTTGTATTTTTTACATAAACACTTTTATATATAGTGTTTATATAAAAAACACTTATCGGATTGTTCTAACCGATCCTTATGAAACATGGTATATATGCTCAAGTAGAAGAGACTGTGGGAGAAAAACAATTATTTTGGCTCATCTTAAAAATTTTAAATGGTAGCCATTTTAATGTTTTAAATTAAAATAACTAAAAATGACTAATTTTATGAAAAAATGTCAAGAACACTTTTATTTAGCAATTCAGATTTCCTATCAAATGACACCAAGTTTGAAAAGATCGAAAAAAACCTGATATATCACGATGTTTTGTGTAAAATGAGGTGGAATAAGGACAAGCTTAATTTACTTTTCATTTTCATCCAGAAACTTCTATGTAAATTGTTTCCTTACCTTATTTGAAAACCATACAGGTATTAATTTAATTAATATTAATTTACAATTAATACATACATACATACATACACACACACATACATCTGTACATGATTAATGTTTGTGAACTCGATAACTAGAGTAGTTTTGGTCCAATGTTGATTAAATTTGGCATAAAGGTTTAGAAGTGGATAAACTTGATAGAGTTTGCGAACCAGCAAGATCAGGGCCATGGGAGTTAAGGGGTTTTGAAGTTCTTTAAAAATAGTTTTTCCCCACAATTTTCGCCCTTAAACATGGAAATCATTAATTTTCATTACAAACATCGTGTAGTGTAGAACCTAAAAACAAATCGTTTTGTATATTGAGGCATTTTTGTACAATTGAAGGTTACGGAAAAAATTCCCTAAAACTGTACATATTTACTATTCCCATGTTATTCTAGATGTCCCCAGAGGCCGAAAACTCCATTCGTTCAATTTTTTATGTATGTATATATATGATAACTTGAGTAATTTTTGTCCGATTTTGATGAAATTCGGTTTGAAGGTGTAAGACAGGATAAACATGAATGAATTCGCGAACCAGCATGATCGAACAATGGGAATTAATGATAATAATAAGGCTAAAAATAAAGCTGTTGTAGTTTGCTTGATGATGGATAATTGTTGATCAAATTTGGCCATTTTTTTATTTTATACTATTACTGTGTAGTACTTATACAAAATACCCCTGCCGCAGCAAGTCTGCAGACTAAGTGAATTTCCATTTGCCTGAATTGATTTTCAATTAAATGTATTTAATCAACATTAGGTTTTATGAGTATTGAGTACCTAAGCTTACTGCTACTTGGATGATAAAAAGTGCGTTTTTTATGTAAAATATTAATAACTTAGTACAAACTTTGATCAAAATATATCCATAAACAAGCAAACTACAACATTTTACAACATTCTCCATAAGAATAACATGGGAATTTTAAAATAACATTTTTTTGAATTTTCTCCGTAACCAATAATTGTAAAAAAACACTTTGATTTACTAAATTATTTGTTTTTTAAGCTCTCTTAAAAGGTCTGGAGAGAAAATGGGAAATTTGGTGTTTAGAGGGTCTAAAATTAGAAAAACCAATTTTTACACCATAAACCCCCCATAAAACCTTGTTCCCATTTGTTCGATCATGCTGGTTCGCGAATTCATTCAAGTTTATCCTGTCTTACACCTTCAAACCAAAATTAATCAAAATCGAAAAAAAAATACTCAAGTTTTTATATATATACATACATAAAAAATTGAACGAATGGAGTTTTCGGCCTCTGGGCACATCAAAATGAAAAAGTAAATCGGTCCCGGGCCTTGGTCTTACCATGACACCTACGGTAATAGCTACTTCCCTATAGGGAAATTCGCTAAAACACACCCTTTTCCTTCCTTGTAACAGAAAACCCAAGTAATCTTAAATATATTATTATTTGAAAAAGGAATAAAATTTGACAATTTTAAGGAAATATTTTAGCCAAAATCCAATCAGTCAAATAGATATTCGCATAGTCTGCAGGTTTGCTGTGATGGTGTATTAAAGGATACCTCACTTATTGTGGATACTTGAAGAAAAAACATTTTTGCCGAAACTCATATTTTAGATCCAAACTTAATTGCATTCACCTTGATGAGTTTTTCATCTGCATTTCAAAGAGAGATTGATTACCATGTAATTTGTCAGATTTGGTTTGCAGATTGGAATATTAGAAAACGAAATAATCATTTATTGCGTTATTGCAAATTATTATAACATTTTAAATTTGCATTTAAATTGTAGGTTTCAATTTGAATGAACGTGTGTTGTGCATCAGTTTAGGTTTGTTTGTACATCACGGATTTCAATGATATGTAAAATAATTATGGTTCAGGAAACAGATATTTTAATATGCAAATTGGTATTAAGGCTGATGTAACGAGATAAGTATATCTGTTTCCTACTTCAATTCTTAGGGATGTTACTTTTTATTAAAGTGATCAAATAATGTCTACAAGAAGTCAGTGACTTTCATAATACAAGTTAAGTCTACACGATTAATATACAGGGTGTAAATAAAGTCCCGCACAGGTTTAATATGTTTTAAACGATAACAGATAAATCAATAAGATTTGGTAAATCAACACGACACCTAAAAATCTACTTTTTGAAGGAACTTTAAGTTTTCTATCATATCATGGGGACGTCCCGCAAGGAGTCAGACGGAAATCTTAAATAGAAGCGTATGTTGATACGAGCTGCTATACCCGTGCTTCGCAACCGGAAGAAAACGTGGAAAAGAATAAAGCTATTCTTTAGATCTGCTGTATAAAATAGTTACACATATATTACAGTATTTATTTTAGAATATACACTCAATTTTACCATCTAGTGAAGTGAAATTCTTTCTCTTATATTTAGATAGGATTTTTTAGCTTCCTAGACAGCCACTACAGTGTATAAGTGGTGCTGACGTGTGTTTGAAAAATTATGCTGTTTGCAACCCTTTGATTCAATTTGAAAAGATATACTGATTCAAATGGGTAAGCCTACTTACGTTCAAACCCCTACTTTCGATGTCAATAGATCCAAAAGAATATAACTACATAACTTAGTGTAGCAATAACATCAATTACTTGATATTGATGCTTCATGAATTATATAGTTCTTCAATATTAGTCAAGCTTATTTACATGTAGCTTACTATATAAATTACAAATGAAACTGTGAGCAATGCTCTTAAAAACTTATACTACCTTTCAGCCAATTTCCCTATTAGGGAAGATAGCTATTACTGTAGGTGGCATGGCATGGTTAGACCTAGGCCCGGGACCGATTTACTTTTTCCAAAAACACCATTCATTCAAATATATATAAAGGAAAATTAAACAGTAATAAACTTAGTACCCAAGTAAAAATTATTTATTAATATTTACTGACTAGTTTTAGCTCTAAGGCCATTTTCAAAGTAAACAAATAAATTTTAAAAAAATTTCAAAATAAAATATGTAAATAAATAAATAACATATGACATTATAAAACTTTTCTAACTTGTTTAAAATTATACACAATAAAACCAACAAACCTACATCAAATAACACAGCAACTACATTGGAAAAACCTATCGAAATTTTAAATTTAGATTCAACGAACACATACAAGCATATAAATCGAAGAACAAAACATCAATGAAATAAAATTTTGCAGATGATCTCCTAAATTCCAAACATAAGGTTACTAATATTGAAAACATTTATTAATTTTAGAAATTAAAAAAAGACAGAGAAAAATTAAATGTAAAAGAAGAAATTAATATTTATATGGACTAGAAAAATAACAAATCGAATATTTTAAATACGAAGACTTCCCATCTATATGGACCAGCTGTAGCCAATTTTTTTATTAAAAAGAATGTAGTTGTGTGAGCCAGTCAAAGAATTCGCTAGTGTCTAAAATTCTATTTTATACCTTATTTTTTGTTGCCGACCAGGTTGATGGGTCATAACAGTTGCTATAACTCATCATAAGTCATTCCCTATGTTTGATTTGGTTATAATGATTGTGTATTCGGCAGAACTTAGTAATTTATATCAGCGCAATCTGTAGGTGGCTCACATCAACTACGACGCTTTTGATAAAATAGCTGGCTACAAACTTAACATGGGGATGGAATGTCTACAATATTCCAACATTTAGAAATTTATTTGACAATTTTAGAAATTGAAAAAGTCAGAGAAAAATTGAATGTAAAAGAAGAAATTAATATTTATATGAACTAAAAAAATAACAAATCGAATAATTTAAATACAATTATTCCAAAATTAGATTAAAATAATATCTAATATAATATCTAATCCAATATATGAAACAATAGCAAAATTGAGAAAATATATTAAATATAAAATATATACATTATATGTTATTATTTATATTATTATATATATTACAGTTCAATTATTTTTATTTAAACTTTTGTTCTTGTAACTCCATTTACATCATATTTTCACCTAATCATATCTTCTGTCATTTATTTATTTATTGCATTTGATTATTAATGTTTATGTTTTGACGCAACTACAGTCGACGCACAGGCTCGCTGCCCATGTCGGCTTATTCCATATAAACATGTACGCTTTTTTAAAACATAGATGTAATGTAAAGGTTAATTTTATTTTATTCTTAAATTAACTTATGTTTTTTTCCTCCTTTAAATATTTGTGTACATATTCTGTATATACTTTGTTGGAATAAAGAAATAATTCATTCATTCATATTAATGAAAATAAATACAAACATATCATATAGTATATAAATTAATCAATGAAGACAAAATTATGTAACGAGTTAGACAAGTTTTATAATGTCATATGTTATTTATTTATTTATTTACATATTTTATTTAGATTGTTTGTTTACTTTGAGAGCTGAAACTGTAGTGTTATCGCAAGTTAAATTAAAATATAGTTTTAATAAGACAAATACTTTATTAGGTAGCTTTTTTTACAATAAACCAGATTCAGAATGTTTACCAACAAAAACTAAACAAATAATATTCTAACACCATATGTTTTTAAACACATATGAATAACAACACATCTCCCCTTTAAAGATCGAACCTCCGGGTAGGTTTGAATTGTCTTGTTGATCTTCTTAGATTCGCTAAAGGATTTGTCTGCGATGGTTCTGATCTTCTCAGGTTTTCTGAGGGACTGGTCTGCAGTGCTGGTTGATCAGAAGGCATAGTAGTGCTAAATCTTTGCAGTGATCTTCTGTTCCTCCGCAAACAACCATCTTGCGTTTGAATTATATAGGATCGAGGTGCAGGATGTTTGTTTAATATAGTTCCTTCTTGATTCCTGTCCTTTATATGGACTTGAGCTCCTTCAGGTAGAGTAGGCAATTCTGTGGCTCTATGTCTTTTGTCAAAATAAACCTTTTGACGATCAATTCTTGCTTCTTCCTTTTCCCTTAACTTTTCAGTGTCTACCAGATAGGGTATTAGTTGATCAGACATTATCGGAACATGAGTGCGGATCCTTCTCCCGAAAAGTAATTCCGCTGGACTTTTCCCATTTTCCAGAGGGGTTGCTCTTAACATCAGTAGCATTTTGTAGGGATCATCACTTTTTTCTAAGTGGAACTTAAAGTTTTTTACTTGCGCTTCTATGAAGCCGTTGCTTTGTGGAAATTTTGGGCTTGATGTAATCAATTTAAATCCATAATCACGACCAAGTTGTTTGAATTGACAGCAGTCAAATTGAGAACCACAGTCTGCTCTCACTGTCTCAGGTACACCATGACGTGCGAAGATGGACTTTGTATATGTCACAATAGTGCCCATTTTTAAGTCATTTAGTCTAGCAATCTCCATAAACCTGGAATAATAGTCTGAGATTAAGAGATACCAGTGACCTTTGCACTTCAGCAAATCGGCACTCACTATTTGCCAAGGTCTATCCGGATAAGGGGTTGGTATCAGCGGCTCTGCTCTCGTAGCGCGATTTTCTGCACATGTCTTGCAATTTTCTACTAGTTCTTTGATTTGTTGAGAAAGACGAGGCCACCACACAGTCAATTTTGCAAAAGATCTACATTTTGTTATGCCTTGATGTCCTTCATGAATACTTCTTAGTACATTAGCTCTTAGAGAATTTGGTATTATAATACGACTTCCAAAGAGAAGTATACCATTTTGCTCACTTATATCTTCTCTATGATACCAGTAGGGCAATACATCCTCTGGAATCTTAGATTTTTCTGGCCAACCTTTCACACAATACTGTGACACATGTTTTAGAGTTTCATCTATCATAGTTTCTTGATTTATTTCTCGCAACCTTTCATCCGAAACTGATGGTAGAGTAGTGTCAATGTTTTGTATATAAGCAAGGATTTCCTCTGTAAGTTCCCATTCCTCTTCAGAGTTCTCTGTGTCTCGAGACAGTGCATCAGCCAAAATCAACTGTTTACAGGGCGTGTAGGTAATGTCATACGTATATCTCATCAGTCGGAGTCGTATTCTCTGAATCCTGGGAGTAATATTGTCCAAGTCTTTTATCTTGAATATGGAGAGCAAGGGCTTATGGTCTGTCTCAATATGCAAATGCAACCCTAAAATGAAGTGTTCAAACCGTTCACATCCCCAAGCAATCGCTAGAGCTTCTTTTTCTATTTGAGCCCAATTACGTTCGGCTGATGACAAACTTCTCGAAGCATAGGCCACCGGACGTTTAGTTCCATCTTCTTGAAGCTGAAGTAGTGCAACTCCAATACCGTATGACGAGGAATCCGCTGAGAGGAAGGTTTCATTAGAAATGCTGTATAAAGCGAGACACGGTTCGGACATCAATGACAGTTTAATCTTTTCCAAAGCTTGGTCTTGATCAGGCCCCCAAACAAATTCTGTATTTCTTTGGAGTAAAGCATGTAGTGGATGAACTATGGTCGACAAATTACGAATAAACTTGGCTACGTAATTGACAACACCTAGAATTCTCCTTAGTTCTTTAACATTAGTTGGCGTCTTGAGTTTTTGGATAGCCTCAACACGAGAGGGATCTGTCTTAATACCATTTTTAGTTACAAGGTGGCCTAGTAAACTGATACTGTCATGCCGGAACACACATTTTGATCTATTAAGTGTCCAGCCCTTTTCCTGGAGCCTACACAAAACACGATGTAAATTTTTGTCATGTTCTTCCATATCTTTCCCGTATATAGTTATGTCATCGAAATGGCAAACAACACCTTGAAGGCCTTCAAGTGATTCAGACATTTGACGCTGGAATACTTCTGAACCAGTGGAAATCCCGAAAGGAAGTCCTAAAAATCTAAACCTTCCAAAAGGTGTGATGAAAGTAGTGAAATATGAAGCTTCTTCTGTTATAGGTATTTGCCAATAACCCGAGTTAGCATCTAGTTTCGAGAACACCTTAGCACCATCTAATTGTCCCAGAGTGTAGTCTACAGAGGGCACAGGATATAGTTCTCGTTTAACACTCTCATTAAGTTTAGTAAAATCTACGCAAAGTCTTATTGAATTGTCCTTTTTAGGGACAATGACAAGAGGTGAACACCAGTCAGTCGGAGTGTCTACTCTCACGATAACACCTTTATCCAACATTGCATCTAGTTCTTTTTTTACAGCATCTTTATAAGGTAGGGGAACACGCCTTGGAACTTTGAGAGAGTACGGTTCAGCGTTTGGCTTTAATTTTATATTATAATGAGCTTGTGTATCACCAAGACCGCTGAAAAGTTTAGGGTATGATGTAAAAGGATCAAATGAGCCAGTTGAGTTGACTCGAAACATCCTTTTAACTAGACCCAATTTTTCACTAACTTCATTGCTCAAAAGGGTTCTATCAGCACCAGATATTACATAAAACTGAGACTTACAATATTGATTCTTGTACTGGATTGTACCCTCGAATACGCCTAAGATATTAAGGACAGATCCGTCAGGCCCAATTAAAGCTCTGTTACTTGAATTTAGTGGGTACATAAATAATTTCAACTTATAGAGTGATTGGGGCAAGACACAAACGTCAGCTCCAGTGTCTATCTTAGCTTGAATACATACTCCATTTAGTTTAACTTCAGCAGACCATTTTGCTTTAGGATTCTTTTGAGGATTAACAGACCCCACAAATTTGTCACTCTTAATAACTTCATCTTGAAGAGGGTTTGAATTTATTTCCTTGACATTTTTGAACTGGCAACATTTAGCAAAATGGCCCTTCCTGTTACAGTTTTGACAGAAAATATTCCGGGCAGGACATTTTGGTCGTTCATGTTGAGCGTTACCACACCACTGGCATTGATTATAGTAATTGGTACTGGACGCTTTGGAATCAACTGGAGGTTTCTGAGCAAATTTAGTGCCCCAAGTCCTTGAAGTGACTTTATCTGCAGTTAGTGCATGTTCAGAAGACCCGGACCTCATCAATGATTGTTGCATTTTAACCGATTCGGCTTGCTTAACATTTGAGACAGCAGAATTAAGGGTTAGAACTGCATTCATTTGTAGTTTTTCAGATAAACTTTTGTCTCTAATCGCTACAACAAGTTGATCTCGTATAGCCTCATCTTTATAAGAAGCAGGAAAATCGCATCTAGAAGCCATCTCATGAAGATCATGAATCAAACTCTCAACACGCTCTTCCTCATGTTGAACCCTAGTATGAAACATGTACCTCTCAAAGATTACATTTTTAGAAGGAGCGAAATATGTATAAAATTTTTTTTAAACAGTTTTGAAACTTTTACATTCTTCAGATGTCAAATTAAATGATTCAAATATGCTTTTGGCCTTTTCACCCATCATATATAGTAAGGTGTTTACCTGATATGGTTCGTCTTCATTGGTGAGCCCAGATACCTCATGAAAGCGCAAGAAACGGGTTTTCCATTTAGACCAGTTTTCTCCTTTAAAATCAAAATGTTCTGGGGTAGGAACACTAAAACTTTTCATCTTCATGTACTGTATATTGCTAAAACAATAAAAAGCCCGCTGCCACCATGTAGTGTTATCGCAAGTTAAATTAAAATATAGTTTTAATAAGACAAATACTTTATTAGGTAGCTTTTTTTACAATAAACCAGATTCAGAATGTTTACCAACAAAAACTAAACAAATAATATTCTAACACCATATGTTTTTAAACACATATGAATAACAACACAGAAACTAGTCTCTAAATATTAATAAATAATTTATACTGGGGTACTAAGTTAATTAATGTTTAATTTTCCTTTATATATAGTAGCCCTATTATTCTATTTTTCATATATATATATATCTTACTAATATTATAATAGAGTTAAATATGTGTCCGTGGACACGATAACTTGAGTAATTCTTTTACGTTTTTGATGAAATTTTGTTTGAAGGTGCGGGGTTCATCAGGGGTTGTATGGGGGTAAAAATCTGGTTTTCTCATTTTTACCCTCAAAACACAAAATTTCCCAATTTCTCCCTAGACCTTTTAAAAGACCTTAAAAACAAATAATTTAGTATATCAAAGTGTTTTTGTACGGTTATTGGTTACGGAGAAAATTTAAAAAAAATTCATTTAAAAATCCCATGTTATTCTTAGGGAAACTATTGTGAAATGTTCTAGTTTGCTTGATTATGGATATTTTTTGATCAAACTTTAAAATTTGTTTAACAAGCTATTAATATTTGAATATAAAACATACTGTATTAGTTTACCTATAGCACCTAACCTAGGTGCACTCGTTTAACCTAAATGTTAATTTAATAGATTTAATTGAAAATCAATTTAGGCAAATAGATATTTGCTTAGTTCACAGGTTTGCTGTGGCGGGGGTATCTTAACCAAATATAACCCTCTTACTAAATAATCCAAATATTTCCTCAATCTAAATAAAGCATCACAAACATCTTTTTCAGGTAAATAAACAAACACCAGTTAATTGCATTGACCAGCTGTTTCATTAAATAATTTAAACTAGTACACCTGTTGATCGAATTCGACCAATTGCAAGTTTTACAGGCGTTATTTCAAAACTAATAACAGTAGTGGTGAACCCAGAAAGAGACATCACTTTAGGCACGTTTTCCCCATAAGAATAACATGGGGATCATTTTTTGGCCACCAAAACCAAAAATCCTGATCTTTACCCACACATCCCTATAAATTTGTCAAACCTTATTTCTTACTTATTCCCCATAAATATATTCGATATCAAGCTAAAAAAGCTATTTCTTATATTTATTGACCCTTACAAGTGTAAATGTAGAATAGAGGCGAACTACCGGTTTAACGCCACTTTAGGCACGTTTTCCCCATAAGAATAACATGGTGAGCTTTTTTTGACCACTTTTTTAAAAATCTAGCTCTCGGCCTATACAAGCCTATATAAATGTTCAATACCATTGTACAACTCCATTACTATTTCAAATCCATATCCATTCAAATGTATATTCTCAAAATCATCAACTTGACAGTGCGAGGTTTGTACGCGAACTCGGGCGCGCTCCCGGCTCATGGCGCGCTCCCTTGGACATCCTAAGTGGAAATCCATAAATTCTGGCTACTTGGGAACCCAAGCCATTTGACATATAATAAATCACCTTTTCTCCTAATAACCTTTTCTATCAAATACATGTCTTTATATTTGGTCTTTAACAATTCCTCTGAATAGAAGCCTCCCCTGATTATATTACCATTTTCATCTTTCAAGATATAAGTCACAGGCTTTGTATTCTTTACTTCTGCTATTGTAAATAGCTCCCCTGTCCAATTCGGGGTATATCCTTTACTAAAAACATGTTTATACTTGGAAATTCTCACACTATCACCTACCTTATATCTTGGCTTTTTAACTTGCACTACTTTAGAAGTCAACCTCTCATGCACATATTTACTGTTCTTAATATTCACTTGGTTAGGCTTCATTCCTATAGATCTATGCACCTTATTATTATATTTTCGAATTAACTTTGGAAGTAAATCCAACCATTTATAACTCCCCTGAGCACTAAATTCCCTATATAACCAATTCTTTAAAGTTCTCTGAAACCTCTCCACAATTGCAGCCTTAGTTGTAGAAAATGTGTGATAGTGATTAATATTTAAGTTTTTCATTAGTTTGCTAAAATATTGATTAAAAAATTCTTTTCCATTGTCAGATTGAATGTTTTTAACCCCCTTTGGTAGAATGGTTTTAATGGCTTCTGTAACCACTAACCCTGTCTTATTCTTTAGCGGAGCAGCATAAGCTTTTTTAGAAAATGTATCTATTAAAGTTAAAATATATTTATTGCCAGAATTTTCTCTAGCATAGTTTTGCATATCAATTAAATCTATTTGTATGGTTTCGTTTATACCCAATACTTTAAAAGACCTTCTAATGAAATTCTTTCTTGCAGGCTTATGAAGTTCGTATGCAATTTCATTCATTTTTTATAACATCCACTCTTTCCTTGTACTGTAAATATATTACCATTAGCCCCAATCAATAGATTATCTTCCATTCTTTTAAATACATAGTTTTCTGGTATATATGGTCTATTATCTATATACTTAAATCCACTCAAAGATGTGGGGTCGGCAACTAATAAATCAGGATTGTATTCCATCAAATTAAATTTTCTTCCTCCATATACAAATTTTGATCCATCATAATACATAGCTTGTGACATTAAACAAATATCATCTAAATATTCTCCCATTGGCAGATTTTTTTATATTGTTTTTTGGCATCCCAACATTTTTCTTTTTTATCAAAAGTTATAGTCTGTTCTTTTGTAACACAGTCAGTGTCATCAACGGCAGGTTTAACACGTACTAACCTTTTATTATTAAAATCCCAATAGCCTGCTTCCATTTTTGGAACTTATGAAACATTCACAGCATCCTTACTATCTGTACCTTCTATCAAATTGCTAAGTTTCTGTTTCTTAGCATTCCAAACACCATTCTCTGATTCTAAAAATTCATAATTATTATCGTCTTGTACAAATTTACCATCTTCTTTTCGTATTAAAGTCTGTTGTAAAGTGGGCACATCATCTAAACTTTCACCCTTTTCCACATTAGTAATTTTCTGTTTTTTAGCATTCCAATTTTTATTCTTAGATTCTAAAAACTCATATTTAGTTTTACCTTGTAAAAATACATCACCTTTTCTAGTTAATGTCTGACCCAAAGTTGATACATCATCTACAAACTCCCCATCTTTAACATTACCAATTTTACGGTTTAAACAATTCCAACTATCGTCTTGTAAATTTAAAGTAGGTTTATTACTAGCCCTGGGTTCTGCAGGCTTATTATATGGATTATATAAACGATAAAATTTATCTATAAACATATTTTTATTTAATAAATAATTCCACTTTCTCTCAATTCCTCAATAATGGAATCTATTTCATTATCCACTCCTGAGTTACCGGCTTGGCGACTTAGCCAAAGAAGTCTTAACCTATCTACAAGCTCATTAGGATCATCCCAATAAATATAGTCTATTTTATTACCAGTCACTTGTCTCAAACCTTCACCAACAGATTTAAATAGAGGTTTAATTATATTAGGATATTTAGTATGTCTATTACTTGAAATTGGTGCACCATCTTTGTAACTCTTTAAATGTCCATTTGTAGCTTCCAAAATCTCTTTATAATTTTGCAAATCAGCCTGAGTATAGTTCTCAGGTTCTTTTAATGTTAACAATTCCCATAAACCTTTTGTCCCCTTGTAGGTTTTATTTGCAACTGTAACATCATCATTGGCAATATCAACTTCCTTATTTCCAATAAAAAATTTATTTGCTTCTCGTCTAATACCATATGTAGTGTCTGTCATACTACTTTTACTGAGGTAATTTCCTAAATAGTCTGATGCTAAAAGACCAAAATCTAATTTCTGTGGAGTGGATGGTTGTAATGGTTGTAATGGTTGTAATCTTGGTATCATTGATATTCTAGATGGAGTCATTGGGAGTATCTTCATTCGAGGACTCTCTGTTTTGCCAATAGATGTGATTTTCTTTAATTCTTGTAATGTCTCTATTAAAGGTTGGAATGTTTGGAACCTCTCTTCAGCCTCTAGAAACTTGCCACGTTTTAAAGCTCTATATTTCTCTCGTATTTGATTTGCAGAGTCAACTAATTCTTGTTGAATGTTTTTCATCTTTTATTTACATTTTATTTATCTCATTTGACAAAGGATTGTACTCAAACACTTTATCATGTATTATCAAACAATATGCAGATGTATTTGCTGGCACATTTTCTGCAGTTTCAATCTCTAATTTAATATCAACAATTCCTTCCTTCACTGTTTCGTTCTGTCTAGAACAGTCTATTACAATTAGTGGATATTTCTTCATAAACTCAGCCCTACTAATCATAGGATCTGGGATAGTATTATAGTAAGTCTCTCTAAACCTCATAAACATCTCATAAGCTTTAGAGACATCTCCATTTTCAAAGTCAAGATTTAAATCACTATAAGGATAATATTCAGAGTTTAGAAATACTTTGAGATTTTTTAATTTACAGTGATCAAATTCATCAGTTCTTTTTCGTGCACTATTATCCCTAGCTGTTTGAAAACCAAATATAATATACCTATGCTTCTGCTTCTCCAAACTTGAAGATGTCTTTACTGACCATGTATGTCTTGTAGTATTGGGATATGATGGAAGTTCATGCAACTCTAAACTTCTAAATGCAATTTGCAAATTTTTATTTTGCAATAACATCTTTTGTAATTGTAACTTCTCTCCATCTGATGGTATCACATGTGGCATGACCCATTGAATTGAGTTAAGTGTAATTTTGGGAATCGTATCAGCAGTGCCACTGGCTGGAGCACTAGTGGTTGTTAATATACAATTCAAATCATTTTTGGATCTTTTCAACACCAATTCTTGTTTGACATTTACTAATACCTTATTAAAATCCTCGAATACACCCATTAACAGCTCTAATGGCAAACAAGTACTAAACTTGCCACCTTTATGGAACTCTTTTAAATTCGTGTCAGAATCAAATGCTACATTTGACAATTTAGTAGTTTTATTGTAAGAGCTCAATATTTTCATAAGACTAGAAATTCCTGGGTTTCTTACAATGTCTATTTCTTTACCTGCAACTTCGCATCTAATTTCATCAAATAAGAACGCAAATGCATTATTTATAAAATGACCTTTATCATGATTTTCAATTTCTCCCTTAATATACAGATAACTCCTACATGGGAGAGTTAGCAAATCTTGATTATTAATACATATTCGAATTTCATCAGAATTATTTATTGCCAAAGTGTTGTGGGGAACATAGGAGTGATTTGTAATTTTAACCACACTATCGTCGAATTGGGATTTCCCTGTAACGTCTAGAAAATCTTCCATTTTTATTAATAGAAAATTTTAACTTTAGTCCTATTGACTTTAGGAACCTAGCATTTTGTACACTTATAGATAAATTCTTATAAATTCTCATATCTTTTTTATATGACAAGTAATTGTAGTTTCTTCTCCGTTAAAGTCAATTGCCTTGTCGTGTTGATCGGCAAATGTAATACTGACAACATCTAAACTTCTCTTGTTTACAGGAAAATATATAATATTTCTTGGAACTTCAATAACTTTGTAGCCAGGAGGAGCTTCTGGATAAAAGCTATGTATGGTGTGTGATTTGTTGCCATTTAAATAGGACCCGTTTGCAATATTACATTTTACTCTAATCACATTTACATTATTAATGTTTATTTTATTTGTAGATTCAAACTGAACACCAGGAGTAGAAACACCTTTAAATCCCAATAAAACAGACCCTAAACATGGTTTTGTAAAATCAAACACATGGCTAGAAAGTAGTGTCGCTTTCATAGTTTTATTATTAGCTGTAAGGAAAAAGTCTGGAATTTGTTTTTGAATTTCCTTTGCAAGCTCAACCACCTCATATGTTCCTTCAGAAATTTTTATTGTAACTGGAGCATTGTGGTCATAATAGAAAACATCATCACCTTCTCCAATGGTTAGTTTGTTGCCTTTAAGTTGATTTAATTTTGGAATAAGCCCTTTGAATAAAAGTTTGGATTTAGTATTAATTAATGCTTCTCCATTTGTATCTATTATAACTTTAAGTTTACCATTTAATAACTGGTTTAAATCATCAACTGAGATATCTCCTTTTGGTAATGTTTTTTTTTCTCTACTTTGTAATATGTTAAAGTATTTAGAGGTTTTTTAACATTAAATATAGAATTATAACTTTGAAAATCTACTAATCCAATTACATAATCATCATTTAATTCTATGGGAGGAAAGAACACTGACTTAAGCTCTGGCTCTGTACCCGAAAATGTTATAGTAAATGAATCCATTTTTATAAAGAAATATTTTTTATGAATGATAAACATAAAATTCCACAAATAGAACTATTTAAATCTTGTATTTGATCGGTTGTATAGTAGATTTTATATCCCTCAAAATATTTAATTACTTCTTTTGGAGGTTGGATTCCAAATGGGTCAAAATAAATTACAATATCTTTATTTTTACGATATGCTGTCCAATGTGTGCCAGATGAGCTATCTAAATTAACTATTCCGCACTCTTTTACTCTTAGTGTTAGATTTTTTAGCTCGCTTTTTAGGTACACTCCCCGGAAGTGAGGCACGTCTTTTGCAGCCTCTAACAGCTGGTAGTTGTCCATCTTTTTTTATTAAATTTTAATCCCATTCCCATTTTTGCTTTTGCCTTCATCAAATTTGTCACGGCATAAGCAGCTGCTCTTTCAGCAAG
Source organism: Macrosteles quadrilineatus (assembly GCF_028750875.1). NCBI lineage: Eukaryota > Metazoa > Arthropoda > Insecta > Hemiptera > Cicadellidae > Macrosteles > Macrosteles quadrilineatus. Next base: position 14,596,529 of record NW_026542594.1, read on the forward strand.
ATTTGCGTCCTTGGCCGTTACTCTAGTCCAAGCTAAGTCTGCTAATCTCATGTCTGCTTTGTTCCAAGCAGCGGTATCGGGATTATTCATGTAGAATATGTCATGCTCTTTACAAAAAGAGTCTAGTTTATTTTTTGGAGGTACATTTTTAGCTAAATTCTCACGAATATTTGTTCCAGGTCCACAGTATTGATAAGATGGTATGTGAAGTGGAAATGGAAGGTTATTTATAAGAGTATTCAATAACCCTCGACCCCTGTAAGGCTTTAGGAATAAACCTTTGCCCTTTTTACATGTTTTCTTATTATCATTTTTTACCATTTTTATCATATAAAAAATGTCTTTTATTCAACAAAAACATAAATTTAAAATAGTACATACTAAGGAAAATATACCAAAGAAGTTGGGTCTATTTCCTACCAATATTCGATGTGTTATTTGTGGTCCAAGTGGAAGTGGGAAGATGGTTGTAATTTACAATTTAATTGTAAGAAAGGAAGGATTAAAATTTACAAACTTATATTTAATATCTAAATCTTTAGAACAAGAAAAATATAAAAAAATAATTGAAATATTTAGTTTGTGTGATGAAGTGAAATTACACACGTTTACTGACTGTGAAATCACACCAATTGATGTAAAATCACAGTCAGTTGTTGTATTTGTTGACATAAATAGTCCAAATATTACACAATTTTTCTCAATGGGTTGACATAAAAATATTAACTGTTTTTACTTGTGTCAATCTTACAGCAAAGTACACAAACATTTACGTGATAATGTAAATTTCCTAATATTATTCAAACAAGATGATTTAAATTTAAAACATGTATATCACAATCATGATGGTAATGACTTTTCATTTGACCAATTTAAAAATCTCTGTCATCAATGTTGGGATAAAACTAAATATGGCTTTTTCGTGATAGACAAGGAAAGGTCAAAGAATAATGGCAAATATAGATTTATGTTTGACCAATTCTATCAAGAGGATGGTAAGGGTAAATAAATGAAAGACTGGAGTTTTTTAACATTTACATTTATTTTATATCTACACATACAAATCTACACATACAATTTATTGATCCTGGATTTTATAATGACCAAGAGCAAGGGTGTTTATGCCATCTTCCAGAATAAACCTCTTGTCATCGTCAAATGATAGTACTTTCTTGTTCATGGTTAAGGCTTGAAGATGATGGTTGTAGATTTAATTCTTGTCACATTCTCATAGTAATCTTGCCCAGTGGCAAGACAGTTCAAATAATGTTGATGTCTAAGGAGATGTTTAACTCTTGCACCATCAGCTCCTTTAGCTTTCTTCACCTCTAAAGCTTGTTTGTCTTCTTCATATAACCATTTTAGAGGAATGTAAGAATATAACATTGGTCTTAAACCACAATATTCATACATAATATGACCATCTAATTCGTCTTTGAACTTGCCTGTGACTATTTTATTTTTATCAGAGTATAAGAAATGGTCTTTACTATATCCAGAGGTATCAAAATAGTGCAAGTCACATTCTATTTCCTTGTAAAAGTCCTCTGTAACTATAGAATACATTAAAGAATCTGTATCAGTCATAAGAAATCTTTTGTTCTTAAATTTTGACATATAATTATAGTGGAAATCATACATTATTTTTTTACTAATATCCAAAATGGTCATTCCCAAATATATCGGCTTATTAAACTTTACAACTAATTTATTTAAATGTATAGCATGTAAATTGTTATCGAACTTTTTGCTACAGTCAAACCTTGGATTAGTGACATATTTTGTTAATAGTGACTCATCCTTGAGATATATATCACGAAACTTTCGTTGATTCATAATTGTTCGACCAAAGAGACTATTATTTAGCAATTTGTAAAAGTCTTTTCCAAAATCATTTTTAGCCCATTTTCGTTTTTCAATATTAAAATTAATATAGGGTGCAAGCCATTTTGATTGTCTAAATTTTAAAATTCTATGGTATTTTGTAACAACCAAACCTAATTCCTCATATTTTTGTAATGCTTTATAATGTAAAATATATTTAGTTTTGTCATTTAAATTAGGTATTAATTTGCCATTCATTTTCTCAGGTGCTAATGGATAGTCATTATGTAAATCATGTAAGCTTTTATCATATTTTAAATCAACTTCTAAAATGTATCCAAACTCATCATATTTGTAGTCTATCTCATTAGTCCAACGAAATTCATCCACAGGCAGTGGCTCGCACATAGCTGTGGAGTATAGCGAGTTACAATCTAAATATATTAAATACACACTCTCTTGATTGGGATCATAATGTTCGCCCATATATCTATTATTGGCTTTAGCGTAACGTGTAGAAATCATACTGACTCCTCCTCTGATTGCACTTTCTATGAACAAATGCATGTCAATATCTTGAAATAATTGTAATTTTATACCAGTCATTCTAAGACAGGCCTCCCATGTTAGTCCTGGAAGTGAATACATATGTACGGGGTCAAGTTTATAATCCTTTAAACACAGGTCTCTAAATGTCTCAAACACATCAGCCAACAGCAATACATCTGTTTTAAGATATAAATTATGATATTCTTGTAAATTATTTATATTAAAATGGGACCATACATTTTTAGCATGTTCATATTCATTGGGAGAGATATGTTCTTTAGTAAGAGTACTGTAAAATGCTTCTTTTGGAGGTAGAGACTCTGCAAACTTATCTAGTCCCGTCATATATTCATAGGGATATACACCTTTACGTTGTAGTAGTGGATTTTGTATGAATCTAAATGTGTTTAAATCGGAAGCCAATTTATACAATGGAAGGGACAGAAAGTTGTATGAATCTAAAAATACTAAATCGTCTACAGAGAATGATATATATTTTTCCATATCTTTAGCTATACAATTTAATTTACGTTTATTAAACTTTCCCAAGTGTTGCATTATTAAATGTCCATCGTAATTTTTCAAGTTATGGAAGAATATTGGGATTTTCTTTGTTACTTTATAGTTTAAATTACAATCATTGTGGGCAGCTCCACGGTATTGACCAGATGAATGACAATGATCTCGCACCCTATCAAAATATAGGGGATTTTCACAAATATGACAATGCGTTGAGTTTTGGAAACATGCCTCTTGTTCAGGAGTCATTACAAGGGGAATATATATCGCCATTTGACTTTTAATGAAGTCATAAGTCTCAAACAACCTTTTGAAAAACACATCCATAACATTTTCACCACTATATAACTCTTCAGAAATAATCTTAGAATCTCTCACGACAACAAATGCAAATCCAGATGGAGTATGGTTGTTAGAGTTTATAAAGCACTCAAAATCAGCATAAATAACAAATGGGGCTTTAAGTTGATATTTAAAATTTTTAAATTGTAATGTATCTTGTTTAGACATTTCCACTCGTTGGGCATCAAAGTTTTTACAATACATTATGTGACGTTCTAATTTATCATTAGTGTAAAAATGTTGTAAACACAACTTGCAAAAATGCTTCTTATTGTTATCTTTTGTAGACCGCAGCATTAATCTATTAAAATCACGAATTAAACAGTAATGTGATTTACGACCTTCTTGTAATAATAATAAATCTACGTGAGTATTACTATTCAGTTTGGTTGTTCTTAATGAATATATACATTTATCATCTTCAACTCCAAATACATTAACACTTATATTATTTTGTGTTTCAAATTTATCTATATCAGATATTTTCACAGGATACTTTATGTTTGTCATATTCAGCTGACCTATGTAGGTTGCATAGCTGGAGACTCTATTAGCGTTTTCATTAGAATTCCTTGGATATAAAGCTGCTAATATCGACCAAAGGAAGCATTTATTATCATCATTTTTTATATTTAAAACTGCATGTTTCGATTTAATACTCTCTGGTGTGGGAATGTATGACTTTGGAGTTAGGGGCTTATACTTGTAAACATGTAACTGCCAATATTCAGTATGGTCATAAATCCATCCACTGCCTTGGGCTTGATATTTGTGTATAGATGCATCAATCTTTAAAAGTGCATTTTCAATTTGAGGCTTTAAATCTCTCTTCTCAATAGTCAAGGTAGTAAGGCTTCTAAAATCTGCAATACATTCTTTTTCATTAACTAATTTTCCATTTTGATCCATTGAATATTTTATAAATTTGATTCTCCTAACTAAAGTCCATTTTATTGGCAGAGGACAAGACTTCAGAGTACTTTCAAGGTCAGCTCTAATCGATTCACCAACAAATTTTATCATTGTGTATGGACATTTTATGCAAGAATTGGTGTGTCTTTTAAAATGTCCAACAACATTTCTTTTACAAAAATTACAACTCTTGTGTCTTTGTAATATATGCGACTTTAGAGCCACATTATTATCACAGATTAAATTGCAAACCTTGCACAGTTTCACCTTCATATGATGTATTACCTTGTAGTGGCGAATCAGGTTACTTTTGGTGGAGAGCAACACGGAGCAGTGTTGACAGGCGGGCCTCATGGTCCAGAATGAAATATCACCCGAATGTCACTTCTATTTATAGACTTTTCGAAAATTTCAAAATTTTTTAACCAGAAATTGTGAAATTTTCAAAATTTTTAGCTAGAAATTAAAAAAATTTTTAACAATTTAACTAGAAATTACTTCAACAGGAGGTCACCCACCCAAGGCTTAATCAAGAGCTACCACTAGAGACGAGAAAACCAACCATGAGTCGGGAGCGAGAAGCCTGACCATAGGTCGGGAGCATGACCAGGAGCGCGTCATGAGCCGGGAGCACGTACAAACCTCGCACTGTCAAGTTGATGATTTTGAGAATATACATTTGAATGGATATGGATTTGAAATAGTAATGGAGTTGTACAATGGTATTGAACATTTATATAGGCTTGTATAGGCCGAGAGCTGGATTTTTAAAAAAGTGGTCAAAAAAAGCTCACCATGTTATTCTTATGGGGAAAACGTGCCTAAAGTGGCGTTAAACCGGTAGTTCGCCTCTACTCTACATTTACACTTGTAAGGGTCAATAAATATAAGAAATAGCTTTTTTAGCTTGATATCGAATATATTTATGGGGAATAAGTAAGAAATAAGGTTTGACAAATTTATAGGGATGTGTGGGTAAAGATCAGGATTTTTGGTTTTGGTGGCCAAAAAATGATCCCCATGTTATTCTTATGGGGAAAACGTGCCTAAAGTGATGTCTCTTTCTGGGTTCGCCACTACTAATAACAGTCATAATTTCCGATGACTTAAAAGAGTCGACTCAAAGATAATGTAATTAACTCCACTCCAGTTATCGAAACTGAAAACGAACTAACTCTAAAAACGAACGCTCTTGTGTGTATTATCATAGTCCAATAGAAAAAATATAGGCCGTCAGCTGTGATGCGGTTAGCATAAGTTCCGGCGTCCACTATGTGCTTACTATGAACAGCTGTAATTAATACAAATCCTTCGTCTGTTTAAGTAAACAAAATACTTTCTTCATAAAAAATACATTGGGATTTTTATGGCCTGTGGGGCAAAGCCCAAGGACCTTTATTACAGGAATTGATGAAAGGGGGTGTCTATACAAAAAATACTTAAGTTTGACACATCGTTTGTAAAAATCCGTCCATTATTGACGGAGGAGTGGTGTTTCGTAGAAATCGCCTTCACGTATTATATATAAGGATTAAATCATTTAAACGTTGGAAGCATGTCAGCTACAGCCCTTTGGAAATAGGCCTGTGGGGCAGAGCCCTTAAGAAGTTCGTCTAGACCAATACTTTTATGCAAATATACACACTCTAAGCTTCATTTTGATGTGCTATATTATATGCCTTTATTGTTATTTCATAAAAGGCCTTAAACGTTTACACAAATTGGAATGTATCACTCAATAATATAATAGATAATAGATGTACATAGAACTAAAGGACTTTAGGAGAATACAATGCCACAAATATGAACTTAAACGGACAACTGAGTCAAAAATGGCAGCCATTCAAAGATTTCTTGAATCTTGAATCGTTCAGAGCACATTAATATTTGAACCCTTTATAAAGTGTTATAACAAGTCAATACTTATTTACTAATAATGTGATGATCGAAAATCCTACAAAGGGGCCACTATTTGTGCCTTTGACTAGAAGTCCTCTACTGATAAATATGACAAAAGAGAAGAACCTTCAGCCCGATAAATATCTTGCTATGTAATCTTCGGTGTAAATTCGGTGGCAATCAAACAAAATGTATCAGAGTAGTTTTTGTTACGTGGAAATTGTTTTGCTAAACTTAACGGTTAAAAATTATTTGCTAAGTGTTTTCTTTTGTTATTTCGGTATTCGAACTATCCGAACCGTTTGCGTAAAAAAATTGTTGATATGCATACGGATTGTTGTTTTACAAGTACATTTTCTTTATTATTTAAGTACTATGTGTTTATTTAGCGTTTATAATAAGTATTTTCATACAATGTAGATGGATAACTATTTTAATAAAATCAAACACATGGCTAGAAAGTAGTGTCGCTTTCATAGTTTTATTATTAGCTGTAAGGAAAAAGTCTGGAATTTGTTTTTGAATTTCCTTTGCAAGCTCAACCACCTCATATGTTCCTTCAGAAATTTTTATTGTAACTGGAGCATTGTGGTCATAATAGAAAACATCATCACCTTCTCCAATGGTTAGTTTGTTGCCTTTAAGTTGATTTAATTTTGGAATAAGCCCTTTGAATAAAAGTTTGGATTTAGTATTAATTAATGCTTCTCCATTTGTATCTATTATAACTTTAAGTTTACCATTTAATAACTGGTTTAAATCATCAACTGAGATATCTCCTTTTGGTAATGTTTTTTTTTCTCTACTTTGTAATATGTTAAAGTATTTAGAGGTTTTTTAACATTAAATATAGAATTATAACTTTGAAAATCTACTAATCCAATTACATAATCATCATTTAATTCTATGGGAGGAAAGAACACTGACTTAAGCTCTGGCTCTGTACCCGAAAATGTTATAGTAAATGAATCCATTTTTATAAAGAAATATTTTTTATGAATGATAAACATAAAATTCCACAAATAGAACTATTTAAATCTTGTATTTGATCGGTTGTATAGTAGATTTTATATCCCTCAAAATATTTAATTACTTCTTTTGGAGGTTGGATTCCAAATGGGTCAAAATAAATTACAATATCTTTATTTTTACGATATGCTGTCCAATGTGTGCCAGATGAGCTATCTAAATTAACTATTCCGCACTCTTTTACTCTTAGTGTTAGATTTTTTAGCTCGCTTTTTAGGTACACTCCCCGGAAGTGAGGCACGTCTTTTGCAGCCTCTAACAGCTGGTAGTTGTCCATCTTTTTTTATTAAATTTTAATCCCATTCCCATTTTTGCTTTTGCCTTCATCAAATTTGTCACGGCATAAGCAGCTGCTCTTTCAGCAAGATTTGCGTCCTTGGCCGTTACTCTAGTCCAAGCTAAGTCTGCTAATCTCATGTCTGCTTTGTTCCAAGCAGCGGTATCGGGATTATTCATGTAGAATATGTCATGCTCTTTACAAAAAGAGTCTAGTTTATTTTTTGGAGGTACATTTTTAGCTAAATTCTCACGAATATTTGTTCCAGGTCCACAGTATTGATAAGATGGTATGTGAAGTGGAAATGGAAGGTTATTTATAAGAGTATTCAATAACCCTCGACCCCTGTAAGGCTTTAGGAATAAACCTTTGCCCTTTTTACATGTTTTCTTATTATCATTTTTTACCATTTTTATCATATAAAAAATGTCTTTTATTCAACAAAAACATAAATTTAAAATAGTACATACTAAGGAAAATATACCAAAGAAGTTGGGTCTATTTCCTACCAATATTCGATGTGTTATTTGTGGTCCAAGTGGAAGTGGGAAGATGGTTGTAATTTACAATTTAATTGTAAGAAAGGAAGGATTAAAATTTACAAACTTATATTTAATATCTAAATCTTTAGAACAAGAAAAATATAAAAAAATAATTGAAATATTTAGTTTGTGTGATGAAGTGAAATTACACACGTTTACTGACTGTGAAATCACACCAATTGATGTAAAATCACAGTCAGTTGTTGTATTTGTTGACATAAATAGTCCAAATATTACACAATTTTTCTCAATGGGTTGACATAAAAATATTAACTGTTTTTACTTGTGTCAATCTTACAGCAAAGTACACAAACATTTACGTGATAATGTAAATTTCCTAATATTATTCAAACAAGATGATTTAAATTTAAAACATGTATATCACAATCATGATGGTAATGACTTTTCATTTGACCAATTTAAAAATCTCTGTCATCAATGTTGGGATAAAACTAAATATGGCTTTTTCGTGATAGACAAGGAAAGGTCAAAGAATAATGGCAAATATAGATTTATGTTTGACCAATTCTATCAAGAGGATGGTAAGGGTAAATAAATGAAAGACTGGAGTTTTTTAACATTTACATTTATTTTATATCTACACATACAAATCTACACATACAATTTATTGATCCTGGATTTTATAATGACCAAGAGCAAGGGTGTTTATGCCATCTTCCAGAATAAACCTCTTGTCATCGTCAAATGATAGTACTTTCTTGTTCATGGTTAAGGCTTGAAGATGATGGTTGTAGATTTAATTCTTGTCACATTCTCATAGTAATCTTGCCCAGTGGCAAGACAGTTCAAATAATGTTGATGTCTAAGGAGATGTTTAACTCTTGCACCATCAGCTCCTTTAGCTTTCTTCACCTCTAAAGCTTGTTTGTCTTCTTCATATAACCATTTTAGAGGAATGTAAGAATATAACATTGGTCTTAAACCACAATATTCATACATAATATGACCATCTAATTCGTCTTTGAACTTGCCTGTGACTATTTTATTTTTATCAGAGTATAAGAAATGGTCTTTACTATATCCAGAGGTATCAAAATAGTGCAAGTCACATTCTATTTCCTTGTAAAAGTCCTCTGTAACTATAGAATACATTAAAGAATCTGTATCAGTCATAAGAAATCTTTTGTTCTTAAATTTTGACATATAATTATAGTGGAAATCATACATTATTTTTTTACTAATATCCAAAATGGTCATTCCCAAATATATCGGCTTATTAAACTTTACAACTAATTTATTTAAATGTATAGCATGTAAATTGTTATCGAACTTTTTGCTACAGTCAAACCTTGGATTAGTGACATATTTTGTTAATAGTGACTCATCCTTGAGATATATATCACGAAACTTTCGTTGATTCATAATTGTTCGACCAAAGAGACTATTATTTAGCAATTTGTAAAAGTCTTTTCCAAAATCATTTTTAGCCCATTTTCGTTTTTCAATATTAAAATTAATATAGGGTGCAAGCCATTTTGATTGTCTAAATTTTAAAATTCTATGGTATTTTGTAACAACCAAACCTAATTCCTCATATTTTTGTAATGCTTTATAATGTAAAATATATTTAGTTTTGTCATTTAAATTAGGTATTAATTTGCCATTCATTTTCTCAGGTGCTAATGGATAGTCATTATGTAAATCATGTAAGCTTTTATCATATTTTAAATCAACTTCTAAAATGTATCCAAACTCATCATATTTGTAGTCTATCTCATTAGTCCAACGAAATTCATCCACAGGCAGTGGCTCGCACATAGCTGTGGAGTATAGCGAGTTACAATCTAAATATATTAAATACACACTCTCTTGATTGGGATCATAATGTTCGCCCATATATCTATTATTGGCTTTAGCGTAACGTGTAGAAATCATACTGACTCCTCCTCTGATTGCACTTTCTATGAACAAATGCATGTCAATATCTTGAAATAATTGTAATTTTATACCAGTCATTCTAAGACAGGCCTCCCATGTTAGTCCTGGAAGTGAATACATATGTACGGGGTCAAGTTTATAATCCTTTAAACACAGGTCTCTAAATGTCTCAAACACATCAGCCAACAGCAATACATCTGTTTTAAGATATAAATTATGATATTCTTGTAAATTATTTATATTAAAATGGGACCATACATTTTTAGCATGTTCATATTCATTGGGAGAGATATGTTCTTTAGTAAGAGTACTGTAAAATGCTTCTTTTGGAGGTAGAGACTCTGCAAACTTATCTAGTCCCGTCATATATTCATAGGGATATACACCTTTACGTTGTAGTAGTGGATTTTGTATGAATCTAAATGTGTTTAAATCGGAAGCCAATTTATACAATGGAAGGGACAGAAAGTTGTATGAATCTAAAAATACTAAATCGTCTACAGAGAATGATATATATTTTTCCATATCTTTAGCTATACAATTTAATTTACGTTTATTAAACTTTCCCAAGTGTTGCATTATTAAATGTCCATCGTAATTTTTCAAGTTATGGAAGAATATTGGGATTTTCTTTGTTACTTTATAGTTTAAATTACAATCATTGTGGGCAGCTCCACGGTATTGACCAGATGAATGACAATGATCTCGCACCCTATCAAAATATAGGGGATTTTCACAAATATGACAATGCGTTGAGTTTTGGAAACATGCCTCTTGTTCAGGAGTCATTACAAGGGGAATATATATCGCCATTTGACTTTTAATGAAGTCATAAGTCTCAAACAACCTTTTGAAAAACACATCCATAACATTTTCACCACTATATAACTCTTCAGAAATAATCTTAGAATCTCTCACGACAACAAATGCAAATCCAGATGGAGTATGGTTGTTAGAGTTTATAAAGCACTCAAAATCAGCATAAATAACAAATGGGGCTTTAAGTTGATATTTAAAATTTTTAAATTGTAATGTATCTTGTTTAGACATTTCCACTCGTTGGGCATCAAAGTTTTTACAATACATTATGTGACGTTCTAATTTATCATTAGTGTAAAAATGTTGTAAACACAACTTGCAAAAATGCTTCTTATTGTTATCTTTTGTAGACCGCAGCATTAATCTATTAAAATCACGAATTAAACAGTAATGTGATTTACGACCTTCTTGTAATAATAATAAATCTACGTGAGTATTACTATTCAGTTTGGTTGTTCTTAATGAATATATACATTTATCATCTTCAACTCCAAATACATTAACACTTATATTATTTTGTGTTTCAAATTTATCTATATCAGATATTTTCACAGGATACTTTATGTTTGTCATATTCAGCTGACCTATGTAGGTTGCATAGCTGGAGACTCTATTAGCGTTTTCATTAGAATTCCTTGGATATAAAGCTGCTAATATCGACCAAAGGAAGCATTTATTATCATCATTTTTTATATTTAAAACTGCATGTTTCGATTTAATACTCTCTGGTGTGGGAATGTATGACTTTGGAGTTAGGGGCTTATACTTGTAAACATGTAACTGCCAATATTCAGTATGGTCATAAATCCATCCACTGCCTTGGGCTTGATATTTGTGTATAGATGCATCAATCTTTAAAAGTGCATTTTCAATTTGAGGCTTTAAATCTCTCTTCTCAATAGTCAAGGTAGTAAGGCTTCTAAAATCTGCAATACATTCTTTTTCATTAACTAATTTTCCATTTTGATCCATTGAATATTTTATAAATTTGATTCTCCTAACTAAAGTCCATTTTATTGGCAGAGGACAAGACTTCAGAGTACTTTCAAGGTCAGCTCTAATCGATTCACCAACAAATTTTATCATTGTGTATGGACATTTTATGCAAGAATTGGTGTGTCTTTTAAAATGTCCAACAACATTTCTTTTACAAAAATTACAACTCTTGTGTCTTTGTAATATATGCGACTTTAGAGCCACATTATTATCACAGATTAAATTGCAAACCTTGCACAGTTTCACCTTCATATGATGTATTACCTTGTAGTGGCGAATCAGGTTACTTTTGGTGGAGAGCAACACGGAGCAGTGTTGACAGGCGGGCCTCATGGTCCAGAATGAAATATCACCCGAATGTCACTTCTATTTATAGACTTTTCGAAAATTTCAAAATTTTTTAACCAGAAATTGTGAAATTTTCAAAATTTTTAGCTAGAAATTAAAAAAATTTTTAACAATTTAACTAGAAATTACTTCAACAGGAGGTCACCCACCCAAGGCTTAATCAAGAGCTACCACTAGAGACGAGAAAACCAACCATGAGTCGGGAGCGAGAAGCCTGACCATAGGTCGGGAGCATGACCAGGAGCGCGTCATGAGCCGGGAGCACGTACAAACCTCGCACTGTCAAGTTGATGATTTTGAGAATATACATTTGAATGGATATGGATTTGAAATAGTAATGGAGTTGTACAATGGTATTGAACATTTATATAGGCTTGTATAGGCCGAGAGCTGGATTTTTAAAAAAGTGGTCAAAAAAAGCTCACCATGTTATTCTTATGGGGAAAACGTGCCTAAAGTGGCGTTAAACCGGTAGTTCGCCTCTACTCTACATTTACACTTGTAAGGGTCAATAAATATAAGAAATAGCTTTTTTAGCTTGATATCGAATATATTTATGGGGAATAAGTAAGAAATAAGGTTTGACAAATTTATAGGGATGTGTGGGTAAAGATCAGGATTTTTGGTTTTGGTGGCCAAAAAATGATCCCCATGTTATTCTTATGGGGAAAACGTGCCTAAAGTGATGTCTCTTTCTGGGTTCGCCACTACTAATAACAGTCATAATTTCCGATGACTTAAAAGAGTCGACTCAAAGATAATGTAATTAACTCCACTCCAGTTATCGAAACTGAAAACGAACTAACTCTAAAAACGAACGCTCTTGTGTGTATTATCATAGTCCAATAGAAAAAATATAGGCCGTCAGCTGTGATGCGGTTAGCATAAGTTCCGGCGTCCACTATGTGCTTACTATGAACAGCTGTAATTAATACAAATCCTTCGTCTGTTTAAGTAAACAAAATACTTTCTTCATAAAAAATACATTGGGATTTTTATGGCCTGTGGGGCAAAGCCCAAGGACCTTTATTACAGGAATTGATGAAAGGGGGTGTCTATACAAAAAATACTTAAGTTTGACACATCGTTTGTAAAAATCCGTCCATTATTGACGGAGGAGTGGTGTTTCGTAGAAATCGCCTTCACGTATTATATATAAGGATTAAATCATTTAAACGTTGGAAGCATGTCAGCTACAGCCCTTTGGAAATAGGCCTGTGGGGCAGAGCCCTTAAGAAGTTCGTCTAGACCAATACTTTTATGCAAATATACACACTCTAAGCTTCATTTTGATGTGCTATATTATATGCCTTTATTGTTATTTCATAAAAGGCCTTAAACGTTTACACAAATTGGAATGTATCACTCAATAATATAATAGATAATAGATGTACATAGAACTAAAGGACTTTAGGAGAATACAATGCCACAAATATGAACTTAAACGGACAACTGAGTCAAAAATGGCAGCCATTCAAAGATTTCTTGAATCTTGAATCGTTCAGAGCACATTAATATTTGAACCCTTTATAAAGTGTTATAACAAGTCAATACTTATTTACTAATAATGTGATGATCGAAAATCCTACAAAGGGGCCACTATTTGTGCCTTTGACTAGAAGTCCTCTACTGATAAATATGACAAAAGAGAAGAACCTTCAGCCCGATAAATATCTTGCTATGTAATCTTCGGTGTAAATTCGGTGGCAATCAAACAAAATGTATCAGAGTAGTTTTTGTTACGTGGAAATTGTTTTGCTAAACTTAACGGTTAAAAATTATTTGCTAAGTGTTTTCTTTTGTTATTTCGGTATTCGAACTATCCGAACCGTTTGCGTAAAAAAATTGTTGATATGCATACGGATTGTTGTTTTACAAGTACATTTTCTTTATTATTTAAGTACTATGTGTTTATTTAGCGTTTATAATAAGTATTTTCATACAATGTAGATGGATAACTATTTTAATAAAATCAAACACATGGCTAGAAAGTAGTGTCGCTTTCATAGTTTTATTATTAGCTGTAAGGAAAAAGTCTGGAATTTGTTTTTGAATTTCCTTTGCAAGCTCAACCACCTCATATGTTCCTTCAGAAATTTTTATTGTAACTGGAGCATTGTGGTCATAATAGAAAACATCATCACCTTCTCCAATGGTTAGTTTGTTGCCTTTAAGTTGATTTAATTTTGGAATAAGCCCTTTGAATAAAAGTTTGGATTTAGTATTAATTAATGCTTCTCCATTTGTATCTATTATAACTTTAAGTTTACCATTTAATAACTGGTTTAAATCATCAACTGAGATATCTCCTTTTGGTAATGTTTTTTTTTCTCTACTTTGTAATATGTTAAAGTATTTAGAGGTTTTTTAACATTAAATATAGAATTATAACTTTGAAAATCTACTAATCCAATTACATAATCATCATTTAATTCTATGGGAGGAAAGAACACTGACTTAAGCTCTGGCTCTGTACCCGAAAATGTTATAGTAAATGAATCCATTTTTATAAAGAAATATTTTTTATGAATGATAAACATAAAATTCCACAAATAGAACTATTTAAATCTTGTATTTGATCGGTTGTATAGTAGATTTTATATCCCTCAAAATATTTAATTACTTCTTTTGGAGGTTGGATTCCAAATGGGTCAAAATAAATTACAATATCTTTATTTTTACGATATGCTGTCCAATGTGTGCCAGATGAGCTATCTAAATTAACTATTCCGCACTCTTTTACTCTTAGTGTTAGATTTTTTAGCTCGCTTTTTAGGTACACTCCCCGGAAGTGAGGCACGTCTTTTGCAGCCTCTAACAGCTGGTAGTTGTCCATCTTTTTTTATTAAATTTTAATCCCATTCCCATTTTTGCTTTTGCCTTCATCAAATTTGTCACGGCATAAGCAGCTGCTCTTTCAGCAAGATTTGCGTCCTTGGCCGTTACTCTAGTCCAAGCTAAGTCTGCTAATCTCATGTCTGCTTTGTTCCAAGCAGCGGTATCGGGATTATTCATGTAGAATATGTCATGCTCTTTACAAAAAGAGTCTAGTTTATTTTTTGGAGGTACATTTTTAGCTAAATTCTCACGAATATTTGTTCCAGGTCCACAGTATTGATAAGATGGTATGTGAAGTGGAAATGGAAGGTTATTTATAAGAGTATTCAATAACCCTCGACCCCTGTAAGGCTTTAGGAATAAACCTTTGCCCTTTTTACATGTTTTCTTATTATCATTTTTTACCATTTTTATCATATAAAAAATGTCTTTTATTCAACAAAAACATAAATTTAAAATAGTACATACTAAGGAAAATATACCAAAGAAGTTGGGTCTATTTCCTACCAATATTCGATGTGTTATTTGTGGTCCAAGTGGAAGTGGGAAGATGGTTGTAATTTACAATTTAATTGTAAGAAAGGAAGGATTAAAATTTACAAACTTATATTTAATATCTAAATCTTTAGAACAAGAAAAATATAAAAAAATAATTGAAATATTTAGTTTGTGTGATGAAGTGAAATTACACACGTTTACTGACTGTGAAATCACACCAATTGATGTAAAATCACAGTCAGTTGTTGTATTTGTTGACATAAATAGTCCAAATATTACACAATTTTTCTCAATGGGTTGACATAAAAATATTAACTGTTTTTACTTGTGTCAATCTTACAGCAAAGTACACAAACATTTACGTGATAATGTAAATTTCCTAATATTATTCAAACAAGATGATTTAAATTTAAAACATGTATATCACAATCATGATGGTAATGACTTTTCATTTGACCAATTTAAAAATCTCTGTCATCAATGTTGGGATAAAACTAAATATGGCTTTTTCGTGATAGACAAGGAAAGGTCAAAGAATAATGGCAAATATAGATTTATGTTTGACCAATTCTATCAAGAGGATGGTAAGGGTAAATAAATGAAAGACTGGAGTTTTTTAACATTTACATTTATTTTATATCTACACATACAAATCTACACATACAATTTATTGATCCTGGATTTTATAATGACCAAGAGCAAGGGTGTTTATGCCATCTTCCAGAATAAACCTCTTGTCATCGTCAAATGATAGTACTTTCTTGTTCATGGTTAAGGCTTGAAGATGATGGTTGTAGATTTAATTCTTGTCACATTCTCATAGTAATCTTGCCCAGTGGCAAGACAGTTCAAATAATGTTGATGTCTAAGGAGATGTTTAACTCTTGCACCATCAGCTCCTTTAGCTTTCTTCACCTCTAAAGCTTGTTTGTCTTCTTCATATAACCATTTTAGAGGAATGTAAGAATATAACATTGGTCTTAAACCACAATATTCATACATAATATGACCATCTAATTCGTCTTTGAACTTGCCTGTGACTATTTTATTTTTATCAGAGTATAAGAAATGGTCTTTACTATATCCAGAGGTATCAAAATAGTGCAAGTCACATTCTATTTCCTTGTAAAAGTCCTCTGTAACTATAGAATACATTAAAGAATCTGTATCAGTCATAAGAAATCTTTTGTTCTTAAATTTTGACATATAATTATAGTGGAAATCATACATTATTTTTTTACTAATATCCAAAATGGTCATTCCCAAATATATCGGCTTATTAAACTTTACAACTAATTTATTTAAATGTATAGCATGTAAATTGTTATCGAACTTTTTGCTACAGTCAAACCTTGGATTAGTGACATATTTTGTTAATAGTGACTCATCCTTGAGATATATATCACGAAACTTTCGTTGATTCATAATTGTTCGACCAAAGAGACTATTATTTAGCAATTTGTAAAAGTCTTTTCCAAAATCATTTTTAGCCCATTTTCGTTTTTCAATATTAAAATTAATATAGGGTGCAAGCCATTTTGATTGTCTAAATTTTAAAATTCTATGGTATTTTGTAACAACCAAACCTAATTCCTCATATTTTTGTAATGCTTTATAATGTAAAATATATTTAGTTTTGTCATTTAAATTAGGTATTAATTTGCCATTCATTTTCTCAGGTGCTAATGGATAGTCATTATGTAAATCATGTAAGCTTTTATCATATTTTAAATCAACTTCTAAAATGTATCCAAACTCATCATATTTGTAGTCTATCTCATTAGTCCAACGAAATTCATCCACAGGCAGTGGCTCGCACATAGCTGTGGAGTATAGCGAGTTACAATCTAAATATATTAAATACACACTCTCTTGATTGGGATCATAATGTTCGCCCATATATCTATTATTGGCTTTAGCGTAACGTGTAGAAATCATACTGACTCCTCCTCTGATTGCACTTTCTATGAACAAATGCATGTCAATATCTTGAAATAATTGTAATTTTATACCAGTCATTCTAAGACAGGCCTCCCATGTTAGTCCTGGAAGTGAATACATATGTACGGGGTCAAGTTTATAATCCTTTAAACACAGGTCTCTAAATGTCTCAAACACATCAGCCAACAGCAATACATCTGTTTTAAGATATAAATTATGATATTCTTGTAAATTATTTATATTAAAATGGGACCATACATTTTTAGCATGTTCATATTCATTGGGAGAGATATGTTCTTTAGTAAGAGTACTGTAAAATGCTTCTTTTGGAGGTAGAGACTCTGCAAACTTATCTAGTCCCGTCATATATTCATAGGGATATACACCTTTACGTTGTAGTAGTGGATTTTGTATGAATCTAAATGTGTTTAAATCGGAAGCCAATTTATACAATGGAAGGGACAGAAAGTTGTATGAATCTAAAAATACTAAATCGTCTACAGAGAATGATATATATTTTTCCATATCTTTAGCTATACAATTTAATTTACGTTTATTAAACTTTCCCAAGTGTTGCATTATTAAATGTCCATCGTAATTTTTCAAGTTATGGAAGAATATTGGGATTTTCTTTGTTACTTTATAGTTTAAATTACAATCATTGTGGGCAGCTCCACGGTATTGACCAGATGAATGACAATGATCTCGCACCCTATCAAAATATAGGGGATTTTCACAAATATGACAATGCGTTGAGTTTTGGAAACATGCCTCTTGTTCAGGAGTCATTACAAGGGGAATATATATCGCCATTTGACTTTTAATGAAGTCATAAGTCTCAAACAACCTTTTGAAAAACACATCCATAACATTTTCACCACTATATAACTCTTCAGAAATAATCTTAGAATCTCTCACGACAACAAATGCAAATCCAGATGGAGTATGGTTGTTAGAGTTTATAAAGCACTCAAAATCAGCATAAATAACAAATGGGGCTTTAAGTTGATATTTAAAATTTTTAAATTGTAATGTATCTTGTTTAGACATTTCCACTCGTTGGGCATCAAAGTTTTTACAATACATTATGTGACGTTCTAATTTATCATTAGTGTAAAAATGTTGTAAACACAACTTGCAAAAATGCTTCTTATTGTTATCTTTTGTAGACCGCAGCATTAATCTATTAAAATCACGAATTAAACAGTAATGTGATTTACGACCTTCTTGTAATAATAATAAATCTACGTGAGTATTACTATTCAGTTTGGTTGTTCTTAATGAATATATACATTTATCATCTTCAACTCCAAATACATTAACACTTATATTATTTTGTGTTTCAAATTTATCTATATCAGATATTTTCACAGGATACTTTATGTTTGTCATATTCAGCTGACCTATGTAGGTTGCATAGCTGGAGACTCTATTAGCGTTTTCATTAGAATTCCTTGGATATAAAGCTGCTAATATCGACCAAAGGAAGCATTTATTATCATCATTTTTTATATTTAAAACTGCATGTTTCGATTTAATACTCTCTGGTGTGGGAATGTATGACTTTGGAGTTAGGGGCTTATACTTGTAAACATGTAACTGCCAATATTCAGTATGGTCATAAATCCATCCACTGCCTTGGGCTTGATATTTGTGTATAGATGCATCAATCTTTAAAAGTGCATTTTCAATTTGAGGCTTTAAATCTCTCTTCTCAATAGTCAAGGTAGTAAGGCTTCTAAAATCTGCAATACATTCTTTTTCATTAACTAATTTTCCATTTTGATCCATTGAATATTTTATAAATTTGATTCTCCTAACTAAAGTCCATTTTATTGGCAGAGGACAAGACTTCAGAGTACTTTCAAGGTCAGCTCTAATCGATTCACCAACAAATTTTATCATTGTGTATGGACATTTTATGCAAGAATTGGTGTGTCTTTTAAAATGTCCAACAACATTTCTTTTACAAAAATTACAACTCTTGTGTCTTTGTAATATATGCGACTTTAGAGCCACATTATTATCACAGATTAAATTGCAAACCTTGCACAGTTTCACCTTCATATGATGTATTACCTTGTAGTGGCGAATCAGGTTACTTTTGGTGGAGAGCAACACGGAGCAGTGTTGACAGGCGGGCCTCATGGTCCAGAATGAAATATCACCCGAATGTCACTTCTATTTATAGACTTTTCGAAAATTTCAAAATTTTTTAACCAGAAATTGTGAAATTTTCAAAATTTTTAGCTAGAAATTAAAAAAATTTTTAACAATTTAACTAGAAATTACTTCAACAGGAGGTCACCCACCCAAGGCTTAATCAAGAGCTACCACTAGAGACGAGAAAACCAACCATGAGTCGGGAGCGAGAAGCCTGACCATAGGTCGGGAGCATGACCAGGAGCGCGTCATGAGCCGGGAGCACGTACAAACCTCGCACTGTCAAGTTGATGATTTTGAGAATATACATTTGAATGGATATGGATTTGAAATAGTAATGGAGTTGTACAATGGTATTGAACATTTATATAGGCTTGTATAGGCCGAGAGCTGGATTTTTAAAAAAGTGGTCAAAAAAAGCTCACCATGTTATTCTTATGGGGAAAACGTGCCTAAAGTGGCGTTAAACCGGTAGTTCGCCTCTACTCTACATTTACACTTGTAAGGGTCAATAAATATAAGAAATAGCTTTTTTAGCTTGATATCGAATATATTTATGGGGAATAAGTAAGAAATAAGGTTTGACAAATTTATAGGGATGTGTGGGTAAAGATCAGGATTTTTGGTTTTGGTGGCCAAAAAATGATCCCCATGTTATTCTTATGGGGAAAACGTGCCTAAAGTGATGTCTCTTTCTGGGTTCGCCACTACTAATAACAGTCATAATTTCCGATGACTTAAAAGAGTCGACTCAAAGATAATGTAATTAACTCCACTCCAGTTATCGAAACTGAAAACGAACTAACTCTAAAAACGAACGCTCTTGTGTGTATTATCATAGTCCAATAGAAAAAATATAGGCCGTCAGCTGTGATGCGGTTAGCATAAGTTCCGGCGTCCACTATGTGCTTACTATGAACAGCTGTAATTAATACAAATCCTTCGTCTGTTTAAGTAAACAAAATACTTTCTTCATAAAAAATACATTGGGATTTTTATGGCCTGTGGGGCAAAGCCCAAGGACCTTTATTACAGGAATTGATGAAAGGGGGTGTCTATACAAAAAATACTTAAGTTTGACACATCGTTTGTAAAAATCCGTCCATTATTGACGGAGGAGTGGTGTTTCGTAGAAATCGCCTTCACGTATTATATATAAGGATTAAATCATTTAAACGTTGGAAGCATGTCAGCTACAGCCCTTTGGAAATAGGCCTGTGGGGCAGAGCCCTTAAGAAGTTCGTCTAGACCAATACTTTTATGCAAATATACACACTCTAAGCTTCATTTTGATGTGCTATATTATATGCCTTTATTGTTATTTCATAAAAGGCCTTAAACGTTTACACAAATTGGAATGTATCACTCAATAATATAATAGATAATAGATGTACATAGAACTAAAGGACTTTAGGAGAATACAATGCCACAAATATGAACTTAAACGGACAACTGAGTCAAAAATGGCAGCCATTCAAAGATTTCTTGAATCTTGAATCGTTCAGAGCACATTAATATTTGAACCCTTTATAAAGTGTTATAACAAGTCAATACTTATTTACTAATAATGTGATGATCGAAAATCCTACAAAGGGGCCACTATTTGTGCCTTTGACTAGAAGTCCTCTACTGATAAATATGACAAAAGAGAAGAACCTTCAGCCCGATAAATATCTTGCTATGTAATCTTCGGTGTAAATTCGGTGGCAATCAAACAAAATGTATCAGAGTAGTTTTTGTTACGTGGAAATTGTTTTGCTAAACTTAACGGTTAAAAATTATTTGCTAAGTGTTTTCTTTTGTTATTTCGGTATTCGAACTATCCGAACCGTTTGCGTAAAAAAATTGTTGATATGCATACGGATTGTTGTTTTACAAGTACATTTTCTTTATTATTTAAGTACTATGTGTTTATTTAGCGTTTATAATAAGTATTTTCATACAATGTAGATGGATAACTATTTTAATAAAATCAATTTTATCCATCAACATTGGAGTTGGTTTAGTTAGCGTTACCATGTAATCAACTACCTAAAATATTTAAATTTTAATACATTGCACATTGTATGGCCGAAATGTCAACTACGTCATGAACTGTCACGAGTATACATATGTCAGTGACAGTTGTCAATACGTGACGTCACACTGCCGTTGAAGTTTGCCATAATGTCATCTGTGCTTGCTCTAGAGACTCATATCTCAGCATGCGACAGATTTTAATTGACAAGTGGCATGTACAAAAAATGTGTTTAAAATCCGAAAGGATTTAACTTTGATTAATATGGCATCCTTCAAAAATCATATCAAAACTGATGTTATTAAATAATTTTAGTTTTAAAGAGAAATATAATATATTTTGATTCTGCCACAACTTTTGGCATTTCGTAAGTTCATCTATAACTTATAATTAATTATAAAACTTGATTCTGATATTTATTCAATTCTATACGTACAATATGTATGTTTTCCACATTTATGAATCCCCCTTTTTGAACTGGCAGCGGCTTTGAACGGGGTTCTACTGCTTTTAAAAAATATAGTATAAAGTGCGCTGTCACATGACGACCAATCCCATGACGTCCAAAGCCTGTAGACACACTAAGTTTCTTGTAGTTACTGTACTTTTAGACATGCGATTTTGATGTCTTGCGACGGTCGAATAGTTTGTCATGAGACAGTTCAAAAATTATATTTTGGACGTCGTGAAACTGATTTATATCATTGGACGTTGTGCAATAGGCCCACTCCTTTTATAATATTATCGATAGTAAAAAAACAAAATATGTTGCAAATCATAAATATTTATGATTTGTATTTTTAACCTATTTAAAATTAATTTTTCAAAATTGAAAATATTTTTTTCAGCCTCTTTATTTTTGAAACAATAAAATTTGTAGTATCTTAAAATAAACTTTACACGTGTAATACTGTCCATAGCTATAATATAAGATCCTATCGTTTGGTTGAGCATCATAGAGCTTTATAGAGCTTAAAAACCCATCTATAAAGGAAACAAATATATTGACCTTTTGCCACAAAATATCAAAAAATAAATAAATAATACGAACAGATTTTTGAATTTAGCAAAAACATTTTAATTGAATCAGCTTTCTTCTCTATCAGGGAGTTTCTTCTCGACTCTTTTGACTTGGACTCTTTCTTTTGATAATTTAGAATTTAATTTAATCTTATGTGTTTTTGTAAAATCTGAACCCTGTTTTGATGCGTGTTTCACGTGGAAACGGGTGAGTGCACCTTTGGCTAAATTGACCAAATGTTTTTGTTACAAACAAATAATATTGATCTTAAACAAAGAATTTATATTAGCTGATTTAAACTAATTAGCAAATTGTCAAAAGAATATTTACTCAGAAGGCTAATAAAACACGCGTTTTACTACAGTATTAACAGTTCAAGGAAACTCGACAAACTCATAATTTAAATTAACAACATTGTTTAACTTCATGTATTGACAATGAATAAATTTCTTCATTCATAAAACATATTATAACATTAAAAATAGTACATTATTCCTTAATTGAATCACACATTTCATTTGGGTTGTGTATTTATGGCGCACATCAAGTTTTAATCTGAATGACATTCTGGAACTTCAGAAAAAAACAATTTGCCTCATGTTAAAACTAAAGTCAAAAGAATCCGCTAATGAGCATTTTCAAGAAATATGAATTATGACTGTTTTTAGCTTACACATTTATTTATCAAATTGCCCTTTATATTAAATCAAATCATGAAAGATTGCCAAAATTGAACTCTTTTCATTAGTATTCGACCAGAAAAGGTAGTGAATTGGCGTTCAACAGACACATTGGCTTACGAAAAAAACCCGCCTTATAGTGGTTTTAAATATTTCAACAGCTTACCTGACAATATAACAAATACAAAAATTTTTAATTCATAAAAAAAACCTTTAAAATTATTTCTCACTAACAGACCCTTGTATAATTTAGAAGATTTTTTCCAACTTCCTGAAATTGAATTATTGATAATAACAATATTCTCTGTAACGCAGTCTTACAGTCTTAGGTTTAATGTAGTTTTTATTTAATTTAATTAATTTTTTATTTGGTATAACTGACTCCATTCTGTACACAATGTGCAATACGAATAAAGTTATTTTGATTGATTGATTGATATGATACGTGATGGGCTCCGCTCAACTTACTGTCATTGCTCTGAGAGCATCACTAGTTTATTTCATGATTAGCAAAAACATGGAACTGAAAGAAAAGATTTTTCCTTAAGAATGTTTTCTTTCGCAGTTTAAAACCTTCATCTTTGTAAATAATGAAGGTTACATAACAAAGGACCCTCTTGAGTTGAAAGGATTCTAGCTTCTTTTGTAACAAATTGACAAATAAAAATGTTGACTTTTAGAAAATTCAAACAGAAGTTTCTTAGAGTCACAGAATACAAATTTTAATTTGAGTACTGAGCTGCATCGCCTGGATACTAGTTTTCATATTTGTACAATTTAAATTAGTTTAAAACAAACATTTAATGAAAGCTGAACTAGTCATCTAAGTACTAAGTACACATAAGTAAGTACACCATATAACCTTATAAAAACACTATATCGAAGGGCGACATTTTGTTAACTAATAACCTTTCAAAATATTTTTTGTCCAACACGTAATTTTAGGAAAGTTAATTTTTTAGGGTAATGATTTATTTAAGATTGATGAAATGAAATGAAAATCCCTATTTATTGAGACGAACTTAGGACCTCATGGTGCTTTCTTACAGTTAACCTCTAAAACGTCACATTGATGTTGTAATTTAATCTTGCAGTATTTTTACCAGTTCGCAATTCAACAGCCAAAACCACCTTATCACTATTAAAAACAGGACTTTTAGTCTATTCTGCTTTACCAACATTTCTCGTGTCAGACAACGACCCTTTTCAGTCAAAAAACTTTTCTGACATGTGCCTAGAACTTTGAATCAAACACATCACAACAACCCCCTACTACCTAAACCCTAGCCACGCCATTTGTCATGAGACTTAAATTTAACAGGGGGAGGCTGTTGCAGTAGCTACATCTAGTTTACATTTTAAATCTCGAATAGTATTAAAAATATTTACATTGCTGGATTGTAAGCTGATAACATTGGTTCATGAATAACGCTGGCTTTCGGGGCATCTCTTTCAATGAGCGCGGATCTCAGGGATTGGAGTGCTTGAGAGGACGTTTTTCTTCCTTAAGGACGTCCTGCGCTGCGAGGCTGACTTTCAGCTCTCTCTCCCTCTGCAGTTTATTCAGCTCAAGTATTTTTAGACAAAACATCAAGATCTTGTTTTGAAATCTCCTGTTGAGACACTTGACCAACTCTGCGTTAATAGAGCCAAAACGACAAGTAACTCGGATATTATACTTGTCAACATGCCAAAACCAATGTCAGGATAGTCACATGTAAGCAAATTAAAAGCTTTTTTGGTTTTTGGGTAAAATTAAAATCACTTTTTCCTATGGCAGAATCCCGAGTCACTTCACATTTAAAAATAGTCTCACTTCTACTACACATACAGGGTGAGCTTTAAATGAGCCCCCCCTACTTTTTTCTACATTTCTTAAGGGGGTAGCGGATTTTTATCCCCCTGGAATTTTACCCCCTGGGCAAACGTGACGTCACTAACCAGGGGGTAAAATTCCGGCCGCGAACTTTTGAGTTTTGCGACGTCAGCTCGATGGATTAAACGCGGAATTAAACATATATTTTCACAGTTGTGAATTTAATCAGAACACATCAAATTATAAAAGCCTAAAGTGTACCACCCGGATTTTTACCCCCGGAATTTTACCCCCCGGATTTTTACCCCCGGAATTTTACCCCCTGGCCAGACATATAAATTAGTGAGAATGAGCAATTATCTTCATTCTCTTTTAATTTAATAGTAAACATTTTATTATTAAGTAGCCTATCTTAATTTATTTGTAACATCAACTAATCGAACAGGTTTTTTATTTTAATTTTGAGATTCGAGTATCAGGATTCGATCTTTGAAGCCAACTATTGATTAATATGACGTATAAACAAACATCAGAATGGTAATTAATTCGAATATTTCTTTAACGATTTATTATACAACCGTGGAAAAACAATGTTTTCATTTGTATTGTAACAATAACAAAATATGCCTTATTGTTTCTTTACGAAAAAAAATTCCGGGTAAAATTCCGGTTTTTATCGCTAATCTAATTAATCACGCTCTGGCTATTTTCATTAGACATCCAAATCCGCGGGGGTAAAATTCCGGCCGCGAACAAACTTTTGGCCACTCAGCTTACTACGTCATAGTGACGTCAGCTTTGCCCAGGGGGTAAAATTCCAGGGGGATAAAATTCCGGTGACCCTTCTTAAGATATCAACTCCGGACCACGTCAGATCATTGTAGAGTAGTAAGTACTTCATTTTGACTCGGTAAACATTTTTAGCCGCCATCTTGGATCCGCCATATTGTATACAAAGTTTTTTTCAAAAGTAATGGTAGGGTTGTGACCCATCATTTGAAACTAGAATTTTACGCTGATTACAATGCTGCAATTAGGTTTTAAAAATCTTGATCTGTTGTAAAGTTATGAGGACTTTATATAACTTTATTTTTAGCCCATTATAACATTGTGCATTTGAAAACTAAGACCATAGTCTCAAAATAGTGCTAGATAAAGATAATTATACACCACCATTCATTGTTGACCTACGTTCAATTGGTTATGACGGATGTATTTTTTTCGGCCGCCCTCTTGAATCCGCCATTTTGAAATGTGACAAATTAATTCAAATATGAAGGTGGTGTTGTGACCCATCATTCTGAACTACTTTTTTATGCTGAACCCAATACCACAATCCGTTTTTGGTTATCAAGCTTTCTTGATGAAATATAAAAATTATCTTATTTAAAATGTCAATATTTTAAAAACCAAATATGAAATTGAAAAAAAAAACAGATTGCGGTATTGAGTTCAGCATAAAAAAGTAGTTCAAAATGATGGGTCACAACACCACCTTCATATATAAATTAATTCTTCACATTCCAAAATGGCGGATCCAAGATGGCGGCCGACAAAAATACATCCATGATAACAAAGTGAAAATAGGTCGACAATGAATGGTGGTGTATAAGTATACTTATCTTTATCTAGCCCTATTTTGAGATTATGGTCTTAGTTTGTAAATGCACAATGTTAAAATGGGCTAAAAATAACGTTATAAAAAGTCCTCATAACTTTAGAACGGATCAAGATTTTTAAAACTAATTGCGGCATTGTAATCAGTGTAAAATTCGAGTTCTAATATAGTTTACTAGCCACCCATACCGGTGCTTCACAACGGGAAAAGAGCGCTAAAGAGAATAATAATTTTTATTGTTTAGTAATAATAATTAGCCAATGTCAATTCAATTCAATTTGTTTGTTACCTCGCATGCGAAAATTTGCTATACACTGCAGCGCCTTGTATACCTCTCTAGCTGAAAGCTATTTGAGAGGCAAACTCATATCCATTATCTATTATAATACTTTTTTACAGGCACATAGTATAAATACATTTGATTTGTTTTAAAATTAAATAACATATTCAATTATAATAATATTCAATTATATAGTCAATAATAATAATAATTATAAATATAACTGATAATAATACTAATAAATACTGATTATAATAATGATTAAATTAACAATAATAATAATAATGCTGTATAAAGAATTATAAACACATACAAAAATTCCACAAATTTGATAATTGACCAACAAAATCATTTTCAAACACCTAGTTTTATCAATTTGGCTGGAAATCGTCATGCCAGAGACTAGGAGAGCATTAAAATAGAAAATATCATGTACATTATGTCTGTAAACCTGTATTGCCTCTATTAATGGAAAAAATCAGCTCAATTTGCCAATTAGTTTACACGTGATTGACCATGTGACATGCTCCAAACATTTATATCAGAGGTAACTTATCTCCTCCAAAATCTAGGTTCACTGAAGAATGCAGTTTCATTTAATCATGACCAACCAATATGTCAGTGCACAGATTGTCAATAACAAACAGTTGTACTCTCTCATAGTTATGGTCAGAGAACTCTAAGTTCACAGAAACATAACCTTTGATAGGTGACTTTAGGTTTGCGGAAGCCATAGATACCTGTTTCCGTTCTGGAATTACATGAAAACCATTTTCAATTACCACAGCTCGGTTTATAAAACTATCGGTAGTTCCAGTATCAACCAAAACTTCAACAGGTATTTTATTTGCATAGCCCCGCACAACTGCTTTTGACAGTCCATTGGAGGCAGCTGCACATGAAAGTGTGGTTACTAGCAAAGAGGAGGCACTAAAGGTCTTACCTTGAGCTTTCATCAACCTGCATACCTTCACAAAATGTCCCCTTTTCTTACAACCAGAGCAAGTAGCATCTTTGGCAGGACAGTCGTTTCGAGTAAAATGACGCCGGCCACCGCAGTAGAAACACTTCTGTTTAAAGTTTTTCGCTACAGCTGCTGAAGTAGGAGACTCTTCAGGATCTATATTTTCATCCAGTTGATCTGGTAGTATTGACGAAGTGTTGCAATATGTGACTTCAATTTGGTTTGAAGATGTATATGCTTCACAGCTCTTCTGTGCAGACTTAAGTGAACGTGAAATGTCCTCAGCTTCTTTTAATGTCAAGGACGGTTTTTCTAGTAGGCCTAGTCTTTGTCGAATTTGGGGGTTCATAATTCCACTTACAACGCCATCTATGGCACGAAAATTGCAATCCTTACTTAGAAGTTTAAGCTCTTGTAGATACTTGTCTATGTTTTATTCTTTCTTCTGCTTACGGTTTGCTAGCATGTGTCGAGCATAAATTTCATTCTTCTTAGGATTATAAATAGTTTGCAAAATTTCAACTGCTGACTTAAACGTGTAACATTCAGAAATATACTCGTAGACATTGTAAGAAAGAAAATTAATCAACACGTTAAGTTTCCTCTCTTCAGTAACTTCTGAGTCAGATATGAAATTTTCAAGTGTCCTGAACCAATGTTTGAATGCTCTACTTGCAGAAGGATTTTCAGGATTAATATCAAACCTGTCTGGTTTTAAAAGTCTTTCCATTTTGATTTTGATTATTTAATTATCTTGATAAGTTTATTAAATTTGTTGTGAATAACTGAAACTTTTTAGAAAATAAGGCTTTAATAAACTTAAATTCTTACATAGCTGGAAAGGTAAACAAATTTCTAATACAAACAACAAGTAAATAAATACTTCAGCTGATTACTAAGAACAGTAATTCATAACAGGTAAAAACGCTATTTTTCACCACACTATACCCTATTACCACTTTTCACCACTATAATGCACACTGATAGTCAACACAACTACAACTTTAAGGTTATATGAAGAAATGATTTGAGGAATCAGCAAAAATGATAATAAATAGTTAATAGGGAGCGGTGACAATAAAACAGTTCTATTGCAATGCTATGGATACTGATTGTGTATTTAATATGCAATTATATTTTAAGAAAGTAAGCGAGCAGATGATTTTGCGGCCCTAGGGTTGTAAAAACCTGCTCGGTCCCCAAATGCCGATGACAGCTGGTATGGCCAGCAATACGTAACTTTCAGCCACCAATTAACGTGTGTAAAACAGCTACAAACATCATAGTGTTGTGAAAAAGTATATTTTAGATATATTGTAGATAGAGTGTCTTGTAGTTACGTAGCGCGTGCGTCGTAACTACACGGCCATCTTAGCGTTGGACGCCAGAACATATGCTAACCGCAGCACTGCTGTCGGTTTATATTTAATTCTTTTTGTCTATGATTGTAGCAAGTTTAAGTAAAGATTCACACAACTATACTGAAATGATTTGGTATTAGCTTTACTCCCATCTAGCCATTCAATAGCTCTAAAAGTAGTACATTTTTAGGATGTAAGTTAGAAATAGTCATTACTATTTCTAAGTAAAGTAGATTATCACGATAGGTCAGAAAGTGAGCTATAACAGTATTATAGAGTATCACAATAGAGTTTCACCGTCCCGAGTATCATAGAAAACTCTCATTTGTTTCAAAAAGTAGATTGTTCGTTATAGCACTATTTGAAATGCGTTGTTGATTTATATGTGGAATTAATTAGCTGGGTAGCTGAGAGGTTATAGCGCTCACCTAGTAATTAAAAGGTCACCAAATTGATCCTGAGAAAGGTTAGTAGCTTTTTGATGGTTGAAACTGACCCAGCTGTCCTTGATCATTGGGCCTGATAATGAAACAACGATCTTAGCCAGTAATAGAGCTACACAAGGCTTCTCACTTCATTCTACACTCATCCTTCACTCACATTTGGGTTAAAATACGCACCTAGATGGATAATAATAGTGATATTAACCTTCCAATCTAAACCCTGAATTTTAATACTTTATCTTAAACCTCCATTTGCATAGAATAGATAGTCTAGAAGTAAATAACAACACAACTTTTTTACCATTTAATAAACAGTGTTAAACGTTAAGTCCGTGATTAAACTATGAAAAGATTCGACACATTGTGCGAATTTTTAAAAGAAGCCTCAACGGTTTTGTTAACATTCATTAACTAAATTTAATAGCTAAACATGTAATACATGAATATGCCACACATGTATAGTTGATTTAAATACAGACAAAATTATGCGAGAGAGAAAGTATAATCGAAATCAACGAGACTATAAAATCATTTAAAAGTAGGAGCAGTATTTAGAACAGTATATCTTTCCAAAGGCATGTTTATCTTTTCGTTTTGTATTCAATTTTCTTGCCAAACAGTAAGGAGTAATCCGTATCAAATACTTTTAGCCCAGGTTTATGGTATACACTTTGAGTGTTCGTTAGACACGACCAATCATGTTTGATCGAGGGCCGTATGGTAAATACAGGACGATACCTTCATGACACATAAAACGGCGCTATTTGTCTCAAGTGAATTACTCACTTGGATACTTTTACTTTACATCAACCTGTCAGTGAGGCATGTTCTGCTCGTAACGAAGATACTGTTGAGTAAAATTGAACATGAACTTATAAGTGTTATTGCCAGGCTTTAAAGTTGATAGACATTTGTTTACTCGTGGAAGGGAAATAAGAACAACACATTCAAATTGGAACACACATTTAAAACTATTTTCTTATAAAAATTTATGCTGTAATGTTATAATTAGGTTTATTAGTGTTCATTACTAAACATGTATTGATGTTTTTAACATTAAATATAGTAGTTAATTGGTTTAAGTTACTTTTTTGACGGTGATCCAACCGTCGTCTATTGCTGTTGCAACAAGTGATCATGGGCCACTAAGCTACATGAAAAAATTAAATACAGGGTGTTAAAAAAAACGTGCTTCTTTATTTATGTAAAAACTGCAATAGATAGAAATATGCAGTTTGCAGGAATCGTCTATTGACGTAGGGGTTGAAATGTTAAGTTCCCATTCACCCCACTTTCTTGTCTGGCCGTTATCAAAAGGTTTCCATAAATAGTTCCTCAGGTCCGATCTCATCGTCCTACATGCTTTCTCAGCGAGGGGTTCCCCAAGGATGCATTATCT
This sequence comes from Macrosteles quadrilineatus, assembly GCF_028750875.1. NCBI lineage: Eukaryota > Metazoa > Arthropoda > Insecta > Hemiptera > Cicadellidae > Macrosteles > Macrosteles quadrilineatus. The sequence goes on from NW_026542594.1 coordinate 14,627,523, forward strand.
CTCCTATTTTATTCATATTGTACATCAATGATCTCCATTATGAAGGAAATTACTGTCACATGAATTTATTCGCTGACGATGTAGCACTGCTAATCAAGGCCCCAAATGCAACCAGCTTAGAGAACAGCTTCACTTCGGTCATCAAGAGCTTAAATAGTTGGTTTGAGTACAATGGTCTTCTCCTTAACAAAGACAAAACACAATGTCTCAATTTTGGTCTGATTGGTTCGTCTCAGAATAATCAAAGTAGTCCTGAAACGCAGCTCACTAATCCCTCATTGACCACAAAATTCCTACGTGTCATTTTTGATTCCTCCATCAAATGGTATGGTCACGTGCAAAGTGTTGTTAACCGCACCAGTTCTGCTCTATTTGCCATTCGAATTCTCAGTTCAACTTGTAGCAGGGAAGTTCTTGTGGACGTCTATCGTGGATATTGCGAAAGCATTTTGCGTTATGGCATTGCCGTTTGGGGAAGCTCTTCTGATTTGGAAAGAATACTTAAGCTACAAAAAAAGATTCTGAGGCGCATTTTCGGTCTCTCCCATCGCCATCCTTGCAAGGAAGTGTTCAAAGATTCTGGCATCCTTACAGTACATTCGTTGTACATTCAGCAGGTCCTCATTTTGACCTTTGTCAACAGGGGTCAATTTCAACATCTAGGGCATTTCCATGACCACCGGACGAGAAATGGAGGCATCCTCTGTTATCCGAGGCACAGAACTGTGGCCTTTGAGAGGAGTCCGTTTTACAGGGGGATCGAATTTTTTAACAAATTGCCTCAGGCAATAAAATCCCAAGACTCTTTGTCCCTATTTAAGAGACACTTAAAATATTGTCTATGCTCAAATGCAGTTTATTCCGTCTCAGAATTTCTAAGCCTATACTGTGTATATATGTAGATTCTCATGTTGTATGTTTTAGTTTTAGTTTGTAAATATTGACGATGCATGATATTTGTTACATGTTATTGTATACAAATCTAATGTGCAAATAAACGATTTGATTTGATTTTATTTGACCCCCTTTCTCCCCCTAACCTTAACTTAAAGTTTTTAAATTGCATGGTACCCCTTTTGACAAATCAAATGTGAGGGCATGACAAAAAAAATAATGGCGCAAACTAGAGATCTCTATATTAATCCTATCAAAAGTTATGGCAGTTCAAAATTTGAATTTTCGCCCTCTTTTTTTAAGAATAACACGTTTCTTTTAAACGGCTGTAGCCCGAAAACGGTAGGAGCTATCAAAACTTTTAAAGAATGTTCATGGTCAGAAATTATTTTTTTTACAAAACACTTAGCAGCGTTTTCAAAAAATCACACTGCTTCACCTTCAAAAATCACCCTACTTTTAAATTTGGAAAATTTCTCGGATTTTTTACGGTTTTGTTTATTGAACAAACATGCCAGCTAGTCACACCTTTGAAAAATGAGGGTGCACAGTGACATTCAAAATGAGGAATCATTCGATAGGGCTTAAAATTTCATATTTTTGAGTTTCCTTAAAAATCCCCCATTTTGGGTTTGCAAACAAAGTAGCAATTAGGCTCAAAAGGTACTTCATAGCATGCCATACAGGTGTGCACATTTTAGTTTTTCCAGTGTGAGCCGTTACAACATTTACACAGGGTCTCCAGGCTTGGAAAGCTGTAAGTTAAATGTCACTACTGAGAATTTCAATTGACTGCCATTTTTTTCCTGGGTTGAGAGAGACCCCTAGTTTGCTTTTAGCGAATTTCCCATATAGGGAATACGCTATTACCGTAGTACTCATGGTAAGACCTGGACCCGGGACCGATTTAATTTTTCGTTTTGAGGTCCATAGAGGCCAAAAACACCAAATTCAATATATATATGTGTGTGTGTGTCCGTTAGCACGATAGCTCGAGCAAAAATGATCCGATTTTGATGAAATTTGGTACAAACTTGTAAACCTACATTTGTTCGAACGAGTTCGCGAACCAGCATGATCTGACCATGTGAACGGGGGTTTATGGGGGGTTTTATGGGGTAAAAATAGGGTTTTCCCGTGTTTGACCCTAAAAACACAAAATTTCACAATTTATTTCCAAACCAAAAAAAACAAGCTTCAAACAGCTTCAAAAAACAAATAATTTAGTATATTGAAGCGTTATTTTGCGCCTAATGGTTACGGAGAAAATTCCAAACAATTGTAAATTTAAAATTCCCATGTTGTTCTTTTGGAGAATAAGTCTACTGTTATAGTTTTCTTGTTTATAAACATATTTTGATCAAATTTGGAAAATACATTAATTTCTTACTAAACAACAGTAGCCTATTACCATTTTACAACAAAAAATAATTTTTATCCTCCCAGTTGCAGCAAAACCTAAGTACACGTTAAACTAATTATATTTAAATAGGGAATAAATGTGATAATTTTAAGGAGACATTTGAGTGTAAATCAAATCAGGCAAATGGAAATTTGCTTAGTCTGAAGGTTTGCTGCGACGGGGGTATTTTAGTTTTCTTTTATCAGGACCCTAAAAATGAAAGGTAACTCGATGGGTCTTACCATTTGAAATTTTTGAGTTTCCCCCAAAATCCCTCATTTCAGGGATGAACACGAAGTAGCAGCTATGCCCAAAAAGTACTTCATAACATGCCATAAAGGTGTGCAGAGTTTAGTTTTTCTAGTGTGTGCAGAAAAAGAATTGACATGGGGTCTCCAGACTTTTTATTAACCCTGTATTCTGGATATAATTGCGTTATGGCTGGTAATACAGTATAAGTAAATACAATAAATAAATAGATTTGGTATCATAATAAAAAATTATGTTCCATAGTATGTATTTTGATAACAATGAATTTTATAATCTTTCATTAGCTTTCAAATTAGGGCTAGATGACCTGAGTTTTACATATTTATGTACTAAAACAACACTTTAAAGTTAATCGTAATTGTGTTCCTTTTTAAACTTTGAAAAACTTTACATCTAACGATTTCTTACAATGCACATTAGCTTAAAAACGGTTTAAACTCATCCTTACCATCTTAATACCGTCTTAATACAACACTTAATACAATTTCATAAGTGTTCTTCTTTTAAATAGATGGACTCAAAGGAACATTGAAAAGATGGATGATGTGAACGTTGATCAATAATCATCAAGTAACAAACACAGCTTATACTTGATACCATACTAAGTTACATACAATGTAATGTTTTCAGTTTCAAGTCTGTATCAATAAACTTTAAATTATATATTGGATGAGAAGCTAACTAACAGGATCCAAAGTCAACGTTGTTACAACCTTGAAGGCATTTGAGAAACTTCATATATCTCCGCAGTTATATACATATGGATATAATCAAAATGGTTTCAGAATACACTCCTCAGTATTTGTACAGTGTGGCGAGAATACCCTCATCGAATATACGTCGTTAGGAATAATTAAAATACACTCTGCATGAAAATATATTTATGTAGAAAGTTGAAACATTCAGCGCCAGTTCGCCTGTTATAGCCATCTGGAGTGCTACAGTTAATTTCCTTTTCAGCTTCACTCGCGTTGGTTTAGTCCCTGGGTTGTTGTATTTCAATTTTGTTTCCATGGTTCAAATTATATTTGGCAAATAAAAGTTCATCAAACAGAGTAAATGTTTGTACAGGTCGTTCGTTTGTTTTTTATGGAAGTTGATTAACCCAGTTTATTGTTCAAGTATATACGAAATAGGCCTGGTAAATTTTAATTTGTATTTATAGATTGATTTGTGATTTAATTCACATCTTCTTAATGGAATTTTACAAAATATTGTAAGCAGCTATGTTAAAATTACAGTTAGGAATGACAAAAACAGTTCTATAAAATATAAAATTAATGATGACAGTAATTTAACCTTTTTCATTTACAATTATTATTCATGAATGTATGTGAGTACAAAATGGTATAGACGAACAAAATTATTGGTCAATGTTTTCCTTTTAATCGGAATATCACAACTTCAACATTAACAGGTAAATCACGCCATCAATAACACAATGACGTCGGTTATTGTTGCGTACACATATTCATAGATTTTTAGCGAATTTCCCATACAGGGAATAAGCTATTACCGTAGGTCTCATAGTAAGACCTGGACCCGGGACCGATTTACTTTTTCGTTTTGAGGTCCCCAGTGGTCAAAAACACCATCCGTTCAAATTCATATATATATATATATGTGTGTCCGTTAGCACGATAACTCGAGCAAAAACGATCCGATTTTGATGAAATTTGGTACAAACGTATAAACCTACGTTTATTCGAACGAGTTCGCGATCCAGCATGATCGGACCATGGGAACGGGGGTTTACGGGGGGTTTACGGGGGGTTTTATGGGGTAAAAATAGGCTTTTCCTATTTTTGACCCAAAAAACATAAAATTTAGCAATTTCTTTCCAAACCATTTTGTAGAGCTTAAAAAACAAATAATTTAGTATATTGAAGCGTTATTATGCGCCTAATGGTTACGGAGAAAATTCCAAAAAATTGTATATTTAAAATTCCCATATTATTCTTATGGAGAATAAGTAAACTGTTGTAGTTTGCTTATTTATGAACATACAATTTCACAACAAAACACTTTTTTACCTTCCCTGTTGCAGCAAACCTAAGAACTCGTTCAACTAATTTTATTTAAATAGGGAATAAATGTAATATATTTAAGGAAACATTTAGTGTAGATCCAATCAGGCAAATGGAAGTTCGCTAAGTCTGCAGGTTTGCTGCGGTGGGGGTATTTTTTATAATAATACAAACAAGTGGTTGTCGTATATTTTTCATGTTATGTATTAATACTGTAACACTAAAACACGGATGGTAATAACTTAAAATACAGGGTGACAGTATTTGACACATTATTTTTCAGAATTTTTTTATAAGATATCTTCTGTACTACTTTTTGTTCCTGTTATTTCTTTGTTCTGTATGGTTCTTAAAATCTGATGACATAGTACAAGATTACATGCACTAAATACAGAAAAGATCATTCGTTTGAGCTTTTCAGTTATAACTAAAACTACCTTAAATGGTTAGAAAGATACTTGCTCTTGCTATCACCCTGTTGGTTGACAATATTAATAACAACATTATTGTATTGATATTATTAATTATTTTTTTCCTTCACCATTCCAACAATTATTATTCAATAATTAACAATTATTGTGTTATTGGCTTTAGTATATAATTCATAAAATATCACGATATGTAATTCATAAGGAAAATTAACAAAAATATTATTTTCCTTACGTTGCTACATGCCATCTGAAGTAAATGCTTATCACGCTGTAATTTCTCGGGACTAATTAGGCAAATCCGGAATAAATGTACGCTTTAAACTACTCTAAAACAATAAAAAAATATATCATCAAAATCAGCGTAAACAAGAGTAAATTGAAACAAATATCAAAACCAAAATTTAAATTATGTATAGGATGATCTTGTACGACATACTTGAGAATCCAAAGTCAATGTTATAAACCTTGAAGTAATGGTAACTTTAAAATCAAGAAGAAAGAAATAATACATTTTCTGACAACACTTGCCAAAATTTTACATCAATTACATTTATTTAAAAAAGGAAAATATTTTTTCATAACAGTAATGACTCAGAGATGGTGTTGGTTCCACGGAAAAAATACTCATTAATCATCTCATTTACAACTTTTTGCTTCGTTGGATACTATTTATGCACAATATACTGCAGTTACTCTGAAATATTAAATCCTTATATTTTGAACTTAACTGTAAACTTAACTTTCTCAGTTTATATTTAAGTGATGTTATTTAAGAGTAAAGAGTTGATAGCTTCTAAGATATCAAGACTAAAATTACTAATCTTTTGGTTGGTTAGTTAGATCATCAATACTTAGGATACTTCTTAGTAGGCAGATAACTACGCTTAAATATGATGGTATATTTAAGATATCTTTGAATTTACAGTACAACACTAAAATTGTATGGATATGTTTTAATCTGAAGTATAAAAATGCGCAGTTTTTTCGCAACTTATTTTTCAGATGTCGTGTTTCCAAAGGTATTTAAAAAATAAATAAGACTAAAACTACAGATTAATTAATGAAACCAATAGTACAAGGTTATTCTAAATGATGGACCCGTTTTTAATGCTTTATAATTTTTATACTATTAAACTTACCGCTATAAAATTCACATCAAACGAAAAAGCAACTCAAAGAGTTTATGCCTTCCAAAGACAGATTATTTAACAATATCGATCCAACAGAACTGTATATTTAGTTGTACAATGTTAAAAAGTAATCTCCAACTTTTTTTACGACTAGAAATTTGGAGGTTACTTGACGTTTTTGCAAATAACTTTTAAATGGTGAGGAAATCGACCAAAGTGGAAGGTAATATTCCGAAAGAGAATTAAATTTCCTACAATCTACTATTACGCATATCTTGAAAATACTCAATAAATGTAGCCTAAATTTGACTTAAAATAAAAAAGTGTGAAATTTAATGTTTGCTATGTTTATTGTCTACAATTATTGAAGAAGGGGATTTTCAATTTTTTTTTTCAATTTGAGGCAATTTTTGGTACCTTTCTTGAGTATAAAAAAAATGCATAACAGTAGATTGTAGGAAATTTTATTCTCTTTCGGAATAATACCTTCCACTTTGGTCGATTTCCTCACCATTTAAATGTTATTTGCAAAAACGTCAAGTAACCTCCAAATTTCTAGTGGTAAAAAAAGTTGGAGATTACTTTTTAACTTTGTACAATTAAATATACAGTTCTGTTGGATCGATATTGTTAAATGATGTGTCTTGGGAAGGCATAAACTCTTTGAGTTGCTTTTTCGTATGATGTGTATTTTATAGCGGTAAGTTTAATAGTATAAAAATTATAAATCATTAAAAATGGGTCCATCATTTAGAATAACCCTGTATAATGTAGTAGGAGACTTATTACAACCCAGACACTCATATTTAATGATTATCACGTTTTTAACATATATTTATTGTTTTATCGAGTTTGATCATCCTTATCAGTGGCTTATACCTCGGTGACCTGAAATTAAAACGTTACTACCAACAACAACATCAACAACTCTACCACATAAAAGTACTGAGTAATATCCCACGTAATAAGAATATTGCAATACCATTTCAAACAGAGAACCTGTGCAGCTCGTGAGGGCTCATTAAGAAATATTATTTCATAAGTCCAATCAAAGACATGATAATCCCATTAAAAATACACCCGCCGCAGCAAGCCTGCAGACTAACCAACTACCCGGCTGGACTTTCAATAAAATTTAATCTTAAATTGTCAAATGTAGTTCTTATTAAAATAACATTAATGTTAATGAGTACTTAGGTTTGCTACCACAGGGAAGGTAAAAAGGTGTATTTTGTTATTGAAATGTTGATAGCTTACTACGAAATAAACATATTTGCATGCATAACATGGTAATTTTAAATTTTTAGTTTTTTAAATTTTCTCCTTTTAACCATTGACCGTACGCCAAAGCTAAAATATACTAAATTATTTGTTTTTTTAAGCTATACGAACTGGTTTCAAAAAAATCGTAAAATGTTATGTTTTATGGCCAAAAATGGGTAAACCTATTTTTTACCCATAAAACCCGTTCCCATAACTGGATCGTGAACTCGTTCAAATAAAAGTTTCAACAAACGTAAATATACGTTTGTACAAAATTTAATATAAATCGGACCACTTTTGCTCGATAGACAAAACAAAAAAGTAAATTGGTCCCTAGCCGAGGTCTTACCATGAGACCTACGGTATATCTTAATCCCTATATGAGAAATTCAATAAAAAATTTGTTATAGGAATAATTTATGAATTAGTGTCAATCCAACTTAAATGTAGTGTTTTAAATTTTTTACCCATACGACAGGGATATGTAGATGCCATATATGAGTAAATATTTGATTAAACATATTAAAACCTAATTTTGATCACAGTTTTAGTGTATAAGCCCCACGACACATGCAATATGCCGACGTGGGTTTACAGTTTATAGTTCAACAATCCCTCCAGGCTCCGCTGTGATCTTGATTATCTTTTAGACCCATGATTAGTTTTAGGTGTAAGCTTTAAATTTAATATTAAAATCGTTTAATAATTTTATTGTTGCTGTGCGTGCTAGTTTTGAATATGGTTTACACATTTTACAATTTCCAAATTTTGATATATACGATTTAACAAGATGTAGGCCCATATAATAATTCCTCAAATTAATTTGTTTGACCAGAAGCATTAATGCCATGACACATTCTAACTTATTTTACCGTTATTCATGGTGGAACGAAGTTAGTGTAAACATATATCTGTTAAACTACTAAGTATTAGTGACAAAATGACAAAAACGATACCCTCACGGTTAGGAAATAACGAACAAAATACAACTTTTTCAAAATATTCGTCCTTGCGATACAAATAGTCATACGTGCACAAAACTATGTTTTTAGAACTCATTATAATCTTCAGAATCCTCAATACACTTGTAATAAGAACAACGCTTAATTTTATATTAATATTTCTCATGCTAAACTGAGTTTTTATACGTTTTATTTCGTATTGTTGTTATCAAATTCAAGTTGAGAGAGCTATGGTGTCGTCATGGTATGTACAGATCTAACAACACCATCAACGTAACAGTAAAGGTAAGCCCACAAAGTCCATGTAATACCGATACTTATCTGTGTTTGTGATACGATAATCTTAGGAGCTTCGACCCTTTTCACTTATCTCGGATTTGTGATCTTTCTTCGAGGCTATTTTAGGCTCATTGTATGACAAAACAATGTTAAAATCAAAGTGGTAGTATTGCATTTAAGCAATACAACTAGGGGTTTTCACCAGGATTTCTTCACCATCAAGGACTGTTTTTCTGTATTACTATTTTTATTTAAATTTAATTTATTTTAGTTCAAAACTAAAAGTCAGATACTTTTCATGAATCTCCGTTCTTAAGTAGGTTTTGATGAAGGACCTTATGATGCTTAGCTTCCCGAGTTCTAGAAAAAACCAAACTTGATAATAGATAAATTGCATGAATAATATTTATGAAAGTGGTTAGATGCCCTAATAGATTTTTTGTAGTATCGTGGCGTAGTGCTCGCTCATTAAAGGGATTGCTTCAGAGGCTTTTCCTGGATAGATTGCCACTTTTGAACAAATAAATAATTGGAATTAAGTGGGAATTATAAGGATTATAAATAGTTTTGAAAACAGAGTGTGGAAATGTACAACCAACCAGAAAGTAAATAATTTGGCTTCCGTAACATTTATAAACTGTTCATTTCTTAATACTCAAATATTATGAAGCAAAAATATTAATTAATAATTATAATCCAATATTTTGTTTATTTAAAAGTTGGCACAATTGTGAAACTTGTGCTTAAAACTTCATCAAGTCGATATTTTTTTATGTCAATTTGAGACAAAAGAATCTAGAATTCTTTTAGCTAAAGACGGTCCTTATTTATTTACTAATACAAGTGCTTTACAATTGATTTCTTATACTGTAGTGGTAATAAAAAATCCAAAAAGGAAATCTTCATGTTCCAGTTTCATTGTTCGTCATAAAATAAACATTTTACATTGCAGTGTGATTGTTATGTTTACTATAAACTTTATCAATGTTATATGATCTATTTTTGTTGCTTATAAAACAAAGGTTTTATTTTAACTCTCTTCATTAAGCTGTACTTGTAGATGTAATTGCCATCTTATTTATTGATTTGTAATTTTGAGCCAAATCAATGAAATTCTTTCGTGTGTTCACTGTCCTATGTAACAAGAACCTCTGTATTAAGAAACGAAGAATTCATGTTACAAAAAGCCGTAGTAATTAATTTAAAATAATAAACCAAACACATCAGCAGTCTTGATAACCTTGCAATAATTACTGGAGATTCAAATCCATGTAGGAGCTAATTCTTCCCTGGAAACCATACCAGTGAGATGGGAATAAATATAATATTTTGTAATATTTTGTAATATTTTGTAGCTATTTTGAATGGTTTCAATAATGCCATTCAAAACTCGAAGCCTTGACAAACTTAAAATGGCGAAAGAAGCTTAACTTTCTGGTGTAATGTGCTTGAAAAAGTGAACTCAACCAAGCGAAAGTGAAAATAAGAAGATCAATAAGTTCTTTCCTGGAAACAGAATCGTGAGTGGTATTTTGTAAAAAATGTTTATAAAATTGATATATTTATTTGATGTATTATGTAATTCTCATAGTCCACTTGAAAATTTAGTTTTTATATTCGATATGATACATATTTAGCATTTCACTCAGTTTGTTTACATACTGCCCATAAAATATTATATTCATTTTATAAAATTTACAAGGAATCTTCTAGTAATTTTATTGGAATATTATGAGGCAATATAACTGACAATCACTATTGAGTTTAATCATGTTATAGTTGTTTAAATAAACATACAACTAGTTAAAACTAAACTTACTTCCAAAAATTTATTCCGTATTAAAAACCTAAATTCTTTGATAAAATCAGTGGAATTATGTCTTAATTTTTCAAACTTTCAAACGGACTCAACTTCAAATGTTATAATTGAGCGGAGCGAAGCGAAGCTCTTTGGGATCAACTTCAATGCAATCTTTATAACCCTTAATCTCAATCTCAATAACGGCTGAACATACTTTAGCAAAACTTACCAAGGTTGTTTTGTCAAATGTTTGGATGGTATAGACGTAACCAACTTCAATTTTTGATAATGCCTATATAAATTAAAGTAACTCAACGTTTTTAAATTTGAACATTGGTCTTATGGATTGCCATGATGGTTACAAAATAACGACGTAAATGTAAACAAAACAAAGAATCATAGCATACTAGAGAACCCGTGCGGCTCAATGAGCCGCATAGTATGAAACATAACGCCGAGGAAAACGCCATGCTTAAATTCGAGTAATTCTAGTTAGGCCTACATCTTAGAGTTGTTTAAACACTTGTAAGAAACTAATTTTAAATAACTCTATTTGCGTCGTCAAGATTCACCTGCATTATTTCTGCTCTCAGTTTTAACTGATAGCTTCTAATGAATGCTAAACAATCTGCTTCAATTCGAGCTAACATGTTGCAACAAAGATTTTCCAACATCGAGAATTGAAGAAAACTGTTGCCTAGACATCCCCCTAATCAAACGAATTTTCTCCGTAGAGAATCCTGAAAAGTGGAGTGATATCAACCATTTAATGTGCTCCATTTTTTACCCACAAACTCTGGGTTATCAACTGGAAAGCCTTTGAATACCCTAAAGCAGCAAGACCATTGATAGTTTGTTAACGTATTTTAACGTGATGTGTGTTAGTGCTCGTTGGTCACAGTATATGCCTCGCATCAGAACGTCCTCACGTTGTTCAGTGGGGTTTCTCTTAATACCTGTCCCAAAATTTTGAATGTAGGTATGGATTCATTTGTCGAAATAGGTTGGATAAATTTTGTAGCTATAAGATTTGGATAGGAATTTTCATTTTCTCTTTTTGAACAACGTATATTATTTGCCTCTCCTTAATCATAAAAATAAACTTGACTTTAACTACTCGATCGTTGAATACATAAACACTATTTCCTTCACTTATGTCTAATATTGCAACTAAAATTCAGTCAAAAAACTTTTTATACGTTTTTTCGAGGAACTGGCAACATAACCTAGAAGTAAAAATCCATTTGTGTTTTTCCTCAATTAAAGTAGAGCGAGTAATACATAAGTTTACAATGAAAACATAAAGTCCGCCAAGATTTGGTATAATCTTACTAATTGAACTTATCAACTCAAGGCATTATATGGTTTCTAATAAATGTTTTGAAATATCTCGATCCGCTAGTGTCATAGCCTAAGTAAAATCTCTTGCATACATTAATTTGATTAATTTGATATGACATTAGGCAAGTTTATTTTACAACCGTGACAGCACGGCTTCGTATGGGTTTCATATATTTTTTCACTTCCAAAGAAAGTTGCATAGCAAAACTGGCAAATATTATTCATCTCACCAAGTGCATGTGTGGATGTGTATCTGTTAGATCAGACCTCTCTTTCTCTACTCTCCTCATACACATAAGATACCTTATTATTAATTGTTTCCTCCTCCCGTTTTCAATATTTCGTCTTTCAACATGAGGCATTTTTCGTTCTTACAACTAAACTGATTAACTGTTTAACTTGGTCTTAACCTACTGAATATTAAAACATTAATATTTACTCCCAAAAGCTAATGCGTTTCTTTTTATAAACAGCTGTTTTTTGTTTTTAAAATTGTTCAATGTATTTCTTATGGGGGAAACCTGACCTTTGAGAGGGTCTCGCGCCCTAAAGAATAGAAATGTTAAAGTTATAAAACCTTATTGCAAAACTACATATTGAGACGAATCTTTTTACACCTTAAACGTTGAAATTGGTCCACAAATAAGGGAGGAGTTGCGTTAACAAAATACGGCTTCACGTATTATATGGATAGATAGATGGATGTTCAAATCAAGCCACAACCTTAACAGAGTACAAAGGAAAAAAATACCCCCGTCGCAGCAAACCTGCATACTAAGCGAATTTCCATTTACCCGGCTTGATTTCTACTAAAATATTCCCTATAAATTTTTAGATTTATTTCCTATTTAAATAACATTAATTTTAGTGAGTAGTTAGGTTTGCTGCTACGGGGAAGATGTTGAGGTGTGTTTTTTTCAATTGAAATATTGATAGCTTAGTATGAAATAAGCCAAATTGCCAAATTTGATTAAAATATATCCATAAACAAGCAAACTAGAACAGTTTTATTTATTCTCCATAAGAATAACATGGGAATTCTAAATTTACAATTTTTTAAATTTTCTCCGCAAAATTACTCGTTCGAATAAATGTAGGTTTACTCGTTTGTACCAAATTTCATCAAAATCGGACCAATTTTGCTCGAGTTATCGCGCTAACGGACACATATATAAATAAATAAATATATATATATATATATGAATTTGATCGGATGGTGTTTTTGGCCTCTGGGGACCTCAAAACGAAAAAGTAAATCGGTCCTGGGTCTAGGTCTTACCATGAGACCTACGGTAATAGCTTATTCCCTATATGGGAAATTCGCTAAAAATCGGATGATGACAACTAATCAAATAATACAGAGAAAGTCTTAGGTTTACATTTAAGTCGCAATTTGGAAACGCCCACTAATCGAATAGGTACAGTCATAAATAAAACATACTTTCTTAGGTTCAGTATTTAACAGATTTGATTTACGTAGCTTAATAAGGTTATTACAAATAACATTTTATCTTAAACAATTTGTAGGTGAATCACATTCATGGAACAATCTCATAAATGGCAAACTTAAACAGGTCCACGACGTAGGAAGTAGTAAAGGCGAGAACTGTGGAGTGTGGGAAAAGTGTGTGGCAGTTAGATAATTGTATCTAAAATACCATTGGAAGGGAGGAAAAAAGTCCATGACGTAGGAAGTTGCTAAAGAAGTAGTAAAGGTTGGCAGTGCGGAGTGTGGGAAACGTTTGTGGCAGTTAAATTAATGTATCTGCAATACTGAAATATTATGGGAAAGGAGGGAAACAGGTCCAAGACGTAGGAAGTAGTGAAGGGAGTAGAAAAGGTGAACAGTCCGGAGGGTGGAAATCGTATGTGGCAGTTATATTGATGTATCTGCAATCCTAAAATGCTATGGGAAGGGAGGGGAACAGGTCCAAGACGTAGGAAGTGGTGAAGGAAGTAGTTAAGGCTAGCAGTACAGAGTGAGGGAACGCTTTGGGACAGTTAGATTAATGTCTCTGAATTATTAAAATGCTATGGGAAGGGAGGGGCCAGGTCCACGACACAGGAAGTGGTGATGGAAACATGTACACGACGTAGGAAGTGGTGAAGGAAGTAGTAAAGGCTAGCATTCTGGAGTGTGGGAATGCTTTGGAACAGTTAAATTACCGTATCTAAAATATTAATGGAGGGAAACAGGTCCACAACGTAGGAAGTGGTGAAATAAGCAGTAAAGGCTAGCAGTGCAGAGTGTGGGAACATTTGCATTTTGTATTATATCTATAAACATTTGTTTATTTATTGCTTTATTAAAAACCATAAAAAATTATTGCTCCACCCAACTGGCTTTCACTGCTATGAAAGCAATCCTAGTTGAAGACATGGGAAATATACAGTGTGTAAATTAGGTATTGAAACAAATCTGTATTTTTAAAACCGAAATAGATAGAAATATTTTGTTTGTGGAAATAATTGTTAACAAAGGTTCCGCAATTTTTTACATCAAAACTATTTTTACCCCCCCTAACAGCATAGAGGGTAGGGGGTGACTTATTTTTTTCAAATAGCAACCCCTATTGAGTGATCCCTAATTTTAAAGGGTTTGTCAAAAGAAACACAATGACGCATATCAGAGGTGAATATCACACCCCTAGCCAAAATGGCGGGTATTCCAAAATTGGTGCTTTTTCACAATTTTGGAATACCCTCCATTTAGGGTAGGGCTGAAATATCTACCTCGGGTTTGCGTCATTGTTTTTCTTTTAACAATTTCTTCAAAATGATGGGTCACTCAATAGGGGTTGTTATCAAAAAATAAGTCACCCCCACCCCCTACCCTGTTAAAGTGGTTGAAAACATATTGTTGATGTAAAAAATTGCGGAACCTATGTTTACAATCAATTCCACGGAAAACGGAATATTTCTATCTATTTCGGTTTTAAAAATACAGATTTGATTCCATTATTTGTGAAATAGGTGCTTTTTTTACATACAGTAAATCCAATTTTGGAATACCTGCCATTTTGGCTAGGGGTAAGATATCATCCTCGGGTTTCCTTCATTGTGTTTTTTTTTTACAAATCCTTAAAAATGAGGGGTCCCTCAAAAGGGGTTGGGGTTCTTATTTGAAAAAAAGTCACCCCCTACCCCTAGTCATTATATAATAAGTCAATATATTACCCTGTTAGGGGGGGGGGGGGTAAAAGATATTTTTGATGTAAAAAATTTCGGAACCTTTGTTAAAAATTATTGCCACAAACAGAATATTTCTATCAATTTCGGTTTTAAAAATACAGATTTGTTTCAATATTTCATTTACACACTGTATAAGTTTGTTGCATATAACACGTCTGGACATGCCAATCGTCAATTGAAATCTGTCACTCGTTGAGGTATGAGTCTCTAGAGCAAACACTGATGAAATTATGACAAACGTCAACGGCAGTGTGACGTCACATATTGAGAACTGTCACTGACAGATGTATACTCGTGACAATTCATGTCATAGTTGACATTTTGGATTACACACAGTTTGTAACAAGACGTTATTAAAATAATTAAAATGACAGTTCCTGTAATCTGGCCACGATTATTATTTAATAATTAAATATAGTCACGTTTCGCTTTCGATGCTCAGTTGGGTTAGTATCTTTCTTTGTTGTTTACATATACTTTTTATTACAGTAGTGATTTTACAGATTTTAGCCTCATAACTGATTCAAAATGAATGAAGAAAGGTTAATAAAATTGACATAACAGTTAAATCCCAAGGATTCAGAAATGATAATCGCAGAATTCAAATAAATTACTAGATAATACGAATAGTTATAACAATACATTTTTAGTGATGATAGATTTATAAAACCATCTTCCACCGTCTTTAGATATAGCTATAAAATTAATTGTTTTACATTTTCAAGTGAAATAAAATGTTTTATTTAAGAATGAGTAGAAGAGAGTCCCCTTCCTTGTCCATCTTGTGCTTCATCAAGGTGACCCTGGCAACTAGGGATACCAGGATATCTGCTTCATAGGGATATGTAGGCATGAAGACGTCCTTCTGATGGAGGTTACCCGCGTATATTAAGGTATTTTTCTCGATGGAAGTTCTACTTACCGATTCCATAATTACGTATTTATCGTATTTAAAAATCACATAACATTTTAAACATAATGAAGTTATTGTAGATTTTGTTTAATTGTTTACCTACGACCATTTTGGAAACTATCCGTTTCAGTTTCGTTCTTAGAATTCAAAAGATTCACTTAACATCATTGTTTACTTATTTAACAGCATTCCTTTTTGTAACAACACCGGTAACGGACCAATAAGGTTCAAGAATTGAGAAAAAATAAGTAAAATTATTGTTGCTTCAGCTAATCAGCTGTTTGAATTGAATTGAATTGTTGATTGGTGCAATTAGTGTTTGGTACAATGATTCGTTGTATCACTGTCAGTGTGGTAATGAGAGGTTATAAACGAAAACATAACCTCTCTTAGAAGTTATGAGTAGTGATTTTTAGTAATTAAAACACTGCCCTGGGTAATGTAGTGTACGCAACTTTCGTAAATGGTCTTAACGACACTCGTAGAAGTTTTTAAGACACTCACCAAGGCTTGTACTTTAAATTTCTACTCGTGTCGTTAACACTATCTTTACGCGATAGTTGCGTAAACTACTATAAACTGTTTTTTTTGTATTTTCTGTGATAATTATGAAATACATTATACAGGGTGAGTTTTAATTGTCCCCCCCCCAACTTTTTTCTACATTTTTTCAAATATCAATCCCAGACCACTTCCAAACATTGTTGGGTAGTAAGTACTTCATTTTGAGAAGGTGGTCATTTCCGGCCACCATCTTGGATCCGCCATATTGGATGCAAAATTTTTTTTTTCAAATGTAAAGGTGTGGTTGTGACCCATTATTTCGAACTACATTTTTACCCTGATTACAATGCCGCAAACCGTTTTTAAAAATCTTGATTTATTCTTAAGTTACGAGGGCTTTTTAAAACTTTATTTTAGCCCATTTTAACATTGTGCATTTACAAACTAAGACCATAATCCCAAAATAGTGCTAGATAATGATAAGTATACACTACCAGTAATTGCCCACCTATTTTCACTTGGTTATGACTGATGTATTTTTTTCGGCCACCATCTTGGATCCGCCATTTTTAAATGTGATAAATTATTTTAAATATGAAGGGGGTGTTGTGACCCATCATTTCGAACTACTTTTTTAAGCTAAACTTAATTCCATAATCCGTTTTTCATTTTCATTTTTTGATTTTGAAATATTGACATTTTTAACAAAAAAATTTCAATATTTCATAAATAAAACATGATTACAAAAAGTGGATTGCGGCATTGAGTTAAGCTTAAAAAAGTAGTTCAAAATGATGGGTCACAACACCCCCTTCATATTTAAAATAATTTATCACATTTCAAAATGGCGGATCCAAGATGGCGGCCGAAAAAAATACATCAGTCATAACTGGACAACTACTGGTAGTGTATACTTATCATTATCTAGCACTATTTTGGGATTATGGTCTGAGTTTGTAAATGCACAATGTTAAAATGGGCTAAAAATACATTTTTAAAATGCCCTCGTAACTTTAGAATGAATCAAGATTTTTAAAAACGGTTTGCGGCATTGTAATCAGGGTAAAAATGTAGTTCGAAATAATAGGTCACAACCCCACCTTTACTTTGAAAAAAAAATTTGCATCCAATATGGCGGATCCAAGATGGCGGCCGGAAATGACCACCTTGTCAAAATGAAGTACTCACTACCCAACAATGTTTGGAAGTGGTCTGGGATTGATATTTGAAAAAAATGTAGAAAAAAGTTGGGGGGGGACAATTAAAACTCACCCTGTATAAATATACAATACTTTACTAACCAGTTATATAAAATAGATTATTGCTAGCCGTTTCGGTACAGTCCTTAGGATTAAGATTCACTGAACATCATTGTTTTACGTAAGAAAACAAATGAGGTTCAAGGATTGAGAGAAAAGAAGTAATATTGTATTGCTTCAAACTTCAACTAATCAGCTGTTTACCAATTTAATTGCTAATGGTCGGTGTGTATAGTGGTTGGTAAAATTAATCTTTGCATCGCTGTCAGTGGCAATGAGAGGTTATAAACGAAAATATCCCCAACCACCGTAGCATACCTGCAGATTAAGCGAATTTCTATTTCCTGATAATTAATTTAATTAAATGTTAAATTAATAATAGGTTACCTAGGTTTGCTGCTACAGGGATGCTAATACATTTTGTTTTTAGTAAAATATTAATACATTAGTATAAAATAAATAAATTTGCCAAGTTTGATCAATTTGAATCCATAAACAAGTTAACTACAACAGTTTACTTATTCTCCATAAAAATAACATGAACATTCTTAATTTACAATTTTTTGAATTTTATCCGTAACTAATAACTGTGTACATGTTTTTGTAAAAACACTTTGATATATTTTATTCATTGTGACCCTTGGTTAGAATGTATTATTGATAAAATTAAAGGATTACCTTATCGAACCACAGTTGCTGGTATGACAACTAGTTTCGTTCCTTAGAACTTCGTCAGGTCATTGTGCAACTATATAATCAGTGTATTAATACATTGTGGTATGTCAAAAGATTTATTAAAATATTGTCAAAACCACAATAGTCAAAACTAGTCATGTTGAACAAATGATAAAAATTGAATAGAAAGTGATAAAACTGGTTAAAACTGTAAAGGCTGGCCAGCACTGTCTTATCACTGTCACTGACTAAAGGAACTACAAGTATACAAGAATATTTCTTAAAGGAATTTTCAAGAACGGATCTTCCATGCATATTTGTTAAATGTTTCCACTTGATTTAGTCAGTTTCTAAAAGAAACTTAATTTCAAACCAAAGATATTACACAAGTTTAATTAAATTAGTTCCTCGATGGACAGCTTAAAGTTTGACGAACGTTGAACTTGGGGCCACCACAAGGCAAACAAACTTTTCGAACATTTCTGGACGAAAATTAAGTTAATATAAAACTTTATGGCTGCTAAGTGATCTTATAACTTTTATATTGTGTATATTATGCGTTGTTTCAAAAATGAATTGTTCTAGACCAAGTTTTATTAAGCATCAAATTGTACATAGCACCAAAATCATATAAAAAACAAAGTATGGAAATAACTTATCGTCAAAGTTAATTTTAAATTAGTGAACATCGTTAAACTTGAGCTCAGAACACAGACAGAGCGTTCAATCTGTCAATAGTCACAGCTGTTGGTGTCATAAATATTCAAACTTTTAACATGTTCGGCGGTCCGTCGGCGGTCTGTGCTTAGAAGATAAAACAATTCGTTGAAAATCTTAACTCAGAAAATACGTATTTTATAAATATCTAGATAAGATTTAAATCCATTGTTAGGTTCTAAAAGAGTTTCAATTTTTAGTTTTCACTGTTAAAATAAATAGTCAGATCTACAACGTGGCACAATAAATCACATAACATGTGGTCATGAAATAAATCAGTACAGTATTTATATTTTTAATTACAACTGCGAATTATATGCCCTTTGGCTTGAACATGAATGTGTTCTAATGAGTTAAGAGTAAAAAAGTCTCATCGAAAGTTAATAAAAATAAACAGGGTGACCTTTTAGTGAACTACACAATTATCAAGTGTCTTTCTAATTTTTATCAGAAAAAGTTGTCTTCAAAATTAATCTAGTAACTCCATCGATATAAGTAACTCACAGAGTAACTATTAAGTTTTTTGAAAAGTAAAACATTTTATCGCCGGATTTCCAACTTAATCTTTTCTAGCTGTAGGCTCGTCCTCCGCAAAGAGATCAAGTAGTAAGTTAATAACCACAAATATTATAACAGAAACTAAATGGATCTAAAATATAAAAAAATACGCAACTAGCCCGAAAGTAAACATGTTTTTATTGATATTTAAATGGAGTTGTTGAAAAAATTCCAAACCAGCTGTTACGGCTATTAGTATAGACACTCGGGCCAGTCACGTCATTTCTGTATGTTTACGATCCATGTATTTCTGTTCAAATAGTTGAGTGAACGAAGTAAATGAATCTATGAATTGTGTATAGCGGAGTCGGAGATTGGTTGTCAACTTGTCTGTGTTTCTGTTACTCTCTGTGTTCGCATCAAAAACTCAAGAACCGTTGCACTTATAGCGTTCAAACTTTGCACAAATAATTATGACATCACTGGGAAAACACCATTAAAATTATGGACGATTCCGTCCAGTAGTAGTTATAAAACCCTAAAAATACTTTTTTAAATTTGTCCCATAAGAATAACATTAGAAGCTACCTTCTTATTCTTTCTATTTGTATAAGTTTTGCATCCAACAATTTTGTTGTCTACTTTAGACGAAGAGAAAAACTTGATCTCTAAACATTTTCATTCATAATTAGAGGCCATTAGAGGTCATAAACATTATAATTCTACAACTTCTAGAATAATAAATTGAACTTCAAAAATTGAGCTGTCTGGCGGACTCAACTTCAAATTATATTATTAACAACATGGGAAATATATAAGTTTGCCAATCCGCATATAACACGACTGGACATGCCATTTGTCAATTAAAAGCTGTCACTCGTTGAGGTATGAGTCTGTAGAGAAAACTCGGATGAGATTATGATAAAAATAAATGGTATTCTACTTTTGCACTAGCTTTGTTCTTAAAATGAATTGTTACATAATAGATCAGGTAGTTGTAAAATCTTCAGATAAAAGATGAGAGTAAAACGAAGCATCTCTTGTGCTTTGGTTGGTATATAACCAGTATATAAATAATTAAAAACCTTATAACACTGAAAGTTATTTAGTATTATAAAGTGATTGGAAGTTTGTTTTTACGGAGTAAACGACTTCATAACGAGGGAAAGTTTTCTATAAAATGAGATTGAAGAATTCAAGTTTCTTTTCAAGTTAAGACGACGAGATCTTTTGTTAAGTAATCCCCGTTGTTACTTGAGTACTATTAACAGACAGCCAACATCATTTGAAGTAGAAATTCTTCAAAGATTTACGGACTTAAAAGTGATACGGTTTTAAACTTTAGTTCAATAGTTTTTTTAACTATAAATTATTTTTTGTAAATTTAATCTCAGTATTTGCTAACAAATGTAAGATTTAAATACAAATAAAGTTACATTATGTACACACCAAAGTCTCTGATTAGCTTTTAAACTCCAAAGGTGTTTCGGTAAGGGTTAAGGCCTACCGCACACGAGAGACTTTTTGTCGGCCGACTGTTCGCCATCTGTCTGGCAGGAGTCGGGTGGACAATCGAAAAGTCGTCAAGACTGTTTGGTCGTTGACTATGGGTGCGCACACGACACGACTGTTTAGTCGTCTTTTGAGTGTCAAAAGGGTGTATATGACAGAAACCGCTGTCATATGTGCGTTACTGACAAGATTTCGTGCAAGAAAACTTAAGAGAAAATACTGGGTGCATCCATTTATAGTCCAAGAATCTTGAAAGGCCAGATTTACCTCTATACTCGGATTTGAGGAAATATCCGGACAAATTTTTCATGTACTCATGAATGAGTGTTGATTTTTTTGACCAATTGTTAATACCCCGGCTTCAAATACCTCATCCCATAACTTTTAGGGAATAATCTGTAACCGTAGGTCTCATGGTGAGACCTAGTCCCGGGACCGATTTACCTTTTAGTTTTGATGTCCCCAGAGGCTAAAAACACTATCCGTTCAAATTTACACACACACACACACATATATATAATTGTATGTTAGCAAGATAACTCGAACAAAATTATCCGATTTTGATGAAATTTGGTACAAACGTGTAAATATACATGTATTTTATTCTAATGAGTTCGCAAACCAGCATGAACGGGGGTTTACGGGGGGTTTTATCGGGTAAAAATGGGGGTTTCCCATTTTTTTACGATAAAAACAAAAGATTCCGCAATTTCTTTAGAAAAGATTTTGCAGAGCTTGAAAAACAAATAATTTAGCATGCTAACTGTTATCATAATGGTTACAGGGAAATTCCAAAATATTTAAAGTTAAAATTGTCATGTCATTTATTACGTAGAACAAGTAAACTGTTGTAGTTTGCTTGTTTGTGGATGTATTTTGATAAAACTTGGCAAATCTATTTATTTTATACTCAGCTATTAATATTTTACTAAAACAAACCCTGAATACCCTCCCTGTAGCAGCAAACCTAGGTACTCTTTTATCATGATTTTATTGAAATAGATTAAATAAAAAATTAAATCAGGCAAATGGTAATTCACTTAGTCTGCAGATTTGCTGCAGCAGGAGTATTTTTTTACTAAGACCAAATACTGTACTCTTTCAAAGTCTTTTTATAAAGAGGGGACCGTGCCTCAACTTCATCGATAAGTTTATCAACTTTCTCGTCCCTCAAAACACATGCACTGGTGGTTGTCGAAGCCATAATAATAACAACAACACACAAATAATAATACTTATCATAATAACAATAATAATACACATGATAACAACTCACTCGACTGTCAGACAGACAGACTTTTTAGTCGTCAGTGTGCGCGTTCAAACTTATCTCCGTGCCTTTATCAATAAGACACGACAGTTGAGTCGGGGAGCAGTCGGCGGGAAAATCGGTCAGCACCAAACTGCCCCGACTGTCTGCAGACAGTCTGCCGACTGTCTTGCTGCGGTCGGCCCGTGTGCGTGCTCAGATTTACCACTATGGGGCCGACTTTGACTCCCGACTACGACTAAATAGTCGGCCAAAAAGTCTCTCGTGTGCGGTAGGCCTAAGGTGTAAAGGGGTTTATAATATTACAGATATAAACAATTCTTTCGAGCTCGTACATATCAACGACATTTAAGCTAGTATTAGTAAAGCTTAGACAGTTCGCTTAAATAATCTGGATACTTTATGAAGTTAACCTGGTGGTGATACAACCTACATTGTTTATGATGTAATTTTACATGAAATCTTTGTATTATCTTTACAACTGACAATATTAATTCGTTGTATTTGTAAACAAAAAATAAATCGTAAATAAGTAAGTGACACGTTTTACGTAGTTTTAATTACTCATATATCTCTTACCAAAATAATCAATTTAATCCACGTTTACTCCACTAATTACTTATAAAACTTACCTACATTATTTTTGTGTGGATCTTTGACGTAATGATTTTAATAGGTGTTATCCTCGTAACTCTTTCAGTATGTTAGGTATTTCCCGGCTTGATCCTACAATCTTCTAAAAGCATTACTTTCAATTCAGTATTTTGTTCAAACTTTGGTTTACTATTTCCATAATATAAAAAGTATTACAATTTGTTAATATTTTCAATCATGAGCATGTATAAAAATATTAACAGAGTGAAACGTAAACAATATTTTTTCACGCTCCACCGATCTTGCGTTCTCCTCCTCTCCCATCTCTTTACAATATAAAACACATTAGGAACCCCTCTATTCATCCAGCACTGTACACGTCACGACGTAAGCCTTTTAATTTAACTTCTTTGTTTCATTTATACTTTTTTTTACTTCATTTAGTTATTAAGATGAACACAAAACATAATGACACAGAGTAATTACAGTTTTTATGTTAACGTTCCTTTGTTATCACTAACGGTTTCTCACTAACAGTTGGTTGGTCAAATTCAATCAAAATTTTGCCAGCTTTACTCATGATTGAAAAAACTTGTTCTTACTCTTTTACCTATCTATACTAAATTAGTTGTCCAATCAGTTTAAAGTATCTAACAATATTTTCAAGTAAGAAAGTTAGGCTATACTCTATCAAATTAACATAAATATGTTTTAAGCAAAAGTATACGATGACATTCTTTGTAGGAAATATTTTTGATTGTAGTATAGTTTTTTATGCAATATAAATATAACTTTATTTGTTTGTGAGAAGTTTGGTGCTTGGTACCTTCCAACAACGTTTAATAAATACATTACATTTTCGTATTGAATGAAAACTAACTAATGAAAACTTTAATGGGTTGGTCAGACTTATTATATATTTATATTCTTGTAGTCAAAAACACTGCTCTCCTTTATGTAAAAGTAAATATTGATTTGAAAATGAGCAATACGATCCAATTAACTATTGTTCCAAAAGATATTTTTAAATATATTTAGCTTAGATATGAGTTATGTCTACTAAGTTTTAAAAACCAGTATATTAAACACAGAAATAAGGGAACATGAGAACGTGAACCTTGAGTCATTTGAACAGTTTGGAACATATCTCTGTATATATTAAACCTTTACACTTGAACTCAATTATACATGATTTGAGATTATCGACATTGTTTATTGATGGATTTGAGCCTCGTATACAACGGAAATCTGTTTAATAATTAAAGAGAGTTCTTTCAACTTGATTATCTTACATGATTGATCAACTGAAAGCTACCACCCAGAGGGGGTATGGCAGATAAATTACATGTGTTGTATCACCGTTTGCTTTTGCGACGAGAGTTTCAACATTAAGGGTAATAAGGAATTAGGGGAAGTGAGCTGTCTATTGGTAGACCCTGGGACTTCGATCCTTGAGGCCCTGGGTTCAAATCTCGTCAAATCACCAATGGATTTGATCTAAGTGATCATGTCACTAACCCTGGGTCTAGCGTAAAGTAATATGAAAAATGATCCCAGACTAGTGCCCAACGTCCTGTCCTGGGCAAAAAAAGCATATGACATGGCCAATGGGCTTTTCGTATTTATTAGATAATTTTACTATGGGGAAGAAGCTATTACCGTTGGCAAAAAATCTTTTATGTGCTAATAGTTTTTGGTGTGGACTCTTTTGCTACTACTACGTTATCTTATTTTAGGCCTACAGATAAAAACCCCAATGTAATTTCTTAGTATATAACATAATATATAAGGTGAGTCTTCTAAGATGTCCTAAACAGATTACAGATTAACGGATTGACATACTGAGATGAAAAAAAACTGTTGTCTTTTTTTTCGATTAGTGGATGCAGATACACTATTCAATACAGCACTGAACGTTTAACGTGGGTTTTATATGGGCAATTGGAGTTTTTGGTTAAATACTAGAAAACTAACAAAGATATACGGTGGGTTTGAATTTTAAAGTTGTTTTTTTGCAAGACCTTAAAAATGATACGCC
The DNA here is from genome assembly GCF_028750875.1 of Macrosteles quadrilineatus. Taxonomy (NCBI): domain Eukaryota; kingdom Metazoa; phylum Arthropoda; class Insecta; order Hemiptera; family Cicadellidae; genus Macrosteles; species Macrosteles quadrilineatus. Next base: position 14,652,495 of record NW_026542594.1, read on the forward strand.
ATTTAAAATACAAAGCATATGTCGCAATTTAAAATTTTTCATTTACTACCAACATTAAGAAAGAAATATAATTGAAAAAAATTCGTTTTTAAAATGTTAATATGTAGCTTATAAAATTAAAGCTGAATTCACGAGGAATAAGAGTTTTAAAAAAGAACGAAAATATGTTTAGTGGTTTCCAAGATACAGAGTATTCTGTAAATAATTAATATTTTCCATACAAATGGCCGCCATTTTGAAACGGTTAAAGATAAAGGAGTTCTGTTTTCACTAAATTGTTGGTCTAGGCTAGAGATTTACAATGATGCATAACATGTCATATGTTTACATTTGAAAACTCTGAGATTAGAACCCCAGTTTCTTGAACACCCTGTATATTAAAAATTGGAAAAATATTTTACATTGTTCCTTAGATATGAATTAGTGGGAAGGACAGCTTAGAAGACTCGCCCTGTATACTATCGACCAGTGAACTAAAAACAATACCTTAATTTGTTTAAATGATAACACACAAAGTATTTTTAGCTTATTAAACCAGAATGGATTTTTTTGAAATCAATAACAAGATACTAGACCAACGGATTGGAAAAATGAGTTGTTTAATCAAATTACAATTACCAAGCGGTTTTGCATAATTAATTTATGTGGTCGTCAATGAATGAATAGTTAAGTTCATCAACAACTATTTGGGTTATCGTCAACTTAATCCGCCAGAGAAAATATCAAAACATTTCATTGAAAATAATATGAATCCTATATACAGTATAATACGAGTAAAGTTTGAATAATTGTTACTTCAATCTGGGAATCGGCTCTAACAAAAACGTTTATATTTACGGAATAACTAAGTTCTGGTTCAAAAATAAGTTCTAGTGGTATAGCCAGGAAAAATCTATTTTCATCATAATATGAGTACAAACTTTTGAAAATTTAACATGGGCCTTATGAGAAAACATTCCGCCTTTATTGTTATTTGTTTACATTTTAAGACATAACTCGACGTTCTGTACCCACGGCCCCTCAGCTTGCGCATGCGCAGAAAGCTCTTGAAGCACTTTCCGAGGTAACTGTTGTACTTCTGATGTGTATTAGCTTCTGACATACAATTTTGTCAACTTGAAACAGAAAGAAAGAGGACGACTCAACTTTGCTCTAGTTCATTAAATCGTTTGATGTATAAGAATTTGTATTACATTATAAAACTTTCCAGAGTAATGAGTTTCTTATCCATTAAAAAACTATTCTTACATCATCCTCAGCTTTATTACTGTTTATTTAATACTTTTGCCAACATAAACGAGCGATATATTTTATTTTTTATAATTTTTAATGCTTTAAATAATGATTATCATCACTAAATTAATCTTTTCGTTGGTTGTCGAGTCGTGTTGATGTCAATAATGTCGTCTGATTCTGACTGATGTCAGATGTTACACTGAATCGGTCACAGGGATAATAATTAATTGTAACCTACAACTAGCTTACCTAACTAAGTTTGAGTGTTGCTATTAGCAGTGTGGGATGATATTGCACTGGACAGTTTAGTTATCTATTTCAGAAAAATAAAGTTTAAAATAAATCAAACCCCTTGGATGTGTTCTTAAGTTTTGGCCGTTTTGAGATGGCTGCTTTCAGGACTCAGTTTAGCCTAGCCTGAACAACTGGGTTAGTAGCTTGACTTAGTGGTTCATCCATGTTTAGTTTATTAACACTAATCAATGCCTAATCTAGATTATAAGTGCCTTATTCTACTCCGTTTTAAAACTAATATACATAGGCATATTCATTTTATAAATGAATAATTTTATGAATCACTAATATCCTATATCATCTATGTGTGTTCAGTACATAATGACACTCTCTCAAAAAAGTACTAATCCTAACCCAAATAAAATATAGGTAGGGTTAGGCCTACAGAGGATGAGTGTTTATATTTATATCACTTGTATTTATATCTCTGTGGTTAGGTTTTAGTTATGTTTGCCTTAAGGTGGCTATAAGTTTAGGACTAGATATCAAATAAACTCCTAATTAGCTTATAGGGCAGCCTAGCCTATAATTTGTCAGTGTCAATAAAATAGTGCAATTATATCGAGGACAACCAAACTTGGATATACAACCATGTTTATACCTAAGTTTCCTTTTTGGTACTCACCAACAAGGATCAACCGTAATTTTTTCAGTCAGAAAGTGGCCTGAGTTTCCGGAAAATTGTAACTTATTACATTTTAAAAATTAAGGGTAAATTAAAGGTTTCGGTTCTAGTTACGGATCGAGTCCAAGTTTTTGCAGAGACGAAGATTTTCTTACTGCTGATAGCCTTTTTCAAATTCAGCGTGAAAAATACTGGGTAATTTCTATAGTTTGGGCCATTTAAGGGAACCAAACAAACTTTTTAAAACTCTTCTATCTCATCATTTCAGTAAACTATGATATTATTATTTTAATAGAAGTTAAATAGATGTCAATAAAAAATATGCCACAAATTATTATTTTTGGGATAGAATTACATTGACCAAAGAATCCTCTCAGAGTATAGTGTAGTGATAAAGTTTCCCGAGCAAAGCTCGGTCCCCAGGTACTGTATTTTTAAAATGCCCAACGTTCATTTTCTTATTTATATTTTACCACTGCCCATAGAATGCAGTTAATAATTCTATTTAATTTACTTATAAGCATACTTATGTTCAGAGTTCATACAATTTTATATTTTTAATCCTAAGTATTAAGTAGGTACGGTCCATGTAAGCTAAATAAGTTCCGCATTTCCAAAAGATTGTAGATTTTAATGACAGTGTGAGGATTGTAGTGGGGATTTGGATGTAAAAACTTTGGACTTCTCACAGGTTAAAGGATTGCCCGCCATTTGGGGCCGATTGAGTAAATTTCATCCGGAAACTTCCTCCACTTATGATTACTCCCTAGGGCTGGTTCTACAATAAATGGACTGGGCTATGAAACATGATTAAGCTACTGCGTAAAAGTATCTGTTGTGAGAAGGTAAATTTTGTTGTGTAGAATGCTTTCAATGTTATGTTACTGTAGTTAAGTTGATACACTCTTCTGCGAATTAAATTTATGAGTCCATAACTTTTACCCTGTTAGAAAGAAAGTAGTACTACAATCATACGTAAAGTAACAGCGATATGTTTGCAATAAATGTTTTCCCCCATTAATATCATACGAGAGGTCGTCCAGTGGTCGAAACTCGACCAAAAATATGTAATGTACTCACTTATCTATTTTCACCCCACACTGTAAATAAAACATGTGATTGGAGTTTCCTCCATTTGTTTTGATTTTCTGTTTATATTTCGTTGTTATTTCGTAACCAGCATAGCAACGCATAAGATCCATGTTAATTTTTTCAAATTTTTAAACTAATTTTTTGTGCTTATCTTTGAGCCTATTTAAATTTATAAAGGGATTCTGCACACCTACAGGAAAATAGCTTTCCAACGGTATGCGTAGATTTTCCCTACGATGCACACGAGCTGAGAAAAAAGGTTTTAAAGAAACATGCTTGCCTATTAATATATAGATAGATAATGTCAATTGCTTTAGTAACTGAAAGACAATAAAAAGATTTTGATTTTGATACAGTTTCCAAAAGATTATTATTTTATTGTACTTTTCCAAACGTAAATGTATAACGGTACTTCAGTATTAAACGGAGGCCACATTTTGTCAGCGCGCTGCGGCGGTTATGTTAGGTTGGGTTATCGTAAATATTATGTGTGTAGGACTTTCCTAGCTTCGTTATGAATCGAACGATACTTTCTATTATGATAACCCAACCTAACATAACCGCCGCAGCGCGCTGACAAAATGTGGCCTCCGTTTAATACTGAAGTACCTGTATAACAAATACTCTCCAGTCAATGATCAATGTATCACTGTTTATCCTAGTTAACACACACTATTTTCGAGTTTTAGCTATTTAATGGTCAACACGTTTAATCCATTTTTAACAGTTCAGTTTCTACTTTTCTTTGGGTATGGTGTTTTCAGATTCCTCATAAAAGAGTAGGCCTATAGCTGATAAACATAGTTATATTTGTAGCAACAATCCATAGACAAAAACACTAAGGCTAAATAGATACAGTAAAGTAGGACACAGTTCTAGGGCTTTTTGGGGTCAGTGAATTTACTCGTAGATTATCATGGCATTCCCCATTCTCTGATTAGTAAAATAACAAGATGTTCACACTATTTTGGTATATAGAATCTAAAAAGCGAAGAGAGATTATTTTATATTAGTTGAATTTAAAATGTTAACTTTAACAATCCGTAATGGAAAAACGTTTGAAACAATATATTAAATAAATATGTTTATATATTTTGATGAAAGATGAAAATGAAAAAAAACATTAGTATCACAACAAACTATGCCCCTCAAAGAGTTGTTATGTAGATGTGATACATAACAACTGTTTTTTTGCATGTCGCACAATAGATGTCGTAAACAGATTTAGGTTTTCAATGAGTATCAACAATTAACTATCCTTTTTTAAAGTTTAAAGGCGTTGATCCATTACAATAACATGACAGAGACTAGGGATTGTTTCAGACAGCACTAGGGGAACATATAACCAACTTATTTACACCCTTTTATTGGACCTGCTTATTAAAAGTACTTTGTTTTTCGTAATTTTTCGTAATATTTGGTTCCGAAAACTCCTGCTACTTGATACAACTCTATTTACAAATGAATTTTGTCTTAATATAATGTTTCGAAGTACATTTAATTGATTCTTTAAAATGTCAGGCATACGTTGTACAAAAAAATTTCTCCACAGGTTTGAGTTGGTTATTTAAATAAAACCAGGAAACTATAAAAAATATAAAATTGAACTAATGAAATCGTTATTTTAAGTCTTTCTAAATTACATAATAATAATTTATCATTTAGAGATAATTTATCAAAAACTATTTGTTTGGCAATCAAATTAATTTTATATGTATAGGGAATGCACTCTGTATAGACGTAAGTTACGTAGAGTAGCACAAAACTGAAATATGTTCGAGGGCTCTAAGCTCTTCACAGTACTCAGCAAATATGCACTTTCCATAAACAAATGAAATATGCAACCATACTGTATATTTGAGGCTTTTAGGTTTGGTGATGTTGGAGGTTTGGTGTTTTTATTTGGTGTTATTATTGTTGAGTATTACGTAATTTATTGCAAAATTTCTGTTTGATAAAGTTTAATTTAGTAGAAATAATTAATTAAGTTTCTAAACTGGATACTGAAAGATACCGCCTAGCCTTCTCGATATCTAATTGACTGAAACTCTGTATTTGTCAAAGACAGACGTTGGGCACTAAATTGCCCTGAACGGAACTGAACTTCTTAAAAGAAGACGTTCCTGACATATATTCTAAATACTTTCTATACCCTACGGTTGTTTAAATTGGCATTGCTCATGTACAAGACAAATTCTGGAAACATTAATAAAATCCAGAATATAATACATTGATTTAATAACCATGCAAGAGTTTAATGTCGGAATTTTACCACAATGCCTTAAATTTTTTAAATAATTTTTTTACTGTTAATTGAATTATCTTGACGAAGATACAAATATGATAAAAATTTCCTACTGGCTATACTATCGTTGGTTTGTATCTCGATCTCCATTGGTTAAAATTATTGCAACATGGCATGTAAGAATACGATTAAATTGATACGTTCTTAACGGAACAGAAAAACTATAGATTGAAATATAAATTGGATATAGTTTTATAAGGTAGTTTATGAAACAGTATAAAGTTTCTATGTATAAAACGAACACTAAGATAGGAATCTATTTACGAATCCTGGGTCCAAGAATTTTCAAAATTAGTGTTTTTCTATTTGAGCTAATTAATAAAGTTAATGAACGTATAAAGTACATACAAATGGGTAATTGATATACGGGATGGCTGAAAAGTAACTTGCATCCCATCTTAACTTTTCAACTATTTGAGATATTTGAAATCGTTTTGTAGCAACCTTCTTAGTTATGTGGAGCTCCAATAATGATGGACAATTTTGAACGTTTTACTCTTAGGTAGTGGGGGTAAGGGGTAGCTCCTAAATGGCAAGTATAGTTGAGTTAGGTATTATTTTACAGGTCTTGAAAAAACCAAACAATTGTCATAAATAAAACAAAAATCGGACCACTAATAACAAAATGGCGCCCTAAACGTTTCCAATCCAAATAACCACGAGGGTGACTGAAAATTAATTTGCACCCCCTTTAACTTTTAAGCTATTTGAGATATTTCAAAATTAACCAATATTATTGTAGCCTCATATCTAAATAGGTTGCAGCAACCCGATTTCAAATATCTCAAATATCAAATATTCAAATATCCCTAAGGGATTATGTTTAATTTATGATACTATGTAATTAACTGTGAACTATTTGCTTATATGTTTGATTACATTTCAGTAGGGCATCACATATGGAAGGAAATCCCACATGTTACGCGCTAATATTAGCAATACATTTTAAATAAAGCTTAACAATTTATTAGGACGATGGAGATTAAACAAACCAGTTTAAAACTGAATTTGTAACTGCAGATATGACATTGAAAATTACGTTTATCTTGACTTGTGAAAGATTAATATGAAATTTCAGTTAGGAATGAAAAATCTTAGTTTGAAAGACTTTGGCTGTACTTTAGAAGGATTGCTTCTCCATCATCACTGGAACTGCTTACATATTTGTAATTTTGATTCTCCTTTGTAAATAGTTCCCTTTTCTCAAAATATAATCCCTATTTATGAAGAGTAGGATACCGTTTTACAAAATTTGCGATTCTTTCATGTCGTTCTAATGAAGGAATGTCTATATATGCTTACACTGTAGTATTATAAAAAAAACTTTACTTTATTAGCAAAATTTGAAATTGGCCTAATGGAACACTATTATGCACTTTCCATGAGGAGAGTAAGCCCTGTAATATAACCTACATCAATTTCCAAATTGCACACTTTCCAAGTTACAACGTTTCATTCAAGATAACAAGAAATTAAATTGCGTATATCACTAGAACTGACGTAACAATGATGTATACCAAAATATTTTAGGGAAACACAAGTCCCAAAATGTGTAAAGTCAAGCTAGAACCAAAGTTTGGTTTACCTCCATTTATCTCAGTAGTGATCACTGCTTCATATCACACGTACCATAACTCATGAGTTAGCTTTTCATCCACACCGTCTGTTATGAGGTGTCATAAGAGGTGAAAGAGCGGATTTATGATGTTATAAATGTTTTAATGTAAATTACATGCCCGCCGCCATTCGTTAACTTTGTTTACAAAAACGCCCAAACGAAGGGAATAATGTTGTGAATTGTCTTAAAACTAACAGTTAATTTATTCTTGTAACAACAAAAAATTAAAAAGAGTAATTTCCTTGTAAGTAAGTTAACCTACGTTCGTTTAGTTCATTATTACAAAACACTTAATTTTCAAATCTATCTCTAGTAATAGGTCGTCAGAAAAAGTTTGTATGGATTTATTAATGTTGGTTAAATTGTTTAGTTTTGGTTTTTACAATCATAATTTGTTTGTAAAACAGTCATCATGTAATTTAAGAGACCTAGTGACCAAATTATTTTAACCACCCCCTAGACTAATACATAGAATAATTAATGGCACAGAATGACAGAATTTCTAAAAATGGAATTAGTTTTATCGTGATTACAACTTTTTTTGTAAAGACAGAGATTATTGTTGAATGCGGTAAAAAACAGCAATCAGCTATGTATAGATTTCTTGCGTTTGAAAGCATCTAAGTTTAATACAAACCATCAAAAAACTGTTCAAATATATTTTATAGTTTTTTAAACACCCCTATAATAAAGTGGTGGTCACAGATCAGGCTGAGCGTATTTCATCAGTTTGCTAACGAACAAAACAATAATCCTTTTGTTTGAGAGGATTAGCCTTTCAGTCGTTTAGTTTTCCGATACCATTCAATTTGTCCATTATTTAATCCAGGACCAATTTTATTGATGGGCTATTATCTTTTCACATCAACAATCAACACAAAATTTGATCTGTTACGTGAGATAAATGTTGACACCGTTTAAAGTATGATAGGAGATTTACAACCTGTTATAGTGAAGAAACTAATTTAATTTAAGTAGGGAGTTGTTAAAATAAGTACAGTAACTGTAATTTAGGATGCTATAATTTAACTGAACAGCTGAATAACTTGAAAAGAATCATTGAAATTAATTGTGTAGTACGTTGTTTAGTCTAACAAGTTTATTATTTTTTTTAAGTAGGAGTGTTTAAAGCAGGCGTCTCTGCCTAGATATCTTTAGTTAATCGGCATATATAATATATATATTATACATTATTATATATATGTTATTATGTATTATACTGTATTTCAAACATCAAACAATGTTTGAACTATTTTTATATTAATTATATATTAATATTTATATTAATTTATTCCCTCTTTGTATGTTCATAAACAAGCAAACTACAACAGTTTAATTATTTTCCATAAGAATAAGATAAAAAATTAAAATATTTTGGAATTTTATCTAAATTATTGGTTTTTTTAAGCTCAACCAAATAATCTGGAAAGAAATTGCTAAATTTTATGTTTTTTGATAGAAAAATGTAAAATCCCATTTTACCCCATAAACCCTAGTTTCCGTTATTTTATGGGTTTTATTATGGAATAATACATAAGTTATAATAACTTTTGAACCGTAATTTTTACGGAAATAGGACTTTTACCATTTTGTTCAGAATTTAAAAGACTATAAAATACTTTTTATCCAAATTGTTATGGTATTTTTTTAGAAAATCCGATGTTCCTGTTATTTTATGGGTTTTTATAGAAAAATCATAATTAAAAATTAAAATAAAAAAATACAAAAAAAGATACAATGGATTAATACCTGCATACCAAATTTCATCAATATCGGATATCAGGTGTGGCCTGTAGCTCTGTACACGTACACATCCACACACAAACACACACACTCATACTCACACCCCTACACACACCCAGACATCACTTTCATAGGTGCTTTATGACGGATTCACAATACAGGTAAAAAAAAAAAAACTACCTTGACTATCATAAGACTATCAACTATAATATACTTTATAAACTATCATAAGATAAGTACTGTGAAATGTAAAACATGTTAATGATGTTGTTTTTTAAAATTAGACAATTTTATTATTAGCGAATTTCCCTATAGGGAAGTAGCTATTACCGTAGGTCTCATGGTAAGACTTAGGCCCGGGACCGATTTACTTTTTCATTTTAATGGATATATATATATATATATAGATTTATATATATATATATGTGTCCGTGAACACGATAACTTGAGTAATTTTTATCCGATTTTGATGAAATTTGGTTTGAAGGTGTAAGGCGGGATAAACTTGAACGAGTTCGCGATCCAGCATGATCGGACCATGGGAACAGGGTTTTATGGGGGGTTTTATGGGGTAAAAATTGGTTTTTCTCACTTCTTACCCTCAAAACATAAAATTTCCCAATTTTTCTCTAAACCTTCTTAAAGAGCTTAAAAAAACAAACAATTCAGTATATCAAAGTGTTTTTGTACGGTTATTGGTTACGGAGAAAACTAAAAAAATGGTAAATTTAAAATTCCCATGTTATTCTTATGGAGAATATTGTAAAATGTTGTAGTTTGCTTGTTTATGGATATATTTTGATCAAAATTGGCAAATTTATTTATTTTATAGTAAGCTATCAATATTTTACTAAAAACACACTACTTTATTAGTTCCCTTGTAGCAGCAAACCTAGGTACTCGTTAAACCTAATGTTATTTAAATAGATCAATTGAAAATCAACTCGGCCAAATGGAAATTCGCTTAGACGGCAGGTTTGCTGCGGCGGGGGTATTTTTATCATAAATTTACATCACAAACGGAAGTATAGTAAAAACAACTTTTTCGGTTCAGGGGGACCCAAAATGGATATATCCATTTAAAACTCAAACTTAAAAATTTTGACGAAAACAATACTTTCTTCACATACTATGGATAAGGGAAAAACAGTAAAAATAGGATAAGCTGAATTACTACACACATCTTGCCAACTTAAAGATAACGTTCTGTTTGAAAATCGTGACATTCTGTAGTAGTGAGAACCCAGAACATTTAGATAGAACGCAAATATAAGTAAAACCATGGTTTCGTATGCATTCAAAATTTATGGAAAAACCTGAGCCTTTAAAATATGAACATCATATTCTCTGGAGTTTAGGCATAAATAGCGAATTCAACGAAAGAGACTGTTGGGAATGAGAAGATTAATGAGTAATTTCCTGGAACTGACGCCGTCTTTGAGTTGTTGGTGTTGTCTACAAACGTTTTGTTTCTGAAAGGTCTATGTATTTTATGTACAGTAAAATTACTCATTTCCGGTATTTCCGGTACAGGAAATTGTAATAATTATTGTACAAAACTCTTGTTTATGCATATATGATCAATTATGATATCGATGAGGCGCTTGGATTATAATTAAATTTAAAAGTTCATGTTTGATAATTTTAGAGAACGTTCCTATAGTTGCTATTACCATAGCTAGTATCATAATACCTTGGCCCGGAACAAATTAAATTTTTTATTTTGATGCCCCGGAGTCCAAAAACCCCATTTGTAACAAAGATATAGGCTATATAAATGTAACGACCCAAAACCCGTCAAGGGGTAAAAAACCCGATTTTTAAAAGTTTCATTTTAAGTATTATAATTTTCTACGTTCGGGGTAAGCCGCGCCCGCGTTGTCAGCGGCATCGTAGGGGCAATGGTCCTACGTCATCGTAGAGGGGATGACGCTAGTTACCTACCCCGCCGCCAGGGGCGATGGCGAAGAAGGACCAGAAGAGCAGACCTCACGTGCTCACGATCAGTTGTCCACCCGCTACCGAACCGTCAGTACGCCAGCTGTTTGGAGATAAATCCAACAGTCCTAACTTACGAAATTCTGGTCAATTAAAGATTTCCCCCGTTCCTGGTAGAACTCTAAGGCATCAGGTTAGTGTGCTACCGAATTGATTTTGTTTAATCTCATTTTAGAGAAGTTTTATTATTTTAACTTTATTGTGCCGCAGTCGCGCGCACCCCGCACGCTTTTTCACGTACGAGCACACTACCTTTTGTCTTAAACCAGCTTCGGAAATCATTTAAGTTGCCAGAACGGTTTACGTACGACTTACTCCGTTACCCCGGACCGTCCTACGTAAATTTGATTTAGGAAACCCCGTATCGACTCTGGTGATCGACCGAGTCTAATTTTCCCGACACGTTTACTTTGGTGATTACCAAGTATAACGACCGAATCACGTTTTAGTTAAGTTTCTAATTAATTAGGTCATCCGCATTCTCGATAATTTATTCAAAATTCTAAATTTAACTTCACATATTTTTCGAGTGGCTATGATGAGCACTTGTTAAAGGTAAGCTTAACATTGTAAGCATTATTGTTGTAATTAATATTCTGAGCCAATAAACTCGAAACGATAATTAATTAACGAACACGTTAGAGTCCTGGACTATCTCATTGTAGGCTAAGCTATCTGGACAAATTTAAGGTGTGACAGAATTGCAGGTGAGACGACAATTACGTACTTTAAAATATAATTTTGTCTCTCAACCCGAAATTTCGTCATAAATAAATAACAATTTTACCTTCCCCTTAAAGGTAAACCAAAGTACTCAAATATGTGTAGTGTTATTTGAATGGACTTGTCTAAGGAAATATTTTATTGAAAATCCAATCAGACAAATTGAAATTCGTTAAGTCTGTAGGATTTGCGATGGGGATATTATGCATATGTGGAAATACCTTAAATACCTTTGCAAGAAAAAAAAAACTTAAGTTATGTTTTCATTCCATCATTTGATACGACTAAAGCGCAAAGAAATGCAAAATGAAAATTAATATTTTTCTTGTGAATAACCGAAACTCATATTGATAAAATAAGTTTGAATAAGTAATCATGGTGAGGTAGAAGAAAACCCCAGAATAACGCTTGATCAGAAAATTGAAAAAAAAAAAACTCAAGTGAACTAAACCCTGAGGTAATTTTACTCACCTGAGTGAAATTTAAACATTTATTAAGCTTTAAGTTGGTTACTATGAAATTTAATCTGATTGTTGAACAATTCAACATGAAATTAAATATTGATTTGAATTTGGGAAATTAATAGAGTTTAAAGTGATATTGTAATACAAAAGTGACGATGAGCTAAGTTTACAAAGTAAAAGTCCTGACTTAATAATAAGGGAAAGTTTGCTATAAAATGAGATTGAAGAAGTCAAGTTTCTTTAAAACTCAAAACGGAGAGTTCTTTTGTTACGCAATCCCTGATGTCACTCAAGTACTTCTTAATAGACATCTAACATTACTTATTAACGTATTACTGTATAGCTAAATATCTTTCGAAACTGATGATTTGAAGTAGTTACAGATTTAAATAATACGATAGTTAATTCAATAGTTTTCTGATTTTTAAAGTATACCATTATTTACGTAAACTTTATTTACATCATACTACGTAGAAACAGGTACATTTCCATCCGTATTGATATGCTGGAAAGTTGCCCTTTACCGGGCCTAAACACGGAAAAGTAACGCTGTGTACTTTTACTGTGCAGTCAGCTGATGAAATAAAAAGATAACTGTAACGGTCTATTTTATTTTCTTTAATTTCAATATTATAATTTATTTTATATCATAAATAAATTGTGTTATGCGTTTAAAATGTACAAATTATTTTGTGTATTATGATGTTAAATATCGTACATACTCGCCCGGTAAGCTTTAACGGGCTAGTAACGTAATATACTATGTGTATGTATGTGTTGGGTATGAACGATTCCTCCAACCCTCATGTTAATGATTGGTAGTAACAATATTGGGGATTTGACCGTACTGAGAAACAAACATTTTTCTCAATTTCTGCCCTTGACACAGTATATTCGTATACAACAGTTTTCTTTATAAAATTGTCTATAAAGCGTAAGAAGTACGATGCGATAATCTAATATTTAATTATTTTAAATAATAGTCCCTAATATTATAATAAATTATTGTTAAATTCACTACTAGCCATATTTTAGCTAATTATATTTTTTTATCAATTACCAATAGAGAACACTTAATCCACTCTTTGCTCACTAGTTTGCTGCTAGATAACTGCTTTTTTGTAAGAAGTTCATTTTAGTGATGGTAAGTTTATGTTACGTACATGATCATTGCAGAAATTTACATCACAATTACTAAAAACCAAAGTTTTCAAAACATTTCGGAATCAGGAATCTGACACCCTTAGGCGAGAAATTATTTTTACGTTGGTCCCTGAGAGTGGCTATCGGAATGCACGTGTGTATTAGAATACTACCCTCTCCACCATCGCTTATGTTATTTTGTATAGACATCACAAAATGCTCACACGTGCCATGAGGCCCTAACTTTGCCTTTATAAATAATTTATTTTCATTTCATTTAATTTAATTTATAAAAAACTGGCGTTACTGTATATCTTATTTATTTAACATTTCCTGTATATCTGTATTAGAATTAAAGCAAGACTAGTGGTGGTAGTTTTGTGTCTCTTTTGCACGAGTAATGTCAATAGAACAAATTATTTACATTTGAGGTACATCTAATAATTTAATGGGTGGCACCTACTTTCTTCTATCATTTTATGATTATTTATAATGGGTGCTCAATAGAAAAGACCTTGATAAGTTCAATCACTTCCATCTTCCATCTCTACATATAGGCTAATAACAATGTCACAATCATGCAACTTTAGAGTATGTTGCTCTACAATCCGAATTCACGTTTTTTTTGTGAACTGTGTAAAGTATTAGTGTGTTTATGTGTAGTAGAGAATGTGTAGAGAAATGTGTGCATGATATCAAAGTGTTGAATATTCCTTTTACTGATGAAGCGAGAAAGCCTCTTTTTATGTGAGTACATTCCGCTTGGTGAAAACATCATAACCACTGAAGACCTGCATTGTTAGGGCCTCTGAGGGTTATAATAACCACAATTAAACACTGTGCAAGGTTTGTTAGTGACTTTGTGTTACTGGTACTTAATACTAAAAAAGTATTATGTGAGAACCGACAGTACTATTGGAAAATTAGATATATTAAGCTTGTAAATCTTTGTAAAAGAAGATACAGTGGGAATAGTTTTTTGGTTAAAAACATCTTTTCAGAGTAAGCAGTTTGAAGCTCTTGGTAGAAGGACTGTTAGTTAATGTCGTAAATGTACAAGTTCTCTCTTAGTTTAACTGAAGCTTACGGGATAAGCTAGTGTACAATAATTTTCAATATGAAATTATTAGCGGTATTATTAGGAAACCACAAACGTAGTCCACAATATGCAGCAAATAAGCTCATTCAACAGTTAACACGTATGAGAAATGTTTTTTGATTAACCGACGACATTGTAATAATGCTCTTTCTTTTACTATCATATGTCATTAATTAAGAAATTAAAAATATTAATATTACAGTGAGCAATGTCAAAACCTATTCCGAACATACTCTTTTAATATATGCAATTGAGTTTTCAATGGGTTTTATCTATCTATCTATCTATCTATACTATTATAAAAAAGAGGTGGTTGCTGTATGTGTGTATGTGTGTATGGGAAAAGTAAACTCGAAAAATACTGGTCGGATTGGGCTGAAATTTGGCATGATGATAGCTCACATTCCCGATTAACATATAGGCATATTCTTATTTCAAAAATCCTTTCGGGCTCCGCCCCAGTGGCTCTGGAGTTTCCCATGTTAACCTTATGAGAAATGGAATTATTGAATCTTAACAGCTGTTTCAATTAAACAAGTTGGTTCTGTTCTATGATGTTCAATAGCATTAAAGTTACAAGGATTACCAACAGGGTGCAGCACTATTATTTCTTTTACATTTATGACAACAGCTAATTTGCAACCAAAAGGTGAGTGAGCGTAGCGAACGAACTTCAACCTGGAGGCGAGTTAGCGTAGCGAACGAGCTAACCTGAAGGCAAGTGAGCGCAGCGAACGAGCTCCAACCTAAAGGTGAGTGAGCGTAGCGAACGAGCTCCCACCTAAAGGTGAGTGAGCGTAGCGAACGAGCTCCAACCTAAAGGTGAGTGAGCGTAGCGAACAAACTTCAACCAGGACGTGATTGAGCCATGCGAACGAGATAATCTTGAAAATTAAGAAGTTAAACGGGGCAAAGCCAGCGGGTTACAGCTAGTCCCTTATATTAATACGTGAGGGCTGTTTTTTGTGAACAAAACTCCTCCGTTATTTCTGGATCGATTTTAACGTTTGAGGTGTCAAATAATTCGTCTCAATTCGTAGTTTTGCATAAAGATTTTAGAATTTTAAGAACTCTTACCCTTAAGGGCACGAGACGCTCTCAAAGGTCGCATTTTCCCCATAAGAATTACATTGAACAAATTTAAAAACAAAAACAGCTGTACATAAAAAGAAACTCACCAGCTTTTTGGGATTTAGGAAGTTATAGACAAATCTAAACAGTCAATCAGTTTTGTTGGAAGAACAGACAATTTCTTGAGTTTAAAGGAGAAATATTGAAAACAGGAGGATGAGACAATTAATAGGAAATCTTTTACGTATGTGAAGAGTAGAGGAGAGGCCTTTTTCTCACAGTAAGGAATCCAGGTACACAATCACTTAGGGAGATGAATCATGTTTGCCAGTTATGCTAAGCAACTTTTTGGAAGTAAAAAAAAACCCATGAAGAATATGGACACTTCGTGTTGTCACGGTAGTAAAGTAAACCTACCTAAAGTCAGATCAAATAAATGCACGCAAAAATGTTTAACATACTGGTAATAGCTTTAAGTTGGGAAACATTTGTGGAAAACACTAAAATATAAGGTCGGGTCCAAAAAATTCTAAAATATTTTTACAAGAAGCGTTTATTATTTCAAAGCGCTATTAAATAGCGTGAGTATTACAATTAGTTACATAAGTATTTAGTCGGGTCTTTTAAACTCATCGAAAATTATGACCGTTATTACTGTAGTTTTAAAATAACTTCTGTATAATACGGGTACTTGAAAATTGCTCGATTTCGAGCAACAGGTACACTAGTGTTTAGTTAATGGTTGAAATGCAACAAATGAAAAGCCTTTATCTGTAAAAAAAACCTCTGTAAATAATAAATTTTACTACGTTTGAACTCGATTCTGCAGCTTTTAACTGATTTGGGATTATCGCCATTGTTTGCTGACAGATTTAAGCTTCGTAATACGGCTCAAATCTGTTGAATACTTAAAGAGAATTCAACTTAGTACTGTTACTTCGTTGTTTGTTACATGATTGATAAAGCTGGATGATACTACGCAAAACTAGTTTGGTAACGTTTAATTGTTTTTATAAATACGTTTCCTTCTCATTCTTTCATTAGAGATTTCAACGTTCGAGGCAAACCCTCAGTAATACTTTGAATTTAAACTAACCAGAGGGGGAACTAAATAGTCTTTGCTCGTACTAATTTGAATTTTAAAACTCTAGACATTTCAAAATTTTGCGTAAAAACTATTGACGCACGTGCAACAATGATTGATTCCGATAAGCTTATAGTAATTTATCATTCTTGTACTTGTAGTTATGAGTTGACATTTCTTTAAAGCTTGAGAAAATCATACTTTTAGTTTTTTTAATGGGATAGACAAAAAATCATATTTGGGGGGAATGTGAATGTGCAATTTGATATGACTACAGACAAGAAGTCAGCTACAGAGCTTCTTAACTTGCTTAGACAATTCAACGTCTACCAGCATAATGAGCTTCTTACTCGTACCAATGCCTGTCTCGACAACGTTTTTATCAAAAAGGAAGATGAGTTTTTTCAGAAAGAAAAGAATGTTCAAAAGAAAGATTAAGTGTTTTGTGATGTGGAAATGTTAACTTTTCTGACCACAGTGGTCTCCTTTTTCCAATTGTATCTTGCAATTCTGCTGATCCTAATGAGATTTTAAACACTTTGCTACAAAAAGTATTTTAATAAACAACATTTGGACAATTTTAAATTCAAACTGATCACGATCAATTGGCAACACTTATTTGAAATCTTGGATTGGCAACAGCATCATCACACATTTAACATTTCAAAAACTTTCTTGAAAATTAACTTCATGTGTTTGACGAGTGTTCATTACCTAGTGTTTTCCTAGCTGTTTCACAAAGAAGTTAAAAAAATGTCTTTATATGTGTTTTTCGGTACATTGTTTTCCTCGCTGTGCCATTCAAATAACCTTTGCATGTGTTTGTTGTTAATGATTGAATTATTGATACTGTACTGTACTGTACCGTATTGAATTTCTCTCTAACTTACATGTAATCTAGTGTTGATGTATACATATGCGAGTATGTGTCTTACTGGAATAACATTTTGATTCTTCATTCGTTCAATATAAAACTATTGACTACATATTATATTTAAATTACTTATGTGACTTTATCCATAGACTGGGACGGGTGGCGTCGTCCTGTAATCCAGCTACTTGGAGGTCACGGATTGTGGATATTTATAGGCATGCACTGTGGATGGGATACTCCCTGGTGTGGATTAACGTTCGCACTAGTGAGTACTACTACTATCCACAGTACTATCCTGATAATTAGACCAATTCGTATATACCAAGGGAAAATGTGGTTCGGATTCCACTATAAACTGTAGGTCCCTTAGTTGCCATTAGCTATTTGGGCTATTAATTAACAGCTGTGTCTAAGGAATGTCGGCCTTAGTCACTAACAAGACTACAAGATCGCGCCACTCATCCTACACTCATCTCCATTCATACTTGGCTTAAAATACCTACATAGTATGGTCACCATTTCATAAGAAAGTATAAAGTATAAAAAGTATAAAGTATAAAGTCACAAACATGCAATGGATGGTGACCAATTATCAATTATATAATTATTTTTAGTATGTAACCCAAAAGAACTGAAGCAGGAACATTTTTCAAAAAGCTTAAATATTCCAAAGACTGTAACGTAGGAGATTTCAATGTAACAGCCTTGCACGTTTCACTGCTTCAAGGATTGTCGGTCTTTTAGGCAGCTTGAGTTAATTTCATCCGCAAAAACTTTCTCTATTTCTGCTTTCCCAATTATGAATTTTTTGCAATATTTAAATTGGAATATGGAACAATATATTACTGCGCAGTGCACACTTAAGTACGGAAAATATCATGTGTTGGTAAATTACATGTACATTTTTGTAATTTTAGTTTTTATTTGGGCATTGTTCGATCAAATGAAAAGGTTGGTCCAGAAAATTTACAATATTGCAGAATCCGTTTCTAAATTGTTTATTAAATATCAGTCATACTTTTGTTTTTCAAAGTACTACAAAATAAAAATAAAAGTACTTTGTCTTGTTTTGCTCATTCTAATGTGCCAAAAGAATACGTGGTAGAAAGATAACGAAAAGTGGTAGTCTAAAAATGTAAATATATTAAATTAATTGCGTACGTAAATTTGAAGTATTTCCTAATTTTGTTATCAAGTCCAATATTAATCAAAATGTTATCTTAATTTGAAATCAAATACTTGACTTAATGTACTATGTTCGTTTAATAATATCAACGCGTTTGTGTTACTGCATAACAGATAAACCACCGACTTTGATCAGTCTAGCCAATTTAAAGAGATTCTGAACTCTTAGACGTACTCTTGGCTACAATCAACTGAGTTTGTAACTCAAGACAACCCACGATCTTATCAAAGCTTGTTAGTGAGTTTTATTTATGAACTTTGCATACTGATCAAACATGACCTATTCAAAAACAAGCACGACTTACTTTTTTACATGACTACTTCATCATCATCACGCGATGAGGATGATGAATAAATTAAATTTAAAGAAAAGTATTCATATACTTAAAGCCAAGTTATTTCAATCAACAGTTGTTAATATCAATGAACTACAAAATTAAGTATTAACGTTTTATTAAACATCGACCTCTGTAGTAGTGGTGAACTACCGGTATGACCCCACTTTAGGCACGTTTTTCCCATGTTATTCTTATGGGGATAATTTTTTAGCCACCAAATCCAAAAATCCTGATCTTCGCCTGTACACCCCAATATAAATGTTCAATACCATTGTATAACTTCATTATTATTTCAAATCCACATGCGTTCACAAGTATATTCTCAAAATCATCAACTTGACAGTGCGAGGTTTGCACGTGCTCCCAGCTCACGGCGCGCTCCCTTGGACATCCTTAGTGGAAATCCATGAATTCTGACTAATTGGGAACCCAAGCCATTTGACATACAATAAATCACCCTTCCTCCTAATTACCTTTTCTATTAAATACATGTCTTTATATTTGGTCTTTAACAACTCCTCTGTATAGAAGCCTCCCCTGATTATATTGCCATTTTCATCTTTCAAGATATAAGTCACAGGCTTTGTATTCTTAACTTCTGCTATTGTAAATAGCTCACCTGTCCAATTTGGGGTATAACCTTTACTAAAAACATGTTTATACTTGGAAATTCTCACGCTATCACCCACCTTATATCTTGGCTTCTTAACTTGCACTACTTTAGAAGTCAACCTCTCATGCACATATTTACTATTCTTAATATTCACTTGGTTAGGCTTCATTCCTATAGATCTATGCACCTTATTATTATATTTTCGAATTAACTTTGGAAGTAAATCCAACCATTTAAAACTCCCCTGAGCACTAAATTCCCTATATAACCAATTCTTTAAAGTTCTCTGAAACCTCTCCACAATTGCAGCCTTAGTTGTAGAAAATGTGTGATAGTGATTAATATTTAAGTTTTTCATTAGTTTGCTAAAATATTGATTAAAAAATTCTTTTCCATTGTCAGATTGAATGTTTTTAACCCCCTTTGGTAGAATGGTTTTAATGGCTTCTGTAACCACCAACCCTGTCTTATTCTTTAGCGGAGCAGCATAAGCTTTTTTAGAAAATGTATCTATTAAAGTTAAAATATATTTATTGCCAGAATTTACTCTAGCATAGTTTTGCATATCAATTAAATCTATTTGTAAGGTTTCGTTTATACCTAATACTTTAAAAGATCTTCTAATGAAATTCTTTCTTGCAGGCTTATGAAGTTCGTATGCAATTTCATTCATTTTTTATAACATCACTCTTTCCTTGTACTGTAAATATATTACCATTAGCCCCAATCAATAGATTATCTTCCATTCTTTTAAATACATAGTTTTCTGGTATATAAGGTCTATTATCTATATACTTAAATCCACTCAAAGATGTAGGGTCGGCAACTAATAAATCAGGATTGTATTCCATCAAATTAAATTTTCTTCCTGCATATACAAATTTTGATCCATCATAATACATAGCTTGTGACATTAAACAAATATCATCTAAATATTCCCCCTTTGGCAGATTCCTTATAAATTGTTTTTTGGCATCCCAACATTTTTCTTTTTTATCAAAAGTTATAGTCTGTTCTTTTGTAACACAGTCAGTGTCATCAACGGCGGGTTTTACACATACTAACCTTTTATTATTAAAATCCCAATAGCCTGCTTCCATTTTTGGAACTTGTGAAACATTCACAGCATCTTTACTATCTGTACCTTCCATCAAACTGCTAAGTTTCTGTTTCTTAGCATTCCAAACACCATTCTCAGATTCTAAAAATTCATAATTATTATCGTCTTGTACAAATTTACCATCTTCTTTTCGTATTAAAGTCTGTTGTAAAGTGGGCACATCATTTAAACTTTCACCCTTTTTCACATTAGTAATTTTCTGTTTTTTAGCATTCCAATTTTTATTCTTAGATTCTAAAAACTCATATTTAGTTTTACCTTGTAAAAAGACATCACCTTTTCTAGTTAATGTCTGTCCCAAAGTTGATACATCATCTACAATCTCCCCATCTTTAACATTACCAATTTTACGGTTTAAACAATTCCAACTATCGTCTTTTAAATTTAAAGTAGGTTCATGACTAGCCAAGCAAACATGTACTAAACTTACCACCTTTATGGAACTCTTTTAAATTTGTGTCAGAATCAAATGCCACATTTGACAATTTAGTAGTTTTATTGTAAGAGCTCAATATTTTCATAAGACTAGAAATTCCTGGGTTTCTTACAATGTCTATTTCTTTACCTGCAACTTCGTATCTAATTTCATCAAATAAGAACGCAAATGCATTATTTATAAAATGACCTTTATCATGATTTTCAATTTCTCCCTTAATATACAGATAACTCCTACATGGAAGAGTTAGCAAATCTTGATTATTAATACATATTCGAATTTCATCAGAATTATTTATTGCCAAAGTGTTGTGGGGAACATAGGAGTGATTTGTAATTTTAACCACACTATCGTCGAATTGGGATTTCCCTGTAACATCTAGAAAATCTTCCATTTTTATTAATAGAAAATTTTAACTTTAGTCCTATTGACTTTAGGAACCTAGCATTTTGTACACTTATAGATAGCTGCCCACTCTTATAAATTCTCATATCTTTTTTATATGACAAGTAATTGTAGTTTCTTCTCCGTTAAAGTCAATTGCCTTGTCGTGCTGATCGGCAAATGTAATACTGACAACATCTAAACTTCTCCTATTTACAGGAAAATATATAATATTTCTTGGAACTTCAATAATTTTGTAGCCGGGAGGAGCTTCTGGATAAAAGCTATGTATGGTGTGTGATTTGTTGCCATTTAAATAGGACCCATTTGCAATATTACATTTTACTCTAATCACATTTACATTATTAATGTTTATTTTATTTGTAGATTCAAACTGAACACCAGGAGTAGAAACACCTTTAAATCACAATAAAACAGACCCTAAACATGGTTTTGTAAAATCAAACACGTGGCTAGAAAGTAGTGTCGCTTTCATAGTTTTATTATTAGCTGTAAGGAAAAAGTCTGGGATTTGCTTTTGAATTTCCTTTGCAAGCTCAACCACCTCATATGTTCCTTCAGAAATTTCTATTGTAACTGGAGCATTGTGGTCATAATAGAAAACATCATCACCTTCTCTAATGGTTAATTTGTTGCCCTTAAGTTGATTTAATTTTGGAATAAGCCCTTTAAATAAAAGTTTGGATTTAGTATTAATTAATGCTTCTCCATTTTTATCTATTATAACTTTAAGTTTACCATTTAATAACTGGTTTAAATCATCGACAGAGATCTCTCCTTTTGGTAATATCATTTTCTCTACTTTGTAATATGTTAAAGTATTTAGGGGTTTTTTAACATTAAATATAGAATTATAACTTTGAAAATCTACTAATCCAATTACATAATCATCATTTAATTCTATGGGAGGAAAGAACACTGACTTTAGCTCTGACTCTGTACCCGAAAATGTTATAGTAAATGAATCCATTTTTATAAACAAAAATATTTTATGAATGATAAACATAAAATTCCACAAATAGAACTATTTAAATCTTGTATTTGATCAGTTGTATAGAATATTTTATATCCCTCAAAATATTTAATTACTTCTTTTGGAGGTTGGATTCCAAATGGGTCAAAATAAATTACAATATCTTTATTTTTACGATATGCTGTCCAATGTGTGCCAGATGAACTGTCTAAATTAACTATTCCGCACTCTTTTACTCTTGGTGTTAGATTTTTTAGCTCGTTTTTTAGGTATACCCCCCTGAAGTGAGGCACGTCTTTTGCGGCCTCTAACAGCTGGTAGTTGTCCATCTTTTTTATTAAATTTTAATCCCATTCCCATTTTTGCTTTTGCCTTCATCAAATTTGTCACGGCATAAGCAGCAGCTCTTTCAGCAAGACTTGCGTCCTTGGCCGTTACTCTAGTCCAAGCTAAGTCTGCTAATCTCATGTCTGCTTTGTTCCGAGCAGCGGTATCGGGATTATTCATGTAGAATATGTCATGCTCTTTACAATAAGAGTCTAGTTTATTTTTTGGAGGTACATTTTTAGCTAAATTCTCACGTACATTCGTCCCTGGTCCACAGTATTGATATGATGGTATGTGAAGTGGAAATGGAAGGTTATTTATAAGAGTATTCAATAACCCTCGACCCCTGTAAGGCCTTAGGAATAAACCTTTGCCCTTTTTACATGTTTTCTTATTATCATTTTTTACCATTTTTATTATATAAAAAATGTCTTTTATTCAAAAAAACATAAATTTAAAATATCACATACTAAGGAGTATATACCAAAGAAGTTGGGTCTATTTCCTACCAATATTCGATGTGTTATTTGTGGTCCAAGTGGAAGTGGGAAGACAGTTGTAATTTACAATTTAATTGTAAGAAAGGAAGGTGTTAAATATTTAGTAATTCAACTAAGGACATTTAATAAAATATTTATTTAATAACATATGAACTATATACAGTCAAATATAAACAATTAATCAAGTAGTATTAACATTCAAGTCAAGTTTTTAGTTCAGTTATTGAAAGGATACAACAGCTGATATGATGACATCACTGTCCAAAGTTCACTACAGCACTTCGTACTAGTCAGTTCAGTTTAGACTCACCTCTCTCACAGTACACAGTGCTTACCTTTTGGTTTAGTCCATATTAAATATTTTAATCTCTCTTTCTCTCTTACCACTCCAAGTGCATTATTTCATCATTTCTCATTTAAATATGGATTCCAAATTTATAGTACCAAGTGTCAAGCTAGGATCCAAGAAGATATTTTTATTTAAAGTAAATGTGTTGTAAATTTTCGTGTACAGTCCAGAATATTCATGAGTAGTGAATTGCTTTCTTTTTATTAATGAAGAAGAGTTTTAATTTAAATCAGTGAAGAATTACATAGTACACAACAATAGTCATTTCTCAACATCATCTTTCATCTGTGGTCCTTCGATTCTCGTCACTCTGGCCAGAGGCATCGCTTCTCTGCTCATCTTGTTCCTGTTCTACCAAAACCCTAATGGATCTTCAGTTTTAGGATCTAAAGGTATTTCTCACAATTTTACCTCTTAATACCATATTTAACAGAAGGATTAAAATTTACAAACTTATATTTAATATCTAAATCTTTAGAACAAGAAAAATATAAAAAAATAATTGAAATATTTAGTTTGTGTGATGAAGTGAAATTACACACGTTTACTGACTGTGAAATCACACCAAATGATATAAAATCACAGTCGGTTGTTGTATTTGATGACATAAATAGTCAAAATATTACACAATTTTTCTCAATGGGTCGACATAAAAATATTAACTGTTTTTACTTGTGTCAATCTTACAGCAAAGTACACAAACATTTACGTGATAATGTAAATTTCCTAATATTATTCAAACAAGATGATTTAAATTTAAAACATGTATATAACAATCATGTTGGTAATGACTTTTCATTTAACCAATTTAGAAATCTCTGCCACCAATGTTGGGATAAAACTAAATATGGCTTTTTTGTAATAGACAAAGAAAGGTCAAAGAATAATGGCAAATATAGATTTATGTTTGACCAATTTTATAATGACCAAGAGCAAGGGTGTTGATGCCATCTTCTATAATAAACCTCTTGTCATCGTCAAAGGATAGTACTTTCTTGTTCATGGTCAAGGTTTGAAGATGATGATTTGTAGATTTAATTCTTGTCACATTCTCATAGTAATCTTGCCCAGTTGCAAGACAGTTTAAATAATGTTGATGTCTAAGGAGATGTTTAACTGTAGCACTATCAGCTCCTTTAGCTTTTTTGACCTCTAAAGCTTGCTTGTCTTCTTCATATAACCATTTTAGAGGAATGTAAGAGTATAACTTTGGTCTTAAACCACAATATTCATACATAATATGACCATCTAATTCGTCTTTAAACTTTCCAGTGACTTTTTTATTTTTATCAGAGTATAAGAAATTGTCTTTACTATATCCAGAGGTATCAAAATAGTGTAAGTCACATTCTATTTCCTTGTAAAAGTCCTCTGTAACTATAGCATACATTAAAGAATCTGTATCTGTCATTAGAAATCTTTTATTCTTAAATTTTGACATATAATTATAGTGGAAATCATACATTATTACTTTACTAATATCCAAAATGGTCATTCCCAAATATATTGGTTTATTAAACTTTACAACTAATTTATTTAAATGTATAGCATGTAAATTGTTATCAAACTTTTTGCTACAGTCTAACCTTGGATTAGTGACATATTTTGTTAATAGTGACTCATCCTTGAGATGTATGTCACGAAACTTTCGTTGATTCATAATTGTTCGACCAAAGAGACTATTATTTAATAATTTGTAAAAGTCTTTTTCAAAATCATTTTTAGCCCATTTTCGTTTTTCAATATTAAAATTAATATAGGGCGCAAGCCATTTTGATTGTCTAAATTTTAAAATTCTGTGGTATTTTGTAACAATCAAACCCAATTCCTCATATTTTTGTAATGCTTTGTAATGTAAAATATATTTAGTTTTGTCATTTAAATTAGGTATTAATTTGCCATTTATTTTCTCTGGTGCTAATGGATAGTCATTATGTAAATCATGTAAGCTTTTATCATATTTTAAATCAACTTCTAAAATGTATCCAAACTCATCATTTTGATTATTTTTGTATATTTTGTAGTCTATCTCATTAGTCCAACGAAATCCATCCACAGGTAGTGGCTCACACATAGCTGTGGAGTATAGCGAGTTACAATCTAAATATATTAAATACACACTCTCTTGATTGGGGTCATAGTGTTCGCCCATATATATATTATTGGCTTTAGCGTAACGTGTAGAAATCATACTGACTCCTCCTCTGATTGCACTTTCTATGAACAAATGCATGTCAATATCTTGAAATAATTGTAATTTTATACCGGTCATTCTAAGACAGGCCTCCCATGTTAGTCCAGGGAGTGAATACATATGTACGGGGTCAAGTTTATAATCTTTTAAACACAGGTCTCTAAATGTCTCAAAGACATCAGCCAGTAGCAATACGTCTGTTTTAAGATATAAATCATGATATGCTTGTAAATTATTTATATTAAAATGGGTCCAGACATTTTTAGCATATTCATATTCATTGGGAGAGATATGTTCTTTAGTTAGAGTACTGTAAAATGCTTCTATAGGAGGGAGATACTCTGCAAACTTATCTGGTCCCGTCATATATTCATAGGGATATATACCTTTGCGTTGTAGTAGTGGATTTTGTATGAATCTAAATATATTTAAATTGGAAGCTAATTTGTATAATGGAAGGGACAGAAAGTTATAGGAATCTAAAAATACTAAATCATCAACTGAGAATGAAATGTACTTTTCCATATCTTTGGCTATGCAATTTAATTTACAATTATTAAATTTTCCTAAGTGTTGCATTATTAAATGACCATCGTAATTTTTCAAGTTATGGAAGAATACTGGGATTTTCTTTGTTACTTTATAGTTTAAATTACAATCATTGTGGGCAGCTCCACGGTATCGGCCAGATGAATGACAATGATCTCTCACCCTATCAAAATATAAGGGGTTTTTCACAAATATGACAATGTGTTGAGATTTGGAAAGATACCTCTTGCTCTGGAGTTATTACAAGAGGAATGTATATTGACATTTGACTTTTAATGAAGTCATAAGTCTCAAACAACCTTTTGAAAAACACATCCATAACATTTGCACCACTATATAACTCTTCAGAAATAATCTTAGAATCTCTCACTACGACAAATGCAAATCCAGATGGAGTATGGTTGTTTGAGTTTATAAAGCACTCAAAATCAGCATAAATCACAAATGGGGCTTTAAGTTGATATTTATAATTTTTAAATTGTAATGTATCTTGTTTAGACATTTCCACTCGTTGGGCATCAAAGTTTTTACAATATGTTGCATGACGTTCCAATATATCATTAGTGTAAAAATGTTGTAAACAAAATTTGCAAAAATGCTTCTTATGGTTATTTTTTGTAGAGTGGAACATTAACATATTAAAATCACGAATTAAACAGTAATGTGATTTACGACCTTCTTGTAATAATAATAAATCTATGTGAGTATTTCTATTTAGTTTGGTTGTTCTTAATGGATATATACATTTCTGGTCTTCAACTCCAAATACATTAACACTTATATTATTCTGTCCTTCGAATTTATCTATATCAGATATTTTTACGGGATATTTTATATTTGTCATATTTAACTGACCTACGTAGGGTACATAGTTAGAGACCCTTTCAGCATGATCATTAGCATTCCTTGGATATAAAGCTGCTAAAATTGACCAAAGAAAGCATTTATTATCCAATTTTTTTATATTTAAAACTGCTTTTGTCAATTTAATACTCTCTGGTGTGGGAATGTATGATTTTGGAGTTAAGGGCTTATACTTGTAAACATGTAACTGCCAATATTTAGTATGGTCATAAATCCATCCACTGCCTTGGGCTTGATATTTGTGTATAGATGCATCAATCTTTAAAAGAGCATTGTCAATTTGAGGCTTTAAATCTCTCTTCTCAATAGTTAAGGTGGTAATGCTTCTAAAATCTGCAATACATTCTTTCTCATTAACTAATTTTCCATTTTGATCCACAGAATATTTTATAAATTTGATTCTCCTTACTAAAGTCCATTTTATCGGCAGAGGACAAGAGTGAAGAGTATTTTTAAGTTTAGTTTTAATCGATTCACCAACAAATTTAATCATTGTATATGGACATTTGTTGCAAGAATGTACATGTCTTTTAAAATGACCAACAACATTTCTTTTACAGAAACTACAAGTCTTGTGAGTTATTAATATATGAGATTTTAGAGCTATGTTACTATCACAGATTAAATTACAAACTTTACACAGTTTTACCTTGATTTGATGTATCAAATTGTAGTGGCGAATCAGGTTACTTTTGGTGGAGAATGACACAGAGCAGTGTTGACATGTAGCCTTCATTTTATATATGTAACAAAAAACTAGGTTGGCATCTTCTATATAGTTGAAATTACATTTTAACAATTTCAATTAGTGAGAAATAATAATTTAAATCAGAATTTTAAATGTTAATATTCAAAACAATTTTATACAATAAGATTTTATAATTGCAATTTTCAAAATCAAAACTAGATCAAAAATTAAATTTGTTAAATAAAAAATACTTTTTAGCAATTCAGAATGTTGAGTCTACATTTATACAGTGTGTGCTATAGAGAAAACTACCTATGTTACCTGTGTTACCTTAATGAGTGAAATTCAGCTAATTGTATAAAAATCAGGACTTGTTATATTTTAACATAGTGGAAGTTATACAAAAATGACAAAGTGTCATGAGAGAAAAATAATATAAGTTTTAAAGAAAAATCCTGTAAAATTTTTTCTAAGTTCAAAAATAAGGATTTTAATGTTTAAGTTTCACTGCCATAGTAACTGTTGAGAAATACTCTTTAGTATAAATTACATTTTGACAATTTCAATTAATGAGAAATAATAGTTTAAATCAGAATTCTAAATTTCAATCTTCAAAACAATTTTATACAATAAGATTTGACAATTGCAATTTTCAAATTCGAAACTAAATCTTAAAAGTTAAATTTGTTCAATAAAAGAATACTTTTTAGCAATTCAGAATGCTGAGTGGAGCGACACATAGCAGTGTTCATGTAGTCTTCATTTTATATATGTAACTAAAAACTAGGTTGGCATCTTCTATATAGTTGAAATTACATTTTAACAATTTCAATTAGTAAGAAATAATAATTTAAATCAGAATTTTAAATGTTAATATTCAAAACAATTTTATACAATAAGATTTTATAATTGCAATTTTCAAAATCAAAACTAAATCAAAAATTAAATTTGTTAAATAAAAATACTTTTTAGCAATTCAGAATGCTGAGTCTACATTTATACATCGTGTGCTATAGAGAAAACTACCTATGTTACCTGTGTTACCTTAATGAGTGAAATTCAGCTAATTGTATAAAAATCAGGACTTGTTATATTTTAACATAGTGGAAGTTATACAAAAATGACAAAGTGTCATTAGAGAAAAATAATGTTTTAAAAATAATAATAAAAATAATAAAATAATAATAATAAAATAATAAGTTTTAAAGAAAAATCCTGTACAATTTTTCTAAGTTCAAAAATTAGGACTTTAATGTTTAAGTTTCACTGTCACAAGTATTTTGAAATATACTCTCTCTAAGTTTCAAATAATAAATACACAGACAGGCAGTCACCTAACTAAGTCATTTCCGCACGAGCAAGCGAGGAAGTGTCCATACCACTGCAATTAATTATACAGACAGACCAGTCTCAGACATTCTATTCGCTACCGAGACAGGGGCATGGCAGCGTAGGATGTCTAGACAGGTCCACGGTGCCGACGCCTTCCACTAGCCCAGCCCCGCATGTGAAAAAAAACTTACCAGAGGAGAGAGATCAAGATGGCTGCGCTGGCTGCGACGGAAGGGGACTGACTGAAGGAACCGGTTTTCCCCGCCTTTTTATATAATTCCCAGCAAGTGAATTCTGTACAATTCATAAAATAATTTTTAACAATTGCAGTGTATTTGTAAAATTTATTTTAACAATTTCTGGAGAAAATTAAAATATGAAAGTACAAATTTAATTTGACACCTGTCACCTGTCATCACATCAATCACTGTCAATACGTCCGACGCCGCGCGCCTGTCTAGACATCTGGCGCCACTCATTCCCGCGCCGCATTCTCTCTCTCTCTCACTCCCACGCCACGTTCTCTCTCTCTTTCAATACCCCCCCTCTCGACATTGAATGGAACACCTGAGACTGGTCTGTCTGTATAATTAATTGCAGTGGTATGGACACTTCCTCGCTTGACACTGCTAATGGCGAGAGGACCGGTCGCGATCCCGGCCACAGGCGCGTCCAAGTTTGCATACAAACCTCGCACTGTCAAGTTGATGATTTTGAGAATATACTTGTGAATGCATGTGGATTTGAAATAGTAATGAAGTTATACAATGGTATTGAACATTTATATTGGGGTGTACAGGCGAAGATCAGGATTTTTGGATTTGGTGGCTAAAAAATGATCCCCATAAGAATAACATGGGAAAAACGTGCCTAAAGTGGGGTCATACCGGTAGTTCACCACTACTCTCTGTTATACGCACTGTTGAGGAGAGTTATTGTATATATTTCTGATTTTGTGCTTCATTACGTTATATTATTAGCTAATTATTATAAATGCTATATTTCATATGTAGTTTTAACTTAGTGTTGTGAAGTAGCAAACATGCATTCTCTTAGGGCAGTTGTCGGCTTTTAGCGCCGGTAACAGAGTAATAAACCATCGTCCTTCTGCGAAAGGACGGGCCCTTCCTCACCACTTTTAGAAAGTTGCAACCCCATTCGAGGGTGAGGAAGGTGTCTTTTATTCAGTCATAGTCAGTGTCTCAACTAGCATCGCATTGTCAAGTTCGTTTCGTAGTTTTCGTATAGGACGTGTGAGGCAGACCCCTCCACGTATTTCATTAGTCTTTATTCGCATTCAATAGTACATTCGCATTAGTTCATTATAGCAATTTATTCATCACAGTTCAATTATACAGTCCACTAATATCATTTGTTCATTAATACTTCAATAAATTCATAGTTCGTTTTTAAAGTGTTAGTTCTTTATTATTTACCAAAACATTGGCGCATCACGCGCCGCAACATGGTCCATCGAGCCGCGATTATTTATCAGTGATCGCGTGGAACAATCGTAACGTACGCATAATTTCGTCGTCGGAACGTGTCGAACCGTCGCGACTTCAGTGCCGTCTTCAGTTCGTCTTCAAGTGCCTCAGTGACTAGTGACTTAGTGTCTAGTGATTGGATTAACACAGCTGCAGCACCGTAAGTCATTATCAACCTCATCACGTTCAGCTTCAAACAGCATTCATCCTTTTACAAGCTCCTTTGCACAAAAAGAATATGACAGAACAGCAGTTAAAAACAT
The DNA here is from genome assembly GCF_028750875.1 of Macrosteles quadrilineatus. Taxonomy (NCBI): domain Eukaryota; kingdom Metazoa; phylum Arthropoda; class Insecta; order Hemiptera; family Cicadellidae; genus Macrosteles; species Macrosteles quadrilineatus. Next base: position 14,683,487 of record NW_026542594.1, read on the forward strand.
TAGGCCAAAAGCGAGGACAGACCAAAGCCAAGCTTACTAGATTTAAAAAGTATTTAGATGCAAAAGTAGATAATGAGGTGACCCAATTAAAAAGTAGACTAGCCCTATTTCAACCACTTGTACAAGAATTTGAACAGATACAAGGAGACATAGAACTTCTTGATACTGAATCAGATCACGAAGCTGAAAGGGAATCGTTTGAAAACATTTATTTTGAATTGATTGCCCAAGCAGAAGCTCTCCTCACTGACATCCAACCAATTTCAACCCCATCTAGCTCTGTAGTTTCTAATAACTCATCAATCAGTGTCAAATTGCCTACTATAAAACTCCCTACATTTGGTGGGAAATACGAGGAGTGGACATCGTTCCAAGAAATATTTCATTCTCTCGTCCATGACAACACGTCACTAACAGACACACAAAAGTTTCATTACCTCAAAACATCACTTCACGGTCCAGCTATCAGCGTCATAGAATCCTTAGAAGTTACCTCAGTAAACTACACGACTGCTTGGTCCCTACTTAAGGAACGATTTGAAAACAAAAGAATCCTCATCAACAATCACATAGCTTCTCTATACAACATCAACAAAATTGAAAGGGAATCTGGATTAGAGTTAAGATCATTAATAGATTCTGTAAACAAGCATTTACGTGCTCTAGAAAACCTAGGTCAACCAGTTCAAAGTTGGGATACTTTGTTGATATTTACATTGACCAAGAAGCTTGACCACCCTACACTTAGACTTTGGGAGAGCCACATTGTATCGTCAGATGTACCAACATTCTCAAATTTCATCACATTCCTAAAATCTAGATGTCAAACATTAGAAGCAATCGACTTGAGTCATAGCGATCAATCAACCAGTCCATATAGTCATAGCAACAAAAGTCTACATCACAATAGACATAACATCATAAGCAATAGTCATAGCAAGCAGTCAAGTGGTAGTCCACATAGTAATAGCAACCAAATGCTACCTCACGTCAGACATCACACTACTCTAGTTACTAGCAGCAGTAGTGTAACATGTCCATATTGCAATGGCAATCACAAGATATTCCAATGTGATCAGTTCAAGTCGCTGAAGCCCACAGACCGGTATTCCAGTATCAAGGAGCTAGGTATGTGCATAAACTGCTTCTCAAAATCACACAAAATTAAAGACTGTCAAGCTGGAGCCTGCAAAGTGTGTAACAATAAACACAACACAATGTTACATTTTGACTCGGACACTGAAAATCCTCACATCATCGACCAATCTACAGAAGAACAACCAAACAATCATAGTACATCTTTCATGACAACAACACTTGCATCTCACTGTAACAACCTTCAAGTAGTACTACCCACTGCATTGGTCGACGTAGAAGATTATCAAGGCAACAAGCATCAATGTAGAGTTCTTTTAGATTCAGCGTCACAATCTAACTTTATAACAGAAAACATGGCCGATAAGTTAAGATTGCAGAAACACAAAACGTCTACCATAGTAAGTGGGATCAGTGAACAACAGGCGAACACTTCTAGCTCTGTCGTCTGCAAACTTCATTCTCAACACACAGCTTACAAGACTTCAATAGACTGCCTAGTTATTCCAAAAATCACCCATCACCTACCACGTGTTGAGATGAACACGGACAACTGGCAGATTCCACCATCATTAAACTTAGCAGACTTTCAATTCAACACACCTGGTCCGATCGACATGCTTATCGGGGCCGAACTGTTTTTCCATCTCTTGAACATAGGACAAATGAGGCTGCACCAAAATGGACCACTTCTTCAGAAGACATCTCTTGGATGGGTCGCTTCTGGAAAAGTTAAAACAAATCACAGTCCAACTCTACGTTCACACTGTCACCTCACCGTCAGCAACTACGGAGATATGTCTACACCTCATTCTGTCAACGCTACCAACTTAGCGAGATCAGTGGATCAGCAATGGAGATCACAAGCCTCCAACTTCCATCCTAATCAGCGGGCGATCATCAGAGATGACAACCGACACTTCACAAGTGGGAAACTGCGAGGTCCATTGACGTCCGTCTTCAAGCCCACAGCGAGGTCATGGTGGCCAAAGTCAAGACAGCAACAGTGTCATCAAAACAGCTGTCAGCCACTACCTCACCATCACCATTGATCCTAGTGATATTGTGTCATGTGTCAACCAAAATGGTCAATCATAGTGAAAGTGAGTGATCAGTGTTGCACTTCATGTATATAGTGTAGCAATATTTCATGGTAGTCTAGTTATAATCGTTTAGTCGTCTTATTTATAATTTCAATTTCATTCGTTGCATATTTATTCATGTATTAACAACACAGCTTAAGTTAGGATTTAAATCACGTTATAATGTAAAATATCAATTTTTGCAATTATGTATTCATTGGTCAATATGGGATGATTTGGATATCAATCAATCGTGTTTAGGATTAGTTAAACAATGTAGTCATTTTTAATATTTGTGTAAATGTGTACTTTCGCTCAAGTAATTTGTTCAATAAATTGTTGCATTTCTGTTATTAGTTTGTTTCATAATCAATGAATGTGTATAGTCATTTTAGTAATTCAATTTGAGCCTTTAGTACGAGTTTCATTTTTTGTTAATTGTAACTTCAAACTGCTTTAATTTCACTTGATGATCATTTTATAAATCGTATGTTTGTATAGCGTTTTACACATTATGTCATATTATTATAGATTCATTAGTCTTAGTCTATAGTAATTGATTGATTAGTCTCCCCTTATAGTCAACATTCAAGGTTTTTATTTGCGTATCATCGCAATTGCCATTTTCATCGAATTGTTTGTAATTGCCCTTGTACTGTAATATATCAATTTTATTGCATTTAGGTTATAATCATTCAATATTAGTGTTGTGAAGTAGCAAACATGCATTCTCTTAGGGCAGTTGTCGGCTTTTAGCGCCGGTAACAGAGTAATAAACCATCGTCCTTCTGCGAAAGGACGGGCCCTTCCTCACCACTTTTAGAAAGTTGAAACCCCATTCGAGGGTGAGGAAGGTGTCTTTTATTCAGTCATAGTCAGTGTCTCAACTAGCATCGCATTGTCAAGTTCGTTTCGTAGTTTTCGTATAGGACGTGTGAGGCAGACCCCTCCACGTATTTCATTAGTCTTTATTCGCATTCAATAGTACATTCGCATTAGTTCATTATAGCAATTTATTCATCACAGTTCAATTATACAGTCCACTAATATCATTTGTTCATTAATACTTCAATAAATTCATAGTTCGTTTTTAAAGTGTTAGTTCTTTATTATTTACCAAAACATTGGCGCATCACGCGCCGCAACACGCACCTTAAAGTCTAAAGTATGTATTATATATTTTAAGTTAAATATGATGTATGTGGCACTTTTAGCTATTTGCTATATGGCTATTGCAAAGATAGTTATTATTACCTTTAATTGTGTTATAGTTTTTATGTGGTTTTCCATCATAGATTTACACATATTTCTTGGCATGAAAAAAGGTGGTGGAGTCACATTACCTGTAGATCTAATAGGAAAAACAACAGGAACTATAAAAAATTAAGAGATAACTCCACACAAACTTTAATAACAGCATTGACCTACTTCATCAAATAGGGTCGTGTTAAAATGAAAAAAAATAACATTTTAATATGTAAGTGAAAGTCCGAACGTAAAAGAAATTTATGGAAAGTTTAAATGTGTATGACGCATAGAAACATATGGAGCAGGTTAAACTCCAATCTTAACCAACAAAATACAAACATCTTGCTGAGTTGGAGTTGATATTGGTTAGTTTGAGCTATCGTTGGTGTAAGTTCAAATGCACAAGATGAATTTAAGTAGAGATGAGTTGCGACAGCTGATAAACTTATAACTTATCACTACTGAAGGCCTACATTCATTTTGCTGAGTTGGAGTTGATTTGGTGAAAGTATAAATGTACAAGATGAATGCAAGTAGAAGTGAGTTACAGTGGTTAATACATCAATCACGACTGACGACCAACTGACGAGTTAAAGTTAACGTTGGTGTAAGTTCAAACGTACGAGATTAATGTAAGTAGAGATGAGTATCGACAACTGTTAAACTACTGAGGACATACGTTCATCTTGCTGAGTTGAAGTTAACGTTGGTGTAAGTTCAAACGTACGAGATTAATGTAAGTAGAGATGAGTTTCGGCAACTGTTAAACTACTGAGGACATAAGTTCATCTTGCTGAGTTGAAGTTAACGTTGGTGGAAGTTCAAACGTACGAGATTAATGTAAGTAGAGATGAGTTTCGACAACTGTTAAACTACTGAGGACATACGTTCATCTTGCTGAGTTGAAGTTAACGTTGGTGTAAGTTCAAACGTACGAGATTAATGTAAGTAGAGATGAGTTTCGGCAACTGATAAACTACTGAGGACATACATTCATCTTGCGAGTTGGAGTTTTAAGTGAGGTGGTGAAAGTTGAAACGTACAAGAGGAATGAATGATGGATGCATTTCGACAGCTGGTGCACCAATCACGGCTGACGACAGATATTCATCTTACTGAGTTGAAGTTGACTTGACTCTTAAAATATCTCCTAGTTGAAATTCATGTTCTCTGTCAATGTTTCTGGAGTTAAATCCCAACAAATTATTCCCAAGGTTTGTACGTTGCTAACTCCTTACTTTCTAGATGGGATCAATGTACTACATTTTGTTGCCAACGTCATCAACAATCGTTCTTACAATTGGAAAATAACATTTTCTTCAGAATTTATTTAATTCTTGAGTGGTAATATTCAATATAAAATTATGTTTTTATATATTTTTGAATGCATTATTTTGACGGAAAAAATAGCGATTCCCTCACAAGTGAATAATCAAATAAGTTCAGAATCTAAAATAAAATATTTTATTATCCAAAGAATTGCATCAACCATATTTTTATTCAGAACGATTTCTATATCGAGACTATGGAATATGGATACGAGGGTCTATGGAAGGTTTTATGGGAAAAAATGAGTTTCCCATTTTTGACCCTCAAAATACAAAATGTTATTTAATGTTATATTTCTCTCTAATTTCTTTCAACTGAGATTTTAAATTTACAATTGTTTGAATGGTCTACGTAGCCAATAACCGTAAAAAAGACACTTCTATATAATAAATGATTTGTTTTTAAGCTCTACAAAATAGTTTAAAGAGAAATTAGGAAATTTTATATTTTGAGGGTCAAAATGGAGAAAAACACATTTTTACCCCACAAAACTCCCCATAACCCCCGTTTAATCAAACTTGGACAATATTACTCATGTTATCGCGTCCAAGTTGAACGAAAGGTGTTTTTAGCCTCAAGGGACATCAAAATGTAAAATTATATTGGTCCCGGGCCCAGGTCTTACCGTGCCACCTACGGTAATAGCTACTTCCCTATAGGGATATTCGCTTAATAGACCTCACAACCTTTCCTGTAGCAGAAAATATTAAAAATAATGTGTGTGTGTGTCGTTAGCGTGTAAAATGAATGTTTGGAAATAAGTCTGACAATTTTTATGGGGATATTTTAGTGAAATTCTAGTTAGAATAGAAGTTTACTTCGTCTGCAGAATTGATGGGACAGGATTATTTATAAATGCAATACATTTTCACATTTAAATATTGAACCGATAAGACTAACAACCAACGTCAAACTACACAAGTTTTCTTTGAATTTGAATTCAGGAGACCTAGAGATTTTGCAATTCCCAGTAGGCCTAACAGTCCATTTACATAGTTATTATTTCAAAAACCCATTTATTGCAGTTATGCAATAACCAGTCCATTACATTTAAACAATGCCATGGGGAGTTGGCTATTTAACAATCTTGGGTGTTTTGTTAATGCATTAGTTTCCTATCACATGAGTTTAAATAATAAACGCTGGTTAACATAGTCACATTAAATTACAGGAAACACAATTCCCAATTAGGTGATATAAACATAAGGTGTTTGAAACGAGTATTCCAATAAATAAGTTCCAAAAAATTTAAAGTATCAACTATTGTAAATGTAATTTTCGTATTTTTGACTGGATATGAGTATAATCCTTCTTTTTTAAAGTCCAATGACTTATTACAGCTTCATGAAGAGGCTAGACTCTGAAAGGCGGTGTGCCGAGATGTAAAATTATTACTTAGTCTTTTTGAGATTCCAAGGGAATACTTATGAAAAGTAGCTTGTTTGAAAAGCTTATAAAGTATTTTGTTCCAGAATCTCCTGATACTTTATATAATACCCTTTTTTAAATGCCCTTGTCATAAACATCTATTTACAAATATTTATTTTTCCAAACCAATCTTCTTATTGTTTTGTGTATGTTGTAATTGTAAAAACTAAATTGACATTAATATTTTGGTAAAAATCTTTTAAATAAACAAAGAACGTTATATCCAATCACTTCCTATCTGAGATTAAACCAAATTAAAAAGAGTTATCCCAAAATAGGAATGGAGCTACTTCAGACTAGTTTGACAATTGAGACAAGCCTCGCAGGTTTATAGAATATGACAAGATGTATGCTCAGGTCAGAGATTTTATTGAAGTCTAGCTTCATAATTTGAAATAAAAAATTTGTAAATGAAACTATTTGCAAATAGAAGTTGTGAATGGTAATATGACTGTGAGAAATGAGAGAAACCTTTAACTTAAAGAAAGAAAAAGCTAAGCTTTTAGCTGTGATTAAAAAATTTACGTTTGGCAAGATTGGCTGGATTGGGGTCCTTTATCAATGAAACTCTTTAAAAATGTGTTATTAAACTTTAAAAAGAAATATTTTCCTTAGAAGGTTATAACTAGTTAGGGAAATTGTCATTGTTTCATAAAGAATTGAAGGGCTATAAACAGGAATATTGATAGATTGTAATTTAATATTGGATACATGTTTATACGGTTGCGTTTGAACAAAAAATAATTGTTGGTAAAAATTAAAACCATTGCTATATAATAAATAAATGTTATTTACTACGATAAATCGTAACGTATCTTCGTAGAATGATTAATTACCTTACTCGTTTAGAGCCTAATCTTGATTTATGATGTAATATCACACAATAAACTCCGCTGTATCTATAAAGCTTTTAAGAAGTAGTTAATTATAAAGTGTGCAATCACCAAACACCCTAATGAGCATTTTATGGATAAATGTATCCAGGAGTACCTTAACACTTTCATAACGTGTGGCTAATAAATAAATTCATACAAAAGTTGTTTATGTTACCATGACTTTTACGTAGTTTTAGTTTTAATAGGGATAAATACAGAGTGCGGCAAAAAAACCGATCCGTTTTCTGCAGCGCACTGTTCAGCGACAGGTCGACTGAGGGTGATGGGAGTAGGCTCTTTGGAAAGCCTTTACAATGCCATTTTTTGTAGTCATAGAGCAGTGGTCGCATGAGCTACGTGCGGTTGTAATCGAGTCGTTTTTAAAAAGTAATGATTTAGTCATTGCAACTCAGCGGCAGTTCCGTGCTTTTATTCAATTAGGTCGACATAGAGAGGTTCCGTCGTGATTATCTGTATGGATGATTACCAAATTATACAGATTATTATTCTAATCCATAGGGATGGAAATTAACCTAAAAATTCGTATAACTGAGCGGTCAGACATGTTCAAGGCAACGATTGTTTTCGCGCGGACCTACGAGGACTGTTTTTCAAAGCAGCACGAACTCTATGGAATGTTTGTTGTCTGGCATCCGATCTGACTTTGGACGGCCGTTCAGCTTCCTTTTGAGCTTGTCATATTCAGATTTAATTGACTACTCGATTCCCGTACGTAGGATGTATGCCAACAGCTCGTAAGAAAATAAACCATAACAGCAAATTTTACAAGAAGATCAAACTTGTACAAAAGTAAATGCTAAACGCTTGGCCAGAGATATATTAGAGATCATGACGCCTTTTAAGCAAATAAAAGAAGAATAATTGTCAATTGTAGATGGTGTTCCAGCCACAAAGAGCTTTCTGACATAAACTTTGAGTGGTTGTAAAACACAACCAACCCATGTTTGATCAAGGACTGAGGTATAAAATCAAACTTTTATGTCAACACATCCTCCTATAAAGGGGGTTTTGTTCACTGTAACACTCAGTAAAAAAATAATTATCCTACTCTCGTCTTGTACTAAATAGCAAAGACATGGCACACAAAAAAATATAAGCTATTGACCAATAAAAAAATACACATTGGCATCAACCGAGTTTGTCCATCTTCTCAGTTAATTAAGATTAGTTCAGACATTAAGCTCTCACATTCTGCGTTTTTTCAAAATTTTTACGTTAAAATGTTTCTTATAAACTAAATTGGAAAAAATACGCACTATAATAATAATAAAAATATCTTTAGCTTACATTTCCTTTACGTAAGGAAAAAGAGGATCTAATGAGAGAAATAAAGTTGGACAACATTATTACAAATGTGTCTCTGTGGTTGACGTTTCCACAAGCCTCGTCCCTTGGGTGTCCATTACATAACGGCTTTCCTTCAGTTGTTCATTCCCAATGTATGTATTCCTTGTGTGACCTGTATCAGGGTATCAGACATGTACTTGACACCCACCCTTGTATGTCAACCTGGTGTATAAATTGTTCATAAATAAATTGCAGTCAATCTCTCACAACAGTAAAGAGTCTCTCTTACCGATGGCGTTGGGCAAGCCTGATGATTGCACTGTACTGTTATAATAACTTATTTTCATTTATATCTATAACTTGTTACTATTATTATTTACTATTTTTGTCTATCCATGTTGCAACAACGTTCCTTGGGATGCCTCGATTGAATAAATTTAAAATAGTTGATTAACTTTTTTTACTAAGAAGTCTCATAAGCGTTCTTCGATCTATTAATTAAATAGTTTTAATTAAGAGATAGAAGAAAGCTTTGATTATCTTAATTAATTATATCACATCAAGATAAGTATGGTTTTAGTTTTGTTATTTAACCAACCCTCCAATATCAAATCGATGAATAAACTGAGAATGTAGAATTTACAGTGTAAGCTATAAATTTGAGGCAGTTATTTTTCAGAGTGTCTGAAGTATATTGAGCATAAATATCAAACTTTCCAACGAAGCAGAAAGTTGGAAATGAGATTATTAATGTGCATTTTTCCTGGAACCAACACCATCCTGTTAAGAAAAGTAATAATATTTTACTTTTTAAAATAACTTATTCAACTTAATTAAATATTAACAAAACAATTTAAATTTTAATAATATTCAGCATGCATAAATATATATTGTGTTGATGTTGTGATAAAATCTTTCTCATACTTTGGAATCACATAAAGTAACGTGACAGAAACTCTGTCTTATTAATACATATTCTTAATTTAATATTTATGGTGATATTAATTAATTTAAAAATTTTGCTACTAAATTATGCTTCTTGTGTAATAATTTGTCAGTTGTGTATAACGGCAGCCGAACAGATGCATTATAGACAAGATAGATGCATATGTTTCGTAAACAAATCTGGTAATCCTAGTTTTAACATAAAGTTTCAAAATATTGTGCTCTCTATTTAGTTTATGTATTCATTAACTTTGTCAACAGTAGAGTATATAGAATATATATCATAAGGAATATATATATAATATATCTGCGTCTTACTCCGGGAGTTTATATGGGCTTTTATGGGATATACCTCCCTAAAAATCCGGGAATCAACCCCCCACCACTACACCACTATACCGCATATCGCTCATGTAGGTGAAGTAAAATAAGTTATTAACGATTAATCAAGGCACCAATTAACGATAAACATCGTTGGACTAATTGAGAAATAAAAAATCAATTAAAGGATCAACTAAGTTATTAAATACAGTTTCAATGTTAATTGGATTCTAAACGTTGTATTTACTTTTTTATTTTTGTAAATTAATTAGTACATTGGAGTAATTTAATTTTAGTAAATGAATGCTTGCTAGTAAATAATAAATATCAATTCAAGTTTTACTTAACCATAACATATTTATAAATGTTTTTTTTTTGTAAAAAATAGTATCTGGAGTGTAGGTAGAATAATGCGATTCAGAAGTCCATCTCATGTGAAATCAATTGAGTTTTACATTATTTTATAGTGTAAACGTTGCATATGTTTTTAACTAATATTTTGCATCTACTGTATATATTAATAGGAAAGCAGGTTTCTTTAAAACCTTTTTTCCCAGCTAGTGTGAATTGCAGGGAAAATTTACGCATATCGTTAAAAAGATATTTTCCTGTAGATGTGAAGAATCCCCTTAAAAATTAAAATAGGCAAAAAATAAGCACAAAATGTGAATTTGAAATTTCGAAAACTTAGCATGGGCATTGGGGTTGCCATGCTGGTGACGAAATAACAACATAAACAGATAAATCAAAACAAATTAAAGAAATTACAATCACATGTATAGACCTACTTATAAAATAAGTAATGTATGAAATACACTGTAAACCACGTTGGCAAGTGTACATTTATAATATTTTGTTTTGTGGTATTTTCACCAGTAAAGCAAACATAATCTAAAAATATAAAATGAAAATAATAACATAAACAAATTTAGTTCTCAGTGGTGGTTAGTCTGATTTTGCACTGATTGTGTGTTGTGTCATATGTCCGATTATTATATACTTACTTTTTGTTTAGTGAAATGTTGGATAATTTTGCTGTATTCATAAACTAGAGTGACAATCAAGTATCCTTATATATAATATGTGAAGGTGATTTCTACGAAATACTACTCTTCCGTTAATAATAGACGGATTTTTACAAAAGATGTGTCAAAAATAAGTGTTTTTTGTGTAGGCGCCCCCTTTCACCAATTCCTTTAATAAATGTCCTCGGCCTTTGCCTCACAGGCCATCATAATCCCAATGTATGTCTTATGAAGGAAATTTACTAAACCAGCTGTTATGCTTTATTCTGCTATTTAATTAAATTTGTTTCCATGAAAATTTGTTTCTTCGTGACATGTGGTTAATGAATTTGACTTTTGCATATATATTAAATACAATAAACTGTATAAAGTGATTGTAATGGATTAAGAAATCTGCATTTTTTTAATAATCAATAAGTACGATTGAACTTTGCCTCTATGTTTCCTGGTAAGTATGTTGCTCTTTGAGACGGACCTTATGCACACTATGTAATCAATTAACTCAATAACGGCTGAGCCTATTGAATCTAAACTTTCCAGAGTTGTTTCGACAAACAGTGTTCATGTTATTAAACAAATCAATTTCAATTAGATAATATTTGTATAACTTAAAACATATTTTTTTAGCATTGCCCTTATGAGTTGCTATGATGGTTACGGGATAACAACGTAAATGTAAACAAAGAATCATAAAATATGCTTGTTGGCAAACTAATATACGATCTAAATACAGTAAGCCCCGTTCCCATGGTCCGATCTTGCTGGTTCGCAAACTCATTAAAGTTTATCCCGCCTGCTTACACCTTCGGACGAAATTTCTCAAGTTATCGCGTTCACGGACCCACATACACATACACACACACACACACACACATATATATATATAAACATAAACATATATATATATATTTGAACTAATTGTGTTTATGGCCTCTGGCGACATCAAAATGAAAAATTAAATCAGTCCTGGGCCTAGGTCTTACCGTGCTACCTCCGGTAATAGCTACTTCCCTATAGGGAAATTCGCTAAAAAGAACTTCAAGTGTAACTAGTTACAGTTAAACATAAATTAAAAAAATAATAAAGTATGTTTTTTCATATGTAACCTAAAACTTAGTAGGCAAAGCCGTAGCTTTTGATTTTTCAATATCATATTGTTGATTTTAAATTCAAGTTAGATTAGATGATTCTATACCATATTGATTTTTGTATTTTAACCCACATTTTTGATCATAAGTGAGAGACATGTTCTTATCTCTTTGTTGCAGCGCGTTGATGCTTAATAAATGTATAAATCCCTCGATCCCTCATAAATCCGAACATATCTAGCAGAGGGTTTATCGCTGATGAAAGGTAAGTGTCGTAAACATTTGATGTGTTTTCATGTCATATGAATAGAAATAGTTTCATAATCGTTTGAAAATTCTTTACGGCAAATATTTTGTTATTGTCTGCTTTTTTTCTTCACTTACTTATATTTTAAAGTAAAATTTACCAATTTGTAACAAGAAATATACACACTACAATGCGTAGAAATACACCTAACTCATCCATTCAAGGTGTACTGTAGTGTAAAAAAGAAAAACTATCATATTAACCATTAAATAATTTAACATTTTATAAATGCCATACACCCAACTATACATTAAATTGGTCTCGTTTCAGATCTTAAAATCTTCAAAGTTGTACCTAATAAATACAGTAAAATTGAACAGTATGTCAATTTTACAAGTTATCCGGATTGAAATGAACTATCGTCAACACATTATTACTATCATTCTATAGTACAGTAGTGACAGTAGTATATTAGGGTGTCTAAAGAATATCGAGGATGAGCAACAGTAGAAATACTGTATTAAGTTCAACATAGTGGAAAGTTGGAAATGAAAAAAGTTAATGAGTTATTTACGTGAAACACTGACACTATCTTTGTCCTTTTATTGTTTTAAATAATATTGTATTGTCAACGCAAGTTTGGTATATGGGTTCAGCAAAGCCCATAGTCCAATTTGGGCAGTAATGTAAATTTTTATAGGCTGTTAAGGAAGGTGTAGTTATAGACATTTCACTCATAGGTAGAGGACATATTACTGAACTACTTACAATGTTCAAATCAGTGAACACAACAGCTCAACTTAACCATTCTAATTATGATACTATTTATTTATTTTCAAAAAAACTTTCATTCAAGTGATATGAATACTAATGTATGAATACAACAAAATCGTTGTTTCCATATAAACATAAAACAAAATCTTTATCTGTTTGTATTTTATAACATTTACTAGCCCTTACTGGAATACACATATTATTTTTACAAAAGTATAAGTTATTTATCTTACTAATATTATAAATGTGAAAGTTTGTGTGTTTTTTTGTTTGTTTGTTATCAATTATCAATTATCTTTGAAGTGCAATCACGCATTAACTACTGGACGGATTGGGCTGACATTTGGCAAGATCACATTCCCGATTAACATATAGACATATTCTTATCTCAAAAATCCTTTTGGGCTCCGCCCCAGTGGCTCTGCAGTTCCCCATGTTAACCTTAAGAGTATTCGTATTTTAAATGGAATTAAAGAGTTTAGTCAGTCAGCTGTTTCAACTAAAAAAGTTGGTTCTATGTTACGCAAAACATTAAAAAGTGATAAGATTTACCAACAGAGTGCAGCACTATATTTTTTTTGCATTTATGAAAATAGCTAATTTGAACTAAGCAGCAACAAAAAACTGTGATACCCAATGAGAACTGTCTAAGTAAGATTGTGATCATGAATAGTTTGGGATATTTTTGCGAATGTTTTATAATTTATTTTTCTCTATTGTTTAGATGAAGTCGTAGAACATTATGGCTATGGCAGATGTATAACTATAGAATACTGTAAATTTAAAGAATCAAATTAACATTGCAAACACAAAGCTTGGGTATAACTGCAATAAGCATTTTTTATACTTATATGCCAACCCCGTACGAAGGACGGGTACTCTGCTAGTATATACATAATTGAAAGTGCCATTAATTATTTAAACTAGCCATTATCTGAGGTATGAGTCTCTAGAGCAAACACAGATGAGATTATGACAAACGTCAACGGCAGTGTGACGTCACGTATTGACAGCTGTCACTGACAGATGTATACTCGTGACAGTTCATGTCGTTGTTGACATTTTTAACTCTATTCTTGTTTTATGACAAAATACATAAATATAACTGCAACGAATAACATTTCATGCAATCATGTTTAGCTGAGGTTTTATTTAAACGTTTTTATTATTTAAAAATACTATGTAATACTATTATTTGTAGTTTTAAATATTATGTAATTACATATTTTACCGCATCAAAATGAAGGCATTACTATATATTACTTTCCAAGAAAGCCATACTATAGTCCAAATCTTGAGCTTAATATGAAGGAGAGTGTATACCTGATTTATTTTGGGTTTACAAAAGACAGTTGATAGGGAAGCACACAAAGGAAGTGTCGCTTTTATGAAACAATGGAAGCTCTTGAATAGAATTCAGATTGAATTCGGAGACAAGTTTGATGTATCTCACTCCATAATAAGGAAACATAAAATACCGGCGCTTTTTGATTGGACAGCTAGTATTGTAATTGTAAATAAAAAAAAACTGTAAACAACAAAACAATGGGTTGGGCTTTTATATCATTTGGTATCCTCGATTGGGCGGTTGCATCAGTAATTAATAAGTAACTAAGTAGTATTGCATTTTTATGTTATGTTAGAACATGCTAAGTTACTTTTAAATATTCCTATGAGAAAACCCTCTAGGCAGCTTTGCAAAAACAAATTTATTTAATTTAAATTTGAAACTTAAGTTTTTACTTTTACCTAATACTTTATATATTAATATATTTAATATATTTAATGCATTAAAAATTTAAAATACTTTAATTTAACTGTTATAATTCAGTACAATAAAAATGATGGAAACAATGGACAGAGAACACTTCTTAAAGATGTTCATATAGATATTTCGCAAGGGAAATATGATTTGGTATGTTAACAATGCTGCAACGTACGATACCAGGAAATATCTCAGGGAACATTCTTGCATCTGCATTTTCTGAGTATGATATATTGTTGGAAAGTCACTTTTGTTATATTTTTATACAATTAACCAGTTGATATTCTTTGAATGTAGGTCAAAACAAACACTATTATATATCAAGTAATAACATACAGTATATACTGTATATATATATTCTAGAACAAATATATACTATACAATCGTTGTTGAAAAGTAATATCGTCTAGAAATAGTAACGAATGAGAAACAGTGTCGGTACCAGGAAAATAACTCATTAATCTTTTCATTTCCAACTTTCTGCTTCGTTGGATACTTTGTGCTTTACGCTCAATATACTACAGTTATTCTGAAATATTACTGATCTACACTGATGAGCGGTAAAATGAATTACAAAGAATGAAGCTTTTTCAGATAGCTTAAAATAATTTTTTAAATGCTTCGGTATTTGCTGTAGTAAGGCTTTTAGAATTATATGCGAATATAGTATAGCTTAAAGTAGCTTCATAAATGGTTTTATTATCAGATCAAAGTTAACTTATAAACCATGATAAGATAATGCATTTATATCCTATTAGTTCGATGATATATTTTAGGAAACTTGTTGTTAATAATTTGTGTTTTAATCATGAAAATTAAAAAAAAGAGAATAATTAAACTGTGGTTTGTATTTTGTTTTGCGATGGATTTTAAAACTGGTCTTTCTTACTTTAAAACTGTCCAACATCATTATTATATAGATTTACTTCTGCACAGCAATCTGTACACAATTAACACATTTTTCCTTAATCACATGAAAACTATATTTATTTTTTGTACCAACATGTTGATGGAAAAGGTTTCATAGTTTGTGTGTTTTTATGCTACTAATGTTTTCATCCCGTTATCGTAAATGATGGACATTTACAAAAACATAGCCGATAGACGAACATCCAAATAAATAGATCCATAAGACTAATGTATTCCTTAATTAAATGACGCTGGTATTTGATTGAAGTCATTAAATGATTAACTGTGAAACTTCTAAGCCAATCATAACGAGTAATTTGATTTCTAGGAGATCCTGTTAATACAACTTTTAATCCGTTGTTTGATTATCCAATGTAATCACGCTTCATTTGAAATTTTGTAAACCAGTTCAATGGAGTCATTACAGTAACTCTAGCATCTTTCTTAGGTATATAAACTGTCCTAAAACGATCTGCAACGGACAATCCGCAATATTTCATTTTTATATTTTTAAATAATTTAACCACATTTTATTTACAACAATCTAGACATCTATTTGCACATATAAACGACAAACCAAGGAAATCACTAAACACACTACCATCACTTAGGTCAGTAAATACATGCATTATTCATAATGTTCCGACTATACTTGGTTCTCTTTGTTTCTATTATATGAAGGTAAACCCTTTCGTATAATTTTTAGGTTGACTTGTAATTCTTTATTCATTTATCTCAGGCCTTGTTGACATACAAGGGTGGGTGTCAAGTGCATGTCTGATACCCTGATACAGGTCACACCAGGAATACATACATTCGGAATGGACGACTGAAGGAAAGCCATTATGTAATGGACACTCCATCACGTGGCTCGTGTATAAATGTCAACTTCATTTAAGGAATTTCGTATATCTCATAAAGGTGAATTGAGAAAAGTTATCTTAGAAATAGAAACCAAGCTGATATTTTATGATTTTTCCATGGCGCTGTAATTCTTTACTTTTCATTTAATGGAGTTAATGGGTTTTTTGAAAGATTGACATAATACCATATTCGTGTTCTCCTCAAATTTCTACATTATATATTCTTCTGATATTTTTTACACTAAAAATGAATAATTTATTTTTGTAAAAAAATACAACCGACTTCAAACGCTCTAAAAAGAATGAAATAATTTCAATAAAGTACACTTTTGTATTAGGCAAGCTCACGTATTTTAAGTCGGCGCGGCTCTATGAAGATTTTTGATACAAAATTGAAAGAGGGTGTCCATATTGCAGGTCTATAACTAAAGGTGTTAATCTGCATGTCTTTTTCATAGTTATGCGTTAAGTGTTAGTGTTATTTTATTACCGTAATCAGAGATCGGCATTATAGTGGTATTAACGAGTATCTTTAAAAAGATTATAACGCATTTAAATGTTTCTAACTTGGAAAAGTAACGTTTTAATACTAAACTAGCTTCTTTTCCCTATCATAATATCAAACTAAATTATTTTCCTATTCATATAGAACATTTGTGTGTGATATTTTCATAATGCATTTATTCTAAAGTAAACATAAAATAAAAGAAAATATTTCTTTTTATAAATAAACAAAACAGTTCAGTATGTTTTTTTATACAGGGTGAATAAAAAGTCAAGACCCCCCCCATCTAATATTTTACCAAGTAAATATACAGAGATATCCTTTTGGTGGTTGTACAATCTTAGCAGGAATTTTCATTTTATGATTTTGAAATTTTTGAGTGCCACCCCAAAAGGGGGATTTGGGGGGTAACTCAAATATTTTAAATGTAAACCCCCTTCAAGTGACACCTCATTTTAAAGGGTTTACAAAAACTTCTCTATCCAAAATGGTAGCCAATATTACCATTACGAACCAATTTTACCATTGATTTTCCACAACATTTGACGGGCTACCATTTTGGATAGAGAAGAGATAGAGACCTCTAGTTTTCTTCATTCTTTAAGTTTTTGTAAACACTTCAAAATGAGGTGTCACTTGAAGGGGGTTTACATTTAAAAATATTTGAGTTACCCCCCAAATCCCCCTTTTGGGGGGGCACTCAAAAATTTCAAAATCATAAAATGAAACTTCCTGCTAAGATTGTACGACCACCAAAAGGATATCTCTGTATATTTACTTGGTAAAATATTAGATGGGGGGTCTTGACTTTTTATTCACCCTGTATATTTATGTTATCCAGCTACAATTTACTGATTTTCAAAATACACACACAATATTTAATTTCAATCATATTTGCAGTTTGAGCCGCGCCGACTTGAAATACGTGAGCTTGCCTAATACAAAAGTGTACTTTATTGAAATTATTTCATTCTTTTTAGAGCGTTTGAAGTCGGTTGTATTTTTTTACAAAAATAAATTATTTCATGATTTTTAGTGACTGTATGATTTTTTATACAGACTGTCCCAAAAGTCCCGGACCACTTTAATATTTTCCAAACGACAACAGATAAATCAATAAGATTTGGTACATCAACACCACACCTAAAAATCTACTTTTTTAAGGAAATATCGAATTTCTGTCACATCATGGGGACGTCCCGCAAGGAGTCAGAAGGAAATCTTAAATAGAAGCATAGGTTGACATGTACATCAAATTAAAGGTCTTTACTAGTAAAATATAATGCTGCAAATTTGAACTCAAACGGACAACCAAGTCAAGAATGACAGTGGTTCAAAGATTCATTTAATTTGCATTTGGGGGCACAGCCCTAGGAATTGGAAAAAAATTGTTAACGTAAGCATAGTTCGATATGCACATCAAATTAAAGGTCTTCACTAGTAGATTACAATGCCGTAAATTCAAGCTCAAAAGAACGCCTGAGTAAAAAATGGCAGTCGTTCAAAGATTCAAAATGGCAGGTTCAGGAAATCTTTGAACGGCCGCCATTTTGTAACGGGTGGTCCTTTTGAGGCGCGGTTTCCGGCATTGAACTCTGCTAGCTAAGCCCCTTAAACTGATGTGCATATTGACCTATGCTTCTATTTAAGATTTCCTTCTGACTCCTTGTGGGACGTCTCCATGATATGACAGAAAATTGATAGTTCCTTAAAAAAGTAGATTTTTAAGTGTGGTGTTGATGTGCAAAATATTTTATACATAAAAAAATATTATTGATTTATCTGTTGTCGTTTAGAAAATATTAAACCGGTCCGGGACTTTTGGGACAGTCTGTATATTAATTACTTGAGGATTTTTGATAAGAAAAACTGTTTGAAACAATCAAAAGTTCCACAGAACAATCATTATTTAAAACTGCTTGAGTCACCTGTTCAGGTTACATAATCAATGGGTATGAAAATAAACATCTTTAGATATTCCTTAAGAAAGAAAGAGTTGTCCATTACATTAGGCCTAATGAAAAACTAATTGTCTTTTCTAGATACATTGAAATGTCAGACATCATCGTTTCCTGCAATCGGTGTACTTCTACATTATAAAAAGAAATACAGTAACGTCTCAAGCCTTTTGGAGCAATATGAAAGTTATTCCTCAGTTACCAGCACTAAAAAATCTCTCAAAAGTGGAAAATTGGTCGTTAACACCATAGTACCTTTCGTATAGTACCTTTGGAAAATATTATATGAAAGATTGGTTCAGCTAAAAGTGGTGTAAGTCATGTAGGGGGTTTTGTTTGCTCAAGATATAGCCTTGTCGAAATTGCAAATCATCTTCCTCTAGGACTTTCCGAAGCAGGCATAATAGTATTGATATGTTATAGTAACTGGGTACTAAAACCAGAATTACTGTATACACAAATCAGGTCAAACGTTAAAATACATTTTTTATAGTAACCAAAACAAAATGCATTTTTCTCAATGTAATTCATTTAGGCTCCATGGCAAGAAATAGTTTATTGATCAATATGAAGCAACTGTTTCAAGAAGAATTGTCTGTAGCTTCATTTAAATGGTTTCAACTAACAGCTGTAGGAATGTTATTATTATTTATTGTCTTCTCTGCACAAATGTAAACAATCTGCACAAATGTAAACAAAATAAATATTGAATATTTAAGTTTTTCAGAATTTTTCACCGAAACAAATATTATACTTAAACATAATATATAAGGTACCAAATAGAAACTCTCCTGGTTATTTTGATGGAGGAACCACACTGATCGGTAAAAGAATCACAGAGAAATTGGTGAACATACATAGAAAAAAAAACATCGCCACAAACAAATTGAGAACCTCCTCCTTTTGTTGGTAGTGGGGAAGTCGGTTAAAAAAAAACTTTATATATACCGATTTTCCCCTAAAATAAGGCTTAATGAGGTACAACCAAGCTATAGCTGAGCCTTATTTTTCCTCATTATAAAGCAAACAACTTTCATTCTCTAGCCATTTATCATTCGATTTCTTAAAACTTGGTGTCAATTGATAGGGAATAATTGTCAATGCTGGGTAAAACTTCTCTTGAAATACTTTCATAAAATTAGGCATATTTAGTAATTTAAGGTAAGCTCTACTATATACAAATTAAAATGTCTGCTATTTTCAAACAAAACATTATTTTTTATGATTCCTTCTCGCATATATACAATTTATAGTGTTACTTTAAATCGCACATGGAATATTATAAAGATATCTTTAATGGATTTCGGGGTATGAAACGTTAAATACCAAACAAAATGGTGGATACCTCACCGAGTTGGTTTTTTCTTCATTTTATTATTACACAGCTATCAGTTTTAGTAACTTATAATGAGAAAAACTATAACATGTAAGTACATAAGTATTTTTTCCAGATCAAATATGGTTTCTACATGATCTAAATTGATCGGTATTTGTGATCATGTTTATTTTTAATAGATGTTTTCATATACAGAAAACCCTTATAACTAGGAATAACTCAAATAAATTGTTCAATTTTCAATTTCTCAGTTTTTTTGGTTGACTTTTTTAATCAAAATACAGAAAAAGGTTGAAATTAGATTTTATATCTGAGATGTTCAACCTTGGGTTACTTTTATTTCCTCTTTTGAGTAAACCCAGCCTCTTTTTAAAGTTAACCAGAGTTTACACATTATGCGTAGTTTTCACACCGAGAGTAGCTATGAAAGTTAGTACAAATATATTAAACACAAAATAAAACATAAGGCAAACCCAGCAATGGTTACAGTAAAATAATCATTAGTAGCAGCATAGAAGAATTAAATGTAGACCGTCAGTCATGCTGCGGTTAACATAGGTTCTGGCACACACCGCTGGAAGCGCCTTTTGTTACGTAGTGCGCACGCCGTAAATACATGATGGTAACCATGGTAACCGCATCACGGCTGACAGTCTATTTTTAATTCCTTTTGTCTATGGTAGCAGTCAGTCAGCACAAAACACAAAAATTAGTAAGTAGAGTAAACTCCAAACAACACATTGGTTTTGACAAGTTTACTATTGCAGGCAGTTATTTTGCTTGTTTTAAGCACACATAACTATTTTAATTTAGTTTTAATGGGTTCATTTAACGTTTTTATTTGTTAACACTGCACGATTTCTTATGCTATATTTTTGCTAATTTCTTATTTGGCTTTACTTTTATTTGTAAGGATAATCAATAAACATTTAAGTTTATTGACGTTTAGATATTAATTTAAAGTAGGCCAATTTTTATTTTAAAGGAAAAGTATACAATATTGAAACCGTGTGCAGTAATCATGTACGATAAACAGAAAATCAAGTTAAGCGTAAATTATTCTAGTTGAAATAATCCATGCTGACAGGTTTAGTGCAAGGCAAAAGCTTCCAAGTGAATATTTTATGGGATACAGAATACGACACTTTGTTTAAAGGGAGATCGTGTGTGATAAAGGTTTGATTATATCCTCGAGTCTTCGATCAAACATGGCTTGGTCATGTTTTACGAGCACTCAAAGTTAATGCAAGAAAGCTCTATCTATGTGGATAACGTATATACTTTTATCAATGCAGATGGAACCAATACATCTAACCATTATATTGATTACTATACTAATATAATCAGTCTATCAGATTTACACATCGCGTAGCGTTTGCTAACATAATTTATGTTAACACAATCAAGATAGGAAACAATTATAACACTACTGGTTTTCAACTGTTCTGAATTGTCCAAGCTTTGTCTCAGGTTTTAGACAATAAGCCAGCATATACAGTGCGAGTGTAAGGGATAAAAGTTAGGTAGTGGCCTTTACAATCGGAAAACTCCTTCATTGTCCTTGTGTGTGTTGAGTAGGTTAAACTCTCAGTGGTTATTAACCAACCATGCATTAAACGAATTTGTAATTGAAGCTCAATCGATACTTGTTCCTAACGAGGGAAGTTGTTAGTTTCCAGTTATTGGTTTGTTGTCTAGAGTTTGATGTTAAACGACAATCAGTTTGTCCTCTTCGCTAATAGTTCAGTCTCTAAAATAGTTTAAATTGGCTTAATGAGTTTTTCACCAAAGTAAACTATAGCTATAGCTCGAGTCCTCAGATGGTTAAGATCGCGTGCGTGTGTGGAAATGATTGATTTATACATTTTTTTAAGTTGTTCACTTTTTTTCATATTAGTTGCCTACCTTATTTGAACACCTTAAACATGTATTACTGTACTTATGAAGGTGTCAAGTTATTGTACTTATTTGACATGTTCTAAGTTTCAAACCATCCTTATCCAAATCTTAAATTTAATAATTGATCTACACCTGTTTGGGAAAATTCAAGTTTTCCAAAACTTTCCTTAGTAAATATATGGAGATAGGAATGTATGGCATGACCTTTGAAACTATCGAGAAAGCTTAACTATTTATGACATAAATCTATAGAGAATGTGTGACTGCCTAAAAGTCTTAACTCTGTAGAGGAATCCTTACACCCATTTTATATAAAAACGAAAATGATTATTTGACGTTTGTATGATGAAATAACTATACGTAAGAGGAGGGCATACAGTATATTACTAAAAGCTGTAGTTTACAGTAACGTAATATCTTTACATATTTCTTTGTCTACTCATAAGTAAAATATTATGGGGTTTCCAGACTTTTATAACACCTTGTATGAAAAGAAAAATTAGCAAAAACTCAAAGGATACAACCATCTGTCATCCTCTTGTGTCATCCAACAAACTATTAATTAGAAACCAACAACTTTGTTAGTTAGTGACAATCTGACAATTATCAATAATTGTTCATCAATTGGAAATTCGATTAACGCTTGGCTAGCCAATAGCAGTTGAATGTTTTAATTGGACTTTTTTATTCTCGACTCAGAAGTACCTAACTTAAAAGATCAGTACTGTCAATATTTATTCTGACGTCAATGAACTATTACAGGTAATTGTAACAACACGGACAACTTTTATATCTGTCTTATTGGCTGAAAAGAGTTGAAACCTTTAGGGAGTGCTAGTAATATACTTTAGTAAATATGTTTATGGTATTTCATGTTTTGGTAACATGGTACAATACATTGGGTCTGATGATGATTGGAGTGTCCAATCGAAATCGATCACCACTTCCCAACTTTTATATGTATTTGCCGTCTTGTAAGTCAACAGTATAAGTGTAATTATATTATTGCAAGTGTTATTAGACTATATATTTATGTATTTTTCAGGTAATTTAATAACACTTACGATGCTGATCAAGAAGTTATTTACTGTTATACTGACCAATGCTTGATATGCACACAATTAACTTCCAATTGACAAAAGAAACAACTTATTTAACCCATATAACATTCCATTAATATTTAAAGTCTTCAAAATGGTTGTACTAACTATCGGACATGAAAACTAAGATAGTACATGAAAGGGAATTTTTTTGGAAATTTTTTGTCAAATAACAATTGTGAGGGTAAAATTCAATCAAACTTTTTTATTACATCAAATGTCTCGTTCCTTACCTCAATATGAAATCTATATATTACTTGAACTATTCTCAGACATTCAATGATGATCATTTACAACAGTGCGTTTATGAGTTAGGAACTTAAACGTGTGATGAATCCCAATTAAATTATATGTTAACAATTTTCTACCTTCATCTTATTACTAACTATTTACCTAAAAATATATATATATTTTTAAATTTAATGTAAAAAAATTGAAATTCTTAGTTCATCTCACAATAAAACTAAACACGCTAAATCCTAAGAATCCGTCTTTGCACAGCAATAACATTTACTGAAGGTATAAAGATGTGAAAAGGGTAAAAGTGTAAGTGCCAAGTTTATTTTTATGAAGTTGAGGCATTCTTCCGTCGTGACGTATTCTGTAAATGGCCATTCCGCACACTGGTGTCACCTTTCTTTTCATTTTATGCGTGACGTAAAACGTGCAATAGACGTAAAGTGAATCTGAAAAAGGGTGAATCGCTTTACTAGGTCTTAACTAAAGGATGTCAAAAAATACATGATATATACTTTGAGCTATTTATACTACAGAAATCTTATATAATTGACTACAGAAGTGTCCTACAAAAATATAAGGTGAAAAGTATTTTGAAATAAACTAGTATTATTTTATTCAACTATGATTGCGTTTTACTAAATGGTTTGCTACACGCAAGGTACAACAAGATTAAATTTGGACAATGCCACACTTCAAACACGAGTGTTGAGTTAGAAGTGCACAATAATCGACTGATTAACAAGTGCAATGCAACCTTGAAAGTAAAGCCAAGGTGAAAACCGATGAGGAAAGCTCGCGCTCTAGTACAACCATCTTATGAAAGTCGATAGTACAGTACCTCCAGTCGATAGATAATGCGTACATTATTCATGTTTAAAGGAAGATACGATTATTCTAATGAATCAAAACTGTTACTATTGAAAATGCCAAGTAAAATAATTTAAACTATGACTTTTTAATTGGTGGATAAACAATTCTATTCACCACATTCTTCCACTACTTCTACAAAAATTAAAAATATTTTCAATCTGTTGTTTCTATTGGGGGGTATATTTACACATATTTGATTGCATATACAATTAATGTATATTCATAATAGATAATAATACTCTTGTACAGTCAACATTGCATAGATAAAACAGAGTTTAAAGCTTTACATGAAAATGCATTCATAATATTTCCTCAGATATAAACGTTATAGCAATTTTTAGATTTGTAATAAGGTTTTCAATGATTTTAAAACAACTGAATCTTTAATTGGACTGATTGAATATACATATACACTATAGGGTGGCTGGTGTTACAAAATGTTGTGGTGTAAGTACAAATTAAATGGAGTGTGATAATGCATATAAGGAGCATATCAAGTCTAAATATTGGCTTCCCAAAGATTTTTCTATTTTAATAGCCATGTTTTAAAACACAATGTTAGAAAATTGAAAATCAGCTTCCATTTTCGAAGATGGCGGTTGTAGCCTACCACAGTATAAACGAATGTTGATTTTCTATATGTTGTTTCTGAGTACTATTTGTACACATGTGCAAAGTTTCTCTAAGAGGGGTATTTTTACCTAAAATGACTGGATTATGCTGCTTACATGCCTACTATCAAGTGGCATCTATGGAGTCTTCAAACCACTAAGCGAACATTAACAGATCTAAACCTCAATAGTGTCGCATATGGTTCGAAAGCATATTAATATATAAATATATATATATATATATATATATATATATATATATATATAAATGGAGCAGTTTTTTACATATTTAGCTACCTTCTCGTATACAGGGTGTCGAAAAATACAATAAACCAATTATTTAACAATTTTTATCTATGATCTTAATTTTAATTTATGAACGTTTTACAATTGAGGTTTACATACAAAATAAAAAACTGATCTTACAACAAAGTGCAGTGTGCGTAACAACAGAGTGCGTTATTATTGTTATTTGATTTAGGTTCATGTTAGTTGTCAATGTTGTGTTAGTATTGGTCATCCAACATTTTCAATGATTATTATTGAAATTTTATTGTAGAACATGAAAATGACATAATCTACTCAAGTCCGATTGCAGGTAATTGAGGATTCGCTGTATCGTGTTTAAAAACATGGTTATTATAGAAAAAAATAATTCTTTGGGAAGCTAATTTTTAGATTTGGAACCTCTTATATGCATCATCACACTTCATTTACTTTGTACTTACACCAAAAGATGTGTAACACTGATGACTAGCAACCCTGTATATACATATATTTCAGATATATTAAAATAACTTTTACTATCATTGCTGTAAAATAAAAATAGTAATAGTATAGTAAAGTTACTTTCAATCGACAAATTCTTTACTTACCCTGATGGTACCAATCATAAAAATCCTTATAAACTGCTAAAATACTCGTATAAATCCGTTTATGTGATACACAAGGTAAATATTAACACATTACCGAAAACTTAATTGTTTTATATTTACATCAGAACACTCGTGCACTTTATGCTAAATAAATATTTTGTTGGAATGTTTCAGATGGTGCACTTTTACAATAATTGTCAGCAGTAACTTCTTACTACATTTCTTCACGGAGTGAAAAGCTACCTCCATTGCTCACGTGACCAATAAACCTTGAAACTGGTGAAAGATTAATGGTTTCAGTTCCACAGACGCTCGTTAGGCGCGTGTTTGACTTCTACTTTACTTTTTCAGGCAAAACAGAACGCCTTTTCAATCCAAGGAAACAAAGTATTTATTAATCCACAAAATAGGAATCAAAGTGCACATTTGATCAGGTGATATGCACCGATTTCACAATAGCAAACATTTATTTTGCTTGTTAGATAAATACCAGAAGATAAGGATAATTTATAAAATGTAATTCATAACTTTGCTAGAGCCAGGTAGCTTAATAACTTTATAACTACAGATATTTCAAAAAAGTGTCAAAGATTTAACAAGAATAACTCAAATAATCCTTGAAGGAAGCTTGGGATTTGGTAAGTTCTTTATTGTTTATTGATTTTACATAAACATGTAGGGATATTTAAACTATACTTCTTCGCATATACATAATCTTGATACTGTTTAAGCTAGAAACGTGAAACGTACAGTCATTGTTAATCTTCATTAATCTTAGAATGATGCCAATTTTCTAGTTTTTTCCTAATTTGACGTTATTGTATTTTAATTTTGCTTCAGTGGAACCTTTGATTTGATCATGAGTACACATTAAATATCAGTTGGATGTACTACTTCTTTTTTAACGTTTGTAGGTTTTTTTAGATAAAGAAATCTATCATGGACAGAAAACTGTCATTCGCCTATTGGGTCTGATGATGATTGGAGTGTCCAATCGAAATCGATCACCACCTGCCATCTTTTGTATATTTACCGTCTTGCGAGTAGCAGTATAAGCGTAAACATATGTTTTAGGTGTTATAAGACGTATCTTTATTTACTTTCCATAAAGAAATCCACTAGGTTCAAATCCCACCAATCACCAATGGAGACTGTCTAAGTGATAACCTAGCGACCCTGTATGCCTTGTCTGAAGTAATGTGAAAACTGTTTCGTATAAAGTGGTTTGTTTAGCGGGCGTGTGATAACCAGATGGGACGACACGGAAAATGTTTTCTGTGCTAAAACGAATAAAAAATGTTAAATACAAATTTTCCAACCCCAACTGTTAAGTTGTAATGGCTGATTATGTGTATTTTTACTTGTAATTTACTTGTAGTAGCTTCTTTAAAACAAACATACAATCCAAACCAACATGTACAACATTTAAACTTGCAGCAAATAAATATACGGGTTGGAATTTGTTGTCCCTTTTTGTGGGCAGAATAATTGGAAAAATTAACGCACTTAGTAAAAACACACCCTGTATATTTTTTATCTAATGTTTTCAATAGTTGTCATTATATACATATTTATAGTCTTACCATACAATGAATTGGTATATTTTAAATGTAAAAAAACCGTGTTATTTTTGTCGATGTAGCCCAAGGTATACGAGTGTGACATATACTTTGGATATCTGTGCACTCTTATTAAGAGTGGAGGTATTGCTCAAAAAGAACAATGCCTTCCTAATAATGCAAGCTGTTAATTAAATGACGTATACCCAGCTGAATAAACCTTACAACAATGGAATCAATAGACAGTCTTTGGCACAACGGCTTCTTCACTGCGCAGGTAAGGATATACACAAGAAAAGAAATACTGTGCTTTAAACTGTTACTTATATTATCAATAAATTATTGAAAATTACGAAGTATTATATATTCGATCTGATTCAATAAACGAAAAATGTAAAGCTGGTAAAAAATTTCAAAATTAGTACATGAGTAACGCAAGTTTGTCGTAGATGACAATGGTTTGTTTTACGTTTTAATGAGATATAATGTCTACCTTTATTCCTTTTTGCATTATACTTCTTAATGTTACTAAGCGATTTAATATTATTTTCGCTACACTACTGTGAAACATGTTTATCAACTGCGAAAATTCATCATTACATTAATTACTAAGGAAAAAGAATGTTTACTATGCGAAAGCAATGTTTACTATCTTTTTTGGATTTTGCCTGACGTAAACAAATATTTCTCATTGTTTGGTCAACTGTTTCAATTTTCAACAACCAAAGAACCATTGAACTTTAAATTTAAGCACTTAATAACTTAATAAACTTAAATAAATGCAAGAGATAACCAATTTCTGTTTTAATTAAGAAACTAACTAGTCTTTGTGGTGTAGCGAAAAGTAACGTTCAAAACACGATTAAAAGTAAGTCTACACATATTCTCGACCATTTAATGTGCTCTACAAATGTGCACTTCAAATATGGTGTCAAATATGACTCACTTTCTACTGTCGTAATGAAATATAATATTTTACTAGCCAAGGAAAGGATTGTTGAGTTTAGTAATAGGTTACAGTAAAAACGTATATCTTCTGATCTAAAACAATGTTAAAGTTGTCAACATTTAAAAACATTGTTAAACAATGTAAAAAAAATAAAAGCCAAAACGAAATAGTGTAACTTATTAAACAAAGTTTAAGCTTCTTATTGCGTCATTTTCAGGAATAGGCTACATCTTGGACTATTTGATACATCTGCTTAATTAATTGTAAATGTTTTCAGGAAACATGACTAAACATGTATGGCTATCATTTGTGGTTATTTGGAGTTCAACTTTAAATATCGGTGAGTAGCAGGGTTTTTATCGTTCAGAGACGGATTACCTAAAAATAATAACATGAGAATTATTCTTAATAAGGTTTATGGAAAAATGGATGTCTTTAATCATCAATAAAAAACGACTTACTGTTTTCAACCCTAATTTAAAGATATAAGTAAATCTAACTAAATTACTGTTTACGGGAAAATTGTATCTTTAAAGACTGTTTTGCAACTGCATCAACAAACCGAAATGAATAATACAAACGCAAGGTTTTTCTGTATACCCGAATACGTAGTTAATTATCGTAGTTACATTTGTTTTAAAAGTCACTTGTTGGCCAAACTAAGTTAACTTGTGCTGTAATTCCATTTACAAGTTTTAACCCTATTTAACTTAAGCTGAAGTCATAATTATATAATGACATCATGAAAAAGAACTTAAAAATTGTTACATTCCTTTGTATATTGATGTGTAATGTCAACATACACAACAATTATCCTTTTTTTTGTCTAAGTACAAAACAGGTGTAACACTTGACCGATCCAAAAGCAAAAAGTAACATGTAATTTTGTTATGAAACGGAATATTTTTCTTCTTTCTTATGACTTGTATAAACGCAAAAAAATCCTTGACAAGAGAGATCAAAGATAGGATTGCATGATGGTGTTATCAAATTCATTGACTTACAAACATTCCAATTTGAATAAAAAATATAAAAAAAAACAATGAGTGTAGTTTTTTATTATTTTATTTGATTTATTTGACTTAACTATTTGTGTGAGTCACTAGTCATTAATATTAGCCATTATTAGTATTAGTGATAATATTATTATTAGTATTAGATTTTTAGGTACTTTCCTGTTAAAGGGAACATTCATTATTATCGATGATTTTCAATCGATATATCGATATTAACGAATTAAAACCTATCAGCTGACAACTACGATAAATAAATATTGTTCAGTATAAAAAAATATATTAAAATGAAACTGTTCCAAACCAGCCTAACAAAACTAACCAAACTTTCTGTAACATTTAAAAATTCCGTTTAATATTCCCCACATGCCTTTTCTGTAATCAAACGGAATTTTTAAAATGGTACAGCAAGTTTGATTGGTTATGTTAGGTTAGCTTAGAACAGTTTAAATTCATAATAGACTTGATTTTAGCCTAAACAAGATAGTTGTCAATTTGTAATGGATCATAAAGGGAAAGAAAAATATTGATATATTGATTAAAAATCTTTGATAATAATGAATGTTCCCTTTAACAGGAAAGTACCGATTTTTACCATTAGTTAGTATTACCCATTTGTGTTAGTGAAATACAACAACATTTGCTCAAAGTGTATTAACACAAATAACGTCTCGGAATGTTGAATCAACTATTGCTTATGTTGAAAAATATGGAACCGAAAATCTCACAAAGTTTTAAATTACGTCCATAACTTAATTGCTTTAAATAAGTTGCCAACCGTATTTAGTTTCGTGAATATTTACCCACCACCCAACCAACCACGCAGCATTGTTATTGAGCTTTTGCCTAACAACTAATTTAGTTGTATAAAACTCATAAGGTATGGTTTCTATAACTAATTAGAATTCATTATATAGCCCCTGAACTGTTTAATTAGACAAATATAAGGTACACATACCTTTACGTCAACAGTGCAAATGTGGTAGTCAAATTTACAACATATTTCGACTATTTATTCAGGCATCGACTGGTGAACTCCTAACAAGAATGCTTCATCCATTTAAGAGTCGTAAAAAAAAAAAAAAAAAAAAAAAAAAAAATACACGACATACATATTTCATGCTACAAAAGAACGTTTTCGTGCGTTATATTTGTTTGAAGGTTGGATGATCGTTGATGATGTTGGAATGGATGATCGACTCCGTTCTTGTTTAGAGTTCACCAGATGATGCCTGAATAAATGGGTGAAATGTGTTGAGAGTTTAACTACCCCTTTTTAACTGTTGACGTAAAATTATGTACCGTATATGTCTTCTATAAGTAACATTTCCACAACTTTATCCAAACTATTTCTCCAGCCGTGGCCGAGGATGAGCCCCACTACCAGTTCCCCGACGTGGAACACCACCCCTGCAACAGGGTGTGTGTAGAGGGGGAGCCGATGACGTGTATTTACAAGTTTACTGTGGAGAAGTACTTCGCCATGAGCAAGGCGTGTTACGATTGTCCTAGGAATGTAACTGATTGCTACAGACCGGACTGCGTGTCGCTGGACGGGGTCGCTAGACCGATCACCACCGTCAACAGAAAAATACCAGGACCTAGTGTGGAGGTATCGGTTGCTTAAACAGTGTGATTATTTAATTTAGAATTTTACTTTCCAATAATATTAAAGTACATTTTAAACCTTTTAGAGTTATACAGTAGCGAGGAAATATAATATGATATAAACTTATATATCGGGGATTCTCTAACTAGTTTTGAAAGCTAAAAAAAAAGAAGTAAAGAAATAGTTCAACAGCAAGTAATGAAGAATAGAGGAAAAGAAGAAAAAAGTAACCGAGGTGTTCTGTGAGTTAGTACAACAAATTGGGAATAGGTTTAATGGGTCAAAACAAAACGAGAATCAAGAATGGCATTTCTTTCCTAAAAACATACCGTTAGTAAGATATCTGTCGTTTATTTTTGTTGATTTAATTTATATTGTGAAAACTGATAAGATATATTTAATTTATGAAACTTAGTATACAATTTTAAATTAACCATACTCTGTTTGCGAAAAGTAATCATAACTTTTCGTTTCATAATGTTGGCCATTTAATATAATATATATATTTTTAATTAAATTACTAAGTAATGGGCGGTTTAATGAAATAATGAAAAGAAAACTTTTATTTAGCTCTTAGAATATATACAGGGTGTCCCGTAAGTAAACAGCCAAATTCCGGGAAATTGTTATATGGGTCAAAATAAAAAGAAAATCATGAATAACATTTTTTTTAAAATCGCTTTCTTAACCAGATATCCGCCATTTTGTATTTTTTACATAAACATTTTTGTTTTTTGACTTTTTCAACCGATCTTTATAAAAATTGGTATGTAGGTTAAGGTAGAAGGGACCCATGATGGAAAAAATTTCATCTTGATCCAACAGAAAATTTCAAAATGGCGGCCATTTTAATTTTTTAAACTTAAATTACTCAAAAACGGCTAATTTGAAGAAAAAATGCCAAGAATACTTTTATTTAGAATTTGTAATTCGCTTTCAAACGATACCAAGTTCAAAAAGATCAAATAAGAAATGGCTGAAATATTATGAATTTTAGTTGTAAAATGGGGCAAAACTGACTAGCTTCTGCCTTATTCTACCCCATTTTACAACTAAAAATCGTAATATATCAGCTATTTCTTATTTGATATTTTTGGACTTGGTATCGTTTGATAGGGAATTAAAAATTCTAAATAAAAGTGATTTTGGCATTCTTTCATCAAATTTGTCGTTTTTGAGTAATTTAAGTTTAAACAATTAAAATGGCCGCCATTTTGAAATTTTTTGTTGGATCAAGTTGACATTTTTTCTATGATGGGTCCCTTTTACCTTATCCTACATACCAAGTTTTATAAGAATCGGTTGAAAAAATCCAAACATAAAATGTTTATGTAAAAAATACAAAATGGCGGATACTGGTTAACGAAGCGATTTTGGAAAAAATGTTATTCTTGATTATCTTTTTATTTTTACCCATAGAGCCATTTTAAGGAGTTTGGGTGTTTACATACGGGACACCCTGTATATATCAAGCTGAGTTTTACAAGATCAAATAATAAATAGCTGAGGATTCACGATTTTTAGGCGCAAAATGAGGCGCAAATAAACAGCTTTGCCTTATTTTGCTTGGCTTAACTCAAAATCGTGATTTCTTAGGTTTTTAAATTTGATCCTTTTGCATTAGGATCTGTTTGATTGATTACTTGGAAAAGATGTCAAATAAAAGTGGTACAGAACTATTTTCATGAAATCAGCCATATTCTATTAATAAAAGTTATAAAAATTTTAAAGGCCACCATTTTTAAAGATAAATTTTAAACAATTATTTTTAAAAAAGCATGATTTATTATTGTATACCAAATTTTATAAAGCTATGTTAAATATATAAAACACAATTAACGGTATTCTTCATTTTTGTTTTATTAAATTAAATTTTTATACATTGTTTACAGTATGAGGCACTCTGTATAAGAAAGTAGAACAAACTTATATAAATTAGAACACATTAAACCATACAATTATAAAACTACAAATACAGTAAACAGATTAAATAAAAAATACTAGAATATAAAGAAAGGAGAAAAATACATTTAAAATGAAAACAGTAAACGATTGTGTTGAACTTTCTTGGATTTCAGATATATCATGATGTACTAGTCAGTTCTACTAATTTTAATCCACAACTTATTGGACAAATTTGATAGTTATCAATTTATTCGTCCTTTAAAAATTACATTGAGGTGTTTCAAACGTCAATATAGTTTTCAATATGCTTATCTCCTAGGCTCTACACGACTGGTTGAGCAAGCTGGTCTAGTGTAGTAGAGCGTGGAGTTTGGGTCCCGGTGATCACGGGCTCATATCCCAATAATCACCATTAGCTTATATCAGCTGAGTGATGATGCCGCAACTGTCAAAGTGTAACGTGAAGTAAAGTGTTAAACAGGCTGGGTCAGAACCTAGTGGCTTTCATTTCTACACTTTGTCTTGTGGTTTTTCCCTAACAATTTAAGAATGTCTACTTTTAGGTATGTCTGGGTGACAAGATTGTAGTGGACGTGGAGAACAACATGGCTGACGAGTCTACTAGTATCCATTGGCACGGACATCACCAGGTCCGGTCACCGTACATGGACGGCGTACCATACGTCACTCAGTGTCCCATTAACCCTATCTCAGCGTTCCGGTACACCATGAACGCCGACAACCCGGGAACACTCTTCTGGCACGCGCACACTGGTAACACACGAGTCACACTTTTCACTTGTATATATCATGATAACGTACATTTGTTGAAATTAGTTTGTGTAAGTTGTGGCAAGTTGGCATCTGTAATGCTTTACCTAGGTTATTGCAATGATTATACTTGAGCAATTTTATACTCGACTCTAAACAAGTCATTTGCTAAAGCACTCTAAGCCAACAGCCTAACGTGCTTAAGCTCGGGACACCAAGTAATGGGTACAGAACAAACATACGTTTTTAAAGTAAGCATTCCTCATGTGTTTTTGTGTAAATTATACCTTTTATTACATTAAAATGTTTGTGAACTCCTTTGGTTTAAGAAATAAACTATTTACTACATATAGTTGGCTACACTTGACAGATGCCCTTTACTTATAACTATACTTGGCGAAGTGTCTATAAGTTGGGTTGGCACATAGTCGACTGAGTGTTCAATATTAAACTCACTAAATTTGTTCACTTATTTAGGCCAAATTCTGGAAAGTTCCTTCCTATTGATATCCTTGTGTCCATTGAGTTTCATTCGCTCTTCATCCGAATTGAGTTTACTTGTTGTAGGTTGAACTTAACTTAAAAGATTTGGGTTGAATTGAAAATACAGTTTGATTGCAATACTTATGTAATTTAAATGGGTTGAATGGGATTTATTCACAAACTTTTAAAACCTACCTAGGTTGCCGTCTTACCATTATAGTACATGTAAAATAATACAAAAACACTCTATATAAATAACAAAATTTGTACATTCATGAAATTTCACCCGTGAGTTACTAATAATATGAGAAATGAAGATCCGATGAGTCCCCAAAAGTTTGGGCGTCCTAAGGCCCTTTTTGACCCGAAGGGCCCTTGGTCGTGAATAATTTTGTTTTTACGTTTAAGGGTCGAGTGAGGTGTGGTTTTCGATGTTTTTAGTTATTTTAAATCGATTGGGACTAGTTTTAAGTGTATTAAACCACTCCATACAGGGGTTTTCGAAATGTTATTCCTTTTTACCATATTTAAACATTTATTCATAAAGTAATAAAATTAGTTACCTCCATGCTTTATATAAAAGGGGATTATTGAAAATAACTGTAATTCTTTACTATATAAGAGGGAAGGATCACAAGGAGTAAGAGAAAATATTAAATACCCTCGTCACAGCAAACCTGCAGACTAAGCGAATTTTCATTTGCCCGATTTGCAATTAACTAAAATAGCATTGAGCTTAATGAATACTTATGTTTGCTGCTACAAATAAGGAGGCTAATAAAGTGTGTTTATAGTAAAATATTAATAGCCTAGTATAAATCAAATAAATTTGACAAGTTTTATTAAGACATATCTACAAACAAACAAACAAAATCATTTTACACTATTCTCCTTAAAATAACATGGAATTTTAAATTTAAAAATTTTAATTTTATTCGTAACTAATACACTTACAAAACACGTTAATATACTAAATTATTTGTTTTCTTTAAGCTCTTTAAATGCTCTAGAGAAAAATTGGGAAACTTTGTGTTTTGAGGGTCAAAGATTACAAATTTATACCACATAAAATTTAACCCTGTTCCATGGACCGATTATGCCGGTTTCGTTAAAATTGAACCAAAATTACTCGAGTTATCATGTTTACGGACACGTATATAACATGGATATATTATATTATATACAGGGTGATTTTTAAATGAGTTCCCCCCCTACTTTTTTCTACACTTCTTAAGATATCAACTCCGGACCACGTCAGATCATTGTAAAGTAGTAAGTACTTCATTTTGACTGGGTATAAATTTTTAGCCGCCATCTTGGATCCGCCATATTGGATACAAAGTTTTTTTTTCAAATGTAAAGGTAGGGTTGTGACCCATTAGTCCAAACAAGAATTTTACGTTGATTACAATGCCGCAAATAGTTGTTAAAAATCCTGATCTGTTCTAAAGTTTAAAGGACTTTTCATAACTTTATTTGTAGCCCATTTTAACATTGTGCATTTACAAACTAATACCATAATCTCAAAATAGTGCTAGATAAAGATAAGTATACACCACCATTCATTGTCGACCTATTTTCACTTGGTTATGACGGATGTATTTTTTTCGGCCGCCATCTTGGATTCGCCATTTTGAAAAGTGACCAATTAATTTAAATATGAAAGTGGTGTTATGACCCATCATTTCGAACTACTTTTTTATGCTGAACTCAATGCCGCAATCAGTTTTTCATTTGCACGTTTGGTTTTTGAATTATTGAAATTTTAAATAAGATCATTTTAATATTTCATCAAGAAAGCTTGATAACCAAAAACGGATTGCAGCATTGAGTTCAGCATAAAAAAGTAGTTGAAAATGATGGGTCACAACACCACCTTCATATTTAAATTAATTTGTCACATTTCAAAATGGCGAATCCAAGATGGCGGCCGAAAAAAATACATCCATCATAACCAAGTGAAAATAGGTCGACAATGAATGGTGGTGTATACTTATCTTTATCTAGCACTATTTTGAGATTATGGTATTAGTTTGTAAATGCACAATGTTAAAATGGGCTAAAAATAAAGTTATGAAAAGTCCTTATAACTTTAGAACAGATCAGGATTTTTAACAACTATTTGCGGCATTGTAATCACCGTAAAATTTTAGTTTGGACTAATGGGTCACAACTCTACCTTTACATTTGAAAAAAAATTTTTGTATCCAATATGGTGGATCCAAGATGGCGGCCAAAAGTTTATACCCAGTCAAAATGAAGTACTTACTACTTTACAACGATCTGACGTGGTCCGGAGTTGATATCTTAAGAAATGTAGGAAAAAGTAGGGGGCAACTCATTTAAAACTCACCCTGTATGTATATAAACACATAATATATAATATTTTGAGTTATCTAGCAACCCTCTAAACAACAGCCCTCTAAGGGTCCTTTAGGCTTCTGGGGGCATCGAAATGAAAACGTAAATCGGTTTCGGGTCTATGTTTTACCATAGGACCTTCGGTAATAGCTTATTTCTTATAAGGGAAGTTCGCTAAAAGGGGATGGATTAAGTTTTACACTATAACATAATAACATAGGTTACTACGCAATAATTTCAACTTTTAAGGTGTGAATAATCTTTCAATGTGTTTTTCGTGCAGATCTATGAAGACCAATTTCAAATTGATGTGTATTTTTCTTAGGCAGCTATTTACGTTTTTTTTACATTTATTAACAATTAAAACAATTGTATTTGTATAAAACCTTACATATTAAAATTAAATACTTAAACTAAAGCTATTTTTCTACAATTTCCATACTATCTCTCTTTACAATTTCATCATCACAATAATTATTCTCAGACGACTCATTAACCATTTTATTATTCTTAGCAACTTGTCCATCTTTACTGATTTTGTCCAAGTTGGTGTTCAAGCAGGACTCCCCTTTACAAACCTTGCATATTGCAGAACAGGCAACACCAATCTGCACGAAAAATGTGGTGCAAAAACAACTTTCACACATACAGACGTTTGCAACTTGTAACTTAATTTCCTCAAAATTATTTTAAATCAATACAAGTACGGTTGTCTTTCGTGGTTATGACGACCAGGACAACACTAAGACATCAGAGCTGCATTGTCGGTACCTGAACAATGGGAACGAGGTTTATGGGGTAAAAATTGGATTTTCTCATTTACTTCACCCTCAAAACACAAAGTTTCCCAATTTTTCTCTAGATCATTTAAAATAGCTTAAAAATAAATAATTTAGTATATTAACGTGTTTTTGTATGGTTATTAGTTACGGATAAAAATACTAAATTTGTAAATTTAAAATTCCCATGTTATTCTTACGTAGAATAGTGTAAAATGATTTTGTTTGTTTGTTAATAGATAAATCTTGATCAAACTTGTCAGATTTATTTGTTTTATACTATGCTATTAATATTTTACTATAAACACACTTTATTAGCCTCCTTGTAGCAGCAAACCTAGGTAATCGTTAAACGCAATGCTAATTTAGATTTAATTGAAAATCAAGTAAGTAAAACGGAAATTCGCTAGGTCTGCAGGTTTGCTGTGACGGGGGTATTTTATATTTTCTCTTACTCCTTGTGATCCTTTCCCCTTACGTAGTAAAGAATTACAATTATTTTCAATAATCTCCTTTTATATAGAGCATGGAGGTAACTAATTTTATTACTTTATGAATAAATGTTTAAATATAGTAAAAAGTAATAATATTTCGAAACACCCTGTATGGAGTGGTTTAATAGACTTAAAACTAGTCCTAATCGATTTAAAATAACTAAAACCATCGAAAACCACACCTCACTCGACCTTAAACGTAAAAACAAAATTATTCACGAACAAGGGCCCTTCGGATCAAAAAGGGCCTTAGGACGCCCAAAATTTTGGGGACTTATCGGACCTTCATTTCTCATATTATTAGTAACTCACAGGGTGAAATTTCATGAATGTACAAATTTTGTTTTTTATAAAACCCTATTTTACCTGTACTATTAATAGCAGAATGAACCTAAACTAAATGCAGCATTTCATTTATGATTATGAGTTAGTGAGTTGGAGACGACCGATGAAATAAAGATATAGATGAAAAAATCCTTATTTGATAAAAAAAATCTTTGTATGTTATGTCGTTGTATTAACAATAATATGAATGTATAGTAACTAAATATTTTTGGGCAAAATTTGAACCACAGAATAGATAACTGAAAACCATTAATGCCTTACTGAAATTTATTTAGGAAAAACCAGAACAAAAAGAACTAAAAACCATTGACTATTAGATACTGAAGCTGTATTAATTAGTAACAGTTAAAACTTAACTTTTAGCAAGTTAGAAAACAATTAATAGTAGACTTTACCCATCGGCTTAAAGGTGGCCGTGGTCGTACTCGTAACCAATTGAAGTAACGTAACCTGTAGAATAAACATGTAAATATTCATTTTTTTACAATTACAATAAATTTCGGTAGATTCTTTGTTAACCGCTGCCGTTTTAAATTTTCCTAAATACGCACATTATTATTCCTGAAATTGTAGAGTTATAATGTGAATACGGTACTGTATAACTGTTATCTATGGATGAACGAGTTAAGTGGCTAAGTCGTTCTCTCTGTCTCAAGTAAACGACAAAATTGCAGGTCGTAAAAAGGAAAAACAAATAAAAAGAAGAAAAAGGTAGCTCATAATGTTAATCTTATGGTACAAAATTAAAAATGGTTTTACCTACTGAACAAATATTCTTCAACGACGAAAGTTTGCAAGATATTGTGATATATTTAGTAATTCTCGAGATATCGGACGACAGAAAGATGCATATTGCACCAGTATGAGAATTCACTGTGTTAGCAACAGGTACACTAGTAAAATATTTATTCCGTCATATCCTGTATTTTTCATCTTTATTTGCTTGGAATTTGTAGCAAATCTGAATACTTCTGAACCAAACCGATCGGCAACCAGACTACGGTTTGGACAGCTTAATGGCGTAACCTAGGAAAAATTATAACCTAAAATCTGTTTTAAGGGGTCCAACGGGCTGACGGTGTTTTCGGAGCCTTCATCGTCCGGGTTCCTGACTCTGTGAACATCCACAGAAATCTGTACAACGAGGACCTCTCTGAACACGTCATGATAGTCTACGACTGGACGCACCAGTCCAGTATGGACAAATATGTGTCACACGTTCAGGTAAGACTTATGTTGAACTCAGCTATCAATTATTCTTTGAGATAACTAAACACACTTGTGTGCGCGTTTTTGGGTGAAAATAATTGCAAGGAGAGTGTAGAACGAATTAAGCTGATTTGAGTAGCTACAGAGCTAACACAGGTAACAGCTACAGAGGTAACAGTACCGACTACGATCAATCTGCTTCATAAGTCAGTATAACTTTTTAAGCCCAATGATCAATGACATTTGGGTCCAGTTTCGAATCAAAAAGCTACTGAACTTTCTCAGCATCGGACTGGTGACCTATTGAATTGTTGAGCACTATACCCACGCATATAAATCCAGCTGTGGTTAATTGTTTGATAAACACTTGTTCTTATTGTAGGTGAAAAGTGTTGTCTTTTTCAGGGCACTGGCACCAATAAGGGAGACGTTTTTCTGGTCAATGGACAAGGAAGATGGTACAAAAACTCCAAAAATTTGACCAACACTCCTGTTGCGGTATTCAAAGTTCAGAAGGTAACAGAAGGCAGAGTTAGACTAGACAGAATAAATAGTATATATATATATTGTGCAACCAAATTCCAATCATTATTAAAGGTATTATCAATCATTAAAATATGTTCAGCTATTCAAGATTGAAAAATAAAGGAAACATTATACAGTATATTTGTATTGTGCTACGGTCCTTTCTGGTATCTTTCTGGCTTACGGTCCTGCCGTTTGGTATACCTAACTAAAGTGAAAACGTAGATTGAAACAACCTTGTATCACCAAGCATTAACAGCTGAGGTATTTCAGGACTCGATGGTTAGGAGCTCTGTCTCAACTTCTGTAGGTATAAGTAAAAAAATAAAATAAAATAAAATAAAAAAAAAACATGTGATACGTGATAAGTGACTATAAACTTCTTGTCATTAGAGAGCTTTCATATTCAACCGATATGACAACTTTAAGTAATTTTTGGCTTAAAACCCCGTTTACTGTTATAATCTTTGATGAAATTAATGTGAAAAATGTTACCAATAAAAGTTGCATATATAGTAAACCAATAGGCTAAATTTACAACCATAGTTTCAAATGTCCACATCTAAAAAAAAAAAAATAATAGTTCACTAATGCATTTTTTCATAATACACTATGTAACAATTTGTATTAATCCGCAAAACTTATTTTCATAATTAAAATTAAGTACAATCAGTTAAATTTCTATGAAAATAAAAATTGTTTCAGTTTGGTCGTTTCCAAGCTTTTTTGAATACCAGACCTAATCTGCATTGTCTGTGCTCATGGACTGATCCTACTTGACTGTATAAGCATGCTTTGCTTATGCTGTCCTGTGGTGCATATTATGCAACGTTTGCGATCAGGCTTCAGGCATTCAGATCTGGGGGGAATAACGGATCAATTTAGCTTCCCTCTCAATGAATAATTTCAGTTTATGTAACCCTAGCCAGTGTAGATATACTCTATTGTTTCCGATAATTCAAACACTATCTATATAATTAATACGCTACATGAAACTTTGTCGGTTGAACTCCTCCACCATTTCTTAACCGAATTTATCCATTGACGTCTCATTGGAAAGACCGTGTCGCGTAGATTTGCAAACTGGCCTTACATTTTTGAAAAAAATCGCTTAGGCTCTGCCCCAGTGGCTTTGAAAGTTCCCATGTTATCCTTATGAAGAACATAATTGTTTACATTTTGATCAGCTGTATAATTTAATTGCTGTTATTTATTTTTCAATACAATGAAACGCATTGAGTACATTTATTTACTATTTGAGTTTGTGTAAACATAACCCCCACGACGGATCGTGT
Source organism: Macrosteles quadrilineatus (assembly GCF_028750875.1). Taxonomy (NCBI): domain Eukaryota; kingdom Metazoa; phylum Arthropoda; class Insecta; order Hemiptera; family Cicadellidae; genus Macrosteles; species Macrosteles quadrilineatus. The sequence goes on from NW_026542594.1 coordinate 14,724,480, forward strand.
TAGTATGGTTGTATCTTCAATTTGTGATTTATCTTTGTTTTGTGTCGCTATGACGGATCGTGTTAGCATGATTGTAACTTAAATGTGTGCATTTATCGTTATTTTGTGTAGCTATAATTTGTTTTTTTTTCTTTTTTTTTCTTTTTAATGCTTCCGACGCGACGACAACGAAACATAGACAGGAGGCGTAATCGTGATAACGACCGCAGCTACAGAACAGTGGCGCGTAATAGACTTAACTCATCACAGTCAGCACCTGACCCTGGACAATCTCAACTATTAGGTTACAAATGCGCCCTAATACTACCCCAAAACGACTTTTCGTTCTCAATTGGCCCTCTATCAATGACCTGTGTTGCCTGTTCAGCGAGGCACTTTGAGAAGGATAAAACCGGCCGGAATGCTTTAGGTTTATCAATAACGAAGATAAACATGGTCTGACTTACACACCGGTAATCTTTGAGTTGACTCTTTTAAACTTATTGTAAATATGACTGTTATTCGTTTTGAAATAACTCCTGTGATACTTTGCAATTGCTCGATTTCGAGCAACATGTACACTAGTTATTATTGATTGGTTGAGATTGATTCATATCACTGCCATCAGACTGTCTATTTCGGCTCCATCCCGAAGCTTACTCAGTCATCTCCTATGTAAATCACAGCACCCAAATGGTCCAGCTACGATAACAGACTTTTGAACAAATGTTTACACCTGTTAGCATTACTCAAAGGTTGCTAACCAAAAACTAGGGAACCCATTTAAACGTGATTTTCAATAGTATTTCTAATATACCTGGTTACGATATAGGCCTCGTTTCTCTCTAAAAATCATCGAGGGAAGAATCTTACAGTGATTATGTGCCATTCTTATAGAAACAATATAAAATATTTATTTCATCATGTCACATGTATTTTTAATATAATTTATTGAACTAATATTGTAGAAACAAATACAATTTTGAAAACATCATGAGTTGTTTTTTATCGTAAGATACATTGGTGTGTCCATAACAAAACACCATGGTCTCAATGTGCTTTAGTGAAGAGATCCTTCCTGAGTGCAAGCAAAGCAGAAAAAATATAACAAGTATACTTTTCTTTAGTTTAAGTGTAACTTTTTAAATATTTAAATATTATATGTAATATTTAAATTACTGACTGACTGACGATTGAATTTTATACCTTTTAGTGTTTTTATTTATATATGTATATCACAGAGAACTAAATAAAACTCAAAATTTAATTTGTGAAAAAGTTCAAATTACCTTGTATCTGCCCTCATGTGATAGAAACTTGATAGAAACAGTCATAAGGTACATTTTATGATTCTAAAATACTTAGTTAAGAAACCTTAACAAACCTGTGTAACCTCGTAAGTAAAGAGTAGTATTTTATTTTGGAAAAAAAGGTCCAAAATGAATATTTCTATGACATATTTTGAATGAGAATCAAACATGTTAGTATAAATTCATGTTTAAGCTTGATTTTGGTATGATGGAACAGGGAACGAGGTACAGATTCCGACTGATCAATTCTGGTGTTATGAACTGTCCTGTGGAGATGTACATAGACAAACACAATGTCACCTACATAGCGACTGACGGCTATGACTTCGATCCTGTCGTTGGTGAGTTTATTGTAAAAGTAATTGTAGCATTTCTTAACCCTCATACAACATATTTGTGACAGAGAACTAGACGTGGTCAAATGCCATTCTATTTTTTGACAATGATCTAATATTAAACAGATGTCTTTGATTTATTGAGTGGTATCACGGAGTACCCTTGTGTCTTTAAGCCACAACAAAAATTAAATATTGCTTACTTAATGACACTTTAAAAAAATGTGAACTGTATCAGGGTGAGTCGGTGGGGTTAGTTGGCTGCATAACGCACAGCGGGACCAAGGTAGTGATGTAGTGGGTTCGTGTTCAAGCATTGATCATTTAGGCCGTTCCCAAAATTTAGGCAGTTCAAGGGGAAGGTTTCTTTGGTAAAATGGTCACTAACATTTTTATAGCTTAAATGTGTTTACCAGCTGCTCAGCTGTGGGCTGTTGTTTAAACAGCTGGAGCGAGAGGACGGGATGGAGTCGCTTCACTTCAAAAATCACCTAAATTTTGTCAACGGAATATAAACATAGATTTATCATTGCTGATTTATCCATTTTTGCTCGATATGTTTCAAGCTAATTTCCTTACGAACCTTGTAGGCAAGCAAATTTAATGTCAAAAGAGGACTCAAATCTCTTTAAAAATCGGTGTGAAATGCCTGGGATTAACATAACTCACAATTAATTTCAACACAAACACAAAATTTCCCTCTTTCCTCACAACATGTTTGTTTGTTTGCCAGCGGACTCGCTAGTGTCGTACGCTGGCGAGAGGTGGGACTTTGTGTTGAACGCGGACCAAGAGGTGGCCAACTACTGGATCCGCTTCACTGGGCTCATGGATTGTGATGACAGATTCACCAGCGCTCACCAAGTGGCGGTGTTGCACTACGATGGTGCCCCTGAGGTGGAGCCCACCGAGCCCGTGGGGTACGGCCTGCACCCCAAATATACCATGGTAGGGTAATACTCTAAGCTAAGAGCTTTAATGTCGAACTTTTCATTATATAACTTTAAGTTGGAAATTCGTAGGGCTTCAATGAAAAAATGTATAATTTAATACAAAGGCTATTTTAAGAGGGTTTGAATACCTTAGTCGGATGAATTCCTAAACTATTTCTAATTATTTCTGACCACATATTTAACATATAAACCTCCTACCACATTTTCCCTCTTCATATGCTTATTAATTGCAGGGAAGGTTGTACACATCCATTAATAGGTAGGATCTTCTAAATGTCATAGACCTACTAGATTGATGAGTAAAATCCAATAAAGACTTTTAAACACAATTTATTTAGTTTTCAGTTGATAAGGTATTCACTCTGACAGGAGGTGTGTGGTTTGAGGACACGTAATATTTGTTAACCTCACCATAAGTTCTGTTAAGATATTAGTTAGTTGAAGGTTACGCATAACTAGAATGCATTAGTTTCAAAACTAATATAGTTTTTACAAAGAAAATGAACACTGACTGGTTGTACACATCTTACATATTTGATACTTATGGGGTTATTTGACTGGATAATATTTTAAAGCCTCTGGAAAGGATTGATTTTGCTGCATTATGCTATTCGTCGGTAACGTTCTCTCCAACAACAGGTTGGTGTTCTATTAACACAATAAGGTTTTTGAAAAAGATTGTTATAAACTGCCTTTTGCTCAAAAAATGTAAGAAACGAGAGAACTATCCGTTTCATTTATTTGATGAATTGAGTTAACTGTACAATTTGTAAGACATACATGACGCTCCTTCGGTTTTAAACTCCCATTGAATCTAACCAGTATAGGTGATCCCCTTAACTGGTGCCTTAAAGCTTCACTTTTATTACAGCGACTTAACCCCTTAAACGTGAAGATCACTGAGCCCAACACCATCAGTGTTCCCAACCTGCAGGCCGCCAACAAGACGCAGGACAGAGTTCTGGTGAGTGAGAAGCCGGACATCCAGGTGGTGCTCTCCTATGACTTCAACCCTGTAGATCATCCCGCCTACCACAAGGGGGGCTACCGCTTCAAAGAAGGTAACATTTAAGGGGTAACTGATACACATACTCTTTTCTTAATACTAAAAAGGAGATGACTTAATTGTGTACAGCTTTGAATCAGCTTTAAATTGAACAAAATTGGGAAAGTATATGTGTGATTTTAATCGTCTGGTCAGCATATACTATTATAAAAACCAATGAATTGGGGTTGTACTCTACCTAATAATAAGTTTATAAATAGAATGGCTCAGCTCTAGAAACACCTGGTCTCAGTCCGTAATAAATCCACAGCAAGTATTATAACCTCATTTCTCTTCTCCTATTCATGTTCAGGTTGAATCGTGCCTTAACTGCATCGTATTTAAAATGTTGTTATAGTAATGTTGAATTTATTTGCATGAATCATTTTGAGTTATTATATAGGAGCCATTAATTGGTATACATATCGCATAAACCTAACCAAAATGATTATCATTTCTTTGACAGTATTCTATTAACCGAGGTTCAAGTAAAGCTATAGGAAAAAAGGGTAATTAATTGTAATGCCTTTTATAATCTTTTATACATTCAGATGTAAACAATTTAGGCAATTACAATTGGTACACAAGTTAAAAGGGTGCACTCTTAATAAAAATAACATTTAAATCTGGAATTACGTACCAATTAACAATGGGTAATGTTTAGATGACTTCGGTTGAGAAATGTAACCAAAATTACATTACAGCATTTAAACACTGTAAATATTCTTTAGGCGATATGGGTAGGTTTTTTATGAAGATAGGCTAGAACCTGCAAAAACATTTTTTTGTTTATGGGGAGGAGATAAAAATGCATTTACTCACACTGAGATGCTCAGTGGCCTCTCAGTAGTGTCAGAGTCCCGCGGGCTCATTGTCCCCGGACTACCGGCTAAAAAAACCCCTCATCTCCTAGGACACTAACCTGGAACTGTTTAGCGCTTTACTTCGGGCTAGGCCTTTAAAACTATGCTACTAGGGCTTTCCTTCTAGTTTCCTCAGAAAACTAAGGCTGATCAAGATCGACCATCTTATCTCGAAGTATGGCCTCGATGAACTGTTTTACACAGTTCCAGGTTCCCTCCCCCTGGAGCATAGCTCTAACGATGTTGTCTGGAGTAATATTGACGCCGATCTCAGAGATCAAGGACCCTCGGCGGACATGCCATTTGTCGCAAAAGAAGAAGGTGTACTCGGCCGTGTTGACACCACTGTAATGCCAGGGCAGTACAGACAGTCCGGGCTGGCAGCCTTCCCCATTCTGTGTAAAAAAGGCCCGGAAGTACCCGTGACCCGATAAAGCCTAAAACACCTTACTTAAGGCTAGGCTCGTAGTATTGCAAACTACGGTCGTGGCATTATCACATAGATAAAATCCATTGGTTATCGGCAGGAGCTGAGCCCGGGACCGAGGCTTGTACCACTAGAGCAGATCGGCCCCTAGTTTTAACTTAATACACAAAACGTACAAAGATTCTTTCAAACGAATAACATTTATTTAACATAGCCTTATTGTTCCAGTCAACTCCACATACAGAAGATACACCCCTCAGTTCAATTTCGTCACGTTCAAGTGGCCCCACGTTCCTCTGTTGTCCCAGTACAAAGACGTTCCTCAGGACTTGTTGTGTTCCTCCCAGGATCTCTCCCACTGTAGGAGTGAGTACTGCGAGTGTGCTAACATCATCAACGTGCCTCTCAACAGTAACGTCGAGCTCATCCTCATCGACAAAGGTCACTTGAAGTACAGTATAGTAGCAATTATAGTGAGAAATGGTGTTATTCTGGAAACAAATTTAAATATATGTGTCGTTATACATTTTAAGAAAATAGTTTTGATTCAAACTAAAAACTCATTAGAAATCAGAATAAGTAGTTAATATATCGTTTCCTACTTGGAAATAAACTATTTGACGGTAGGACCAAAATATTTATTTTCATTACTTGAGGCTGATCTAGACGGTTGTGGCATTATGACTTAGAAAATATCCAATGGTGACTGGCAGTATCTGAACCCTATACCTCGGGGACCACGGTCCCACACTCTACCGATAGACCAGCTCACTCACTTATTTGGTGGCAAAATCACATTAGGATCTATATACAGGCTGTGATCACAACAGATACAGCTTGTGAACTGTTATGTAAACGTCCTTTGGAAAATGTCTTAGTAATGGAAATTGCAAGATACTGTGCAATAGATATTAAAAAGGATTAAAACGTTACAAATCACTAGCCTTTTGGTTCATTTATAATAATTTAGACATATTATAACTGCAACACTCCCAAGTTGTGAATTTAATTTAATTTTACGATGAAATATCAAAATAAATTAAAAGCGGTTTTTTGTTTGGGTAATTTACGCCTTTTACGGATAATATCCACCGTAATTATAAAAATATTTATATCAAATATCACAATCGTCATTTTCAAATATGCCATTTACATGATAAAAAACAAATAAAAAACTCAAAGCTTTTACTTTTCTTAAATGGTAAAATTAAACATAGACAAAAAATAATTTACAATATCTGGTTAATATTACGGTTTGAATGAAATGAAACATGTGATCTTGCTTCTAAAAAGCATTGCTCACTTAGCATTGATTATAAAAACATCTCATTATATACTATGTGAACAAACAAAAACATTAACACTCTTACTACTTAAACAAACAGAAACATACTTAGCCCTACTATTTATAGCTCCTACTATTGTTGGTTTTAAATTGAAATGTTTGTATATCAGCTTAGAATTAGGAAATTTGACGTCATTCAAACAATGTTTATGTCAAGGGTAGGTTAAGTTAAGAGGAACTTGGTTGAAAATATATGTAATGACCATGAAAAGCTCGTAAAAAGTTATTAATTATTAGAATAGAATGTGAAATCTACAGGAAGTGTCAAATGTTATAATATAGGTAGGTAGTAGCTACCTCTGGATTAGAAAACATCATAACTAATCTATGGGTAGTAATATGAAATTATGATTAAACAATTTGTGAAAAGGCAAATGGTAATATTTCTCACAAAATGGCAAAAATATTAAGTGTTCAAAAATGTCAAAATGATTCAAGTAATTGTGAACATTATAGTTCACTATTTTTTACACCCCAAAATCTTTCAATAGAATCATTCACATTAGCGAAATTTTAAATAATTAATTAGGGTTAGATACAGCAACAGATATACAATCTCACTTATTTCATAAAATCAATAATCAATGAACCATCAAATATAAGAATAAATAAACATAACACATGATTGTAGAGAATATTATATGCCTACTAGCTGACCCGGCGAACTTCGTATCGCCTAAGTTATAGGTTTCCCCTAAGACAGACCGATGGAAAGAAAGTACCGTTACGTTTAATTTTCAAGATGATCTCGTTCGCATCGCTCAATCACGTCCTGGTTGAAGTTCGTTCGCTACGCTCACTCACCTTTGGGTTGGAGCTCGTTCGCTACGCTCACTCACCTTTAGGTTGGAGCTCGTTCGCTGCGCTCACTTGCCTTCAGGTTAGTTCGTTCGCTACGCTAACTCGCCTCCAGGTTGAAGTTCGTTTGCTACGCTCACTCACCTTTGGGTTGGAGCTCGTTCGCTACGCTCACTCACCTTTAGGTTGGAGCTCGTTCGCTGCGCTCACTTGCCTTCAGGTTAGCTCGTTCGCTACGCTAACTCGCCTCCAGGTTGAAGTTCGTTCGCTACGCTCACTCACCTTTTGGTTGCAAATTAGCTGTTGTCATAAATGTAAAAGAAATAATAGTGCTGCACCCTGTTGGTAATCCTTGTAACTTTAATGCTATTGAACATCATAGAACAGAACCAACTTGTTTAATTGAAACAGTTGTTAAGATTCATTAATTCCATTTCTCATAAGGTTAACATGGGAAACTCCAGAGCCACTGGGGCGGAGCCCTTTTAAGAATTTCGAAACGGGAAATAGTTTACGTCCAATTCGCATACCTACAGAATTTACACACCAAATTTCATAACGATCGGTGAAGTCGTTCCGGAGGAGTTTGCAGACAAACACTGTGACACGAGAATTTTATATATTAGATTTATAAACCAGCTGTGGAATTGTGAATTAAAGTAGTTTGACAGTTCAAGTTGTTTACATTTGGGTGGCATAGCAAATTGCAAACATTGCATGTGTTCTTATGGTAGCCAACATTGCATGTGTTCTTATGGTAGCCAACATTGCATGTGTTCTTATAGTAGCCATGGAGACCAATCAATATTTACTTTTAAAATCTTCACCTCAGAACTTTTAAAGCCAAAGGGACAAAGCCCAAGGTCAGTATCAACCGCCTCAGTATCAAAGTGTGAATAGTCCTATAATGGTCCTTGGTATGGTAGCTATATTTTTGTTAAATTTAAGCCCAGTCAGTTCAGTAGTTTATGCGCCGATTAGTAACACACATACAGACAGACGCCACTAGATTTTTATATAATAGTATAGAAGATTGATAACAACATAAGTCTGGTAGCCGAGTGGTTATAGTGCTTGCCTTCAAATCTGAAGGTCGCTGGTTCGAATCCATGCGAGATCGTTTCCAGATCCAGATGCCATTTGTCATTGGGCTATGAAATGATGCTATCTAACAAAAAGGTCGACGTTAGATAGTAACAAGACTAAGGGTTTGGACCATTCCCTTTCAAAACTAAAATAATGCCACTGGCGTAAAAACACACAAAATCAAACATAAGGACAATCTTATATTGCTAACCATATATCTAATATTGCTATATCAACAATAAATGTTAGCTATATTTCAAAGCTTAAATGTATTTTAAAAAATTATGTAATAATTTTGTTATTTTATAAGGCCAAACCTACAATGCCAACCACCCATTTCACCTCCACGGCTACGCGTTCCGCGTGGTTGGGATGGACCGACTGGGAAATCAAACCAAGGTACACGTTGTCAAGAGTCTGGACGAGAAGAAGAAGTTGGTGAGGAATCTGGATAACCCTCCGTATAAAGACACCGTCACTGTGCCTGACGGAGGCTACACTATACTGCGGTTCCACGCAAACAATCCAGGTATCTGCCAAAATAAACTGACATACGTAGGCTAAATCCATTGACTATACACAGAGTAGTATACTTCCTATCCAATGTAAAAAATTAAAGCCAACAATGTATGAAGTACAGAACCATCTCACCAAAGCGTACTAGCATTGACTAGTGTATTGGGTTGAATATTAATTTAAATCCATGCCAACCCTTAGAGTGCACTAGCTTATATGTTAAAAATGTATAATAGTTGTAGGAGATATAAAATTGCTGAAATTTGAAACAGCAGTATAGTAAATGTAATTCTATCATTGTTTTGGACATAGTTTAAGAGGATTCTCAAAAAGTTTCTACGAATCATTCCTTTGATTGTCATACTATGATAATTATTGATGGTAACATAAAAGTGCATTAGTAAAGCTAAACTATATTTTGATTTTGATTTGAGTTAAAAGATTACTTTAGTTATAAGAAAAAAAACTGTGTATAGCAGCAGAACCCATCATTATAAAAATCAAAGTTCTGTCCTTGTTTATTTCAAAACATGCTAAAATTCAGTCATATAAATGGAACGTCTTCTGAAGGATAGTTAATCTTAAGTTGAATATTTAGTTGCAAAGTTCCGCGTGTTACGCTTATAATATGGTGAGACGTGTAGGTAAGTAGTTCAACTAGATACACACCGAATACAACTAAGGACGCTGTTACAATCTCCTACCCTGTCTGCTTGACCCCCTTTCGAAATTTTTATGCATTCAAAATAAACATTTATTTTATAATCTAATCCTAAATGTTTTGACTTAAAGTTATCTTCAAGGCGATTATTTACAATCCTATGACTATTAAAATGTGTACAACGAGATGAGTGGCTCATGGTGAAATTAATAAAAAAAATCTAAATGTGCTTCAATAAAAAAAATATTGCATTATTTACTCAATGAAAAAAGCCCCTCTACAAATCATGCGAGGTACGTGTTCCTAAGAATATCTTAAAATACTGCACAAATCCCTTGAAACTTACTCTTAAATCCCAATAATATATCTTTAGTGATACTACCTGACGTGAAAGTGTGCAAAATGAATATGTAATACAAATTGAATCATGTTTCAACAAATAGAAATCGCAATAACTATTTCATCGGAATATACATGGATTCAAAATAAACATTTATTTTATAACCTAAACTTAAATGTTTTGACTTCAAATTATCTTCAAGGCAATTATTTACAATCCTATGACTGTTACAATGTGTATAACGAGATGAGAGGTTCATGAGGGATAATTCAATAGCATTATCCTCTAAAATCCTCTAAAGATGCATTAATTTAAAAGATTTAAACTATGGTAAATAAAACAAAGCTGTAGGCCTACATTATGTGAAGAAATTAAAAAAACTTCCATGTCAATTAAAACTGCTTGGGAGTACTTTGTGTGCTCGACTATCAAATTTTCCTTGTTCTGATGCTGTCCAATAAATATCCTTTTTATTTTAACACTCAGTAAAATAGGACCATCAGCATTTTAGCCTTAACCCTGTTATTTGCATGCATTTTTGCTTAATCGTAGACTTCCACTCATTATGAATGCTAAAAATTATCTCTTTTTTGTCAAACGAAAAACGTAACCGATCAACTGAATGATAAGATGTCGTAGAGACAAAGCACATTGAGTAGATAAAAAAATACAAAATCATGTAAGCAAAGTATTGTATATTGTTTCTTATTGATAATGTAAAACTAATAATCGTATTTTAATTTTAGGATACTGGTTGTTCCATTGCCACATCGAGTACCACGTAGAAGAGGGGATGGCTGTAGCTTTCAAAATAGGAGAACATGAAGAATTCCCTCTTCCACCGGTTGACTTTCCAGTATGTAGAGACTTCCTTAACGACGGGACTATAAGGGTGGAAGAAGTCAAAGACTCTAAAAAGGACGAAGAAGCCAAACCACCTAATAAGGAAGATCCAACTAAAGATGACAAAAAAGTGGAAGAACGTAAAGGCACGGAATTCTTGAACACCCTTGATGACATTTTGAAGGCGGGTGATTTACCCATAGCGCCCATAACGTTGGGAGACATAGCTAAAGACACAAAAATAGTTGAAACATTGAATGATCTTAAAACATCCGGAGAAACATCCGTAGGCCCCCAGAGTGCAGACGCAGCAAAGGAACAAAAAAAGACGGATGGAGCAGCAACAGTCCCTAAGGCAGTGGGAACAAAAAATACCTAAGGGAATAAAATTAGATTGGCATCTTATTAAAATTATACATTGTGAAAAGGAATAAACGATTTGGTTTCTACCCAGAAAAAGGTTTCATTATTGTAGAGTACCGAAATTGGCATTTTCCGGTGCGCGCTTTAAGTTTCACGCGTGAGGAAAAGCCGAACACAGGAACACCGAATTTAACGTGCGTTGTGAAGCCGAATAATTGGGTCAAGAGCCGAAAAACCACTTTCGACACAAACTGTAAATGATAAATTCAATAACGACCAAAATATACTCACATCAGAATAACAGATCTCAGCAAAATTAAAATAATTAATTTCTTTGCGTTATTTGAATATGAAAATATAATTATAATGATTATAGCAAATTTACATCACAACGTAAATATTATGCTTAAGTTTAAGGTTTTGTTCATTGTGGAGTAAACGCGCACTATACAATAATACCCCCGCCACAGCAAACCTGCAGACTAAGCGAATTTCAACTTGTCTGATTACATTTTTACTCAAATATTTCCATAAATAAGACACATTTATTCCCTATTTAAATAACATTAGATTTAACAAGTGCTTAGGTTTGCTGCTACGGGGAAGGTAAAAAGTGTTTTTTTTGATCATACGTGAATAGTATGGGATGAAATAAATAAATTTGCCAAATTTTATCAATATATATCCATAAACAAGTAAACTACAACAATTTTTATTTTCTCCATAAGAATAACATGGGAATTTTAAATTAAACTATTTTTGAATTTTCTCCGTGACCGTTAGGCATACAACAGCGGTTCAATATACTAAATTATTTCTTTTTTTTAAGCTCTACAAAACGGCTTAGAAAGAAATTGCAAAATTTTTTGTTTTTAGGGTAATAAATGGGAAAACACATTTTTACCCCATAAAACCACATAAACCCCTGTTCCCATGGTCCGATTATGCTGGATCGCGAACTCGTTCGAATAAACGTAGGTTTACACGTTTGTACCAAATTTCATCAAAATCGGATCATTTTTGCTCGAGTTATCGCGCTAACGGACACGCACAAATATATATATATATACTAGCTGACCCGGCGAACTTCGTATCGCCTAAGGGTCTTAGGGTATTTCCCTAAATGGGAAATTCGCTAAAAACACAAGCGTATGCATATTATTGTTATCATTTTTGTATTGTTACAGAGTAAAAACAGCTAATTTTAATTTACTTGCAATTTATTTTCCCACTACGCGTGCTAGTGTTTGTTTACTTATTACTTTCTTTGATATCAACTGCAATAAAAAAATAGCTTTCTGTCCGCAATAATGAAAAAAAACCTTATACGTATTTCCTTGTATTCTTTAGGTGCTTTACCATTGGCGTCTTATACGAAAGGATTTTGATATTTAAAGGGCAAACACTGATCTTAATGCATCAAATCTTTGTCAACGCAAAATACCCTATAAGAAACACACCTACAATACAACGATTCTAATTTTTCCTACCATATAAGAGCTGATTAGTTATCAAGGTATCTATATCAGCATTTATGAATGTTTTATTTTTACGCAATAATAATATGAAAGTCAAATTGACTAATGCTTACGATATTTTGTCCTTTTAAAATACAATTTCAAATTATATCTGGGACAATTGTTTTGTTTGATTTATCTTTATTGTAGTTTGCTTTGTGCTTACTCATAATTTTTTAAGTAGTACGGTAGTACATTTAGTGGTTTGTGTTAACGTTAACAACGATTTTATAACTCTCCCATTTACTTCATATAAGAATTACGTGTTTGGAGTTACTAATACTGTACATAAAATATTTATAACTATAACTTGTCTCACCAAAAAGTCTACAAGTTAAATAGAATGAAAGTATTATAAATAGAATAATCACTACTCGTTGGAGAGTTTTATTTTTCATTTGAAGATTACTCGATATAGAGGGAAATACTTCTAATCAAATGCTGAATTAACTTGGCTTTCTCCTATTTTACTATATTAACTATTTGGTCGTTCAAATAAGGTACCATCTTTGGCAGTTAGATCAATGTATCTGCAGTACTAAAATACTATGGGAAGGGAGGGAAACAGTTCCACGACGTAGGAAGTGGTGAACGAAGTAGTAAACGTAAGCAGTGCGGAGTGTGGGAACCGATTTTGGCAGTTAGATTAACGTATCTGCAATACTTAAATTCTCTGAGAAGGAAGGGAAACAGGTCCACGAGGTAGGAAGAGGTTAAGGAAGTTGTAAATGTGAGCAGTGCGGAGTATGGGAACCGTTTGTGGCAGTTAGATAAATGTATCTGCTATACGTAAATTTAAGGGAGGGGAGGGAAATAGGTACACGACGTTGGAAGTTGTGAAGGAAGTAGTAAAGGTAAGCAGTGCGGAGTGTGGGAACCGTTTTTGGCAGTTAGATTAACGTTTCTGAAATACTAAAATGAGTAAGGGAGAGAAAAACATGTCCACGAAGTAGGAAGTGGTGAAGGAAGGAGTAAAGGTGAGCAGTGTGGGAACCGTTTGTGGCAGTTAGATAAATGTATCTGCAATACTTAAATTCTATGGGAAGGGAGGGAAACGACACAATAGAAAGTTTATAAAACGTAAGAAGTTGTGAAGGAAATAGTAAAGGTGAGCAGTGCGGAGTGTGGGAACCGTTTGTGGCAGTTAGATTAACGTATCTGCAATACTTAAATTCTATAGGATGGGAGAGAAACAGGTCCACGAGGTAGGAAGAGGTGAAGGAAGTTGTAAAGGCGAGCAGTGTTGGAACCGTTTGTGGCAGTTAGATCAATGTTTCTGCAATACTAAAATGCTATGATAAGGAAGGGAAACACGTCCAAGAGGTAGGGAGTCGTGAATGAAGTAGTAAAGGCGAGCAGTGCGGAGGGTTGGAACCGTTTGTGGCAGTTGGATTAACGTATCTGCAATACTAAGACTGATCTCAAAGTAAACTAATGATTTTCCTTGAGCAAAGCTTGGTCTCAAGGTAATTTTATTAAATGTGTAACATGAATTGAAGTAGGCATTTTCTTAAACAAATACACGCGGTAGGGTGGTATTTGGAATGAGTAAAGGAATTATTCCATAAAATAACTACATGGTACTACATGGTACAACAGTTTTCAATTTTTACAATATTTATAAGTTTTACAAACGTAAAGTAATGAAGAATTACCTGATTTATATTAGTCCATTCCATTTAAAACTAGTATTAATTATGTTGGTAGCCTTAATATTATTAATTTTTGGCTTTATATTTATTATATACAGGGTGTCCCGGAACTCTCTACCAATATTTTAGGGCATTGATCCTGGGTAAGAAACATAACTAAATATCATATTTAAACTGTCCGGAAGTCCTTAGTTACTCACACAGCCGCCATTTTGTTTTTTTCAGTTTTTAATTTTTTTCTAAAGAATGGTTAAACATACGAAATGGAAACTTTTCACAAACATTAAGGACAACTAGACAACGCTACCAAAGAATTATCACGATTTTTCAAATTCATAAAACAAAATGGTGGCCATTTAAATTTTTTGTAAAATCAATGGTTTTTTAGTTATTTAAGAAAGAAAATTTTAAATGACCTCCATTTTGTTTTATGAATTTGAAAAATCTTCATAATTTTTTTGTAGCTTTGTCTAGTTGTCATAAATGCTTGTGCAAAGTTTCCATTTCGTATGTTTAACCATTCTTTAGAAAAAAATAATAACTTAAAAAAACAAAATGGCGGCTGTGTGAGTAACTAAGGACTTCCGGACAATTTAAATATGATATTTAGGTACGTTTCTTACCCAGAATCAATGTCCTAAAATATTGGTAGAGAGTTCCGGGACACCCTGTATATATATCAAAAATAAACTTTTGTAAGCTGAATAATATGTCGTTCATAATTAATTTTTTTTCGAATTAAATAAATTTAAAATATCACAAAAATGCATAATTACCTTAGGAAAATAAAATAAATTTTTTAAGGTGGAAATTACTTTTGACAAGTCTCTTGTTCAATAAAATTGAAAGCGTGTTAAATATCGTTTTGACAGCGATGTTGAATTTCTCGTTAAGTCATTGAAATTAGAAGCCAACCATTCGATAATTAAACAATTAATTTCTTGGTAAAGCTATTCAACATCTATCAAGTGTTTGATTTGTTTAAAAACGTACTAGTGGGAGTTATTACTCTTAGTAGGTGATGGGCGAAAAGCTTGATGTAATATACATGTAGTAAAATAATATTAAGCAATACTTATATACTTGGTTCCAAAATACTTGTAATTACTCGTATATACTTCTCATATGATTCATGGCACAATATCGTTGTATTATCCAGTGTTATATTATTTAAAACTTCAAAAAATATTACGAAATGTAAAATTAAAATACGTTATTCACTTGATTGCTGTATTATAGCAGTTGTATATCAAAATGAGGCAATGCTTTTAATGGGGCTATGGTTTAAGCTGCGACGACCAAAGCTGAAAAGGGTGGAGTTGAGATGACAAATTGCATTGGAAAAATTGTGTCTATAAACTTGTCATCCTTTTTATCCTGTATATTTACTAGCTTTGTGATTGAATAAAAGTAAGAATGAATGGCTGATCGCCAAACAATTCGGCAATATTACAAGGAAAAAGAATATTGTTCGTTAATTAAGGAAAAAGATTTCTACCTAAACAAAAAATTTATTTTGATGAAAAAATATAATAACAACCAGGACTAAAGATATGACTGAATAATGAAGTAATGGCCATATTAAGTGTAAATATACAAACAATGTGTTTGCATAATAAATACTTGTATTTTGTATAAAAACTGTAACATTACAACAAATTGTTTTTGATTATCGAGTTTCACTTTTATTATTATAAGATTATAAAACACATTTACCACCATCACAATATTGCACAAGGACAACACTAATCCCCGTCACATCATGTGATTTATCATTACACTGGGGTAGGCCTACTGCTATTATAAGTTTTAATTAGTATATTTAGCATTAAACGTGAAATTTGAAGAAATAAAATTAAAACACATTCTTTTTAGAAAAAAAAAACATAAAATGTCTAAAGTGACGTACATTTTCAATATTTAATAGGGTCCACAATATTTCCTAGCTCCTAATATTTGGTTCTAACCAAGGCTGATGGCAGTGTGTAAAAATTAGACGTGTAGCAGTAAGATCAAGGGTATTGCATTGGCACTGTACTTACTAATATTTATTATCAAAAGAATAATATACTGTACTAATTTAAAATGTTTACGATAAGTTGAAGTCTAAACATATAAAAGTGAAAACTCTCACTGTCAGACACTCACTTGCTGATTAATCAATCCAACTTCCGGATTAGCTAGAAGGCTGAAATTTGATAGAGTCACTATTCAAATCAAAATAGGAATGTAAATTGTTTTCATACAGATTTTTAGAAAATTTCTCATATAGGGAATAAGCTATTACCTTAGGTGTCATTGTAAGACCTGGACCTGGACCCAGAACCTACGTACTTTATCATTTTTAAGTCTCAAGAGGCCAAAATAACCATCCGTTGAAATTCATAAATAAATGTATATTTATTTATAGCCTAGGTGTCCGTTGGCACGATTACTCGATCAAAAATGATAAGATTTTGATGTAATTTGGTAGGAACGTGTAAACCTACATTTATTTGAAGGAGTGTGCAAACCAGCATGATCAGACTTTAGGAACTGTATAGGGGAGGATTTATAGGGTAACAATTTATTAAACACATACAATTTTGCAATATCAATAAAAAACCATTTTGTAGAGTAAAAAGATAATAATTTAGTATATTGAAATGTTATTATGCGCTTAATGGATAAGGAGAAAATTCCAAAAACAGTAAATTTAATATTTCCATCAACACTTTAGTACTTTCCCTGTAAACCTAAGTACTAGTTAAACTAATGTTATTTACATAGGGAATAAACAAGAAATGTTTAAAGAGACATTTTAGTGAAAATCTAATTCTTTTCTAAATCCGATATTTTCGTTATTTTATGGATATTAATGTAAAAATTACATAATCTGCAACAAATTTTGAATCGTAATTGTTACAGCATTGGGTGTTGTACAGTTTTGTTCTTTTGTGTATTTTTTGGACATATTATCTGATTGAATATACTGAAAATATTAAATCACATTGACTTTCTAAGGCAATCAAACAAATAAACAAAATTACATAAGCTGCAATAACTTTCGAAGCATAATTGTTACAGCATTGAGTGTTGTACAGTTTTGTTCGAGGTTGAGAGGACTATAAAATATGCCATGTGTAGGATATTATACTTGGTACAAAAGCTACAGGCACTTCATTATATAAACAGAGTTAACTGTAGATGATAGAACATTGTTTAGTGGGTACCAGCCAAACAAACAAAGCAGAGACAGAGGCAATAAATTGTTGTCTGAGTGAATATTGGTGTTTAAACACAAGCCCTGTTATAACCCCACCACTGGAATGTGTGGTCCACCATAACTCCTTTGGGGCATTATTCAACCATAAATGGTATAAGTTATTCAAAATATTACATTGATGTGTTTGTAACTGATTAGGAGTAGTTTGTTTTAAATAAGATGGGTTATAGTAGGATTACAAATGTATTTAAAATGTTTAAAATAATAAACACAGTAATACGAATAACAAAGTAATAAATGAAACTGTGAATCGTACAAGGGAAAACCGGAATGTTTTTGTTGAAAATGATGTTGGAGACGATTAATTTATCTTACCAATTAACAGTAACTTTGTACATAACTTCACAGGTTATTGACCCGTTTTTAAAGTAAAACCTCCCTTTTTGTCAAATACGAGTTATGTTTGAAACTAATTATCAAACACTATGTATAAGTGAGCTATAATTAAAAATAACCACAAATTTATTAATTTAAATGTCTTTATGTAAAGTACTAAAATAAAACTATATTAATTTTCTCTAAGGAAACACAACAATTTAATTTAAATAACTAGACGAGTTAAATAACCAGCTGCAAATGCTAGCCATCTGAGATTACTTACCTCTTTCTTATTACCAATTTTCACTAAGAGAGACCTAAGAAAATAAGATTAACTGTCAAAACCACGGACTAATAAGGGAGTTCATTTCCGTGACAACTTCAAAAACATTTTAAATGTGTTGTTTTGGCAAGGTAATCTCTTCTTTTTTACCTACTTAATGAGTTAAACTTTGTTAGTTTCAATAAGAGATAAAATAGGATTGTTATGGAAACATTTAAATACAAGCAAATAATATACCAACTAGTGTACCTGTTGCTCGAATTCGAGCAATTGCGAAACATTACAGGCGTTATTTTAATAAGGGTCATAATTTCCGATGACTTTATAAAAGTCGAGTCAAAGATTATGGAAATACTCACGATGTACACAACAGTTAGATATAATCAAAATTGTTTGTAAATATCTTATCTTTTTTCAAAAGCTGATCTTGTTTTTTAGAGTTTTCTACAAATGTTTCCCACTCATAGCCCCATTAGGTTCTCTATAGTAACGATTATAAATGAAAAAAAAAACACATTATTTCTATTTCTTCTAATTCAGTTTTATTTTTTAGTAGGCCTATATCAAATTGTCCATGACATGATTTCTCGCTTTTTTCCATTGTAATAATTACACCAACGCAAGTATCGTTTACAGATGCAATACGCCAAAGAATATCATCTACGTGCAACACACCTACGTACAATCTCCAAGAAGTGGTAAAAAAAAGGCAGAAACCAACCCACACAATAGACATAAGTTAACTCCATAAGAAATAATTTTAAGATTTACTGTGATATTAGGATTTTCCACTGATTTGGATTGCACATTATAACATTACATCATTATATTGCATAACATGACGCGATGCAGAAGAAGATCGATTTTAAAATCAGAAAAACACTTCATTTTGACAAATTCAGTAAATCACACAATTTAAATATTAACAGCTGTTTCATTAAAAAGTAATGTAAAATTATACATATGGTCATAATGTAAACAAATCTGCTGAGGGGACTTTAAATGCCTCTGGGGCAGAGCCCCAAGGGAATTTACTTCGTCCCTCTTTTGATGGCTCATCTACTGACCAAGACCTTTCTTTAGAGACCCCTACTAAGTTTCTACGCCCAGCCGTTCTCTCAAATTAGCTGTGACAAAAACCCCGTTTTCCTCCATAAGAATAACATGGGATGGGAATTTAAAGGCCACTGGGGCAGAGCCCCAGGGGAATTTACAATGTTTCTCTTTTGATGGCTCATCTACAGACCAAGACCTTTCTTTAGAGACCCCTACCAAGTTTGTACGCCCAGCCGTTCTCTGGAATTAGCTGTGACAAAAACCCGTTTTCCCCCATAAGAATAACATGTGATGGGAATTTAAAGGCCACTGGGGCAGAGCCCCAAGGGAATTTACCACGTTTCTCTTTTGATGGCTCATCTACAGACCAAGACCTTTCTTTAGACACCTCTACCGAGTTTCTTCGCCCAGCCGTTCTCTCAAATTAGCTGTCACAAAGAAAACCAGTTTCAAATTAATATATAGATAAAAAAAAACTTTGAACGCTGTTGTTCATAATATTACTGGTTCTAGTTCTTCTTACCGGTAATAGTTTTTTACTAGTTCAATATATTGAAGGCAAAATGATTGAGATTGATGATCAAACTAAACAATGAATAATATAATCAGTTTCTTTATCAGTAAAAGATAATCTAATAATATATCCACCTATTGTGATACATTAACCTCCTAGCCACAAACTTTAGTGATATACTTAATATTAGTTTAAATAAATCTTAATTGGATTATTTAGTTGGTAGGGACACCAACTTGACCTAAATAATGTAAAACGTTATTTGAACAACACATTAATACATGATGGTGCCAGTTAAGAGGGAAATTAAATATGTCTAACTGCACAATATAAACGTATGCAAGGAATAGTGATTGTTAAGAATTAAAATTGTTGCAAACCCCTTTAATCTTGAACCAAGAGTTATATGACTGAAAAGTTTTGATGGAATAAATGTTTGGTTGTAATAAAAAAGACTACTATAAGCAACATCAATCATAAAACAGCAAATTTAGTTCAGCTACAAATTTAGTGGCTTTCTATCAAAATGTAGCATGATATTACTTAGCTTAAGTTCAACCATTTACTATATACCACAACTAGGCTATAGATATTATTTATGTTATCAGTTTTACTTCACAGAATTGTCAACTCTGAGATTTCATGTGATCTTTACCTTTGTCTGCCACCACGAATAAATCTGGAGTTCAAATAGGTTCATTGTTTCTTTAGGAGTCGGTTCATGGGCATGCGTGGCATTCTACTGTAGTTTGATTTCGATTTGTTTGTGAATAAGGAAACAGCTATGTCAATTTGACCTATTGTGATTAGCATGGGTCATTTAATTTTTAACGATAGCACCCCATTGAAATTAACGTGACGCTTAATTTTATTTTGTATTTTGTTTTTTCTTTAGTTTCAAATCTACTGTACATTGAAATAGGTGTTTGATAACGTTTCTCACAACGAGGTAGGCTTCAAAACTCATAAGCTACATATTAACAAATCTACATAGAATGGATTGGTTTTGCGCACCATGCCATATAATAAATTCAAAGATAATCCGATATAATTAGTTTAATCTTTAATCTTTAACTGTTACTTATGTTTACCACATTAACCTAAGTATACCCAAGAAAAGTTTGAGTTTTATTATTGTATTACTACGAGGCATAGTTACAGCCATTACAAATATTCGAACTGATGTAACCTAAATCAACAGCTATGGATAGTGTGATATTCTTTATATTTCAGAAAAGATTTTGAGCAGTATATATTTTTTCCAACAGATTTATAGGCTTAGTTAACATCAAATTAAAAAAAATTCTATTTAACTATACGAAAGTTAGTGTACCGAAATAGTAATTACTTAATATCATTGGAATTTACGAAATAAAATGAAACTTATTTATCAGCAGTTAGTTATGTTTTGCTAACACTCATGTTATAAATATTTTTTTTTCAACATATTTTTTTCGTTCTGTGCTATAAAATCTACTTAAATTGCTATGCAGTATACATATTGATTGTCTTCATAAGACAAAAGTAGATCCCAGGGGGGAATTAAATAAATACTGGTTCCTACGACAAAATGTGTCAACATTTATTAACAATTTATTTATTCCAAGAACCAAGAAAATAAATGAACGTCTGTTTTCAGTGGAGACAAGATGTCTACTAAGTTAGCACCAGCACTTCTTACGATTCAAGGGAGTTTTCTTCATAAATTATACTTTAATTACACAATTCAAGTCTCTCTCAAAATTGCTCTGCAAGATTCTATCTGGATGGTCTTCCACTTCCTTTAGTGTGTTTTATTTTTAATAATCTTTGAGAATTTCTGCCTGTGTTAGTGTCTCATTCAACTGATCTCTCTGTGCTTTTTACGTTAATAACTGAAATATTATCATCACTACTTTAGTGTGAGACTGATACTTTGACAATGTTCTCACCAACATTCGATCACATAAGCCCTGAGTCAAATCATGGTCATAAGTCATTAATAACCAGACATTTTATCTCTAGAATTAAAATCAAATTCGATCTTGAGAATGAATTTGCTAAGTCAACCGCACGTCAACCTAGTCAAATCTCTCATACTGTCATCGCTAAAATCTTCTAGAGTGGCTCTGAAATGGACAGTTTTTTTTTAATTTTTGTATTTTGAGAATCAGCTTAAATAACTTGAACACTCAAAAAGTGTGAGAGTTTAGCCGCGGAAATTGCTAATCAAATTTACTAATCGAACCCGTGACAGTATGAGTGTTGGCTAATTTAGTACTTGATTCGGTAAACATGGATACTACGTGTCTAATAATTTAAAGGCAGGTTAAAAAAACTTCTCCTTAGCAGTCATTAAGGTTTTAAGTCCATAGATTGGTTATGTTTACATTAAAATGTTGGTTAAAAATGTCTATATGGAATATCATAATAATTTAATTATTTATTGATTGTCATTTCTAACACCATTATATACATACAATCTGTACAAGGTTGGGAATAGTTTTCAATATGCAAAACTATTCCAAACAATCACAATTAAATTACAAACATCAGTTTTAAATCTAAAATTTACAAATGCTATGCATAGTAAAATAAAAAGTGTCTTTCCATCATAGACCATTATCTCCACATCGCCCTACATCCCTATATGCGTTGGTGTAGTTTTAAGCATTCTGTCCCGTTGCAACAGCTAAAAACTCAGCAGTACCTTAGAAACTGTTTTCGAAAAGGAACTGAAGGGTTTTTGTTTTAAAGATGAAAGGAACTGAATGGACGTGTCGTTGATTATTGAACGAGGTGAAACACCATAGAATGGGATAATTCCAAGAAAAGTTTTTAATGATTGGGATATCGAAGAATAGGAGTTGAATAAACTAACGTAATATAGTGGAAAATGTACAACGAAGGAAGGGAGAGAATTATAAACTCATTGAAATGTCTCCTATTTGGTGAACTGATGTGGGCATAATTCGAATAAGCCATTTTTGCAGAAAAATACTCTGTTTGAATCGCCGAAAACGATGTTCGAGTTTTCCCAAAACATGAGACGTCAAAGAATATAAAAGTCAAGGTAAGCTTGGTTTACTTTTTAAGAATCTACTACTTTGTTCAGTAAAAGAGTGTCATAAAATGATTTCCTGCGTTTATGAAGAAGGTTACTGATATGATCACGCCAATTAAGACTAGATATAGTTTACTCCAAGAAATTTGGCTGAATCTTGCATATCTGTTGGCAAATATTAGCTACCATTTGGTGGAGGGTTCTTATTTTTTAAATGAAAATTTATTATTTGAGGTTTGTCATAGTTGGTTTTGAGGCAGTTTGTAGAGAACCAAATCATTTGATTGTCGTAAGGTTTGATAAAAAGTATTTACCAGTTGCTGTTTACTTTTGTAATGAAGAACTATAGAAGTGTCATTATCAAACTTGATAATTTAGGCTCTGTCAGAGCCATAAGATAAATAATGTGTTTATTCCAAGAATAACAGAGATCCCAATACCGAACCCTGAGGCACTCCATCAGATACATTTACAAAATTGCCTAGTGTGCTAGCATTAATTAAAAGTTTTTGAGTTTGGTTTGTATTGTATTGGACGAAATGTACCGCATAGGTCCAATTTTCCTCACGTCATAATCGAGCCGTGTCCACCGACAGCAGACTTACATTGTATTGAACAATTTGAACCTCCATGAGGGGCCTTTTTCAATGAGGGCAGTAGAAAAACGTGTGTTCCGAGTCGTCGGGAGTGCCTGGAAAGTACGACAGGAAAAATCCATGTTCTATCAGAAGATTATTAAAAACCTGACTTTTTTTGATTGAGCTCAATTTAATTGACATTGTGGTAGAATATAATAGTCGTGGTAACTTAATATATATACCCAAATGCTACGCTATACTACACTGTAAAAGAATTTATAGAGGAACACACATAAACATAACATAAAACATGGAAATCCAAGAAAATTTAAGAATTGACTCTCCGTTAGAACTTTTTCGGTGAAGACACCGGAAGTAGGAAGTAAATATGTTAGTAAGTATATATACTTCTTAAATCTGGATCTAATATGTTTTGTGTATATTTGGACATATTATATCATTGAATATACTGAAAAAATAAAAAAAACACATTGACTTTCTAAGAAACACAAGAAAACAAAAGAAAAAAACAAGTCATTAAAAATAATGCCTTTATGAATTTGTAATGAAGGTTTGCTTTTCATAAAAATGAAGTATGTGCCCCACATAAAACTCAATATGGACGTTTTGTATGACAATGTGACTGCCAAAGCTGAAATGGGTGGAGTCGAGATGAGTAATGACCTGTTCCGGAACTGTCTTTTATGTTTAACCGTCCCACAAATACCCTTAAGCTTACTTGGTTTGCAATTGAAAGAAAGAAGGTAAACAGTTTGATTTCTTGGAGTAAACTATATCTAGTCTTACTTGGCATGATCATATCAGTAACCTTCTTCATAAGGCACAGAAATATAGTTATTATATTACTATCACTTCATTATCTAATTAAAAACATAGTACCGGAGGCCGATTGTAAAGCAATATAAAGGGAAAGCATAAGCATACTCCAAGTAAATTGGAATTTAACAAATTTTAATCTTGGATATTTTTTTTTATATTTGGAATTTTGGAAACTTGGGAATTTAGGAATCAGAAAATTTACAAATTTGATAACTTAGAAACATGGAAACATAACAACCTGAAACTTTGGAATTGAGCAATTAGGGTTTTTTATATTTTGGGTAATTCGAACCTTCTCTGTGCACCCCCGGAAAGGTTTTTTTTCAAAATGTAGGAAATAAAGCCCTGATTCGGAAAATGATAGTTATTCCCGCGCAAAACGTCGGAAAACCAAGGAAAAGTGGAACAACGGAAATGTATTTTTTACGCCGTAATCGGTCACGTGGGCTTGCACGTACTCACATTAAACGGTAAAGCGAGCTGAACAACGTCGGGAAACGGAAATATAACTAAGTTACGGCAGGAAAATCGTTGGTTTAGTTGCGTTGGGTTAGGTAAGGTGGGGTTTGATTAGGTTGGGATGGGTAAGGTTTGGTTAGGTAAGTTAGGATGGGTTGGGTTAGATTACTAACAATACCTATGTTATTGATAACCCAACCTAACCTAACCTAACCTAACCCAACCTAACCTAACTCAACATAACCTAACATAACCAACGCTTTTCCGGTCGTATCTTAACTTGGTTATTTTTCAGTTTTCAACGCTTTTCCGGATCCATTGGATCTCGAAAATTACTCACATACTCTTGTCCCGCTTGCTCCACCGGTTAATTTGAGTACGCACATGACATATTTCCGCGAAAATGTAGTATTTTCCGTTTTTCGGACGGTGTTGGGAACATTTTGCGTGGGAAAACTATGATTTTCAGAATCAGTGCGTTATTTCCTACATTTTGAATAAAGAAAATTTAGTTTTTCCGAGGGTGAACTGAAAAGGTAAGAATAACCATATTTTGGAATTATGAAATTGGTACTTTGCAGTTTTTAATTGGCGAAAACAAGGCAGAAACTTGAAAACCTTAAGATTTGGAAGTTGGAAATATATAAATCTTGTAATTCTGGAAATTTGAATGCTTTGAAAACAGGACTTTAGACTTTGAAAATTAAGAATTGTTTGCTAAAATAACCTTTTAAACAAATATGACTGCTTGAAATAAATTACGTAATCCGTAAAAATGTATACTACTAAACCTACTTCCGCTTATAGTTTTTCCACAAAATTATTTTTGCAGCCATTACAATAAGAAAAATAACGCCAACTTTCCAAGAGACGATTAACAATTAATTACTAGAACGTTTTAACAATCAATTCAAAATTAATGTATTTTAAGAGCCAAATCTATATACCTATATGTACGACTGTGTAAAAGTTTAAACGTAACCATAACATTGTTCGTACCTGCACTTCTTTGGAGTTGAGGGATTCACTTTCAAAAATTAAAACTTTACCACAAAATGTTTACCATTAGTAAAATTTTTACTACAAGCATTATTAATTCATGCCGTTAGCAATATTTGAATAGTGAGGTTTCTGATTACTATTTTCTTATTTCAGTTATAATAAACTGAATTTATAGAATAATAATTGATGATTTTTTTATCGTTATTTATGAAAAAAGCTTGATCGTAAAAACAGCCTTATTTGTGATTCAAATTACTTTAAAAATTATTTGTTATTTTTGTGAATTCATTTAATTATCTCTTTTAATATTGAAAAGTTTGTTAGATCGGTTTTACTCTGTATTTCCCAAAACATAGAGTGTAAAGTTTTTTTTATTTTTTTTATGAAAGTTACTTTAAAGATTATTGTTTAGAGTTATAGAAAATGGAAAGTGATGTTTAGACTAATTAAAGTCTTAAGTATTTTACTGTTCAATGTTTATAGTTTTGTTCTCTAGGGATAAGGGGAATAAACGTTAAGATTATATGTTTTAGAGCGTGCAATCTAAAACATTTGTTGGTTTTGTTGGGACTAGAGATGAGGGAAATGAACAAATAGTTTTAAGTTTTAGCTGATCGATTTTTATCTACCTCTGTCGATAGTCGTTTCATCTAACCAAAATAAATATTGTTGAATTATGAACATGAATCTTCTAGCTAGTTAGAACATAAAGTTAGTTGAACATTAATTTATAAACATTGTCACATTCGTCAATTTTGACTATACTAACTCGGCGCTTCCCTTCTATCACCGACGAGTCTTAAATCAAGTTTAACCTTTAACCTGTTGCCATGACAACCTTGTTTTCATCGGTTGGCAAATCCAATGTTCGGCATACGGTAAACTTAGATGAAGGATTTTTTAAAGCTATGTTATTCTAACGTCTTTTTCTGATCGAATCACTAATGTCACATTAATATAAGTTTTGCACTAAGCTGGCATAGCTTGGTGACAAGGTAACCAATATTACATGTATTACCAATATTTACCTGCAAATAGGTTTTATTAATGAAAACATTTAATGTTACGTTTGGATTTTTCTAGGATGATCATCTGACCGCGTTGATTATTAAAGAGGATCCTCAAAAACAACCTCTGCAAATAAGCACTATTCCCTTAAACATCTACCCTTTAAAGCAAGTAATAATTTTTGCTATCAGACTGGTAATTCGCATTTTCAAAACGGTAGGTTTTACGTAGTCGTAAATCGACTCATAGTTTATTGCATGAGTTAATCAACTGCTCAAGACCTGGTTCATCTGTATTTGTTTCATCGCATGTTATTTTGTGGTTGTAGAAGCCAGTCAAAATAAAACCAAGCTGGGGGCTCGTTTTGCTTCTAAAATCGTGATTCCTCCGCTTTTAAATATTTGATCTAATTGACCTTAGTGTTGTTTGATAGATGATTTTAAATGCCAAGTTTAAATATTAATTAATTTGTTTTACGAAACCTGCAATTTATTAGTATTTTAAGTTACGAATATTAAAATTGCCACCATAAAATAAAATAAAAAAATATTGTAATGAATTGATTTGCGAACAGCTTAAGGCTTTCTAAAATATTGTATAAAATAGAATTGTCGTAGATTAAATGGTTTTTGATACTTGAAACTAAAGCATAATAAAACTAAAATGCAAATATCTCACTAAAAATGTCTTCTAGCTAATTTCCCTATGGGGAAGTACCTAGCTATTACCGTAGGTCTCATGGTAAGACCTAGGCCCGGGACCGATTTGCTTTTTCATTTTAATGTCCCCAGAGGCCAAAAACACCAATTGTTAAATTATGTATATATATATGTGTGTGTGTGTCCATCCAGGTGATAGCTTGAGTAATTTTTGTCCGATTTTGATCAAATTTGGTTTGAAGATGTAAGGAGGGATACACCGAATGGGTTCGCGAACCAGCATACTCGCACCATGGGCAAGGGGTTTAACGGGGTGTTTTATTGGGTAAAAATGGGGGTTGCTCATTTTTTACCCTTAAAACACAAAATTTTTCAATTTTTCTCCAGACCTTTTCAAAGAGCTTGTTTTTGCACGGTGATTGGTTGAAAAAATTCAAAAATTGTTAATTTAAAATTCCCAAGTGTATTCTTGTAGAGAATATCGTAAAATGTTGTAGTTGGCTTGTTTATGGATATATTTTGATCAAACTTGGCGGATTTATTTATTTCATACTAAGCTATTGACATGTGAACAAAAATCACATTTTATTAGTTTCCCTGTAGCAGCTAACCTAGGTACTTGGTTAACATAGGGTAAATGTTAATTTAATAGATTAATTGAAAACAATCCAGACAAATGGAAATTCGCTTAGTCGGCAGGTTTGCTTCAACGTGGGTATTTATTTTTTTATTTTAGTTTTATTTCAACCTATAGAAGCAATTTATGAATTCCTAATCTATATATTAATATTACTTACTTATTGGACACACTCTATACGTTTATAAATGGATTAAGCTGACAAAGTATCAAGTGTCCGTGTCTAAGGACAATGACCCAGCATAGCATTTCCTCTCTCGAGAGAAATTATAGAAAGTAGCCAGTTTTGCTACAAATGACACTCACATTTTCTGCCACGTTTGTCATGTATTTCCCAAGCGGCCGTTGTCACAACATGAAGAGGACAACATCTTTGCACGGACATCAGTATTATCATTTTATTACAGCATCAATATTATCCCCGATATTATTGTGCATGTTTTAAAAGTTTGATTTGTATCAGTTACAAAGTACAACGATTTTCATGCGATGTAACCTTGTCTGCGAGGTATTTGTTGAAACATGGCCAAAGTAAAATATACTATCGTTGCTCCTAGTCTCTTTAGAGGATCTGAATAAGCTATAGATATTAATTGTATGATGAGTAATTCTGAATAATTAATTGTATTGAGTTATATATACAGTGTGGTCCAAAAAGACCTGATATTTAAACATTAATCTTTATCTACAAAATTGTAACAACATGGTAACATTTACATTTGTAAAGATAGAAAAACTCAAAAAGTTTTTAGTGAAATTCGATAAATCTCAATATGGCCACCGTTTAAGGTTCTGCCAGCGATACCCATGCAATGTTAATTCCATCCCCGAGAAATGCAGCAAAGGTGTGAGATGTGCTAAGGTTTTATTTGCGTGGCAGAGCCTCCAATGGGGGTTATATTGAGAATTATTGAATATCACCAAATTCTTTTTGAGTTTTTCTATCTATACATATGTAAATCTTACCATGTAGTTAAAATGTTTTAAATGAAATTTTATGTTAAAACTAGCTGGCCCGACGGACGTCGTCCTGTCCTAATGTGGTTTTATGTCAAATGCTCGTTCATTTTCAAGATGAGCTCGTTCTCATGACTCAATCACGTCCTGGTTGAAGTTCGTTAACAAGTATAAACCACTTGAAAGATGAATGATTGTAGCCAAATAATGACATAATGACCCTGAGCTACCCATCCGCCCAAACACGTTCTCCCAAAAGCCATCTAAACGCAGCTACCCCGCAAGAGATGAAGACTCCTTAGATCATTATCTCCTTATGCATTATCCGTAAAATACATTCTTTGAACTACATAAGGCAAACGTTTTAAGTTAGTCTGGTGAAAGTGGTCACATAAAAAAACAAAGGTTTTTACTCTGAAATCAAATAATCTTTTTATTGTGGGGTTACGTTAAGGAACTTACAACACGTTGAACTGAACCAACCTAAATAACTAAAATTTCTAATGAAAAAGTAACAAATAATTAACGATTATAAACGGCCAATAATAAAGTTGATTTAGATAAAGGTATATTCTGTTATACATCGGAATGTAAAACAAATTTAAATTGATTTGAGATATACAACTTTATTAAAAAGGAAAATAAATTGTTTACGAAACTGAACGGTAAACTTACCTTGAAATGAGTATATAATAATAATCCAAAGTAGACCATACAAAATTGATTAATAAAACAAATTCTACAATATTCAACAATATTGCACAAATATCTTAATATTCAAAATACTGTAGTTATTAAAGGTTTAGCGCAGTTCGAAATAATCGAGATTAACAAATTTGAGAGGTAATTCATCCGAAAACGATTGACAGTTTTGAGGCGGGAGATAAATTACGTAATATTTGATCGAAGATGAAAAGTTTAGAATGTAATTAGCAGTTTGCTACACTTTCTTCAACTTTTACTCGTTTTATGGATAATATCAAGTTCAACAGTAAAATGTAATTTCATTGTAGTAGTACAAAGTAAGTTAACGGTACAAAGTTTTCTTTTCGCTAAACAACTCCTAATGGCTTAAGTTACAAAATACATTGTTTTAAATTCTTAGTCTATTATCATTAACAAATTATTCTTTTGTATATAAAAGAAAATTTCCTGAATTGGTTACTCAGAGAGAAATGATAGGTCTACCGTAGATTAGGTAAAAGTAGTAACATTTTTAAGATTCTTTTTAAAAGCTTACTCAAACCCTTAATTTAACAACTAAAATAATTTTTATAAAACGAAAATATCCTCAAGAAATATAAAGACCTCATGGAAAAAAACATTACAAAATAATAAAGTATGATATATGATTATAGTATTTATTATATTATATTATATGATTATGTTATTACATACGATTTTGTGTGAAATTTCAGCATTCCAAAGTGTGGTATAAAAAAAACAAGCAAAATCATAATTTATCTACGTTAACTGCATTAGAATAATTTAATCTAATGAAACCCACGCTGTAACACGACAAAGAAAAAATAAATATATAATTTAAAAACTAAAACATTAATCGCATTTACTTAGCGTTAAATCAACAAGCAATGTTCCAGTTACGATTGCATATTCATTGTTAACACATTTACATTACGGATATTTAATCTTAAATCAGTGCTAAGTTGATAGCTCCAACCCATGGATCTATATATTACAGCATATGGAGATATAACACCCACTAGCAGTTAGTCGGGTTTAGACCCTGCAATATTTGGTACTTAACGATACAAGATTTTTCAATTTCAATATGTTATTTAAAAAAAATTATAATTTTATCAGTTTTTATGTAAAAAAGGTTATAAAATGTGTTATAGGCCTATTAAGAATTTAGTTTTTCAATCTTTGAAAATGAAACATGTAATGATGTAAACTAAAAAATGTTGGCCTTTTAGCAGTTTCAAGTTTCCATAGAAAGTCTGTGTGAAAGCATTTCAATAAATTTAAATCCTCCTAAATTTGCGTAGGTACCAATAATTGTTATTCCCCAACTAAGGAATATACCATGTATCTCCAAGAGGCATACTATTAAAAAAGAATACACTACCAACTCTATATTAGTTTGCAATTTCAATTCTATAACGTAAAACAGTGTCGCTGACAGGAGATACGTTACCACGTCAGACTCACATTTTATATTTCATCCCTTATTTAATTGTCAGTCCTGTAAGAAATCATATTTCACTGGAGATCATTTACAAGTATTTAAGTGAATCGTGTTATTGTACCAATTTTTTTTATAAATAACACCAGTTCGTATACAAAATATTATTTTGGAATAAATCATTACTTCAAAGGCCAATATGAAACGCAAAAAAATATTACAAATAACCTTTTTTTATTCCCTTATTAAAAACGTTCATAGGCATTACAATCCTAAAATATGCCATTGAATTGTCTCAGGGCATAGAGTGATTGGGAATAAAGATAAAATGATATTATTTGATCAACAAAGTAATTTTAATGTATACAATCAACGAAGTTTTAATGTAATAATAATCTCGGTTGTATTTAAGATTGAACCATTTATACATTACACAATGGCGGATTTCATCAACAACACCTTTCGTTTTATGTCATGCAGCTACAAATATTGTGGCAGATTAACCACAGGTCAGTAACCGTTCCATTTTAATTCATATTAGTAATGTAGGCCTTAATAATATTTAATAAGAAGTGCATTTACGTAAATTAAAAGACTGTCAATGAACAATTATATATACATGTTAACGATTTAAAAGTTAAACGTTGCTGTTTAACTCCTGATTTAAGTTGCTGTTTGAGAGAAAATTAAACTGCCGTTGAGAAAATGTAAACAGACTAAAAGCAAAGGACTTTTCACACCACTACTATGTTTTTACGGACTTCCCTCGGAAGGATTTCCGGAAAACAGTTGTTTGTTGCCTGCATAATCAAACGGGATTTGATTACGTACTACTTTAGCGTAATGCATTTTAACGGACACCAGCTCGTCATAATATTGTCATATCTTTTTCATTTAATAAATACCTTAGGCATTTTTATAAACTTAACCACAAGAATTAGCAGCGTAGCAAAACTTACAAACTACATCAATAGTTATTTGTGTAACTAGTGGGCAAGGACAGTTTGCACTCGTGTTACACATTATATTTTTTCCTACAGTTACTATAAGTCATATAAATAATTAGTCTTTCAAACAATGTACAACACGTTTTAAGGTGGTGTTAAATTCAAACATTAAACGAAATGAGAAACGCTGCACCAGCTGATCGTAGTCTTAATATCTTGAAGTGTTGCCAACTTATTTTCAAGCATACACGTATTACATGCCTCATATAAGCACGCTGTTTTGTGTTGTTTGGTTAGAATACTGGTAAGCGAAACAAAAATAAAAAAATAAATAACATATATCCTAGGATCTTCACCATAAAGTGACTGTTGGAGCAATATGGAAATTGTTTGTTTTTCTTAAATCATGTTTTTTACAGTTATAACTGGAATAGCTGTACTTAAAAGGAAGAAAATAAAATGCTTAATCATATTTTTTTAAAGCTAAGGTTTTAAAACAGTTTTGTACCCATTTGCTAATCTCTAGTACAAAAAAAAGTGTCTGTAGGTTTATTTTTAACCTTTTTTGGGAAAATCAAAATTTCTTAGTTTTAATCAATTTAAATAGCAATTCTGAAGCTTTGAGCTCACCAAAAGCTTATTCTTACATACAATTTAACGGACAATATTATGGTAGTGTCAAAGTTAAAAAAATTTATGATACTACTAGAGGAATTTAAAGATGTTGTGTAAATGTACAGGTAAAACAAATCTAGATAATGTTTCTGCAAGTGGGAGTATGGAATATATTTGATTAAACTGAGGATTTGAGTCACACTTGTGTTGCTTTACCACCCGAAAAAAAATTTAACGCTAGGTCCAGACCACTATATAAACTTGAACAGATGGTGTTTTTGGCCTCTAAGGATCTTATAGCGAGACGGCAAATCGGTTCCTGGTCCAGGTCTTATTACGAGACCTGCGGTAATAGCTTATTCCCTACATGAGAAATTCGCTTACACGCATTTGTCATTAAACTTACAAATCGCGTTTATGGGAACAATTTTCACTCATAAATTCCAACTTTAGACATGTCTTTTAGCTAAAATCACGAACAAAGTTTCATAAAATGTAGTGAAATATTCTAATGACAGTTAAGTGTTTACAGAAGGAAACATAGCATCTCAGAGAAGTTATGAGTAGTCATTGTTAAGTCATCAAAATGGTAGGAACTTATTAACGATTTCCCAGTTTTCTATTGTTAAGAGTGTAATAGTGAAAAACATTGTACGTCACTCGTCCAAAAAGTGTTTACTGGACTCGTATGGTAATCTCGTACTCGACGAAACACTCTTCCGGTAAACACCTATTCTCCAGACTAGCAACGTAATATACTATTAATATCCTACTGAGCTTCTGTCTTAAATGTATATAGATAAGCCCTTCATAAATATTTACTGAACGAAATATATCCAGCAGGTTGTAGGTAGGTAAGCATCAAGATGATAAACAGGTCTTGTTGAAGCGCCTGCTACGCTACAATTATGATAAGCGTTGTGCGTTAGTGTATCTTACATTTAATGTTTACCTCCAGAAATGTATGGGGGACTTAGCATGGCAATACAGCGAAAATGACACACCAGATTTGCCTCTAATAGGATTATATTAACCTCATGTAAATTAATAGCTCTATTGTCGTTGTTTTTATTTTTATTTTTTATTTTTAAATTTTAGATTTTTATTTTTTTAGTTTTTTTTTATCCATTGATTTGAAGTAATAAAAAAATTTAAACAAAGGTATAGTTTCAGGAAAATTTTCAGGAGGGCCTTTTTAGTGAAAGTTTTATCCTAAACATTGATCTACTTTCTGTGTATGTACCGATTTTATAAGTTTTTTGGAACTAAAAGCGAATAATACAGGTTAGTTAGTCGTGTGGGAATCGAAAATTAACACTCAGATTTAATGGAACGTTGTAGGTAGAGAGGATTAGTAAGTGAATAATTCGATTACCACGCTGCGATTCCTCAAAGCTAAGAGTCAGTGGTTCAATGGTCGTTGGTTCAGTCAGTAAGTCAAAAGACTACAACAGACTACGAATCGGTATCGCATCCCGGAGCCAGCACTAACATTTACCAATAAAGTTCATTCTCGTAGTGTTTAGGTTCTACCTTTGCTTGATTCGTTCAACGTACAGGCGTGAGACTTAGGTGGACGGGCAAATCGCAATAAAACAAGAGCACACCAACCTCTGAAAAATCCATGAAAAAGGTGACCGAAAATACCACTCTATGCCTAGTGGAGACTTAGGACTTCCTTAAAGACGCGGAGACTAACTTATCTTAACATAATGATTAGCACTGGGTGGATATTGTTACAATAGTGACAAGGTTTACTAACAACCCATGAATATTAGAAATACATTCGAGACTGATAACAGCTATGTGTTCATTTTATATTGATTTAGTTTAACTAAACGAGAACGAGGGAAGTGTAAAAACAAGTTACTGTTGATAAGATGCTGGTTACCTTCTACAGCCGTCAGTGGCATTGATGCAACGCATAGCTAA
Organism: Macrosteles quadrilineatus; assembly: GCF_028750875.1. Lineage (NCBI taxonomy): Eukaryota > Metazoa > Arthropoda > Insecta > Hemiptera > Cicadellidae > Macrosteles > Macrosteles quadrilineatus. The sequence goes on from NW_026542594.1 coordinate 14,758,772, forward strand.
AGAAAAAGTGAATTTCCCACCATTTACAGCAAGTGGTCCTTATCAAATCAACTGTTAAGGATGAAGGATAGCTTTATCTGGCAGAATATTGTGTATGCCTATGTAAATAATGTCTTTCCCATGCAAATTGTGTATGCCTATGTAAGTAGAATAAGCCTGATTACAAATACTTTTTCCTACAGTCACCCGACAAAGTTGGCTTCCTTGTACTGTTTATAGTACAGAAAGCTGCTAATTGCTACATATTTATACTTTGCCGTACGGTTTATTCTTTGCCGTACGGTTTATACTTTGCCACACATCAGGATTCCAACGAAACAACACAAAACAGCGTGGTTCTATTATGCACGTAATCCGTGTACGCTTGGAAATAGATTGGCAACACTTAAAGATAATAATACTATGATCAGCTGATTGACTATTATAACTACGATTTAACCTGTCATTTCGTGTTTATCGTTTCGGTATTTCTGAACTTTCTGGACTTTTCTTTTAAATGTTTTTAAAACGTTCCTACGATCTTAATAAGCAAGAAAACACCTTTAAAGCATTTTTTTTGGCGCGGAAACCACTTCAAATTACAAAACCATACGGAACTATATTCTCAAAACGCGGAGCACAATTCTTCGCCGAGGAAAAATAGCGGAGTGATACGGACCGGCTACTACTTTCTCTAGGGCACCTATTTGTGTTGCCAGCTGAACCTAAAAAGGTGTTGTATAGTGTTTGAAAAACTAATTATTTATATGCTTTACAGTGACTGTAGGAAAAATATAATGTGTAACACGAGTGCAAAATGCCTTTATTGCACTCGAAATCATTCCGCACTCGCCTGCGACTCGTGTGCAGCAAAGTGCCACTTTGCCCACTAGTTACACAAATAACTATTTCAGTCTCTAAAACTACTTTACACATCTATATAAAATCCAATGTATGTTTGTTTGTTTGACCTTAATGGACTCCGAAACTGTTATGTATCAAGAAATAAGTCCATATGTTTTATTTATAACATCTGTCAGATGACTGTTTACATTATTATGTTTTGTTTACTTTTTAGTTTAGTCTGATTTGTGAGTTCAATAAATTCAGTTGTGTTAATTATGTTTTAATTTACTAAACTGGCGACGAGGATAATTGGATAATGGATCTCAATAAGCCTGATCGTTTTGACCCCCATACAAATCCTGCAAGTGTCGCACAGCGTTGGGGTACATGGATTAAGCAATTTGAGAGGTATGCTTTAGCTGCAGACATTACCAGTGATGTAAGGAAAACTGCACTAGTACTTAATCTAGCTGGTGAGGAAGTGGCTTACATTTTTGACAGTTTACCACAACCTAATGAAATAACGTACAAAAATGTTATAAAACTATTAACTGACTATTTCGCTCCTACCAAAAATGTCCTTTTTGAAATATTTAATTTTAGGAAGTGTCATCAAGCAGAATCAGAGTCGTTTAACTCTTTCTATTCTCGACTAAGAACATTAGCTGTGAACTGTGAATTCAAAGACTTGGATAGGGAATTAATTATGCAAATTTTGATTGGATCTAGAAGTGATGAGTTAAGGAATAAAATTTTGAAAGAACCTACTATTAAACTTCAGGATGTTGTTATTGCAGCTAAGTCAAATGAATTATTTCAAACTCAAAGTAAGGAACTTTCTTTCAGTAGCTCAAGTTTTGCTAATGCACATAAAATTGACCATTCAAACAGGAAATTTGTTGCATTTAACAACAATCCAGCTCACTCTGTTACACCTAATGTTTGTCTTGGTTGTGGACTAAGACATTTTAGAAGGGATTGTCCCCATCTTCAGACTACTTGTAATATTTGCAAGAAAATTGGGCATCTAGCACGAGTTTGTAAAGGAGAGGGAAACCACGCCCCAAAGAATATTTTAGCCAAAAACACGGATCAAAGGGACAGCGGGCTCATGAAGTTTTGTCAGAGGAAACCAATTATGAACAAGAAGAAACGTTTCCACCTCAATCAAATAACGAAACAACTCAATACGTCCAGGAAGTTAACTGCACTAAAGTACCGGAACTGTATACCACTGTCAACATAAATAATCACAAAGTTCTAATGGAAGTTGATACTGGTGCAGGTGTTTCTATCATAGGAGGAGAACTATGGAATACAATTTCTCATAAAAACTGTAAACTACAACCTTCTCCTTGGAAACTCAAGGATTACAGTGGTAAACCTGTAAGTGTTTTAGGTCAGACTAATGTTTATGTGAAATACGGTAAGTTCAATGGTTTCCTTCCGTTAGTCATAACTGAAGGTAATAGAAATAGTTTATTGGGGCGTAATTGGCTAAAAAGTCTTAACATTGAAGTAAACGGAGTACTTTCAATCAACTGTCATGAATCTGAAGTTCTTAATAAAGCTCAGCTGGATGTTCAACATCTGAAAAGTGAATTTTCCGATGTATTTTCAAACTCTTTAGGGTGCTATAAAGGACCTCCGATCGAACTGAAAATTGACCAGAATTATAACCCAATTCACTTAAGAGCGCGCCCTTTACCTTATGCATTGCAGGCCCCAGTAGAAGAAGAGCTGAATAAGTTAGTTAATCAGGGAGTGTTAGAACCTGTTCAGGTATCGGATTGGGCCACACCAATTGTTGTTTCCGTAAAAAGCAATGGTAAAATACGAATTTGCGGTGATTATAAGGCAACGTTAAACAAAGCTATCCAAGATCATCTGACCCTATTCCACCAATCTCTCAGCTCTTAGCAAACTTAAACCAAGGGAAATATTTTGCTAAGTTAGATTTAGCCCAAGCTTATCAACAACTGGTTGTTGACGAGAAGTCGGCACTAGCTCAGACACTAATTACACACAAGGGTGCTTTTAAACCAAAAAGACTACAATTCGGTATTAGCTCAGCTCCATCTATATTTCAACATTTTATTGAGGGTTTGCTTACGGGCTTGGACAATGTAATCCCTTACTTTGATGATATTTTGGTTAAAGCAGGAACAATACACGAATTGATTACCACATTAAGACAAGTATTCACTCGTTTTAGAGATGCAGGGATTACACTCCAAAGCGAAAAGTGTTCTTTGTTATCTACATCAGTTGACTTCTTGGGATTTGTTGTGAGCTCTGACGGAATTCGTCCTAACCCGGACAAAGTCAAATCCATTCAAGATGCTCCTGAGCCGACTAACAAGGAACAACTGCAGGCATTTTTAGGTTTACTTAATTTCTATCACTGTTTTTTACCCAACAAAGCCAATGTTGCAGAACCTTTACATCGCTTATTGGACAAAAATGTTAAATGGCGGTGGGAGGAAAAACATAAACTTGCTTTCAATGCTTCAAAGAAGCTCCTTTCTTCCGATAGTATACTGGCTCATTACAATCCCTCCAGCTATCTTATACTAACTTGTGATGCATCTCCTTATGGTATTGGTTGTGTGCTTAGTCAGGTTCGAGGGGAAAAGGAAGTTCCAATTGCGTTTTATTCCAGGACAATGAGTCAGTCAGAACGAAGATATGCTCAAGTAGATAGGGAAGCACTTTCCATCATTGGAGGGGTTAAAAAATTCCACAATTACTTATATGGGAGGCATTTTGAAATTAGAACAGATCATAAGCCACTTCTGGGTCTTTTCACTGTGGATAAACAAACACCAAACACACTGTCACCTCGAATGATTCGCTGGAGTATCCTTTTAAATGGATATGACTTTGATCTTGTATACAAACCGGGGATTTATATTCCGAATGCTGATGGTTTGAGTCGTCTTCCATGTTCCTCCAATGTTGTTGATCAAGAGATAAATGAAGTCTTGAATGACGTGCTATACATTGAATCCGATGAGGTTAAACCAATCACCGCTAATATAATAGCAAAAGAAACAGAAAAGGATCCACTTCTATCTAAAGTACTATTATGGACTCAACGTGGTTGGCCAACTCATAACTCAGATATCAACCTTACGCCTTTCATTTCTCGTCAAAATTCAATTTCTCAATACAAACAATGTTTACTTTGGGGAACTAGGGTGATCATTCCATCCACTCTCAGGCAACAAGCTCTGAAGCTTCTACACATGGGACATGAGGGCATTGTTCGAACAAAGGCGTTGGCTCGAAGCTATTTCTGGTGGCCAAAACTTGATCAAGACATAGAAAACATAGTGAATTCTTGTCAAGCATGTCAACAAAGTAGTCACAACCCTCCAAGAGCAACAGTTCTTCCCTGGGAGAAAACGAAACAACCCTGGTCTCGTCTCCACATAGATTTCGCTGGGCCCTTCCAAAACAAGTTGTTTTTGATTGTTGTCGATTCTTTCAGCAAATGGTTAGAAGTTGTTTTGGTGCCTTCTACAGATTCAATATCAACTATAAAGGTCCTCAGAAGCCTTTTCGCAACACATGGTGTTCCAGACACAATAGTATCTGATAACGGGTCGGCTTTCACTTCACAAGAATTTCGATCGTTTAATGAAAGCAATGGCATCCGCCACGTCGTGGTTGCACCATACCATCCGTCATCGAATGGTCAGGCAGAAAGGATGGTCCAAACGACAAAAAATTCTTTGCGACGAATACTTCAAGGAGATTGGCAAAAAAGATTGGCTCAGTTCCTAATATCATCTCATATAGCGCCAAATTGTTCTACTAATATGTCACCGAGTGAACTGCTGTTCGGAAGGCGTATTAGAACCATCTTAGACAGAGTTCACCCAGATTATTCTTCAAGTGACAAAGAAGAGAAAATCTTGGATAAAGCGCTTCACGATTACCAACAGTCACCTCAGAGGAAATTTAAAGAAAATGACTCCGTATTTGCAAGAAACTATAATCAGCGAGGACCAAAGTGGATTCCTGCTAAAGTCACTAGAATAACCGGGCCACTGAGCTACCATTTGATAACAAAAGAAGGCATTGAAATACGACGTCATATTGACCAATTGAGACCTCGCTCAGAAACATCAAAAGCATCTACTAACTCACACTTGGATAATCCTGGATCTCCAGTAAACCCACCATTCCACCCACTACTCCAGAATCCTATTCAAATGAGAACACCAGAAGCACATCATATCACTCCAGTGCAACCACCATCAATGGTTCGCAATCCTATTATGATGAGAACACCAGACGTACAACCAATGCGACCATCAGTGATGCAACAATCTCGCAATTCCTTTAGTGGTATAGAAGGTTCAATTAACCCTCATCAAGAAGATGCTGGTTTCAACGTTTCTGGTTTAATTCAAGACTCCACTAGCATGAGCACGAGTCCACAACCTGTTCGGTCACGTGTCTCTAGATCAAACTCCCAAAACACTTCAATGAGCATGAGTCCTCGACCTGTTCGTATCCGTCGACCACCGGCATATCTGAAGGACTACCTAACGGGGGGAGGAGTGTTATGTATCAAGAAATAAGTCCATATGTTTTATTTATAACATCTGTCAGATGACTGTTTACATTATTATGTTTTGTTTACTTTTTAGTTTAGTCTGATTTGTGAGTTCAATAAATTCAGTTGTGTTAATTATGTTTTAATTTACTAAAGAAACCGCTCAACGGATTGTAATGAAACTTTCAGGCATTACTAGGCATTATTCAAGGATGGTTTGTGTGAAGTTTGGTGCAAATCCGTCAAAAGGGGCCCAGTGGCTCGGGAGTTTTCCAATGTTAACCTTATGAGTACTCATATTTAAATGGAATTCAAGAATCTTAACAGCTGGTTCAACTAAAGAAATTTGATGCTGTGATGTTCAATAGCATTAAAAATTTAATAGGTTTACCAACAGGGTGCAGCACTATTATTTTTTTAAATTTATGACAACAGCTAATTTGCAACCGAAAGGTGAGTGAGCGCAGCGAACAAGCTCCACCCTAATGGTGTGTGATCGTAGCGAACGAACATCAACCAAGACGTGATTGAGCCATTCAAACGAGCTCATCTTAAAAATGAACGACCATTTGACATAAAACCACATTAGGAAAGGACGACGTCTGTCGGGCCAGCTAGTAGTAAATAAAACAATGATAACGATAAACAAGCACACCTATCCTTATTAATTAGTTTTCCAACAACGGACTTGAAAAAAATCCTGGTACAAGTATTACATTTCCGAAATCCCTTAAAAACTCTATAAATCCCTATTAGGTACAAATGTTGCAAAAAACGATAAAATAACTACATCCGTCATACAGGATAGCTAAACTAATATCAAGCAAATTAAATAAACTTTCAACGCACGATAGTTGTATCAATTACTCATGTAGGATTTACTTCAGCTAGCCTAAGGGAAGATTATGAAGCATGGATAATATAACAGAGCTTTGCGTGGTGTGATGAAGGAATTACAAAGCTTTTATGTTGATTAAAATCATTTCAATATAGTTTTGCTATTTCTGGTTTATTCATATTGAATAGAGGGGTTATTTTTTATATAACCCATCAAAATATACTGTTTTATTTAAATGTTTTATGTACCCAAACGGTACAGAAATGTTGTTATGAAGAAGTTTAAAATGTAATTAATAAATTTTTTCCCCTTGTTACATTTTTAGTAATTTATAGACTAGTGATAGTTTCTACAATTAATTGAGACTGTTAGTCGTATGCATGCGGATGGTGTAATAAAATTGCACAGTAAACAGGAATAGAGTATAAGTAGTTTCGAGCTCTTCATATCTTTTATAAGTATATTGAACTTAAATATGTTAATATTTCAAGAGGAACTGATAATGTTCAACAAAGACAGTTGTGTCTAGACGGCGGTTTCAGCCTAAACACACAACGCATAGACATAGGAAATACATTGCTGTCCGAGTGAATATTGGTTTTAAAAATCACCAGATCTGTTATAATCCCACCACTGGAATGTGTGGTCCACTAAAACACCTTTAGGAGATTATTCAACTATCTGGATAAATATCAATCTTTATTTAGCATGACCAAAATAAACATTTAAAATGCCATTAAATAGAGTTCACCAGGTATTATAAAACCCAACTTTAAATCATTGATCATATGTAGAAGTATATGCGTAAACAGCTTAAATACCATATAAGTAAATAACTTTTATATAGGTTAATAGCTTTTATTACTAAAACGTTTTGAAAATTTAATAAGAATTCAAATGCTTAGCTAAATTGGAGGAAAATAATCTGAGAACTAACCTACTGGGATATCAGTCTATTTGTGTTTACCAATTAAACCTCTAATCCGTTATCTCAATGTGTTAATTGATATACTGTAAATCAATAAAAAGTAACAGCTCTTTGTAACCATGAAATTGATATGCAAAAAATAATTTATCTTTTATAAGCTATTTGCAATAGTTGAGAATCAATGAAGCAATTTGAAGTTGTTTATACAAATATAAATAAATTATTGGTAGCTTTACTTTCTCTCTGGAAGAACACCGCATTATCCTGTAAAATGTCAATTATAAGATTGATTTGAAATAAAAATAGGTTAATTATGTTCTTGTAAATTATATTTCTAAATCGTTAAGTAGTTTTTATGGATTTAATTAATTTAAGAACTTTGCATAAGCTTTATATAAACTTGTTATTCTTTCGCTCTCCCCTAGACTGACGAGTCACAAATTAGTTTAAACTACAGCCTGTTGCTATGGAAACATTCTATTTTTAACTAAAATATAATATTCTGGGTACGGTAAAATTTGATTTATTGAAGACCCATGCCAACATAACGTAACTATGAAGAAAGAACGTTTTATAACAGTTAGAAGTAAAATATATTTTTTTTCAAAACAAATATTACACTTAATTATCCACAATAGCCTATATAGGCCTTTTGTGGATAGTGAATTATGTAAATGAGTTAAAATTAATATTATGAATGTTTTAATGAAGTATACCTTAAGGTTTTGAATACTGAAAATGTGACATCCTGCCCATTTTCTACTGTTTGAAACCAACGTTAAGCTCAATTCGCAGTATCCGAGTTATTTCTCTTCACCTCTTGCTGACCTTGTGACTTCTCTTGCTACGAAAAGATTGTTTAACCCTTGAGATATTTGTAGTTTTTTGATGAGATGTAACTTAACGCATTTGACGTTGATTAATGGAGTTTAAATTAACAATCCTTGCCAAACAGCTATTTTAACGCAATCAAATTACATCCATTCTACCATTCCACTTGTCTAGACCAAACTTTGATTAAACACGCAAAATCTGCAATATTGTTGGTACAACACCCATTTAGCTAGCTACTACGTATTTTTAATGATGAAGTTTGGTGCAGCCTATATATCCAAACTATGATGGATTCAGTAAATATACTAAACTATTATGATAATGTGCTAAGCTGTGCACTAATACTCTTATAACATAGCACAGTTTTAAAAGAGATGATGGTCGAAGGTTATGACCCCGATAAGCATTAGTAAAACATGTGAAGAGAAAAAGTTAACTGAATTCAATAAAACGAATTCCCAACGTCCCATGTTATCTCGAATAACGAATGAAACTCCTGTTTGACATGAGCTCCACAATAATTCCATTCGTATTTACAAACATTAAAGCTCGTATTTTGCTATGTGACAATATAACTCTTTGGTTTACTTTTAATAACGGTAGGCTTTAGGCAAATATTTCAGTTGTGAGAATGTATTAGGCACATGGCGTTCCATTCCAAAACTCACTTATCGATGTTTCTTTCGATCTAGCTGCCATTACTGGATCTGTTGAAAAATCTCTATCGTTTTTTAACTTTGAATCTTTTCACAACTCACTTTTCCATTTCCAATTCAGTGTAGAAGGTCATTCTTCTTTCTAAAACTAACTTATTTTAAGGACGTTGTTGTTCCATAACTCACTCTCTACACCATAGCCAATCAAAATGCTTTATCTTCATAATGTTCAAATGACATTGCTGCCTTTCAAAAACTCTCTCTCTTTCCATCTGGCCAATAACGTTGCTTTAAATTGTCACGTGACTTTAATACTTTTCATTATTGCCATGCCAAAACTCACTCAATAGAATGGTATCATGCCAATACTCACTCTGTGCAGGCGTGTCATGATAATACTCACTCCTTATATATTTTAAAGCTCAATTTCAGACAAACGGCTGATTGGCAATAGAAAATCAATATTTCAATAGGCCCCAGAGGTAATTTGTAACAAATGCCCTAACATTTGAAAAACATAAGAATTACAATCAAAAAGATTTTCCTTTAGTTTGTATAAAATTTGCTAAGCTGCAATAAGTGAGTTTTGGAATAGAACGCCTCAACGTTCGTCTTGAATTGTGTTTTGAATTAAACTCTGAATTGTAATTGTAGGGTTGAAGGGGAGTAAAGAAGTGATAACTATTTTAAATGATAGTAAATAATAGTTTTTATTACAATAAAATTATTAATTGCATAATGGTTGTTATTTAGTGTTGTTAAATGTTTTATTCACATATTTTATAATGAGCACCTCCATTTAGTGTAGAAACAAGTGGATCTGACAATGTGATATATCTTCTGTCAGAACCACGGTTTATACAATTGTACAATTATTCTCCTGGAAGTGGTAAGAGTTGAATGAGTTGGAAAATGCTCCAATTTCGTTTTAGACATGTGTTAAAGCTAACACTTACCTAATAAATATTATTAAATTATATACTTGTTTAATAACGTAAATCTAAAAATCAATGTCCCCCCAGAAAAAAAGCCTAGATACTATGTTCTTAAAATAATCAAACTGCATTATGATAGTAAAAAAATGTCGTTACTGTAATTTTCTAGAGTTACTTTGGCAACGGATATTTTCTCAACATAAAATTCCAACATATGCAGATCATAACGCTTATCTATCTTTCATGCTAACACTAACCACTAAGGAAACCCCTAAGCTAACTATCTAAGAGCCTATAAAATGGTATACCAAAGTAATGTATAAGTAGCTTAGACCTATTACTGACTAGATAATAGTGATGTGTGATTTGGATAAAGATTATTATTTAAAAGAATAGACGCGTTTTTATAACACTCTGAATTGAATTTACTTGATATAACTTACAGGAAAATATTTAAATTGTATACATATTTAAACAACGATATTTTCTATGTAAAGGTCTCATATGCATATACTCGTAATTACATAAAACCGCCATATTTGTTTAACGCTCGGGATGATGCAAACTGTTACACGTTTACTTCAGCTCAACCAAACGAATATCAACTGTGTAAAGCATATAATATCGTACAATATTTGTCAATATACTGATCAAATTATGTAGATCCTAAAAACTCATAAAACGAAAACACATACAGAAAAATAAAGTTCATCGCAGAAAACTAGTAGCCTTAAAAAGTCTAACTAATTTACTAAAATGTTATTGAAACTAATATTTTGTAATGCAGGCTTTTTTTAATTTAGAACCATTGATCCAAAGCCTGTATAGCGTAAATAATATTAGCTAAAATGTATCCAATGTGCTTGTACTTGTATTATTGCTAAATGTACTATTAAAATATAAACTTAAATATTATTGTTGTAAAATGCCATTGTTGAAAATACGAGTATTTTAGACCATTTGCAACAAAAGAATAATATTTTCCTACAGTCACCCGACAAAGTTGGCTTCCTTGTACTGTTTATAGTACAGAAAGCTGCTAATTGCTCCATATTTATACTTTGCCGTACGGTTTATACTTTGCCGCACGGTTTATACTTTGCCGCACATCAGGATTCCAACGAAACAACACAAAACAGCGTGGTTCTATTATGCACGTAATCCGTGTACGCTTGGAAATAGGTTGGCAACACTTAAAGATAATAATACTATGAGCAGCTGATTGACTATTATAACTACGATTTAACCTGTCATTTCGTGTTTATAGATTCGGTATTTCTGAACTTTCTGGACTTTTCTTTTAAACGTTTTTAAAACATCCCTACGATCTTAATAAACAAGAAAATACCATTCAAGCATTTTTTTAGGCGCGGAAACCACTTCAAATTACAAAAACATACGGAACTATATTCTCAAAACGCGGAGCACATTTCTTGCCGAGGAAAAATAGCGGAGTGATACGGACCGCGGGTACTACTTTCTCTAGGGCACCATTTGTGTTGCTAGCTGAACCTAAAAACGTGTTGTATAGTGTTTGAAAGACTAATTATTTATATGCTTTATAGTAACTGTAGGAAAAATATAAGGTGTAACACGAGTGAAAAAGGCCTTTGCTGCACTCGAGATCATTCCGCACTCGCCTGCGGCTCGTGCGTAAACATTGCTCTCGTGTGCAGCAAAGTGCCACTTTCACCACTAGTTACACAAATAACTATTTAATAGTAAAAATCACATTTTTTCCATACATCAGTTGGAAAACCAATTATGAATGTAAAGTACTTCAATTATTTGGGTACCCGAAATGTTATAGAGCTCAACTTCTAATATGGTTTGATTCCAAGCGAGATCGTTTCCAAAACCAGATTCCATGTGTCGTTGGGCGATTAATAAATGATGCTATATAAAATAAGGTCAACATTAAGTAACAAGACCAGGGTGTGTCCCATTCCCTTAAAACAATTAAAAAAGGCCAAAGGCTTAAGTAATTGAATATTTTGTACTTGTAAATTTGAAAATCAAACATGATGTTGCTACTATAAATAGTTACACATAATTTTTCAGGCTCAAAATATATATTTAAATCAATAAAGATTTTTTTAAAAATATTCATAATTTGCCTAGTATAAATTTAAACTAAATTCTTATGAATCTATTTCTTGATTATTCCACTTCCTCATTATTCTCGACTGAAGTACTTAGACGGCAGTTAGTGTCAAGTTAGAGAAACTCTAAGAAAATCGCTTACTCATCCAGAAACGATCGACAGTTTTGAGGCGGAATATAAATTACGTAATATTTTACCGAAAGTTAAAAGTTTATAATTAAAAAGTTAGATTTCAGTCATGGGTCTACAATATTCACCATTAAGTCCACGTAATACATGATGATAAACGATAAATAACCTCGGATAATTAAAAATATTATAGTATAGATCTGTTTATAAACAAAATAGTTAGAAAGTATTTCATATATTTTATATTAAGTTAGGATGCAAATTGCTTTATTTTTTTTAAATATACATAATAGAGATTAAATTATTTAAATTACATTTTAACGATTCTTGTCTAAATTAATGTCCAAATTGTATGTTTTTTACGCTTATTTTGACTTACATCAACGTACCCGAGATAGTAACAGTAGACCTACTTAAAATGTTTATGAATACATTCCCATTAAAATGTTATCAGATAAAATATTCATTAGTCTGTGCATGAGATGTATATTGAAAATCTAAATAACAGTTATTCTACAATATATGTCTTTCGATAAACATATAATAAATAACAAGTTACTTCTTACATATCTTAGATGAAATGTCACGTTACTGATAATGTCCATTGATAACAGAAGTAAAGACATGTTTCTGTAATGCTTTTCTGTGTCTAAAGAAAGTGTTATATACCACTAAGTAAATTAAATTATTGCAGTTTCTAAACAAGATTAGGTTTTCATCAATATTTTTGGTGTACGACTAAACTACTTACGTAACTTCCGTCACAGACTAACAAACTATGTAAATATAGAACAAAGACATCTAAACCATAATTTAAAAGGAGCGATTGTTTTATGTATTATTTGATACTTCTTGACACATGCATTTTCTGACATAGGTATAACAAACCGCACAGAGGACATGAGACAGACCGAAAATATGTAAAATGGATTTTGACATTATGATGGTCAATTTCTTACCACGACATATTTTGAGAGATAAATTATATTTTAAAATAAACTAAAAACAGTATAGGACTATAGGACTTATGTCACTGTGGAATATTAGTGAAATTTAGAAAAGAGTATTACCGTTTTAGACAACATATTATTGGTATAAAATACAGTGTACAATGCACTGTAGTATATTATGTTGTTGATCAAATAATAAACGTGCTTTCTGAATCAATAAGTTAGATTTCCTCAATTAAATTTAAACAAATTAGTGGATCAACACTTAAATATCTAGAAAGCTAGCAAAACAGAAGATATAAGAAATTAGACAAATACATGATACGATGATTCATTATGATAAATTTTATAAGTCGATTTTTTAAGGAATGCGTTTATTCAGTTAATTAGCATTTTATAGCTAAATATTAACATTTTACTTGCTAAGCAAAATTTCTTGTTAAGACAGCGAATCTAAGAAGTATAAAGTTTTGTCGTTTTGACCACTGCATTATAGAAAATTATGAGTATTAATACATTACTTACTTATTATAACAAAATCGTAGTAACTAATATTTTAGCCGTTGTCAGAATCAACAAATTGAAAAGGTTTAGACTCCATATAAAAAATTATTGTTTATCTGAACTAATCTAAAACTCAATCATTATTAAAACTTTTAGCAGAAAGCGGTGATTGGTCAGTGGGTTTGACACTTGATATAATTAACTGACATTGTTTTAGTTCGTTGGTCACACTCCTTCTCATCTGATTTTATTTTTTGAATTTAAGTTAATGTTATAGAATACTTAAGCTAAATACAGTAAAGTGACTTTGGTACCAAGTTACATTTTTAAATAACTATATAGTTTTTTACGTGTTAGTTTATTGTGAACGATTTTGTATTGTAAAGCAGGCTTTAACTTGTTACATAAATACAAAAACTGTGTTTTTGTTAGTTCATGGCTTGTAAAACTACATGTTTCTATTGAAGTACTTTATATCCAATATAATTTTAGTTTGAAAACCTGAATGACCGCAACATTTGGTTTAGAATAGTAAACGTATTTAACTAGTAGGCTATATTACTTAAAGTATGTCGTGTTTTCAACTTCTTTTCAAAGTATGCTTCTTTTTAAGTACTTGTAAGCATATTCATGGTGACGTAATGATGTTTAACGAAAACAAGAATTTTATACAAAGCTATTTATACTGTCATAGAATATTTTTGCATTTATTGCATCTATTATTTGAGAAATTTTTTTGTAAACAACAGGTTTAAATCAATGTATACTTTATCTTGGTGTACTTTTTTGGGTATTACTTAAAAAAAAATAAGTGTAGTTTATGGATTATTTGCAAACATAAAACTAAAATATATGTTGTTATAGATTTGATTTTTAGTTATAATGGGGTGGGGAAATAAAAGCAAAGATAACTCTAAAACAATTAAGTAGTTATTTGAATTTTATTTAATTTTATGGATGAACCATCTTTCGGCGTATCAGGTGTCAACACATTATTTTTAAAACACGATCATTGGTTTTAAAATGATTATGAGTAGAGTAGATGTGGTTAAATCAATCTTTAAATATATTGGGATTCAAAATCTACAATGTCGGGCAATCGACAGCTTAGGTTGTTGAAGGGGAAAACAGAAAGGAGAAGGGAATAATTATAATCAGAGTAAAATAATTACATAGTAGAAGAAATGTTAAATCTTTCAGCAAAGAATTGGTTAAAAAGCAAATAGCACTTTATCAGTTGTGCAAGGTAGTTTTATTACTTATAATCCACTACTGTTAATTTGAAGTACGGGAACACATATTATTTATAACTTCGGTAGGTAAAAATCTTCAAATAGAACTTTTAAAAGGCGAATGTATCTAATTGAGCCAAAATGTACGGTTTGGTTGTAGCCTTTGGGTTTTTAGCTATTTTAACTATTCTAAACGTGGCTCAGATTATTTGTATATTATAAAAATATATTTATTTTAGTAAAAAATATATTCGTACACTGATTAAAAGCGAAAAAGGTAAGCAAAAAGATACAACTTTACGTATTTAACTACGAAATTTACAAAACAGATATGCATGGATTGAGAAAAGACACAGGGATAAGGAAGAACAAAGTTATCTTGCACTCAGGAATTAAACTTGTAGGTATTTCAAATCCAGTATAGTTTTAGTTTTTGTTGATGGTTGTAATCACAATAATATCTTCTCATTTTCCCTCAGCGAAATAAATCCAGCCGGTTGTAGGTAGACATCAAGATGATAAACAGGTCCTGTTGTAGAAGCGCCTGCTACGATTATGATAAGCGTTGTGCGTTAGGCTGTCTTGCACTTACTGATTACCTCCTGTAATGTATGGAGCGGTTAAGCAATACAGTGATGCATTAGATTCACAGACGAATCACAGGTTGTTAAATAACATATTATCAAAGAAATATATAAATAATGAAACACGTAGAACGAAGTGAGCCTTTTTTTAAAAAAAGTATCTTTTAGTGGAGATGGTTTTGAAAGAAAACTAACATTTTATTTACATGACTGACCTATGTTATTGGTTCCCTAAATAGGTGAAAAAGCATTGACCTGGTGATGTTATAACATAATTGAAACAAAATCGGTAATCAGAGAGATTTTAACTCAGGCCACGTGGTAATAGGTCGTTGTATACATCGATTAGAAAAACTGCATTTTCAGAAGGAGATCTGTATTGCATACATATAACTAATATATTTCATTTCTTAGGTCGTATATACATTTGATATTTTATGCTAGCTTAGGTATGCAATAATTCATAAGATTGCCAAAGAATCTCTCTATCAAACACAACATCAGTAACGGTTGGTAATACTGTATCACGATTTCTAGTTGTAAAATTAGGCGTAACCTGGCTCATTTTACAACAACAATCATGATATGGTATTTCAGTAATTTTTTATTCGATCTTTTTGAACTTGGTGTTGTTTGAACGCTAAATAGTAGTGTTCTAGCATTTTTCACAGACATATTTGGCAATTTAAATTACGAAAATTAAAATTTCCGTCATCTTGATATTTTGAATTGGACCAAGTTAATGAGTTTTCTAACAAAATTCTATACAATCATAACATGCATACAATACTTCATAAAGATTGGCATGAACGATCTAAAAATACAAATGTTTTTGTAAAAAAATACAAAATGGCGGATATCTAGTTAACGAGGCAATTTTTGAAGAAATGTCATATTAGATTTTCTCTTTATTTCGACCCGTAGAACCATTTCCCACAGTTTGGCTGTTTACTTTAAGTGACACTCTCTATATCTGATCATGAAGAATATATATTTGTTTAGCTAATGCAGTCTACTCATTTACCAGAAAATGTATGCAAGTCGATATCACCCCATAAACCTTAAAAACAATGCGTGATTGTGTCAAAATTGATTATAGTTTGTCCAAAAAATGACAGAGAGATGCCAACACAAGTCTGAGTTGATAAGCAGACAATTAATGTCAACAACTGTCGTGTTCGAATTGATAACATACAGTGATAAGCGAATGGGAATTTCCCACCCTTGACAGCTGGTGTGTTGTCAAGATTGTTCTGATATTGAAGTCAACCATGCATCGCCTGTCATTGATAAATTATGGCATTATCAGGGGATATAGTATGGATTTTGCTCCGAATATTGTTGAATGTTCTACTCGTAAAATGCATTATACTATAATTTAAACGACATATTGATCCATTTAACATTTTGAAAGGGGTAGTTGTTTAATGTTAAACGCATAGTAAGCGAATTAGAAATAAAACGATTTCTAATTTGTAAATCTTCCCATTAAACCCCGTTACCATGGCCTGATTATGCTGGTTCGCATACGCGTTCAAATAAACGTAGGTTTACACGTTTTTACAAAATTTACTCACAATTCGATCTCTTTTGCCCGAGTTATCGTGCTAACGGGTACATAATATATACAGAATGTCCATAAAAAGGACTTTGGGAAATGAATCCTCATACTAAAAGGAAGAAAAAAGTTTTTGTGAAGGTATGTCCGAAAATGCATATTCACCCAGTTATCCGCCATTTTGTTTTTTATACAAAAATATTTTTATCTGTTGAAGTTTTTCATGCGATGATTATGAAATTTGGAAACCATGTTAACATACACAAGACTAAAATAATAAAGTTGTTCCGATAGTAAATTTCAAAATGGCGGCCGTTTGAATGGTTATAACTTAAATAACTCAAGAACGGCTAATTCTACGGAAAAACGTGAAAGAATACTTTTAAATTCCCTATCAAACGATACCAAGATCAAAAAGATATAACTGAAATATAACGGTTGTTGTGTAAAAATAAGGCAAAGTTAGTCGGGAACCCTTAATTTTACCTGGTCTTACAGCTAAAAATGTTTCTATTTCAGTTATTTTGTATTTGATTTTTTTGAGTTTGGTATCGTTTGATAGGGAATTCAAAATGGTAAAAAAAGTACTCTTGACATTTATTCATATAATTAGCCGTTTTTGAGTTATTTAAGTTATAAAGATTCAAACGGCCGCCATTTTGAAATTTACAATCGGAAAAACTTTATTATTTTTTCTATAACAGGTCTTGTGTATTTTAACATGGTTACAAAATTTCATAACCATCAAATGAAAAAACTTCACAGATAAACATATTTTTGTATAAAAAACAAAATGGTGGATAACTGGGTGAAAATGCATTTTCGGACATACCTTCACGTAAACTTTTTTCTTCTTTTTAGTATGAGAATTCATCTCCCAAAGTTCTGAAACGTTATTATGGACACCCTGTATAATTAATTTCGAACAGGATGTGTTTTTGGACTCTGGGGACATCAAAATGAATAAAGTAAATTTGGTCCCGGAAGTCCCCGGTTCAGGTCTTATTTCATTACGTTTATATAATTACGTTTTATTTAACCTACGGTAATAAATTTTTTTGCTTGACATGTAAAATTCATTAAAAGGCGTTTTATAAGAAAAGATAAAAAACAAAAACGTAATTTGTGGACAAAACCTTCCCCAAACCTCCATGTAATACATATTTACAAACATACTAAAACAAACAATTCGTAGCTTTATTCATGCACACATTAAACATTTAAAATAGTGTTCAAAAAATAGAATTTCCCGAAAAAAATTCTTTATTATTTTATATTCTAAATTTTATTTCATACGTTTATTAAACTGTATTCAAAATTTTATACATTACAAACTCCTGTATGTTGGGTTGTTATACATCTCGAAATGGAGTGATAGGCCCTACTTATAAACTCTACAAACACCCCCTCGGAAAACACCTTTGGAGACTTCCGTGCTAAGATAACCCACGTAAGGTCAAATTAATCGTGTGGCGAAAAGGACAGTAATAAACTGTATAAGCAACACATAAAGTACTTTCTCCTATAATTTTGCCAACAACCGTTATCGTGGGCAAGCAGCGGAAGAAAGCATGGCAATTTATGGGAAAGATCACAAAAGTTACAATTAATTACTTTTGAACCGTAATTGTTACAGCAATTTGGGTTGTCCCTTTTTGTTGAAAGGACTATAACATACTAAACTTTAATAAAAATCGTTCGGGACATTTATATAACCATATAACTAATCAATATATCAATTAAACTAAACATTTATAAAAATCAATTTATCAATAAATTTATTATTTTATGGGGTTTATTTGAAAATATACCATAACGAATAAATATATCAATTAAACTAAAGATCTATCCAAATCAATTTATCAATAAATTTATTATTTTAAGGAGTTTATTTGAAAACATACCATAACACCCACACACAGTCGTCATTTCTAAAACCACTATTTTGGTTTAGAGGGATCCAAAGCTAAATATATCTACACAAAAAAAAAAACAATAATTTATCCATGTACCATCGTTGTATAGGGGGAGGAAATAAAAATGATGGTTTGTGTCCTCTCAAAAATCTAATGCAATAAGGAATATGAACAGGTGATAGTAGACTATTTGAAGCAGAAGCTGTCCTCATGAAGCAATGATGCGTGAAGAGGCCGATACGAGATATCACATCACCACCAGAGCGTTCCTCGGTTCATACTATACAGTATTACAAACAAAAGTTAGACCAAAAACCAAGATTGTTTGTAACCGTCTTAATCATACGCTTAAACATTTATTACTAAGTCTCGAACTGATTTTCATCTAAACACTTAGTACTTTGTTTTTATCGTAGGGTGAATATTTTTTAAACTTATTTCTATAATTAAATTTTTGTTATGGCATTGCATACATTGCTATTTACTTTAATTATATAAATTCAAACTGGCAGAAGTTTAAGATACTTACGTTTGGTCATTCTTTGGCTCGGTTTACTAGTAGAACAGGATTCTTTTGCTTGGTAGGTTACAAAATAAGGTGAAACCAGCACGGGCAGGGATGCAACATGGCACATGGTTATTAACTAGGAGTCAATCCGAATAAATTACCTAATGACATTACGTAACTAAAAAAATCTTTTCATGGCAACTTAACATGTTAAACGTAAATATGATGAAGGTGAATTAAAATCATTTAACAATAAATGGTTAGTGTTACATTATTTATATAGCAATAATAAACATAAAAAAATATTTGGTAAGATTGTTTGAAAAAATTATTGCATTTATAGCATTTAAACACTATTGATTGAGTTTCAGCTTAATCAATTTTTAATTCAATAAAAAGTTTCTGAGATAACTAAACACTAATTTTACGGATAATCGATCATTCATCTGAACAAAACTGCCAGATTTTGTGGACGATGATAAATGGCCAATACTTTTTACTAGTGTAAAAAATTGGTTAAAAATGAAATTTACTCACTTAACTCAAACTAATTGAAATAAGGAGTTTCGGTAGAATGATAATTTACTTGTCAGAGAAACTGAATACTGTCTGAGAAACTTGCTATGCTTAGAGAGTTTTGAACATTTTGATTTAATAACCACAACATTTTTAGGCTATATAAACTAAAAGTATAACAAGTCTACGTCCAATTATGTTGGTAAGAATTCTAGTCTCTTTTGTCCAGATCCGCCAAGTCATTTATAAACATAGAACAACTCTGAAGCCACATTATGAACCCAGTGGTTTCACAGTTATTGATTTCTTACCAATAATTGTTACCCAATGGTGTTTTAATTGCAGAATTGGACTGTTTTCCAGTTAAATAATTTTATAATATAGTTATAATAAGGTAAGGCAATTGTTATAATGTTAATAGACATATAGTTTTTGTTTACATCTATGTAACCTTGGTTCACGTTTATCTATAATGAATCTCGTAATGGAGTGATACTAATTAATTAGGCTCTAAAAACATCCCCTCGGCAAGATGTCACATTAATCCATCTGCAGCTTATATTTAGCGTTTAATGTAATTACATATAACCCTTGAAAGGCTTTGGTAACATACCTTTTATTTTATTTTCCTTTCCTTTTAGTAGAAACGATTCGCTAAAATCTGTCATTTTTATAAATATCACGAGTTAATTAATTATACAGAGTGTCCCGTAAGTAAACCACCAAACTCCGGGAAATGGTTACATGGGTCAAAAACAAAAAGAAAATCAGGAATAATGATTTTCCAAAATCACTTCATAAACCAGATATCCGCCATTTTTTCACAATTTTTTTATCTATGATTTTTTTTTAACGATCATTATGAAATTTGGTATTCATGTTGAGGTAAACCAGACCCACGCTACAAAAAAATACACAAAACCAAATAAAAAATTCGAAATGATAGCTATTTAAACTTTTAATTTAAATTGCAAAGAATGGCTAATTTAAGAAAAAAATTCAAGAACACTTTTTTTTACAAGTTATTATTTCCTATCAAAACATACTAAGTTCAAAAAGATCGAAATAAACCAACTAAAATGTCACGATTTTTAGTTGTAAAACAAGGCAAACCTGACTATATAGCTAAGTCCCATTAAACCTCATTTTACGGCAAAAAATAATTGTGATATTTCAGTTATTTTTTATATGATCTTTTTAAAACTTGGTGTCGTTGGATAGGGCACTTTAAACAGTAAGTAAAAGTGTTCTTGACATTACTTCATAAAATAAGCCATTTTTAATAATTTCAATACCAATAATTTAAATGGCCGCCATTTTTGAATTGGATTGATATAATATTTTACCCTGTCATGGTCTGTCTTACCTCAACATACATACATAGTTTCGCAATTATAGGTTGAAAAAATTCAAAGATATAAATTTGTAGGCGGAAAAATCGCTGATATCTGGTTAACAACGTGATTTTGGAAAAATCTGTTATTCTTGATTTTCTCTTTATTTTGACGCATAGGGCAATTTCCCGGAGTTTTGCTGTTTACTTACGGGTCACCCTGTATATCACTATATGAACATAACTTTAAAATAATCAAGATAATGGAATCATGCAAATGCCAGCGTACGAAAGTTTGAACAAAAAACAGCAACTAGTAAAAAGTAATTTATTAATTCAACCCAAGCATGCTTCCATCCTCTTTGATTTACTGAGCTATGTACTATTCCATTCATGTTGTAACTATACTAAATATTAAACATAAGAAGAACGAATTTTTATTATGATCAAATGAAGTATTTAAATATCACCAATCAATCACAAACAATAACAGAGAAGATGTTGAAATTCAAAACACACTCACGGCAGCAGAAATATTTGAGCTTATTAAAACTTTTAAAACAAACTTCTATCAAAAACCACTAAAACAAAAATGTATGAAACCATAGTGCAACCTGTAGTGCTGTATGGTTCAGAGACTTGATCTTTCACCAAAAAATCCCAAATGGGATTTATAACTTTTAAAAATTAAGTATTGAAAAGGATCTTTGCACCAATAAAAAACGGAGGACTCGTAGAGAATGGTAAAAAATAGGGAGTTTAGGGAATTATATAGGGAACCAGATATTGTAGGAGTGGAAAGAGTAGGAGGTTGAGGTAGCTGTGCCACATTCAACGAAGAGGTGAGAGAGATGGTAGGTAAAGAAAGTGAGAGGAGGTACACTGGAGGACAGGAGACCATTGGGAAGACCAGGATGAGATGGATTGACGAGGTTACAAAGGACCTAAAGAGTATGGGAGCAGACGCGGAGCTGGCAGAAGACAGAGGATCCTGGAGGCACATGGTCGGTAAGGCCAAAGACCGCCTAGGTTTTCAATGGCTACAGGAGTAAGTAAGTAAGTATTTAAATAGGCTTCACACATCATCCGTTTTAAACTATGTACTATGTTTGATAATAGGTAAAATATGTTATTCAACATTACTGGTGTTCTATTCGTAGTTTCCTTTACTAATTACTTGATAATATATACTACTGGTATATGCGATTGTCTAAAGGCTTTATAACATCGCTACTGTAAGTCACATAGCAACCCAATTGTGATACAGGTGATACACCAGAATGTCAGGTGTATCACATAATGACGATAACACTGAGCTTCTGTGTCAGGTAATCTCAAGAGGTAAACATTGAATGTGAAATTCATTAAGACAGGACGCTTATCATTACCTTAGCAGGCAGTTAGTTATAGGTTACTTAAAGGAATATCATTATGTCACGAACACTTTCAAGGTTGGATTAAATACAGTACTGCTTAAGTATACGTTAATTTAAATCAAATCGACTTTGTAAGTGTGAACTAGGATAGTTAACAGTTGTAAAATGTGTAACTTTAATGTATTTATTTGTATCTATTATGTATGTATTTTGGAAGCTGTAGTGGTATGAGTCCATCAAAAAGGCGTCTATGTCAAAAAATAATTTTTATTTAAAACAAAATTGTTGATGTCCTAAAAGCGATTGTTCAACCACCTTTGTCCAAAACTTGTTGAACCACGATTGTCCACCTTACTTTTTGGCTATAATGCTACAGGATAAGAAACTGTTTTTTGAAATTGCATTCTTTTTGGGAAAACAATAAAAAAGTAGTTGAAATGACCGTTAAATGTTACTAAACATGAAATCTCATACTAACAAGAACATACACGAAACATAATTAACCGAACAAAAACATTCTTTAAAATTGTGTTAGCTATATTGTTTGGCTAATGTGCATACAGATAGAAAATTTATAAGTGGATACGCTTAGTTATCGAACGCCTGGCATTGATGATTAGGGCTACAACAAATCAATTTTCAGATTTTAATAATATATTTGTCTGGTATTTAAAGTAAGTGAAAGCCACGATGGGCATCCTTAATCCGATTAAGGTTAAACTCAAACGTGCCTAGTTGCGTGCCAATCTTAAATATATTTTATTAGCCATAAAATAGAAACGGTTAACTATATAAGCACATGTTTTTTTTTATTTCTATGCACCGAAATAATAGTATCGCTAGATTTAAACTAGCCTAAACAACCAATATTATGTGTGTGTATTCAATTAGTTCGACAGTCTAAAGTCGACTGATTGTTTCATAAAACAGAAAGAAACATTTCTAAGGATCTCATTTTTCATTTCCTTTCTTCGGATTGATCGAATAAAGCTCAATACGCAATACAATGGCTTCTTTCAATCAGTCGGCTTCCATTTTTGTATTAGCTAGCAACAGTAAACAAAGTTGAGCTTTATTTCCGTAAATCACTCAAAATATATTCTATGTCCATCGTATCATGACATTAAAAAAAATTAATTTAATTTACCATTAGAGCTTTCAAGTCATTAGCTTTGTAAATACAATTTTGACTGTTAAAGTCCTCCTTTCTATCACAGCAAACTTGAGCTTGTTTTTGCAACTTTTCCAATGGTTTATAAAATAACTTGGATACATCTTGATGTAAATACAATAAAAAGAACTTGATATATTTCAGGTTACTGTAAATAATATAAAATTGTATCAAATTTTAGAAATGTGTGTGTGTGTGTGTGTGTGTGTGTGTGTGTGTATTTAAAAAAAATTCTCAACCACGAATTCCTAAACAGCTCAGTCAATTAGGACAAAAAGCAAGCTCTTTGCACAACTAATTGGGGGAAAACTGGATTTTTCTGATAGACCATGATAAGAAGTACATTTCCCTATAAGTCCCCACTTCTCCCCCTTGTGCTTTCCCCCACACCCACCAAAACTAGAAATATCAGTGTTGCACTTAAATGACCATGGTCAAATAATATGTACGTGTTGCATTTTTTTTATTAGTTTTCTTACAACTTTTGTATTGAACATTTCTTTCAAAAACCAGTATTTAGGGAAATATAAAATTTAAACTTTGTTAAAAGCATTGATTCAGAGTAAACAATTTTGTTTTCTTCTATATATACTTGTAAATAGAACTAATACGCAAACATAGTTCAAACAAAAGTTTTAGTATGTTTTTCAAGGTAAAAAAATATATTATCGGTTAGCAATCGGTGACAGGGTGAAGAGCTGGGAGTCAGCAAAGATAGTGCGTGCGGGCACAGAAAACATAATACTAATGTTTTCTGTGGTGTGGGCTAGTTGAACACCTATGCGCTGCGTCGTCGTATCTATACCAGTCAATAAACGCACAAACTGCATTTTTTCGTAGCTAAATAGTGGAAAGCTGGATTTGTTATATGTAATAGAACCACTTAAGACGTGTATTTTCGAAAAGTCCCCAATTCTCCCCCTCGAGCTTTACCCACCCCCTCCAAACCTGGAAATTGCAGTCGTTACTTTAGTTACGGAAATCTGTATATATACAAAGGTAAATCGACTTACTCCAATACCTCTGATTAAATAGTCAAGCTAGTTTTTTTTAGACGTTTTGCCTTTTTTTGTCTGGACAGTTATTTCAGTATATGAAAAAAACATCAACTATAGCCTAGTGATATTTATTCGAAATAAAGATAATATTGGTGGAGTTTATGCTTAACCTATTCTGTTATTTTTGTTAATATAATTATTTAAATATATAATCTATATATTTAATACGCTACATGTCTTTTCTTGTGGCAACTTATTTGAAAGAACGGCTGGCGTAGATACTTGGTAGATGTGTCTAAAGAAAGATCTTGGTCTGTAGATAAGCCACCAAAAGAGAAACAAGGTAAATTTCCTTTGGGCTCTGCCCCAGTGACCATTAAAATTCCCTTTCCATGTTATTCTAATGGAGAAAAAAATAAGTTTTGTGGCAACTACTTTAAGAGAACGGCTGGGCGTAGTAGCTTGGTAGAGGTGTCTTGGTTTGTAGGTGAGCCATAAAAAGAGAAACGTGGTTAATTCGCTTAGAGCTCTGTCCCAGTGGAGTGCGCATGGTAAATCTTTAATAGTTTGAGCGCAATTAATTTATGATACTATTTTTTATAATTTTATAAATGGAAAATTGTATACAAAGACATTTTTGGAGCATATCAATATCAAAGGAACAGATTAAATTATTGTTTATCGGGTTAGTATATATATAGAAACATTTCATTAGAAACTTTAAATGAGAAATTTGACCTGTTTTTGAATATTTTTTAAGTGTTTTAGATTTTACAATGCCAATCAAATTGGTAGCAGATAAGAGTAGTGAGGATAAATATGACAACCGTTGGTATACAAATGAATTGCAGTGTTTGAAACAAAAATGTATTGAGTTTTTGGATGAATTTAAAATGACAGGAAATAAAACATGCAAAGAGGAATATAAGATAACTAAAATAACATACAGAAAACTTATTTAAGAAGCAAAAGTAAATTAAAACTCAATCAAAATATCTACAGCAACGAATAAGTCGAAAGAAATGTTGAGTGTAATAAATAAAAAAGTTAGTGTCAATAGAAAAAGCAAAAGTAAAAATTCTCTTGACCCTCAATCTTTAAATAACCATTTCTTAGACTCTGTAAACAATTTGATTAATAATTTATCTACATCGAACAAATCTTCTGAGGTCTATATTAATGTGTTGAGGGGTATGGACACAATGGCAGATATTAGTTTTAAATTAAATCCATTTTCTGTTGAACAGGTATTTGAGAAAATTAATAGATTAAGCAGTAGTAGATGTCTAGATGTTTATGGACTAAACTCAGATATTATAAAAATGGCCGCAGTGTATATAGTTGAAGTACTAACTTATTTATTTAATCTTTGTATTGTCGAGGGTATATATCCTGATTGTTTAAAATTACTGTACATAAAACCGGTGATAGATTAGATTTAAATAACAATAGACCCATCAGTATTATTCCTGTTATTAGTAAAGTTTTTGAAAGTTTGATAAATGACCAAGTTGTATAGTATTTTGAAGGTAATGATCTTTTTAATTTTAGTCAATTTGGTTTTAGAGCAAATAGAGGAACTAAAGATGCAGTTCAGAATCTAATTTCTTATTGTTTAGATGAGTTAGAAATACAAAATAATGTATCGTTGAAGTTTTATGATACGAAAAAAGCTTTTGACACTGTGTCCCATGATCTACTACTACAAAAACTTGCCTTTTATAAGTTTGAAGAAAATACTTTGAAATTTTTTTAATCATATCTGTATAGAAGATATCAAAGTGTTTATTGCAATGGTGTTTTTTCTGATTATAAAGAGGTGTTACATGGTGTCCCACAGGGCTCAATTTTGGGCCCAGTATGCTTCATCATTTACATTAATGATTTGCCTACAAATATTCTAAACCTCAATGTTAAGCCTTATCTTTTTGCAGATGATTTAGCAATACAAATTCAAAGTGAGAATTTGCTCAATTCAACAGTAATGGCATACAAAGCAGATAGCTTAAGGGGAGACTGTACCTTTTCTGGTTCAATGCTTTTTTAAAAGGAGATTCTCTACAAGTTCAAGTACATATAGCACGAAAACCACTAAACCTGTCATATTGATTTTTTGTACACTTAATTATCACATCCATATCTATATGTTAAACCACTTTTTTAAGAAATAGGTCAACATAAAAATTATTTCCAACCATTTAAAAAATATTAATTTTTATGCGATATTCTAAATTTAAAAAAATATTTTTAAATAAAAATTTATTACTAATCAATCTATGATTGGTTTAATGTACTCAATAAGTACCCAGACTAATGCATGCACAATTTTAAGTCTCTATGTATTACAGTTTTTAAACTATGGGTACCTAAAGATGAAAAACTAACTTTCGGAAAAGCACACTTAAACCTTTGCAACACACACTTAAAGCCATAAGAATAGTCAAACTCAAGATTTATGTATTAGTTTTAATAATAGGCATAATCAAAATTGTGTAAAATTTTTAGGTGTTTTTATAGAATCTAACTTAAAGTGGAAAGTTCATATTGATTATACAGCTAAAAAACTTAACAAAGGAATATTTATAATAAACATGCTTAAGAACAGTGTAGATTTTAATACCTTGAAATGCATTTACTATGCACGTATACATCCCCATCTAAGTTATGGAACAATTGTATGGAAAGGTAGTATTTATAAAAAAAAAAACTTTTGTCATTGCAAAAACGAGCAATAAAAATCATGTACAATGTTGATTTTAGAACACACTGTAAACCATTATTTAGGGAGGCTAATATTTTAACTTTACAAGCAATGTATATTTTAGACTGCCTTGTGTTTGCAAAAAATAGTTTTAGTAAAACAGACACACATGAAAATGTACACAGGTACAACACACGAAACCGCTGCAATTTTATATCTAGACAGTGTCGATACAGCACCACAGCTACTAGTTTTATTGAAAACAGTATTATAATATGTTACCTAATAGAATAAGATGTTTTAATTGTTTTAAATTTAAAATAGTACTTAAAAACTACCTGTTAAACCTATGTCCATATAGAGAAATAGACTTTATAAATGATGTTAAATTAAACCTTAGTTAAAACCTTTAGTTCTAAGACATTTCCTTGACTGTCCAATGCATGTAAACCAGTGTAACGGCAATAAAGCATTCTTATTCTTATTCTTATATATATATATATATTGTAGGGGTTGGCACTTGCCTTTTTGGTCTTCTTTCAATAATACTTTTTTGGTATTATCAAATATGCAAGTACCAAGTCAGACAAGCCTCCATTTAGGGCAGAACTAATTACAATTCAATCTATAATACAGTACTAAGTCAATTGCCCTACCCTGTAACGCTGTCACAGGGAATACATGAATTTTAAATGAACATTCCTGTGCTAGAGGTTATAGTAGGTAATCTGTCATGAATTTTTGGATAGGAAATATACAGGATGTCTAGTAAGTAAACAGCCAAACTCCTGAAAATAGTTTGATATGTCAAAATAATACGAAAATCAAGAATACATTTTTTTTCAAGGACTGGTCGTAAGCGAGATATCTACCGATTTGGTTTTTAGTAATTAAATAAAAAGGTGCACCACTAAAGCATTTAAATTACTTACAAATTCCAGTAACAATTAACTAATTTTCAAAACAAATAATCGTTACATATATTTTGTCTCAAAATGGCGGCCAATTTTATGTTAACACTTAAATTACAAAAAAAAATGGCTAATTTTATGTGTTGGAAAAATCTACAACATTTTAATTTAACAGTCAAAATTTCCTGTCAAACGGCAAAAAGATCATAACTAGGAGATTATAATGGATAGTGTATTAGAAAAGTCTCTATTTTGTAAGTAAATCGATAGCTTAGTTCTAAATAATTCAAAGTTCTGGAATTAATCATGAAAATAATATTTTATTCAGTATATTTATTCAGTATCTTTAATTGTTTATTAATAACTATATTTTGTAACCATGAGTATTTTTTAAATTAACATTTGACGAAGATCCCTATCACCATTTGTGCATGGTACTACAATAACGTATAACTTCCTAGTTGGTAAGTTAACTGAAAGAGAACTCTGGCGGTGATACGATTAACCTTATATCACCACCATCACGCATCATCACTTCACCTAGCTTATTTGTGCTTTAGATTGGTAGTCATAAAGTTTCAACATTCATAAACTCTACGGATCAAACTCTTTCTTACAGCTTTTTATTAACTGCAACCTTACCTACTAAAACTACCGTATAAAAATTTTAGGTCCGTTAGTCATAAATAAGATCTTATAATAGTAAGTTAAAATAATAGTAGATATTTTGGATAGGTGTTGATGTAGAAATTAAATTGGGCAATATAAAATCTACATCACAAACTATATCCCCTGATAATACCATCATTGACAGGCGCTGCGTGGTTGACTTTGCTATCAGACCAATCTTGACAACAATACACCACCTATCAAGAATGGGAAATACCATTCGACTATCACTGTGTGTTATCAATGTCACCAACTGTTGTGGACATTTGTAACTGCTTATCAACAGAGACTTGTGTTGACATGCAATGATTATGTTTGGATGGATCTTTTCTCGTGCTGTATCATAAAAATAGTTCAAGATTCAAATTACACCGTTACAGAATCAAGGTTGCTGAGCTTTTAAATGCAAACCAATAAAAAATTCAGCTGTTTTGTAAAACCATTATCAAGGCTCATCTTTTGACGCCTTAGCATGAGTTTGATATGACTGTTAAATATTTAAAGCATTATTCCTATCTTGTTTCTAGAGTTTTATACGATCATTTTTTCCAGCTACGTAATACAAGTAAACGTTAATTTTTATAGTATATAATTCTTGTTGAAACATAATTATATTTTTTAGTCAAACAAGACCTACTTTATATACTAAGGCGCAAACCTGTATTCTACTTAGGTTAGATTTAGAATATCGTCATGTTACTGATCAGTCACTCGCACCCTTAATTTCAGATTTAAAAGACGTTTAAAATCCTTTTTCAGCTGTCCTACTTGACCAATCTTTACGATTGAGGTGTCATGTAAAGCTTTTCATCCATGTACAAAATATAACAAACATGTGATTTCCTCAATAACAGTTTACGTGTGAATTGCAATTTAACAGCTTAGGTGGGTAGGTGTCTCAGTCGATAGCGTCACGGACTTCGGGCCCAAGGCAGCGATGTCGTGGGTTCGGATCCTGGTTACTGCCGCAAACATTTTATCAGTATAGTACACCTTAGTACTGTACCGGCTCACCCCTTGTTTTACTGAGTACGTTCCACGCACGGGCAGTTAGTCTTTGAGGACTGGCAAATGCAAGGTTAACGGAGGCAGCCAACCTCTTAAAAAAATAAAAAGCTGATCCTTCAGTTCAATGTTTAACCACAGTCGGATTGTAAAGCTACCTTTTCTAAAATTACAACCTAATTGAGGTAGGTAAATCTTTACTTCGGCCTGTAAGGTGTAGAACTAAATAATGAAAGGTAAAGGGGTGTTTTTTTTTAATTATTTGCATTATCTTTGAATGTGATATTATTGGTAATTTATGCATAGTCTCATTAACAATATGCAACCTAACTTTGATATTTAATAAAAATCATTGTAAAAATTATATTATTAAAAATAATTATCGCAAATCTGGCCAGAACTTCCTCTAGAGCATAATATGCTATTATTACGGGTTGGTGATAAAAGTGTCTTGAGAAGCATTTACCACTTGTGGGTCCAATTACTGGGTTGTAGTAATTGACACTTCTAAGAAGTTTGAGCAACTCAGGGAGCCAATTGTCCTTTGTAGATCAATATCGCAGCCAATACCAATCAAAACAAACACACACAGTGTTAACATGCTGCAAATACATTACATATCAAACGGAATGAAGAAATTGCATCGTATTTTTACAATAGTATAAAATTACTTATACACGAGTATTTATCATGGCTACGTTTTAAAGCCAATCAGTTAGAACCAGTTAAAAGAGGGTCAATTAGACACCATCCCAACCAAAATCAATCTCCTTTTATTTTACTTTTACATCTACTTCCCTTTAAGTACGTACTTATGAAGTTTTAGTTCAGAATCGTTTTGTTTGGCTACAAAATGTATACATAACTTGTTGAATGTATTTTTACAGAAATAACGTGATAAAAGGTAATAAAACATTTTTCTTCACGTGTGAGCTATGTTAAACTGTTTAGTATGGCATTTCTTGTAGATTTTATCAAAGGTGCTAAGTTCATTATTCTTTGACACGCTAGGCGTGGTCGCGATATTACTGAAAGCCAAAACTTGATTTCTATATTATTTTAGTGTAAACAGAATTTTACAAATTCTAATCTTTACCATAATCTTTGTGGAAGATAAAAGAAAATAATACACAAAATATGTAACAAATATTGCACGCATATGTGCATTGAGCGATAATTGGTTCTAAGTAGTAATATAGATGTTTATTTCTTTTTTTAAATTTCTGGCTAAATACAATCACTTAGAAAACAGTTTTCTTGCTATTTCTTTTTGGTAGA
This sequence comes from Macrosteles quadrilineatus, assembly GCF_028750875.1. NCBI lineage: Eukaryota > Metazoa > Arthropoda > Insecta > Hemiptera > Cicadellidae > Macrosteles > Macrosteles quadrilineatus. The sequence goes on from NW_026542594.1 coordinate 14,789,798, forward strand.
AATCAATTTAAATCTTTTTTGTTTCATGCTGGGTAATATAATTACTATGTGTAATTTAACATTTTAAAGAGGGTATTCAATGTATTGACGTATGAAGGGAAAATACGCCGGCCCCAGTAATCGTACAGACTAAGTGGATAAAGATAAAAAGCTGGGAATAAAAAGGATACAGCTAGATTGAATGATATTAGTGTTAACCGAAAAAGATATCCTTAAATCTTTAACGAGGCTAGTTTCTTTTGAACATGGTAATGAATGTAAGATATCCTTTTTTAAACCATAAAAAAGCATAAAACCCTTCCTAGAAACGAACCTCATTTTTGATTGCCTTGTTAAACTTTTAAAATACACTTCGTAAAAACTTACAAATATACCATGAGTTAAACAGTTAAAGAAAAAATCTTTTACTTAAAACAATTAAAATTATGATTGTTAATACAGATTGCTGTTACAAATAAGGGGTATATAAATCACCTAACATTAAACTTTCGTTACACTGCATACATTTAAGAAAAAAATATAAACATAAAAAATCAAAATTACGTTAATTTTTGAACCAATTTAGTAAACAAATTCTATCCACAACAAAATAATGAATTTTAATAATGTATTTTAACAACAGATTAGTCATGCATTTTGGTTAATTAAGGTTTCACCAAAAAATATAAAAAATGAAAGGAAGTTATGCGATAGAAACAGTTCTTAGAAAATAGTTTAAAAATATATATTATTATTCTATAAATGTATTACTGTAAAGTAGGTTTTTGCCAAATCTATTATTGGACAAAAGCCCATATGCCCTCTCTATTTATATACTAGAGTATAGCAGTTAGTTTTGAATCCAACCTACCGCACTTAAGCCGGTTCGAAGTCTATCGAATATAAATCCTATCTAACGTAATAGAGCAGCAAAACAATAATCAACAAGCACACTCATCAATTAGCAACAAGAATCTTTGGTCGTTTGATGTAGAGTTCAGTTGAAGGTTCACAAACAAGCCTGATTTTGTGGTTTACCTCAGCTAACGCACGATACGCCGTTCTAATCAGCATTTTAATTCTTGCTTACCCTTGATACTAGTACATTTAGTCGCTTATAACAAGTTGAATCAACACCTTCAATATTCTATAGCTTCTATTAAGTAAGTAAGTATAAGTATAAGTATTAATGGTTGTGACTTGTAGTTTTCTCAAAAGTGCATGGGTACTTTGAGTATTATATATGGATATAACTAAATAATTATTTCGCTGTTAAACTAAAGTGTGCTAACAATTGTTTCAGTACCTTGGGGATTAAGTTTTGGTAGGAGATAGCCAAGTACAATAATTAGTATTTCATCGGAACAATTTATTGAGTTGTCTTTAGAGTAATCTTTGCTAAATAGTAACAACTGACGTGTTTCCCTTTGTACTGTATATTGTAATTTGCTACTAAACTGTGGATGGCTTGTTATACAAGTCGTTCGATAACTTTTTTATTTTTATTTTTTTAGCCAAAATAGTTACTTGGTGACCTATAGGGTCAATTTGAAATTTTGAAATTTTCAAATAAGTTGTGTAGCGAAATACGAATTTTCCTGAGGTAGTGGCTATCGCCAATCACGTTTTAGGGCTATAAGTCCCTAATTCCAAAACTTAATCAAAGTCCTTCCGCTGGATTTAAAGATTTATATTACAGACAGACAGATAGACAAACAGACAGACAGACAAACAGATATAGCTCGTAATAGAGTATAAGGTATAACCCTCCATTTACTGTTATTAAAAACCCTTGTAACACAATTCTATAATGATAAACTTTTAAAGTAAAAGTCTCTCTATAAACATAATACGACTTTAACTAAATAGCACGCTATAGCTCATTCCATATGTTTAGATTAATATTTAATCGAGTGTGATGAGGTTTTATAGTGGATATCGAACAGTAAAGTACCTGTACTTTTTTGCATTAAACCCAAAAGTCTATAAAAATTACTAAATGCTAATATGATTATCAGCTGCATTATTACGCTGAATTTTGTCAACTTTTCTAAGCTACTAGGGCAAAGGGTTTTTGTCCACAGCTAAGTTTCTAAAGCTTAAATCAAAATGTAGAACATTTCAGGAGCATGTATTACTTAAATTTGAAAACTGTAATATTTTAGTGGTATGAACTTTAGTTATTTGGTATATAAAATGAATTTAAACATTTAGTTTTGAGTATAGACAAACCTACCAAAACTGCCTCTCTTCCTTTTCTCTATAAGGACCGCCATTTTTGGCATTTGCCAGTTTCTCTATTGGGAGTTGTTCACTCACGTTTAAGGAACGTTCGTGTCCCAAGACAATTTGTAACACTTGTGCGTCATTCCGCAACTAGTACATTTGTGTTGTGTGCTAGACCAAAATAGCATATTTTTTACAAAAATCAATTGTAGAGGGCTGATAGACTGTTATGACTAAAAGGTTGTTTTTGCAGCTTTAACTTTGCTTATTTTTAAAACGCGAAAGGCTTTTGATTATTTCACATATACTCCAAAAAGCCTACCCTGCATAATATTACAAACATTACATTGTTTTAACCAATTAACAGTCAATTTAATGTTAAACCAGTAGGAACTAATCAACTTTTGTATTTACTGTATTTCAGAAGTGGCCAACTTGATTATACTCAGTCAGCGAATCTCAAAATCCAAGCATCATCCGTTTTGGTATTTCCCTGGAGGATTTTGCATTGAACTCACTCTTTGTAAGAATTTTATCTTGGATGTTGTAATGTTTTCAGTCACGTACAAGCTCGAGTGTATAATATAGTCTCAGTCCCAAAAGTCGTGTTTATTTAGATCAGTAAACGAAAAAGTTATTTATTTTAGAGTAACAACGGGGTTAGAAGGGTCATTACCAACAATATTATTTACTTTAACATAACTTATGACAAGATTTACCTAGATTTAAATAGTTATTGGAGATTAAATATATTTCTTTGTCCCCAACATTTTATACAATAACTATCTACCTCTTTGGTTAAATGTTTCCCAGCTATTCAAGGTATTCACTGATAATAAAGGACCCCAAAACGGTGAAGTAAGATAAACGTGAAAATTTAATACTGATAGTGAAACTTGAATATTTATTATTAGTGCAGAAATTTGTCTACAGCCTTTTGATTCGTCATAAATCAAAATTATTGGTTTAAATTCATAATTGATGTGCCTTTTCATAATCTTCCATTTTTACATATTTGTCTTTTATCACACAATTAGGCCTATTATAGAATTGATGATACCTTATAATAGATCATAAACGTGATGCGGTTTGATTCGTACGTCTTGATATGCTCAAGCACTTTTTGGGGGTCACAGGTGAGACAGCAACGTTTGATAAAAAAATCTTTATGTTTATTTGCAATATGATCAAACGCACACACTGCTCAGGAATCAATGGCTGTGGTGTTTGTTACGTCACGTTTCCGTAATAAATCTATGGATTCAAGGTCACCAGATTTGAGTCTGTGTGATTTTTTTCTTTTTGGGCATTTTCAAGTTGCAAGTCTATAATCTCAAAAACCGAACACTGATGGATCTTAAGAGTCCTTGGAGCCTATAGCCGTGCCAACTAATAACTACCAGAATGTTACCAGTACAAAACTACAAGGATAATTTCTAAACTCATAGTGCCCCAGATATTTTAATTACAATTCCTAGGTTATTTTATAAAATATTTTTAGATGTTCAATTCACCAACGGCTGTTTCAAATAATGGTGGGCAAATCCAAGATGGGTGTCAGCTTCCAAGGACTCCCTTGGAAAACAATTTCAAAATCACAAAGACAATTTATAATCTCATAGATCTCTAGATATTTATGCCACAATAACTTAGGTATATTTGGACAAATATTTTGGGATAGTAAATAACTCTTTAGTAGCTGCTTGAAATTAATCCAAAATGGAAGCCAGCCTCCAAGGACTCATAAAAGGATACAACTAACCAGGAAGTGGTGGCAATTATAATGTTGGCCTGCACAATGCTGAGACGTGTAATGGAAGAATGAATGATAATTATTTATATCTGCAAGAATGACATTGTGTTCTAAAAGTAAAGGACATCTGACAAGTGTAGCTAACGATTTATGGTATATCTGTTACCCTTTACATGCATGTTTTTTATATATTCAACTAAAACGCTGATTAATAAAAATTGCACAAGCATTTTATACACAATTGTCTGACTACGGGTAAGCTTTAGTTAAACATGTCAAACACTGTTTAAGTGATTTATCAATACATCGACCATAACATATGGGTTCAATATTTGCTCTGCGCCCATCAAAAACCGTCATAAATCAAAACAAATCTGGCAGTTTAGTGCTTCCTCTCCCACGTCAGTTAAATCTAAACTTTCATTTGATCATCAGTGTAAAATAATTATCATTTTTAATCTAAATTAATTATAAAATAATAATAGTGCTTAGTTACAATACAAAGTTTGAATGTTAACAAATTATTGCATTGACCTTTGAGAAGAAATTATCGGAATAAAGTCTGCCGTTTGATAAGTAAGCTTTATATTGTATGTTAAAAATATATAAATAATGTGAAAAAACTTCCGATAAAACCACGAAACATTTTTGACGAACCGTTTTATAGAAAGAAACGTTAAGAACATACGGGTCGCCGGAATTTTACCCCCCTGGAATTTTACCCCCTGGGCAAAGCTGACGTCACTATGACGTTGTAACCTGAGTGGCCAAAAGTTTGTTCGCGGCCGGAATTTTACCCCCGCGGATTTCGAAGTCTAATGAAAATAGTCAGAGCGTGATTAATTCAATTAGCGATAAAAACCGGAATTTTACCCCCTGTCCATATAACTAGTGTTTAGACAACTGAAATGTACGGGCCGGATTTTTACTCCCCGGAATTTTACCCCCGGAATTTTACCCCCCGGAATTTTACCCCCGGATTTTTACCCCCCGGAATTTTACCCCCTGGCCGATTTTAGAAATTGAATGATTGGTTTTCTTATTTCTGTTTTTAATTAATTGTAAACATTTCATTATTTAGTGGCCTATCTTTATTTATTTATTTTGTAATCTCAACTAAGTGAATGATCATTCACCTTTCTAAGTACTGTTGATGAGATTCCTTGCAGTAGTCAACACAACAATTGGTCGAATACATTGTAGGCATACCGGATGCCTACAACTACATTTCACATCATGTATTTCGATGACCTTTCTCAGTACAAGCTCATGGTTTGTGCCTCAAGAAACAATAAGGCATATTTTGTTATTGTTAAAATAAACACGAAAAACAATGTTTTACCATGGTTGTATAATAAATCGAAACATTCGGAACAATTATCATTCAGTTGATTGTATATACGTCATATTAACCAAAAGTTGGCTTCAAAGATCGAATCCTAATACTTGAATCTCAAAATTAAAATTAAAAACATGTTCGATTAGTTAATGTCACAAATATATTAAGATAGGCTACTTAATAATAAAATGTTTACTATTAAATTAAAACAGAATGAAGATAATTAATCATTCTCACTAATTTTTATATCTAGCCAGGGGGTAAAATTCCGGGGGTAAAAATTCGGGGGGTAAAATTCCGGGGGTAAAATTCCTGGGGTAAAATTCCGGGGGGTAAAATTCCGGGGGTAAAATTCCGGGGGTAAAATTCCGGGGGTAAAATTCCGGGGGGTAAAAATCCGGGCCGTACACTCTAGGTTTTTATAATTTGATGTGTTCTGATTAAATTCACAACCGTGAAAATATATTTTTAATTCCGCGTTTAATCCATCGAGCTGATGTCGCGAAACTCAAAAGTTCGCGGCCGGAATTGTACCCCCTGGTTTGTGACGTCACGTTTGCCCAGGGGGTAAAATTCTAGGGGGATAAAAATCCGCTACCCCGAACATACAATATCAAATAATTGTGTCACTTTTCTGGTGGATAGGTCAAATTGACAGCCAAAACTTACTCCTTTAATAATTTTGTTTAATGTTTGGGCGTAGACATTTGAATTTTAAGTGGTGACGTCATGTACTATTTTTCATATACAAGTATGAAAGACCAACGACATTTAATCATCCAACCATGCCTGGAATATTTAAGGACTCAAAAGAATAATAATTCAAGTCATATATCCAAAATAGTTTATGATAATAAGTAATTATAGCCTGTATGCTGTACGCTGAACGCGTTGCTAACTCTTACCTTTAAAAGTTACAAGGTTTACCAACAGGGTGCAGCATTATTATTTTTTTTGCATTTATGATAACAGCTTATTTTAACTGGCAGAAAAAAAGCTGTAATATACAATTGAGAGCTATCAAAGTAGAATTGTTTACAGTTATGTATATGTATCAATTTAATAATTGGCGACATATTAAGCAGTCAACTGAGGTACATGGTGTGTGTTTGAAAATTATGCTATGGAATACCACGTAGCAATAGACTATAGACAACACAAATTATTAAAAATATATTGAATGGACAGAGAAGTATACACTGCAGAGCGTTAAAATGGAAAGATGAGCCTGCTTGAATGTGTTGTTCTGGTGGAAAAGTTTCTTTGCCTGTATAAGATGAGCCGATACTGCTATGAAAGAACTATACTTGGAGACGCTGAAGAGTAGAGACATTTTCAGTTTAAAGATTTTATGTTATCAGATTTTTTAGGATATTTAACGTTTTTGTATTAAAATGGTTTTCATTTAGTTTTTAATTGTAATTTTAATCCCTGTAGAATTTTTAATCGCATCATAATTTTTTAAACTGTGCGTGACGATATGAATAATGATAATATCTTATTTTTGTGAACATTAACGAAGCAACTACGGATAATTATTGTAATACTCTGTTTAATTTCTGTATACCCCCTTTTATGCAAATAAAAGCACAACAAATCAATGTAATTAGTCCATAGGAACGTTCCCACTATATAAATACCCCCGGTGCAGCAATCCTGTCGGCTAATCGAATTACCATTTGCCTGGATTGATTTTCAATTAATCTATGCTGTATGATATTCATGGTTATACCATCGCAGGTGAAGCCGTGGGTACAGGCTAGTACATTTATAAAAGGTAGTATTTCAGCACTACAAAAATAAGTGGACCTTTTAATGCCACTTATTTATATTTAGTATACCTTTTTATGCAACCTTAATGATTATTAAATATTATAAACACTGTTAAACTTAAATATGTAAGCTAGTGTATTAAATTCAATAGGCTGTTTAAGTAACCAGGCATGCATTCATTACAAGATATGGGACACCCTATATTATTTACTTTAATTAGTTGCCCTATGAGCAAAATGTCATTTTTAGAATCAATCCCAAGGATAAGTATTCCTCCCTCTACGTTACGATCATCGTATATCATGGAATATTTGATAATGTTGTGCATAATGTTTGTCAATCTGTTACACAAAACATACCCCAGCCGCAGCCCACCTGTAGACTATCAAAATTCTATTTAATGATAGGATTTTCAGTAAAAATCTCATTGAAAAGTGATACTTATTCCATATTTAAATAACATTAGCTTAACAAGTACTTGTGTTTGCTGCTGCAGGGAGTGTAATACAGTGGTTTTAGTTAAATTACTATAGTTTAGTATAAAACAAACAATGTTTTGTTTATAAACGAGCAAACTACAACAGTTTACTTATTCTCCATAAGAAAAAGACCTACAGCAATAGCTCATTTGACGTATGGGAGATTCCCTAAAATAAATGAGAACAAAGTTGGATGGACTGTGTTGAAACAAACAAGTAAAAGAAAATGTAGAGTAATTGGTTTATTATTTTATATTTTAACCGTAAGATCACTTTGTGATTTAAATGTTGTAAATGTTGGGTGATATGTCCATAATTTCGAATAAGTTAGTGTATATGTAATATATTACTTGATTAAACTAACTATGTTGGCTTTAAAACTAGGATAATGATAAATTGTCTTTTTTGTAATGTACTTATTGCATAACAAATTGAGCAAACCTGTAAGATAAATGTTTATTCTTTTTCAAAGCTCAGTATTTCTATAATTCTTTTTTACTTTTATTTGTATTTGAAATAAAAAATAACCAACAAAATCCAGATTTATTTATAAGTAAGTCGCATTTTACGAAAAATAAAACTTGCCTTGCCCTCATATGTCGGATTAAAGGTTTCTTTGACTTATTGTCCCTCGGGATAACGGCTTTACAACTTGACTTCAGGGAATTGATCATGTTTGCTGTTTACATACCTTACCATTCTAGCCAATAAAACCTGTAGTTTTAATTTGTTATCTAAAATATCGAACTCATCGAATTCTCTTAAACGACTCCACAAAGATATGCGATTTCTTTGTTATATTATAGTGTTCTTTATATGGCCCAATGTAAAATTGCATTTTCGATTAAAATAATTGATTATTTATCATTCGTTACATATTCTTCACAAATTTATTTGGATTGTCACGTGATATTGTCGGAAATGCCTCCCATAAAATGTAACATAACGGTGATAGTTTTAAGACCTTTTTGTCTGTTTTTGTTTAACATATCGTGCAATACAAACTATAAACCTCTATACAGAGAAAATTAAAAAAAATCGTAAAGTTAAAATAATATGATAATGGCTTGGTCTATAAACAGTTATGTATTGATGATTTTTTAAATTTAAAGCAAGCCTAATTTCCATGATAAAAGCTATACAAATATAACACAATAGACCTATATAATTTTAATTACCTATCCATGATATACTTCATAAAAAATGGTTTTACTTGTAAACGATAGAATTTCATACTACTACATTTCCAAGCAAATACTTGTATCATAATAGTGTTTAAATAATGTGATTGAGTTTTATAGTTAACTGAAGAACATTGTCAAACTCGTTAATAATTCGTAATGCATGACAAAAAATTACTTACCTAACCTGTGTCGTCAGAGTAATATGGAAACTTGACATTGATGTGACCAGAAAGGTAGGGATCTCTAGAGGAATGTTAACAGGTCTTTCTTTAGCCTTTTTGTAGAGGTTATACAAATGATTTCAGAAGATTTACCATTTAAAAGTTTAAAACTTTTACAAAAGTGCTTAAAGACTTTTAGGTTAATATTCCTGAGCCCATGTCTCACATACTGTACATTCTATTGCATGTCTTCCTTATTTGACAGTCCTTTATAACGAAAACGAACAATAAAATACCCTGGCATAATCTGTTATATTTCCCCACAAATTTAAGGATCTAAGAATCACTAGGTACTACTAATAACTTACCTGAGAGGTAATGTTTTCGTTCATAACCACTTTGTAATTCACTCGTCCAAAATGTGTTTGACTCGCCGGAAACACTGTCGTAACACACTCGACCGGGAAACTCCCACTTTGCGGATTAGTAACGTAATATACTATTGTAGCGCATTAACATAAACCCCTTAGGACTCTATTACATACGAAATATATTTATTCGAAAATTATACTTTAATATTAAACGTTTTAAAATAAAAATTACTCTTTTTGAATACGAACTAGGTAAAGTTGGATCTTAACCGTGCTATTTTAGACTAAGAAACACTTGCGCATCATATTCAAAAAACTGTAAGGGTCATTTACGTGGTAAAATAGAAGGCAATTCTAACTCTTTTTTTCTTCTTGGATAATAACATGTCTTTATATTTATAGCAAATACATTGTTACAAATAAAAGTAGGCTGATAATGTAGCAGCTTACTTTTAAAACTGAATAATACACAATATAAAATTTAAATTCCACAAGCTCATACAATGGGGAAAAGTGAATGTATCAAAGTACACAAAAGCGGTTTTAACAAAAGAGTGAACAAAGGAACCCATCTCTTAGTATTAGACAATGCATCACTTTGGCTAAACATGCTTTTGCACACAAGCTAGGAAGGCAGGATAAGCAAAGAAGACAATGCACTCGTATTTAGCTAAACAAGGTGAAGATAATCTATATTATGAAGCCGAAAACTATTACCAAAAGGCCTACCCAGCTCGATATAAAAAACTAAAGATATAAAGAAAATGCACCTGGTAAGTACAATGAATACGAAATCTCCCTGAATCGGTCAAGTTTAATTAATTTCTTATCTCAAACTAAAAAGGATGTGAAGGAATGTAGTAAATCGTATGCCAATCCACCTCCGTTTACTTTACGAAAGTCAAGTAGGAAGCAATAACAAAATAGTTTCTATTGTTTTATTAATTACTTTAGGTATAGTTTTAAAATTTAATTGTATTGTGTCAAATCCAATTTTGAACAATATGCAGCTTTGTAAAATTCAACTCTTTTTATCAATATAGCCTAATTGTTTTGTCATAAAAATATTTTTTAATAACTTAAATAATGGGTCAAATGAATCGAGTTTTTTTTAGTTTAGTAACATCTAATTTATAGTATAAATCTTAGATCAAGGTTACCGCTTTGTGAGCCATGACCCAGACCTTTACACAGACAATAAACAGCATTCATGTGAATGCTTTATCACCTTCTCTGGGAATACCAATATTAACCTACTACAAGCAAGTAACATTTTGAGTAGAATAAATACATTTTCTAATGTAAGGTTAGATTTTGGTGATTAGAGTATATTGGATTTCATAGGTAAGTTAAATTGGATCCAAGCCAAAACTGCTGCAGCAAGTCTTGTTTGGCAGGAGAACATTGCAGAACTAGCAGATAGCTTTCGTTAAACGTGGTAATAATCTCCTGTGACAGATGAACACGTTAAAACACATTGGCATTGACAATAATTGTGAACCATTATCTAATATGGTGTAATTATTATTATTCTATGGTAGATAATCAGTATTATTTTACTGACCACGGGGTGTTAAAATAATGATTTCTATCTAACCACGCCAAAACATAAACATGAAAAATACCTACACTTTCCACGAACAAGTGTATTATAGTTTTTAACATAATCTGTACCATTTGGTGCATAATTTTCTTAAACAAGGTTGTATTGTATTCTGTTACTTTCCTTATATTTTAAAATAATGACGTCATGTGTTTTTACTCATGTCCGTATAAATTTTATACTCGTTTATTGAAGTGTTGTGAACTCAAAAGTCTGATGTGTATTTTTATTTACTATTCTAATTAAAAAGGTTTTCTTTAATTTAAAACTTCAATTAAAGAACTATTAGAACTATAGAATGAAAGACTACTGGTTATGCCGTTATTATAGGGCCTTCTACTGTTTATAACAACGATTAGCGTAAGGATACTGTTGTAAACAAATTATTACTCTTTGTAATATTTTTAACATTTTAACTGTAATAAATCTCAATAATTCCTTAAAGTATTATAAAATACTTTATATGCAGTCATGTAAAAGTGTGATGTCAAAACATCTCAGTCAACACTTAAACTTGATGTGTCTCGAACATAAACCTTTACCGGGAAACGGAAAATACTTGGCCTTATCATCGAACAACAACGTTTATCCGTACTTTATTCAGACAAAACATTTTATGTTCAGCGTGTATAACTTTAAAATGTATCTTTTAAATGCGAACAGAAATATTTTAACCATTAATTTATACGGTGAATTATCATTTAATGCTTTCAGATTAACTTTGCTAATTAATTACATTTTAATAACAGAATTACATATATAAAATAAAACTACACATTTTGTAATTTTATTTTAACCAATGTTTGGCTGTACGTCATATAGCTCAAACTGTATGCTAGTGTACATCATTGAATTTTTTTGAAATTGAGAAATTAATTAAACTCCTAACTGATTTTTCTCCTGATGTTTTTTTATTCTTTAAAACAAGGAACAATATTTATCTAAACTCTAGATTAGGGAAACAACATAGCAGGTTTATCTTAGCACTTTCTCAATGCTTTAATCGTTTTATAGAAAACCTATGTGAACTGAATTTCATATTGAAATATTACATAGCTTCTTTGAATATTGTTATTTCAGTCCATTGTACGATCAACTGTTTTAGCCCTAGGAAGATTAACCGTAATAATAATATATAATTGACTATATAGATCCTCCTAGTTTAAGGAGGGGCTGGAATTAACAAGATCATTGAAGATGGTCTGGAGACCCAAGGAAAATGTACCTGGATCAGGGTTGAACCATCAAACGCTTCTAACATTTCTTAGGAACGAACCAAAAAATATTTAGATAAAATATACAACTATTTAGCTTCTATTCCATTTAATAGGTTCTCTTTAATAGGTGTACAAAGGACATAATGTCTCCGTTAAGCTTAACATTATATCCATAAATGTATATTTGCTTACAAACCAATCAAATTAAAATTTTTTAATGAACCGTGTTTACATGGGAATGAAATATTGTATTTCACATTTACAAAATCTCCAAAAAAGTTATAACATTAAGTAAAAAATCTGAATCGCAAACAAAAGTTAGAAATCCATACTCAAACTGTACCTTTAAAATCTAGTTAATTAAACATTCGTTTCGTATATTGTCTATGTTTTTGTTAATTGTAAAAAAAAAATACTTTTAATTATTCTATATTGTAAAGGTTATGATAAAACCTTATTATTAGATATTGTGGGGTTAAGCCCTGATTTCGAAGGCATTTTTTTATAAGTAAACAAAAAAATACCAGAATATTACTAATATTCTATTGATCAAACAAGGGATTTAAATTTGTTGAGTACCCTAATGTAAATCATTTGCAATACCATGCTAATATTATTTACAGCAATAAGTATTGTAAGAAAATTGTATTTTCAAAAATTAAAGCATTATTGTCTTTATTATTATATTATTGTTGCATTAAAGCAAAATATAGCTTACCCCATATATTTCAGATCATGCCTTGAGTATACAAGTATACTTTTCTTGGTACTTATCATAGTGACATTCCAACTTAGGCGTTTTATTGATGTAAGGATGACCGAAAAAGTGGACGTTGCTTTAAATAAGCAACAATTGTTTTTTTGTTTTACAATTATAACTTTTGTTATATTAAAATGGTCTTAAACTCTTGCCATTCAAGAAATACACTATTTACTGATATAAGAATAGTTGAATACACTTGTCAGATGCTCTTTACTTATGTAAAACAATGTAGGTCTGGTGGTTTTCACTTTCACCGGATTTTACTCATTTTCAACAAATCCAGCCAAATACACTAATTAATTTTGTATAGCTGGTCACTAGTTTGTATGATGTCATGATTTATAGTTAAGATAAATACTAAATTTGAGAGTGACAATAAAAAAAATAATAAAAAATTGCTTGTGCAAAGACAAATTTATTAGGGGATTTCGTGTCAACTTCTATTATTAAACTCGTGCATCGCCTAAAGCCAGTATACATCGTTCTAGTTTGTCGAAGAGATGCCACAAACAGATTAAACCGCGAAGTCCAGTTAGTTCTTGTTACACTCAACTAACCTGATTGTGTTTACCAATCTGACCCTCCCCTAAAGTAAAATTGTCCCGAAATGTCAATAAAGTATTTAATATAATGAACTATTTTCTGTTTCTCAATGGCTGAAATAGTTTTAGATAAGTTTATATATTTTTTTGTGGACTTAATCTTTTTACTCTGAATGTTATTTTAATAAAATAGATCAATTTAATAAGTTACGCTGTCAACAATGAAAGCGCAACGTTCAACACTTGAGGTGAAAGAAATAGACCACTAATTTGACAGTTTCCATCATTATAGATACTCTTCTTTATAGATTGAGGATTGAGTTCTAGTTTTTTCATAGATAGTTTTTCTAATTTTCTTCATAGATTGAGTTGTTGAATCTTCATAGGATACTTTTGTTGGTTTTCAGTTAATTTTAGTTCGAAAATTTCTAAAATAAATGTTTTTTTTCATACTTAGATCTTTATCCCCACTCTTTTACTCACTTTACTTTATAGATGTTTACATCATGTGTTCAAGTTGTTTAGAAGAGGGTGCTGGACAAATTTTTCCAGATAAACTCTGATTGGTGGATTGAAACCATCGTTCCACTACTAATGGGGAGCTTACCTCAGTGTCGTGGTGGACAACAAGTTGAGCTGGAGGGACCAGATCTTCCGTATTGCAGTGTCACTGCTATACTTATGGCCAATGTTGGGGATCCTCGGTCCAGCCGTAGTCCCGTAGAAGACTCTTGGCAATGAATACACAAAGCTCTTGGTGTCTGCACTCCAGTCCGTGCTGCTCTACGGCTCTGAGGTGTGGACTTTCGTTGGAACGCGCTCACCAACGAAGCGTACAGGTTTATCTTCGCACGAGTCAGCCATCTTTCAGAATAGAGATAACAATTATCTTTCACTTGGTGGAGTCGTTCATTCCGGAGTTATTGAGTTGTCGGAACTAGTAGTAGGCCTACCAACTCCGTTTACAATATTACCATAACAAATAGTTCCAGTCCGTCGTTCCTCTTGGCATCACCCCTTGGTTGAAAGTAGATGGTAGTTCCATTCCAGCAGTCGTTATGGAACAAGTGGAACGATGAAGCTAGGTCGATAGTAGTGGAGTGAGGAATGACAAAATAGTAGCAGGGCAGTAAGTGAACGGTTCTAGTCGTATTAATTCTTGTGACGTTAGATGTAGAATTTCAGGGTCGCTTCACGTACCGCATGTATCTGAACCGGCCGTTTTGGTAATTGCTGAAGTTATCCCTGTGGAACTCTTTGCAGCTGTTTTAGTTGGTAGTCTCTGGGTCTAAAATCCGCTGGAGTCTCACACTACAGGCTAGCCAATAAGATATATATTTTACCTACGGCCGTTTTTAAAACTAGCCGTTTCAGTTCAGTTCTTAGAATTAAAAATATTCACTTAACAGCAATGTTTTACTCAACAACACGAGTAGATTCAAGGCTTGAGGGAGAAGAAGTAAAATGTTAATGCTCCGAACTTCAAATAATCATCTGTTTAGAACAGTTTAACTGATATTAGTGATTGGTGCAGTTAGTGATTGGTAAAATTAGTCGTTGTATCCTCTGTCAGTGGCAATGATAGGTTGTGAACGAAAACATAGCCTCTCAAAGCTATAAGTAGTGATCATTAAAAAACGGTCGTAGGTAACGTAGTGTACCGAACTCGCTTAAATAGGCTTAACGACACTCGTAGACATTTTTAAAGTTTTTTATTAAATTATTATTGATGACTAGGAAAAAAATTAGATAGCATGGTTACATGGGGAAGAGACCTGGTGGTGCTTTCAAAAATTGTATGTCACCCAAATATCCCCATGCACATATAGAACAACTTCCTAGAGTTTCATGGCGATCGGATGAACGGTTTGGCAACGCATACAAAACAAATGGACTTACACTAATTTTCGTTTAGAGATTTTTTAAACTTACATTTCTATGCAGTTCTCATAGAATAGTTCAGGTCTATCACCTCTTTTCTTAATTTATATGGTATTCTCTATTACAACCTTTACCTGTCAGCATACAATTTTTAAAAGTGATGCGTTGAGAACAATTAATTTTTATTGACGTTGAATAATGTAAACAGCTGAACACAACATTATCTCTCACATTGCTGAACAATACGTTCAAAGCAGTAGGATCTCAAGCTCAATACTTCATATAAAGTCCATCTGGGTCTGAAGATAAGAGATCATTACTTGCAAGCGTCACATTTGAACAGCACTTATCATAATCGCACTCATCCTTTCGTCACACACCATTTCTTGCTTTGTTAAATCTTGCCGTAATTTTTACATTAGTTACTGGAGAGGCTAAAGGAAAATCTGATCTTTTATTAATATATCCTTGAAATGCGGTACTTATTTCATTATTGGTAAGAGTTTATAAATAATTAACAAGAATAAGTAACTATTAGTTGCTATTAAACTTCAAGTAGTTGTCAATTTTGTTGTCAGATCAAATTTAGCTCGTGAATATTATTAGAAACTATTGAAACAACTCGCCATTGAGGAGTCCGTAGCTGGAATATGTACCTATGTAACAAGGCTGTCAAGATATTTTCATGTTACCATTATCTGTTAATTGCTTATTGTACTGTTATTATTATGTTTAAATTAGAAATATTTTTGTGAGGGCCAAGACAAAAATTAGTTAATGAACAAATCTTTATAAAAACTTCTCAGTTTATACAGATGCACAACAAGTACCTGAGTTGTTATTGTGTTGGTAATGTGTTTAAATTATTAAAAGGTCAAAATTCCGTTACGTGTCCACAACTCCTAACTTATCTGTCTCATGGAGATAACGGTCGCTGAAGCTTTGACAGCAGTGGTCCGTGGTATTGACTTTGTTGCAACAATGAGATAACGATTATTTTAGTTAAGTTACTCAAAATTTAATTTAAGTTACCCGAATTTAAGCTGTTATGGTTGGGTTAACCGAGAAGTTTTGTTGGGTTAGGTTAGGTTCGAAAAGTATAATCTAGCCTAACCTAACCTAACAAACCAAACTTCTCGAACAGCTTAGACTTTGCAGTAGTTATTCTACTATTTTGTTGAATGTTTTCTCCAATTTTATAGCGTAAGATCAAAAACCTTTTCTAAATATTAAATTTTTCACTATGTAGTACCTATAACAGGTTTCAACAAGTTATAGAAGTGTAGTTGGAGTTGTGTGCACGGATTTCAACCTTCTAAACAAATTATCACTTTTTGAACAGTATATTTATAAGTTTGTGAGTTATTTTATCAGCCGTTTTTCAGTGAACTGTAGTTTTTGAAGTACAACCAATTTGATTTAAGAGGAGCATATTGTAAAAAATTGCACGAGTATTAAAATAAATAAATTGTATTTACATGAATAAAGGTTTTCATGTTTTTTTACGAGATTTAACGCTCGTATAAAGTTTATTTAGTTATTATTGATTGCATGTATTTCAATCTGATATTTACGGAGTGAAATTAATTTAAACCTATTTTAAATGCAATTTCAAGCAAAGTAAGATGATATTATTATTGCCATTTGAAATTATTATAGTTAAAGGGAATGTTTAAATAATCTATTGATTTGCAGAGCACACCGCTACAATAACTAACATTTTAATGTTTTCAAATCATGGTTTTTTATTAAAAAAAGATTTTTGGAAAAAAGAAACAAACTGGAAACTAAGAAAACATGATAACTAAGCCTCAAGTAGAAGAAACATAAGAAAAGTGTTATCTGTCAATGCCAGTAGAAACAGTGATAAATAACTACAAGACAGCAACAGCAGAGAGTGAGCGGGATAAATTGAATTGTTGGATGAGGAAATTTACATCCGCATACAACCGTATATGCTCGCACATAAGTATTCAGATCCTTTCAATGATGCTAGATGGGTAAACTACTTTGTGCTGTTTAAGCTATGTTCAAATGATGGGAGTCTATATTACAACAGCCAAAAATGTATATTGAATAAGGATGAATGTGATAAGTTTATCTTAAATACTTATTGTATGGGAGACATGAATGTACCAAAGAAGACAAAAGTGTTTTTACCGAAAGAGTGAACGATGGAACCCATATTTTAGTATTAGACAATCCATTATTTCGGCTAAAATGCTTTAACTCTGGAACATATAAGTTATCTCAGCCGTTACATTGTGTATCCATAATCTAAATTAAAGACATATTAAAGCTCCCCTACTCGTCTTAATAGCATATATCTTATGTCATTTTAATACAAAGCTTAAGCCTAATAAAAAGAGCTATAGCCTATGTTTTATATGTGTGCTTGGATAAACATGTTTTATTTACAAACAACCTCTAACAGAAAACATTCCTCAGTAACTGTATCCTGCTAGGAAATTAAGTTTAAAACTCTGACGGCGAAATGGGTTATTTAATTAACTGTTTAAAGCTTAATTTTTCAACTTTAGGGAGTTTTTATAGGATCAGGAAAGGCTTATCATATTTGACTATTAGTAAAACATCTATGTTTCCTTATTATGTGTTTAGATTGTACGATAAGTTTTAAAATGTAACTAACTATGGAGATTCGCAGCAGGGAGAAGAAATCAAACGAACGGGACTTTCTTTAAAGTAAATGATTCCTTAACGTGAGAAAACGTCTCGCAAGAGAGTTAGGAACTGGCAAATAGCTTAGAGGCAAAATAGTGGGTGAGAGATAAATGGTTGATAAAAGCATAATGGGTCAACTACACGGTAAAAAGTAGCTTAACATGACATGTGAGTACATGTCATGTTAATCTTCCTTGCTTCATTTAGTTATAAGTATTTCTTTCTATTAAGATATGGTCTCATGTCTGCCAATTGAGCGGAGTAAGCATCAATGCAAACAAATAACCTTCTTTAAAAATACAAATTTCATTAAAAATAGGGAGATTACAGAATGATAATAAAACTAAATTTTGTTGATCAATACAAACCCCTATTATTTTAACCCGTCGTTATAAGCCACTTTTCTGAGTATCTACATCTCTTTTTTCTTTCCTTTTCATTTTCTGCTCTCATTTATGAGTTTGACTCTCAATATAGAAAATGGCTCAATCAGTAAGCCATCGATGGTTTTAACTCTTGACAATGCTACTTAAGTAAACAAATCTGACTTTCCTAGTTCCACCACAGCCTGATGTACAGTACAATCTTAACTGTGATGTACCGAAATAGCAAAAGCCAGATTCATTGGCAATTTTCCTGTACATACTTGACTTCTGTACAGGCCTAGGCACTCACCGTATTTATATTGGGTAGGCAACTGTTTTTAATATTTGAAATTACATAATTCCTGCTTCAGAAATGCAGTTTCTGTTTCCAATAACAAAGACTTTCTTTTACTGTAAATAAACCAATATTTGCCACAAAACTAATAGAAATAAGGACAATTAAAAGAAACAACCTGCTTTGAATAATTCAGTGACTTACAGTTATTACCTATGTGAATGCGATGCTACTACAGCCCAGGGCACCTACCCTTCAAATGAGGATTTGCCACTCTGTAAAACCAGAAAGTTTGTAAAAGTTAACATGACAGAAAAAAGTAAAATGCAAACAGTAAAATATATTTAAATATCTACAAACCCATCTCTTTGCCACAAACAAAACTTCTCTTACTAACAAAGCATAATCATAGTAATTGACTAACTTATTCCAGTTTTTATCCAACATATTAAATATTTTATCCAAAAACTTTAAATCATAACCAACCAAAAACTAAAACTAAACTCTTTGTATGAAGGGATTATTTCCAAGCTCTCTACCGATTTTCAAAATTTGATCTCAATTGTAAGGCTAACTTCTGCCGATTCCGAGGTATAGGCCTACCTACATCATTCTTGCATAAATTCTATGACAAACCAAAGATAGGCGACATTATTTGCATCACTTGTTTAGTTTTCATGCCCGCTCGATAATATTTAATGACGTTGCTTGTTCACTGTTTGAAATTCTTGTTTTTAATATCTATTTCAATGGATCAATATTATTCATTATGTTCATGAAAAAACATTTAGTCGACATCAGCGCACTCAAAAATTTTCAACGTGAATAATTCTTAAAATCCAGACAGTAAATATTCTCTGCCAAAGGTAAAACATCATTTACAGTAATATTATTCATCTCATTGCTCAGTAGTACACCCTAAAAGAATTAATCAATGCCTAATGGTATTAATCGGACTGTCCTTTTCTATTGTACTGTATTCTGTTGTTTGCTAGCTTACCGTAAATGGTTCGTCATAACCAAAATGTTGTTAATCTTTCTTTATTTATACTAGTAGTACGCTTATTCTGCGCGTAACGGGATGAGTGAACATGAGCGCAATAATGAAAGAGCCACCCACACCTAGCATACTTACCGGTGTCACTGGTGAACACAATAATGTTATTTGTATGGGCAAATCAACCCATGAGTCCTGGCAAATAATGGTGAGTCGGTGGCTCAGTCGGTAGCGTCACGCGGACTTCGGGCCCAAGGCAGCAATGTCGTGGGTTCGGATCCTGGTCACTGCCACTAAATTGTATCAGTACAGTTCACCTTTGTACCGTACCGGCTCACCCCTTGCTTTGCTGTAAACGATCCACGCATGGGCGCTTAGTCTATGTGGACGGGCTAATGCAAGGTTAAAGGAGGCTGTCAACCTCTTAAAAAACCAAATCTCAGTCAACAACAATCCTAACTTCTAGTGCATTAATTAACCAAAGTCATTGGTAATATACGTAATGTATTTCCTGTTTCCCTCTCTTCTCATAGCATTTTATTATTGCAGATACATTAATCTAACTGTCACAAAGGGTTCCCACACTCCGGACTCCTCGCCTCGACTACTCCCTTCACCACTTCCTACGTCGTGGAACTGTTTCCCTCCCTTCCCGTAGCATTTTTAGAATTGCAGATGCATTTATCTAACTGCCACCAACGGTTCCCACACTCCGCACTGCTCGCCTCATGCTCGACACTGTACATTAATCTAACTGTCACAAAGGGTTCCCACACTCCGGACTCCTCGCCTCGACTACTCCCTTCACCACTTCCTACGTCGTGGAACTGTTTCCCTCCCTTCCTATAGCATTTTAGAATTTCAAATAGATTAATTTAACTTTCACAAAGGGTTCCCACACTCCGGACTGTTCACCTTGACTACATCCTTCACCGCTTCCTACGTCGTGGACCTGTTTCCCTCCCTTCCTATAGCATTTTAGAATTTCAAATAGATTAATTTAACTTTCACAAAGGGTTCCCACACTCCGGACTGCTCACCTTGACTACATCCTTCACCGCTTCCTACGTCGTGGACCCGTTTCCCCCCCTTCCTATAGCATTTTAGTATTGAAGGTATATTAATCAAACTGTCACAAAGGGTTTCTACACTCCGGACTGCTCGCCTCGACTACTTCCATCACCGCTTCCTGCGTCGTGGACCTGTTTCCCTCCCTTCCCACAGCATTTTAGAATTGCAGTTACACTAATCTAACTGTCACAAAGGGTTTCTACACTCCAGAATGCTCGCCTCGACTACTTCCATTACCACTTCCTACGTCGTGGACCTGTTTCCCTCCCTTCCTATAGCATTTTAGTATTGCAGGTATATTAATCTAACTGTCACAAAGGGTTTCTACACCCCGGACTGCTAGCCTCGACTACTTCCATTACCACTTCCTACGTCGTGGACCTGTTTCCCTCCCTTCCCATAGCATTTTACAATTGTAGTTACATTAATCTAACTGTCACAAAGGGTTTCTACACTCCAGAATGCTCGCCTCGACTACTTCCATTACCACTTCCTACGTCGTGGACCTGTTTCCCTCCCTTCCTACAGCATTTTAATATTGCAGTTACATTAAGCTAACTGTCACAAAGGGTTTCTACACTCCAGAATGCTCGCCTCGACTACTTCCATTACCACTTCCTACGTCGTGGACCTGTTTCCCTCCCTTCCCATAGCATTTTATAATTGCAGTTACACTAATCTAACTGTCACAAAGGGTTTCTACACTCCAGAATGCTCGCCTCGACTACTTCCATTACCACTTCCTACGTCGTGGACCTGTTTCCTTCCCTTCCTATAGCATTTTAGTATTGCAGGTATATTAATCTAGCTGCCACAAAGGGTTTCTACGCTCCGGACTGCTCGCCTTGACTACTTTCTTTACCGCTTCCTACGTCGTGGACCTGTTTCCCTCCCTTCCTATAGAATTTTTTTATGGCAGATATATTAATCTAACTGCCACAAAGGGTTCCCACACTCCGGACTGCTCGCCTCGACTACTTCCTTCGCCACTTCCTAAGTGTCGTGGACCTGTTTCCCTCCCTTCCCATAGCATTTTTAGAATTGCAGATACATTATTCTAATTGTCACAAAGGCTTCCCACACTCCGGACTGCTCACATTGACTACTTCCTTCACCACTTCCTACATCGTGGACCTGTTTCTCTCCCTTCCCATAGCATTTTTAGAATTGCAGATACATTATTCCAACTGTCATTAAGGCCCCCCACACTCCGCAGCGCTCGCATTGACTACTTTCTTCACTATTACCTTCACTACTTCGTACATCGTAGACCTGTTTCTCTATCTTTCCATAGCATTTAAGTATTACAGATACGTTAATTTAACAGTCATAAAGGGTTTCCGTACTCCTTTCTTTTCACTGCTCACCTTTCCGCTTCCTTTACCACTCTCTACGTCGGGGACGCACAATTTGTTTTTCAGAATTAATTTTGCCAACAGTGTCATTTAGAGGCTTCTGATTGACTATAACGAAGGTTTAGTAATTGAAAAATTATTTTTGTTCGTAGAATAAAATTATAAATGCCTCAAATTCAATTTTATATTTTTTATTATGAAATTAAACCGTCATATCCTAACCAAACCAACCAAACGTGCTGACAATGAAAAAATCTAATGAAGGTTTATTAATCGAAAAAATAGTTCTGTTCATAAAATAAAATTATAAATGCCTCAAATCCTATTTTTTTTCTAAAATTAAACTATCATAACCTAACCAAACTAACCAGACTTGCTAATAATGAAAAATCAAATAAGGGCTTAACAGAAAAAAATATTTCTGTTCATAAAATAAAACTATAAATGGGTCACATTCAATTTCATAATGTTTTAATTATAAAATTAAACCGTCATAACCTAACCAAACCAACCAAACTTGTTGATAATGAAAAAATCCAGTACAAAAAATAGTGCTATGGGTGGGATTCGAACCCAGGTCCTTCGGATCATCAGCCCAGCACTCTATCCAGTATACCACCGAGGCCGTTGGCATAAAGCGAATCGTCGCTGTAATGATTTCCCTCAGCCAATCAGAAGCCTCAAAATAATACTGTAGGCAACACTGAACCTGAAATAAAAATTCAGCGTCGGGGACCTGTCCCCCCCCCTTCGCATAGCATTTTAGTATAAAAATATACCAACATCTTTGAATATTTAATATTCAATGCCAACATTAAATTGAATAATGTAAAAAGCTGCTTTGTTCTAAATACATACATACCTATCTATATACTTTTAATTGAAAGGTGAATTTTAATACTGAAAATAAACGGTATATAACTGCCGACTAATATTGTTAAGTTCAATTTATTATTCTGAAAGTTGTGAAATTTAATTAGCTTAAATAATATTATTCTGAAAGCTGTGAAATTATAATGATATATATTCATAGACGCCAAACTGTTTACTCCATGAATGAAAGAGCTTAGAGTAAAAGTCGTTCTCTCTGTCTTAAGTAGACAACAAAATTGTTGGTCGCAAAACGTAAACAAATAAAAAGAAGAAGAAGGTAGCTCCTAATGTTATTCTTATGGGACAAATTTAAAAATGTTTTTTTAAGTATTTTATTATAACTACTGAGTGGAATCGTCTAGAATTTTAATGGTGTCTTTACACTGGTGTCATAACTATTTGTGCAAAATTTGAAGGCTATAAGTGCAACGGTTCTTGAGTTTTAGGTGCGAACACACACACACACATACTCCAGCGGACAACTTTTCTCCGACTCCGCTATACACGATTATTCGTTCACTGTTGTTTTGTTAATTGGTAACTATCATAGCAACCCATAAGGCCAATGTTAAAAATGTTTACATAAGTTTTAATTTGAACACGAATTATCAAATTAATTAAATGTTGGATGTAATTAAAATATTTAGAGCCATTATATATAGTTTTGTATGGAAATAACAATTTTTTATGCTAAGAATTAAACAAAAATAATTGGAGGGTAATACTGGTCTTGCATTCAAAATTGATTTAAGACCTCTTTTACTCATCGGGGATAAAACTTCTCTGATTAAATCTTATATAGAACAAGTCAAGGCACACAAGAATATGTAATTATATTGTGATTATAATAGTAAATGTACCTATTTCGTTCTTTTTCCATCCCCACTCTGTAGGTGGAAGAGAAACCCCTAGCCATTCTTGAACCTGGTGGTACAATCTAAGGTTGTGCTCTCTAGCAGCTTCAGAAGTTGGTAGAAGTGTTGAAAGGTTAAACTAAAAGTCAAGACGTTTTGATATTACTTTCAGGTACTGTTTGTATCGAGTTCTTTTATGTCCCTGACCGCTTTTTGCTCCATATATAGGGCTACAAGAAAGTCCTATCCAGCTTTGACGATTTCCATCTGTGTGGATTCTGCCCGAATGAACAAATACACTTTCACTGGTTGGCAAAGAATTGGTGATTTCTCCAGAACATTGAATGCTTGTATCTTCCCTTTCCTGTAGGTTGCTGACGTGGTATCGCAACCGGACATAGAGTGCAGGAAAACAAGATGCTCGTTGACATTGTCCATACTATTTTGCAGTGCTGTGGATGGAAATATCTTTTGCTAATGAGCTTTTGAAAGTGGAATGAGCATTAAAATATTTTTGTCAAGGTCAGTAAGGGTCAATAAAAGGACGAATGCCTCAGTGTTCTTTTCAACAATTGCAGAGTTTTTTTCTTCTTTGGCTAGTAGGATGGCTGCTTGGACAATTAGACGGTCTGCATCAGCTTTCGCATGGACCGCTTGTATTCAGTTTCTGTTTGGATGGCTTACTAATTGATCAATGAGCCTTGCTTTGTTGGTTGCGTTGGCTGAGAATGGATGCTGCTGGGATACCACTTGCACATCAGAACCAACAAGAACTTCGGCAGATGTCGCTTTAAACGTTCGCCTAACGTGCTCTACATCCTTCATCGTACTTTCCTGGAATCAGTCGAAAACAACAATGACTTGATTTCCGTAATGTTTTACAATGTAAATGATAAATGATAAATGATAAATGATTTATTCAGCCATTCAGTATTTACAAATATACAATAGGCATTGTCAAAAAACAGCCAAAATAAACAATACAGAAAGCTGCAATAAACTAAAAACTATAAAATCAGCAAAACCATGCAGGTGCACAAGCAAGCAAAATCAATAAATATAGTACATATACCTTTCAGATTCCTATTCTAAGGTACAATAAATAAATGGGCCATGCTTCATAGCAACAAAAAATTCTTCTGTCTTATAAAAAGGGTTTGCCAATAGCCACTTCTTCAGAATGATTTTAAATTTTGAATTTGGAAGTGATTTCACTTGATCTGGTAGAGAGTTGAAGAGATTGATACCTGTAACAGGGAAGCATTGTTGGGTTTTACTTAGTCTATTATAACTTATGTGAATATTGTTACAGAATCTAGTGTTATACTGGTGTACATCTGAATTTCGAGCAAGTGTGTTTTCTGATTCTTTAATGGCCATGAGACATTGAAAAATATAAACGTTGATAACAGTCATGATCTGCAACTCACAAAACAAAGGTTTACAATGAGCTTGATATTCAGTCCTACAGATTACCCTGACTGCTTTCTTCTGTAGCAACAGAATCTTCTGAGCCTGGGGGGAGTGGCCCCATAGCCTGGTTCCATAAACAACATGAGCCTGAAAGAAAGCAAAAAAGGCAAGTCTTACAAAATCAAAGGGCATCTCATATGAGAGCTTACGAAGCAGACACGTTACTCTATTCAACTTGGAGCACAGTGCTTCAATGTGGTCACTCCACCCAAGCTCAGAGTCAAGGGTGAAACCCAACAATTTTACCGCCTCTTGCTTATTCACATTCTTGCTAAGACTGAAAAGGATTTCCTGTGTTTTCCCTTGGTTAAGAGCTAGTCTATTGCCTGAGAACCAATCAGTGGCAGTATTAAACATTCTACTTACAGCTAGTTTAGCAGCTACAGGATCTAAATCGCTAGCAAACAGGGTTGTGTCATCTGCGTATAGCAGCACATCATTTGACACATTGTAATAAATGTCATTCATGGCCACAATAAAAAGGAAAGGCCCAAGTATCGAGCCCTGAGGGACCCCATGCTTCACTTGAAGAGGACTGGAATGGTCACCAGCCCAGCTTACCACCTGAGACCTGTCTTCAAGATATGAACGGACCACCCTGAGTGCAAACTCCCCCAGTCCGAGTCTCTCAAGTTTATCTAAAAGAATATTATGCGGCATACAATCGAAGGCGCGAGATAAATCACACAAGAGAACAGCAGTAGAAGACTGCCTCTCGAAAGCGTCCAAAACAACCCGTATGAGGGAGTCCACAGCGGTGACTGTGGAAAAGCCTCTCCGGAAACCATGCTGAGCCGGAACAAGGAGACCATGCAACTCAAAGTGGCCATACAACTGGTTTAACATTAAACCCTCAAGGATCTTACTAAAAACTGGTAACAGAGATACAGGTCTATAACTAGCCATGCTATTTCTGGGCCCTTTTTTGTACACAGGTACAGTCCTTGCCCTTTTTAGGACTTCCGGAAAAACCCCTTCTAATAGGCAGCTATTGAACAGATGAGCTAGTATTGCGGCAATATAAGGTACAATTTTTTTCAAAAACTCAGTGGACATATCAAACACATCCTTACTACATGATGGTTTAAAACTATTTACAATATTTACAACCTCAGTGGGTGTAACCATCATCCACTCAAAGGCTACTTGTGACATAGGAATATTATTTAAATAATCCACCTTATTTCCTACAATACCACTCACGATATTGTCTACAGAGTCGAGGAAAAACAAGTTGAAGTCCTCCGCAGAGGCAAAGTCGGTCTCAACATCACTTCTGGGACTGGACCTGCTCCGGTTGATAAGACCCCACGCTGCCTTGCAAGGGTTGGCAGCCCTTGCTACCATGTCAGCAGCCGCAGACTGTTTGGCCACCCGCAGCTGCCTACGATATTCCTTTCTCAAACCCTGCAGATGAGGGAGCATGGACGGATCTGACTTGGTCAAGTCACGCACAGACAGAATATATTGTTTGAAATTGGCAAGCTCTGTAGAGTACCAATTTTTAAGTTTATTAGGCCTATTCACACTCGACAATGCACTGCCCACAGGGCTTACCGGTACCGTCTTTTGAATTAGCGGAAAATGCAGATCAAATGTATCCTTGAATTTCGAAAAGAAATCCGTAAAGGCCACCTCTGCCGGAAGCGCACACACATCATTGAACCATATTGGCACATGGTTTGCCACGTCATTAATAAAAAGATTCATTCTAAAATCATTAGAGAGTCTAAAAGTTACCAGTTTAGGCGAACGCTTTAAAATGTTACGGGACTTGAGCATTAAGAGAACATGCTTATGGTCAGCTATCTGTTCATCACTAACAACTACATTGTACTCCCATACGTTTAAATTAGTGAGAAAGGAGTCCAAAGAAGCATTGTTCCTTGTAGGGACTAAGACACTGCTGTACAATCCAAAGCTACGTAGGATATTCAAAAAGTCTACAGAATCATTATTGTGCTTCAATAAGTCTATATTATGGTCCGTACCAATAACTATCGATAGATTGAAGGTAATTAAAAATGTCAAACACAGTTCCAAAAGGGAGAAGAATCTTTCAACAGAACCACTAGGGGATCGATACATGGCTACTACGATAAGATCAAAATCATGCATCAAAATTGCAGAAAACTCACCCTCAAACTCTTCACAGTAGTTGCTTAGATCCAAACCTGTACACTTAAGACCAGGCTTAACATATATGGCAACACCGCCACTAGGATTTTTCCTGCAAAAATGAGAGGCAAGACCGAGTTCACCAATGTTGCTGTAACACTGAACTTCTCCGGACACCAACCAGTGTTCAGACACCACCAAAACATCAAGACTATTATCAGCACAGAGTAATTCCAACTCAATAGTTTTATTCCTTAAGCACTGTATATTGATCGAGCACAGGTTAAGGGCAATGTCACTAGGGACAGTGTCTAGGATATCGCTGGGTTGATTTGGTTGCTCGGTAAAAAAGTCTGAGACCTCAAAAAGTTAGGCCTAAACCGATTAACCACAAACTCCCGAACTAGAGTTCCTTGGGGCCAAAAAGCACCGTCCAAGATCTTGGTGAAATCCTCAGGTTTAACACCTATCTTAAACGACCTGTATGAGCTATGTTTCGTTTTCAATTCCACACAGTCTACCTCAATGTCACTTTTCCTTGTATATTGCAGAATGTCTTCTTTGCTCACTTCTTCAGTGAATCTGGAGACAAATATCCACTCCTTCTTCTCAAAGATTCGGATCTTTAGCGAATCACCAGTATCAACTTTAGTGCCGATGATAGGGTCACTCTGCCGTTTTTTTACACTCTTGCGTTTACGATCTTGCCTACTAGGGACAGTTTTCCAAGCCAGTTTACTATTTGAAGTTTCAATTGAAGGGAATTGCTCTTCATAGTCAGTAATAATATCTTCACACTCACTGTTGATGTCGATAGTTTCACTCAGTGTATGAGATTCCGTGTCACCACCACGATTACGATTGAGATTGAGGTTATTGCCTTTGTATGTCTGGTACGCCTTACAAAAATGTCAGAGAAAATAGTCGGTTTTTGCCAGACATGTGAAGAACATGTGAAGAAGATGCCCACCATCTATCACAAGGTTTGGAGCTAGTGGAAGACAATCCGTAGAAGGACACAATTTCTCCCTCATGGTCCTTAACGCAGCCTTGTTGGGTTTTCTATTGGTCCCATCGTTGAATAATGCTGTTGGTAATGGTACCAACTCGTATTCAAAACATGTCTACAACTGTTAATCATTACGGACAAGACACATGATTTGATAGAATAGCTAATTTGGCTAATAGGAATAGTTTCACCCCGCACAGCGATCACATTTCCCATGGCTAAATGTGACTGTATCTTGTCTGATCTCCTTAAGGGTTTTAATGTGGAAACATATCCCCTCACTTTAGCATGCTGAATGAGAACTCGTTTCATTTACAGCATTATATTACAGTCTCCACCACGACGTGGTCTAAAACTTCAACGTCAATATGACGGCATACTTATAGACTAAAAACAAATATTATTACATTTTCTTGTGCATATTGACCTGTTCCAAATGTTATTAAAATAGATTTTATGACAATCAATTCAGACAAATGGAAATTCGCAGGATAGCTGCAGCGGGGGTGATTTTGTTATAATAGTATCTTCGTCTTTTTACGTTTAAATAAGAACAACAAAATCAAATATGTTTTTTTGTAGAAAAGAAAACAACAACTAATTAAAATAAAACGTCTCTTATAAGAGAGGAAACACCAAACTCTTTAAAAACTTCAAAGGAAACTTTACTTTGTTAGTATTTATTCCACGCGTTTGTATGTCTTGTGTTCTAACGAACTATCCCTTATCTTAAAGGTAAGAAAGTCAAAAGTACAACTATAAAAAGTTACTATGGTAAAAGGCTATTTAATATTTTAGAAATCAAAAATTTAAATTTTGAATCTAAAATAGGGTCGTTTTCTTATAGAAAAAACAATTGTTTATTATTTTAATAAAATGATATATTACATAGGCAATTTACTGATACAATTATCAAAATCATTCTCTTTTTATGTGGAAAATCCATTATAAACTATTAAATATAATCAGTTATGAAACATAAACTAATTATCCTTTATGTACTGGACATTCATTGAAGCAAGTGGAGTTATACTACAACATTGAAGGGAATTAACATGTTTAATAATGTATGTAAATTCCTGTTGTCCAATTCAATCAACAGATTTTCGGTTAAAGTGTAATTTATCGCAGTTCCATGCTCTCAACCAGCTATGTTGCTGTAAAAACTCCCACCAGTGGTTAGTTAAGTCTCAACATTAAGGAATCAGTAATATGGTATTATTCGAGTACATAGCTTTAGATTGATCTGAACGGAATTTTGGTCTACATTATAAATGTAAATGCTAATTTTACAATAATACCTTATTCAATTATACAAATAGTGTGCAGAACAAAACAAAAATACAATAAATACGACTCTCGGTCATTCAAAATAGTTTCATAAATGTTTGAATATTTGTTGAGCGGAGCGAGCGAAGCTCTTTGAGATCGGACCTTTTGAAAACTATGTAATCAGATAACTCAATAACGGCTGAACATATTAAAGCGAAACTTACCAGGGTTATTTCGACAAACAGTGAGCATGTTATTACTAAAACAAATTTCAATTTGTTTAATAATTGGTATGTGGCTTCATTTAGTAGAGATCTACTTGATTATGGCCTAAAATCCCCCAATTTTTACATTCCCGTGGCAGCAAACCTGCATACTAACTTTCAATGTTATTCTTATGGACAATTTTTTGCATGCTTGTTTGACATACGTGTTGAGAAATGTTATTGAGTGGCCCCATTTTAATTATTTATTGAAGCATTTGCAATTCGTTGAGTATATAGGTCTGCTGCTATTGGTAGGTATGCTATAAACAAATTACAGGTATTAGAAAATAAAATAAATTAGACTATAGTTGTGAGGCATATGTAATTTTGTAGGATTTTGAAGCAATTGTATGATTGTTGGCGATAGATAGGTAATGACACGTAGAACCGAGTATTTTGTCTGAAAGTGTGGCCAGGCCGGTGTTTTTGGCCACCATCTTGGATCCGCCATATTGGATATGAATAACTTTTTTATGCAATGCTAGTGTTGTGACACATCATTATGAACTAGATTTTTACGCTGATTTCAATGCTGAAATATGTTTTAATTTTTTTTTCGGATGATATATTCAAATAAAAACTCTCCCCCATACATTTCTTACGGACGTTTCGTTCTTCGAACATTTTTAAGATTATTTTTCTTATATCTCCAGTTGCTATTAACGTTTGCAGTTCGTTCTAGTCTTAAGATATTCAGTGATGTATGAGCTTTCATTTGAGCTATTGATCTTTAAATTCGGTCGAGTTAGAGCGTTAGAGTCGAGCTACGAACCCCAACACAATATTAAATTTAACTTATTACAAATCTGTTGTTATTAAAATATGTATATCTCGGGTTGTTAATACGTCACTAAGTTCTTCCTGGTCTCAAATTACTTGGTTAATGTTTGATTTTACATTTTATTAATCACTAAATGAAATCTGACTAAGTTATTTTAAAATGAGTCATGAAACAATAAATAATTTAACATGTCCAAAACTTTCTTTGGTTAAAGACATACAAGGCGGTCATCAGTGTTACAATTTTTAGACGTGGAACCTCTTACCCAGACAGCACACTTTATCCCAGGGACATCCCATAGTAGTCCCATATGTCCTGAGAATGTCTCGGGATATGTACGCTAGCCTCAGGATATCCCGCAAAATCCCGGGACGAGTACGAAATCCACAGGATATCCTACAATATACCGTAATGTCCCGGGATTTGTAAGTTAACCTCAGGATATCCTGTAAAGTCCCGGGATACACACGAATGCCATAGGATATCCCAGAATGTCCCATGACATCCCTGGACATGTACAAAACCCACTGGATATCCTGTAATGTCCCGGTTACAAACTGAAGAAAAAATTACTACCACTGATGAAATGTATATCTAAATTTAAATGTTCAACAAGGCCAATATATAATCATTTGTTTTATTCACTAGCGCGTTCAGAAACTAGGTTTCCATCTTCAAGGTGTGTTTACACTAGTACAAAAAATTTATATTTACTTAATAAATTAATTGTAAACAAAGTTAAAACGGATAATTTAAAGGATAGCGGTATTGTAAAAATGAAAAATAATATTAGAAAAAACGAGGTGTTAGCCCGTCCTACGTACGGGAGTAGTCAGTTAAAACGGTGTAGGCCTATAATTCAGAACAGCTAGTTTACACGTATAAAGACAAATTTTATTGCAGCCTACAGTAGAAAGAGTAATTATCAATTGAGAAGTGTATAGGCCTAGTCAATGATATCACCTTCCATCGCATACCTACCTCTTCCATAATCAATATCACCACAATACAATTACTCATACTATACACAATTTCCAGTTGGTCTGAATTGAAACTCCCTAAAATAAAACGAAAACATCCAATAAAATTCACAGTACACATAATTATAACGTTGGCGTCCTGACATCATTAAACGAATCGTCCACACACATCCTTTATGTCAATTTCACTGCATCAATTGCTAAATAAATAAGTGTAAACAAAGAAAAGTAAACGCAACAACATATTAGTTTGTTTTATAAACAGCTGAGTCAAAAATAATATTCATTTGAACAAAAGAACTGGTCACATGTTGAAGGAATTTAAAAAGTAAAAACGATTGTAAAGCTAGTGACGTAATTAATTGTCTATGTTTATTATCCATTCCGTTATCAGTTCCCATATCCTTGATAATTAAACCACCCTCATTGAATCAATGTACATCGTAATTCCCCATATTCATTTATTTAAACTATAAAATATTCAGCGCCTCCAAACGTAACCACAACTAAACACACGCCAAACAACTTTTTTAGATTTCATAAAAGGATGGTTAGTCTAATTGCAGTATCCTAGGTCAATGACGACGTTGTGTTCAATCTATGTCAGTCATCCGTATATCTTTGGATAACACCCGTCTGAGGTTGTTGTGGTAATTTAAAATCGTATTCCTGAGGATTCTTGATCTCCATCTTTATGTCATCAATATTTCTGGGCCTAATCCAAACAAAGTTCAAGCATTCAAAAAAATTGATTGTAAACAAAAAGCTGCCAAAATGAATTAAAACATGTAAAAATTTTGATTTTCTTACCCTTTCCATAAAAGTTGAGCAGTCAAATAATTTTTGTATATATATATTTTTTTTAACTCGTGTACAGAGCCTCGACTTGTACACATCGATGGTGTTACTTATCTCGGTGGTCTACTAATCTTACTTATTTTCTATAATCAATGACAAAATCAGAGTAAATAACCTCATAGTTCTATAGGGCATTTTTATAACTAACCAGCTGTTAGTTAGAACAAATTATATTGCTCTAAAACAAATCGAAGATTACAAAGATTGCTTTAAAAAATAATTTGAACATCCTAGTATTTTACTATGTATATTAAATTAATCTGTCATCCTCTTACAGAAGAATTGAACGTATCAATTATTAGCATTACACATAGTATAAATAAGTCAACCCTAAGTATGTCTTTACATTTTTATCCAAATGCTGAATTTGTGACTCAAAAGCTGAATGTTTACAGCTGTTATGTTAAGCAAATTATTTTATGCCAAAAGCTATAAGGTCCGCCGCTTAGAAAACGACCTCCTCCAGCATTTGTTTATCATTAGCGCGCAGGTCGTTTTCTAAGCGGCCGAACCATAGTTTAGAATCTTAGCGTCGGCTGCTAGACTTTTTAAAAATTAAAACTTAACTTCTAAAAAACTGGGACCCTAAACTAAAATTATGGTTTCGACATTCCCTAGTTCTCAAAATTATCTTTCTTTCAACACAAAAATCATGAAAATCCGTCGAGTGGTTGATTCAGAATCGTGAAATAAAAAACACTGTTTCGTTTTAATATTATAGAAGATAATCTTTTGAATTTTGGATATATTACAGTGTTGTTCTTGATGTAATTAATTTTCAGTAATTCCGAGTTTATAATTGGACCGTCTTCATTATTTAACAAATAATTTTGGTCTGTTTTTTTTTTCTATAAAATAATATTCCCACGCATTAAATATGTTGAGGTTTTATAATTTGTTTTAAAAGTTTTAGGTTTTTCAAATTGAAAATATGTCTTGTTAAAACTGTGGCTAGCAAGGGCTGACTTTACTTTACTGATATTTTACTACCACTGAGTTCAGGAAAAATTGAGTTCTATCATAGTTATGTGAAACGTGTATTTAATTCTAACTTTAAATTAATAAAATAGTCTAAAACTAATTTTAATCATATAACAATCAATTATAACAGTGCTAATCTAAGGGTAATTATATAATCTATATTCAAATACCAGTATCCTCTCCAACTACCATAAAAACAATTCAACTACTTTGAGGCCTAAACATATTAACAGAATCATATACTGTATTATCAAAAATATTTTAAGTATTGCAACCATTGCAACTGTCGGCTACTCTTTGACCACTTGAAAACACTTACAATCAACAAGCGCAGATAGCTCAGGAGGTAAGGCACGAGGCTCAAGATGCGAAGGTACCAGGTTCGAGACCTGTCTGGGCCCAAAACTTTTTTCTCATTGTTTTCTTCAAAATTTGTGTTTATTAACTTAACTATTTAATCAATTTACTCAACTGATAATTAAGCTTTTCCTACTAAATCTATATTATTTTGTGTTTTTTATGTTCAGGCCCAGACCACACTTTATCCCAGGGACATCCCATAGTAGTCCCATATGTCCTGAGAATGTCCTGAGGACTACCCTGGGATGGCCTTGGATGTCCCACGGATATGCTGTGAGCTTATCCGTAGGACATCCCCGGGCGGGGACATTACGCATTCCTGCGGATAGGACTACTATGGGATATCTTGCATATCCTGTCGCAATATCCGTGGGATGTCCTGAGGAGAAAGTGTGCTGTCTGGGTAGTCTTATATGCCTCACATCACACATCATTTACTTTGTACTTACACCAAACAAATGTTGTAACCCTGATGACCAGCCCTGTATGTCTTTAATTGCTTTAACCAAAGACAAATTTCAAATTAAAAATAATTATTAATGTTAAATAAAGGCCCACGACTCATTTTCAATTAGTCAGATTTCATTAAGTGATTAATACAATTTTAAACCAAACATTTACTGAGTAATTTGAGACCAGAATGAACCTTTTGCCGTATTAACAACCCGAGATATAAATCTTTTAATAAAAACTGATTTGGAAAAAGTTAAATTTAATATTGTGTTGTGGTTCATAGCTCAACTCTAACTCGTCCGATTTTAATGATCGATAGCTTAAATAAAAGCCCTTACATCACTAAATACTTTAAGACTATAACGAATTGCAAGCGATAATAAGAACTGGATATATGAGAAAAATAATCTGAAAAATTATCAAAGTACGAAACGTCCGTAAAAAAATGTATGGTGGGGGGGGGGGAGTTTTCATTTCAATATATCTTCAAAACGAAAAACGATGTTTACACGGTTTTCGGAATTGAAATTAGCGTAAACATCTATAGTTTATAATGATGAGTCACAACACCAGCATTAGGCCTACATTAAAAAAATTATATTAATATCCAATATGGTGGATCCAAGATGGCGGGCCAAAAACACCAGCTTGGCCACACTTTCAGACAAAACACCCGGTAGTACACGATTCTATATGTCACTACCTATCTATCACCACCAATCATACAATCACACGAAATTACATATGACCCAAAACTATAGTCTATTTTATTTTATTTTATTCCTATAATTTGTGAGATTTTTTATAGCTACAATACCCCCGTAGCAGCTGACCTGTATACTCAACGAATTGCAAATGCTTCAATAAATAATTAAAATGGAGCTACACATCATCATTTCTCAAAGTATGTTCATGAACAAGCATGCAAAAAATTGCCCATAAGAATAACATTGGAAGTTAGTATGCAGGTTTGCTGCCATGGGAATGTAAAAATGGGGGATTTTAGGCCATAATCAAGTAGATCTCTACTAAATGAAGCCACATACCAATTATTATTAAGATATGCTGAGTAATAAGCTAGATATACAATTTTAGTTTTTCCCCATAAGGATAACATGGGGACAATGTTCTGTGTTTTCCGCCTTCAATATCTCGGTAACCAATGGTCATAGAGCAATGATTCAAAACACCAAATTGTTTGATTTTTTGAATTCGATTATTTTACTCTGAAAAGAGTTATTATCAATTTAATGAATAGATGTCACACATGGCAGCCATCTTGGATTTACGACGTCATAAAAACCAAACCCCGCTATTTGAGGGTAAACACCCGGTACTACACCATTATGTGACATATAATAAAGAGATTCCACATAGTCACACATTCCCTTCACAAAAAATCCCACGGAAGCTGGATATGTGCAGTTTGCTCCTGGACTATAAGCAACAATAAAAAACTATGATATGCAATGAGAACTGTCAAAGTAGGAATGTTTACAGTTACTTTTATGTTTTTAATTTCATGAATCATTTGTGATATTTTGCGAATATTTAATAATTTACTGTATTTTTCTCTATTGTTTAGGTGAAGTGGTAGAATATTATGGCTATAGTAAAAGTGTAATACTATAGTATACAGTAAATTTATAGAAGCAAATTTGATCAAATCGTGTCCTCCCCCATTGCAAACGCAAAGCTTGAGTATAACTGCAATATGCATTTTATAATTGTATGCCAACCCCGTACGAAGGACGAGTACTCTGCTAGTATCTAATAAGTTTGCCCCATACCGATTTCAAATTCCTCAAATAGTTAAAAATTAAGAGGGATGCAAGCTACTTTTCAGCCACCCTGTATATAACCATAGGCATACCCTAAATAGTAGTTTTATTTTCGTACATACTATATTAAATATAAAACCTAGCCACATTTGTTCTGAAAAGAAAGAAACAACCTTTTTTTCAAAACACTGCATGAGGGGTGCGAGGTGATTTCACATGTGGGTAATTTGTAACACAGAGTTAAACAAGTAGTTTATCCCTGCTAAAGGATGTCCAGCAATTTGTTTACTTTAACAAACACCGCTAGATGTATAAAGTAACTTATATTCTACCCATTTTACTGTTATATCCTAGTATTTGGATTTTATAACAAACTATTGTTATTGTTACTAGTGTTACGAGTGTATATATCTGATTGTTCTTACAAACCACTTTTAAGTGTATATCGATTAAATCTATCATTAGTGTTTTTAAATGCATTTTTAAAAGTGGTATAGAGATATGTTTAAGCAGTTCTCATACTAGTAAGTTAAAATTATGATTTGAATTGCAATATTAGGAATTCCTGCCTTATTTAGGCTATGCATAAGTTATTTAAAGTCTAAATCATGAAACACATGAAACCATGAGATAGAACTAATTATGAATGTTGATAAAAGTTCCATTAAAAGTGTTCTGTCAAACTAGTAATTTAATGGCAGGACAATACGTGTATGCAATGTAATGTATTACACACCAAATTGAAACCTCGTAATATCCCAGGAGAGGTCCACAGACTTATATCAACATATTATCAGCTATTAATTAAATTTGGTCCTGCATTTCAAACTAAAGACTGTGACTATGAGAGAATAGTAAGTAAGTTAACAGATATAAAAAAATTATGCAAATCATGTAACAATGTGGCTTTTGTATAATAATCAATTTTTAAATTGATTTATAATATAAATAATATAAGAATCTTATATCAGACATTATCATTTATAATAATTATCTCTGTTGTTAAACTCATGAAAACGTATATATAAATTCAGACGGAGATATTAAGCTTGCATAGACATTTTTTAAATTCAAGCTTTAACCCTTGCTAAAAGTTTTCAGCAATTTTTAGTTTGACGTACTGAGCTAGAAAAGAACTTAAGTCCTATTTCACAGAACCTTTAAGGCGTGTTATTAGATCAGTGATGTTTATCTTGATACATTGAACCACCTTCTTCCAAAGATTTCCCCTCAGAGTTAGCCTGTGCGTGTTGAGACAAGCTGGCGTATTGTGTGTTTACAAGATGAGGCCTTTTGTTCATAGTTTTTCAGTTTTAATTACTATCTGTTCATATTTTAAAGTAAAAATAATATAAAAAAAATAACTAAAACCGAAAATTCTTGAATTTTACTTGTTTATTTTTACATTCAGTTTGTTAGTGTTAGGTTATGGCAACTTTTAACATCTGTATTTTAATCTATTCGGAATGTTTTTTTTACGCAACCCAACTTACAAGTACCATGAGACACTTTTAAACTATATAACCAGCTCATATGTTGGCATCCATATTATTTTTTACTTCATGCTGATTAGCTATTCATTGTTGCTATTATTCATTGGTACACAAAGAACTGACACATTTAAGCAAAAATTGTTATTTACAATATTCTAACTATATGGTATCATTTACATATGTACATAGAAAAACTCAAATGTTTTTGATGATATTTAATAAATCTAAATATGACTACCAATTAAGGCTTTGCCGGCGTTACATCGGAATTTAGCACCCCGCACACCTTTGCTGCATTTTTCGGGGATGGACTTAACATTGCACGGGAATTCCGGCAGAGCCTTAAACAGTGGCCATATTTAGATTTTAATTATTATAACCAAAAACTTGCTGAGTTTTTTATCTGTACATTTGTAAATTTTACCATGTAGTTAAAGTTTTGTGAATAAAAATTTATCTTAAAATGTGTCAGTTCTTTTTGGACCACCCTGTATTTACGAGGTTTAGTGTTGTTGAGAGTAGACTCTGATACGGAGACTATGATAAGTTAAAGAGTGTTTTCGTAAGCTCAAATAGTGCAAGTATTGTATATAGGTCTACGGTTTTTTGTTATGTAAATATCTGGTATCCTTAAATACTTGACATTTGTGTTTACAGTTGATTTTTTAGGTACTGGAATCACATCTTTAAATTTATTCAAAACATTGCTTGGTATCAATCCAATAATTATATACTTTAATTTAAGCGTACATTACAAACTCTTTAAGCTTGCAAAAACACCATGTTAAATCTTATTAAAATAATTTCTCCGTAGCTCTATAAACATAGATAACTTATGCTACAATGCTTATCAGCTGATACTGGTTATTTGGGCTGCATTTAAAAAGGCATCCTGTATCAGTATTAATTTTCACAACCTTCATTGTTTATAACATATTATTGAACACTTTTAATACATTCTTTTACGTCTTAAAATCTATTTAGAAATGGCTAGTTTACAAAAGGTTCAACCAGGTTCACTTTACATGTTGATTATTTTATAAGTACTTATTTAATTTCCCATTTATTTACTAACTCGAAATGAATGATGTAATAATACGCATGATTACACAATCTTGGCTATTTACAAATCCACCGTAAAATTCTCTTTCAATATAATAGTTGGCTATTGAAACAACTAATATAATGTCAAAGAAAATTATGCCATGGTTGTTTGAGCATTTTATTAGAACTTCTGTATCAATTATATTTATAATAATAATAATAATACTATTATAAAATTGAGGTGGAGTCTGTCCGTCCGGCTGGCGCGACTAAAATACTAAACGTCCAAATTAAGCTCAAAGATATTTAACAATTATAAAATATAAAACATATTAAAAAAACATATTTAAGAATGGCATTCACCTCCCTAAGTTCCTCTCGGGCTACCCTTGGATGTCCAAAGTTTTGAGGTAAGGTTTTCAAAAGTAAATATTAATCTGTCTCCATTGAAGCATGAGAAAATTCACAAACTCTGTTTTTCTTTGCGTTGACATTTCAATGAAAACAGTCAGAACTGCTAAATTGCTTATTTCACAATTTCAGATAGCTGATCCAAATAAATTAAATAAAATATTTTACAACTAACTATGTGGTAGGTCTATTTAAGTAATTGATTATGGAAATAAAAAAATATTCTATACAAGTAATTTATAAAAATTATGTTAATAATATATGTTAATGTACAGTAGGAGAATTACAATAAAGCTCATGCCATTTTTGTAAATATTTGGTGGCTTTTTATTTATAAATTTGATCTACTTAGCAAGGGTTTGGATTGGTGGTGTGGTACATCTTCCCTTTGCTAAACACAGGTACAGCAGCTAGTTATATTTATTATCTTATCTTACTAATATTATAAATGTGAAGGTTTGTGTGTTTGTTTGTTTGTTTGAAGTTCAATCACGCATTAACTACTGGACGGATTGGGCTGAAATTTGGCATGGTGATAGCTCACATTCCCGATTAACACATAGACACATTCTTATGTCAAAAATCCTTTCGGGCTCCACCCCAGTGGCTCGGTAGTTCCCCATGTTAATCTTATAGTTATTCATATTTAAAGGGAATTAAAGAAGTTAGTCAGCATGATATGCAAAACCATTAAAAAGGTATAAGATTTACAAACAGGGTGCAACACTATATATATTTTTGCCATTTATGAAAACAGTTAATTTGAACTAAGCAGCAACAAAAAATTGTGATACGCAATAAGAACTAACTTTCAAAGTAGGATTGTTTACAGTTATGTTTATGTTTTTAATTTCAATAATAATTTGTGATATTTTGCAAAAGTTGATATTTTATTTTTCTCTATTGTTTAGGTGAAGTGGTAAAACTTTATGGCCATGGTAGATGTGTAATTCTATAGAATACTGTAAATTTAAAGAAGCAAATCTTCTTAAAATGTGTCCCCCGTCATTGCAAACACAAAGCTTGAGTATAACTGCACTAAGCTATACTTATATGCCTACCCCGTACGAAGGACGGGTACTCTGCTAGTTGATTATATATTAATTTGAAACTGTTTTTCTTTGTGGCAGCTAATTTGAGAGAGCAGCTGGGCGTAGAAACTCTGTAGGGTCGTCTAAAGAAAGGTCTTGGTCTGTAGATGAGCCATCAAAAGAGAAAGATGGTGAATTCCCTTGGGGCTCTGCCCCAGTGGCCTTTAAATTCCCATCCTATGTTATTCTTATGGAGGAAAACGGGGTTTTTGTCACAGCTAATTTGAGAGAACGGCTGGGGGTAGAAACTTGGCAGGGTTGTCCTTTTAATTTTTGTTTCAAAAATCTATGCTTTAAAGCACTTATAAAAATGTTGTATTATGAAATCACTGGGACATATCAATTTCAAAGGAACAGATAATTATTCCTTATCCGGTTAGCTTATATCTATTGTAGGGGTTGGTGCTTGCCTTTTTTGGTCTACTTTCAATAACCATTTATCATCACATTCAAGAAAGAACGTCAGAGGTTTGTGAGATTATTGGCATAAAAGTTTTCGATAATCAGGTAAAAGATTGTGCCATAGAATAAAAGCCATGCAAGTGTAGATGAGTACGTTGAGGATGTGAGCTGTGTTCAAGTTTTTACCACGGAGTATGTTTGATCTATGGTTTTGGTGAAGTAGGTGAATTGAAGGCAATTCAGGTATTAATTAAATAAAACAGTGCCATCACATCTCATCTATTTTGCATAGTTTGTTGCCAACAAAGCCGGACTAGGTTATGGATGTGGTTCCGCAAATGTTCAAGATTTGTGTCAAAATTCACTACAATATGGCCCATTCCATCCACAAAATACATGCACAACTTCATGTGATCCATACGGCCAAGGCAACTGACCCTCGCATATCAATAAAGTTCAAGTTTGACAGCAACTTCATGGCACGATTTTACAAAACTACGCCAGAAGTTAATCAATTAGCGAATAAGTGCATTTAGATTAAATACATTGGACGATGTGGCAAGAGAAGGAATCAAAATTGTTTGGACCGAAGTAAGAATGTTACTGCTTTCTGGAGAATCAGATATTTTTATAAAATAAAAAGAAACAGACTTAATATTGCTCTTGCTGATAAAATTCCGTATTTTTATGACCAAAGATGGTGATTCACTTATACAATCCAAATACAATCTGAATCATTTTCCTAAATCAGATGGAACCAGTTATTTTTGTAATATTGACTCTCTCCGTCAGATGACAGACTAATTATATGGACTCCTTTCCCCATATAGTGAAAGAGGTTGCAACATGAACAAAAGTCATGAACAAGAAACACTTGTAAGACTCCAGCATGCCTTTTGCGTAACCTAAAGCCGATGAAAGGACGGAAAATTTTGATTTCAACGAACTCATTAACCACGTTTCTTAAGGTACACAATCCTCTTACTCATAATTATGTTAATCCTCCCTTCATTTTACTAAGATTTTAATAACTTCACTCTATCCATCGCAGTTAGCTGAATTTACCTAAAAACTCAAGAGTAACCGTTGATTTCGACGGGATTCACCTATTTTATATTAAAACAAAATTACTTCTATTCAATAAATACTAGCCTACATGCAAAAATACATTTATTTTAATATTTTAAATAGGTTGTTGAATTAATTACGTTATTAATCATTCATATTTCTGGCAACGGCTCATATTTATCATTAGAAAATAATTAATATTTAAATGTTAAAACAATGTTTAAGGTGCTCTTTTAAAAGGCTTTGTTTCAGATGTACTATGATTCCTCAGTTAAAAGGCTATAAAGAACAGTTAGAACAGAACAACTGTATACAAGTATACACTAAGCCTATTGTCACATGTTGATGAAGTTGATCATCAATCATCCGTTCAACTATGACGGTTGAGGTTAGTGTGTAAATCGATGTAACTGATCGACTAGAAAATCACTGATCAAATAAATCTACTCTCTATTCACATAGCATTGCCTTGTTCAATTTATGTTATGACGCCTTGTAAACGACGAAGAAGAATTTTTATAAAGAGGTTAGTGGCCTCTTTTAACCTTCACATAGACTATAGATCGGTGCGTGGAACGTATGCAGCAAAGCAAGG
This sequence comes from Macrosteles quadrilineatus, assembly GCF_028750875.1. NCBI lineage: Eukaryota > Metazoa > Arthropoda > Insecta > Hemiptera > Cicadellidae > Macrosteles > Macrosteles quadrilineatus. The sequence continues at coordinate 14,831,997 of NW_026542594.1, forward strand.
GGTGAGCCGGTACAGTACAAAGGTGAACTGTACTGATAAAATGTTTGTGGCAGTGACCAGGATCCGAATCCATGACATCACTGCCTTGGGCCCGAAGTCCGTGACGCAACCAACTGAGCCAATGACTCGCCTAAATTCCTAGTTAGTAGTTACTAATTAGCATTACTAGTTGTATACTAGTATTATACTTAGTTCAATATAAATAGTGTTTTCCAAAGCTTAAAACCACTGCAATATTATTAATTGTCTTTCTTTTTACCGTCAACCATACAGATAGTTAGATAGATATTTCTGATAGTTTCGTGGTGATTTGATGGACGGTTTTGTAATAAATAAAGAATACATCAAATACACACCTATCTTTTTATTTACATTTAACTAGATTTACTCGTATTTTAACGTGGTGAAGAGGTAAAATTAAAAGTAATAAGTCCTTCAAAGGTACAACTACAGAATGAGACCCGCCTCGTCGACGACGTCTCTGCTCTGATTGCATAGCTAAAGGAGTAGTGATGTTCTAAAATAAGAAAGAAAATCCTGATGACATGGTTAAAAAGGCCTAGCCTGAAGTAATGTGCTAATCAGTTCCAAGTTAGTAAGTGTCTTATGAGATGGCAGTAGTCCGGGGCATTGATCCCGCGAGAGTCCTGCACTACTGAAAGAACATTGTTCCCAGTGAGGTTCTCAGTAATCGAGGTAAATACAATTTAAACTCCAACCCACGAAAAAATACAAATAAATAAAAATCAAATTATTCTTCAAAATATTAGATCTAGTTTCCGTCACCTGTGTGACAGAGAAAAGTAAAACTCATTAAAATAACTATAAAACTTAGAAATGACAACTTTAAAACTGCTTCATGGAAACCAATCAATACTCAATTTTTATGGTAACACATTTTAACAACCTAAATAGCTACACCCTTAGGGATATTGAGATCCAATAGGACGTAAACATTTCCATAGACATTTTCCTTGAAAAACTTTCAACAGATGGATTTTTGAAATAGATAAAGGACATGCAGACATACGTTTAATTTTGTAGATAACGAACATTTAACGTTAAAAGTCATGCTAAATAACATTATATCTATATATCTATACACTCCGGGTTGAAGTTATTGTAGGTTAGTGGCATACTGTTAGATGATCTGTTAATCCATGTGATCTGAGAGGACGATTACGTAAATGTAGCCTTACGTGATGACCTTTTGCTATTCGTTTATTTAAACGATTCATGATTTGAAACATTTTGATATATGGTTGATTTTAAAACCATATCCCAATGGTTATTACCCTTTGATACATACATTAATGTGTAATTCCATTACTGACTGTTTTACCCCGGAAAACATATGTTTAAATACATGAGTTTTACTAACTTTAACGAACTACTAGTAATAGCCTAGATCGGAACAGATTACAACACGTCTAGTCATACCTGGATCTCAGCTCGAACTGAAGCATCGTCTTGCTCTCGTAGGGGAGGGGGCTTATCTCCAAACCCAGGTTCCAAAGGTCACTAATTGTCCTTCTACTCTACATTGTTCAAATAATAACTTAGGCTAATTCTCTTCTTATTTACAACATCTCCTCCCAACCAAATAAAATTCCTTTTTAAACTATGTACACAAAATTTGGGGGAGATATATCTTCTTGCGTCTTCTTACATCTCCAATCTCCGAGGCGCTCTAATGGTCCTGTTAGAGCGACGGAGTGTGGCTGGGCTTCCTTGATTTGTGCCGTTGGGTGATACTATTGGTTTTGCCATAGGTGATGTGCGGGTTCCTTGAGGTGATTTTGGTTTCGCTGGTGATCCTTGCTGTTTGGCTGGCGATGTTCGATGTTCCGCCGGGCTCTGGTAAAGTTCTCTCGGAAATTGTACCAAGATATCACTATCGCTGTCACCATCTTCCCCCTCCGAAAGATTTACCCTCAGATGGTCTGCATGAACAAATCTACTTCGGTTGTCGACTTTGACCAAATATGTTACTGGACTTATTACTTTGGTGATAACGCCCGGCTGCCAATTGATCTTCTCGTTACGTACTGTTTTTACGTAAACCTTGTCTTGAAGTGTGAATGTTCGTTGCTTTCCACGATGAGCATTGGCACTCTTGACAATACTTTCTTGCTTGTTAAGCATTTGGTCTGCTAAATGAGGTTTCAGCAAGCTAAGTTGAGTTCTAGGCTTGAATTTAAACACAGCCTCTGAAGGGGTCACATTGGTTATGGTGTGTGGGGTATTCCTGTATGAGAACAAAAATGAGTCTATTCGATGCTGAAGCGACCGGGATTGGTTGTATTTTGCATCATGCAGCAATTGCCTGTGAAGAGCATGTTTCACTGTCTGGACTGCTCTCTCGGTGAGTCCATTTGAGGCTGGGTGATAAGGCGGAGACAAGACATGATGGATTCCATTAGAACTTAAAAATTCATTAAATTCTTGGGATGTAAATTGGGGACCACCATCAGTTACAATAGTAGTTGGTAAGCCAAACGTTGCAAAACAATGCCTCAGTTTTTCTATGGTTTGCCTAGCTGTTGTAGTTGGCATGTAAAAGACTTCAATCCATTTGGAGTGACCATCGACCAGGATTAGGAACTCCTTTCCTTCAAATGAGGCAAAGTCGAGATGTAGTCTCTGCCAGTTGTGTTTGGGCCACGCCCAGGGTTGTAGTGGGGCCAGAGGAGCAGACTTGCGAGTGCTTTGACAAACTGAACAACTCTTGACCATGTTCTCGATCTCTGAGTCCATTCCAGGCCAGAAAACAAAGCTACGGGCTAAAGATTTCATCCTAGACTCTACCGGGTGCTCGGAGTGAAGTAAAATCAAGATTTCTTTACGATGGGTGGGTGGTATCACCACTCTGCTTCCCCACAATAGGCAACCTTTTTCCACAGACAGCTGAGAACTTTTATTGGCGTATGGTTTTACGGTTTCATCATTTACAAAATTAGGCCAACCGTTAGAAGTAAAATCCAATACTTTCGACAAAACTGGGTCAAATTTAGTTGCTGTTGCAATTTCCTTGGAAGTGATTGGTAGTCGGTATGAAGCTGAAAAGAATGAAATTTCACCTTCCTCCTCAGATGTCTCACATGGTAGCCGCGACAGTGCATCGGCATTCGAAATTTCTTCCCCTCTTTTGTAGCGAATATTGTAGTCGTAAGCCGCAAGTGTTAGAGCCCATCGTTGTATCCGTGCTGCAGCCAGAGTCGGTATCCCTTTTGTTGGACCTAAGAGAAAAGTGAGTGGCCTATGGTCAGTCACAAGGGTGAATTTTCTACCATACAAGAAGTTGTGGAATTTCTTCACTGCGAAGATGATAGCCAGTGCTTCCTTCTCAATTTGGCTATACTTAACCTCACACTTGGATAAGGCTCTTGACGCAAATGCGATTGGTCGTTCTGCCCCGTCAGGTAGGTTATGAGCAATCACACATCCAATTCCGTAGCTGGAACTGTCAGAGGTTACAATAATGTCCAATTCGGGGTTGTAAGGCATTAGAACGTTGTCCTTAACGAGTAGATTCTTGCACTGCAAAAATGTAGCTTCGCATTCTTTGCACCAATTCCACGGTACATCCTTATTCAACAGCCTATATAAAGGATGGAGCAAAGTTGACAGGTTTGGCAAAAACTTGCCATAGAAATTGACTAAGCCTAGGAAAGATCGCAGCTGCGTAACATTTTCAGGCTTCGGGGCGTTTGCAATAGCCTTCGTAAGGTCATCCGATTGATGAATTCCCTTTTCATCAATTCGATACCCAAGAAATTTCAGACTTTTCTGAAAGAATTCACTCTTTGACGTGTTAATTTGAACGCCATATTGACTCAAGCGTTTCAACTCCGCATCTACCTTAGTACACATGTCTTGTGTATTTATACTGTAAATCAAAATATCGTCCAGGTAATATACTGTACCCTCTAACCCAAACAAAATTTTGTCCATTGTAGCTTGGAATAGCGCTCCAGCGCTAGTAATACCATATGGAAGTCGAGCATATCGATAAAGACCCTTATGAGTATTAATAGTTAGAAGTTCCTGTGAGCTTTGGCTAACTTTTAGTTGACTATAAGCAGCCGTCAGATCTAACTTAGAGAAACACTTGGATCCTGATATTTTTGCAAAAATGTCTTCAGGGTTAGGGAGAGGGTAGTGGTCGGTTCTTAACCAGGGGTTGGCAGTAGATTTAAAGTCGCCACATAGGCGCACTCCTCCATTATTTTTCGGAACTACTACTATTGGAGAGCTCCAATCTGACTGAGTAACTGGGAAAATTACACCATTTTTCATTAAATTGTCTAATTCATTTTCAACTGCGTTGCGCAGAGCATACGGGACATTTCGGGCTTTACAGAAAATAGGCCTAGCCCCTTCTTTTAAAACTAAATCCACAGAAATATCTTTAGTTTCTCCAATAGTGTTCTCAAAAACAGAAGCATATTTCTTCTTCAATTCATTAACTAGGCCTAAGTCAGAAGTTAGAACGGTCTTACCGTTAAGCTGATGCACATTCGTCTCTGCGCTGGCAGCAACCTGATCACTAGGTCCCATTGAACTCCAATCCAGTTTAAGCTTTTCTAGCCAATTACGTCCCAGTAGCGATGGCTGGCGCGCTCCGGCGCTCTCGATGACGACAATCGGTAGATGTTGGCTGTCTCCTGTGTTGGTGCTAATATTAGCCTGAAACTTCCCAAGAACATTTATATCCTCTCCAGTGTAGGTTTTCAACTTTATATGACACTCTTCCAGTTTAGTTTCCTTTTTATAAAAATTTTCAAAATAAATGTTATCAGGCATAACTGTAACTACAGCCCCAGTATCCACAACCATCTCAATCGGGACCTTATCAATCATAACAGTTGTCACAAAACTATTTACCTTAGATTGTGACTGGTTAGCATAGGCTATTGTATGAAGGCCTAATTCATAATCCAAGTCTGGCTGGCCAGCGGGTGATTCATCTTCCTCGCTGCCAGATTCACATATATTTACACGGCCCATAGGCCTACTGTGAAATTTATTACTAGGCTTACCATATTTGTTGTTAGGCCTAGAAGGCTTACTTGATTGACACATATTAGAAAGATGACCCTTTCTCTGACAATTGAAACATGTGAATTCAACATAAGGACAGTTTTTGGAGTCATGTGTTTTACCGCAACGGTAACATTTTTGCTGAAACATACCCTTAGGCCTAGGCTTAAATGCACCCTGCCCCTTTCGATTAATGCCTGGGGTAGGCTTAACAAAATTGATTTCACCTACATTTCTTTCAGGGTGGAGAGATCTAACATTACGATCTGCATTTTCAATAACCAATGCAATATCCATTGCCTTAGAGAAGGTTAGGCCCCCTCTGCCAAAAGTTTACTTTGGATAGCTGCCGACTTTAGGCCGCAAAGAAACCTATCTCTAAGCGCTTCATCAAGAAATTTATCAAACTTACAAGAAGCAGCAAGTTTCTTTAACTGCATACAATAGTCTGATATTGACTCTCCCTCCTTTTGTGACCTTTTATTGAACAGAAATCGCTCATAAGTCGTGTTAATCTTAGGCAGGAAATGTGACTCCAAAACTTCCATTGCCCCCTTAAACTCTACCTCACCTACCTTCTTTGGATGAAGTAGGTCTTTAAGCGTAGTATAGAGCCTTGGCCCCATGATTGATATGAAATATGACAATTTCTCCTCATCTTTAATTTTATTAATCGTGAAAAAAATTGCTTAGCCTTTCAGAATAATTTTCAAAGGTCTCCAGTTCTTCATTAAACTCACTGACTTTACCTATCAGTTGTTTACTCATTGTAGAAACAATTATATGCACACTTTAAACTGATTTTAAACTCAAAAATCATTTATCTTCACATATTCCCAAACTTTCCTTCCGTGACATGAAAATGACAAGATTCTTGCAACTTGCAGGTTAAAAACTGTCTTCATGATGAGTCATCATTTGATGGATGACGAACGAAAGCGGGCAAGCGGTCACTGTTACTAGTAACTGCTAAATTTGGAACAAATGCACTCGGTTTGGAACAGGTTTTGGAACCGTGACTGCCGAAATTGGTGACGCTGTAGAACCTATTATTTCGGAACGGTAACTGTTACTTTGGAACTGTTCCCACACACGCTACGCACTTTTCCTGCACGAAATTGCAACTTCTGGCAAAGTGTAAAAACGCACTTTTAAGCTTCAATATTGATAAAAACGCGAACGGATTTCGAAAAAACACCTCGTCGCCACTTGTTTTACCCCGGAAAACATATGTTTAAATACATGAGTTTTACTAACTTTAACGAACTACTAGTAATAGCCTAGATCGGAACAGATTACAACACGCCTAGTCATACCTGGATCTCAGCTCGAACTGAAGCATCGTCTTGCTCTCGTAGGGGAGGGGGCTTATCTCCAAACCCAGGTTCCAAAGGTCACTAATTGTCCTTCTACTCTACATTGTTCAAATAATAACTTAGGCTAATTCTCTTCTTATTTACAACACTGACTAACACATATTTACTGTCGACAAGATTTTTTTTATTATTTTTTATTTTTTACTATTTATTGAAAGGACAAGGCAGGCAACAAACAAATAAAAATGGACCCGTTACATGAATTCAAATGGAAAATCAAAACAAATGGAATAAATTCAAATCACATGTTTTATTTACAGCGTGGCATGAAAATAGAGAAGTTTGAACATTAGATATTTTTGGTGGAGTTTTCGACCACGGGACGACCTCTAGTTAACATTATTGTTCAGTAAACTTCAACATTCTATTTCAAATGTTCTTTGCTCTATGCTCTTTGTTTTACTTACAACAGCAAAATTGGCTCTTATCCTAAAAACATATGTTGTATTTCAAATTAATAAAACTAAGTGTGGTAATTTTTTCTCTTTCATATATTCTTTAATCTAAATATTTCTCTTTCTCAACATTATACCCATCTGGTCCTTTGAACTAGTTATCATTACCCTTTCTCATTATATTCTCTATTCTCTTACATTAACTTTACTTGCTTTAGAATTTTATTCCCTTCTCTACAACCATCCATTGGTAACTCAAGTCCAGATAATTATTCTATACTCTGAATCATTCAATTCTCAATAATCATTTTGTCAAAGTATCTAAATTTTGTGAAACGTTGCTATTTGTTGATATTTATAGTTTTCTTTTGTAAATGAAAAGTTATTAGTTAAATGAGTGCTTGATGTAGGTTTTTTGATGAAATGCATAATTTCAAAGGGAAACGGTGAAATAAAGAATATCTTCAATTACACATGTTCCTACAAAATATTTGCTTCCTAAAATGATTAGTTTTTAAAAAGCTATTAGTACTTTATTATTAACAGAATTAACAGTTGATGATAGAACATTGTTTAGTGGGTACCGGCCAAACAAACAATGCAGAGACAGAGGCAATAAATTGTTGTCTAAATGAATATTGGTGTTTAAACACAAGCCCTGTTATAACCCCACCACTGGAATGTGTGGTCCACCATAACTCCTTTGGGACATTATTCAACCATTAATAGTGTAGAGTATTTAAACCCTAATTGATTGTACACGTTTAGCTAACTAGCAGCAGTTATTAAAAGAAAATTTTTTTATTAAGATACCAGTCGATGGTACTATTACAAATTTTTTATCGCAAACTCGTTAATGATAAATAAAACAAATTGTTTTAAAATGCATACAAACTGGAGACCACAATCTATTTGTATTTACAAAGGAGTGAGGCCATATTTTAATGGCTAAAGACACTCTCGCCAATCCAGTGAATACATTAAAATCACTTGGATCTTGATAGGTACTCTCGTTTTCCTGGAGAAGATAGCGTAAAATGCCATCTTCAGTGTTACAGACAGAAAGACAGACAGACAGACAGGCAGACAGACGGACAGAAATCGACATAAGACTCGTTTCTGCTTCTTTAATGTATAAAACGTAAAAATAATCTAAAAAATATATAACTTTGAGCAATGTACACTGTACAGACAAAACTCAAATTTTCATTTGTATATATTTAAATAGAATTAGTTTAACGAGTACTGAGGTTTGCTGCAACAGGGAGGGAAAAATTTTTTTTTGTAGAAAAAATGTTAATAACTTAGTAAGAAATGAATATATTTTCCAAATTCGATCAAAATATGTTGATAAACAAGCAAACTACAACAGTTGGCAATTTAAATTTTTTTGGGATTTTCTCCGTAACCACTTGGCACACAATAACGCTTCAATATAACAAATTATTTGTTTTTTAAGCTCTACGAAATGGTTTGGAAAGAAATTGTGGAATTATGTGTTTTTAGGGTCAAAAATGGGAAAAGACTATTTTCACCCCATAAAAACCCCCATAAACCCCCGTTCCCATAGTCCAATCATGCTGGTTCACTAACTCGTTTGAATAAATGTAGGTTTACACCTCTATACCAAATTTGAAATGAAATGAAAATGCTTCTTTATTAAGGCGAAATGTCATCAAAATCTGACGATTTTTGCTAAAGTTATCATGCTACCGGACATTTAAATATATATATACAGTATATATATATATATATGAATTTGAACGGGTGGTGTCTTGGCCTCTAGGGACCTCAAAACGAAAAAGTAAATCGGTCCTGGGTCCAGGTCTTACCATGAGTACTACGGTAATAGCTTATTCCCTATATGGGAAATTTGTTTAAAAGTTTATAAATTGTATCAAATCATTTTTGTATTTTAAAGAACTAAACATATTCCTTTTGTATCACCTTTTTTAAGCATTAATCCAATATGATATCACACATGTTACGTTATTCATATAAAAAAAAAAAAACAGTATTTGTAATTCTATTTTAGCCTTAGTCAAATGGTTTTGATCAATTTAGCAAGTTTATAATGTTAAATCATGCAAACCACGTATTTACCTAAAGGTCTGAACTCATGGGCAGACGGGCAATCATTGTAACACCTGCGTACAATAACACTACCTACCGTGCATTAGACTCTAAATATCGCATGTAGCCGTTTAGGGGCAAACACGACTAAACATGTTGTACAGCTCGTGCAACAGGAGAATTGACGACGGTAAAAATGACATAACCTCTTTAATTTGTATCAATTTACAATCCAAGGGATTCCATACAATTTGTATATATCCTAAATACGTCGATTGCACTCTTCAGTTCCAAAAACAGTATTTAACAAAATAATTACATGCATGCGAACACTTTAACCAGGTAAATTATCAACAAACTTTACTAACCTTACTATTTAATAATAATGTCAACATGGAAATAATTTTTAAATAAAACACTGCATACCATGCTGGTTCTTTATATTGTAAATATTATTTATTTATATATTTATTGCTAATATTAAATAAACCATCTTTATGCTTCTGATTTACGATGACTTTTATTGAAAAATATTATAATACATTACTAGATAATCTTTTTATTTGCTAGATAATCAACACGATACTTTGGTACTTAACGTTATTTGGTGTAACATCATGCACGCCATATTAAAAAAAAAAAAAAACTTACGCAAAAGCTTCTGACACAAAGTAAGCTCTGATTTTAAAACACAGACATGTACAACACTACTTTCTAACACTTTTAATTAAAATGAAAGCTTTGTAATTCCTTCATCACCCAATTATTACTGCTCTGTTTTGTCGAGCTTATAAACGAGACATTCCGCCGACAAAAATAATTTGATAACACTTTGCTTCAATAAAAGTTTATTAAATTTGTTTTACTAACTTTACGTATATCTCAAAGATAATAAAACCATTATCCTGTAATTAGTTAAATAAGTGCGTTATTTATACCTTTTGTCTTTAACACATGCAGATTAGGTTGACTTAAGTACAAAGGGAGTTAATAACAAAAAGTATCATTTAATATAAGAAAAATGTTGTCATGATATTTTTTAAAAATACACTATTGAGAATTTCTTGGGTATTAGCAGTTTGTACATCAGTGTATGATGTTAATTAATATTTGAGTGTATTCCGTAAAAAAACAATACGATTTTTTAAAAGTAAGTACCTATTAAAGAAAATCTTATATAAATCATATTTGTTAAGGCTACTCATATAATTTTTATGGGATACTTTATACATTTTAAACTAGAGGTAGTGGTTTAAACATCTTTAACTAAAATTCAAATTTAAAATCCCGAAACAAAATTAAATTAAACAAGGCCACAATCTCAATAGGGAAGGCTTACATTGTAATTTTCAACTAGAATTGAGGAAATATACATTACAATATTGGATGCTATGCGTTTCTTCAAGTGAATTTTAAACAAGGTAACAAATTACTGTAAATTAACTAAATTCAAATATTAGGATTACATTGTTATAGGATATAGTTTAAATATCAACCTGATGAAATAAAGGGCAAAAACCTCATCTATAATTTTCCTAGTGAGAGTATGACAGATGATTTTCAGTTTCACTACACATGACCCCCATATGACCTGTCACATTTGTCTTGAGTATCCCATGAGATATCCTCCTAAACACTTGTTATACAAGAATGACCTGAAAAGTTAATGCTGCAGTAACAGCTAGTCAAATAAAGCAAACGGTCTATTAAAATATGGAATGTTATTTTTTGTATTTCAATACCACGTTTTTCCTAGAATTTGTAACTAATTTATTTTGCTCATGAAAATAAATAGGCAAATGAAGTTTGGTTTAATTAACCTTTAAAAATGTCCCATCACGGAAACACGGTTTTTATCGCTATGTTGCACTTTTTATTAACTAGTCATAACACCAGCTGCAAAAAACCGTTAATTTTTGTCTTCCTTTATAGCTGCGAGTTTGTTTCTAAACAGCAATTTATAAAATAATAGTTTTCAATGTGAAATGTGTTAACCTGCTAAACAGATAAAGTTAGCGCAGTATGTACAAAATTAGTTTGATAATAGTTAAAGATATAATCATAATTTACCTTAAAAGTTATATACTTTTTAAGGGGAAAACAAGGTCAAAATTTAATTAAAAAGGTATTTCACAACAAAGACACTACGTGGTCGTCTGTTTTTGAGAATTAAGGGAGTCGTCATCATTAATTAAACTTGAATTACAACAATTTCATATCCTCGCAATATTATACAACTTCATTGTTTTTACCTTTCATAAAAAGAATTCAATAAAGGATTTTTTAAATATTTTTATTCATGTATTTTAGTATTTTCCTACTTCTACCCGATCAAATTTATAACTTAAAGCAGCTACTTAGACAATGATTTTTTATTGTTACGAAAAGCGGGAAGTCAGGAACCATCGTTTTAATAAAAAAAAAAAAACTACTATCTCCAAAAAAACCCGTATTACCTTTCCGAGTAGTACCTTTCGATCGCGATCAAATCCCTAACAGAAAAACTCACAGTCTAAGTTTAACACAACTCATAAACGCAATAATAACAATGTTTAATAATAATTTTAAATGAACATTTTACAAATATTTAAAATCTTTAAACAACCTTACGTTTATAAACCTCTCAGATTTGTTGTGATAGTAAAATGTAAATGGTATTTAAAGTTTATTGCTTCGTGACAGATTTGTTGAGATCCTACTGAAAAATACGACCTAATATTTTAAACAGTGAGTGCTCGGTAAACTTCCTGACCTCAAGTTGATTTTACTGAGCCTCTTTTGGTGGCAAAATCTAGTCAACAAAGATACAAAAAATTAACGATTATCTCTGGTAGACTGACAAGCAGTTATTTAGTCAAGTACTTTAACATTTTTAGAGGCTGGCGTGATATATTTTGTTCCAGACATGAGCCAGAGACAGGTGTGGAATTTATAAGATGCTTTCAAAAATAAAACTTAATTTAGGAGTTTAAACTAACTCTTTATACAATAGTTCGATTACATTTCCCAATACGCAGATGTTATCTGATACAACCCGCAGTCAGACAGGAGGCAGACTCATATATCAATCAGCACCACCATGTGACATTGAAACAGTTGTAACATTTGCAACTGCAGTTGTAACAGTTGCAAATTGACTAAACAACATTGATCTGTAATGAGCATGTGTCACTATCGATCTGTTGTGTATTGATTATCTGTTGTGTACTGTTGTATTGATCTGTAATGATGCTAGACACTAAGGTTAAAGTTGTAGTTAAATAGTCTACTGTTACATTTAGTTATGAAAAATTTGCTAAAACAATTTAATATTGCTGTTTGTACACAACATCTGTTGGATACGATTAACCATATTTCAACTATTACATTTCACTATTGTGTGATCAAATTAGGTATTTACGTTCTTTGGACCACGAGTGTAATACAATTGAGACTAAATAGGTAACAAAAAAACACCCCTGCCACAGCAAACCTGCTGACTATTCGAGTTTCCATTTGCCTGGTCGGATTCCCACCAAAATATTCCCTTAACCGTGTTAGATTCATTACCCATTTGAATATCATTATGGCAGGTTTATAGTGTACTTGAGTTTTCTGTTTAAGAGTGGGTCCCAGTAAAAGAAGAATTCCGAAATTGGCACAGTAGCGCGCGTGGAGTGGAGCGGACATTTGTTGAACTACGTGCGTGGCAGTCTAGACGTCACAGGCGTGTATCGATCGATAGTGACTCACGGCGCGGGCGCGGTTGTGCCGAACCGTCGCCAGGCGCTAACCAATGTATGGCAACGCCGCATTAGCACTGGCGATGAACGTACTGTGTCAGTGGAGTGGACGGCGATTCGGCTTTGCTCGGAGTGACGGAGTGCACTAAAGTCACTTCCATCGCTTATTTACTTAGAACACTCGATTTTGCTCACTGCTCATCGTTGTTAGTGGATTTATCTAGGATGTTATTTAGCCTGTTACAATTTTATATCATAGACAAAGTAATGTTATTGGAATATAATCAGTTTTGATACAAAAGTTTTTAAATGGAACAAGAATCATACAAAATTTGCTAAAGCAATAATTGAAATTTCTTATAAAAACCCTATAGTTTATCATGATACCGGATAGAACATACAATTTAAAAACTTTTTTATACGTGATATTTATTACATAAACACACTAGTTTAGGAGATATAGCTTATGAAAAAATGACTTCCGGTCTACTTTTTGTAAGATGCAGCTCCTAAAAGAGAAAGTTTAGCGCAAAAATGCGAAGAGTAAAAAAGTGTTGTACGAAAGAAAAATAGTGGAACAAGGCTCATGAAAAATAAGCAAGAACAGGGTGAATAATATTTAATTAAATTGATCTGTTATATGTACATTGTGCAACATTATCAATTCTGAGATTACTCAAAATGATACAAGTTAAGTAATTACATTAATGAATGGTAAATTGGATCCAACACATGTTGGAAACAATATCTGAAGATCAAGTTTTTTCTAAATACCGACGTAAATACTGTTCAACTTTACAATCAAAGTCGATGATAGGCCTAACCAAAACAACACTTGACAAACACACAATTTGTGAAACACACTAGGCTTGTAGAACATCACAAAATGAAGTTATTTGCAATCTATTATTTAGCGTACAGGTGACACAGTATTTATTTTTAACTCCAAAGTACAAAACTTGTCGAGTATGGTATCCAACGATGGCCGCCTAAAATAAGAAATTCATAACATTAACATTTTTACGAGTTTTAGTACAAATATTATTTTTAACTCGAAGTATGTGCTTTTATATTACGTGATTTGTGTATTATTCGGTTCAATTTTCATTCATGATTTTATAATAACAGACATAAAATTGAACAAGTCAATTTTGAGTAATAGATTATGCTTCACTTATGAGATAACAATTGTTCAATACTTTTTATCACTTACCGGTACTTTACTTTTTATGTTTATAATAAGATGGTTTGTACTAATATAATTTAACGATACTATAAGCGTCAAGTTCTATTTGTATTAATTAGTGAGAATTTTTTAGTAATAACACTTACCATTCCTGATAGGGAGTTGTAGTTCCTCCTGTATGACCTCTTTGCCCAGCTTCCGTCAGCGACAACTGTCAACAAAGGAACCCCTTCTTTGTTGACGTCGCCACGTTCTTTAGCTAGGCGGATTTCTTCTTCGGCTGCCTTTGCCATCTCTTGTACAGCAGTTTCCTCCCAACCTTTCGAAATTAGTTCTTCATGTTTGTCATACGTTTTCCGGTTCATGGCACGAACATTCATTGCAGACAGCAGCCGTTCTAAGGCGACAAATCCTCCGCCATTGGTAATAGAACCGGCTACTGCTGCACTGTTTATGTCCATTGACATTGCATTTTCCCGAGGTTCAGGCTCACTCCATATTGTCTGTTTGATGTGGCACATGTTGCAATCAAACACAAACCCACTCCTAAGCCCTCTTTTTATTTCATTAACTAATTTCAGGTTTCTGAGGGAACAGCCAAATTGAGGCGCATGTTCACTTAGTTGGACAAATTGATCAACTAAATAACAAATGTCAACTATTCTACGACCGGTAATATCACAGTTGCCCAAACAGTCAGTAGGATCAGATGGCGTGGAATTGTCTACAATTAGAGGTAAAAAATTTCCATCCTCTTCCCCACAGCTCATCGCCTCATCAGCAATCAGCTCCTCAACATCACTACTTAGTTTTCTTTTTCTACTTCCCACAACACCAGAATCTCTCAACACTCTCCACTCAGCCAACCTTTCACCACCTCTGTTTTTCACCTTTCTTCGCAACGGTCGTTTTTTATTTCCCATGACACCACACAAAAACCACACACGTGAATAAATAGAAACACACGAAACAACTTGTTACATTTGTAAGTAAGTAGCACTACGAATTATTACTAGGGAACTCTAAACGACACTGGACTTGTGGACACAGCAGACCAATTAGGTTGCTATCCTAGAACATAACCTCACAGTTCACAATAATGTCTAGGATGGAATTGGCGCGAAAATAAGAAATACAAGGTGTAGGGGGGGGGGGTAGTGTAGTGGGGTCTTGGGTGGGGCGAGTGCAATGTGTCTCGTGGTTACAGTGTGTACGGCCGAGACGTCGACCAAGGTGGGAGGGGGTAGGTAGCTAGCTATGCTGTGATCGACCTAGAGGCTTAGGAGATTGCGTTCCCCACAGCTATCTATCATGTCTCGGTGGTGTAGTGGTTATCGCACCGGAAATATGTTTTAAAGGTTCCGGTTCGAAACCTCTGGGTGTACAAACTTTTTGATTCGATTTCTTAATTATCGTTATAGCTTATAGTTTGGTTAGGTTATGACGGTTTGATTTTATAACTATAAATTATATAATTGAATTTGAGGCATTTAAAATTTTATTTTATAAACAGAACAATTTTTATACCAGCAGACTAATTCGTTCTAATGCATCTGTAAATATTAGTTAAATTATGAAATTTGCCCGTTATCACATGAAACGAATATAATTTAATGCCTTAAATGTATATATTGTATTTAAACATTTTCTATTTCTACTAAACTGTATCTCATTTCCAATCATTGCGTGGGACAGAAGGGCTCTGGAATTTCATTTATATTGATTGTACACATGTTGGTTTTGTACTTATAACATCTATAACTAAGAAATAGTATTTATAAATTGACAACATATTTAATACGAGTATTCAAATTTAAAATTTATTCAACACCACAGCATTTCTCTCTGTCCCCCAATTCCTTTCTTTCAATAACTATACTATGACAACAATAATCATAACAATAATTTCGTAACAATATTTGTTTCACATTAAATAAAAAAAAATTATAAAATTAGCAGCGCATGATGAATGTAGAATCATAAAAACCTGATTTGAACTCCCGCCAAATGCGCGAGCGTGCTGCTATCTAACGGAGATCTGCCAGACTACTACGCCGAATTACCGCCGCGACGCGCAGCAAAAACATGCATTTTCTTAAACCATATCACGTGCACAGTTTACGTCGGATCTTCTTGAAACAAACTTTATTCGATAGATAACTAAATTTTGTAGGGGGTTTGCTTTTTCGAATTTCAAATATTCCTTTAGAAAATTCTCCACAAATTTGTAAACTTAAACAAGCGTATTTTTGCTATAATTATTTTAATATTTCTTTAATCGAAAAAATAAAAAGCAAACCCCCTGTAGAATTGTATCCTCTTTCCAATGACACATCAAACGTAGTTCTATGTTAAAAAATAACGGCGCTATATGGTTCAAAAGATTACATTGTTCTTATGGGGCATCAATCCAATATGGCCGACTGCTACTGCCCACTCTTAACAGGGTGTTCTGTTACAGGGTGTCCATAAAAAACGTTTCAGGACTTTGGGAAATGAATCCCCATACTAAAAGAAAGAAAAAGGTTTATGGGAAGGTATGTCCGAAAATGCATATTAACCCAGATATCCGCCATTTTGTTTTTTATACAAAAATATTTTTATCTGTGATGTTTTTTATTCGACGATTATGAAATTTGGTATACATGTTAACATGCACAAGACCTATAATAGAAAAAATAATTAAGTTGTTCCGATTGTAAATTTCAAAATGGCGACCGTTTGAATTTTTCTAACTTAAATAACTCAAAAACGGCTAATTCTATGAAAAAATGTCAACAATACTTTTTTTTAGCATTTTTAATTTTCTATCAAACGATACCAATATCAATAAGATCAAACAAAAGATAACTGAAATATAATGTTTATTGTGTAAAAATAAGGCAGAGTTAGTCGGGGAACCCTTAATATTTGCCTTATTTTTACACAAAAAACGTTATATTTCAGTTATCTTTTGTTCGATCTTTTTGATCTTGGTATCGTTTGATAGGAAATTAAAAATGCTAAAAAAAGCATTCTTGACATTTTTTCATAGAACAAGCCGTTTTTGCGTTATTTAAGTTAGAAAAATTCAAACGGTCGCCATTTTGAAATTTACAATTGGAACAACTTTATAATTTTTCTATTATAGGTCTTGTGTATGTTAACATGTATACCAAATTTCATAATCGTCGAATAAAAAACTTCACAGATAAAAATATTTTTGTATAAAAAACAAAATGGCGGATATCTGGGTTACTATGCATTTTCGGACATACCTTCCCATAAACCTTTTTCTTTCTTTTAGTATGGGGATTAATTTCCCAAAGTCCTGAAACGTTTTTTATGGACACCCTGTATATGTGTCCGTAAACACGATAACTTGATTAATTTTTGTCTGATTTTGATGAAAAATAGTGTATAGGTGTAATTTTGGTGTAAACTTGAATGAGTTGACGAACTAGCATGATCGGACCATGGGACGGGGCTATACGGGAATTTTATGGGGTACAAATTGGTTTTTGTTATTTTTGACCCTCAAAACGCAAAATTTCCCAATTTCTCTCTAGACCCTTTAAAAGAGCTTAAAAAAAAGATTTTTAGTATATCAAAGTGGTTTTTTATGGTTATTGGTAATGGAGAAAATTCATGAAATTATAAATTTAAAATTCCCATATTATTCTTGTGGAGAATATTGAAAAATGTTGTAGTTTGCTCGTTTATGGATATATTTTGATCAAACTATTTATTCGATACTAAGCTATTAATATTTTACTGAAAACCCCACTTAATTAGTTTCCTTGTAGCAGCAAACATAGCTACGTGTTAAATCTAATGTTATTTAAGTAGACTTAATGAAAATCAATTCAGACAAATGGAAATTCGCTTAGTCAGCAGGTTTGCTGGGGGTATTATCTTAATACAGGGTGATTGATATAAGTGTGCCAGCCGTTTTATTCGAAAACTATAAGAGATATCAAAAAAAGATAAATGGTAAGTGCCTTGGATTTTTGATTTAAAAAATTATAGTCAAGTCAAAAAAATTATTTTAGCCGCCATTTTTCCAATATGGCCGCCAACTTTGATTTTTCTTATAGAACACCCTGTATTTTATGATGTATTCTGGTAGAAAAGGTAATTTTAAGACGATTTTATTCTTGTGATTTTTTTCATAAAACTAACCGTTTTAAAGATAATAATGGTTTAAGTTGTGAAATTTTGAATGGTTTTCAAACAAAACAGCTGGCATGCTTGCTTAGGTCTTTATCGAAACTCTTTCTCATGCAGAAATTTCAAAACTTTAACCATTATTATCTTTGAAACGGTTAGGTTTATGAAAAAAATCACAAGAATAAAATCGTCTTAAAATTACTTTTTCTACCAGAATACATCATAAAATACAGGGTGTTCCGTAAGAAAAATCATAGTTGGCGGCCATATTGGAAAAATGGCGGCTAAAATAATTTTTTTGACTTTGACTAAAATTTTTTTAATAAAAAATCCAAGGCACTTACCATTTAACTTTTTTTGACATCTCTTATAGTTTTCGAATAAAACCTCTGGCACACTTATATCAATCACCCTGTATATTCCCAATTAAGTAGACTACAACAGTTTTCTTATTCTCAATAGCATAAGAATTTTGAATTTATAGCTTTTTCCCATTACCACCATTATACCTACAACGACTCTTCAGTATAGGCTAACCAAATTATGAGAATTTTGAGCTGTACAAAAGTGTGAGGAAAAAACTCCAGAACTTTATTTTTGATGGTAGAAATAAAAAAAAAAACCAATACTCAGCCCATACAACCCCGTTCCCATTGTCTGATCATGTTGGTTCCCAAGGTTGTTTGAATTTTTACGTAGGTTTTTAAGTTTATACAGAATTTAATTGAAATCGGATGATCTGTAATCGAGCTATCACACACACATAATCTCATTAGGTCTTACTACGAGACTCGCGGTGATAGTTTATAGCTATATAGGGATTTTTTAGAACAAACTAACGTGTAATAAATTGCTATGTTGTAACGTTAGATAGTTTACAACGTTCTATTCAACAACGTATTTTTGCGGCTATTCGTACAAATAGCTTAAACCAATTCTTAACCAACTCCATATGTTATTTGATTTAGTTACACATTACAGCTTATAAGCTGTATTAATTTTTATTGGTATACTTACCAATAAATAATAATAATAATAAGAATTATAATAGAATAATTCAAACTTGACTAATATAAATTTGATACAACTTTAACAACTTTTCTAGTTAATAATAAAACACAAAAGCTTAAAACTGATTTGAAAAAAAAAATTCTTATCAAGGTTATTAAGTCATGGAAGTATCTTGCTTGTTCACCAAAAAACGATAAACGTTTTTGCACCGGAAGATAAACAATGTAGTATTTTTTCGCGAGAAAATATATTTTAGAATTCAATAATTAGTTAGTTATTAATACTTTCCAAAACCTTTATTTGGTCTACACAATGAACAGAAATGGTCATATTTGATAAAATAAAACTTTTATCAACAATTTCAAATCTACTTCTTTGGATGAAACGTATATTACAAAACAGTTGGGATAAATATGACATGTCAAGTAGTCACTTCCACATATCGTATGAGTCTGCTCCCCTTTACTGATAACGTCCAGATAGATGACAGTAGTCAGGACTTGGGTCTCTGTAGTGCATGTCTCTTCTAATTATCAAATTAGTCAAAGTAGTTCTAAAAACCTCCGAATCACAGTATTTTATTCTTTCATTTTCCGTTTATAGTTGTTAAAAGTCTTCCAACATTTAATCATCTACTTATTACTACTTTTTACTTTAAGTTGCCACGCTATCCTTATGGGGGAAATATTTGACACATAATCAAAGGTAATGAGATAAGCTGTTTACTTTGAAATGCAGAATTTATTAGGCAACGTTAATAAGTATAAACGTGATACTGTTTATTCATCTATATACTTACTACAATATCACAGAAAGGCAAACATTTTTAACGCACCGTTTTGAGCTAGCAGCACGAGTGGCTGACGAGTTGTGTTCACCACGCGTGTCAGGACAAGCCGCTGATCAAGGTCACAGGAGACCTGACAAATCAAGCGTCATGTGAGAGCAAGGCTTTAATGCAGTAATCAGTAACATAAATTTTTATTATTTTTATTTTTTAAATCGTTTTTATTTTAATTAAATTATATTATTTTAATATATCTCAGGGGTGGTGAAAAGTCCCACGATGGCTTAACATTTTTTTAACCGTTACAGATGGAGGTATACAAGTTGGTACACTGTTATTGAACATAAAACACTATTCTACTACAACCTTAATGAGACGCTACGATTTCAGGACGCCCCACAAGGGGTCGGAAGAAAATCTTAAACGTAAGCATAGCAATATAATATGCACATAAAATTAAAGATCTTTGTTGATAAAATACAGTGTCTCAGGCTCGAACCAAAATGGACAACCAAATCCGTTATTATTACATTATAATTATTACACCCATTCAAAGATGCATTGAATTTGCAAATGTTACACGCAACCTCCCCAACTAGAGTTCAGAAGAAAATAAAAAACGTTTATAGATTGATATGGCGTCAAGTTAAAGGCATTTAAATAGAATACGATGCCGCAAATTTGAATACAATTTCCGTCCGTCCGTATATACCAATAGTCCGTCCCCCTGAAGTGGTAGCTGTGCTGTTTGGTATTTTTTTGATGTTTGTTTTTATTGTATTGTTGTTTTGAGCTTGAAGACTTACTTTTGGGATCTTGGCTAATAAAGTATCTATGTTTAACTGTGGTGTGAGTTTTACCTTTCACTTCAGTAGCGGCTCATTGAAGTTGTAGTAAAATCGTGTTTTATGCACAGTAACGGTGTACCAACTTGTAAATATACAGTGTGTTAATTAAGTATTGAAACAAATCTGTATTTTTAAAACCAAAATAAATAGAAATATTCTGTTTGTGGCAATACTTGTTAACAAAGGTTCCGCAGTTTTTTACATAAAAAATATTTTTTAAACCCCCTAACAGGGTAAGGGGGTAAGGAGTGACTTATTTTTTTCAAATAACAACCCCTACTGAGTGACCCCTCATTTTGAAGGGTTTGACAAAAGAAATACAATGACGTAAATCTGAGGTGAATATCTCACGCCTAGCCAAAATGGCGGATATTCCAAAATGGGTGCTTTTTTACAAAAATCAAATTTAGGAATACCCGCCATTTAGGCTAGGAGTGAAATATCTACCTCGGGTTTGTTTCATTGTGTTTTTTGATAAATCCTTCAAAATGAGGGGTCACTCAATAGGGGTATTTGAAAAAAAAATGAGTCACCCCCTACCCACTTAGAAGGGTTAAAACATATTTTTGACGTAAACAATTGCGGAACCTTTGTTAACAATTATTGCCACAAACAGAATATTTCTATCTATTTCGCTTTTAAAAATACAGATTTGTTTCAATACTTAATTTACACACTGTATAAACCCCAAGCCAAGCCAAGCTATTCATCAAATCAGCTTGGCTATGAATCAACTAGCATTTACCAGTTGCATGTTCATTGTTGTTATTAATGAGTTTTAGATCAGTTCTAAACAAATAGTATCATATTTAGCAGTAATTAGTGGTATTTAGACTTTGTTGGATTCTGTCTGAGCACTCGTGTTATGAATGATACAAACATCAACTTTCTCGATATTCAATTTTAATAAAAATGTATGGTATTTTACGTAAATTATTTAACTAAATAACTCCTTGTAGTGTTTTAATAATAAAGCAACTAATGGTGTTGATTGGTTATATTTAAATTCGCATTCGCCAACTAAGGAATACACCTAATAAATTTATAAAACCTCTATCAGTTTGCAAATCTAATGTATTACGAGACAAAACAGTGCCACTGACAGTTGATACATTACAATGTCAGTTTCACTTGGATATTTCATACCTTATTTTAATAGTCAGTCCGTTGAGAAGACTTGCCTTACAGGAGACACTATTTACAATTATTTGAAAAACCGTTAAAAAAATTACGTTGGCGAAATAAAACAAATCATTTTTGATTTTGTAAATAACGAGATTAAATGTTTTTGGCTGAATGGTTAGTAAGCGTTCCAATTGAAATAAATGGGAAACATGAAGTGCATTCGCATAATATACAAGAAAGTAAACCAATAACATAAAACGTATAAATCCTAAACTATTTAAAAGTTTGCTGTTAAAATTCGGTTTCTTAAGTTTATATAATGTATGATAATATTAACATTTTAAAGAGCTGGAAAAAGATTAAAGATCAATATAATGGCTTATAATATCTTACCAAACTTATCATTTAAAGGAAATACTTAATACCTACTTGTATTTCCTTATGATTATGAAATAAATCCAACTGGTTGTAGGTAAACATCAAGATGATAAACAGGGCTTATTGTAGAAGCGCCTGCTACGATTATGATAAGCGTCAAAGTATCTTACATCTAATGTTCACCTCCTGAAATATATGGGTGTCATCATATTACAGTGAAAGTGACACATATTTTTTATAGCCCACTGTTGTTAGTTACTAATTACTTTATTTATTCATTTACTATATGCTATACCCGTGCTTTGAAACGAGAAGAGGACACAAAATATATTTTGATCTTTACATTTGTTGTATAAAAAAGAACATCCACCAACGCTTCTAGAAACAAAATTCGGCTGCACTAAAAGTATCTATTGACATAAATTAGAAAAAAATTCTATAATGAAGTTTTATATTAAATTTAATAGTACTGCACCCTGATGGTAAATCTTATAACCTGTTAATGCCATTTAATATCATAGAACCAACTTGTGTATTTGAAACAGCTGACGCTATGGTTTTATTCCTTTTAAATATGAGTACCTGGGGACCGAGCTTTGCTCGGGGAAAATCATTAGTTCACTCTGAAAGCACCTTAGTATTGGAGATGCATAAATCCATTCCCAAACTCCACACGGCTCGCCTTCACCACCATTTCCTACGTCATGGACCTGTTTCCCTCCATTCCCATTGCATTTAAAGATTGCAAATACCTTAATCTAATCATCATAAACAATTCCCACACTCCGGACTACTCGCCTTGACTACTTCCTTCACCACTTCCTACGTCGCGGACCTGTTTCCCTCCCTTCCCATTGCATTTTAGGATTGCAAATACCTTAATCTAATCGCCATAAACAGTTCTCACACTCCGGACAGCTCGCCTTGACTACTTCCTTCACCACTTCCTACGTCGCGGACCTGTTTCCCTCCCTTCCCATAACATTTTAGGATTGCCCATACCCTTATCTAATCGTCATAAACAGTTCCCACACCCAGGACAGCTCGCCTTGACTACTTCCTTCACCACTTCCTATGTCGCGGACCTGTTTTCCTTCCTTTCCATAGCATTTTAAGATTGCGGACACCTTAATCTAATCGTCATAAAAAGTTCCCACACTACGGACTACTCGCCTTGACTACTTCCTTCACCACTTCCTACGTCGCGGACCTGTTTTCCTTCCTTCCCATAGCATTTTAGGATTGCAGATACCCTAATCTTATCGTCATAAACATTCCCCACACTCCGGACTGATCGCCTTCACTATTTCCTTCATCACTTCCTACGTCACGGACCTGTTTCCCTCTATTCCCATAGCATTTTATGATTACCTTTGTTACTTCCTTCACCACTTCCTACGTCGCGGATCTGTTTCCCTCCCTTCCCATAGCATTTTAGGATTGCCCATACCCTTATCTAATCGTCATAAACAGTTCCCACACTCCGGACAGCTCGCCTTGACTACTTCCTTCACCACTTCCTACGTCGCGGACCTGTTTCCCTCCCTTCCCATAGCATTTTAGGATTGCCCATATCCTTATCTAATCGTCATAAACAGTTCCCACATTCCGGACAGCTCGCCTTGACTACTTCCTTCACCACTTCCTACGTCGCGGACCTGTTTCCCTCCCTTCCCGTAGCATTTTAGGATTGCCCATACCCTTATCTAATCGTCATAAACAGTTCCCACACTCCGGACAGCTCGCCTTGACTACTTCCTTCACCACTTCCTATGTCGCGGACCGGTTTTCCTTCCTTTCCATAGCATTTTAAGATTGCGGACACCTTAATCTAATCGTCATAAACAGTTCCCACAATCCGGACTACTCGCCTTGACTACTTCCTTCACCACTTCCTACGTCGCGGACCTGTTTTCCTTCCTTCCCATAGCATTTTAGGATTGCAGATACCCTAATCTTATCGTCATAAACATTCCCCACACTCCGGACTGCTCGCCTTCACTACTTCCTTCATCACTCCCTACGTCACGGACCTGTTTCCCTCTATTCCCATAGCATTTTTTGATTGCCTTTATTACTTCCTTCACCACTTCCTATGTCGCGGACCTGTTTCCTTCCCTTCCCATAGCATTTTAGGATTGCAGATACCTTAATCTAATCTAATCGTCATAAACAGATCCCAGACTTCGCACTGCTGCCCTTGACTACAATCATAGATAAAACCATAGACTATAAAACATACTCCCTACAATGTATCGAGTTATCTTCAGTATAATCATTGCTAAATATTATGCTAATTATTAAGTGATGTTTTCCTTTTGTACTGTATTTGTAATTTGCTAGTATACTGTGGGTAGTTGGCTTACTATGAACACATGCTACAACTTCAAGTCTTTTGTTTACTTTATCCTTGTTATTTAATTCATCCAACATGGTTACCTAGCAACCCATAAGACTAATGTTAAAAAAATGTGATTTTCAGTTTCATTTTTCTACGTAATTAGATTTTTGTTGGCAGTTCTAACTGCATGAAACTCGTTTTTAGGCCAAAAATAAACTATTTACAAGATTTGAAGAAAATCGTCGGAGCCGTTTTCGAGATCTTTCTGCAAGCAAGCAAGCAAGCAAGCAAGCAAGCAAGCATACAAGCAAACATTGCTCGTATTAGAGTATAGGATTACTCATAAGGTTAACATGGGAAACTCCAGAGCCACTGGGGCGGAGCCTGAAAGGACTTTTGAGATAAGAATGCGTCTATATGTTAATCGGGAATGTGAGCTACCATCACACCAAATTTCAGCCCAATCCAACCAGTATCTTTTACGTTTACTTGTCACAAACATACATACATCCATACATCCAATCTTTCTCATTTATAATATTAGTAGGATTCGTTTTATGGAAGGAAATATGCAATAAAAAAAAAACTTTAATTTCTTCGCAATTATTATGATGTTATTTTTGAAAATTTTAATTGTACACTCCAAATTAATAACAATTTACATCCTATAAGAAACTGTACAACTACAGTATTATGGTAAAGTTTTATGTGAGCTCTAGTAACTCGCCTTTCATGGAGGTTTGGTGAGTTGTTGATACACTCAGAAGAGTGACTGACATACTACGTGTGAGGTACCAATTTTTAAGGGGGGTAAAAACGTACTGCTATTGAACAAACATCAAAACTTAACAGCTTTCATCCACAATAGCCTGATATTAGGCCTATGTGTTGACCATAGCTTGGGCGATGGGCCAGAGAACGTAGGCCTAGTTTTATTCACAGTGAAGTACATACACACACTCACACGACATATTAATCAGTAGTAGCACGCCAATCTATATAAATAAAATTAGAGTTTTGTCTGTACATTGCTCAGAATCATAAATTTTTAGGTTATTTTTACGTTTTATACATTAGAGAAACCGAAACAAGTCTCATCTAAATTTCTGTCTGTCTTCCTGTCTGTTACGACCCAAGAGCCATTTTACGCGGCCTACTCCTGAAAAACGAGAGTACCTATCAAGTTCAAAATCTTTTTAATGTATTCACTGGATTGGCGAGATTGTCTTTAGCCATTAAAATATGGCGTCACCACTTTGTAAATAAAATGACGGTTGTTTAAAAACCCAATTTTTTGCGATTTTTTGTAAAGTTTTCTCCCAATGTTTAGCACATATTCTTCTATGAAATAACGAACAGCTGTTCAAATCAAGATTACTTTTCTTCTAGCTGTCACTGATATGTATACATTGAATGTTGTTTACAAATACCGCAACCATTTCCGATCACGTTTTGAAAGCAAATCCAAACCAATTAAGATTAAAAACGTTTTTCCTTACATAACGGATTTAATTAATCGCAAGTGCAATAATATGTAGGGTAACAGTAAATGAAAATAGAGATTCTTTGTGTATAAAATTGTTCTTGAGTTTTGATAACCGGGAAATAGACCTTGAATCAGTGTTGTACATTGCTGGGAAACTTACATTGTTTAAATGAGCGTTTTCAGTCGAGACTCGGCACACGACCGACGCGCGTCTACTTGTCCATAGTAAAAATAAAAGTAGGCCTACCGTGTATTTATATTTTATTCGTCATGTATATAAGTGTACAGTTCGTGTATGTGTTTCAAAAACTCCAAGACGCTCTCCGCGTTCCTCTCTCCGCTCGCCGACTCCGCGCCTAGGAAAACCCGGCTTAAAGCTGGGTTTTCCTAGGCGCGTAGTCAGCGAGCGGAGAGAGGAACGCGGAGAGCGGACTCCACTTGTCTTAGGCAATTTAATGTTACTGTTTTCCTAGAAGCGGAGCGGAATGCCATGTTAATTTCAATTCCGCTCTCCGCGTTCCTCTCTCCGCTCGCCGACTCCGCGCCTAGGAAAACCCGGCTTAAGACTGGTAACAAAGTGTCTCCGGTGTACCAAAAATTTTTGTCGAGACGTTCTGTTATTGAATGAAGTCAACTAAATTCCGACTGTCAAGGATAAAGGATAGCGTTATCTGGCAGAATATTGTGGATGATTGAGACTTTATTCATTCTCAAACTTACTTTTACTGGTATCAGATATTGAATGTTCTTGTGTTATACGTTAGAAGTTGAACTTTTTTAAATCTATATTAGTTGCATTGAAAATCATTCTTTGCTTGCAACAACGCTTACAACTAGGTGTTATATACAGTTATACAATTAACTAAGTAATATGAGCTGTGTTTTAGAATTATTTTTTCTAATTTGCCGATCCCTAGTTCTCCTCCTCCTCTAGTTTAAAAATACTTAATACTTGACTCGTACAATGGTATTCATGTGAGTAAGCTATTCCCTCCAGAGGCAAGAGACGTTCCCTGTCATGGCTCTAGCGCTAACAAGTAACCGTAGCATCCATGGTAACCAATCCTACACATATCATGTGTTTTCTTAAAACATCCATGGATAAATCTTTAACGCTTTAAACATTTTTTTATATCTCTAATTAGCATTAACGTTTGATAATGTTAACCCATGAACAATCGTCTGTATCTTTCATTGAGGAAATCTACAAATTCTCTCATGCACATTGAATAAACCTTTTACGTACAATAGCTTTATTAATTACTCATGTAGGATTTACTTGAGCTAGCCTAAGGGAAGATTATGAAGCATGGCTAACGTAACAGAGCTTTGCGTGGAGTGAAGATACAAAGCTGTTATGTTATTTAAAGTGACCTCAATGTAGTTTGGATTGTTTTGGTTTATTTCAATGAAATAGAGTGATAAGTTATACACACCCAAAAAGTAAAATTATGAATTTTACTATAATACCATACTTGTGTTCTTATTTGCTTGTTAATTAAGTATGTGTTATGTTAAGTACAGAAGTGTCATTAAGATCAAATGAAAATACACCATATAACATTTTATAAATTACAAATTGTCTCCTTCCTGATTACCACATACTGTAAAATATCCGGTCTGTTGCTTTTTCAACTTGTAGTTTGTATGTGTATTTGATATGTATTGGATGATTGAATGAGATTACTATTGGCTGAAACATTGTATGCATTTGGAGAACGTACTAAAATTTAACTATAAACAGGGATGCTGTGTTACCAGTTTCCAGCTTCGCATAGCATTCATACAAATATTAAATTAAAATATGCCTTTTCGAAGAATTGACAATGTTTAATGATAACAGTTGATACTAGACATTAAACAGCAGTATCGGCCTAAACAAACAACGCACAGACAGATAAAGTACATTGTTGGCTGAGTGAATATTGGTGTTTAATCATTAAACCACGTTTATAAACCCACCACTGGAATGTTAGATCCACTAAAACACGTTTAAGAGATCATTCAACTATTATTTGTTTAAATTACCAATTCAGTATTCATCAAGTAGAACTAGAACCAACTGTTACTGATTTTCGTATCAGTCATACAAATCAAATATTTATTAAATTAAGGCGCTTTTTGAATACACAACATATTATTTTTTTATTAAAAAAATGCGAATCGCGTATCAAGCTTTCATATAACAATCTACATAGGTTATTATCTGTTATTCAACTATAACCCTATATTCAGGTAAGTTAATTATATTAAGCTAAAAGTTTGACTTTTTAAAAGACTTTGAATACCTTTATTATTCCCCAACAAAATAGGAAGTCAATCAATCGAGGCTACTTGACAATAAATTTAAAATCTGGCTTATTTTAAACAAACTACATTAACTTTTAAAATTATTTAAAGAGTTTTTTTTTAGCTGAAGCATTTTTTTATACAGAATTACTTGACATAAGTGAGAAAATGAGATTAACTGTTATAACCAATTTACGTAGAGATATTTTTATTCGTGAAACATTTTTGTTGAGTTTTTTTCATTTGTATTTTCAACTAAGTAGTTACAAATATTTTACTTAAAAAAATTAAAATAAAAATCTTTTATAAAATACAAGCCAGCAGATTTTTTTTAAAGCTAGCAAATTGTTTTTTGAGGATAGTAATCTACTTTATAATTATAATATTTTACAATGTATTGACTTTCAGTTTCATCGGTCTAATTTGTTCATTAGAGAGTGCACATAGGTATAATAGAGTATAATGGACTGCCTGGATGAATATTCAAAGTTCTTTGGCATCACGAAGATTAAAAATCCATGAAATGGATTCAAATAAGCATTACAGAATCTAACTGTCAAATATTGATAATACCCAACAAGTATTTGAACAACTCTTGAATGCTTAAAAAGAATCAAATACTGAAAAGGCCATACTATGAATATACGTGACATAATAAGTTTAGTAGACTTAAACATAGTAAATAATCAAAGCTGTTAATACTGTAGTACTAAGCTGAACAAAACATGACATTATTTACATTACATTTACAATAAATCATTTATTTGTAGAGTATATCGATGGTTATATATTGTATCAATATTTAACCAAGCGAAGAACTTTAGAGGTAAACATAAACTAGTTAGTGTTTCCCTCCCATCTAGACTGACGAGTCACAAATTAGTTTTATCTACATTCTGTTACCATGGAAACTTTATATTTTACCAAATCTCATTTTATGCGTCTGGTAAAGTCTGATTTATTAAATCTTACTATGAATAATGTAAGATTTATATATTAGTGTTATATAGTCAATGTTTATAGTAGTGTGCAGATTGTAAGAGTGCTTACGAATTCTATCCATACCGTAATTATACTTCTGAAGTTCCAGATTTTTAAGTGCGAGACATCTTTTAAAATAAGTAAATAAATAAATAAAAGGAAAAGAGTAGACGTGGTAGTACAACTAGTATTAGGTAAACAAGACAAAAAAGTTGGAAACTTATTGTTTAAAAAACACTACGTACCTATGTAAATTTTTTTTATTTATGACAACAGCTACTTTCCAACCAAAAGGTTAGTGAGCGTAGCGAACGAACTTCAACCTGGAGGCGAGTTAGCGTAGCGAACGAGCTAACCTGAAGGCAAGTGAGCGCAGCGAACGAGCTCCAACCTAAAGGTGAGTGAGCGTAGCGAACGAACTTCAACCAGGACGTGAATGAGCCATGCGAATACTTATGAAGTTAAAAATGGGGCGAAGCCCGCGGGTACAGCTAGTGTGTTATAGTTCTACTTTGGTCAGTTTTAATAGCTTTACATTTACTTTTTAATCTGCTGTTAATTGTATTTTTTGCTGGGAGCCCATGTCTACACCACATTTTAGGTCAAGGGGCCATATCTTTCAACTTATTATTTGTGTTTGGATGTCGCATTAAGCGCCATTGTAATTCTCAGACGCCTAGATTACTCAATGCCAGGTAGGAAATTAAACCGTAGTAGCCTACAGTATAGTATTTAGCCCAAGACATAGTCAACACTGACGCTGCAGTTGATTAGGGAAAAGGCTTTGTACCATGTGTGCTGGTTGAAAGCTCTCGTTTATATATATATATTTGATATGATATTTTTTTATATAGCACATTTAACAAAAAGGTTTCACTAAAGGATGAAATCCACATACAAACATATAGGTATACGTAGAGTCTAATGGTGACCAGAATGATTATTTAAGTTGATTGGCTTAGAATTTTATATGTATTTACCGTACAGTAAACATTTTGCTATACCGTTTTTGATTTTTTCCATGACATATATTGTTATCAAAACTATACTTAAAACGAGATCATATGTTAAGTCTCACTACACTCTATTCCATGCCTAGGTACTTCAACGTTTCATTTGAAAAAATTAACAAGATACTTTATTTGACCGTGATTTTACTTAACACTGATGATGGTTCTGAGCTTTTGCTATTTTCTTTTGAGATTCCTAAGAGGCTTGAAAAAGTTCTCTTCCACGATTCTGAATAATAGGTCTGCATGTCTTACAGTAGATGATTGTTCAAACTTTCTAAAACCTATTAGGAATACAGATATTGATATTTGTAAATATCTGTACCTAGCTTGGCTGATCTGAAGGACAATCAATTAGATACAACATAAAAAATGTCTTATCTGCTTGGAGCAAATCTAAAAATGGCTGCTTTCTCCACTTAATGATCGATAAAAAAACATTATACAGTTAGTTGGTAGGCATATTATAAATCAGAACCACGTTTTGATTTGAAAATACTAACTGGCTTAAAATACCCATTGTGAAACAATATCACGATATGAAATAATATATAGACAATTTTATAATCTTCTATTCAAACGATTGAAACCAACTTAACATGTTTAATGATAGCATTTCGTTTGACATGTATTATCTTACTTAACTGTTTTAGATATAGATGACACTGCAAATGTTACTTTTGCCATTATTGAAGCTGTAGACAATATTGAATTCATACGGTGTATATAAGTGAAACAGTTTGAAAGTATTCAGGTTTGCCAGCTTATTGGAAATGAAAAAGGTAAAATATGCTCTTATGATTGAGCAATTTGATGTCATTTTAAATTAGGTTACTTGGGTGGGTAGGGTTGAAATAGAGTACAGTAAAACATTTTTGTCATATAAAGAGTTTTATTTAAAAGACTCATACCTTACTAGTTTCATTAAAAGTTATTAAGTACCACTGGGTTTTATATATTTTACTCATATATTTATAATGAGCACCTACATTTAGTGCAGCAGAAGCAAATGTGGATCTGACAATGTGATATATCTTCTGTCAGAACCACTGTTTTTACGATAGTAGAATTATTTTCCTGGAAACGATAGGCGTTGAATGAGTTGGAAAATATACCAAATACATTTCAGGATATTTGTAAAAATTATATCCTAGTAACAAAAGCTATTTAATAAACCTATGTATAACCGTATAATGCAAGCGTAGATATAATAAATTTTCAAATCTAGCTACTTAATTTTTTTTTAACTATAGTTTATTCAATTAAGTATTTGTAAATTAAAATTGCCATTATAATATTAAATTGTAACGCATAAGACACCTGATTTAATTTCCTATGAAAATGTGACAGTACTGGCGTATAAAACTTATCCATCCCTAACAAATGTTAAAAAAGAACACTAACCAATTAGCTATAAATTTATGAGCATTACACCATGTATAAATAACCGAATCCAGTCCAAAATAATGTTAACTGGTAAAGTAAATATGAATAGTATAAATATAATTTCTTAAAATTATTCAAAAGAAGATCTCAGTTTTTTTTTACTCCTGTAACTCCTGTTTTTTTTTGTTTTTATTTAAGTCCTTAACCTGTAATTCTTCACATGTTGGATTTGTTTTACGCAAAGGTATACCCTTTAATTTTGTCATATGAAACTTATAATATTACGTAATGGTAAAAATGATTTTAGCGGATGAAAATCAATATTTAACATGGAGGATGAAAGCAAATACTCAAATATTTACTTCAGCTTGACCACACGAGTACAAACCACGTGAAACACATCATACAATCTTTGTAAAGGGCAATACTGATCAAACACACTGACCCTCGAAACTGATGAAACGAAAACACAATTACTGAAAAATACAGTTCCCTTACAGCAAACCTGTGGCCTAAGCAAATTTGGAGTAGCTTTGCTGAAATGTTACTAAAACAAGCTCGTATTACAGGCTTTTGTTGGATCTAGAACAATAGATCCCTAAATTATTGAACCAAGTATAGTTGTCTGGGATTTACAGAAAATATTAAATATTTTTTTATAAATAAACATTTTCTATTTCTAACCCTGTAAACCAGGCTCAAAACTGCATACTAAGGATAGTTGTTCAAAACAAAAAATATATATATCAATCGATTGATATTTTAAATCCACCGAGTAACAGTTGTTTAAGCTTGTTTTATCTTATCTGAAATAAATACGAAAGTATTTTATCGATACTTCAACTATTATTCCCACCTGAAATACCTAGACAGGTCAAGTTAAGTCTAGTCAATGGAATTCGAAGCAAATTGCTAATTAGTCCAGAAACGAATGACGGGTTTGAAGCGGAAGATTGATTATGTAATATTTTACCAAGGTTTTTAAGTTAAAACTAAGATTTTAACAACTTTTGATATCAGAAATGATATAAATAACCGGCAACCAACGGATCCACGTAATAGAACTTTTTTGTCACCATCGTTTTTGAGGTATTTTTAATTCTTGATTCTTTTCACTGTGATCGAATTGATGAACATCGGTAAAGTTTCAAATGAAAGTTTGACATATTTGAGTGTAAGGGGTATGATTTAATTTTAATTTAATAGTGATAATAAATATCTGATTATGTAAATATTAACCTAATTTTCATTAAAGATTTGACTTTAGATAAATAGTCACGGTAACTTATAGTAAACTCAATCATAATTAAAATTTTTTAACAGTTAGCGGTGATTGGTCACTGGTTTTGACACTTGATATAATTAATTGAATTTGTTTAAGTTTGTTGGTCATATTCCTTCCCTGCAGATTTAATGCAACCAATTAAGTAAATTTAATTGAAAATGTGCTCGTTATAAACATAATGAGTACAAAAATTAATTATACTTTATAAACTTTAATGAAACCAGTACAATAATGTATATAATAGTTTACTAAAATATCTCCTTAAAATGTCATATTTATTCCCTATTTAATTAAATTTAGTTCTAAGTACTTAAATTTGCTGCTAGAGGGAAGGCATTAGGCCTACAGTGTTTTTAGCGAATTGTTAATAGTTTAAACCCTATGTGGGGAATCCAGGGTGTTGGTAGGATTATTACTAAGTACCTGGGGACCGAGCTTTGCTCGGGGAAAATCATTAGTTCACTCTGAAAGCACCTTAGTATTGGAGATGCATAAATCCATTCCCAAACTCCACACGGCTCGCCTTCACCACCATTTCCTACGTCATGGACCTGTTTCCCTCCATTCCCATTGCATTTAAAGATTGCAAATACCTTAATCTAATCGTCATAAACAGTTCCCACACTCCGGACTACTCGCCTTGACTACTTCCTTCACCACTTCAAACGTCGCGGACCTGTTTCCCTCCCTTTCCATAGCATTTTAGGATTGCAAATACTTTAATCTAATCATCATAAACAATTCCCACACTCCGGACTACTCGCCTTGACTACTTCCTTCACCACTTCCTACGTCGCGGACCTGTTTCCCTCCCTTCCCATTGCATTTTAGGATTGCAAATACCTTAATCTAATCGCCATAAACAGTTCTCACACTCCGGACAGCTCGCCTTGACTACTTCCTTCACCACTTCCTACGTCGCGGACCTGTTTCCCTCCCTTCCCATAACATTTTAGGATTGCCCATACCCTTATCTAATCGTCATAAACAGTTCCCACACCCAGGACAGCTCGCCTTGACTACTTCCTTCACCACTTCCTATGTCGCGGACCTGTTTTCCTTCCTTTCCATAGCATTTTAAGATTGCGGACACCTTAATCTAATCGTCATAAAAAGTTCCCACACTACGAACTACTCGCCTTGACTACTTCCTTCACCACTTCCTACGTCGCGGACCTGTTTTCCTTCCTTCCCATAGCATTTTAGGATTGCAGATACCCTAATCTTATCGTCATAAACATTCCCCACACTCCGGACTGATCGCCTTCACTACTCCCTTCATCACTTCCTACGTCACGGACCTGTTTCCCTCTATTCCCATAGCATTTTATGATTGCCTTTGTTACTTCCTTCACCACTTCCTACGTCGCGGATCTGTTTCCCTCCCTTCCCATAGCATTTTAGGATTGCCCATACCCTTATCTAATCGTCATAAACAGTTCCCACACTCCGGACAGCTCGCCTTGACTACTTCCTTCACCACTTCCTATGTCGCGGACCTGTTTTCCTTCCTTTCCATAGCATTTTAAGATTGCGGACACCTTAATCTAATCGTCATAAACAGTTCCCACAATCCGGACTACTCGCCTTGACTACTTCCTTCACCACTTCCTACGTCGCGGACCTGTTTTCCTTCCTTCCCATAGCATTTTAGGATTGCAGATACCCTAATCTTATCGTCATAAACATTCCCCACACTCCGGACTGCTCGCCTTCACTACTTCCTTCATCACTCCCTACGTCACGGACCTGTTTCCCTCTATTCCCATAGCATTTTTTGATTGCCTTTATTACTTCCTTCACCACTTCCTATGTCGCGGACCTGTTTCCTTCCCTTCCCATAGCATTTTAGGATTGCAGATACCTTAATCTAATCTAATCGTCATAAACAGATCCCAGACTTCGCACTGCTGCCCTTGACTACAATCATAGATAAAACCATAGACTATAAAACATACTCCCTACAATGTATCGAGTAATCTTCAGTATAATCATTGCTAAATATTATGCTAATTATTAAGTGATGTTTTCCTTTTGTACTGTATTTGTAATTTGCTAGTATACTGTGGGTAGTTGGCTTACTATGAACACATGCTACAACTTCAAGTCTTTTGTTTACTTTATCCTTGTTATTTAATTCATCCAACATGGTTACCTAGCAACCCATAAGACTAATGTTAAAAAAATGTGATTTTCAGTTTCATTTTTCTACGTAATTAGATTTTTGTTGGCAGTTCTAACTGCATGAAACTCGTTTTTAGGCCAAAAATAAACTATTTACAAGATTTGAAGAAAATCGTCGGAGCCGTTTTCGAGATCTTTCTGCAAGCAAGCAAGCAAGCAAGCAAGCAAGCAAGCATACAAGCAAACATTGCTCGTATTAGAGTATAAGATTGTAAAATATATTGGTGAACGTTGGGAGTTTAACTTAAACCTCAAGGTCACAGGACCTGCGATTTAACCAAGGAATAAGCATCTCCAGATGGAAAACTGTCAAGCAAATCATAATCTGGTCAATAGCGAATGAATGTTATGTCAATTCAAAATATTATACCTGAAACAAGGCCAATGCATATTTATTCATCACATTAAGCTGATGTTCATAATAATAATTTCATAAAGAACAATCAGTTGTTAATGGTTATTATTAAAGAACATTTGTAATTTTGCAGTATTCATTATGTGTTTGTACAATGAAATGAGAATGAAATATCCACACAAATATCTGTTGACAAGGAGACGATAAACATTTTGAACAACTGTTGGTGGAATCAATAACACACAGTGATAAGGGAACGGGAATTTCCCATCCTTGACAGATGGTGTATTGTTGTCCAGATTGTTCTGATATTGAAGTCAACCACGCTTCGCCTGTCAATGATAAGGGGGTGGCATAATCAGGGGATATAGTGCGGATTGTGCCTCGTTTTTTATTGAATGTTCTACAATAGATCATACAATGATCATACTTATTATAAACAAATTAATCAATCCGAAATTGTTGGTTAATGTTTAAAATTTATCAAAATCTTAGTACGATAAAATGTAAACAATATGGTATGTATGTTTTTTAACTTATGTATATTCACTAAATAAGTGAGGCTAGCATTATATTACTTATGTAACAGTTACATATCTTTTTAAATAGATGTAATTGATAGCACCTTTGACTATTAAAATAACTTCAGTGTTTAATAGTCAAAAGAATCAATTTTAGAAATTTTGCTTAAGCTCTTTTAAATGTTATCAAAGGTTTTTAGGATAAACTAAACTCTAATTTAACGGATAATCAGCCGTTCATAAGAATAAAACTGTCAGGTTTTGTGGACGATGAAAAATGCCCAAGACTTTGTATTGGTTTAAAACATAGTTTGGGGGTAGAGTATGTTATACTTATTACTTATACTTAAACCTAGTCAATAAAAGTTAATGTAACTGTAAAATTTATAGATATTAGAACACACTCTTCTGTAAACGAATAATGCATCAGAGAAACCCTCAATGTTTGGGGTATTTTAATTTATTATTGTTTATTTTTACCCCCCAGAAGGTATTCAGTATGGATATTGTACATCAAATGCCTGAAAAACCATTCACTCACGCTGTATTACGAGTAAAATGTACAACAACCGATGGTTAATCAATACCTTGAACAAGAGAAATCCAAATGAAAAAGACAGTAAACTTCAAAACTCACCAAGTTTATTCAACAGAAGACAATATAAAATAATCTATAAAGGGATTGTATAGTATTTGTTTATACATGGATAACATTTATTATGAAGAGCTTTTTTTCTTTTAGGACTACTTTTTGAAAGATCTCTCATAGAAAGTTTTTTATCCAATTGTAGAAATGCCAACTATATAATATATTGTTGAGCGGAGTGAGCGAAGCGAGCGAAGCTCTTATACGTCGACTCTTATGCATTTCGTAATACGCAAACTCCTCCTAGACGGCTGAATCAATCGTTTTCAAATTTTGCATAGTGATAAAGACCATATCGGTGAGTGCCAACATCTATATGGCGTTAAAAAAGTCTCTCAGGAATCCGCCCCACTGGGTCTCAAAGTTTCAATGTAATCCTTATGGAAGCAGTATTTGACATTTGACACATAAACAAAAACATATGATCAGCTGTTGACTTTTGAATGCAGTAGATAGAGAAATAGCTGATAGCATTAATTCACAGATATTAGAACAGAAACGGTATGGATCATAAATATAATCAAATGACGACACTAGCTTGAGGTCCGTGACGTAGGAAGTGGGAAGGAAGTAGTAAAGGTGAGCAGTCTGGAGTGTGGAAACTGTTTATGACGATTAGATTTAGGTATCAGCATTCCTAAAATTCTATGGGAAGGGAGGAAAACGAGTCCGCGACGTAGGAATTGGTAAAGGAAGTAGTCAAGGCGAGCTGTCCGGAGTGTGGGTACTGTTTATGACGATTAGATTAAGATATCTGCATTCCTAAAATTCTATGGGAAGGGAGGAAAACGGGTCCGCGACGTAGGAATTGGTGAAGGAAGTAGTCAAGGCGAGCTGTCCGGAATGTGGAAACTGTTTATGACAATTAGATTAAGTTATCTGCATTCCTAAAATGATATGGAAAGGGAGGAAAGCGGGTCCGCGACGTAGAAGTGGTGAAGGAATTAGTCAAGGCCAGCTGTCCGGAGTGTGGAAACTGTTTATGACGATTAGATTTAGGTATCCACATTCCTAAAATTCTGTGGGGAGGGAGGAAAGCGGGTCCGCGACGTAGGAAGTGGTGAAGGAGGTAGTCAAGGCGAGCTGTCCGGAGTGTGGAAACTGTTTATGACGATTAGATTTTGGTATCCACATTCCAAAAATTCTATGGGAAGGTAGGAAAACGGGTCCGCGACGTAGGGAATGGTGAAGGAATTAGTCAAGGCGAGCTGTCCGGAGTGTGGAAACTGTTTATGACGATTAGATTTAGGTATCCACATTCCTAAAATTCTGTGGGAAGGGAGGAAAGCGGGTCCGCGACGTAGGAAGTGGTGAAGGAGGTAGTCAAGGCGAGCTGTCCGGAGTGTGGAAACTGTTTATGACAATTAGATTAAGGTATCTGCATTCCTAAAATGATATGGGAAGGGAGGAAAACGGGTCCGCGACGTAGGAAGTGGTGAAGGAAGTAGTCAAGGCGAGCTGTCCGGAGTGTGGAAACTGTTTATGAAAATTAGATTAAGGTATCTGCATTCCTAAAATTATATGGGAAGGGAGGAAAATGGGTCCGCGACGTAGGAATGTGAGATCTGTTTATGACCAATAGATTAAGGTATTTGCAATCCAATAATGCTAAGGGAAGGGAGGGAAACAGGTCCGAGACGTAGGAAGTGGTGAAGGAAGTAGTCAAGGCGAGCTGTTCGGAGTGTGGGAACTGTTTTGGACAATTATATTAAGGTATCCACAATCTTAAAATTCTATGGAAAGAGAGGGAAACAGGTCCGCGACGTAAGAAGAGTTGAGTAGTAAGGTGAGTAGTAAGGTGAGCAGTGTGGAGTGTGGGAACTGGAAACCGTTTGTAGCAGTTAGATTGATGTATCTGCAATGCTGAAATGCTATGAGAAGGAATGGAAGCATGCCCACGACATAGAAAATGGTGAAAGAAGTAGTAAAGGCTAGCAGTGCGGAGTGTGGGCAATGTTTGTGGCAATTAGATTAGCGTATCTAAAATACTAAAATGCTATGGAAAGTGATGAAAACGGGTCCACGATGTAGGAAGTGGCTTAGGAAGTAGTAAAGTATGATCATAGTGTGAGAACCGTCTGTAGCAGTTATATTAATGTATCTTCAATTCTAAAATGTTATGAGAAGGGAAGGAAACAGGCCCCACGACGTAGGTAGGAAGTGGTGAAGGCAGTAGTAAAGGTGAGCAGTGTTGATTGTGGGAATGGATTAATGTATCTGCAATGCTAAAATACTATGGGAAGAGACTGTAGACTGTAGGTTAAAATGATTACGAAGCACGAATCAAAACATATTTCGATACATGCAACCGTTTACAATAGAAATTTACAACTGAGTTGACAACAGCTGATTTTTACTCCATAGAGGCTAAAAACGATGTGTACTCTATAGAGGCTAAAAACGATTTTTACTCCCTAAAGAGTAAAAATGCTACTTTAGACTCGCAACGCATGCATTAAAAACGACTGTTTTTACTGCAGCATGGCAAAAACAATATAATATGAACCTTTGATGACTCCGCTCAATTTTGTGGATGCCTCTGCGAACGCCACCTAGTAATTT
This sequence comes from Macrosteles quadrilineatus, assembly GCF_028750875.1. Classification (NCBI taxonomy): domain Eukaryota; kingdom Metazoa; phylum Arthropoda; class Insecta; order Hemiptera; family Cicadellidae; genus Macrosteles; species Macrosteles quadrilineatus. Next base: position 14,871,136 of record NW_026542594.1, read on the forward strand.
TGCAAAAGGGTTTGGCGTAAGCAGCTTTTTTGGTTACCAATTAAGATGAATCTCCCACTACTACAGAACATATTAAGATATATTGAATACTTGTAAATGAAGTCCTTAGTTCAGAACCGTTTTGCAAACAACAAAATTCCTCAATAAACCGTATATTTTTTTTAGCGATAACATGATAAAGAGTAATAATGTACAATTTTACTTTTCGTGGTGATGTAGATTATGTAGATATAAATTCGCATTGGAGTTGGTTATGTTAAATTGTTTGGTAAGGTGTTCTTATAGATTTGATCAAGGTTGCTAAGTTCATTATTCTTTGACACGCAAGGCGTGGTTGCGTAATTAACAAAAGAAAAATTATTCCTGGTTTTCCTATTTCCCTAGCTACTTTTCTAAACGTCTCAATTGTTTTCTTGTCACTCATCATGTTTTATTTTCTCATCTCTAGACCTATCTTATCCAAGACTTCTTCCTGTTCTCTCCTATTTATCTCCTGAAGTGGACAATTTATAAATACGTAACTCGTGGTTATTATGTCTCAACATATACACACTTCCTCTTCCACCATGTGACATCTTCACAAATTCACCCTGAAATTGTCCATCTGTTACAAACTGCGTTTCATAATGGCCCATCTCCCAATCTTTTTCCAGTCTCTTTCTGATGTTAGATATATATCCGAATGTTTACCTTTAAAACGTTAACATAAAACACTCTGCTCCCAACGCATTTGCCACTCATCTAATATATCCTCTCTTCTGTTTCCGATGTAGTCCTATCCGCCTCCTTGTCTTCCAAAATCAACAGCTTGCAGCGATTATCCAACAGTCCTAAATTGAATGTGAAATCTTCAGGTGGCTGTTCCCAACACGGAAGGGTACTTGCTGTATTCGACTATCAACGATAATAGTATTATTTGTATTTCGTTCACGTCTACCAGTTAAAGATCGTCAGCCTCCTCTTATTGACCATCCTGGTCATAACGTCGTATAGTCTCCATTATGTCGAACGTATTTTGGTTATGTTTTGATTTTGTGAAAAATTTTAGTATAGCCAGCTGTTTCAAATATTAGTGTCAATTTCAAAGTATTCATCTGTTCATATGTAAACAAACATTTTCTCCCTTAGAATAACATGGGAACTTTAAAAGCCACTGGGGTCTGCCCTGATGGAATTCCAAAGTTATTTTGTTTGATGGTAAGACTACATGCTAAGACCTTTCTAACGACACCTTGGCCATGGTGATTGGTAGCACCACCACCCCAAAACAATTATGACATAAATATGCCTAGCGTATTAAATATATAGATAAGTTTTAATATATTAAAAATTATAATTCCATAAACTTTGTTCAGGTACGTAATAATTCCATATTACGTACCTGAATGCACAAAACATACGTCAAAAAACACTAATAATAATATATTTGCACTCATACTGTTTACTCACAAGACTGTAAATACATGCTTAACCACGTATTGTAATTTTTGTACGCGTAAAACACATTCAACGATAAAATATTTCTGCTAATCAAGAATTGGCAAGAGATTATTGAAATCCTCTTTATTCCAACAGAACTGACAAAATTTTACTCATGTCCTTGTTTGCTAGAGTTGGTAATCGCATGTGGCAATAATGATGTATGTTAGGTGATACAAAATTAAAACCATGATATAGTAATAATATTAAGACATTATCCTAACATACAACTGTCTTTATTTGGCGTGAAAGGAACACGGAACTGTCACTAATGTTCTCTTGACATGAACTCTCCTAAAACGTGAGTAAACAGCTCACAAGAGAGTTAGGATATTGGCGAGGGGCCAATGTGGTGGCCTTTGCAGATAAATGTAATGGTCATTCTCACTCTACTACACAGCCTCTAGGTGATGAGGTGAACTATGAACGGTTTTTAATTCAATGATAACGGGAGGTACGAGGAGTACAGTTTTACATTGTGTACGCTGTCGCCATTATTTCACGGGGAATAGATAGTCAGCATTATTATGCTTAGAAATCAACATTATAAAAAATAATGTCTTTATTCATGACTACTGTAACAACTTATAAACAAACAAAACATTTACAAATAATATAGAGATCATAATACTTTGACATTTTAAAACACTAATGCCGTTCCACTTACACAAAAACTACCAGGAATAAAAACATACATTTTAGGGAATTTCATAAGAAATAATCAAGTTGTCTGCCATATTTCCAAAAATGCGAGATCTAAGCTACGGTACGTACTATTGACAGATCGTATTGTCCTTGTAACATTGCAAGATCTTGTCCCAGGATAGATTAAATTAATCATTTTTTTATCCCCACCCTCCCACAGGTCAAAAACATAATTCGTGAAAAACTCTTATATACCTGTATAGAAACTAAAATGCAACAAAATTTTAAATTTCACGACAAATGTAAAATTTATAAACTAAGTTTTGCATAGTTTATGGCCTTAAAGTTTTCGAAACACAAAATCAACAATACTAGAGACAATCACTGCAGATACATTTAGAGCACAGACCAGTAATACATTCAGGAGCTGGAGGCCCAGGTATCGTGGATTAGTAATGTGGAGTGGAAAGTATTATTGAGGCTACTGTATGTCACTTCGTGGAACATAGGTAAAATTTTATATGTAAAGAAGTTATAAAGATTATAATGATAAAATAATAAAAATAATAAGAAAATAAACCTAGTTAGAAAACTGAAGCGTGCACTTGGTTGTTTGAACTACCGGTTTGATATCAAGTCTGTGTCTGAATGCATATAATATAGCACAAATAGTTATGAGTATTGTAAACAAGTGTACATTTCGTAAGAGACACTAAGTTATGTAAATATTAAAGCCTTTTAGCGAATTTCCCTATAGAGAAGATGTTATGACTGTGGGTGGAATGGCAAGATCTAATACCGGGATCGATTAACTTATTTGTTATTATGTCACCACGGGTGAAAAACTCAATTCTTTTATAATATATTAAAAAGTGTATGTGTCTGTTGTTATGTGTCTGTGAGCACGATAACTCGAATGGTTTTGTTCCGATTTGTATGACATTCGACATGAACGTGACACAAAAATATGGCAACACAAATCATACACCTTTATAAGCTAAGTAACAATATTTTTTTAAGGAAAGTTTACATAGGTAGTTAATGTAATAAATAAAAGGGGACGAACATATTCTGTAAACTTTAAAAACCTCAATTTATGTTAATAATATGTTTAAATTGCGTATTTTAAACCATTTTCATCAATAATCATAATAAAATGTGGTATTTTTTAATTTTATAGAAACATTTAGTACTTTTATCAAAAACACACTCTAAAAAATAAGGTCTTTACTTGAACCACAATGTATGATTTTACGATATGCTCAATGGCCACCCCAAATGACATACATCAAAACAAATATGGCTGTTTTTCATCCACCCCCCTGGTTAGTAAAACGTAACCTTTTATCGATAATTTAAAATATTCATGTTTTTTTCTGTCAATATTAAAAAATATTCTACAAATCCAAGCCAAAAATAATAAAAAACACTGCAGCAAACCTGCAGAATAAGCGAATTTCTATTTCCCTGATTTGATTTTCAAATAAATCTATTTCAATATCATTAGGTTTAATGAGTAACTAGGTTTGCTGCTACTGGGTAGGTTATTGCTACTGGTAATTTGCCAAGTTTGATAAAAATATATCCTTAAACAAGCAAACTACAACAGTTACACATTCTCCATAATAATGACATAGGAATTTTAAATTGAAAATGTTAAGAATTTTCTCCGTTACCAATAACTGTACAAAAACACTTCAATATACTTAATTATTTGTTTTATAAGCTGTCCTTAGAAAGAAATTGGAAAATCTTATGTTTTGGGGGTAAAAAATGAGAAAACCCCAATTTTAACCTAATAAATACTCCCCATATAAAACCGCGTTTGCATGATCCGTTCACGCTGGTTTGCAAAGTCGTTCAAATAAATGTAGGTTTACACGTTTATTCTAAATCGGATCATTTTTGCTCGAGTTATCGTGCTGACATACATATTTGTATATACATATATGTTTGTTCAAATGTAATATATGGATGAATTTGAACGGATGTTTTTGTCTCTGGGGACATCAAAATGAAAAATGAAATTGGTCCCAGGTCTAGGTCTTACTATGAGACCTACGGTAATAGATTTTTCCCTATATGGGAAATTCGATACAATTGGGTTTACTGAAATTAAAAACATTTTGCATAAAAAATACGAGAAATACAAGTTCACCATTGAGATCACGTTGAACATTTGAAATAAAGAACAATATCAATCATAATGGGCCTAAAACCTAGAAACTTGGAATATTGTAACAAAAGGGTGGTGTACGAGGTAGTCTAAATGCAGTATCCTAAAAGGTGAGTCCGATGTCAATATTAATCGCCACCGTACTAAAAACACTGAATAAAGACTAACAATTATTACCTTATAGGTAAATATAATACAAGAACATTCCCTTAAGTTTTTGGAGGAATATCAAGACCCGATTAGTAAACAAAATATTGTTGTTACTTACAACACATGGATACTCGTCAGTGACATTAACAGAAATATCATTAAAATTGTTCAAACTAAGATTATTATGTGAAGCCTCGAGCATACATTTGGTACAGACGATAAAACCCTTCTAAATTCCTGTTCCAAGTGGTAGAAAATATCAAAGACCAAAGAGATATTATCGTCCAACTCATGTCCACGACTATTACAATCACTTCCGTTTCAGAGCACGAAGGGGCAATTTATAATTTGCGTGGTCGTGGAAAAATTCGTATAATTGTAATCACTCTTTCAACTGAATATCAACACGCTTCTCTGAAACCGAATATTTTTACTTAAAAATTACATTGCAATTACACGTATCTGAAATTCTACATAGCTAGATACTTTCTCTATAGGCCCCTTATATAGTACGCTTTTAAATGTAACAAGTTTGTTTTTTACTATGTTTACTAAAAAAACATTTAACCGTTATAAGAAAAAAACAAATTAATAAGTAAAATGTAGACATAAGTCAAATAACATGTGTAATGTGTTTAAGTAACTTATTTTTAAATTTTGCGCAGCATTTATGGTATTTATAATTACTATTTCGAGCTATCCTCGTTTTGCAAACTAAAAAGTTTGACCCATATTTTAAAATATAGATGGACGTAGGCAACAACTATTCTTTTTCAATAAATTCAATTAGTGATGTATTTAAGAAATAACTAGATACTCACTTAGTAAGTAGTTTTTTAAAATATATAAACCTATGGAGAAGAATATTTTTTAACACCAGTAAGACGTCAATATCTTAACTATTTACGGTTGTTTTTGGATACGATAAATATTTATGGATTATTTATAAATACAGAGAATTTAAAATAATAAACTCTATCAACAGTATATTTAAAATAGAAATTCCCGTAATAGTTGTTCTTTAAAGGTGAAAAAAACAGAGCATAGTATTGAATAAATAACTTACTACTGTACAAATGGTTATCATTGGTTTAAAATAACTAGGCCTATTCAATTAACGGTTACCAGAAATAAATAAATAAATATTTCATTTAGTTGTACAAGCAAAATGGCTAAATGGAGATTTCAAATATACAGGATAATACTTACTACCTTACTCGTTTAGGAGATACAGGATGCAGAATGTACACCACAAGCCTTTTTCTTAGGTGTAACACACTGTAACTCCTAAACTAGTAGCTTTATAGAAAAAAATGTTTAAAATAGCATTCTAATACAATCATAAAATACAACGGGATAATACAAGAAATAACAAAGTTGTTGGCTATATTGAAAAATGGTGGATATATTTTTGAAATTCGAAACCATCCTAAAACACATCTAAGAAAATAAAGGGGAGTGTCCCATAAGAAACTCTATAACTCATAATAAACAAGTTAGCTATTGATTCACATTAGATGAGACACCCTGCTTCATATACAGGATGTCACAAAAATCCGGAACTGGTTATACATAACCATATTTTACATACAAAAATAAATAGAAAATGTTCAGTACAATTTTTTCGATTCCCTGACAAGCTTAACCTTATTCTACCCAATTTTACAAATAGAAATCGTTATATTTAAGCTATTTCTTATTGTATCATCTTTTTTTTAACATGGTGTCATTGGATAGGAAATTAAGTTTGCTAAATAAAAGTGCACTTGGCATTTTTCCATAAATTAATAACTTGTTTAGTTATTTAAGTTTAAAAATTTTAACTGACCACCATTTTTAAAAAGAATCGCGGAATTTTGTTGTTGTTTGGATTTAGACATTTATCCTGTAGAGCTCCATACCAAATTTAACTTCATACATTTAATTAATAAAACCATTACGGAAATAGAAATGTCTAAGAGAAAAAAAAAACAAAATGATGGATAGCGACTAAACGAAGTTGAAATCGAGGTAAAAGAATTACTGAACATTTTTGATTCATGTTTGTGGATAGGATATGATAATGTATAGCCAGTTTCAGATTTTTGTGACACCTGTATATTTTGATGACTTTAGTATTTATATAAAATCAAATGAGACTAAGAGGGACACGGCTTTGTCGGTAAATGTAAACCAACCCCGGGCAATGTGGTATGTTTATGTAGTTTGTCAGTTCATGTGACTTTACGCAACTTTTCATCTGATTATGGTTTTGTACTCTGTAAACCCTACATTTGAAATTCACTGTTTTTTTTTTTTGCTGAGGTTGATGATAATTTTAATTTTAACCTAATAAAAACAGGATCGTTAGGATTCAATAAATGAATTTTAGGTGAATTATGTACACACGGTTCTAAATTAATAGACTACATTTGTTATTTAAAACTTATTATATCAAATGTTTACACGCTTCTTGTTTAAACAATAAATATAAATGAATAAATAAATATTGAGATTATATTGCACATACTCTCGTATTTAGTTAAACCATAGCACATTTCAGTTTCAGCGTTAGGGATGTAACATAATACTGACTGCATACAAATTTTGAGAAAGACACTTTAGTTAGCAATAAGGTTTTGGGAATTAGGATTTAGGGAAAGAAACCTTAATTTGAGACCCATTTAAATTTATTGTAGTACACTGAAACCAAAAGTATAGCACTTTTGACACTCAAATTAGTTTTAATTAAATACATACTAACTATACTGATTATTTAAATTAATAAATTAAAATATATTTATTGTGTTCATTAATCCAGACTTTAGAAGATACACTCAATAGCCAAACAATTGAAATTACACAATCGCTTTTTTGGTGAGTAACTTCTTGCAGCATACATCAACTTGATGAAAAGATCAAGTGCTACAGTTCAGTGATAAAATCCAGATATTATTTGTTTATCGATTAAGGTTTACGTTAGAGACATAACCAAGTGTTGCCTGAACATTTCCAACTTAAGCGTTCAACATGATTGCTCTTGAGTTATTTCCTGCAAATCAGAAGATTTGTCATTATCAAGACTATTGAGATGCTTCAAAGCTTTGTTATTTTATTTTACCGTTGATACCGCGTTGTTTAATTAACAAAAATTTATTCGGGGCTAAATTATTTTTGCCTAGTAAAAAAATATCCTGTGTAATATGTTTACACGTGTTATTGTTAAAATTAATAAAAATGTCAGTATTTAAACAATTGTACTTGTGAAAAGTGTACTTATACATTTTATTAGATGACAAATATAATTAAATTTAGCTAAATTCTATATATTAACACAATAATATAAATACAATTAATTTAAATTACAAGGTAGGTGTGATAGACTCCACCGCAAGTGAGTTATAGTTATCCAAACTTCACTTTACTTGATCTCTCATTAGGCAACAAAATATTTCCTCTGATAGAATTGGAATCGCTGTTTAGCTAGTAGGTAGTCTATTGATTATTAATCCCATCTAACGTAATAAAGCAGCATCAAGAATCTTTGGTCGTTTTGATGTAGAGTTCAGTTGAAGGTTTACAAACAAGCCTGATTTTGAGGTTTACCTCAGCTAAACGCACGATACAACGTTCTAATCAGCGTTTGATACTTTTGTTATACGTAATGAAATCCTATTTCAATAAGTATGGGGCAAACGACTGTTTTCAAGACTAGATACTTGCGTGGAAAATCAATTAAAACTAAGTAGGGAGGCGAAAATATATTGAAGCCAAATATATGAAACTAGTAGTTTATACACTTTCTAAAACATTAAACCATTATAGTAAAAACATGAAAATTGATGTTATTTGGACCAAGGGCCCTCATGAGGTAAGGGATGAGAATGTTCACTTTTATTTCAAGTACATTAATTGTATGAAATCAGTTATCCAACAAAGAAAACATCCACAGCACGATACATTGGGCTACTGAGATATGGGTTTGTGGTTTGTTGGCAACCACAAAAAATGTGGACTCATAAGTTATATAACAATCAAGATTTACATCTGTCGTTGAATTTGGTTATTTGTCAACAGTAACTCCTTTAATAAAACAAGGCTTACTGAATTAATTTTACCGAATTTACTGATTAAAGGAATTACTTATAATACAATTTTTTTTTTCTGTAGGACTGATTAACGATTTAACGCCCCTTTCAGGAAAACTCTATTTAGGCATACAACGTCATACAATTATGTAATATAAAGAGCCAAAATCTAGCAAAACAAATAACAGTTTATCATTTTGCCATAATTGCAACCATTACAACCAAAGTATACGCCAAGCATAAAATAATTGATAATTTTTAAAGAACCAGGTTTTAAACATCAAACGATGACTTTTGAAAGTACCATCACACTACTAATATTTATAGACAACATATTTATATTGTTGGTCTCTTGTATCGAATCTCCAAAAATCACTATTCTCTGGTTAAGGAAGATAGAATAAAAGAGGAATTCCTAAAGACCTTTGGCTTGGTATTTCTCTAGGGGATCCTGCAATGTTACTCACATCAACTTCATGTTTTAGGTTTTCTTGCTTTTCTCTTACCTGTCAAGTCGGATATGACATGTTTATACAAGCATCAGAAGATCACAAGGTTATGTTATACTTTTTGTCCCTATCTTAGTTTTCTCAGTAAAAATCAGAAATACAACTGGTTTCCAATAGGTATACCAATTTTATGCATACTTGATTCATTTGGGCTAATCCAGAGCAAATATTCGATAGTCAAATTTTGAATTATTTCAAGTTTTTATTTGCACTGTTACACCCTAGTACTTAATTTGAAGTATAGGCCTAGAGGTCTCAAATATGGTTTTTACTAGGAGTATGATGCAATATACTAAGGTAGAGGAGTTGCCAAAATAAACTGTGCTGGAACAAGTAATCGACGCATATATTTCCCTGAAACATTTATTTCACTTAAGCTGAAGAGATTAGGATAAAATCTTAAGTATTCTTCATACCACTCTAAACATTTAATTTTGATAACTGCATCTTAATTTTTTTTTTTTTTTTTATTTAAATAGTGCCATACAAAATACTATACAGTTCAGATTACACTGGCTTTAATACGATGATTTTGTTGATGCTGTTGTTTTATGTATGTCTACATCTTTGGCGTTATCAAACAATTATTTCGTTAAAGATTATCAGAACTATTACGCTTTGCATAAACATTGAAGTTTATCAAAAAATTACATAATATGAGTATCAGCTCGATCACTAAGCTGATTTTGCTACCTTGTTGTTTATATCCTCAACTATCTTTGCAAAGATAGTACAGTGTTCCACATAATGAAAATGATCGATTGTCCAGAGCTAAGTTCCTAAAGTTTTCATCCCCAAGGATGGTGAGTTAACGTACAACTTGTCACGTGAGGTTGGATAAAGTTTGTTTTAAGGGGTTTAAATGTACAGAAAAGAAAGTTATAATTCAAGTATTATGTTTTATGTAATTTTTATAATTTTTATTTTATTTTTTTGTTTAAATATAGGCTATTAAAAACGTACAAAAACAACATGGTTACTCTATCTGTTATATAATTGAAAAATAATTCTAAAATTAATTTAATTGGTTTTGCAGAATTTTGTTTTTATATGGGGATTGAGTAGTGTTTATAGGCCAACCGTTTGAGAAATTCTCTTCTGCGTCTGGATGCGTCATGTTTCTCAATGTTTAATTATTTTTTGCTCAATAAGTTGGCTTTTAACCTTGTAATTAGACGTCCACATAGGCCTTGGACCAAGATTATATTATAGAGATATATACTATACTGATACAATTTTCTTGTGACCACTAGGACCTTTACATCACCCACTAAAATGTCTAGTCCGTCACTGAGTCACCATACATACAGTTTATCATTTACTTAGGCTATTCCCTAAAGTATTTTTTTTAAGTGTACGAAATGTTAAAAAGAATGTATACAAGGGTTTATATTTTGTACAATCTTTGCTATAGTTAAGTTATTATCCACACTCAAAACGAAACCGAATTCCAAGCGCCTACTTTTTATCTTATAAAAACTATAGTACCATGATATATTCTACACTGGTTAAGTTCATACAGTTTAATTAAATATTCCATGCCAAGACGTAAAATATTGTATATAGCCTATAATTTTATTTTGTCATACACATTGTTTTTGTATTATAATTGTTGTATATTTTTTAAATTAGTTATATTAACATGAGTTACTTTGTAAAACAGTTCTTGTACTGAAAGACGCTCGTAAACAAAGGTATTTTTCCTACAGTCACCCGTCAAAGTTGGCTTCCTTGTACTGTTTATAGTACAGAAAGCTGCTAATTGCTGCATATTTATACTTTGCCGTACGGTTTATACTTTGCCGTACGGTTTATACTTTGCCGCACATCAGGATTCCAACGAAACAACACAAAACAGCGTGGTTCTATTATGCACGTAATCCGTGTACGCTTGGAAATAAGTTGGCAACACTTAAAGATAATAATACTATGGGCAGCTGATTGACTATTATAACTACGATTTAACCTGTCATTTCGTGTTTATCATTTCGGTATTTCTGAACTTTCTGGAATTTTCTTTTAAACGTTTTTAAAACATTCCTACGATCTTAATAAACAAGAAAATACCTTTAAAGCATTTTTTAGGCGCGGAAACCACTTCAAATTACAAAAACATACGGAACTATATTGTCAAAACGCGGAGCACATTTCTTGCCGAGGAAAAATAGCGGAGTGATACGGACCGCGGGTACTACTTTCTCTAGGTCTAGGGCACCATTTGTGTTGCCAGCTGAACCTAAAAACGTGTTGTATAGTGTTTGAAAGACTAATTATTTATATGGTTTATAGTGACTGTAGGAAAAATATAATGTGTAACTCGAGTGAAAAAGGCCTTTGCTGCACTCGAGATCATTCCGCACTCGCCTGTGGCTTGTGCGTAAACATTGCTCTCGTGTGCAGCAAAGTGCCACTTTCACCACTAGTTACACAAATAACTATTTATTTATTTATTCATAACTTTTTTCATTTCCATTACCGTTGTAAATTATACATAGTATAGTGTTGTATTCAAACAGCACGTAGATTTCCTAAAGAAGGGTGAAAACTGTCTCTCTTCCATTTATCTGCAAGGATCGCCATGTTGGCCCTGCGCCAGTCTCTTAACTCTCTCGTGAGTTGTTTACTCACGTTTAAGGAACGTTCCTGTCACAAGACAATTTGTAACACTTTCGTGTCTCATTACACAACAAACATAGATGTTTATGTAGCTAAAAATAATCAACATTTTTTTTTAACAACAATCAATTGCAAAGGATGAACTGGTGGAACTGATGTCACTTAAACGGGCTTTGTAAATACAACTTTGATTATATGTATGCATTTTACAGTTTTATCCATGGTGTAAAAAGTCTAGCTCAATTACTTGATAGAAACTGCATTATTCTAATCAATAATTGTATGCTCGAGTAGTAAACATTGAGAAAATATAGCATAGAATTTTTATTGAAGACTGGCCAAATTGATAAGACTCATACATGTAGTCGGTGATTCTATAAATCCCGTTTTGGTATTTCCCTAAAGACGTTTTCATTACACTCCCTGTTTTAAAGAAATTTGTCTTTGTTGGAAGTTGTAATGTTTTCAATCTACTTACTGCAATAACAGTCTTCTATATAAAATCCCTTATTCACTCGTTTAACTTAGCTAATTTATATGACTGAGATGTTATTTAAAGCCTATGAGCCAGCGAAGTTACAAATGACGGTTAAAAAGGCCAAATTATCTTAAAGACCTCGTGTTCTCAGCCTTTGATTTATTTGTAGATTGTGCTTTCAAGGAATCAGTATTTTTGACTGACTTTCTTTATAAAAGTTTCTAATATGAATGAATTGTAGTTTTAGGCTACTTTTATTTACAATGTAAACAAAGTTGAGATGCGTAGATTTAACCCCTATAGTATGGGTCTACTTTAAACATATTTTAAATTAGTAGTGTTATTTAATAGGAATAATTGTCCATAATTAAAATTTAGATTGTATTAATTTTCACATTATGACTTTTCTTAGATGTTTTTTCGATAGTAAAGTCATCTTTGAAAAGTAAAAGGGCATTGCATTATTCGTATAGTCTGTGAGACAAAAGTTGAACCCTATTAAAATGCACTATTTTTAACAAAAATATTACTAACGGCTATAATCCCTCAAACCTATGCTACTACAGTACTGTGCCTATATTGATATAGTTTTAGATCCTACTAATATTATAAGTGAGAAAGTTTGGATGGATGGATGTTTGTGACAAGTAAACGCGAAAATTACTAAACCGACAGGGTTGAATTTTTTTAGTGTCAGCTCACTTTCCTGATTATAGACATACAGTATTCTTAACTTAAAACCCCTTTCGAGCTCCGCCCCAGTGGCTTTGGAGTTTCCCATGTATGAGTATTCATATTTAAAAGGAATTAAAGAATTTCATCAGATGTTTCATCTGCACAAGTTGGTTCTATGATATTTAATAGCATTAAAAAGTTGTAAGGTGTACGTACCAACAGGGTACAGCACTATTTTTTTTTTTTTTTTTTTTTTTTATGACATAACTGTGTCTAACTAAGCAGATAAAAAGCTGTGATACACAATGAGAACGTTACTTTTTTCTATGGTTTAGGTGCAGTGGTAGAACATTAGGGCTATGGTAGATGTGCTATACTATTCATTAAAAGAACCAGGGTCATCTCCCATAACTGCAATAAGCATTTTATACTTATTTGCTAACCCCGTATGAAGGACGGGTACTCTGCTAGTATTACATATTTCTGTATCTCCCAATTTAAACAACCAATTTTTAAGCACCTATTTTGTTTTTATTGTTTTTAAAGTATCCATAAACTTACTGATAAAAACATAACAAACTGGGAGTAAGGTAAACGTGTAATTTAAATACAGATAATGAAACTCGTATAATCTTTATTGGTGCAGATATTGGCCCACTGCGATTTGATCTGTTATCAATCAAAATAAATGCTTGTTATACATTCATACTTCCTATACAAACTAAAATTTTTTCAAATGCTGTCTGATCTCATATACTACAATATTTATAGCTTATCATATTTTTTTTGTTATCCATGTAATTATGTACTATTTTTATTTTTAAACTAAAATAATTGAATACCTGTTAATCACCACCACTGACAATCGCTGCCAACTCAAATTTTGCGACAATCGCTACCAGTTTCTACCTGCGGCTGTGAGTCACCACTCCACCTTACTCCCCTCCCTTCACTTACCACCCTATTGGGAATGACCACTGAAGTAATACCCCAAGAATTCCCAAGTCTGTTTTAAGCTCCAAATTTGAGTTGGAACTTTAAACAGACTGTTGTTGAACTACGCAGACTGGATCCTAGGTAAGGATTTTTTTTAGTTTTGCCCTTAAATAACGAATAAACACCAAGTAACCGTTTGCATGAAATTATTAATCTTTAAAACAACATTCAATTATTTTGTTCAGAACGCAGTAAAATCTACGGTTGTATCATAAGATAAATACTCCTTATAAGGAGATGTTATCCAACGGTTACAGACCGGGGGAAACATGACATGAAAAAGTTCGGTGGCAACTACTTTTTTTCATTTTTTTTGGTCAGGTAAGTTAATTAGATGGATTTTTTAGCTAAAGAGTTAAATTTTTAAGTCATTTTTTTATATTTAGCTGATGTAGTTTGGTTGTAATGTTAACTTAAATTGCACGATGGTACAATCTCACTTTTAATAAAGATTAGATATTTAAGTTTGAAGAAGTACAGAAAAGTTCCTAAACTACTTAGAAAAACACGGAGTACATTTAAATGTTTATCGTCTTATTTTTTGTATTCATCTAAAAATGAGTATTGTTAGCTCTTTTATAAAAATCAATATGACAGTCAGAATATCAAGGAGCGTTGTTAAGACGACCTTCTTTCAACGGAGTTTCAAAAACGATGTGACTTTGAAGATTCGTATATTGTAAACGAAAAGCCAGAACGTTATCAAATTTTAATAAAATATAGATACATATTATAAATTAATTTGTATGTTTTCAGAATTGTTCTTACACCAAAAAGTGTTTGTTGTTCATTATGTAAACTAACTTTTTCTAAGAAGGTTCGGATGTTGGCTGTTGAATATTTGCTTCATTGGATCATGCTCCTTCTTCTGGGTAAGTTTTGACTTCAGATCTACTTTTTATTGGCGTGTACTTCCGGTAGCCAGTAGTATATAAAGGACGCTATTGATTCTTGACATTCCCGCATTGGGTATGATGATGATTGGAGTGTCCAATCGAAATCGATCACCACTTACCACCTCTCATATGTATTTACCGTCTTCTGAGTCAACAGTTTAAGTGTAAATATATTATTACAAGTGTTATTAGACGTACTGTATATCTTTTTATTTTACCGAATTTCCCTATAGAGAACTAGCTACAGTATTACCTTAGGTGGTACGAGACCTAGACCCGGGATCGATTTTTCTTTTCCATTTTGATGTCCCCAGAGGCCAAAAACACCATTCGTTCAAATTATATATACGTCCAGTGGCGGTTCTAGGACTTTGTTAAGGGGGGGGCCACCGGGGGGTTTGGGGGGTCCTCCCCCGGGAAAATTTGAAATTTTCAAAGCCGTTTGGTGACTTTCTAAAGCCATTTTTAACACCTTAAACCGTGCCCAACTGTCCAAAAACTCCCATTTCACCTGTTGTTTCTCATGAACAAATAGACATTAAAAAAATTAAACTATGACGATTGCATTCATGAACTTCAAAACGCACTGTAGACTACGGCCATATACCCCTAAAAGCCGTTGGGTGACTTTCTACAGCCAGTTTTAACGTCTAGAACTGTGTGCAAAACCTCCCATTTCCCCATTTATTTGTCATGAATATGTAGACATTTTTAAAACTAACTGACGATTGCATTCATATATCTCAAAACATATTGTGGGCTACGGCCATATCCTCCTAAAACCTGTTTACTGATTTTCCAAAGGCATTATTTATGTCTATAATATCTGTGTCCAACTGTCCATAAATCTCCCATTTCACCTGTCATTTGTCTTTGTCATAAGTAAGTGTAGACATTTTAAAAATCTAACTAGGCCTATGACGAACTTGCATTCATGAATTTCAAAACATAGGCCTACTGTAGACAACGAAGCCAAATCTCCTAAAACAGTTTGGTGACTTTATTAAGCCATTTCTAACGGCTAAAACTGTACCCAATTGTCATAAAACCTTCCATTTCACCTGTTATATGCCATGCAAGCAAGTAGACTCGTTTTTTAACCTTACGTTTTTCTCCATTTCATAGATCTGTCACAATATTATCGAATTCAGTAATAGTATTGACTATTTCAACTTTAACACTAGTGTTTACATATAGTCAATGGTAATTAATAGGTTACTGGTGCTACAGCCGATTGCTGATTGATGCCTGTGTAAAGTTAGTGGCTAGCAGACAATTTGACAACTGCTATGATGAAACATCAGGAAATCAGCCCTGTCCTCGCTTGCGCGCTCGGCGCTCGCTAGCCATTGCCCTAGCATGTCAACAGCTGACTGCTGTAACAATTGGATGATGCGTACAACTTTCCATAACTAGCGTTTATTCGATCAAGGTGCTATTGTCCACAAAGTTTATCTATGTGGAACTTAATACTACTCCTGCCATCGCTTATTAAGTTTAATAAAATTTACATTGATGTCTGTTTTATGACATTGCGTGTTTTAAGGACGAAATGTACGTTTAAATTTATTTTTCCAGGGTCCAAGGGGGGGGGCTTTAGCCCCTATAGCCCCCCCCCCTTGGAACCGCCACTGTATACGTCCGTGAACGCGATAACTTTAGTAATTTTTGTCCGATTCTGATGACATTTGGTTTAAAGGTGTAAGGCGGGATAAACTTGAATGAATTCCGAGTTCGCGAACCAGCATGATCGAACCATCGGAACGGTGTAAAAAATGGGTTTTCTAATTTTTACCCTCGAAACACAAAATTTCCCAATTTCTCTCTAGATCTTTTTAAAAAGCTTACAAAAATATTTAGTATATTCAAGTGTTTTTGTGCGGTTATTGGTAACGGAGAAAGTTCGGAAAATTGTAAATTTAAAATTCCCATGTTATTGTTATGGAGAATATTGTAAAATGTTGTAGTTTGCTTCTTTAAGTCACAAGTCATTTAGTTGGCCAGATATACATTAACGCCTTGGCTAAGTAAATATACATTTAAAAAATACAGAGTGTCTTAAAAACTATAAAATAACTACTAAACTTTATGCATATATTTTGACCAAACTTGGCAAATTTATTGATTTTATACTAAGCTATAATTATTTTACTTAAAAATACACTTTATTAGTTTCCTTGTAGCAGCAAACCTGGGTGCTCATTAAACATAACGTTTTTAAATAGATTTAATTAAAAGTTAATTCAGAAAAATGGAAATTCGCTTAGTCGGAAGGTTTGCTGCGGCGGGGGGTATTTATAAAATAAAAAACTTTTTATTATTATTGCAGAATATAATGCCACAAGACAATTTTAATGTTGATCTATCCATTCCGTTTGATGCATTGCAATGAGTTAATCTCTAGCTTCGATCTTTCTGAGATTATAGGCAGGCTAATGTATAAGTTAACAGAATAACAGAGCATTTTATCATAGCGCATTGCACTATCGGGGGAACGAACCTAAATTATTTTGCGTACATTCCTTCAAAGTACGTGTTAAGGTGAATCATCATACCCACCTAGATCATCTTTAGAACGTCCAACGGTAAAAGTATTGAACAAAACCATGTATACTGACTAAAAACAAATAGTGTAAGAATCAATATAAAAAACGTTAACTATTGCAATCGACTGTCCTTTGAACTTATCGCTAACTCTCCTTTGGATCGGGACTAGCTAATTCTGGTACTAACTATGAAGTAGCTGTGATCATAGTATGACACAGTCTCGACACTTCCCCCCCCCTCCACCCAACACCCTCTTTCCAAGAACGGGCCGGACTGGTAGCGATTGTCACTGGTAGCGAATGTCACTGGTGGCGATTAACAGGACACCAAATAATTTTTCCAACCATATCTAAGTTTGTGTACCAATCATGTTATCAATAGGTTCATTCTAAGACATTACGGGAGAATATTACACACTCGGAATATATATTAGCCTATTATCAAAATTTTAGCTCTGTCAAAAAAGTATAACCTTATGTATAATCATTAAGCTTACTTGTTGAAGTTCAGTTAAATTCATTAAAAAAGAACACGAGGTCGTCAAAAAACGGCACAAACTAATTTAACAAAATTTAATTACATGGACATATAACTTTAAAACATGGTTTTAGGTACTAGCTAATGCAAGGTTCCCTAATGACAAATGTTATTCAAACTGATTCTTATGTTGGTGTTTATTATATAAATGAAATGTGATCTTTCTTAAATTTGAACTTCTCATTTTGAATGTGGATTTTAGCTTACAGTGTTTAAGTATGGAAAAAACTTATTTGAAGGCCAAAGAGAACCCTTTACGTTGCCAACATTATACTTCTCACTATAAACCTCAAATGCTAATAAGCCTTAAGACCTTGGCCTATTTGATTTTATACATTGATTAGCAAAATTGATGGATTTGCTGAAGGAAAATATTTATTGTAGACTATTGATACGGAAATGAGTTCTAATTACAAAATGCAACTTAAAACTTCTTACCTTCTAACACAAGTTGTAAAAAGAAATAATATTAAAAAAAAAACAATTAGATATAAAATATTGAGTCTAAAATCGAGATGGAACCGAGGATTTCGAGATATGCAGTTATAAACGCCATCCACAACACCATGGGCGTCGAGGTGGCGGTTGTAGTCTAGCACAGTTGTATAGCAGCTTCTTTTAATTCAATCTAACATAAACAAGTTAAAGTTTGCAAATTATATAAAGAAGAAATGTTTATGTAGAAGTGATACTGTTGAAATTTAACTAATAATCAATCGATACTGAGACCCAATAAATGTGTAACTCACACATGGCGATCCATTAAACATAATTAGGGATGCTATTACATTTGAATATGTGCTACAAATTCATTATTATACTCAAACACAAATCAATTTATCCTTTTTGGAACATTTGCAATAGGGATTAAATAATTTTAATTTAATTATTTAAATAAATTTAATTTTTTAAGTTTGATCATAAGGAAGATTTTGATAAATACTTTCAGCAAAGGCTGTTCTCAGAGTATACAAATAATTTTTCCGAGCAAAGGTTGGTCCCCAGGTACTAATCTCCTAAATTACGACGACTAAACGTAACAAAAAATGTGTATATAGTTGTAAAATAATGGTTTAAAGATAGAGCTATAAAGCAAGTATAAAATCAATTAAAGGACTTAGCTAATTGAATGATAATAGGTTTTTTTTAGCTGTATAACTGGTAAACAAATAAATATCATAATCACGACTATACATAATGGTCTGATCAGTAAGTCCTACTTACAAACAATGTTGCGAACAATGTTTCAGTGCATTTATCAACAAATGAACCATTACATATGGGTCCAATATTTACTCTACGGCTATCAAAAACGTCATTTATCATAACAAATCTGGCAGTTATGTGCTTCGGCCCCCACGTCAGTTTAATCTAAACATTTATATTTTTTATAACTCTATTAAATAAAAATAAAACCATAAAATATAGTAGAATGTTTTTCTTATCATTTTATACATACTTAAAATATGAGAAGAAAAATAACTCGGAATCGATCCAGTTGTTCAATCAGTAAGCTTTTGATATTGATGTAAAATAAGATTTTTATGAAAAGGATATTTTTAAACACACTTTTTGTCAATTTGTTATGAATTGTAGATACAAATTACGTCATAAAAATATAAAAAATACATGTCAATCAAGATAAAATACTGCATAGAGTTTCAAATTGCACTTACAAAATGCATCTATATTCATATTTTAGAACGTTGTAACAAATAAATATCAAAGACCAACTAGATTTAATCGTCTAGCTCATGTCCATGGCTATTACAACTTTCCTCTCGAAACACGAAAGGTAAATTAGAATTTGCGTGGTGATAAAATTAAAATTGTTATTGCTCTTTTAACTGAAAATTAGCATACTTACAAAAAAACAGCCATGTTTGTTTATTCTAAGACACATTGTATTATGAGACATGAATATACATATGTTGTAATTTTCTTTTCCAATAAGGACTATGCTTAAAAATCTTTTATTGGGCGAATATGTTTAAGCAGGTGTTTTCTATGCCTATGCAGTATTTTGAAGCTATTGCAGTTGTGGGTTTTATTTAGTGGGTAGCTCAATAGTTTTACATGTAAAGCCAAATCAATTGACAGCTTATTTTTAGAACCTGTATTAAAGAAGAAGATTAATGAATAATCCACTTGAGGGAATTTTTCTCAAATTATTACTACATCAATATAATGCTTCAACGAAACTGAAACTGCTTAGACAACTGATCCAACAAACACGGCAGCAATTAATAAATATGAATTCCATGAATATAATCATCCGCATTTATTCTCTTAAGTGATTTCGGGGCATATTTTTATTCATGTAATTTGTACACTTAATACAATTATCTGGAACTAAAGCATCATCCCTCTAATGTTGAGAGGTACCATAATTTCGAACAAACCAAATCAACTCAGTGTACTAGGCCTACTTGTTCAGGGTTAAAACCCTTATGCTAAAAGACTGAATAAGTTAATGGTCAAACAAATGTGTCTAATAAACCTTTTTTGTAGGAAAAATACAAAGCTGCCAACTCCAAAATATATCAAAACAATAATAGTTTGTAAGTATTTATTTACCTTCAGAGTGTCTGCAAAGCCATTTTGACGTTTAATTTGTATAGCTTGCAATTTTAAGCTCCTAAATATTTGCAAATTTCAAAAAAAATATACAGAAGGTTGTATAAGATGTTGTAAAACATCAACTAAAGAAATAAATTGTGTCATATTGAAATATTTTTTGATAACTAGGTGGTTAACTCCTGAATAGGGAAGCTGAAATTTGTTGACTACTTTAATAATGTTACTATAAGCAAACTTTACGCTAAACACCTCACTTTTTTAACATTATTAGATCCTTGATTTTATTTTTACTATAACCGCATTCGAGAGACCTCACTTCAGAGAGTTTTATGGCTCAGCAATAAATCTTCTTTAATAAAACAGCTGCCAACATTTAGTGTCATATTAAGAACACAGAAAAATAAATCAAAATACATATTTGTTTGGAAAAAAATCGGAAAAGTTTTCAATATGCCACGACATGTCTTCTACAATTTATTGTTACACAGTTGTGTTAAATCTGAAAGTTTGTGACTTTGGTGTGTTGCTCGATCACGCAGTAACTACTGGACGGATTGGGCTGAAATTTGGCATGATGATAGCTAACATTCCCGATTAACATTTAGACATATTCTTATCTCAAAAATCCTTTCAGAATCCGCCCCAGTGGCTCTGTCGTTCCCCATGTTAACTTTATGAGTATTCATATTTAAAAGGAACTAGCTGTCACCCACGGGCTTCACCCCGTTTGACTTCATAAGTATTAATAAAACTATTGATTATACTGAAATAAACAAAATACAGTAAAACAAAGAAATAATCACACCTAATTTTAATAAGGTAATAAATTGAAAGAATAACAAACAAATAAGTACAGCTGAGGTATTGTTAACACGTTCGCTGCTGCCCATCAAAAAATGACAGGCGTAGCCCCAGTGCGGCGCAGCCCGCAGCGTCGAACAAACCCGATTGCCGAGCTATTGGCTTTCATATTTCGGTATGACGAATATCAAATAACGTGTGGTGATGTCCTGTTTCATAACAAGAGTCGACGTAGTTTGCTAAACACCCACAGTAGATGCCATTATTTTACAATAAAACAAAATTAATATAGCACAAAATTACAGTTAACAAACGTAATGAGTGAGTCAAAATCCACCAGGTATAGTTTCGGAACGAGTAACGATAATTACAAATGGATTGCACCACAAAAGTGCCACTGCCATACACGAAGCACGGACAAAAATACTCCGACCTACACCGGAGTGCGGCTGCACTCAAACGGAATAAGTTTGGCGGGTGCACATTACCGCCCGGGCGGTAACCCGCAGCGAACGTGTAAACATTAGGTATATGGAAAGTTCCCTTTTGAAAGGAATTACGACCTTAAAGGGCAATTTATGAAATAATGTATAGTTTTGCGCAAGATTTCTCGTCATGACGAACATTTTAAGTATATGGTTTATGGAAATGTGACTTGTAGTTTTCTCAAGAGTTCCCATAGAGTTTAGTCAGCTGTTTCAAGAAAACAAGTTGGTTCTATGATGTTCAATAGGATTAAAAAGTTATAAGGTTACCAACCGGGTGCAGCACCATTATCATTTTGTTTTTGCATACATAACAATAGCTAATTTTAACTAAGCAGCAACAAAAAGCTGTGATACACAATGAGAACTGTCAAAGTAGGATTGTTTACAGTTATGTTTATTTTTTTAATTTAATGAATAGTTTGTGATATTGTGTGACTGTTTGATAGTTTATTTTTTATTGTTTAGGTGCAGTGGTAGAACATTATGGCTATGGTAGATGTGGTATACTATATTATACCGTTAACGGTATAATATAGTATAATTTATAACGGGATAATATATAATTTAAAGAACCAAATTTTATCAAACTGTGTCCTCAGTCCCCCATTGCAAACGCAAAGCTTGAGTATAACTGCAAAAAGCATGTTATACTTATATGCCAACCCCGTACGAAGGACGGGTGCCCTGCTAGTTAGACAATAATTCAAAAAGAATATTAAAACTCTTATTAATAATTCGCGTAATGTTTCAAAGCTTACGAAACATAAATCGGCTATTGCTATTAAACCAAACTACCAAAAGTCTTTGTGGGACACCTGTATAACAAGAAACTATCAAGAACCATATTTATCTTTTTTTATCAATGTGTTTTAGAACGATTATTTATCTGTACAGGAGCAAAGATACAGTATTATTTAGTTTCCATAAATGGTATCCTATATTTTATTTACAAGATAGGAAAAGTTTGGTTTAGGTAAATTAGTACACAATTGATTTGTAACTTTAAGACTTACGTCGTAATCTGAACATAGATTAGCTAAACGAGTTTCTTTCACAACTTCAGTGCCTCCGAAACAAAAGCACGTTTAGACAAAGTGATGCATTGTCTAAAACTAAGAGATGGGTTCTATTGTTCACTTTTTCATCCAACCCACCTGTGTCTTTATTGATTTAAACATGTTTATCAAACTAGAAAGCTGCGGGATAGTTTTGTATACATTTAAATACATACCAGTTAATAAAACAAATCCATCGCAATAACAGCTTGTTATTCTACAATGTAAAACTTTAAATAAAGATATAATGAGTGGCCTTCTCGTTCTCAATACAAATAACAGTTTTGAATGTAATAAAGTAAATGCACGGCCTAAAATGACCATTCTGTATAAAAGGCTTTCGTATTTAAGCAAAGTCCTTTACTACGTAAGCAATAAAACGGTGAAAAATAAAAAACAAACCTAAATTCGTCTTAAAAACTAAAAAAGATATTTTTGTGTAACCCCAATACATTACACTTTAGTGGGTAATACTGTGTTTTGAGCCATCTAACTCTGTTTGTATTTATTTATATTTGTTGTTGTTAGCGTTATTAGTTGGTGAAAATCTATTTGAATAGCGTGTTTAATTTTAAGGAATTCTGGTTTTTTTTTTAAATTAATTATTTCAGCATTTAATTACATAAACTATTTAAATAACAGAACATAAATGAAAAGATGCAAAAGCTTTCTTGCAAACTTTTTACAAATATCTTTTACTACTTGGTAAATACCATCATATTAATATTTTAAAATAATGTTTTTTTTGGGTTGGTACTTATTATAAACCCAAGTTTAATGTTTGTTAAATATTATTAAATGGTTACTTGCAAGATTTTATGATTACGTCAAATACGAACAAAATCCTGTATGTTGTTCGATTTGATACCCAATAAATCACGTAACTAATACTGTAATGTAACATTTTGAACCTAAAAGTATTCTTCAGTTGTACCTAAAACATTGATAGACGTACTGGATTTGATATATAACTATTTCGTTAAGAAACTGGAAAAAGAGTTTGTACGAAATCGTTTTTGAAGTTGATTTTATAGTGATATTTAACAAACTAAGGCGATTTCTGTGATTGTGACAAGTGCTTCTCAAGTGTGGGACATGGTAAAGTAATGATTCTTAATCTAAGATAGATTTGTTACAATAGCTGTGAGCTTTAGCTGCGTAAATGCGCAAACCTTTGATGAAAAATATAACATAAATAATGTTTACATGCAAATGGATCTTTAACGAAAATTCTCATTTATCATAGCTAAAACATCAATTGTCCGTACCGCAGCAAACCTGCAGACTAAGCGAATCACTATTTGCCTGATTGGATTTTCACTTAAATAGTTTTGTAATCATGTCAAATGTATTCCCTATTTAAATAACATTATGTTTAACTAGTATGCCTATAGTACTTAGGTTTGTTGTACAGGGAGCCTAATAAGGTGTACTTTTTGTAACATTTAATACCTAAGTATAAAATAAATAAATTTGCCTAGTCTTATCATAATATATCTACAGGGTGAGTTTTAATTGTCCCCCCCCCAACTTTTTTCTACATTTTTTCAAATATCAATCCCAGACCACTTCCAAACATTGTTGGGTAGTAAGTACTTCATTTTGACAAGGTGGTCATTTCCGGCCGCCATCTTGGATCCGCCATATTGGATGCAAAATATTTTTTTCAGATGTAAAGGTGGGGTTGTGACCCATTATTTCGAACTAGATTTTTACCCTAATTGCAATGCCATAGACCGTTTTTAAAAATATTGATCCATTCCAAAGTTATGAGGCCTTTTTAAAACTTTATTTTTAGCCCATTTTAACATTGTGCATGTACAAACTAAGACCATAATCTCAAAATAGTGCTAGATAAAGATAAGTATACACTACCATTCATTGTCGACTTATTTTCACTTGGTTATGACGGATTTATTTTTTCGGCCGCCATCTTGGATCCGCCATTTTGAAATGTGATCAATTATTTTAAATATGAAGGGGGTGTTGTGACCCATCATTTCGAACTACTTTTTTAAGCTAAACTCAATGCCGCAATCCGTTTTTTGTTATCATGTTTTGATTTTGAAATATTGACATTTTTAACAAAAAAGTTGCAATATTTCATAAATGAAACTTGATAACAAAAAAAGGATTGCGGCATTGAGTTTAGCTTAAAAAGGTAGTTCGAAATGATGGGTCACAACACCCCCTTCATATTTAAAATAATTGATCACATTTCAAAATGGCGGATCCAAGATGGCGGCTGAAAAAAATAAATCCGTCATAACCAAGTGAAAATAGGTCGACAATGAATGGTAGTGTATACTTATCTTTATCTAGCACTATTTTGAGATTATGGTCTTAGTTTGTACAAGCACAATGTTAAAATAGGCTAAAAATAAAGTTTTAAAAAGGCCTCATAACTTTGGAATGGATCAATATTTTTAAAAACGGTCTGTGGCATTGTAATCAGGGTAAAAATCTAGTTCGAAATAATGGGTCACATCCACACCTTTACATTTGAAAAAAATATTTTGCATCCAAAATGGCGGATCCAAGATGGCGGCCGGAAATGACCACATTGTCAAAAAGAAGTACTTACTACCCAACAATGTTTGGAAGTGGTCTGGGATTGATATTTGAAAAAATGTAGAAAAAAGTTGGGGGGGGGACAATTAAAACTCACCCTGTATAAGCAAGCAAACTAAAAAGTTCACTTATTCTCACATTCACATTTTTTTTAATTTTCTCCGTTACCAATAAACGCGCAAAAGTACTTCAAGATATTACATTATGTTTCTAGGCAACACAAAAAAATGGTTATGGAAATTAGAAAATCCATGTTTTCAGAGTCAAACATGAGGAAACCTATTCTTTACCCCATAAAACCCCGTTCCTATAGTCCGATCATACTGATTCACAAATTTGTTTGATTGATTGATTACAAATTTAGGTAGGTTTACACGTTTGTACTGGGTACTCCCCAATGTCACTGACAATAGTTTATAATTAGTGTAACTAAATAATAAATATTCTAAACGCAATTTAATATAAATAATTGAATATGATTCTGTAAAATATATCATATCCAAAAGGTTTAAAATTGAGCTCTACAATAAAAAAAATATGGACGGCCACGTTTTGGTTCAATGGTTGCTGTAAGTCCCTCAAAAATGACATGTACCAGGTCAAATCTATAGGTTAATAGCTCTCTCTTTATGTAAAAAAACACTAAACTGTCGTCATAAATGTGTAATATGATTTCATCTCCATTGGCCTGTATGATGTTCAGATAATTTCATTAGGCCCATACAGCATATAACATGTAAAATTTACGAGCTAATGTATAACTAATAATTTGTTATAATACTACTATCGTATTTAGGGTATATTTTTAAGTATCTTATTTATAATAATATATAACAGAACATAAATAAAACCTGTATTTACCTTTTTGGATGAAGTGGCAAAAAATAGGAAGACTTAATACCTTTTATCTTGGAATTTCTCCAGAGATTCCTGCGCTGCTCGTCATATCAACTTTATGTTTTCAGTTTTCTTGTTTCTTATTTCCCCTCACCTGATACATTATGTCCAAACAACTTTAAGTGAGAAAAAGTGAATTTGTAGCCACCTTATTCTGTAAGCTAACAATTATATTCTCTCTGTGTTTTATTTGGTGTAGCGGGGTTGCGAGATAATTTGTAATTTTAAAATGTTTTACATAAAGTTAAACAAAAATATTGAATTTTAAATTACTGAATTTAGAACATCACAACCAAAGAGGGAATGTGTACTTCTATAATCGAATGCAGATTTTTATACGTATGATGTCCTATTAAATAGATGGACGCGCTAAAAAACTATACTTACATTATTTATAGCCCTATAGTTCCATGAAGATTTTACTTTATACCTGAAATTAAATTTAAATTGGAATCCAAACTTTTATTTATAGTACCAGACATTTATAGTACCAAAACACACTTGACGTTAACAGAAACATCTCTTAACTCACGTGACGGATTGTGAGTTTTGGTAACTTATTTGCCCACGGGATCAAAACTTTGGAACTTGAATTATGGGAATCGATCATATTTGTTGTGCAGCATACATCAACATCCTTACCGGTGCTTCCTCTTGTTCTATCTGTTACCTGAAATATAAACATTATAAAGCGCTTTTAAGTGATACTACTTACATATTTACTTTTATATATAAACTTAGTTTTTATGGAGTGAGGTAAAATTGTATTTTTGAATATGATAATTGACCAGATTAAAATTTTCTCCTTTACAAACGCATATCGATTGCCAAATGTATATAATTTTGCAATTTCTTTCAAAAGATAATAGCATATGGGACATTATTTTCAAAGAAGTCATTTCCGTACATGTAACTTTTTACAAACTAACATTTTAATGGTGTACGTACGTGATCATATAATACAACTAACTTTTATGTTGAAAATATTCTAATTTTTTTTAGTTATCACATTTTTAACAATATTTTATTTTATCTGGTCTGTATTTATTTATAATTGTTTGTGTTAAAGTAAACCTACTTTCTTAAGTAAAGGAGAGAAAAAGATTTTTTACCATAACGGCTTAAGTTTGTGTACTGTTCGAGCAAGTGATTAACGTTTGACATACCTGGAGGTTTTAACAAAATGATTATAAACTGTATTACTGTATATTACTATGATGTGAAACAAAACTTTATTACGTACTAAGCAACATAAGATTGCAAATATTTGGTTTTACTTGAATGCGAAGGATGTGCTTTATATACATGGTGTACATATAGCCTATATGAACGATAGGATTTGTTAAATCATGCATCA
This sequence comes from Macrosteles quadrilineatus, assembly GCF_028750875.1. Lineage (NCBI taxonomy): Eukaryota > Metazoa > Arthropoda > Insecta > Hemiptera > Cicadellidae > Macrosteles > Macrosteles quadrilineatus. The sequence goes on from NW_026542594.1 coordinate 14,898,656, forward strand.
CCCATTAAGATTTACTTTTTTAATGAGCTATCAGTTTTCTGCCATATCATGGGGACGTCCCGCAAGGGGTCAGAAGTAGATCTTAAATAAGAGCATAGGTCAAGTTTGGTATCAAATTAAAGAGCTTAGTTAGAAGAATAGATTATCGCACACCCGAACTCAAACCAAAATTCGAGTCAATAGTGACGGATGTTCAAAGATTCGTTGAATTTGCTATGCAATTATAGCCTACACTACAGTCCCGCTAGAATAAACGTAAGCATATGTTGATATGCGCATCAATTTAAAGGTATTTATTAGTAGAACACAATGCTGCATATTGGAGCTCAAAAGAACATCTGAGTAAAAATGGCAGCCGTTCAACAGTTCAAAATGGCAGATTCAAGAAATATTTGAACGGCTGCCTTTTCTGACTCGTTTTACCGTTTGAGTTCAGATTTGCGGAAATGTATTCTGCTAACAAATACTTTGAACTTGATGTCAAATTTGACCTATGCTCCTATTTAAGATTACCGTCTGAATTCTTGTGGGTTGTGCTTAAAATTGACAGAAAACTAACATTTCCTTCAAAAAGTAAACTTTTAGGTATCGTGTTGACATACCAAAATCTTATTGATTTATCTGTTATCTTTAAGAACACATTAAACCCATGTTGTTATGTGCACCCTGTATAAATTTTAACACAATCAATTACTTTTAAAATCTTTGTTGATTTGTATGGTGTGAGTATGATATAAAATGCTAGATTTAATTGCCAAACTCCTTGAGCTTTTGAAATTATCAGGAGCTTTAATGTTTAAGTAGTATTATTAAACATGGTTTTTACAATTTTACCTAATGGGAATGAGCTGTAGTACCGTAGATCTCGTGGTGGAACCTGGACCCATTTATTAAGAAGTATCTGGAGTAGAGATGGGAAATACAATTATTTCGCAGTAATAGTCAGGAATGCTCCTTAGTTTTTCGGTAATAGGACCAAATTTTACTATTATTTTGCTCTCTTACTACTTGACCTTCCAGTACGTTTTAGCCAGTTGTTCACCCAACATCATAGGGTTGCCTGTTGCTATTCTACTTCCTTTTACAAGCACATTACACCTAGAATACTATTACATCATCAAGGTAGAACTGCGAGACTCTTAGTAAATTTTTCATTGGCTTCAGTTCATGAAGTTAAATATATTCAGCTCTATATTGCTTTTCATTCTAAACTGATTCTTGATAAATTAGTGACATTTCTTTAATAAAACCATAGTGTTTTGGACTGCAACTACGACGATTTATTATTTGAACTTATTAAACTGATCAGCAAATTAAATAATCATGACACACTTTGCAAGCTCTTTTGAATACCAAGACCCGGTAAATGGTATGTGCTTTAGAAAATAACATTGAAAGATGAAGCAAGGAAGACACTGTTTACTTTTAACGAATGCAAATAGGAGCGTCTCTGTTTATTTTTAATACTTTTGGACATGTTTGTGTATCAGTGTCAATGACCTGTCATATGTCATGACTCACATTCGATCATGCAATGTGATAACGCCCTGCCAATAAAGTAATCATTAAGTCAATTAAATTTGCTGGGAATCTTCTGTACCAGATGGCAAATCTAACTTCATTGCGTAAATATGCTTGTGCATGAATATATTAAAAATCTTTCTGCAATTTCCAAAATTTATCTAAAATGCTCTGAGATGTTTTATAATTTCAAAGTAAAATATGGTAAAGCGTGATAGTGGTTGGTCTAAGATGTTCTAGGATATTTTAGTGTTCTCTATAATACATCCGATCATTAATTTTTTTTATGGTATTTTCTTTAGAATGGTCGAGCTAGAATACTCCATATTTTTTTTAGAATGTTATAGAATATTTAAGATTGTTTGAGAAATGTATCAATTAATTCAAGAAATTCATGAGTATATAAAAAGATTTTTTAAATTTTCAATTTTCACAATGTTATGTGAATTCTCATAAGAAAAAGTTTTGCAATTGGACCAGAAGAATAATATTAACGATGACTTTCGAGTATCGAGTGAAAGAGTGCAAGAATAGCAATAAGGAAAAAATAGAAGTCAAAGTGAAGTACTAAAGAGGTATTTCTAACGAATATATAACGACTAAAATGAAGTACTGTATATTCAACGTCATCAATGAGCTAACGAAAGTAAACAAGAATATGAAGAAAGTAAACCAAGAACGGCAATTACACGCCAAATAGTATAATTATACGCCAAAAATATTTTTAAACGCACTTAAGAGTTGTTATTATTCCTTATTAATAGATGAGTGAACGAAGTGAACGAATCTATGTATCGTGTATAGCGGAGTCGGAGAAAAGTTGTCCGCTTGTCTGTGAGTGAGTGTGTTCGCACCAAAAACTCAAGAACCGTTGCACTTATAGCGTTCAAATTTTGCACAAATAATTATGACACCAGTGGGAAGACCTCATTAAAATTCTAGACGATTCCGTTCAGTAGTAATTATTAAAACCTTAAAAACATTTTTAAATTTGTCCCATAAGAATAACATTAGGAGCTACCTTCTTCTTCTTCTTATTTGTTTACGTTTTGCGACCAACAATTTTGTTGTCTACTTAAGACAGAGAGAACGACTTTTACTCTAAGCTTTTTTATTCATGGAGTAAACAGTTTGGCGTCTATGAATATATATCATTATAATTTCACAGGTTTCAGAATAATTTTGTTTAAGTTAATTAAATTTCACAACTTTCTGAATAATAAATTGAACTTTACAATATTAATCGGCAGTTATATACCGTTTATGTTCAGTATTAAACTTCACCTTTAAATTAAAAATATATATGTATATATTTCGAACAAAGCTGCTTTTTACATTATTCAATTTAATGTTGGCATTGAATATTAAATATTCAAAGATGTTAGTAATACTAAAATGCTATGCGAAGGGGGGGGGAACAGGTCCACGACGTAGAGAGTGGTAAAGGAAGCGGAAAGGTGAGCAGTGCGGAGTGTGGAAATCCTTTGTGACTGTTAAAATTAATATATCTGTAATACCATAGATTAAACATACTCCCTAAGGGAGTATGTTTAATCTATGGTAATACTTATATGCTATAGAAAGAGAGGGAAACAGGTCTACGATGTAGGAGGTAGTGAAGGAAGTAGTCAAGACGAGCGCTCCGGAGAGTGGAAAGCCTTTGTGACAGTTATAATAATGTATCTGCAATTCTAAAAACACAATGGGAAGGGAGAGAAACAGGGCCACGACGTAGGAAGTGGTGAAGGAAGTAGTCGAGGCGACCATTCCGGAGCGTGGGAACCCTTTGTGACAGTTAGAATAATGTATCTGCAATTCTAAAAATGCTATGGGAAGGGAGAGAAACAGAGCCACGACGTAGGAAGTGGTGAACGAAGTAGTCAAGGCGAGCAGTCTGGAGTGTAAGGACACGTTGTGACAGTTAGGTAAATGTACCTGCAATGCTAAAATGCCATAGGAAGGGAGGGAAACAGGTCCACGACGTAGGAAGTGGTGATGGAAGTAGTCAAGGCGAGCAGTCCGGAGTGTGGGGACCCTTTGTAACAGTTGGGTTAATGTACCTGCAATACTAAAATGCCATAGGAAGGGAGGTAAACATGTCCACGACGTAGGAAGTGGTGATGGAAGTAGTCAAGGCGAGCAGTCCGGAGTGTGGCGACCCGTTGTGACAGTTAGATTAATGGATCTGCAATAAAAAAAATGCTAAAGGAAGGGAGGGAAACAGGTCCACGACGTAGGAAGTGGTGATGGAAGTAGTCAAGGCGAGCACTCCGGAGTGTGGCGACCCGTTGTGACAGTTAGATTAATGGATCTGCAATAAAAAAATGCTAAAGGAAGGGAGGGAAACAGGTCCACGACGTAGGAAGTGGTGATGGAAGTAGTCAAGGCGAGCACTCCGGAGTGTGGCGACCCGTTGTGACAGTTAGATTAATGGATCTGCAATAAAAAAAATGCTAAAGGAAGCGAGGGAAACAGGTCCACGACGTAGGAAGTGGTGATGGAAGTAATCAAGGCGAGCAGTCCGGAGTGTGGCGACCCGTTGTGACAGTTAGATTAATGGATCTGCAATAACAAAAATGCTAAAGGAAGGGAGGGAAACAGGTCCACGACGTAGGAAGTGGTGATGGAAGTAGTCAAGGCGAGCACTCCGGAGTGTGGCGACCCGTTGTGACAGTTAGATTAATGGATCTGCAATAAAAAAAATGCTAAAGGAAGGGAGGGAAACAGGTCCACGACGTAGGAAGTGGTGATGGAAGTAGTCAAGGCGAGCAGTCCGGAGTGTGGCGACCCGTTGTGACAGTTAGATTAATGGATCTGCAATAAAAAAAATGCTAAAGGAAGGGAGGGAAACAGGTCCACGACGTAGGAAGTGGTGATGGAAGTAGTCAAGGCGAGCAGTCCGGAGTGTGGCGACCCGTTGTGACAGTTAGATTAATGGATCTGCAATAAAAAAAATGCTAAAGGAAGGGAGGGAAACAGGTCCACGACGTAGGAAGTGGTGATGGAAGTAGTCAAGGCGAGCAGTCCGGAGTGTGGCGACCCGTTGTGACAGTTAGATTAATGGATCTGCAATAAAAAAAATGCTAAAGGAAGGGAGGGAAACAGGTCCACGACGTAGGAAGTGGTGATGGAAGTAGTCAAGGCGAGCAGTCCGGAGTGTGGCGACCCGTTGTGACAGTTAGATTAATGGATCTGCAATAACAAAAATGCTAAAGGAAGGGAGGGAAACAGGTCAACGACGTAGGAAGTGGTGATGGAAGTAGTCAAGGCGAGCACTCCGGAGTGTGGCGACCCGTTGTGACAGTTAGATTAATGGATCTGCAATAAAAAAATGCTAAAGGAAGGGAGGGAAACAGGTCCACGACGTAGGAAGTGGTGATGGAAGTAGTCAAGGCGAGCACTCCGGAGTGTGGCGACCCGTTGTGACAGTTAGATTAATGGATCTGCAATAAAAAAAATGCTAAAGGAAGCGAGGGAAACAGGTCCACGACGTAGGAAGTGGTGATGGAAGTAGTCAAGGCGAGCAGTCCGGAGTGTGGCGACCCGTTGTGACAGTTAGATTAATGGATCTGCAATAACAAAAATGCTAAAGGAAGGGAGGGAAACAGGTCCACGACGTAGGAAGTGGTGATGGAAGTAGTCAAGGCGAGCACTCCGGAGTGTGGCGACCCGTTGTGACAGTTAGATTAATGGATCTGCAATAAAAAAAATGCTAAAGGAAGGGAGGGAAACAGGTCCACGACGTAGGAAGTGGTGATGGAAGTAGTCAAGGCGAGCAGTCCGGAGTGTGGCGACCCGTTGTGACAGTTAGATTAATGGATCTGCAATAAAAAAAATGCTAAAGGAAGGGAGGGAAACAGGTCCACGACGTAGGAAGTGGTGATGGAAGTAGTCAAGGCGAGCAGTCCGGAGTGTGGCGACCCGTTGTGACAGTTAGATTAATGGATCTGCAATAAAAAAAATGCTAAAGGAAGGGAGGGAAACAGGTCCACGACGTAGGAAGTGGTGATGGAAGTAGTCAAGGCGAGCAGTCCGGAGTGTGGCGACCCGTTGTGACAGTTAGATTAATGGATCTGCAATAAAAAAAATGCTAAAGGAAGGGAGGGAAACAGGTCCACGACGTAGGAAGTGGTGATGGAAGTAGTCAAGGCGAGCACTCCGGAGTGTGGGGACCCTTTGTGACAGTTAGGTTAATGTACCTGCAATACTAAAATGCCATAGGAAGGGAGGTAAACATGTCCACGACGTAGGAAGTGGTGATGGAAGTAGTCAAGGCGAGCAGTCCGGAGTGTGGGGACCCTTCATTAGTTAGATTAATATATATTGGATTTTTAATCATTTTTAGATGATATAATTACGATATTGTTGTTTTAAATCATCATTGAAAGCCATACGATATTTTTTAGGAGATTCCTTACATCATGCTTTGTTCTAGGTTAAGTTAGATTAGTTTAGTTTGGCTTAGTTTTGTTTATGATAGGCTTCATAACAAATATGGAAATAGGCTTCATTTAATCAAAAGACATGTTGTACAGGAACGATGGCTTTACCTCCTATCGATAACTGTTGGAAATCCATTACGTATATTACCAATGACTTTGTTTAATTAATGGATGAGAAGTTAGGATTGTTGTTGACTAAGATTTGGTTGATTTGCCCATACAAATAACACTGTGTTCACCAGTGACACCGGTAGGTAGGCTAGGTGTGGGTGGACTCTTTCATTACTGCGCTCATGTTCACTCATCCCGTTACGCGCAGAATAAGCGTACTACTAGTAATAATTGAAGGAAGCATAATAAATGAACTGTCGTAGGACCTTGAGATTTATTAGTATAGAATAATGTATATAACCGTGTTATTGGCGAAGAGTATCCTTTATTCACTCTTAACTCGTGAACTCGCTCTCTCACAAGAATTTTCAACGTGGTTGTAAATAAATTTATCCATAATATTTTTTATAGTTTTAATAGAATAATTTATTTTCTTTTTTCTTCTGCTAGTTATCAAAAAGCATTGTATTATTTCTTTAGGGAAATATATATATTTAGCTTGAATATATTTTTTTGGTGAATATTTAGTTAAATACAAACATATAAAAAAAAATAGCACAACCAAAAAGCGTTTAAAATATTAATACCATACGTAGGGAAGCAAACATGTGTCACAGACCGTAAACAATCCGAAGGCAAACAGTTATGTTTATGTCGTTTGTTAGTTCGAGCGCATTACTAAACTTCCATCTGATATGTTTTGTCTAAAAATAAAGGCATACGATATATTTTCATATTTTAACACTACAATATTAATCAGCAAAAAGTTCAAAATACAAAAACATAGATGTATTAACATTATAATAAATATGGGTTTATAATGTAACACTAGTTTTCTATTACCAATGGTAATAGCCCAATTATCTGTGAAAAAGTAATCTTAAGTTTGCTTGAGAAACTGGAAAATTGATAATACATATGATAATGCTAATGATCTATTGCATAAAATGGCTGACGTCTATAAATATACATAACGCGTAAAAACACAATTTCTCTTTAAACGGTTCACAAGACAGTTTAAGATTGAGTTTTAACATAACAGATAACTTTATTTTACAAAATGAAAATACAACTTTTACTTGAGTTAAGAACGGTAAAATCATAATTTATTCTCATGGATAAAATTGTATATTTTCATTTTAACGACTCAGTTTGTTCTTCGCAACACATTCAGGTGCTAGCTTAGGTGTTTGATGTATCCCAACATAATTGGAAGGTATGCAGATATTTTAATTAGATTCCTCTTATTTTTTTTACCTGTATTACTGTTATTCTGACAAGTAACCTTACATCAACATCAAGATTTAAAAATTAACCAACATAACTTAGCATTTATTTCTAAACGGGAATTTACCAAAGCACATGTTATGGAGCTCTTGGGGGATATAAAAATAGACATACAGTATAATCAAGTTAAGTAAAACAATCTTCGAAAAGATTAAGAATATAAAATAAGAATTGCGTTGAGCTTTGTTTCCAAAATGTAGATGGTTTATGAAACGTTATAAAACTCATAAAGTGTCTTATAAAATGTGTCTTATAAAGATATTTTTCAAAAGAAAAAGGCAGCAACATGAATATTTGGTCATTTTGATGAGGAGTATAGTTGATGTTCACAAGCAAGCTTGATATTGAGGTCGACCACAGTTAACACACGATATTCCAGTGTAATCGGCATAAACCTTATCTACTAATGCCAGAACCCTTCAAAGGTTACGAAAATATATGCATACACAGTTAATTAACAAAACGACTGTTCAGGACCAATTATTTCATAGCTTGATTTTGAACATGTCTAAAATACTTTGTTATGAATTAGCCACTTCAAGTACGTTTATTAGTAGGTCATCCATTGTATTTTTATTTGATTATTTTAATAGGTACGCCTTGTATAGGCTAAGGCACATTGTTCGTATAAATAACTATCTTTTATAACTTCACTGCCCCCAGAGCTAAAGCATGTTTAGCTGAAGTTATGTATTGTCTAATACTAAAAGATGGGTTCTATTGTTCACTCTTTCGTTTAAACCTCTTTTGTCCTCTTTGATACATTCATTTTCCTCATACAATGGGTCTTTAGGATAACACTTTTACATTTAAACGTATTCAATTTTGATTATCAGCTATCAAAAATAGATCTTAACCAATTAATAATAGTAAAAAGATACACTAGATTTCCTTATCATAACATACTTTTAAAATTTATTTAAACACAACTTATATTATTGTTCTGTATAAACCTTGTTTATCAAAATCGCAGGAACAGTTTTTGAGAGAAAAGTAGATATGTTTTGAGTTAGATTCTACTTCAATTTAAATGTGGTTTACATTATTTGTGAAAACACAAAACAATTAACATTGTGGCGTCAATTCATCTTAAAAAAATTTGTTTTCAAACTATATTAAAATATTTTAGGATTATTGTTAAAAGGAAATGCATTTCATACCATAATTATTATATTACAAAAAATAAAAGTTGATCTTTAAGCCATTTCCCCTGATTTCCTAATATTATTACTTTACATACAAATATACATTTTCCAAACAGACACATTTTTAGTATCTGTTTAAACCCGAAATATAATGTTTTTAACCGTTGAGTTTCTTGATAATGTCACCACAATTAGTTTTAGGTGTTACCTATAGAACAAAAAAATCCACATCTTTACACTTTCAAACGTGTAAAATATTGATGTACATTAAGAATTGAACAATTACAATTTTACTGTTTTGCAACATAAAGATATTAATTATTTTCTGTAAATCCATACGGTTGTATATACGGATACATATGTTAACCCCGTCCAACAATTCAATTCATCCCGCTCACTCTCTGCTGTTGCTGTCTTGTGGTTATTTATCACTGTTTCCCTGGCACTGACTGATAACACATTTCTTATGATCCTCTACTTGAGTCTTTTAGTGTGTTCCTAGTTTAAAACTTAAAAATTACGTTTTTAATAACAACATTGTTATCAATAAATGTTTAGATACCAAATTGTTGTATTGTTAAGTTAGTTTAAACAACAACAAAATGTCCTAGTAATTAATCATGGATACTTCTCCTAAACTTGTTAATATCAATTTAAATGACGTGCTTGAAAATTATATTCGTTTTTTTTTCTTATTTGTGTTTCAATAATCTTAAGAACGACTATTATTGTTATGACGCTTCAACTTGTATTTGATTATATGTTTGATTTAAATCTACCTTTAAATGATAATATCCAACGATTTGCAATTATGATGATCGTGTTAAGTTTTATTGGATGTGCTGAATATTCTTTTTAAATATATCAACACAGTAGGTATTTCAGCTCATGTACTATTTCCTTACATTAATACTATTTTGTTAAACAAGAGTCTCCTCAAAATGTTGGTTGCAATACTTTTTTACACCACATAAAGTGTTTTAAAAGCTGTAGGTACCATCAAAAATACCTTATTATTTTAGAGACGATCAATAACATAAGTACACATGATCTTTTTATGAAAAAAACTTTATAAGAAAATATGACCTGCCCTTGAAATTCAGACTTATTTATTACTAGATATAATAATATGAAAATAGAATTGACAAAAATGAAAATTACATATAGCTTGACTAGACAACTGTGTTACTTCGTGTTATTCTATCATACTAATTGCTTCTTCGAAATTCTTTAATAACATTTACGCTTTTTTTAAGCCTATTTTTAAAATGAACAATTTATTATTTTAATACATTTTCAAAGTATGACTAGTTTACTTATATTTTGAGTTCCAGTTTATTCCATAAATACGTAAACTTCGTTAGATTCATTGACTTATCAGTTACAACTTTTTATAATAGTTTCAAATCTGTCATAACTCTTCGTTTGAAAGTATAAAAAACACCAACATGTTTTATCTTTGATGTATTATAGTGGATATTAAATAGAAGCCAGAGGGTTAGCTGGTCGACATGTGGCCATTATCTGATGAAATGGACAGGGGCTGCTCATTTGAAATGGATGTATTCCTCGAGGAGCTAGTAACTTTATGTGATTGAAGTCAACTAGAGGTAATATTTCTCCCTTTTAAGTAGATAAACCTTTATTGAATAACAATCATTCTTACAAAAAAGATTTTAAACCTCACTTGGCATTACAAACCTTTTTACGAGTACACTTTACTAATATACTAAAAGCACTTTTCTTATAAGATGTTTAAGACGTTTTAACTTCAATTCTTTAAAATAAATACATATTTTTATGAAAACTCAATTGAAAATAAAATATAGATAAAATTCCATGTAACAAGGAAGTAGTAAATATATCAAAAACATTCATCACTTAAACTATTAAGATGCCTCCAATAGAATAAAAAATTTTAAAATTCTAAATATCTGTTTAAGTACAAATTTATGTTATTGATCGTCGTGTTTAGAAGTAGCAAAACAAGATTATCGTCATATTAAACTAGGCATTTAAGTAAATGAATATATTCTGCAGATCGTAAATAAATATTTTCTCTAAACTAAACCTTTTGGACCAATGGTTATAACAAATATTTATACCTAACTAAAGAATTAGATGATCGTGGTCAATGACAATGCTATATTCACACTATTTATCGCCCAATTATCCAGTTTTATCCATTTTAAAGTATACACACTATGCCAGTGTACTATGGATCCAATAGTGTAATATAGTCCTTGAATAAAAAAAACAACAAATGAGTTTCGTAGACAAAAGTGTATCTAGCATCTCCACTAACTGAAAGCTATACTTTATTATCATACACGTGCTTAATCAATCATGTTTCTAATGCTAAACTAATATCAACACTTTGTTTTTCTCGGACTAATTACAATGTATACGATCAAAAGACTAATCTTGCATTTTAAGATGCATTTAGAACTTTTTTGTTTAAGTAAATTAAATTTTACAATTAAAGTTCTATATAACTTTATAGAAGGGTCAGATTGGTACCATAACCAGATCAGTTGAGTGTACCAGTAGTAGGACGCTGTGGTTTAATCGTCTCATCAACAAACTAGAAGGATATTAACTGTTTTTGGGCAACACACGAGTTTGATTAAGCAAATTTATATAATCCCATAAGAAAATGTTAGTTCCATTTTTTCCTCCACTTTAGAAACATACGTAAGGAATCGTTAAACCTAATGTTATCAAAATGGGGAAAAAGGTGACATGTTTAAGAAAATAATTGAGTTAAAATACAATCAAGCAAATAGTTTAGATAACCTTCACTCAGCCTGCAGGTTTACTGCGGCAGGGAAACAAATACTAATTAGGAAGTAGTTTACGGTACCTAATATATAACTTTTTCCCAATCATGTAAGTTTTCATTAAGATTTCAATAGTATTGCCTAGTGATTCTGTCGAGTTTATGCCATTATAATAACTGAGGGATATTCTTATAGTTGCATTACTCTTTAAAAATAAATTAAAGGGGTGAGAGTAATTCGGCTCAACATTACGAGTGATTTAGTACAGGTATACCAATGGCATCCAATGATCTGGATAAGTTGTTAAATTCGTAAATAATGTAAATGTGGATTTATTAGTATTTTTTACTAAATAGTGATTAATAGCTTACTATTTATTGGTAAAGAAGAAGACTTCGTACTTTTTATTCATTTATATTTCAGAAGTAGGCTACCATGAATGCTTTAGTTAAGTACAATTACTATAGGACAAAATATATAAGTAGACACTATGCCTGTTGTCAGATGTTGATCAAGTTGATCAACAATCAGCTGTTCAACTGTGACGGTTGGGATTGTTGTGTCAATCAATGTAACTGATCAACTAGACAAACTGAGCTGTAATTAATCTACTCTCGATCTAACTTACAATGCCTTGTACAATTTACTGTATGATAGTTTCTAAATACCGAAAACATGGCCTGCTTGTTAAATCAGTTAACTGTTTGATTAGACAACCTGATATGTAATTAGTCTACTCTTGATCTAGCTTACACTACCCTATAATAATTATAATTATACACACCTGATAAACGTATTGACAATACTTTTGATCAACAAGATAGTACGACTCAGTTGTTTAAAAGGTGGAACGAATTACTTACAATCATATTATATTTAATTAATAGTAATACTAACGTTTAAATCTTACAGTATCTATCAAAAGTAGTCCTGCTTTCCTTAAGGAATCTGCTTTCAAAATCCTAATGGGAAGAATATTAAAAATATTCAAAACAACAAGAATGCTTGTTTTTCTTCTAATGTTATTTTTAACTTCTCGTGGATAAGGTATTGTTTTTTTTTAGCGAATTTCCCAAATAGGGAATAAGCTATTACCGTAGTACTCATGGTAAGACCTGGACCCGGGACAGATTTTTTTTCGTTTTGAGGTCCCTAGAGGCCAAAAACACCATCCGTTCAAATTCATATATATATATATATATACATATATTCATATATATATATATATATATATGTGTGTGTGTGTGTGTGTGTGTCCGTTAGCGCGATAACTCGAGCAAAAATGATCCGATTTTGATTAAATTTGGTACAAACGTGTAAACCTGCGTTTATTCGAACGAGTTCGCGAACCAGCATGATCGGACCATGGAAACGGGGGTTTATGGGGGCTTTTATGGGGTAAAAATGGGTTTTTCCCATTTTTGACCCAAAAACATAAAATTTTGCAATTTCTTTCTAAACTATTTTGTAGAGCTTAAAAAAAAAACAAATAATTTAGTATATTGAAGCGTTATAATGCACCTAATAGTTACGGAGAAAATTCCAAAAAATTTTAAATTTAAAATTTCCATGTTATTCTTATGGAGAATAAGTAAACTGTTGTAGTTTGCTTGTTTATTAACATATTTTGCCCAAATTTGGAAAATGTTTTTATTTCTTACCAACTATTAACATTTTACATAAAAAACCCCTTTTACCCTCCCTGTTGCAGCAAACCTAAGTATGTTTTAAACTGATTCTTTTTAAATAGGGAATAAATGTGATATTTTTAAGGAGACATTTTAGTGTAAATCCATTCAGGGAAATGGAAATTCGCTTAGTCTGCAGGTTTGCTGCGGCGGGGGTATTTTTAAAAACTATTGTCTAAACATTTAGAAAATCCCTGTTGATCACAGAAAGCTGGTAGCCGTTGTAACCAATGTGGAAAATGACTAATTCATTATCAAGATAGTATCAACATTAATTTGATCTTTCAAATATTTTCAATGTAATGTTTATTTTTTATCTAACGCTAACAAATGGGCCAAAATAATGGTTTATGACATTACTTGTGTAAACCTACTCTAATTATAGTGTCTCACCAACGGTGTAGCAGAGCTTCAGTATTCTAAATTCAATAATACTATTTTCTTTTTTATTTTACCTTTCTTTTTGAAGACTCTATATAGGCTTTAATTGGGTAACATGAATAATACTATACATGTATATATAGAAGATAGGTTTAAGAATATATAAATATACTTTACCTAACCCGCCATGTTAAACTTCCCTATCCCAAGCGTGATGTATACAACTTCTTTACTTCTCGAGTGATGTAAAGTTGAAAAAAACTCACTCGGTGAGGTAATGAAACCTATTTAAATAACATTGAGTGCTTAACTTAAAAAATATACCTCTATGGAGCCAACGAGGTTCAACGCTAGAAATCAGCTGTGCGCTTGAATTTTATTGTTATGTTTTGAAGAATTTTGATAACCTAGCTTTTGTTTGTAAATGAACGTTACTGTTAGAAGATTGGTGAAATGGATAATGAAAAATATTAGTCGTAACCTCCTGTATATTGTCGGGTCAGGTAAAATCTTGTACGTTACACGTTACGCAAGAGCGTGTTTACGTCACTTAGGTGATGTAAAAACGCTCTTACTACACTTGTAAGTTAAATAGCTATTTCGTCATCTTGCAGCAAAAACAGCCGTTTTTAATGTATGCGTTGCGCGTATAAAGAAACATCCTTATTATTTGGGGAGAAAAACGTGTTTAGCCCCCAGAGAGTAAACATCTGCTGTTGTTAACTCAGTTGTAAATTTCTATAGTAGAAAATCGCATGTATTGTATTGTTGCCTTATTGTAAATAGTTTGACACATTGAGTACACTAACACAACCGTAATAAACGAAACTATTGAATCACTTACCATAATGCTGTTTGTTTAAATTAGCACATAGCTATTTTATGTTTTATGTTTTAATAGTTTGTTCAAATAATTGTGCAATATGACAACATATTTACTTACTATAGATCCTCACATGGACATAAAGTGTTTTTTCCGACCCCGTAAAACTTAAGCTCGGGTCGAAAAGAGTCACTTTAGACCCTAGTGATGAATACTATTGCTATAGTTAGTTTGCTCGCTGTTCAAGCAAACAACATTTGTAATCAAGGCAAACAATGGAGTATAACATTAAACATTAACAACGATGGTGACAACAGAGTACATACAATTTTCACCCTCACACAGTATTTATCACCTCTGTCCATTTATCTTTATTTCCATTTTAAATTTCAAAGTTGTTTCGGTGAAATAATTAGTTTGTTTGTGTTCCCGTTTCATGGATGTACTTGTATAAATCTAATAATAGAACAATATATTTGTCCACATTCAGTATTTCAATGCTACAATGAGTTAAACTAATTTAATATTTACAATTCTTGGCATAAGTACGTCTATTTAAATAAAAATTTTAAATAGTTCTTCCACTTCTTGGTCAACGACAAAGGTCCAAATATCTTCTAGGCAAAATACGTTAGTTTGACGGTTCACGTAGTATTTTCGTCTAAATGTTGAAACAGAAATCAGTTAGTTATTATTAAATTAAAAACATTTTCTTCATCTTTTCTTGTTGCTTTTACGTGTTTCAAATCGTGTATACGTATACAGTTGAGTTAGGTGCATAAGACATTTTGTTATGCCTTTCGTTTTAAACCAAAATAATTCGGTCAACTAATTAGTATATAAAAGAATAACCAATACAATATTAATGGTATTGAGATATTGTATCACACTCAAAAGGGAGAATTCTCGGTCGGACACCACGTCTTAAAAATGGATAAGGTTTTTTATGTGATGTGAGCCAATTTAGAACAAGTTCTAGTTGTATAATTTGTTTTTTTTTCTCTTGAATTTCTCCTTGGAAACTAAAGTACTAAAGATTGGGGTTCTATAGTTGCAGTCGGATTTTTACCGGTTATTCAGATACATTGTTTATCTTTGGTACAAAGTATTTAATCAACTGCAGTTTTTATAACAAATTAATATTTTCCGTGGTTATGTAAAAAAAAAAAACAGAATAAATTAGCACTATTGAAATAGTAAGTACTGAAAGGATCTTAATGTTTTTAAACATATTCTTTTACAGCCTTTGCAATACTATGTTTTGTTTAGCATCCTACAATCAACTTAAGGTCTTAATGAGGGCGAGGGTGAATCCATTATCTAGAGGTAGGTGTTTTTCACCTTCACCACTACCGTATAACATCGTGTAGCTACTCGATTTAAGATAAAGGAAACAATTAATGTATATTAGGAACTTATTTATATATAAATATGTAGGTTACTTGCTGTCTTCGCAATCCTGATTTAGTTTCACCATTAAAATCTAAATCAGGACATGACTGATCATAGTGTTTTAGTTTCGTTTCACCTTTATGTTTTATAAATGATTCCCTCTTATGATGCAATAACAAAACTTAGCAATTCTTTAGAGGAAGTATGGAGTAAGATAACAAATATCAGATTTTCTTTCAATAAGACATATTATAATACAGACACGTTAGGTTATATTTCGATGATGGTAAGTGTTAAATGTTGAAAAAGAAACATCTTGGATCGTATCCTCCCAACGATTGAAAGTATATTCAATTTATATTATCTTCTATTAAGTGTCCGATGCTTTATTTTAATTTTGCGAGTAAAATAATAGCATACATTTTGAACATTATTATTTACATTTTAAGATAATAATTGCCGTTTAAGTATGATTTTATGTTTGAGAGTAAAATTATTATACCGTTCCTATCTAGTTGGTTATCATTAATTGAACAACAATATTCTTAAAAATAAATTACCAAATGTGAAAAAGTGATGAATAACCAGCCAAAGCCGTTTTATACGACATACAAGTAATTTTGTTGAAGATTACTTAATTTAAGGATTACGATATGCTGGATTCCTCTTAGTACATCGCCATCTTTTGACCAAACGAAATAAGCGAACTTTAATCTGACTAGAAACCAACACAGTTTGGTGGTGAGGACTTCGTAGCGTGGAGATTAGAAGCTCTGGATATATGAGGGACAGAGATTAATGGTTTCTGACTGACGATGAGTTATTATCAAGCTTAAAATAATCTAGTGGAGATTTTCATATAATTTGAAAGTTTTAAGTAAAACTAAACTTAACTGAATTAATTTAAAATGTGTATGTAGTTGATTATTTCTTTACTGAAAATAATTTGTTAGGCAAAACAAAGTAAGGTTAAATCCATAAAGTATACGTGAAACTGACAATGACATCAACGCGATCTTAAATCTATTTTACAGGATACATAGCTCTAGCTACGTGTATACTCAATGGCTCTAGCTATATGTACCATAAGGATATATAGAGACTTTTTGGATGCTGTTGTTGCTGCATAGCTTAGGTTGTAATCGTTTAGGTGCATTGAAATAGTCTACAATGCTTCAGACTTTCTTGCAAACCTTAGTTCATAAGGTCATTCAGGTTTTAAGGATTAGCTTAACTAATTAGTTTCATGTTTAAACTGATTATATTTATAGCTTCTCGTGCGAATACCATTTTTTATATTAATGTATAGCTTCTGAAATAACGACAGCGAAGCATAAATGCTAGCAATATTTGAGTTGTATATCGAAGTTTACAAAATGTGGGAATACAATAATATCAACATTTTAGAAAAGTGAATTGTTTCCCCACAATTTATTTTATATTTATAATATTATGTTGAAAACTGTTACTCTGTTCCACCTAAACTGTCTACTATTTTATATATTATGTTTAAATAATGTTGCAATTTTCTTGCATTATTACTTAAGAACCCTTTTTTATCTAGACGGATCGTTTGTTGTTTTATAAAACTATAATACTGCATTTAGAGTGGCTCTATTACATTTACATAAGCGTCATGTAATGTATAAACCTATGAATAAATAAATAAATTTACATAGACATCGCTATTTCAATTGAACACATCAACCATCATAATATCTCGGTAAGTACTTTTGATCCTCAAAGCACTCGAGCTTCATGCAGATTAAGCTTATGTTAGCTTTGTCGTGAGCTTTGAAGTTAGATTTTAAGTTTAATGTTGCTAACATGTACGATAAATATATTAACTACTCATATATTAACCACTACTCATCAGAATTGTATTTTACCGTACTAGAGTTCTCTACTAAAATAATTTGCCGAATTCTCATTTGCCTGATCGCATTTCCGCTGAAAGAGTCTATAAACGTGTTAGATTTATTCCTCACTAGCAGAGTACCCGTCCTTCGTATGGGGTTGGCGTATAAGTATACAATGCTTATTGCAGTCATACTCATGCTTTGCGTTTATTTAAACGCAAGCACCTAGCACCTAACCTATTGAGGTGAGGACACAGTTTGAGTAAATTTATTTAGAAAATTGATTGGTAATTAATTATTGGGTTTTAAAACAGTTTAAACAGAAACAGGTGTCTATAGAGATTGTTGTCAGCTATGGAAACTAATGGTGACATGTATGTGCTTTGCTGATTTGCCTCACCATGGTCCAATTCAACTAATTCAGCCAGGTAAATGAAAATTTGCTTTGTCTGGCAGGTTTGCTGTGGCAGGGGGTATTTTGTTTTTTTATTATTTAAGGATATAATTCTTTTACATATTTGTGAAAATATACATTGCATACGAAATATAGAATCCCCCCCAATGTTATTCCTACAGGTCCATCGATCTAAATCAATTTTACCCACTTCTAAAATAGCTAAGGATCTGATATTTGGCTCAATTGCAGGTCTTTCGCCATGGCCCATTTCTATTTACCCCCTACCAAAAAAGGGGGCCTGGGGGCGGAGCCCCCAGCGAGCCAAAGGCGAGTTCATTGTATATACAAATCTCAAATATCAAATAAAAGCCATGACCGAAACCCTTAACTCATCAACTCTGCACAACACCACGCGTTATTCTAACATTCATCTTCTAAATCCAGAATTTAATCTACTCCTCACATGGTTTCATCTCGACTAATAGTGTTACTACCCAGGGTTCTGACCAAAACCTTCGGTTGAATATTTCGTTTACACAAACTTGATCTTCTCTGTAAGGTTGTACGAAAACAATTATGAGCGTTTCAAAGAACGTGATTGCTTATTTTAACATTTAGGCTACGATATGTTTTTAGTGGCGAGGACACTTTTATTAATGTAGACCTACTCCATTTTGCGTAATTGCTCATGTTTATAATATTTGGTCAGTGAAAAAGCGTGTTATTATGAAATATTTCAAATGGATCACTAAAACACATTACCATTACCTCGCTTTGTGCACCTTAAAAGCAAATTAATGTCAAATTCTTTATTTTCAATCATTACATTGTTTCTATAATTCTTTGAAAGTGTTGCGTTTGGGGTGGTCATTATACAGGAAGTAAAAACACTTTAAAAATACGTCTGGTGCTATGATTATATTGAAAATTGTATAATGATTTCTGCATAATGTGCCCTACTAATGAGTCATCTCATTTGAAGATTTACCTTTTTGTTTGTGGCCTGAAAAGTAGTGATTGTTGGAACAACTCAGCTAAAGTAGAATTTTGACTGTATAGCAATCATACTTTTCTACTCCATTGCAGAAATATTAAAACTTCTTTTATAACTAAAAAAATAACCTTTAATAATTTGTTAATTATATGTAAGCATATGTGTAAGCGTATATATATTTTTAAAAGGAAACCCAGGCAATGTAAGTATAAGAAACTTCAATCATTAATATGCGGTACTGTATCGTTCGTCAACTGCTGCTTCAACGTTGCAAAGTTTCTAAACAAGAAACCTCAAAAGAGAGTTCGTCAAAGCAAAGCATCTAAAGCACGTTGTTTGGTGCTCGTATGTATGTGAATGGAAATAGAATTATATTGCTAACGGTTTGTGGACCTGCAGTGCTGTTTGAATGCAGCGGTATAACATAAAAACGACCCTATGGAAAATTTTATTGAAACGACTTTAATTTATTTTTTTTTTTTAGAACCTATATTATAATGTAGAAGAAGATAATTCTTTTCCCAATAAAACATTTCCTGATGTATTATAAGCCACATTAATTCGGTTCCCATTCATATGGAGAAAAAATGGAGCACGTTATTTAAAAAATATATAAACATAAATTTCTGAGTATAAGTTGCAAAGATAGCCATACTAGCAAATCCACATAGATGTAGCATATTTAAATATATACATACATGCTTATATAACATGGTTGATTTGGACCATGGTGAGGCTAATCAGCAAAGCACATACATGTCATCATTAGTTTCCATATCTGACAACAATCTCTATAGACACCTCTTTCTGTTTAAACTGTTTTAAAACGTAATTTAACAATCGATTTGAAGAGTTTACTTTTTATAAGTTAAAGACCGCTTCGTCATTGAAGATATTTGACTTATTATATATTTAAATCTAAAGCTATTAATACAACTGTACAAGATTTTACGATTACTTTTATGAATTAATAATTACACATTTTTACTCATATCTATAAAAGCTTGTGATTAAAAGTATTTCACCTGAATTTGTATCTTTATTCCTATCTTGTTTATGTTATTTTGAATAACTCCCTCTATATTTGTTAGCTACTGTAAATCTTCTACATTGTCTACTATTATTTTTAGCATGCATTAATCTCATAAAATAATAGAAACTTCTTTAAACAATTCCTGTTGACCAAGTCATGACGGATTAAAATTTTTTTTCAGGTATTATAACTCTAAACGTTGTTTATTTTAAATTTTTATAGGTATATTTTTGTTTTTTAAACTTTCATAGCTATATTACCGAAAACTATTTATTATTTAATATAGAAATTGATGTAAAACTATATATTTAACAATTTAATAATTTTTTTATATAATTAATTGTATACTAACAGTTAGAAAGTTACCAAAATGTATTCTGTAAATTAAATATCAATTTATGAAAAGAATTGGCTAACCTTTCCTTGACTTTTTAATATATTTTAAATGTAAAATCACGGTATTTAATAGGAAAATGAATTGTTTGCAATGCAAAATAACTTTATTGATCTTCAAGACTTTGAATACAGAACATTTATCGCAGGACATTCTTTTAAAGGGATAAACTACTAGCTTAACTCTATCTAACAAATAACGCACATGTGAGATAATCTCGCAAACCTCATGTGCTTCTTAGCAAAACAATGTTTAGTGCTTTGCTATTTGTACATGTACCAAAATTCACAAACACTAAAGATCACAGCCTAAAATTAAATATATAAATACCGATACACAACTATTTTATATAGATATGTATGAATCGTCGGATACAGTTAATTTATTGGGGAAAAGATGACTAGACTTGGAAGATTTTCAATAGGTTTATATAATATTGTATGGATGTATTATAATTTCATACATTGGGTTATATATATATATATATATATATATATAAATCTTGGGATGGAATTATGTAAAAAAATACAGTAAAAAAAACAATAAAACAAAGTTGTACTGATTGTAACAACACTAAATTAATTTAGAAGGATATTTAACGTAAATTCAATCATTTTGCGAATCAAAGCATAATATAAACAAACACCAGCAGTGAGTTAATTCTTGTTTCAACACATTATATACTCATATGATGTTAGCCTTATATCTATGATAAAAAATATATAAAATACTAGCTGTGTGCCCGTTCTACGCACGGGGATCTTATTGTAGTCAGTTAGTAGTGGTAATAAGCTGGGTTTACCCAACTTCCGGCATTTTTTGGCCCATTTTTAGAGGGTATGGAGACGTTTATAGGGGCACTGGAGACGTTTTAGAGGCTATATGTTGGCATTTTTGCATTTTTTCTTCGAGAGCTTTTTTTGACCACTTTTTAAAAATCCAGCTCTTGACCTATTCAAGCCTACATCAAATATTCAATATCAAGCTAAAAAAGCTATTTCTTATATTTATTGACCCTTACAAGTGTAAATGTAAAGTAGTGGTAATAAGCTGGGTTTACCCCACTTCCGGCGTTTTTTGGCCCAGAACTTTTAAAATTTTCGGCGAAAAAAATGTCCGAAGCCCCAGGAGCTTTTTTTGGCCACTTTTCTTAAGGACCTAGCTCTCGACCTATACACCCATATATAAATTTTTTACTTTTTTAATACTGAAAAACACGTCTGGAAATGGTGAGCTTTTTTTGACCACTTTTTTAAAAATCCAGCTCTTGGCCTATACAAGCCTATATTAATGTTCAATACCATTGTACAACTTCAATCCACATCCATTCACAAGTATATTCTCAAAATCATCAACTTGACAGTGCGAGGTTTGTATGTGAACTCGGGTGCGCTCCCGGCCGCGGGCACTGCCACACGGGTCATGTGAAGCGGTCATGCGACAGGTGGTGAGAGTCTATATATAGAAGTGACATTCGGGTGGTATTTCATTCATGAGCGTGATGCCGACTTGTACACTGTGTCCCGCCTCGCTGTCCAAGAAGAGCAATTTGGTCCGCCACTACAAGGTAATGCATCAAATGAAGGTGAAACTGTGCAAGGTTTGTGATTTAATCTGTGATAATAATGTGGCTCTAAAATCGCATATATTACAAAATCACGAGAATTGTAATTTTTGTAAGAAAAATGTTGTTGGTCATTTTAAAAGACACGTCAATTCTTGCAATAAATGTCCATATACAATGATAAAATTTGTTGGCGAATCGATTAGAACTGAACTTAAAAATACTCTTCAGTCTTGTCCTCTGCCAATAAAATGGACTTTAGTAAGGAGAATCAAATTTATAAAATATTCAGTGGATCAAAATGGAAAATTAGTTAATGAGAAAGAATGTATTGCAGATTTTAGAAGCCTTACCACCTTAACTATTGAGAAGAGAGATTTAAAGCCTCAAATTGAAAATGCACATTTAAAGATTGATGCATCTATACACAAATTTCAAGCCCAAGGCAGTGGATGGATTTATGACCATACTAAATATTGGCAGTTACATATTTACAAGTATAAGCCCCTAACTCCAAAGTCATATATCTCTACACCAGAGAGTATTAAATCAAAACATGCAGTTTTAAATATAAAAAATGATGATAATAAATGCTTTCTTTGGTCGGTATTAGCAGCTTTAAATCCAAGGAATGCTAAACATGCTAATAGAGTCTCCAATTATGTACCACATGAAAGTCAGCTGAATATGTCAAACATAAAGTATCCAGTGAAATTAGCTGATATAGATAAATTTGAAAAACAAAATAATATAAGTGTTAATGTATTTGGGGTTGAAGATGATAAATGTATATATCCATTAAGAACAACTAAACTGAATAGTAATACTCATGTAGATTTATTATTATTACAAGAAGGTCGTAAATCACATTATTGTTTAATTCGTGATTTTAATAGGTTAATGTTTTACTCTACAAAAGATAACCGTAAAAAGCATTTTTGCAAGTTGTGTTTACAACATTTTTACACTAATGATAAATTAGAGCGTCATATAACATATTGTAAGAACTTTGATGCCCAACGAGTGGAAATGTCTAAACAAGATACATTACAATTTAAAAATTATAAATATCAACTTAAAGCCCCATTTGTGATTTATGCAGATTTTGAATGTTTTATAAACTCAAACAATCATACTCCATCTGGATTTGCATTTGTTGTAGTGAGAGATTCTAAGATTATTTCTGAAGAGTTATATAGTGGTGCAAATGTTATGGATGTGTTTTTCAAAAGGTTATTTGAGACTTATGACTTCATTAAAAGTCAAATGTCGATATATATTCCTCTTGAAATGACTCCAGAGCAAGAGGCATCTTTCCAAAACTCAACTCATTGTCACATTTGTGAAAAGCCCCTATATTTTGATAGGGTGAGAGATCATTGTCATTCATCTGGCCAATACCGTGGAGCTGCCCATAATGATTGTAATTTAAACTATAAAGTAACAAAGAAAATACCAGTATTCTTCCATAACTTGAAAAATTATGATGGACATTTAATAATGCAACACTTGGGAAAGTTTGATCGTAAATTAAATTGCATAGCTAAGGATATGGAAAAGTACATTTCATTCTCAGTTGATGATTTAGTATTTTTGGATTCCTATAATTTTCTGTCCCTTCCATTATACAAATTAGCTTCCAATTTAAATACATTTAGATTCATAGACAATCCACTACTACAACGTAAAGGCGTATTTCCCTATGAATACATGACGGGACCAGATAAGTTTGCAGAGTCTCTACCTTCAATTGAAAAATTTTACAGTACTCTAACTAAAGAACATATCTCCCCCATTGAATATGAACATGCTAAAAATGTCTGGACCCATTTTAATATAAACAATTTACAAGAATATCATGATTTATATCTTAAAACAGATGTATTGCTACTGGCTGATGTGTTTGAGACATTTAGAGACCTGTGTTTAAAGGATTACAAACTTGACCCCGTACATATGTATTCACTTCCTGGATTAACATGGGAAGCCTGTCTTAGAATGACTGGTATAAAATTACAATTATTTCAAGATATTGACATGCATTTGTTCATAGAAAGTGCAATCAGAGGAGGAGTCAGTATGATTTCCACACGTTACGCTAAAGCCAATAATAAATATATGGGCGAACATTATGATCCCAATCAAGAGAGTGTGTATTTAATATATTTAGATTGTAACTCGCTATACTCCACAGCTATGTGTGAGCCATTGCCTGTGGATGGATTTCGTTGGACTAATGAGGTAGACTACAAATACAATCAAAATGATGAGTTTGGATACATTTTAGAAGTTGATTTAAAATATGATAAAAGCTTACATGATTTACATAATGACTATCCATTGGCACCAGAGAAAATGAATGGCAAATTAATACCTAATTTAAATGACAAAACTAAATATATTTTACATTATAAAGCATTACAAAAATATGAGGAATTGGGTTTGGTTGCTACAAAATACCACAGAATTTTAAAATTTAGACAGTCTAAATGGCTTGCGCCCTATATTAATTTTAATATTGAAAAACGAAAATGGGCTAAAAATGATTTTGAAAAAGACTTTTACAAATTGTTAAATAATAGTCTCTTTGGTCGAACAATTATGAATCAACGAAAGTTTCGTGACATATATCTCAAGGATGAGTCACTATTAACAAAATATGTCACTAATCCAAGGTTTGACTGTAGCAAAAAGTTCGATAACAATTTACATGCTATACATTTAAATAAATTAGTTGTAAAGTTTAATAAACCTATATATTTAGGAATGACCATTTTGGATATTAGTAAAGTAATAATGTATGATTTCCACTATAATTATATGTCAAAATTTAAGAACAAAAGATTTCTTATGACAGATACGGATTCTTTAATGTATTCTATAGTTACAGAGGACTTTTACAAGGAAATAGAATGTGACTTGCACTATTTTGATACCTCTGGATATAGTAAAGACCATTTCTTA
Source organism: Macrosteles quadrilineatus (assembly GCF_028750875.1). Lineage (NCBI taxonomy): Eukaryota > Metazoa > Arthropoda > Insecta > Hemiptera > Cicadellidae > Macrosteles > Macrosteles quadrilineatus. The sequence continues at coordinate 14,923,431 of NW_026542594.1, forward strand.
TACTCTGATAAAAATAAAAAAGTCACAGGCAAGTTTAAAGACGAATTAGATGGTCATATTATGTATGAATATTGTGGTTTAAGACCAAAGTTATACTCTTACATTCCTCTAAAATGGTTATATGAAGAAGACAAGCAAGCTTTAGAGGTGAAGAAAGCTAAAGGAGCCGATGGTGCTACAGTTAAACATCTCCTCAGACATCAACATTATTTGAACTGTCTTGCAACTGGGCAAGATTACTATGAGAATGTGACAAGGATAAAATCTACAAATCATCATCTTCAAACCTTGACCATGAACAAGAAAGTACTATCATTTGACGATGACAAGAGGTTTATTCTAGAAGATGGCATCAATACTCTTGCACTTGGTCATTATGAAATTGATGTTCAATAAATTGTATGTGTAGATATATAATAAATACAAATGTTAAAAAACTCCAGTCTTTCATTTATTTACCCTTACCATCCACTTGATAGAATTGGTCAAACATAAATCTATATTTGCCATTATTCTTTGACCTTTCTTTGTCTATTACGAAAAAGCCATATTTAGTTTTATCCCAACATTGATGACAGAGATTTTTAAATTGGTCAAATGAAAAGTCATTACCAACATGATTGTGATATACATGTTTTAAATTTAAATCATCTTGTTTAAATAATATTAGGAAATTTACATTATCACGTAAATGTTTGTGTACTTTGCTGTAAGATTGACACAAGTAAAAACAGTTAATATTTTTATGTCGACCCATTGAAAAAAATTGTGTAATATTTTGACTATTTATGTCATCAAATACGACAACTGACTGTGATTCGACATCATTTGGTGTGATTTCACAGTCAGTAAACGTGTGTAATTTTACTTCGTCACACAAACTAAATATTTCAATTATTTTTTTATATTTTTCTTGTTCTAAAGATTTTGATATTAAATATAAGTTTGTAAATTTTAATCCTTCCTTTCTTACAATTAAATTATAAATTACAACTGTCTTCCCACTTCCACTTGGACCACAAATAACACATCGAATATTGGTAGGAAAAAGACCCAACTTCTTTGGTATATTTTCCTTAGTATGTACTATTTTAAATTTGTGTTTTTGTTGAATAAAAGACATTTTTTATATAATAAAAATGGTAAAAAATAATAAGAAAACATGTAAAAAGGGCAAAGGTTTATTCTTAAAGCCTTACAGGGGTCGAGGGTTATTGAATACTCTTATAAATAACCTTCCATTCTCACTTCACATACCCTCATATCGGTACTGTGGACCTGGAACGAATATACGTGAGAATCTAGCTAAAAATGTACCTCCAAAAAATAAGTTAGACTCTTATTGTAAAGAGCATGACATATTCTACATGAATAATCCCGATACCGCTGCTCGGAACAAAGCAGACATGAGATTAGCAGACTTAGCTTGGACTAGAGTAACGGCCAAGGACGCAAATCTTGCTGAAAGAGCAGCTGCTTATGCCGTGACAAATTTGATGAAGGCAAAAGCAAAAATGGGAATGGGATTGAAATTTAATAAAAAAGATGGACAACTACCAGCTGTTAGAGGCCGCAAAAGACGTGCCTCACTTCCGGGGGGTGTACCTAAAAAACGAGCTAAAAAATCTAACACCAAGAGTAAAAGAGTGCGGAATAGTTAATTTAGACAGTTCATCTGGCACACATTGGACAGCATATCGTAAAAATAAAGATATTGTAATTTATTTTGACCCGTTTGGAATCCAACCTCCAAAAGAAGTAATTAAATATTTTGAGGGACATAAAATCTTCTATACTACTGATCAAATACAAGATTTAAATAGTTCTATTTGTGGAATTTTATGTTTATCATTCATAAAAAATTTTTGTTTATAAAAATGGATTCATTTACTATAACATTTTCGGGTACAGAGTCAGAGCTAAAGTCAGTGTTCTTTCCTCCCATAGAATTAAATGATGATTATGTAATTGGATTGGTAGATTTTCAAAGTTATAATTCTATATTTAATGTAAAAAAACCACTTAATACTTTAACATATTACAAAGTAGAGAAAAAAACATTACCAAAGGGAGAGATCTTAGTTGATGATTTAAACCAATTATTAAATGGTAAACTTAAAGTTATAATAGATAAAAATGGAGAAGCATTAATTAATACTAAATCCAAACTTTTATTTAAAGGGCTTAATCCAAAATTAAATCAACTTAAAGGCAACAAATTAACCATTGGAGAAGGTGATGATGTTTTCTATTATGACCACAATGCTCCAGTTACAATAGAAATTTCTGAAGGAACATATGAGGTGGTTGAGCTTGCAAAGGAAATTCAAAAGCAAATTCCAAACTTTTTCCTTACAGCTAATAATAAAACTATGAAAGCGACATTACTTTCTAGCCACGTGTTTGATTTTACAAAACCATGTTTAGGGTCTGTTTTATTGGGATTTAAAGGTGTTTCTACTCCTGGTGTTCAGTTTGAATCTACAAATAAAATAAACATTAATAATGTAAATGTGATTAGAGTAAAATGTAATATTGCAAACGGGTCCTATTTAAATGGAAACAAATCACACACCATACATAGCTTTTATCCAGAAGCTCCTCCTGGCTACAAAATTATTGAAGTTCCAAGAAATATTATATATTTTCCTGTAAATAAGAGAAGTTTAGATGTTGTCAGTATTACATTTGCCGATCAGCATGACAAGGCAATTGACTTTAACGGAGAAGAAACTACAATTACTTGTCATATAAAAAAGATATGAGAATTTATAAGAATTTATCTATAAGTGTACAAAATGCTAGGTTCCTAAAGTCAATAGGACTAAAGTTAAAATTTTCTATTAATAAAAATGGAAGATTTTCTAGACGTTACAGGGAAATCCCAATTCGACGATAGTGTGGTTAAAATTACAAATCACTCCTATGTTCCCCATAACACTTTGGCAATAAATAATTCTGATGAAATTCGAATATGTATTAATAATCAAGATTTGCTAACTCTGCCATGTAGGAGTTATCTGTATATTAAGGGAGAAATTGAAAATCATGATAAAGGTCATTTTATAAATAATGCATTTGCATTCTTATTTGATGAAATTAGATATGAAGTCGCAGGTAAAGAAATAGACATTGTAAGAAACCCAGGAATTTCTAGTCTTATGAAAATATTGAGCTCTTACAATAAAACAACTAAATTGTCAAATGTGGCATTTGATTCTGACACGAATTTAAAAGAGTTCCATAAAGGTGGCAAGTTTAGTACTTGTTTGCCATTAGAACTGTTAATGGGTGTATTTGAGGATTTTAATAAGGTATTAGTAAATGTCAAACAAGAATTGGTGTTGAAAAGATCCAAAAATGATTTGAATTGTATATTAACAACCACTAGTGCTCCAGCTAGTGGTACTGCTGATGCAATTCCCAAAATTACACTTAACTCAATTCAATGGGTGATGCCACATGTAATACCATCAGATGGGGAGAAGTTACAATTACAAAAGATGTTACTGCAAAATAAAAATTTGCAAATTGCATTTAGAAGCTTAGAGTTGCATGAACTTCCATCATATCCCAATACTACAAGACATACATGGTCAGTAAAGACATCTTCAAGTTTGGAGAAGCCTAGGTATATTATATTTGGTTTCCAAACAGCTAGGGATAATAGTGCACGAAAAAGAACTGATGAATTTGATCACTGTAAATTAAAAAATCTCAAAGTATTTCTAAACTCTGAATATTATCCTTATAGTGATTTAAATCTCGACTTTGAAAATGGAGATGTCTCTAAAGCTTATGAGATGTTTATGAGGTTTAGAGAGACTTACTATTATACTATCCCAGATCCTATGATTAGTAGGGCCAAGTTTATGAAGAAATATCCACTAATTGTAATAGACTGTTCTAGACAGAACGAAACAGTGAAGGAAGGAATTGTTGATATTAAATTAGAGATTGAAACTGCAGAAAATGTGCCAGCAAATACATCTGCATATTGTTTGATAATACATGATAAAGTGTTTGAGTACAATCCTTTGTCAAATGAGATAAATAAAATGTAAATAAAAGATGAAAAACATTCAACAAGAATTGGTTGACTCTGCAAATCAAATACGAGAGAAATATAGAGCTTTAAAACGTGGCAAGTTTCTAGAGGCTGAAGAGAGGTTCCAAACATTTCAACCTTTAATTGAGCCATTACAAGAATTAAAAAAAATCACATCAGAGAGGCCTCGAATGGAGATTCTCCCAATGACTCCGTCTAGAATATCAATGATACCAAGATTGCAACCATTACAAACACACACCCCACAGAAATTAGATTTTGGTCTTTTAGCATCAGACTATTTAGGAAATTACCTCAGTAAAAGTAGTATGACAGACACTACATATGGTATTAGACGAGAAGCAAATAAATTTTTTATTGGAAATAAGGAAGTTAATATTGCCAATGATGATGTTACAATTGCAAATAAAACCTACAAGGGGACAAAAGGTTTGTGGCAATTGTTAACTTTAAAAGAACCTGAGGATTATACTCCGGCTGATTTGCAAAATTATAAAGAGATTTTAGAAGCTACAAATGGACATTTAAAGAGTTACAAAGATGGTGCACCAATTTCAAGTAATAGACATACTAAATATCTTAATATAATTAAACCTCTATTTAGATCTGTTGGTGAAGGTTTGAGACAAGTGACTGGTAATAAAATAGACTATATTTATTGGGATGATCCTAATGAGCTTGTAGATAGGTTAAGACTTCTTTGGCTAAGTCGCCAAGCCGGTAACTCAGGAGTGGATAATGAAATAGATTCCATTATTGAGGAATTGAGAGAAAGTGGAATTATTTATTAAATAAAAATATGTTTATAGATAAATTTTATCGTTTATATAATCCATATAATAAGCCTGCAGAACCCAGGGCTAGTAGTGAACCTACTTTAAATTTACAAGACGATAGTTGGAATGGTTTAAACCGTAAAATTGGTAATGTTAAAGATGGGGAGTTTGTAGATGATGTATCAACTTTGGGACAGACATTAACTAGAAAAGGTGATGTCTTCTTACAAGGTAAAACTAAATATGAGTTTTTAGAATCCAAGAATAAAAATTGGAATGCTAAAAAACAGAAAATTACTAATGTGGAAAAAGGTGAAAGTTTAGATGATGTGCCCACTTTACAACAGACTTTAATACGAAAAAAAGATGGTACATTTGTACAAGACAATAATAATTATGAATTTTTAGAATCAGAAAATGGTGTTTGGAATGCTAAGAAACGGAAAATTACTAATGTAGAAAAGGGTGAAAATTTAAATGATGTGCCCACTTTACAACAGACTTTAATACGAAAAAAAGATGGTAAATTTATACAAGACGATAATAATTATGAATTTTTAGAATCAGAGAATGGTGTTTGGAATGCTAAGAAACAGAAACTTAGTGATTTGATGGAAGGTACAGATAGTAAAGATGCTGTGAATGTTTCAAAAGTTCCAAAAATGGAAGCAGGCTATTGGAATTTTAATAATAAAAGGTTAGTACGTGTTAAACCTGCCATTGATGACACTGACTGTGTTATAAAAGAACAGACTATAACTTATAATAAAAAACTATATTGTTTTGATGCCAGAAATCTATTTATAAGAAATCTACCAAAAGGGGAACATTCGGATGACATTTGTCTAATGTCACAGGCTATGCATTACGATGGATCAAAATTTGTATATGGAGAAAAATTTTTTAATTTGATGGAATATAATCCTGATTTATTAGTTGCTGACCCCACATCTTTGAGTGGATTTAAGTATATAGATAATAGACCATATATACCAGAAAACTATGTATTTAAAAGAATGGAAGATAATCTATTGATTGGGGCTAATGGTGATGTATTTAGAGTTACAGGAAAGGATGATGTTATAAAAAATGAATGAAATTGCATACGAACTTCATAAGCCTGCAAGAAAGAATTTCATTAGAAGGTCTTTTAAAGTATTAGGTATAAACGAAACCATACAAATAGATTTAATTGATATGCAAAACTATGCTAGAGAAAATTCTGGCAATAAATATATTTTAACTTTAATAGATACATTTTCTAAAAAAGCTTATGCTGCTCCACTAAAGAATAAGACAGGGTTAGTGGTTACAGAAGCCATTAAAACAATTCTACCAAAGGGGGTTAAAAACATTCAATCTGACAATGGAAAAGAATTTTTTAATCAATATTTTAGCAAACTAATGAAAAAATTAAATATTAATCACTATCACACATTTTCTACAACTAAGGCTGCAATTGTGGAGAGGTTTCAGAGAACTTTAAAGAATTGGTTATATAGGGAATTTAGTGCTCAGGGGAGTTATAAATGGTTAGATTTACTTCCAAAGTTAATTCGAAAATATAATAATAAGGTGCATAGATCTATAGGAATGAAGCCTAACCAAGTGAATGTTAAGAATAGTAAATATGTGCATGAGAAGTTGACTTCTAAAGTAGTGCAAGTTAAAAAGCCAAGATATAAGGTAGGTGATAGCGTAAGGATTTCCAAGTATAAACATGTTTTTAGTAAAGGTTATACTCCAAATTGGACAGGGGAACTATTTACAATAGCAGAAGTTAAGAATACAAAGCCTGTGACTTATATCTTGAAAGATGAAAATGGCAATATAATCAGGGGAGGTTTCTATACAGAGGAGTTGTTAAAGACCAAGTATAAGGACATGTATTTGGTAGAGAAGGTAATTAGGAAAAAGGGTGATTTATTGTATGTCAAATGGCTTGGATTCCCAAGTAGCCAGAACTCATGGATTTCCACTAAGGATATCCAAGGGAGCGCGTCACCACTAGAGACGAGATGTGGGAGCATGGGTCGAGAGCAAGAAGCCTGGAGCATACCCACGCCATGAGCCGGGAGCGCACCCGAGTTCACATACAAACCTCGCACTGTCAAGTTGATGATTTTGAGAATATACTTGTGAATGGATGTGGATTGAAGTTGTACAATGGTATTGAACATTAATATAGGCTTGTATAGGCCAAGAGCTGGATTTTTAAAAAAGTGGTCAAAAAAAAGCTCACCATTTCCAGACGTGTTTTTCAGTATTAAAAAAGTAAAAAATTTATATATGGGTGTATAGGTCGAGAGCTAGGTCCTTAAGAAAAGTGGCCAAAAAAAGCTCCTGGGGCTTCGGACATTTTTTTCGCCGAAAATTTTAAAAGTTCTGGGCCAAAAAACGCCGGAAGTGGGGTAAACCCAGCTTATTACCACTACTTTACATTTACACTTGTAAGGGTCAATAAATATAAGAAATAGCTTTTTTAGCTTGATATTGAATATTTGATGTAGGCTTGAATAGGTCAAGAGCTGGATTTTTAAAAAGTGGTCAAAAAAAGCTCTCGAAGAAAAAATGCAAAAATGCCAACATATAGCCTCTAAAACGTCTCCAGTGCCCCTATAAACGTCTCCATACCCTCTAAAAATGGGCCAAAAAATGCCGGAAGTGGGGTAAACCCAGCTTATTACCACTACTTCAGTTATTGAAACCTTTTTATTAAGAACAGAATTTGGTTCGCAAATTTTCAGATATGCTGGCAAAACTATTATACAGTATATAAACCTTCGCAAATTACAGTATCTGACAGTTTCAAGCCAAAACAAATGCTTCGAAATTAAATGTAACCTGGGTCGTGTTGGTCCATATGTTAAATCCAATGATTAAACTAAAAAATGCTTTATAGATCTATGAGGAATAGCCCTAATGTAGGCCTATAATTGAAAGTTACCTTCCACAATGGTTAAAAGTATTTAAGGTACTACTTCAACCTCCCAATTTAACACTTTATTCGTGTTGACATTTTCATTATAAAGGTACTTTTGTCCTTTCCGTGAAACACTGAGAAATAAGGACATTAATGCTTTACTAACAGACATACACACAAAAATACAGAACTTAATTAGGGGGTTTGCTACGCTTTAAGCATAACAAAGTACTTGTAAAATTAGTATCTAAAATATTTTGTTAATGTCATCAAATTTCATCATAACAATGTATATTTGCTTGGACCGATGATGACCCGAAATGACGGCTTACTATATGAAATGAAGACGACTGGTCCAGGGTGGACCAGCCACCCTGGTATAGACGATTGGTAATTTGTAGTAAATATTACCAAAATAGGCCACGAACTATTGATACATAAACAACGTAAAGCGTTTAAACAATTCATTATGGTTAGCTGAATAAATGTTTTACTAAAGTGCGTTATCGTTTTCTTAGCATAAACTAACATTTTGGAATCAAGAAAGAAAAAGCAAAAATTGTTCAGTTAAGACATCAATTAAATTGAATACGCCTGTAATAATAAATAAGGTGCAACACCAACGATAACTAATTTGTAAAGTACAGTGATGTGTTGGTACTTAAAAATGATTCTTGCTACTACCAACAGTACCAACGGTTCTAAGGAATAGAACCGGTACCAAAAACCAACGTTCACAGTTGAGAACTATAGTACAGTCGACCAATTATATGAGTTAATCAAGTCCCGAGGTTATTGATCTCTTGGTTTTTGATTTTCTCGTAAAACGTTTTAAAACGGCAATCAAAGTTATTTCCCAATAATTGCTTTATTTGTAAACAACTTTTAATGTAAACTTATCGGTGTCAGTTTTTAAAAAAAACAACCTCATACAAACAACTTTTTGTTATTTAATAGATTAGGCCCTACGTACCTATTCTCTAAACAATGATTGGTAAAGGCTATCTAATAACATTAGAAGGAAATGTGACAAAAATCACACAACGTTGGGTTTTTGGACGTTTGTAATTTTATTTCTTAAGTAGGTAGGCCGTGTATTCTAGGGAAAAGTACCGGTATCAAGGATCGTCGTCGAACAGTTTGTTATGAATAATTGGGTAGGCGTACGTACCCAAGAGCATGGCTGTATGGTCCAGCGATTGCATCACACGGTGAGTAGGTACTATTCACTATATATATATAGTCTATGGTAGGAACAGAAAATAACACATTAGAAAAGAGAGTTTAGCATCATCCGTAAACCTCTGTTACAATCAACCACTGCAGTTGTGATTTTTTACTTACCACTTTACACAACCGCCATTGAAGCGCCGTGTCAATGAGTGGAAACCATATTTCTAAGCCATTGGCGACGATCATTATTAAATTTAAAGTTTCCCAGCCGTATACAACACTGATTCAAGGTCTTCTTTCTGGTTATCAAAACTCAAGAACAATTTATACACAAAGAATCTCTGGTTCCTGAACTGGATGATGCCTAGTTATTTAATTTCATTTACACGGTTACACTATTACACTATATTATTGCACTTTAAATTAATTAAATCCGTTAAGTAAGAAAAACGTTTTTAATCACTTGGGATTTACATTCAAAACGTGATTGAAAAAGGTTGCGGTATTTCTAAACAACATTTGTAAACATATCAGTGACAGCTAGGAAAAATAATCTTGATCCGAACAGCTGTTCGTTATTTCATAGATGATTATGCAATAAAAATTGGACGAAAACTTGACATAAATCGCACAAAACTACATTTTTGAACGATCGTAATATTATTTACAAAGTAGTGAGGCCATATTTTAATGGCTAAAGACAATCTCGCCAATCCAGTGAATACATTAAAATGACTTGGATCTTGATAGGTACTCTCGTTTTCCAGGAGAAGATAGCGTAAAATGCCATCTTGAGTGTTACAGACAAAGGGAAAGACAGACAGACAGAAATTGAGATAAGACTCGTTTCTGCTTATTTAATGCATAAGACGTAAAAATAACCTAAAAATATATAATTCTGAGCAATGTACAGACAAAACTCTAATTTTATTTATATAGATAGATTTTAAACCCTATTTAAAATTATCATGATTGTTTAAGTTTATCGTAAGTTTAATGTAAAGCCCAAAACTTTTTTTCACTGCTACAATATATTTGTGTCTTTGCTAATACTAGTATAAACACTAGCTGCTGTACCCGTGCTTTGCAATGGAGAGAAAAAACTAAATTATCTTGCTGCACTGTGCTGTTCAACCTTATAACTTTTTAATGCTATTAAACATCATAGAACTCGAATCATTTGTATAGGTGAAACAGCTTTCACGTTTGTATTATTTTTTATAAGAGTACCCTTAAGATAATCATGGGAAACTACAGAGCCAATGGGGTAGAGCCCAAATTTTTTTTTTTAATAATAACAGCTAACAATGATGCAAAATATGTTAGCCTGATCTAACTAGTAGTTTATGCGTGATTGAACCCCGAACAAACAAACAAACACATAAACGTAAAACTTAATAATAATATTAGTATGATAATATGTTATACATAAATATACATTGAACTTCCAAAAATATACAGCCTTCAAAGTCATCTAGTATTTCACGATTTTAAGGTATCCCCTTTAGATTTCATATATGTTTGCTGTAAACCAAAATGGATTACAAACATCAAGAAAAACTCTTAATTAGTAGTAATGTTGACAAACGTCTCATTCATAACAAATTAGCTAAAGCAATAGTAATTTTCATATCAAACTATATTCGGAAAATCCTTATTTTGGTAACCCTTTAACAATAATTATGGATAACCACTGATCCGTATTTTAAAAGTGCCATTTGTTTTATGAGACGGATGAAAATTATATGATGGATGTTTTTTTGTGTTATATAGATAAAGGATATTTGGATGAAAGCATTTTCGCTCTGACAAGAAACCTCAAACTCGGTAAACGTGTCAGATCGTACTTTACTTTGTTTGTATTCATGTTTCTTATTTTCTTAACTCTGAACCACATACTTAGCCTACAAACAATATATTTGTCTTCTAGAACTTTAGTGAATGATGAGTAACATAAACAAATTTAGCTTCATAAACACAAGTTTTCTAGGAAATAAAGACAAAATGAGCAAATAAAAAATGAGTTTAAACAATTTACAAATAATTGAGTTTTAACTAAGAACCTGCGATATCATATCACATGTTTTTAAATAAAATTCAATAATTTTTTTAATGTTTGCATTCATATTCATTTCTCTCATTTATCATCTATTTTTTTTATTTTATTTTTTTGCTAGAAAACGTTTGATTATTATTAGAAAATTTGCATTGTGCTGTGTTTCATTGATCATCGATGTCTACGAATCTACAAGAAAAAAATGGATGTACATTTACCATATTTAAACACGCATGAAATTGAACAGATGTTGTTTTAGCTCCCCTGGGGACATCCAAAATTAAAGAGTAATTCGATCCCAGGCCCGGCTCTTACAAAGACCTAAAGAAATAACTCATTCCCAATTATCATAATTTGGCTTAAAGCAAAACCTTGCCACTGTAAACGAGAAATTGTATTTTTTGCTTTAAATTTTCAATTACCATTTTATAGTTTGTACTGGCATTATTAAAGTAAAATAATAGTCGAGTAAATATAGGCACTTGAGATAGAACAAATTCCAACAAATGGTTTTTCAACGGTTTTTGGTAGCAATAGGTGTAGAAAGTACCAGGAAAAAAGTCTACCAAAATCGGACAACCGGAAGTCGGGTTTTTCCAAGATGGCCGCCGTGAGGCCCTCAAATCGACAAGATGACTGCAAATTCGTCGATTCCTAGTTCCAGGATTGGCCGATTTCCACGAAAATTGGCAAACACATGTAGAACTATATTTCCAACCTTAAATATGAAAACTAGGCAGACAAAGTAACCCAAAGATGAATTTTCAGGGTATTATGTGCTAAAAAATAAGATTTTTTACCTCAAATATATGTTTTTCTAATATTTTGTACAAAGTTTGTTATAATTTCAAATTTATTTTTTCACCATTAGATTCAACACAAAAAACCTAATAATTTAGTATATTGAATCTTTGTTCTACTTCAATTTGTTACAGAGATATTGAAAGTAATAACTTTAGTATGTTTTCTTGCCAAGATAGCTCAATGTTAATCTTATGGAGAATAAGCATAAATATTAATATTATTTTTCATTAAACCAATATAGATAAGACTTTTTGTTCTGCTTCATATTATCTGTTTTAATATTTTTTTTACTAAAAATTCCTTTTTTGGCAGTTACCATTGCAGCAAACCTGCGTATTCGGTTCCTCAGTTTTAATCATAAAGAGAATAAGCAAAAATCCATTTTTTTATTACTGTAGTCCGAGAAGTATAGAATATTACCTTAAAAAATTGCAAGAAAACCTTTTATGGTTTTATGTTGTAGTGTTGGGTATGCAGAGTAACATAGTAAAAATTGCCAAAAATCTGTCTACTGGAAAACCCCTAGAATCAAGATTTAAAATGACGGATTTTCTCAACATTGGAAAAATTTTAAAAAATCCACATGCATTTTCATTGATATTGACCACCACCGATATTTATTGGGTGGCCATTTCTTCATTTCGATAGAGAACGTGTTTTTGGCCGTCATTTTGGATCTCCCTATCGGATATAAATATTTTTTAAATGTAATGACAGTGTCATTTCAATAGGGAACGTGTTTTTGGCCGTCATCTTGGATCGGCCATATTGGATATAAATAATTTTTTTAATGTAATGGCAATGTTGTGACACATTATTTTAAACTAGATTTTCACGCCCATTCCATTGCCAAAATGAGTTTTTAAATATAATTTTTTCGTTTTAAAGATATATTCAAGCGAAAATTCTCCTACATACATTTCTTAAGGACGTTTCGTATTTTGAACATTTTATAAGATTATTTTTTCTTATATCTCCAGTAGATATTAACGCTTGCAGTTCGTTCTAGCCTGAAACATTTAGTAATGTAAGGGCTTTTATTTGAGCTATTGATCATTAAAATCTGACGAGTTAGAGACTAGTTACCAACCCCAACAAAATATTAAATTTCACTTTTTAGAAATACATTTTTATTAAAATATTTATATCTCGGGTTCTTAATACGCCACCAAGTTCTTTCTGGTTTAATATTACTCAGTAAATGTTTGGGTTAATTTTTTTAATCACTAAATAAAATGTGACAAATTTAATATGGGTCTGTCTTATTTAACAATAATTTTTTTTAGAGATTTGTGTGTTGTTGTTTTTTGTTTGTTTGTTTTGTTTCGATTTGGTTTAAGACATATACCCCCAAATCGAAAAATAACTCCCAATACTCTTTATAATCTTAAAAGAATCATTAAAGTATTGACTTTTACTGTAGTTATGGATTATTTATTGGGAGTTATTAGAATTGGGGATATATGTACTTAACTAAAGACAAATTTCAAATGCAAAATTTAATATTAAATTAAGGTGCATGACTCATTTTTTATTAATTAGTCAGATATTATTTAGTGACTAATAAAATAAAAAACCTAATTCTCTGCTGAGTAATTTGAGACCAGAAAGAACTTGGTGACGTATTAAGAACCCGAGATATAAATCATTTAATAAAAACTGATTTATAAAAAGTTAAATTTAATATTTTGTTGGGATTGGTATCTCGTCTCTAACTCGTCCAATTTTAATGATCAATAGCTGAAATGAAAGCCCTTACATCATTAATTATTTAAGAATGAACTACTAACTAAAGATAAGGAAAATAATCGTAAAAAATTTCAAAGTACAAAACGTTTAAAACAAAAAAAAATTTATTTAAAAACGGATTTCGGCAATGGAATATGCGTGAAAATCTAGTATATATAGTAATAATATGTCACAACACTGTCATTACAACAACAAAAAATTATATCCAATAAGGTGGATCCAAAATGGCGGCCAAAATACGTTTCCCATCGAAATGAAGTACTGATCACCCAATAAATATCGATGTTGGTCCCAAGTAAATATTTAGAAAATTGTGCATAGAAAATGCTTATGGTATCTTTTTTCAAAATTTGTCCAATGTTGGGAAAACCCAACTCTTCACACCCAAAACTACAACATAAAACCATAAAACGTTTCCTTGGATTGTTTTTAAGGTTATATTCTATACTTCTCGGACTACAGTAATTGCTTATTCTCTTTATGATTTTTGCTTATTCTCTTTATGATTAAAACTGAGGAACCGAAATACGTAGGTTTGCTGCAATGATAACTGCCAAAAAAGGATTTTTTAGTAAAAAAATGTTAAAACAGATAATATGAAGCAGAACAAAAAGTCTTATCTATATAGGTTTAATGAAAAATAATATTGATATTTATGCTTATTCTCCATAAGAATACCATTGAGCTATCTCGGCAAGAATACATACTAACGTTATTACTTTCAATATCTCTGTAACAAATTGAAGCAGAACAAAGATTCAATATACTAAATTGTTAGGTTTTTTGTGTTGAATCTAATGGTGAAAAAATAAATTTGAAATTAACAAACTTTGTACAAAATATTAGAAAAACATATATTTGAGGTAAAAAATCTTATTTTTTTAGCTCATAATACCCTGAAAATTCATCTTTGGGTTACTTTGTCTGCCTAGTTTTCATATTTAAGGTTGGAAATATAGTTCTATATGTGTTTGCCAATTTTCGTGGAAATCGGCCAATCCTGGAACTATGAATCGACGAATTTGCAGTCATCTTGTCGATTTGAGGGCCTCACGGCGGCCATCTTGGAAAAACCCGACTTCCGGTTGTCCGATTTTGGTAGACTTTTTTCCTGGTACTTTCTACACCTATTACTACCAAAAACCGTCGAAAAACCATTTGTTGGAATTTGTTCTATCTTAGAGGCTTTTTTGGACTAAATTGACTCGTCTATAAGAAATACAGCATAAAATAATATGAAAAATTATTTCATATTAATCTTTCATAATATGAAATACGATCATATTATATCAAATACTGTTTTTTCTTTTAGTTTACAAAATAAGCGCCAATTAAATATGATAAAGAACTGTTACAGCATGCACATTTATAGCAAGGGCTTATCAGGTTAAAAGTATTCAATTATTTTTTGTGCACTGATGGGATTCTTTTAAATTAGCCAGTTTCATTTAATAATCTTGTACAATAACTTAGAGATTAAATAATGATTTTAAATCCAAACTATGAAGAGTTACTTTAAAACGTAGTTAATGACTTTCTTCTTCAATTTGTATAACTTTAAAAATTAATCAATTTATTTTATTCATTGATTTTGTCACAATATTTATTTAAAGGATCTGATATCCTAACTATGTACTTGATAAGCATGTAAGACCAAGGCAAATCAAGTGATATTGATACTGTCATTGACACATCGTAAATCCATCTGTTGTCAAAGTACATTAATCACAATATCAGTTGAAGTGGATTGATTGCAGACTGTACAATCTCTCTTTATCTGTTGTGCACTACAAACACATTCGTCAGACTTTGTTTGGTTAAATTTGACCCTATTTGACCTTGCAAAGTTTAAAATTCATCATGCTAACTATGAGATTTTCAATGGGACCAACAATTTAACTTTTACTTCGATTACGAAGTTGAAGTCAGAAATATATTTTTGAGAAAGACATAATGTCTCTTTAAACTATACATGTCGTAAATTTTACACTACGCTTATTTTACTAAAATGTAATAACAATGCTGTACTACTAAACACATCTTCAGTTAAAGACGCAGTCATTAATGTAATGACAGTTTTTAATCACTTAAGTTATATTTATTTGTGGTATTGAGATGTATTTTAAACTTCACTAGGCATAATCAAATATTATTTATACAATTTAACTTAAATGGATGTTTGATTTATGTAAATAATCGTAGAAAACTTTAATTAAGCAGGAAAGAATCGATCAACACTTACCACCGTTTTTGTATATTTACCGTCTTGTGAGTAACAGTAAAAGCGTAAATATATGTTTTAAGTGTTATAAGACGTTTCTTTGATTTACTTTCCGGAACGAATGCATATCAAATTTAACACGGCTTAAAATCTCCTTTCAAAACATATAATTTACCTCTACAAACATGTTATACTCGTTTATCTCTCAGACTCACTATTTTAGCTCTAAGCCATTTACCAGTTTCCCAACTCTCTTGCGAAACGTTTTCTCACGTTAAGAGATCATTTACTTTACAGAAAGTTCCATTCCTTTTGATGCTCAATTCCGCAGCAAAAAAAAAATAAAGCTATCTCTTAAATTAAGGTAAGATTTTTTAAACTACTGCCTACCTAATGAAACAGCTATGACCCCTTAGTGAATATAACTAATTTTTGGCAGCTTAATAAAAGTTAAATGCCGCAAACAAATATTTGTAGTATAAGAAATTCAAGTATACATTTTTATAGGCTAGTTTGTTTAATACCAAAACGGACAAATTTCTCGTTTCTTGTTGTAACACTTATAATTAACACATAACTTAATCCAGCCAATTAGTTGTTTGGAATTAGCTTAAGAAAACTCGTAATTTTGATCTAGTAATTAATTTTTTGATTAAATGATTATTTAATCATGTTAAGGGTCCAGCACTGTTCTAAGTTCCCAGCAAATATTTTAAGACATAAAAGGGTTTCTTACTGTGTGATTTCAACTTTTAATGGGTAGTCAGAGTTTTCCGTTGACAATTAATTTACACTATGTTAAAATCATACGGTAAGATACGTAGTACATTAGATTAAACTGAATGTTTTTATATGTACAAAATTTTTTTTAATAACGTTAAATATAATTAAAAAATGTCATGTGTGTGTGTGTGTGTTAAATGTGCTTCATTTAAAATGAAGGGTCAACTGTTAATAATACTTCCTAAATAGCATTTCGATTTATTACTTATACTCATACATAGTTAGACACACCTAAATAAATAACACACACAGATTGTACTATTGCACAGCAACTCATACAATTAAATTATATAAAATTCAATTTATATAATTTATATAATTCAATGCAGCAATGCAATGCACACGTAACTGTGGATTTACTAACCAGCAGGTAGTTATTTGCAATGCCAGCTTTTTCACATTATTTTGAGCTTCACACTATGTTAATTTCTTTATCATACTTTTTTGATAGTCTGGAATTAAGAAATCCGTTGTGTTTTGACGCATCAGTTGACGTACGTTGCTATAAATCAAATATACTAAGTCTTACGTCCCGAATTCCCTTTCATTAAAAGCGTATACACGTTTCAATTACGAACCATTTTGCAAGGGCCAAGGTACACAATAATATTCATAAACAAAACCACAGTAGGGTCTAATCTTCTCAACCAACCAGAAAATCTGTATAGCCCAACCCCTTTATCCATGCAACGAAGGAAAATTCAAGTGGGGGTTAAAAGTCTTAAATACCATATATACTTATGTAATACACATTTACTTTTTAAATTTCGAAATAGATAATGTAAGTTTATCGCCAAATCTATAATTATTAAAGACATCGTAGCCCTCAACAAGATGAAAGTTTCTTTAAGTGTATTCTAACAACCTCTTCGCACAAAAGAGATAAAGTGTGTGTCAAGTAAATTGTACCGGAAGTTTTTGGCGGAAACCCTGGGAAGGGCAACGCGAGGAAATTACTCGACATTGAGAAATTGTATAAGTCAAGGGTGTACTAAACGTTGGGTATGGTTGTAAGATATGTATAATTTAGTCACGAGGCTCATACAATGAAATATTCAATCAAACTTGTATTTATAAATAAGGTGAAACTTTAATTAGCTCAATAATATTCTAACTATTCAATTTAAAAGTGCATATAGCTTGAGTTCACGTAGATAAATCATTATGTTTTAATTATACAGGGTGAGTTTTAAATGAGCTCCCCCCCCTACTTTTTTCTACATTTCTTAAGATATCAACTCCGGACCACGTCAGATCATTGAAGAGTAGTAAGTACTTCATTTTGACTGGGTATAAATTTTTAGCCGCCATCTTGGATCCGCCATATTGGATACAAAGTTTTTTTTCAAATGTAAAGGTAGGGTTGTGACCCATCGTTTTAAACTACATTTTTATGCTGAATACGATGCTGAAATCCGTTTTTAAAAATCTTGATCCATTCTAAAGTTATGAGAACTTTTTATAACATTATTTTTAGCCCATTTTAACATTGTGCATTTAGAAACTAAGAACATAATCGCAAAATAGTGCTAGAAAAAGATTTATGTATATTATGTGGTGTATACTTATCTTTATCTAGCACTATTTTGCGATTATGTTCTTAGTTTCTAAATGCACAATGTTAAAATGGGCTAAAAATAATGTTATAAAAAGTTCTCATAACTTTAGAATGGATCAAGATTTTTAAAAACGAATTGCAGCATCATACTCAACATAAAAATCCAGTTTAAAACGATGGGTCATAACCCTACATTTACATTTGAAAAAAACAACTTTGTATCCAAAATATGGCGCATCCAAGATGGCGGCCAAAAATTTATACCCAGTCAAAATAAAGTACTTACTATTCTACAATGATCTGACGTGGTCCGGAGTTGATATCTTAAGAAATGTAGAAAAAAGTAGGGGGGAACTCATTTTAAACTCACCCTGTATATATAATAATAATATTTGGTATGTATTAAATAAAAACAATAAATATTGGTTACCGGTAACGTAAAAATAACGTATTTTTCCACCACCAACTTCTTCCTCAAATAATCTCAAATGCTATATTTATAACCTAAATATAGTTTTTATACGACGTGGAATGTTTGGATGTAAAAAA
Organism: Macrosteles quadrilineatus; assembly: GCF_028750875.1. NCBI lineage: Eukaryota > Metazoa > Arthropoda > Insecta > Hemiptera > Cicadellidae > Macrosteles > Macrosteles quadrilineatus. The sequence goes on from NW_026542594.1 coordinate 14,942,092, forward strand.
GTGAATATGAAAGCTTGAAACAACTAAAGATAAAATCATGAACGAAATTGTTTTCCGAGTTCAGTAGACTAAATAGCCTACTAGTACTTAAATTTCTTTTTTCACACATACCTTTAATATTTGACTTTTAACCCAATTTTATTCAACCTGCTATGTATGTTAAAGGTAGAAGGGATGCATTTAAAAATAAGATTAATATTTTTTTTTATTGCAATGTTAAAATTATTTATCATCCTACAATATCTCAGAACCAGCGTTTTGCAGTCCATTCTTTATCTCTCCGAAACGCTTACCTGGATATTGTAAAACGTTTAATTATTGAAGGTGTACAGAATAAAACCTCTTAATATTTTAAATTAAATTGTATTGCGATCATTGACATATTTATAAAATAACATTTAAGTGTTAATTTAGGGAAGATAACTTAATTATGTCATCGTACATTATGTACAAACAAGTTTATTTAGTTTTCTTTCCCAAATTGTACTATTAGGCAATACTTAGTTTATGTAAATTATCGATTCTTTCATCTCGCTATTTAATATTTTCCTCCTCAATTGATAGTGGTATTATGGGTTCGGAATACATTAACCATTTTAAGTAAAATACATTGGCCACTGACCGCATCTCAAGGAGTACATTTGATCCCTAAAGCCCTCTGACCTTCCCGCAGATTAAGCTTATCTGGGCTTTTTGGGGTAATCTTTGATCCTGCATTATATATTTAAAGCTGCAGACCAGGGGAGTTAGGTATATTTACATGGAACCTAAACAAACATTACGAATATGAAGCAATATCTACAACACAATTGTGAAATTAAATTGTCACTATCATGAAAATTTAAAAAAGGTTGTAGTACATAGTAATATGAAATCATTTTACTTACTGTCAGTAAATCATTATTAAATAACAATTTAGTTATAACATGTTAAACCAGAATCTCAATAAAATCTTAACTAAATAAGTTATCACCGTATTTTTATCCAGACATTAACATGAAAATTAATGTTGTAGGATTTTAAATGAATTTAACCGATTATTAGCCTGCAGAAAATTATACGTAGGCCTATACTATATTATTTTTCAATTCTAAATATAAACTATTCTAATCACAGTTATTTTTCAAACTAAATTTCCATTTTCTCTGTATTTTGGCGCACATAACTGAAAATCCCTGTCACAATCTCCCTAAATGTTAACGGAGTCTGCGGTGTATCTAAATGTTCCCATATGTTACTCTAACTGCGGCGTCCGTTGTCGTTGTGTACATGGGACCTCTACTAAAGGTGTAATTTAGTTTGTACTAAATAATCTCCATTGAAGTCTTCTAGTTTGTTTTAAAATTATTAAAGGATAAATTATATATATGAATTTGAACAGATAATGTTTTAGGCCTCTAGGGACCTCAAAACGAAAAAGTAAATCGGCCCCGGGTAACCATGGTATGGTAGGTCTTACCATGAGTACTACGGTAATAGTGTATTCCCAATATGGGAAATTTGCTAAAATAACTTGCATAGTATATTCTTGATGGATATTTATACCCTAACAAAAGATACGATACAACTTAGCCTTTGAGAAGCTTTAAAATTAAATTTAATGACTAATAAAAGTAACGGGAAATTATTTAACAACAAGAGTAATACCCAACACGACTATAACTTTCTGAGAAAACAATACATTTCATGCGTGGGATTTAGAACTATTCATAATAACTATTTATGTATAACTTCTATGTATAGTTATTAATTATTTTTATATGTGTATAGTTCTAAATCTCAAAATAAAAGTTATGCTCTCAAAAATTAAAATATTCAATAAATTATTAAATGTTCATCAAATTAAATGTTTTGAGTAGGCTAAAAAGCTGGCGACAAAATTAACATTGGAATGGATTGTCTGGTTGTTAAACCTCATGTTTGAAGGGGGGATAAGAAAAATTTATGATGTTTAGAAACTGAAAAATTAAAATACATAGCCTAGTGTATAATATTTTTTAAGGCATTTTTGGACAATTAATATTTTTGTTTTGTCATTTATATCCAGTTACAATGAATTACCTTCAAACCTACGTTGAAGCAAACCAACTGAGCAAGCAAACGTGTACCTGCCTAATCAAATATTGCTTACCAGTATAAACATACAGCCAGTGATAAGCATTGTCGCCCGAGGTTATTTAATACATTAGGGATCAGAAAATGTTCTGCTGGGAGCGATTAGATATTCGCTTTTGTATTAAGCTTACAGATACTTAGAATTTTACATAAGTCTCTTTACATAAGATTAAAAAAACACTATATTTACAAAATTAAACTGCATTATAGTATATTTCATTACTAGGGCCTGAAGTGACTCTTTTTGACCCGACGTCAAGTTTTATATATAATAGTAAATAAATTAAAAATAATAAATTGAAAAAAAAATTATGTAAAAATCTTCTTAGAACATTGTTTTCGATTCCGCTCATGGAAATAAGCTGCTGTTTAGTAAGTGGTCCAATCAGTTCGTCGATTGATTGTGTTTATGTACAATATACTATCGATATGTCAAACTATTTTAAATAAGGCAACAGTTAGCTATAATCGATTACACAATCGATACATACTTTCGATACATGCAATTATTTACAATAGAAATTTACAACTGAGTTGGCAACAGCTGCCTTTTACTCCCTAGGGTCTAAAAAAGATTGTACTCCCTAGAGAGTAAAAACACTATAACGCATGCTTTAAAACGGCTGCTTTTACTGACGACTCCATTCAATCAGGACTCGGTACCCCCCACCACCTCGCCCGGGACAGTGGAATTGGTATCGGATCGGAACGGAACACGGAGCATCCGAACTGAAACGCGGCAGATTATTATTGTTTGTTATTGTTATCACTGTAAGTTTAACAACAGTTACTGACTGTCGTCTTCTGCCCAAGTTAACGAACGTATTTGTGTCCGGGTTTCATTATGTCTTAAAGTATTTATTGCAGTATTGTTATTACCTGTTAATAATGCATGTTGTTTTCCCACTTATTTAAATGTAAAAGAGATGTACCTCATTGAAGCAAAAATGCAGAGGGCAGCCCAAAAGCACTTTTAAGTATTGAAAGCCACATTTTTCCTTGCATTGTTTTTGAAAATTTAAACTCGATTAAGTTAAACAAAGTAGTTTGAAAAACTGAAAATTATCTAAATTTTTAATTATCTTATTAAGTAAACAAAGATTTAGTATCATCAATGTACCGAATAAAATTGCTTTTGGGCTGTAATGCAGGGTTCTGCAGTCCAACAGAACACGGTCCCCACCCCGATAAAAAAGTAAAAGTAAGTAGTATTCTTATTGTAAGGGTAAGAACAAATTTTTGTTTATATTTTTTAACTAATACCATTGACTGAAGTGAGACATTCCCCCATCTATACAGACCAGCTTTCACAAATTGTTTTTGCAATGCAGCTTAATGGGCTATTTACATAGGCTGGTAAAGAGAAAGTTTGGCTGCACTTTACTTGACGTCCTACACTCATTCGATTGGTTTTTTCGATTCGATATTTTCATTTGATTCTTTCATTCGATATATCGTTTGGTTAGTTAGGTTAGGTTAACCTTACCTAACTAACCACACGATATCGAATGAAGCAATCGATATTTTCATTCAAATGAGTGTAGGACGTCAAGTAAAGTGCAGCCGAAAGTTTAATAGGCTGGTGTCTAGAATTCTATTTTCACCCTTTTATTTTGCTACTCAGTTAAGGTGACATAAAGATACTACAGTCTACTATCGATAGCTCAAACCTCAATAAGTTGAATTCCTTGATACCGGTAACTCAAATGTTTTTCCGTTCCCTTGAGAAAATCTGCCTAAGTCGAAAAGAAAACCATACTTAGGCTAACTCGAATTAATTTTGCACCCGAATTTTCGAAGTGATAGATAAATTACCTCTATAACTCAAAGTTCAGTAGGTAAGTCGAAGTCCTTAAATACATTACCTCAACAACTCGAAATTTTCAGATCAACCTTCGCTAACTCGAACCGGTCTGGATATGTCGCTGAATTGTCCAACTGCCTGCCAAAGGTTTTCAAGGATGTAGGGAATAAAAAACATTGTTTATTTGTACCTCTATAACTCGAATTTTATTTTGTTTACCCCTGTAAGTCGAATTTAGTGAAATATTACCTCTATAACTCGAACTATTCTCAAGTCGAACTATACGTAACTCAAAGAAAACAGCTGTTCCCTTGAAATTCGAGTTATCGAGACTCGAGAGTCAACTGCATAGCTTACAATAAGTTGGCCTATCACTTTGACTTGGTAAAAAAGTAGGCCGATGCATATATTTGACGGAAATCAGTAATTTATATCAGCGCAATCTGGGGGTGGCTCACTAACTTGATTAAGAAACTGGTGACGGCTTTAAAATGACTAACTTATAGCATAATTGGGCTTTAAATAAATTATCCTGACTAATGAAACCGCTGATCTGTAGTCAGTAGCAAAGCTACACAGATCATCTCACATCATTCTACACTTATCCTTCACTCATATTTGGGCTAAAATACGCACCTAGGTGGCGTCCCCATCTCAAGAATTGATAATTGATAATAACTAGTGATGTCAATGGTCAAAGCTAATATGCTATCAATAATATTCAAGTTTGTTTTGCCTAGTAATCGTATTGCACCTTATGTGACCATCTTACAGGGAGAAAGTATCTGGCTGATAGAATCTATCTTCCAGAAAGCACTTAAACACCAAAGATCAGCCTCATTTATTTATTATTTTAATGAGCTTCAGAAAACACTGAATCATTTCTTGTCTTAAAAAGCTGATTTTAAGGCTTACCAGTTACCAGCTCCACTAAAGGCAAAACACTGTCCAGTAAACTTATAGTAAGTTTAGTAGTCTGGTTCTGTTTCATGATGGCCCAGTTATTGCAAGATGTTGGTTAACTATACTAAGTTAAAAACCTTTTTCGGATTTAAACATAATCTTTTATGCCTTAGTTACTAAAATATGGTTAAGAATTACCAAAATGGATTTTTCAGTAGGTAATTTAGTAAGTAAGTTAACTTAGGTTATTTTCAGCCATGTACAAGTAATTAATGTTAAAGTCTCCCAACAAATTAAGCCTACCCTTTTTAGGTGCATGGTGCATGCATTAAGAAAGGAATGGAAAGTCAGCCGTTTGTAGCTGAAATCGAGGCTTTATTTCATTCCATTACAATTAATAACGAGACTAAATCAATAGGAACAAACAAAGCCGTATAATGAAATTATATATTTGTGTTCAAACTCCTAACCTAGGCCTAACTAAGTTTATTTAAATTTCAAACATTAAGTTAAGCTTACCGTACTGGTAATTAAACTCAGTAGGCTTAAAGAATAAATTGTTTTAAGTTAAGTTAGGCCCTAACTTATGTTTTATTATTATAAAGTAGCCTATAGGTGATTTAGGCTAACTTAGGCTATATAACTTAAGATGCAAACAGTAAGTAGGCTAAGATGTTATCTCACCTTAAAAAGAAATTGCCTAAAGAATAAAAAACAAATAATAAATGTGATATATTTATATACAAAATCATTACCTAAGTTTATTAAAATTTCAAACAACCAACTGGTATGTTATCCTAATAATTAATCAAGTTGCCTATTGAATAAAAAAATTGTTTTGTTTAACTTATACCCTAAGTTATGTTTTATTATTATAAGGTAAGGTATAAGGTAATCAGCCATAAGATTTTCTATAAGATGCAAAAGGTAACTTGAATGTTTCGTAATCACAAAATTTATTTAGGGTCCATCTTACTCCTTACAATTGACAACAGTTTAAATTCCCTTTTTTACCTGACTTTCATAATTACGTATAACATATTTAAATAAAATATCATAATAATACTATTATCAATAACAAAAGGTAAGGTCAGTTAAATAAAACCCTTCAACATATTTGTACAACACAGAACATTGTTTTATAAAGATCCAAAATTAACTTAAGTTATTAGGCAAGGCCTAAATCAATTAGGCTAATTAATTGGTTTCTAGAAATATATCCATCGATTGATCTGACAAACACATTTTGAAATTAATAGTAAATTAGTTATAAAGATTGGGAACCTAAGTTAGTAAGTTTTATTACTGGTTATTGTAACTCCGCAACATTAATTATACAATAACAATAAACATAACCTCAATTAACCACCAAACCAAATCGTTCCGATTCCGATTCCGCTGTCCCGGACGCGGTGGTGGGGGGTCCCGAGTCCTGTTTGAATGGAGTCGTCTTTTACGGCCGCATGACGGAAACGTATTACCTAATTATCCTTATTAATAAACAAACATATTGTTATTTATAACTGAGGAATCGAACAGTTTTTATAATTTTTTAAAAGCTAGGATTATATGGGTATAATATGTATTTTTATACCGACGTTATGGTAAATCCCAAACCAAATCAAACTCTGACGCAAGGTCTGCCTTGGGTTGAGAGAAGCTGTTGGTCAACCAGTAATGTTGATGGACAGACAGATAGACAGGTTGTCTATCAATCAATACTAGACCCGAGAGATGCTCCATTAAACTGTTATCGTTAATTGAGTTGGTTACATGGTACAGTAGTTGTACACTACATTTACCCATGGGTTTCAGAAAATGTTGTTTGACTTCCTTGAAGAAACATGTGAGTAATCTAGGAATAAATAGGCTCGCTGTGCAGTTTATGAAACATACTGCCTTTAAATAACCAAATATTGTCATGTTTCCTTATGTACAACATGTGGGGTTTTTATTTAAATACTATTTAAGTTTAAATTTCGTAATTTTTGAAATATAAATATATTTTAGGATGGTAATATCCTAAACACTCGAATGTGAACCTGTATATATCGTCAATACTGCTTTATATTATTAACACAGCATTGACATTATAAATTAACGAGCTAACTTGTTATTATAATGTTAACTCATATTTTAATGCATATAATGAATGGTTAAAAAGCAGTACAATGGAGAAGTAATTTCGTTTGTAACCATAGCAAACAATTACTGTTACAAGGTTTTATTTACACCAACCAAGACTATTAAAATAAATTTAATGCAAATCCGTTGTATGTAAAATTAGTACATGTCCATGTAAAGATATACTGTTACATTAGTTAACAATATTAAAAACTTGTTTAATAGATGTATTATTACAAATGGAATAATGTAATGTTTTACAAGGTTGAGGTAAGCGTCTTACAATCGCCTTAACGACGTGCTAATGAGACGGTAGGAGGAAGCTATCTCATGGTAGGATATTTCCACTGGTGGTTTTAGAACGGGGATATATGCAGTCAAGGACTATGAAACACTCAATTTATTTTACATGAATTTCCACTGGAATTCTAATTACCAAGTATTTAAATAGTTGAATAATGCAAATTATAGATTGATATTATCTAAAACGTAAGCTGAAACGAACACAAAACATCTATGTGGGGCACTTGTACCTCTGTTACCTTACACTATGTATTCATAAAAAAAAACATTTATCCAAACTAAATTCCGTTACTTCTGTTTAAAAAATACGTTGGAAATCTTTACTATACAGATGGTACTTTAATGCCTTAGTATCCAAACCTAATCTTATACAAATAGTAACCAAACTAATTCTATTGCTAAAAACTAACCCCCTGCGGTTTCGGGGTTAGAATAGGATCGCAGCCCTCCCGGGCTTGTCGTAAGAGGCGACTAAAAGGGTGACTGACGTCCTCACTGGGAGTCCCTGGGAGTGCCCCTGTTGTGTTGCAGGGGCTGATGTGTGCTCTGCACTGCCGATGGGCATTCCCAGTGTGTCGTGAGGAGCCAGCCACTTCGGTCCTTGGTCAGGAAGTGCGGCATGGATGCAGAGGTCGGGCTCTGCATTGCAACAGGTGACCCCCGGCACGTCAGGTATCCGGTGCTGGGCAAACGGAGGTCGGGCCCCGGGGAACTGGGGTAGGGGATTGTCCCCGAGGGTATACCCGCTCCTGACTAAATCCGGGCCGTCTCTTGCCGCACGATGCGCTGGTAAACACATGTATGGCTTGTCAAAACCCCCCACCCAACACATTATTTAACAGCAGCTCAAATGAGCAAAAATCGAAGTCGGAAAAGGAGTGGAGCCCTTTTGGGCGTAGCTCCAAGGTCAAGAGGTCGCCACCAGCGAACAACGTTAAGGCAACTCCACCACCTGCAACCTTTAAGGGCTCAAATGAGTTCCCCCCACTAAGATCTCCTTTGACAAGTGGAGAAGGAAAAGTAGACGTTGAACCGGCGTTGACGGGAACCCTCCTGGAAAGTACAGCGCCGAAAATCAGCCCCCAGAGGTCGGATCCTGAACTTCAGCGTTACCGTCAACAATACGACGATGCTGATGAGGAGGAGTCTGACCTCCTGGTAGAGATGATGGACCTCATCAATAATATGGAGGGAACCTTGAAGCTCCGGACCAACGTAAACCGGTCAATCAAGGACGGTCTCCCAAAGGTGAAGGATCGGGTTGCCCGAGTTCTCGAAATTAAAGGCTTGATGAGACAGGCTTTAGTTAATGAACGGGAGCTTGTGAACCAAGTTTTAGCCCCTAAACTGAACGACAAGGGCGGGAATCAAAGGAAACGGGCAAGGAGCTCACCAGCGGAGAGCCCCGATCTTCCTGAATTGGCCAATCAGCCTCTGTCAGATGTTGAGCAGAAGGTCGAGGACAGGGCCACCCAGATGACACCCCCTACTGAGCACACTCCAGCTCTAAAGAAGCGCCCTCAGCAGACCAGGGAGCTTGCCTCTCTCCCAACGGTTGACGGAAGCAGCTCTATGAACTCTGCTGTGGCACCATCAAATGTGGGTAACTGGGAGAAGAGGCTTTCCCGCAAAGAAAAGAGGAAATTGAGACGAATGGAGGCTGTCTCTAACAAAGAACCTGCAGCAAGAGATCGAAAGATTGCTGATCCTGCTCCGGCGAGGGAGGTTCGTGGAAAGGCCCCCCCTGTTTCAAAGAAACCCAGGCCGAGAAAGCCCAGGGCTGAGGCAATCCTGATCAACCCCTTAGGGGGGCGCTCTTTTGCTGAAGTCTTGGGTCGACTCAAGTCTAAGGCCAAGCCAGAGGAGACGGATACGATTGTTAAGTCAATCAGGTGTACCCAGAATGGGAAAGTTCTCCTCGAGCTGGGGAAATCTGGTGACCGAGTGGCTTTTGCTGCAAAGGTCAGAGAGGCTCTGGGGGACCACGGTACTGTTCGGGAACTCGAGCCTAGGACCTCGGTGGAGATCCGGGACCTTGACGGTCTTTCGACTGAGGCTGAAGTCAGGGAGGCTATCAACAAGGCCATCCCTGATATCCAAAATGCCGACTCCCTTAAAGTATGGCTTACGCGGCCCAACCGCAGCGAGCAACGCATAGCTATCGCTGAAATGCGAAACCAAGATGCCAGCAAGCTGCTTAATCTCACACACCTGAGAATTGGATGGGTCAATTGCAGGCTCAGACGGAGGGTGGTTGTACCGCGATGCTTTCGCTGCCTCGGGTTTGGTCACTCTTCCCGAAACTGTAAAGGACCCGACCTATCCAAGAATTGTTTCAGGTGTGGCGGCTCGGGCCACAACAGGAAGAACTGTACCGCAGCAGAGCGTTGTTTTCTCTGCGCAGAGAAAGGCCAAAAGGACGCCTCATTAGGTCACATTCCAGGGGCTGGGCGATGCAGTGTTTTCAAGGCTGCACTCGACCTTGAGAAGGCTAGGTCTGGGAAGTGAGGATTCTCCAGGGTAACCTTGAGAGGTCCAGAACGGCTGACTCCCTCTTAGATCAGCTGGCCCAAGAGATCGGTGCGGACACCCTTCTGATCAGCGAGCAGTACCGTGACAGGGACCCACACTTCTGGTTCCCAGATTCTCTTGGTACTGCCGCTTGTTGGGTTCGAAACAGCACGGAAGCACCAGTGCGAGATCACGGACGCGGCCGAGGCTTCGTTTGGGTCAGGTGTAGGGACGTCACGTTTTTTAGTGTCTACCTTACCCCCAACGAGCCAATTCGGGAATTCCGTCTGAAGATTGACCGCTTAGAAGACAGTGTACGGGGTACCGTTGGGCATGTCGTTGTTGCTGGTGATTTTAATGCGAGGGCTGTGGAGTGGGGTATGACCTCTACAAACTCCCGGGGGAAATACATCCTGGACTTTGCCGCCAGGGCCGGACTTGTCGTCTTAAACGAGGGCGACACGCCTACTTTCCGGCGCCCCGGCATGAGAGGTACGATCCCCGATATCTCCTTCTCGTCGGAATCACTACTAGCACGGATCTCCAACTGGAGAGTCATCGAAGACCTCACGGCAAGTGATCATCAGTACATCGTTTTTGATATACTGGATGAACATCATAATCAGGCGCCTGTATCACGATCTGGACCACGCCGATGGAATACGGACAAGCTGGATGTTGAGAAGTTCACTGACGTAATCTCACGGGGAGCGCTGGTGAATTCTGCTGCACCTGTTGACGCCGAGGCATTGGTAACGTCCACGATGGAACTGATTGTCTCGGCTTGTGACCAGGCCATGCCACGCAGGGGACGCCGTCGCGATAAGCAAGCTGTGTACTGGTGGACTTTAGAGATCTCGAACCTTCGGAAAGCTTGTCTGAAAGCCAGACGTGCCGCTATGAGGGCCAGAAGATTCCCGGATTTCGAGGCTAAGTCAGCGGCTTATAGGGCTGCGAAGAAAGCTCTTCGTCGGGCTATCATCAGGAGCAAGGTTAGCTGTTGGAGGAGGCTTCAGGAGGATGTTGACTCTGATCCTTGGGGACTGGGCTACAAGGTTGTAACCCAGAAACTCGGCGCCCGATCACCACCTTCCGTCATGGAGGGCACCACCATGGACAGGATCGTCACCGCCCTTTTCCCGTCTCATCCTCGGCGGCCTTTTTTCGACTATGGCGAGGTAGGGGACATTCCACTCTTTAGCATTAAAGAGCTGGAATCATCTGTCCTCTCCCTGAAAAATAGAAAGGCACCTGGTCCTGATGGTATTCCCAGTGAGGCTCTCAAGAAGGTATTCTCAGTTAACCCCCTCTTACTGCTGAGAATGTACAACACATGCCTGTGCGAAGGGGTTTTCCCAACTCCTTGGAAAAGGGCTAGGCTTGTGCTAATCAGCAAGGGGAAAGGTGACCCGAATATGCCGTCGTCTTATAGACCCCTCTGTATGTTGGATGTGGCCGGAAAACTCTTCGAGAAACTGATCCGCTGCCGCCTGACGTCTGCCGTGGAAGCTGCCGGAGATTTGTCTCCTCGTCAGTACGGCTTCAGAAAGGGTCGGTCAACAATCGACGCGATATCCGAGGTACACAGAGCGGTAGAGCGTGCCGAGAGCTTCAATCATTACTCTCGCCGTATCGTGCTTCTTGTTACGCTAGATGTCAAGAATGCTTTTAACTCGGCGAGATGGGTCGATATGTTGAGCGCGTTGAGGAATAGCTTCCGCGTACCAGCATATCTGTTGAGGCTGATCGAGGACTACCTGCGCTGCAGAACTCTTAATTACGAAACTAAAGATGGTTCGCGGACGATGGATGTTACTTCCGGTGCCGCGCAAGGTTCGATACTCGGCCCAGATTTGTGGAACGCTGCCTACGACAGCCTTCTGAGATCTGAGATGCCAGAGGAGACCGTTTTAGTTGGGTACGCCGATGACGTCGCAGCCCTCATTGCTGCACGCAACGTTGAGCTAGCCCAACTGAAACTGAACCAAGTCATGCGCGTTGTAAACGCCTGGATGACTGATCATGGTCTGACACTCGCTCTGAGCAAGACAGAGATCGTCATCCTCACGAAAAAACGGATTGAAACCATCGTTCCGCTACGAGTTGGGAACGTAGTTGTCCAAACCACGCGAACCGCCAAGTACCTTGGTGTCATGGTGGACAACAAGCTGAGCTGGAGGGACCAGATCTTCCGTACGGCGGACAAGGCTGCTAGGAGTGTTGCTGCTCTTAGTAGGCTTATGGCCAATGTCGGTGGTCCCCGGTCCAGCCGTAGAAGACTACTGATGTCTGCAGTCCAGTCCGTGCTTCTCTACGGCTCTGAGGTGTGGGCAGACGCGCTTAACAAGGAGGCGTATAGGTTGAGGCTCGCACGAGTGCAGCGTCAGGCGGCACTCAGGGTCGCTTCCGCGTACCGTACGGTGTCCGAACCGGCCGTTTTGGTGATCGCTGGAGTTATCCCAGTCAAACTCTTGGCAGCGGAGAGGAAGGCAATCTACCAGAGACAAGGCTACATTGGAAAGGACGCTGCAAGAACAGAAGAGCGCTCCCGCACTTTTCAGATGTGGCAAGAAAGCTGGGAAAGGGAGACTCGAGGACGTTGGACTGCCAGACTCATCAGGCAGGTCCAACCGTGGGTAGAACGGCGGCACGGTGAGGTTGACTATTACCTCACGCAGTTCTTGTCAGGTCACGGCTATTTTCAGTCGTACCTGCACTTGATGGCCAAAACGAATTCACCTGACTGCATTTACTGCCCATGCATTCCCGACGACGCGGAACACACTTTTTTCCACTGTCCACAATGGGATATGCTTCGCCAGGAGGCCATTCAACATCTTGGGGTGCTGTCGATTGAATCGATCTGTGAGACCTTGCTGAAGGGTGAGGACAACTGGGACTGCTGGTCGCACTTTGTCCGGAATGTCCTTCAAGCTAAAAAGAATGATCTAGATCGGAACATAGTCTAGATTTGATAAGAAATAAACGGCTAGACACGGCGTAAGCCCCTCGGGCGTAGGCAAACTCGGCCTAGTTCTGATGAAGTGCGACAAGTGTTCCCAGGCTAGTGTCCGAAGAGTAGAGGAGGTTTTTAGTGGGTAGTCTCTGGGCCTTAAGCCCGTTGGAGTCCCACACTACAGGCTAGCAACCTGTGTGCATAAATGCATTTTCCCACCTCTCCCTAAAAAAAAAAAAAAAAAAAAAAAAAAAAAAAAAATTGCTAAAAACTAATGAGATTTTCAAAGATATAGGTTATTTTAGAGCCTAAATGATAATGACATTTTCATTAGACTAATCAAATGGAAAATACCCTTCTCTTCTGGCTCATCCACCCGAGAAGGCAATCTGGGAAATCTTATTAAACGTGTTTTCTCGTTAACCACCAGCTTCGTCTAGCTAAATGAGATAAGTTGGTTCCCCCACCTAAATTTATGTGACTTCCACTTTCATCTTTGCACGTCATAGAAATCGTTATTAAATCAAAGGTATGCGCACATTACAAAATAATAAATAATAAATATATATAAAAATATATATTTTAAATAAAAATTGTCCATTTAACTGTGGTGTTTAGCAAATGGTTATCATGAAACGCCAGTGTAAATTTACACTTCTAGTTGACGTTTGACTGAAAGTAGGCCAAGAGATGATAGCTGCTTTTAATCGAAACGTCTCTCAAACATGTATTTTTCTGATCCCGTTATATATATTTATACGAGCTTGAACACGATAACATGAGTACTTTTTGTCCGATTTTTATGAAATTTTGTTTCAGGGTGTAGGTGGGATAAACTTATATGAGTTCATGAACCAGCATGATCGGACTATGGCCACAGGATTTGGGGGGTTAATGGGGTAAAAATTGGGTTTTCTCATTTTTGGCCCTCAAAATATTTCGAATAAGAACGCAAATCAGCAAAATTGGACCATGGGATCGGGGATTTATGGTAGATAAATTAGTTTTTATCCTTTTTTTGATCCTAAAAACGTAAAATTTTTAGTTTTTCTTTAAATTATTTTGAATAACTTAAAAAACTAATAATTTGGTATATTATTTGTAAGGTTGTTGGTCACGGAGAAAATTAAAATTCATTTGAATTAATCAAATCAATTAATCCAATTAATCAAACAATTAATTGTGGTTATTATTAAGTTAACATAATGTTAATATCATATTAACTTTTGACACTATCAGTTGTTTGCAAGTAGGCTAATCAAAGTAAAGTTTCAATTTACTCACATAAAAATTTTCTTTATTTTGAAATTTTGTTTTTGTGAAGAATTTTCGTACCGGTAACATATCTATCAAAACCTATTTCTAAGATCATAATTTTTATACTTTTTTATAATCTTAAAAAACATACATACTGCACGGTATTAGTTACATGTAAAGGTTAAAATAAACTTTACTATTTGTGCTTCAAGTAGACTTGGTAAAGCAAAATGTTTTAATTTACATACGTCTAACATTAATCTTCTAAATATAGTGTTTAATCTACTCCTCACATAATAACATGGTTTCATCTCGACCAATTTCTCGCTTTATTCTACCCAGGGGTTCTGACAAAAACTTCCGGTTGTATATTTTGTTGACACACACTTTATCTTCATAATGTGTTAAGGTTGTTAGAAAACAATTATGCGCTTTATCGTATATTTTCGTCATCCAAGCTAAAATTCTATTCTCAAATTACACATTTTTCATGTATTAAACAATGATCGATGGCTTTTAGTAATTTATTCAAGGAAGCAATAAAGGTGGTTTCAAAAGTTATTTTAAATGGACATAATACAAAAACCATAGAAACGTCATTGAAGTATTCTTGTTTTATATGTTGATCGAATTTGGCATAGTATGTCATGACAAGAGTAACAAAATTGTTTCATTACATATTTGAGACGATTCATCCATCAGATTAAATGGTTGAGAATATGTACGTAATGTATAAGTACATAGTATGTAATAAGACCTAATTTTAAAGCTGACAGCAAGCAGCTGTTTTCTGGACTAAATCCTTGTATGGGAAGTTCATTAACAGTGTAGTCTGGCATAAAACTTATTGTCATCATACTGTCTGGAAAATATTTTTTTAGTTCTCTAAATCTGCAGCAAAAACCTAAAAAAATGTCATTCAAATAAATTGGTAGTTAGCAATATACCTAAATAAACTAATTTGATAATACTTAATTAAGCCATTGTAAATAATATGTAGCCACAAGTTAAATGTAAAATAGAAAATACATTTCGATATTTATTTCTTAAATATTACTTAATGGGTAAGTTCAACATTATGTATAAGATGAAATAGGTTAGACCTAAATAAACTGTACAATATTATTTCTAATAATATTTATGTCCATTTGTTTTAGTTTAACATATAGTGTTTTTCAAATGCGTGATTAAATGTACCTCACAGCCTTATAGCTTTCTAGATTTTCTGTGAAGCCTTCCTGATTTCCATACCATTTGTTTTATACCAAAGTAAAAGGCATTCTCATAATACTGGTTGAAATGAAGGAAAATGCTTGCCTTATAAAAAAATAATCTACCGTCTTAAACCATATTAATTGTTAATTTAACTGCATAAATGTTGGAAGCCCATCAATAGCAATTTATGTATTACTTTTCCAACATTTATTTGACAAAACATCAACAAGTTTTACGTGAAGAACACATCAAAAATTTAATTAATATACTATCTATGATATTTGGATACAGTTATTTGCAGAGAATGGTCTTCTCTCTGACAAGAAAGCTCAAACTCAGTAAACATGTCAGGACGTACTTTATTTTGTTTATATTCTCACTTATTTTCCTTTTCTCTGCGTACACCGAATAACATTATCTTGAAATGATAACCAGTAAAAAAGGCTTTGCATGTATAAGAAGAAAACTACCATAGTAAAGGATTTTCAACTTAAGGATTACACTAACATATTATACTAGGTGAAACCCGTCGAAATCGACGGTTAAGGGCCTCCTCGTTTATATGGTCTTGTGGCTTCATTGGCAACAAATAATGCAAAATGAAATAGCAATGTGCCATTTCCAAAGAGAGAAAAACATACTATAAATTGGGTGTTACGTAAATATTGACGTTTACATGCATCGTTAATCAACGTATTTTATAAAGGAGAATGTGATCTAGTTTAAAAGGAATATGACCTTTTTGTCATGACAGTAGCTGCTTATATAAATAGCATTTACTCTTACAGCCAAAATATCGTGTTTACTTTCAATAATGTTACCAACCCAGTAGGCCACGGTCCGTAATATAGGCAAATAGGCCACTGCAAATAGTTTTAAGATAGGTATTATCTTAGGCATGGTTTTTGTGTTTGGATGTTTTTAGACACGATAAGAGCACACTGTTGGAGAAATATAAGCCGAATCATAAATTCACAATGCGAGTTTGAGCATTTTGTAACTATATGGGGAAGTTACATAGTATTTTTAGGCTGCTACTCAGTGCACTTTAAGAATATATTTTTTAGAGATAAATTAAATTATTGTTTTTGTTGCTGAGTAGCGCTAGTAAACATGCACAACCCTTTTTTGTTAGCCTAATTGATGTTGTAAAAATAGCAGAGTTGAGCTGCAGCGGTTAATTACCCTGATTATATAAAATGATTTCTAAGACAGTTAGTTAACATGAAACTAATTTAATTGGGAATAAGATAGAATACTGAATGCAACAACAACTGAATGTAAACAGGTCAACTATAAACAAACTCATAACAATATAGAAATATAACATAAACCATATGTTATAACAAATTAGGCAGGCAATGTGAATATGTAAGTAAGACATTACAACATCCTCCCAACTTGCATATTCCTTGCTCCTTGATACATTTCATGAGCTTGTCTTTGTCTTGTGTCATCGTCAGAAAACTTTCATTTGTTGATCAAGACAATCTTCTTGTTTTTCCTATCCCGGGTTATTCTTAATCCCAGAATAAATGTTGCTGTCCCCATATCTTTAATTTTGAATTCTTTTATTAGTCGTGTCTTAAGGATTTCTTTGAAATGTTTATCATTGTGAAAAACGACTAAATTGTCCTCCCAGGCTGTAACGATTAACATCCTCCCATTTTTCACCATGTGATAAACACTGGAATCAAAGATTGACTGAGCCAGTCCTACTCTAATCAAACATGAGTGTAGTTTCTGCTTCCACTTATAAGAGGCTTTTTCATGTTTAGGTTGATTCATGCATATTTCTTCTATGGGTTCTTCTGGAGGAAATGCAGAGACAACATCCATTCGGTCTATTTCTAGGTCCTTTTCAGCAGCTAATGCCATTAAATGGCGTACAGAGCTGTAACGGTTCAGTTGAGGTTTAGCACAATCATCATCACTTGCAGCATAAAAAGTTACATAATCCCCAAGAGATTTGGGAGGTTGAAGGACTCTCTGAGGTCGATCACTGGATACTGGCAACGGATGATTTTCTTCTAGTTCAGAACATTCATTCACCTCAAAGTCAGAATCTGCTGAGTCATATTCAGATTCTTCGGGTGCTGCTACAGAAAAATCTAAATCTTCTGGAGGAATGTAAAACATGTAATCCTCTTGATCTTGGTCATTTTTCATCAAAGCACTACCTTTTTCACGTTCAGAAAATGTCACGTCTCTTGAAATTAGTACTGTTTTTGTCCTCGGATTGTAGAGACGGTAGCCTTTTGTTGTAGAGCAATATCCTACTAAAATACATGGTGTCGATCTTGCATCAAGTTTCCTACGATTTGGTGCTGGAACATGTGCATAAGCTTTGCAACCAAATGTCTTCACGTGAGAGAGGGTTGGTTTTCGGCCTGACCATAATTCTTCAGGAGTCAAAGAAATTGTCCTACTTGGTGAGCGATTTAACAGGTAAGTTACAGTATTAACTGCTTCAGCCCAAAAACATTTAGGCAGCTCGGAGTCGAGCAATAAACATCGGGCACGATCCTTCAGTGTGCGGTTCAATCGCTCAGCTTTACCATTTTGTTGTGGCGTATAACTGCAGCTAGTCTGATGCACAATACCTGTTTTCTCATAGAACTCAGAAAACTTCTTGCTACAATACTCACCACCTCCATCTGTCCTCAGAGTTTTGATTTTCTTCCCAGTTTGATTTTCTACCAGATGTTTGGAAGTTTTGAAGGTTTCTAAAACTTGATCCTTTGTCTTCAAGAAATAAACAAATGCTTTATGGCTAAAATCATCTAGAAAAGTAAGAATATACTTAGAACCAGCAAGAGAATTTACTTCCATTGGTCCAACCAAGTCAGAGTGTACCAATTATAGCGGTTCACTACTTTTACTGCTACTTGGTTGGAAAGGCAGTCGGTGGCTTTTACCAAGTACACATGATTCACAAGGAATATCAGAAAGATACCTTTATTTAGTTTATGGTCCTTTTTATCAGAAAGATTGATTCCATGTGCCAAGCCATTTGACAATTTTGTCAGATCATCAAAGATCAGGTGAGCCATACGTTTATGCCAGAGAATTTGATCATTGCATTTTACAGTCATGGCTGTGCCTGAAGATGGTTGAACATCTAACTTAAACAAGTTGTTGACCTTAGAAGCTGTGGCAATTACTTCATTCTCACTATTGAAAATCTGAGCTCCTTCGTTGTCAAAAATCACAGTGTTCCCTTTGCTCACAATTTGACTGGCAGACAGTAAATTTACATTCAACTGAGGAACATAATATACATTTTGAATTTTAACATCTGATGAAATACCTGAAATATGTACAGAAAGGTTTGTATCTCCAATTGTGTCAGTTACCATAGTGGAATTATTAGCGGTGGTAATACTCAATTGTGGAGATTTCCTTTTATTTTTAAGTATCACATTGTCAACACATAAATGAGCACTAGCTCCTGAATCTAGATACCAATCATTGCTTACATCTGTTCGCATTGAGAAGGCAGCAAAGAGTGAATTGTTCTGTTTAGACTTACAACTGTCTCTTTCATTTATGGTGCTGATGTTCTTGGATTTGACACAGTTCCTTGATATGTGACCATAACCGTTGCATTGGAAACATCGAGGTCCCTTACAATCTTTGCTATCTTGCCGTTTCTTGTCTTCGGTGGGTTTCTTTTGGCTTGAAGTGTTGTGTCTGTGGCTGTTCTGAAAAATTGGTTTTGAATTTTCTCTTCGACCATAACCGTACATCGCAATGCATTTGGAAGATTCATTTTCCACGGATACATCTTGAAGTAGTTTAGTTTTGATTGAATCAGCCGCTATCTTGACACCAGAACTTTCAATACCCATGATCATTGGTTGGAATTAATCCGGTAGTCCAGCAAGTAAAATTGTTCCTACCCACTCATCATCCACTTTCAGACCAATGTTGGTTAGCTTGTGGGCTGTTGATACAATTTGATTGACATAATCTTCTATGGACTTACAATTTTCTAGCCTTGTTGTTGTTAACAATCGCAGCAAACCAACTCTTCGGGTCAAACCCCTGTCAGAAAATGCCTTTTCTAAATTTTCCCAGGCTTCCTTGGCTGTTTCTGCTGATTGGACACGGGCATAATTAACTGAATCAATTAGCAATATGATTTTGGATTTACATTTTGTCACCTTCTTTCTATCTTTTTCAGTTCCCAAAATACTGTCCCAGAGCTCACAATCTTCCAAATATGCTTGAACGGCAGCTTTCCATGTATCATAGTTTTCACGGCCTTTCAATTTCTCTATTGAAGGAGGTTGATACATTTTCAAAGTTGGTGAACTTGGACAAAATAATCAGAGAAATTAAAATTCAGCAAACAGGAGGCCCATAACCTGATGTTGTAGAAATAGCAGAGTTGAGCTGCAGCGGTTAATTACCTTGATTATATAAAATGATTTCTAAGACAGTTAGTTAACATGAAACTAATTTAATTGGGAATAAGATTATATTTTTAAGCTGAACTCAATTCCATGATCCGTTTTTCATTTTTATATTTTGATTAAGAAATATTGACATTTTAACAAAAAAATTGCAATATTCAAAAAATAAAACTTGATAACGAAAAATAGATTGCGGCATTGAGCTTAGCTTAAAAAAGTAGTTCGAAATGATGGGTCACAACACCCCCTTCATATTTAAAAATATCAATCACATATCAAAATGGCGGATCCAAGATGGCGGCCGAAAAAAAATACATCAGCCATAACCAAGTGAAAATGAGTCAACAATGACTGGTAGTGTATACTTATCTTTATCTAGCACTATTTTGAGATTATGGTCTTAGTTTGTAAATGCACAATGTTAAAATGGGCTAAAAATAAAGTTTTAAAAAGTCCTCATATTTTTGGAATGAATCAAGATTTTTTTTAAACGGTTTGTGGCATTGTAATCAGGGTAAAAATCTAGTTCGGAATGATGGGTCACAACCCCACCTTTACATTTGAAAAAAATAGTTTGCATCCAATATGGCGGATCCAAGATGGCGGATCCAAGATGGCGGCCGGAAATGACCTCCTTGTCAAAATGAATTACTTACTACCCAACAATGTTTGGAAGTGGTCTGGGATTGATATTAGAAAAAATGTAAAAAAAGTTGGGGGGGGGGGGGGACAATTAAAACTCACCCTGTAGTTGGTTACTTATACTAGCAATATGGATGTATCATTACAGTACTTTTAAACTTCGTCAGATACTGTAAAATGTTTGTTCAAAGCCAAAACAACAAAACATAAATCTGTATTTTCTCCAAATATTGTTTGCATTAAACGTTTACACATCCATATTTACCATGTATAGATGACCATATATCTTTAAGATCAAGAGTAAGTAAAGTGACAATCAAATGTTGATATCGACGCATCATCAATCCATCTGTTGTCAAAGTACATTAATCACAATATCAGTTTGAAGTGGATTGATTACAAACTGTACAATCTCTCTCTATCTGTTGTGTGTCGTATCCGTCAGTCTTTAGTGAACCAATCGTCATTTAATAGAGTTAGAGTTAAGATATTTTATGCACTTTAATTATATTGGTTATATATAATAAACCGCAAGTTTATACATAAAAAGTATTTTAAAGCATTAAGTATTTTTTCTCTAGCATAAAAATATATTTACTTTGAATAAGGAGTTTTCATGAATTTTATCACAAAATGCGAATTTGAACTCTTATAACTATTAAAAATAATAATGAGAAAAATACCTGACCTAAATAAAAGTACTTTATGACTAATTTATGAAGTATCTTATTTTGTTTCGTAATGATGTGATTTTTCTTTGTTTAGTTCTGACTTGAGTCAATTCAAAAAACAGTTGTAACTGAATTTAACAACTAATAAAGATCTTATTTACTTATTATTTTTTAATTTAATCTAAATATGTCTAAAAAAATAACCTGAAGACTTGTCGATCCTCCGTTTATACAGTTACTGTGTTACACAAAGCTAGTTAGGCTATTGATTTACAAAGATTCCCATTTTGTTCTCAGATCAGACGTTTAGAAAAAAATCTGGGATGCATAAAAAATATAATTCTGTTAAAAAAACAAACAAAGAAATTATATCCGACGAACAGAAATTTCGATCAAGTAATTATAAGCACAACTTAACCTCCTATTCAGGGAAAATGTTGACTCATTTTTAACATGACACAACCATTTATCTCGCAGACTCTCTATTTGGTCTTTAAGCCATTTAGTCCCCTAACTCTCTTACGAGACGTTTTCTCACGTTGCGAAATCATTTACTAAAAACAAAGATTTGTTCATATTTATCCTCTATGCTACTAATAATTAAGATTATATCTGTAAAACCTATTAAGGATTAAAAACCTAATATCTAATGAAACATTCATAGAATAATGTCCCCAGACTTTAATGGAAACTATTAATTATTCTATAGCTGAATACTAGGGTTGAGAAACAGATTAACAGTAATTACACTGTATGACATTGTTTCACTGCTTAGATATGTTCCAACTTTACTGTTGATTTTTATACCACCAGTACAACGCTAGCCTATTCTAGTTCTTTTGTGTATCAAACAATGTACTTTTGGTTGACATCCTCTCTCCTCTGACGTGACGATGATTATCCAGCAGTTGGCGAACTATGCTACATGTGAAATATTAGAAGTGTCTTAAATGTTTTTGGTGATGTGCTTTTTCTAAATAGTATGATACAAGTTTTATTTACCAGATAATTATGTATAGGTTATAGTTAAGCTGTAATTTCAATATACGGTAAGGGGGTTAGCCTGTTAAACAATACAGAAAATCTGTTTAATATCTAAATGTTGTTTTGATTCCTTAAATAAAAGTATTCCTAAGTTAGTTTAGAGTATTTAATATTTATTAAAGGTACTTAAATAATAATAAAAAAAAAACTTGTAAAATGTTAAATTAGGTCATATTTTTGGCAGCTAAATCTCTTAATCGAAAAGAAAACTTTGCGTCTCATCCTACTTATGAAATGATCTGACTTATTTTTAAATGTGTGCGATGTTTAAAAATGAAGATTGTACTGTTTCGTATCACTCTTTCTTAAAACAAAACCATCATCAGTAGTGTTTCTTAGGGTCTAAGAAATGATGAAATGAGATGAATAAGCCATAGAATTGTTATTTTGTTTCGTTGTATCATACGATCTAGTCTAGGTCATAAAGGAATTGAATGCCAGAAACTGCGTGAGCCCTGACGTTGAACTACCTGAAGTAATGTGACAAACAATCCCAGGTCTGTGACCCACAGAGTAGAGGGTTTTTTTTTATTGAGTATTCTGATAAACTCAGGAGTCTTACACTACAGGCCTGTGTGCATAAAAGCATTTTTACCTCCTCTCCCAAAAAATCATACGATCCAGTAAACGTATTACTAACTAAATTCGATATTTAGGTATTCTTTTATTTGCCATATGTACACTCCTAACCTTAGCGTTGAATATACTGTTTTTAAATATCCGGACCCCTCAAATATACATATTAACTGAAATAGTCAAACTACATTAAATAAATGAATCTCTCCGCGTGTTCTCAAGCAGTATTAATGCACAAATAAGATACGCTTTGTGCAAATTAAATTCATACCCAGAAGTTTTTATTTGAACCCCTGGGTAAAGTTAAGCGAGGAAATCAGTCCCGATGAAACGTTGTATTATGTTGGGGATCTAGATGTAAAATGCATGTTTTACCTAGCTGGTAAATTGCAATATCAAGCAGGAAGCCAATTACAATGAGATTAACTAGTTTTTTTAGTTACACGTTATATTAAACACAAAGAATAGATATTAGGTAATAAATATCTCAATTCAGTTTTTCATAAAATTTGAGACGTTTTAGATGATAAATAAAGTGAATACGAAGGCTTCAGACGTTATTGACTCTGAAGTCATAAAGTTTGGATGTCGCTTCTCTTATGGATGGATGAAAATCTGTCACTTTTCATGTCACAAATATCGTATTTGTAGTAAACATAAGCTATTCAAATATATTTCATATAACTATTGTACATCCTTTTAAGCATATTGTCTTGCTTGAATGGAAAGCTTATCATTTTTCAATTATTACAACTGTTATATCACTTGACAGATGTAATTATCATGTTAATTTTAATAAGTCAGTTTTAGCATAAGGAGAATTACAGACGATTAAAAGAGTGGAAATTTGCTCTCACAAAAATGTATCGCATAAATATAGTGTTTTTTCTAAGATTACTCATAATTGTAACTCAAATAATTTGTCATAAGAGTAATCATGGCATAAAAATATAAGAAAAAATGAAAAAAAGCATTGTTTTTGACTTCTAGGAACCTTCTAGAAAAGATACATACAGTGACTGTTGCAAAGGCAGATTACGTAAGATCATTTTGAACAACTCGATGTATAATTAATTAACAGATTCGCTTGTAAAAAAATTAAGAACGTTTAATTTTCTTGTATGAGTTTTTTGGACAATATGATTTATTTAATATTTACAACAACAATCTATTTGGGTTTAATTTGTTTATCCACCATTTTAAGATAACACATATAGCTTTTTTAGCAAATCTAGTTTTATGCCAATAACGAATTTTCAACATAAAACCAAAAACGATGTATCTAAATTAGTAAAATTCGAGTACATAATGAATTATCAAAACAGTGCTTATTTTGTACGCTTTAAACGTATAACACATCGTAATATTTATATATGAATATGAAATATCCGTACAATATTTCAGTGTTCAACTGTTCTACAACACTTGCTCACTGTAGTTGAAGGGTCGTGTCAATTAAAACAGCTATTATCTTGTGGCCTCTTTTCAGCGAATCGTCGTTAATGAAAATTTATTTAACACTGGTTTTTACTGAGTAGTGTCATTCAATTGCTGTACTTTTTATAAATGGAATGTAACACAATTAATAATGTTGTACTTACAGTATAGCAGTCATATTGTTAGATGGAAGTAAGTTTTTATAACTATTACTATTTTCAGTTTAATTGAAGCCTTAAAGCTGTGTAAATTGGTCGGTAACTCTGATTGCATTATTTAGCACCAAATAACTTTTGCAATAAACCACGTTTAATAATATTTCCTACGTTACCTCCTTAGATGAAAGAGTGGAAAAGGGTTGTTCAGTTTGATTTGCATAAAGACAATACATACAATTACATACCTCATAATATAATGTATACACTTAAAACCTTAACGGATTAAAATCTACTACATCTTACTTCAAGATTACGGTAAATGTTCTTAACTGCAATGAATTTTACCAATTTATTATCTGTCAAAATACTTTTAGGGACCGTTATTTTAAGTTTAACATTCTTCATTTACCAATTAAGTATAGTAATCAGAGTGTTTGAAAATTTTGTACGGTTAATATAAATAACACAATATACATTATGTACCTTATAATTCACCATAGCCGGTTCTAAAGGAAGAAGTAAATTGAGAGCAAGGCACATCGAGAAGGTAAATATTTAATCTACCAATACCGTGCCTCTTTACCAGACATCGGCGGCTCAGTGAACTTTATTTTACTGATGTTGCCATAGAATATTCTGGAAAATATAAATTACGTAATATAAATATTCAATACTTTTTTTAGAATTTAATTTCAGCTATAAGAACGAAAAAATATAATCACTGTTCGTCCAGCTAAAATAGCTTAATTCAGCAATTACTTTTCTAGTAATTTGAATAGCTTTATAAATAATACAAAGTTGCCATTTTATAACTGTATTATTATTATGGATTAGTCAATTAACCAATTGTAGTTTATTAGACATATACAATTAAATTCGTCTTAATGCATATCCTTTTGGGCTAAGAATAAAGTAAATAAAGTAAATACTGTTAACATAGAAGCGGTTTAAAATGTACAACAACATTTATGGAATAATAAAAAAAAATGGTAATAAAATAAGTATAATAAAAATACAGTAAAAATATATATATATATATATATATATATATATATATATTAATATATTATATATATATTAAATGGAAAGTCAACTATGATTATAGGATAATATTACACAGCGATGTATGTTCTGTAGTATACTAAAACTCTACAAAACTTTACGTGATTAGTAAAAAAAAAAATAATAATAAAATAATTGCCAACTACCAACACGATAATTAATGATATTTTATGGTTATTTTTTAAATTATTAATCGTGCATCAACACCACAACGAATATTGCGGTGAATTGTTAAGCTCTAATTACCCTGTTTACAACACTGAAGTAATTAAATATATTAATTAATAACTGATGCAGTTTTGTAATGACCCTAAAGAATAATTTTAGTCAACGCTTATGCAAGTATGAAAGATACATTAATAATTATAATAATATATTTAATAATTAATTTAGCCTAATTATTTTGTTGAAAAGATCTTACTGGTTAATAATCCATTAACTTATTTATGTTTGACAGTATAAATAAATTTTCTAGTTAAACTATTTATTTTAGTTTCATTCATAAATACTTTTGATTTAATAATATTCAACTAATTTATTCCAATACTAACTAACCTTCAGTCAGAAAACATAAATTTATCTATTTGATTACCTCCCTAGCAACCAATATCAACTCTTGTACTTTAGTAACACTCTCACGACACTTTAACGAATGTAATTCATTAAAGAATTTTATTATTGGTTTAATTTCAGTTGCAATTATATTTTATATGCCTCATATGTCTCATATGATATTATATGGCTCATAAAAGCTCATCTAACAATCAAATTTTAAATTAGCAAAAAAAATAAATTAGCAAAGTTTATATACCTAAGATGAAGGTATAAAAATCGACCTAGATATTTTAATTTATTTATATTATTATTATATAATATTATAATAATATTATAATACTGTAATTGTATTTATATTATTATAATTATTATATTATTTTATATATATTATAGATATTTTATGCGACTTTTCCTCGCAACAAATAAAATGTGATACGTATCTTCTTTGGAATTGAACCTATAAAAATCAATGCTTAAGGTGAAATATTATAAGTACATTAAAGATGCTTAAAGATCAGAATCTGTATTGGTTCTACCGATTTATCCATTCAAAAAAACTTTAAAATCCTATTACGGCAAAGATACAAAATACTGTGATACAAATTTTATTTAGCATTAAATTATTTAGCCTATGTATATATTTAAAAGAAAACAATTTTAACAGACGTAACAACCACGATGATATTTTACAATAAAAATTTTAAATAAAGGATAATTTTTTAGCAACAGTGAAAGTTTCAATTTTTAAAAACATAACAACAACGTATTTGTAAACAGATATAAGATAGACTTGAAGAATCATACGTCATTTAAAAGCATAGAATATTAAATATCTAAACAAAAGTAACAGTTTGTTGTTTAACATACGTGGCAATAAATGTGAGGAAGGGACGCACAATTTGTATTTCAGGATTAGTTTTGCCAACAGTGTCATTTGGAGGCTTCTGATTGACTATAAAGAAGGTTTACTAATTGAAAAAATTAGTTTTGTTTATAAAATAAAATTATAAATGCTTCAAAATCAATTTTATAATTTTTATTATGAAATTAAACTGTCATAACCTAACCAAACCAACCAAATGTGCTGATGATTAAAAATCCAATGAAGGTTTATTAATCGAAAAAATAGTTCTGTTCATGAAATAAAATTTTAAATGCCTCAAACTCAATTTTATAATTTTTTTATTATAAAATTAAACCGTCATAACCTAACCAAACTAACCAGAATTGATGATAATGAAAAATTTAATGAAGGTTTAATCGAAAAAATAGTTCTGTTCATAAAATAAAACTATAAATGGCTCAAATACAATTTTATAATGTATTAGTTACAAAATTAAACTGTCATAACCTAACCAAACCAACCAAACTTGCTGAGGAATAAAATATACAAGACAAACAAATAGTGCCATGGGTGAGATTCGAACCCGGCTCCTTCAGTTTATCAGCCCGGCACTCTATCCTCTATATCACCGAGGCCGATGAGATCAGCTAACAGACCAGCTAACAGCTACGTAGATATTCTTTTTTTAATTTCTACTCCAGTGGAATTTTTACTTAAGGAGTTAGGAGAAATTACTCAAACGATTTTTGGGGAATCAGTACAAACCCTTGTGTGTTGTAGATGTGTCGAGTTTTGAGCCTGTCCCTCCCGCACCGAAGTCCGTGAGGGTATCGAAACGTGAGGGTTTACTTGGAGGAAGGCTTGCAGTATTATAACTCCACAGCAAAATTCAACTCCCAAACTACGTTCAGAAATAATTTTACGTAGTTCGTTCCATACAATATCACACTACTTTTGAATTGCAAGTAATTGAGTTTGTTTTTTTTACAAAAAGTAGAATCAAACTTTCTTCTAAAGTAGATCAAAAGAACACAGGCAATTTACTCTTCTGGATCATCATCCCACCGTGAAGCGTGGGTAAAGTAAGTTTCAGTATTGTAAACTAAACCATTTGTGTGAAATCTTACGTTAACACACTAAAATGCTAAAATTATTCCTCAACTTGCCGAGTTTTATTTCACCTTGTGTAATACTTTACTTACTGTTATATTTATTCTTCGCTGGTAGCTTAATCATTCTTCAAACTGAAATTTACTGTAGTATTCACTTTGCCAATCATATTTTTCTACATTGAATTTTAGATATTCTTTATAAATAAATAGCTATATCTTTGAATTTTATCATTATGATAAATCTTTAACACAAATATAATAATATCATAGTTACTAATTTAATAATTAAATATAATTTATTAAACTTATTTAAACTTTATTAAGCTTATTAACTTATTAAACTTTATTATCACTTGCTCTCAGTTAGTCCTACTAAATTGTAAATTCTATGCATTCAAATTTTGTTTTATTTGAACTCAGAAGTAATTCTCTAGGATAAATAATCTTAAGCAATTCATCTCAGGGATTTCCGCAGTACAAGATGCTGTTCAGATTGTATTAAACGAGGACTCGCCCACCAGAGGATAATGGCCTCTCCACCTCATTAAGTTGATTGTAAGATACTAACCTTAACCTTAACAATGTATTGCGCAGACTGTTTAAAATCTCGTTAAAAGATCACACTCCTATATTGTTTTACTACATAATTACGAGTTTACTTCAGTAAAAATTTAATTCAAATCAAAATGTGTGCTATATTCTTCTTAGATTTTACAATAACCAAACAATATAACAATGAAGAAATTTTAATCTGGCAATTCGTCTGCTCGTTTAACGTACTTTTAATGTATATTTCATAAACTATATGATTATTTGGTATACGTTTAACTGCTACTTTCTTTTTAGCAAATGCTTAGACTAAATGCTAAATGCTAAATGCTTTTAGTAAATGCATACCATAAATTATTATAATTTATTTTTCTTTTACCAAACAATTATTAGAACTGTTTTCATTTTACTGTAAAGTAAAGTTTCGGTGAGCAGATCAAACGAACCGTTGACAAAACCGCTACCGGAGTCGTGGCCTACGTAGACTTACGCCAATCGTCGGCAGTCCAATCTGTGCTCTTGTACGGTACCGAGGCCTGGGCCCATGTCCCGGATAGAGGCGTCTTCTGTGACCGGTTTTACTACGTTTAGCGTCAAGGAGCCTTACGAGTTGCTTCTACCTACCGCCACACGGTCTCCGAGCCTGCAGAGTCATGGTGATTGTTGGTGCCATCTCCATCTTCCTTCTCACGAAGGAGTGACAGGCAATCTACCGCAGAAGCTCTGAAGTAGGCTAGAGAAAAACGCGGCCGTAGTTACAACCACTGGCAGCGCGAATGGGATGCTGAGTCTAGGGGACGTTGGACCGCCAGGCTAATTACATGGGTGGAACGAGAGCATATAGTGAGGTCGGGTACTTCGTGAAGTTATTGTCGGGTTACGGGTACTTCCAGGCCTTTTTGCATATAATGGGGACGGCCGCCAGCTCGGACTGTCTATACTGTCCTGGCATTGCATACACGGCGGAGCACACCTTCTTCTTTTGCGACAGATGGTGGCATATCCATCAAGCCTCCTTGATCACTGAGATCTCCGTCGAAATCCCTCTGGATAATACCTTTGGAGCTGTACTACAGGAAAATGGCACTTTGAACTGTGTCAAGCAGAGAGGTGTGGAACTGTGTTCACTGTTCATCGAAGCCATACTTCGGGCTAAGAAGGTCGATCTAGATCGGCTTTAGCCTCCGGAAGAAAAAAAGTCCTAATGGCATGGTTAAAAAGGCCTAGCCCGAAGGAATATGTTAAACAGTTGCAGGTGACCTAAGAGATGATAGTTTTTTTTTATACGGTAGTCCAGGGACATTGATCCCGCGGGAGTGTGGTTCTACTGAGAGGACATTGAGCCTCATAGTGTGCGTTAGTGCATTATAATCTCCTTACTATAAATGAACTGAAGTAACAGAATTTAAATGTAGTAGCACTACTTCATTTTAGCGAATTTCCCATTATAGGGAATAAGCTATTGCCGTAGGTCTCATGGTAAGACCTGGACCTGGGACCGATTTACTTTTTCGTTTTGACTTCTTCAGAGGCCAAAAACACAATCCGTTCAAATTCATATAAATGTGTCCGTTAGCACGATAACTCGAACAAAAATTATCCAATTTTGATAAAATTTGGTATAAACGTGTAAATCTACGTTTTTTTCGAACGAGTTCGCGAACCAGCATGATCGGATCATGGGAACGGGGGTTTATGAGGGGTTTTATGGGGTAAAAAATGGGCTTCTCCCATTTTCCCCCCTTAAGAACATACAGTTTTGTAATTTCTATTTCAACCATTTTGTAGAGCTTAAAAACGAAATATGTCAGTATATTGAAGCTTTATTGTATGCCTAATGGTTACGGAGAAAATGAAAAAAGTGCAAATTTAAAATCAACATGTTATTCTTATGGAAAAAATTAAAACTGTTCAAACTGATCAAATTTGGCAAATTTATTTATTTCATGCTATACTATTGATGTTTGGTCAAAAAACACTGTTTACCTTCCCCGTAGCAGCAAACCTAAGCACTCGTTAAATCTAATGTTATTTAAATTGGGAATAAATATGTCTTATTTATGGAAATATTTGAGTAAATATGTAATCAGACAAGTTGAAATTCGCTTAATCTGCAGGCTTGCTGCGGCGGGGGTATTTTGATATTATGAAATGAAGTAAATACAGTAGATAGAATTCGTGCACAAAAAAAACAAATATTTACAAAACTATGTGTAACTAAATGAATCCATCTTTAACAAAAGTAACGGAACTATGTAACGGAAACCAAATAAATTATTTGATGTATTAAAATGTAGTACAAACTATGTATTATGAACATAAACTAATGCGACTACATAACTGGCTATAAGGACAAAGTGGCTATAAGAACGATACTTGTGTAAACAATGTGTGGATTTCATTAACACAACCGTTGTTACTGTTTGTTGTTAATTTGATTGTTATTCTTGATTAAGTGGTGTTTTTTTGTCTTATTTTATACTAACACGAACTATTGAAAAAGTGATTATTAACTTGTTCTGTAAATTTAATATTATTTTTATTCTTTACCATATTTTCACAATACTATACATTTTAAGTTAACATAAAGATGATTGTTCTACAAACGAAATTGAGTAGGTCTATCATAAGCAAGTATAATATACAAGTGGCATGAAAGGTTTTATTACACAATAACAACAAGTTTTTGGTTGTTTTGATCGTTTATGTGAGTAGTTAAAAGTAAAATGCTAAACATTTATCTCTCAGTGCTACACATCTTGAATTTTATTCCATACTCTGTAAAATTAATTAAATAAACTAACCTACAATTATACTATAAATAATTTGCATAAAGTATTAAATAATTTTATGTTAGGGAATTTACATACACATTTAAAACTTGTTTTTCATAAATAGCGTTTTTATAATTTGGAGAAAAGAATTCCTTCATGTAAAGTCACACCTTGTCCTAGTGACCAAATATACTTTACAGTTTAATATAAAACGTAAAATATACAGTGAAATGAAAAATTCTTCTTGCATACCATTCATGTAGCGGTGAAGTGCGCTTTGCATGCAGATTAGTCAGAGATATTGAGTTTTAGGACTCGTTTATATATTTTGCACAAAAATTATATTTCGTGTGTTTGTAAAACATTAAATATGGCATATTTCTCAAATAAAATCTAAATAAAAGTCACGTATTTGTTTAGTCAAATCTCATTGATCAGTCGTGTTTAAGAATTTTACCAATTTGTTTGTATCAATGAAACAATATTTAATTATATTTCTTAACATCGTTAAACATTCAAGAATTGATATGTAATATTTTGAAATAAGTTTTTAGCTTTTCTTGTATAATCCAAATTTGTCAAGTTATTTTTAAAAACAGATTATAGTATACATTTCGGTTTAAGTGGTATGAGTCCTTAAAAACGGGGCTGCACTTTCAAATATGCAATACAACAATTTTAAGACCGTTATTTAAAAAAAAAACTAAATATAACTAGCAGAAGTATTATTATTGTTGTCTATTGTTATTGTTATTTAAATTCATCACAGGGGTATTTTGTCACAGAAGGTATGCAATAAGCAAAACTATACTTGTATGAAATATTGTCATCCTTTGTATGTTTCTGCCATTAAGAATACAAATAAGTCATTATTTTTGTACGGCTGTGTAATGTACAAAGTCAAACAAAACTGCTGTTTTATTTTTCCATTGAATAAAGTTTGAATATTTGTTACATCGATCTCGGAATTGGCACGTATAAACACGTTTATACTTACGGTGTAGCTGAGTTCTGTGTCAAAAATAATTTCTAGACCTGTGTTATAGCCAGGAAAAATCTATTTTCACCATAATATGATTAAAGACTTTTGAAAATATAATATGGGCCTAATGGGACGCCATTCCGGCATTCTTTTTATTTATTTACTTGTAAATACTTACAATTCTGTAGTGTACTTTAGATAAAGAGAAAGAAAACGACTTTGCTTCTATTCATTCATAGAGTAAATTATATTTTGCATAATAGTTTTTACATTATATTTCTAAACTTTCCAGGACATTATAATCCAAAACTAACTTATTCTAATATCATCCTCAGCTTTAATTGATGTTGATTTTTATTACTTCTGCTAACAAAACACGCAATATATTCTATTTTTTTACATTTCTAAAACAAATATTTTAATAATTATTATCACTTAATTACTTTTTTCGTTGGTTGTCTTCTGATTCAGAAATTCTGTCGGTCTGTCACTTTCAGATGTTTGAAGCAATGTAAAATGGAGTGGAATAGCTATAATCTCTTGCAAAATCGATAAAAAACTAGAGATAGTTTACAAAATTTGTTGATGACGTAAACAAGCGAATGCAAGTTTTGCAGGAGTATAATGAGAGCACAAAAGAAAAACAGGAAAATTTAACTAAGAAACATGCGCTTTTGGATATCCAACATTCACGAATAATGAAACTACAATTCTATGTGTACCTATGAATAGTACATTCCATCAATGTTTGTGTCAATCACCAGAGTCCCAAATATTGCATTCGTTAGGTGCAAAATGTTTTGCGCTCACAGGCTGCGTACCCTAGCTCTCCATACATAATTGTCAAATTCATTACACAGGCTGCCAAGGCCCTGTGGCTGTTCAGTGCCCACTGCTCGAACGATAAATATACAGATGGAAACCTTTTGTCAGGATGAGACAGACAAGGTGGCACTTCCATCTCACACGATCACTGAAACGTCGTAGTCATCTTCTGTGACGTATTTACCTGATACAATGACGTAAAATAAGGGAAAAAATCAAGCTTAGTGGTGGAGTGAGCTTGTCCCGTACCCATACAAAATTTACGTATAGTTCACCTAATATTTTCGTTCTCAAACACGTAAGTACAATTTTCGGGTTTCCCGGTCAGCTGAATAGCCTTGTATGTAGCCTGGATTAGCTCTATTTTCTGAGATTTGGCTATTCAAATGTTTTTTTTTTTTTATATATATTTCCTTTTGCCTTTTTCACGGTGTATCAGATCTGCAAAATGCCTTAACCTCATAAAGTCATCCAAATACGTATATATATTTCCATACAAAAATTACATTCTACAGTCATACTTCTCCCAAATTTGGGTAACAATACACATAGTTGAATTCACACCCCAATAGGTAAAAAAACAAGGAGTTAATTTTAGTAAATAGGCAAATAAAACCACTGGACTTTTTGAATATTAAATTAAAAATGTACAAAACCGGATTTTATCATATTTTTGAGAATTTTATGGCTTACATCTCAAATCTAAATCCAATTTAAAAATCCGCATACTCAGACACGTGTTTTGATGTATAATTTGTGGGGGTAAGTCGTAAAACAAAAAAGCCTTATCGGGAACACACTTCGTATGTTGCGTATTTAATATACAGTATAGACTACGAAAAACAACAGTTAGATTTTGAGAAAAGTTTGTAGATTTTTGATGGTTCTAGCCTGGACGCAGTTGTCCTTGATAATTTCTCCTTAACAAAAGGGTTTTAATAAATGGTCTTGGATTATGAAATAGCTGATCTTAGTCAGTTACTAAGCAAGGCATCACACTTTATTCTACACTTAGCCTTTATAAAACTCGGGTTAAAATAAGCACCTAGGAGGTATCCCCATTTTCAACTTGTAATAACAGAAATTTGTGTCAGTAAAAGTTTTTGGAGTTATTACCACAAGCATTAGGCAGACTCATTCTGTGACTGTTAACCACAGTTTTCACAGTTGTCTTTTAACTTTTTTACCTATAAATATTTGTAAGCTAGTACTAATTTAAGTTACACTATTCTAAATAGGTTTATATTCTAAAGATGAGTTTTTCCATATTACAAAATCTAAACTAATTACAGTTTAAGTAAAACTACATTGCATATTACTATCCTAAATGCTACACCTAGCGAGCAACAGACAGCGCTAACGTAGGCCTACCAATTATCAATTAATCAACCTTACTTGATATGAATTGATGACATCAGTATCTCTAGCAGGAGAACACATATGGATGTTACCATATGTTACTATGGGGGGGGGGGTCTTGTTATGGATATCATGTTTACTACTATCTGTTTACCTTTGATTTTAGACCAATAATTATTTGAAATTAAATTGCAAGGTGTAAATCTACTTCCTGATAAAGCGACTACAAATTCTTAAAATCCACTCTCTTACTAAGAGGACTTTTTCAGGTATTTTTTCTTACAGATATATTTTAAGAGTATAAAAATTATGCTTATAAGACAGAACAATGAAAAAAATTAAATATCAATTTAACTCATGCATAAGATTATTTTTATTCTCCAGCTCATTACAATTTTAGTTACAGCACCCATTGATAAGCGGTTTTTAGTGCAATGTTTTACACTGAAATGATTAAATAACCAAATAGTCTGCAACTTAAAATGTTATTCTATTTTGTGCGTATGAAATCAGATAAAACACTCAACGTTGGAAACTATCGTAGGGCATACTGTGCACAAGTTTGTAAGATTAAAACAAATAAAATTTTGTTATAGTTTGACATATTTTATGAAATTAGTTATACTCTCCGCCCCTCCCCACAGTCAACTTGCAAACTAAGGGAATTTAAATTTGTCTAATTAACTTTAATTATAATATTTACATAAACAATTCATACTTATTCCCCATTGAAATGAGGTCATATTTAATGAATACTTAACTAGCTGCTACAGAAAATGGTAAATTATTTAATTAATAATTTTTGATATTGATATTAGTAAAGTATGAAATAAAAATGGTTTAGCGAATTTGATCGAAATATATCCATAAACAAAGAACTTACGGCAGTTTTATCTCTTTCTCAAAATAACAAAGGAGTTTAAATGTAAATCTTTTTACAATTAATTGCATTACAGTGATTCAACATACAAAGTTGTTCGTTTGTTTAAGTAAGCTCTAAGCAATGGTTGTAATGAATTTCGGGTCAAAAAGTCTAATTAACCAAATGATCCAGTGTTGTTGGTTCGCGAAATCATTCAAATGTATCCATCTCTACAAATGCATGTAAAATTTATTTGAAATAGGACAAAAATCACTTGAATCATGGAAACATACATACACACACACACACCCCCCCCCCACACACACATCAGAGGTAAAAAACCTGGTTCCTTCAAATTTTTATACATGTAAAACCCTTTATAAAAGTAAATCGGTCCCGGCCCTATTTATATTCGTGCCGCCTACGGTGATAGCTTCCTACGGAAATTCGCTAAATGAAAGAAGTACTTATGTTTTATACATTCTTCATTAAAATCCAGTAGAGCAATATTATTTGTTGTTTTATTAATGCGATAGATATTTATGTACTTATTACGATATGAAACTTAGCTCTTTGGCCTTGGGCAATGTTTTATTATTGTTTTTAACGCTATCCTAAAACATTTTCTTACAAAGGAAAATAGCGTGTTTTACAATCGGTAAATTAATTGTAAAATGGTATTCACAACGCACTTAATCTTGAATGAATATACATTATATTAGAACACAGATTGTCTAGTCGATAAGTTGATTGGCGAAACAATCCACAACCGTGACAGCAGAACAGCTTTGTTGATAAACTTAATTACATCTAATGGCTGACATAGTGTTTCATGTGATTCTCTTCTCTGTAGTTGTATTTTCCGTTTGTGTTTGATTAGCTACATCAACAATGAAACTAGATGTACTGAAGGGATTATTTATAAATAACGATTGTGTACTTTAATAAATATGAACATTGTTTTCATGAACAATTTAAACTGGCTAAGAATGTAAGCATTTTCCTTTACACCTCAAAAAAGGAATATTTGAAATACATTTGCTGTGTGGATTATTATCTGGGATCAGTGGTCATTTTCTGGCGCTGATTTTACTGGAGAAAATATCTTCGTTTAGTAATGATGCTGTCGTACACATCGATACAAAATTTTCTGTATCCACCCTATAATCAAATTAATTGTATATTTCACAGAAATAAATTTCGCTTAATTTAAATATAGAAGAATTTAAACCAAACATTTCTCAATTCAAAACCAGGGTTGTAATTATTTGGGTAGCGCAATACTTATACTTATAAGAAATATATTCAGCTATTCATTTTTATAAGCATACCTTTATGAAAATTTGCTTAGGAGCTAGTGAACGTGGGTCTACAACGGGTTAAATATTTTTTGGAATTGAATGAACTTAAATGGTGTGAATTTTCCATTCATCTCGCAATTTACAACCTCGGTTTCGTCTAAGTTGTACATTATTTCAACTGTTATTAAAATGAATCACTGTAATTCCCTGATGATGGAATTAACTACCAAACATCGGAATATTTTTACGTATAAAGGAGGGGATTTCTTCCGAAAATGCATGTTTATGGCAGTAGATAAGTACCTAGTGAAACACTAAACTAAGTGTGGACCATTTCTACGCTCGGGAATCAAGTGTTCGCTAAAGGTGTTTTTTTAATACAAAATAGCTGGTTTAAATTGTTTTTGTTTTATACGCATTAGAATTTCTTAACACTTTTTAGATCAACGGATCACTGGTCCTGTTGCTATCAAACGCCAAACTTTCGCTAGATATTATTATATATTATTAGCCTTAACTTCATGGGTACTGAAACCTTAACAGATATTTGGCCTCATCAGAAATTTGCCTTAAATCTCTTCTATCACCTGCCTCTACTAATGTAGACCTAAGTCTGGATATGTCTTTTGTTAGGCCTACTTAACCTTTCTTTTGTCTGCCCATACTAGCCTTTGCATTTGGCCATACCACCATACCTGGATGTTTATATATTTTTCCTTAGGTCTCTGATTTTCCCTAACCTTCGTTATCTTAAACAGATTCAAAAGTTTTTTCAGCATTCTTTTCATGAACAACGTGTTTTTTTTTCGAATTCTCTAATCAGTAGCGTTTTGACTGTCATTTTGACACAACAAGATATTCTAGAGACAAATATTGCACGGTTTAGAAAATAAATTTTAATTTTTAACATACATTTTTGTATACCAACATACGGACAGACATCTTGGAGAAAAACTAACTATCTACATCCAAACCACTTGTAATGTGTCCCATCTAACTATAGTTTGCCGAAAAAAAAAACACTTTCCTAGTATTAGTTTGAACATCAAATCATAAATTTACACAAACTTATGATTGGACAAGAATTGATAACCTACATGAGGTATATATAGTTCAAAATTACACATTTTCATAAAAAAATGAATTATCAGCGGTGGGAAACCGTGTAGGGACATTAAGTATCGTCATAAAACAATTACCAAACGATAGATATTTTGTAAGCAACTCAAAAAGTAAAAACATTAATGACAGTTTGCAGAAAGAAACCCAGCTTTTTGTTAACGTAAATATTATATTGCACTAAAA
Organism: Macrosteles quadrilineatus; assembly: GCF_028750875.1. Classification (NCBI taxonomy): domain Eukaryota; kingdom Metazoa; phylum Arthropoda; class Insecta; order Hemiptera; family Cicadellidae; genus Macrosteles; species Macrosteles quadrilineatus. Next base: position 14,979,756 of record NW_026542594.1, read on the forward strand.
CAAATTCAAATTGATAGCGTCGGCTGATCAAAATTAATCTTATATTAAACTTAAAGAGTTAAAATTAAATTTACAAAATCACATTTAAAATTTTGACTTTGACATATCATTTATATGTAGTATATTTATAAACCTTGAGCAATTGAAAAATTTGTTTACAATATATTTTTTTACTATATTCAACTTTACTGACACATTATTTGAGAACATTTTTAATCTGACACATTGGTTTTATATGGACTGATTCAGCGTTGATATTTACAGAACTGATTAATATCGTCAAATTCTAATACAAAATATTAGTTTCTATCACTAAAACTATTACAAAACGAATACTATGTGCAATTTATATTTATTAAAATTAAAAATACAAATAATTGAAAACATCAACTTCACAGACAACATTTAGTCTGTGTCAACGTTCTTTCATACGTGACCATTCGTCCATGTCCACAGCTATTAGACTGACTTCCGTCTCCGAACACGAAGACGTAATTGTATATGTGCGTGTGGATAATGTCTACATTGGAGTAATTTATCTTTTATCTGAATGTCACAGAATGCCTCATTTATTAAATCATTCCTGCAACATTTATTTGTGTGTGTGTGTGTGTCTTTACGCTAGTGGCATTTTTACGTTTTGAAAGGGAACGGCCCAAGCCCTAGTATTTTTACAATCTAACGTTGACCTTTTTGTTAGATAGCATCATTAATTCATAGCCCAATGACAAATGACATCTGGGTCTGGAAAATTAAAATCTAGACACTAGTGGTGTCTACCGATATTTATTACAATGTACTTATAAAAGTGATAACAACTATGTCTTCATTCAACCAACGTCGTGTGATCACAATGATTGCATAATAAATATTTATATTTAGCTTATTAAATTAATTCAAACGGACCAAAGCTCGGTCTCCCGGTACTAATGTAATTTATTCTCTCTGTCCCAATTATGAAATTTTACATAAATCTCTTCTAAGTCAAAATTTTTGTAAAAACTAGAATATTTTCCATACTTATATCACTACTTAATGAGATTTTAATTTATAATAATCCTTCGAAACGTTTACCAATTATTCATTATTTTTATAAACTGAGTCGGTTTATTTTACATTTTAATAAACATATTAAAACTAAACTTATCCATAAATTTTCATGACAGACTCAGTAGTTATTTTAAACGGAATAGAACGTGTGGTTTGGGAACCTTAATTAGGTTTTGATACGTTGAGCCACCTTACTCCAAAGATTTGCCCGCAAAGAGGAGCTGTGCGTGTTGAGACAAGATGGTGTATCGTGTGTCTACGAGATGAGGTCTTTTGTCCAAATGTATTTGAGTTTTAATTACTAGCTGATCATACTGTTCTTCAAGTGTATTAACCACAAATATACCTCGCATTTATCGTGTTCTTGAACTCAAGCTTCTATATGGAAACACATGAAACACAATAGTTATTCGAAGACAATTTTATCTTTCTATAACTGTGTATACAAATTAATTCGAAAATATGATATAAAATTATTTATAGTATTATTTTTACTGTTAAGACTATTTTAAATCCGGGTTTTACAGATAACACGATATGATACTTGTATATCCTATTTGTCTATAAATTTGGTTCTGTGAATTCAGGAGACCCTATAATACTCTCTTTTGAGGTTTACTCTAGGCTACTACCAGAATTAGAGGGATTAGTTAGAGAGTTGGTGTAGTAGTAGATCTCAGGGCTTCGGTTCCCAAAGTCCCGGGGTAAAATACTCCCAATTAACAATATATTTTATTTATATATTCAGCCCATAATTCCGTAAATCTATCCTGATATAAGGTAGGAAGAAAATCTATTATACCATAAGTGCCTTTAAATGTATAAAAGTTATATTTGCATTCGTATAGAACAAGTTCATTAATATGTATTTTCAATTAAAGGCTATTTAAATAAGATGCCAGAAAGTTTGTAGATACAACTCGTTTCAGTTAGAGCTGGTGGTTAACGAGGAATCGCGTTTAATAAGATCACCCTAATTGCCGTCTTGGCAGATGATGGCGTGGGGGAGGGGTAATTTTCCTATTCATTGATTTAAAGGGAAATGCGTAATCATATTAGCATCTTGTAAGATCGAAAGTAGTTCCCAAATCTCTAATATTCTACAGACGAACACAATACAGTAAGAATAATCAGCTCTGATCTAGAGTGATCATGAAGTTTCAATGGCTTACATGCTAAAAGTGTGTAGGGCTAAACACTAGTAGTGTGTTTGGCAAAATTTTCAAAACGAATTTTATGACTAGGTAGTTATGGTCGGATAATTTTTTTTCTTTCTGTTTCCCCACTTCTCATATATGATTCTATTTATTTTTTTACCAGATCAGAATTTTTTTAACTATTGTGTTTAATTGTAAATATAAAAAGTTATAGTAAAAAAGAAATAAATAAACTATTCTTAATTGACAGAACCCTCTCAATACTAAATCAGTCAAGTACCAGATTGTGGACTCAAACCCTCACGTCATGGATTGGCGAAGGCTAAAGACTCCGAAGTCCCATTTTATGATAACTGAATTAACGCGTCACCGTCGTGGTTTGGCGATTTTTAAAGGCACAGAAGTCCCACACTCTGACCATGGTCTTGAGGCCTCACCAAGACACACAAGACTCTTGCTCTGGCTACTGAACCTCTGCGTCTCAGTGAAGCACAATAAATAACTGTTTTACTATAGTTAGAGTACCACAGTGATTATTATTATTTAATTATTTAGATGTTGTTTGCTCATAAAAATTGCAATAAAATTAATTAATACTTAAAACTATAACCAAATCACTGATCCCATAAGCAAGAGTAGAACATTTATAAAGTTACTAGCAGAGTACCCGTCCTTCGTCTAGGGTTGCCATATAAGTGTAAAATGTTTATTGCAGTTATACTCTAACTTAACGTTTACAATGAGGGAGGACAGTTTGATAAAATTAGCTTCTTTAAGTTTATGGTATACCATAGTATTACCCATCTACCATAGCCATAATGTTCTACCACTTCACCCAAACAATAGAGAAAAATAAATTAATAAAAATTCGCAAAATATCACAAATTATTCATGCAATTAAAATCATAAACATAACTGTAAACAATCCTTCTTTGACAGTTCTCATTCCCTATCACAGTTTGTTGTTTCTGCTTAAAAATTTCAAATTAGCTGTTTTCATAAATGCGAAAAAATAATAGTGCTGCGCCCTGAATCTTAAACTTTTTAATACTTTTGCATATCATAGAATCAACTTTTTTAGTTAAAACAGCTGACTAAATTCTTTAATTCCCTTTAATTATGAATACTTATAAGGTTAACATGGGAAACTACAGAGCTACTTGGGCAGAGCCGGAAAGGATTTTTGAGAGAAGAATATGCCTATATGTTAATCAGGAATATGAGCTATCATCACACCAAATTTCAGCCCAATCCACCCGGTAGTTAATGCGGGATTGGACTTCAAACAAACAAACAAACACACAAACTTTCACATTTATAATATTAGTGAGATTAAGAAGTTCTTGACTGTATTTCCCTGCAAATTTAAAGTTTAAATTTGTAAAATTCACATGATATCAAAATGTAATCCTTCTAGAATCTATATATTAATTTGAACCTGTCTTTCTTTGTGACAGCTATTTTGAGAGAACGGCTGGGCGTAGAAACTCGGTAGAGGTGTCCAAAGAAAAGTCCCGGTCTGTAGATGACCCATCAAAAGAGAAACATGGAGAATTCCCTCGGGGCTCTGCCCCAGTGGCCTTTAAATTCCCATTCCATGTTATTCTTATGGAGGAAAACGAGGGTTTTGTCACAGCTTATTTGAGAGAACGGCTGGGCGTAGAAACTTGGTAGGGGTGTCTAAAGAAAGGTATTGGTCTGTAGGTGAGCCCTCAAAAGAGAAACGATGTAAATTTCCTTGGGGCTCTGCCCCAGAGGCTTTTAAAGTTCACTCTGCAATTTTGTTTACATTTCGACCATATGGATAATTTTACACTACTTTTAATGAACCAGCTGTTAATATTAAAATTGTATTCAAAGTTTTACTGAAACTGTCAAAATTAAATGTTTACATTATTATTTATGATTTTAAATGGATTCTCCACTGCATGGCAAGTTTTTTTATAGTTTCAACAAAATGATGAATTTATGATACGTTTTAAATGTTTTGTTCAAAAATCTATGCTTTATTGCTCTTAGAAAATTTTAAATTATGAAATAAGTGTGATTTATAAATTTCAAAGGAACATATAACTATTCCTTATCGGGTTAGCTTATACATATTGTAAGGTTGGCACTTGCCTTTTTTCCTACTTTCAATCACCATTTATTTTTAAATTCAAGAAAGAACACCTGAGATTCATTTATTGGTATAACAGTTTTTGATAATCGGGTTGAAAATTGTGTCATAGATTAGTACGTTGAGGATGAGAGCTGTGTTCAAGTTTTGGAATAGACTAACGGAGTCTATGGTTTTGGTCAAGTAGGTGAACTAATGTCAATTCAGGTATTTAAAAAAATGTGTACACAGTTTTTACTTTGATGTACACATCTAGCTAGGTCGAACAACGCATCTAAACCTCACTACATACAAAACATTCGGAAACACAACAGTGCCATCACATCTCATCGCATTTGCATAATTTGTTACCAAGTCTGGACTAGGTTATGGATTTGGTTCCGCAAATGTTCAAGATTTGTGGTCAAATTTCCTACAATTATGGTTAATTCCATCCACGAAATACATGCACAGCTTTGTGTGATCGATATGGCCATTGCAAAACTACCCCATAAGTTAATCAATTATTTTAGTAATATTGACTCTTTCCGTCAGATGACAGACCAATTATATGAACTCCTTTTCCCATATAGTGAAAGAGGCCTTAACATGAACAAAATGCATGAACAAGAAACAATTAATTGTAAGACTCCTGAAAAGCCTTTTGGGCAACCTAAAGCCGATGAAAGGACAGAAAATATTGAATTCATCAACCACGTTTTTTAAGGTACACTATCGTCTTACTCATAATTATGTTATGTTTATCCTCCCTAAGATTTTAATAACTTCACTCTATCCATCACAGTTAGCTGAATTTACCTAAAACCTCAAGAGTAGCCGTCGATTTCGACGGGATTCACCTAGTTCCGATAAACTCTCGATCTGTCAAGTACAGTCGCGTAGGGTAAAGGGCGTAAATTGGATTGTTACTGGAGTTATACTTGTCACTACTTTTGATTTCGGTAACGTGAATATGTTAATCATATCATTTGATATTGAATTTAAAATATTAAGACCACTTTAAAGTGGAAATTATAACTTTTAGTCTAGGCAATTAAAATCTTTCCATGTAAAATTTTAGATGGGTGAAAGATTTTCTGTCCTCAAAATAATTGAAAAAAAAACACACTTAAGCTCCCGCAACCTCCGTTCCCCCGCAAAAACCATTATAATTGCATGTGCAGAGACCTCTTTGTGCAATTGTTGTTTATGTCGGGGTGTATTTTATTTTTGCACACAGGCAGCACAAAACTTAGACAGGCATTCGAATTCGAGTAATTTACCTGCGTCAAAGGTAGTTGACAACCCTATTCAACGAGGTAGGGTCTCACTTCTGCAATGAACAATTCCAAGTAAGGCCTTCGTGTATTTTTACTCCTTGTACAAGGCAGTACCAAATTCATAACGGGATAAAATAATATACCCTGCTTTCAACCCGTTGGCAATGGATCTTATAGCACCTAGGGTTTACCTCATAAGTGTTTCTAATTGTACTGGATCTTATCGTATATGATACAAGCTTACAAACATAGCACGTCAATATTAGCCTATGTGCCAAACCACATTTGAAATCTTCATCAATATTTATAGTCGGGTAAATATAGGATATGACCTTAAAAAAATTGCAAGAAAACGTTTTATGGTTTTATTTTGTAGAGTTGGGTTTGCAGAATGACATACTAAAAGTTGCCAAAAATCGGTGCACGAGAAAACCACTAAAATCACAATTTAAAATGGCGGCTTTTTTCAACATTGGACAAATTAAAAAAACATATTTCACATGTATTTGTTATGCACATTTTTCGAGATATTGACTTGGGACCACCGCCTGTATTTATTGAGTGGTTAGTACTTCATTTTGATAGGGAACATGTTTTTGGCCGCCATCTTGGATCCGCCATATTGGACATAGATAATTTTTTTTCAATGTAATGATAGTGTTGTGACACATCATTACCAACTACATTTTTACACTGATTTCAATGCCGAAATCCGTTTTTAAATATCTTTATTCATTTAGAAGATATATACAAAAGAAAACTCTGCACCATACATTTCTTATGGACGTTTCGTAGTTTGATATTTTTTTAAAATTATTTTTCTTATATCTCCAGTTCTTATTAACGCTTGTAGTTCGTTCTAGGCTTAAAATATTCAGTAATGTAAGGGCTTTCATTTGAGCTCTTGATCATTAAAATCAGACGAGTTAAAGACCAGCTACAAACCTCAGAACAATATTAAATTTAACTTTTTATAAATATATTTTTATTAAAAGATTTATAACTCGGGTTGTTAATACGTCACCGAGTTATTTCTGGTCTCAAATTACTCAGTAAATGTTTGGCTTTAATTTTATTGATCATTAAACAAAATCTGACAATTTTAAAATGAGCCATGGACCATAATTTAACATTAAAATGTATTTATATTGAAATTTGTCTTTAGTTAAAGACGTATATTCCTAATTCTAAATAACTCCCAAAACTCTTTATAGTCTTAAATAATTCGCCAAAATATTGACTTTTATTTTAGCTATGGATTACTTTCCAGGAGTTATTAGGGTTTGGGATATATGTCCTTAACTAAAGACAAATTTCAAAATAAATACATTTTAATGTTAAATTATGGTCCATGGCTCATTTTAAAATTGTCAGATTTTGTTTAGTGATTAATAAAATCAAAGCTAAACATTCACTGAGTAATTTGAGACAAGAAAGAACTTGGTGACGTATTAACAACCCGAGTTATAAATATTTTAATAAAAATATATTTCTAAAAAGTTAAATTTAATATTATTCTGAGGTTCGTAGCAGGTCTTTAACTCGTCTGATTTTAATGATCAAGAGCTCAAATGAAAGCCCTTACATTACTGAATATTTTAAGCCTAGAACGAACTACAAGCGTTAATAAGAACTGGAGATATAAGAAAAATAATTTTAAAAAAAATATCAAACTACGAAACGTCCATAAGAAATGTATGGTGCAGAGTTTTCTTTTGTATATATCTTCTAAATGAATAAAGATATTTAAAAACGGATTTCGGCATTGAAATCAGTGTAAAAATGTAGTTGGTAATGATGTGTCACAACACTATCATTACATTGAAAAAAAATTATCTATGTCCAATATGGCGGATCCAAGATGGCGGCCAAAAACATGTTCCCTATCAAAATGAAGTACTAACCACTCAATAAATACAGGCGGTGGTCCCAAGTCAATATCTCGAAAAATGTGCATAGCAAATGCATGTGAAATATGTTTTTTTAATTTGTCCAATGTTGAAAAAAGCCGCCATTTTAAATTGTGATTTTAGTGGTTTTCTCGTGCACCGATTTTTGGCAACTTTTAGTATGTCATTCTGCAAACCCAACTCTACAAAATAAAACCATAAAACGTTTTCTTGCAATTTTTTTAACGGTCCCTATGTAAGTTTGTTTAGTTTGCCTGGACTATTAGTGCAAAACTGTTTGTTTGTTCCCACTGCTTTGATTTAGAGTTAAATTGCAGGGCTAGAGATTTACATATATGCATTTCTCTAGCCCTGGTTAAATTGTATGAACTTATAAATTATGTTTAGTTTAAAAATAAAATTTAGATTTTAGTTACAGCCTTTTGGCAGGCTTGCGTTATTAATGTTCTTTGAAAAATAAATGGTTAGAAGTATTATGCCTAGAACTAGGAGCATTTGCAGGAGCATTTACATTAGCATTACAAGTAGGAGCATTTCTTGTATGTCGATTGCGTTTTACTCTCTATGTCTACTCTATGTCTTTAATGTCTTGAATAAAATCTTCTAACTCTAGCCATTCTCGTCTTTAAAGTAATTTTCAATCTTGAAAATGGGAAAATAATTATACACTTTTCAAAACAATAAACCAATGTGTATGGAGTTATTCAATTGTTTAAGTGTTACGATAAAGTACTTATATAGATATGTAATACTTGTAATAATAAACGTCTAACGGATAAAAGTGTGAACATAAATTAAATTTGTAATGGGGCAACTCTATATTTATATCACCCTAAAGAGTCGAGAAGCAAGAAGTAAATTGAGAGCAAGGCACATCGAGAAGGTAAATATTTAATCTACCAATATCGTACCTCTTTACCAGACATCGGCGGCTCTTGAAATTGTATTTCACTGATGCCGCCGCATATCGTAGGATATTTGCTTAGCAAGAAAAAAAACTAATGTATCGTAGCACATTTGTGTTAACAACAATTGTTATGTAGTTGATGAGCTGTTCTGTTAAGTATGCCTATCAATATGTAATATCTTTGACTGTTAAAACCACAACTAGACATTCCATCCCCATGTTAAAGTTGTAGCCTGGTTTTTAATCAAATTTGTCTTATTAGTTGTTGTGAGCCACCTACAGATTGCGCTGATCTAAATTACTGATTTCTGCCGATTACACGATGGTTTTTACCAAGTCAAACTAATGGAATGACTTATTATGAGCTATAGCAACTGTTGTGACCTAGCAACTATGTCAGTAAAAAAGGTACAAAATAGAGTTTTAGACACTAGCGCAATCTGTGACTGGCTCACACACCTACGTGTTTTTTTAGTAAAAAATTGGTGACAGCTGATCCATATAGATGGGATGTCTTGATGGTAATATGTAAACGCTTAGTCATAGAATCTTGTTGCAGCACTGTATTTACCTGAGTATAACACGTTCGCTACTGAGCGTCGCATATATGCGACGCCGCGGTCATTGCCACAGACCGAGGTATACATTTGAATCTTACACATAGACCGACTGTCACTTGGATAACAGTACACACAGACCACGGGCGAAAACCTGTAAAACAGCGATCATTTACATTGTAATACGCTACAATGGTGTTTGTAAATCAATTATTCTTGTTTATTTGTATTTTTTATAACCTTTTGTAATGTCGCATATTTGCGACGCCCGGTCTACAGCGAAGACAATAATGAAAATTATCATAGTTTTCTTGAAATAGACTAAACGTCGCATATATGCGACAGTTCATTTTTTTGTGTTTTAAGGTGAAAGTAAGTAAAGAAATAAACAGATTATTCAAGAACAGTTTATAACTGAACAAATATAAAAAGCTACATAGGATAATGCAGCATACATACTGCATACATACATACAGTGATGCAGAAAAGTAAAGACCAGTTTTTCCAACTATTATATGACGTCACCAATCATCATATCCACAGACCAAGCGACGCAGTTGTGCGTCAGACATCTCGGTAGACCACTGCAGGGAATTCAGTGCCTTCAAATAGACCACTACAAAGATATAAGCATTTTAATAACATTAGAACCCTGACGCAAATATGCGTCGGCAGTCTATTTTAATGTGACTAACCGTCGCATATATGCGACGGCAGTCCATGGGTGGAAACCGGCCGTCGCATATGTGCGTCGCTGGTCCATGTGAATGGAAAATTTCGTACTATTGCAGTAGCGAACGTGATAAACCGTTTACTTTTGTCAGAATCACATGCATTTCATCTAAGAAACCTTTTTTTCCAAAATATAACTGTTAATAGTTTTTTTTTCGTTTGTAGTTATAAGTATGATTTAGAGATAATTAGCTCTATATTCATAAAGAATATTGCAATTAATTGGACCAATGCTATTGCACTTTCTATGATAACCACGTAGAACGCAAAAAGGTTTGTGCAACGCATTTTGATAATTGTTTAGCATGACGAATATAAGCTATAGTTAGATTTATAACAGTAATCGATATAGTTTTAGTTTAAATATTTCTGATTTTGTTCCCTAAGAAAATGGATAGGTCAGGTTTAGTAGCTTATGCAACGATCCCCTAAAGAGTTTGGAGAAGTGATTATTAGTGATTAACACCGGTCTTAGGTAAAGTAGTGTACGCAACTCGCGGTAAATATTGTTAACGACACTAGTAGACGTTTTTAAGGCACTAATTATATTCACCTGACACTACTTATATTTACCTGAGAATATTAACTTATCGAAACAGTTTCAGTTCACTTCTGTATTTTTAGTTACTGGCTTGCATGGTTTCATGTTTCTGCTTATGCCTTCTACTCATTTTTAAATTTTTGTCGTCAACAGTTAATCGATGTCCAAAATCTTTCAACTATTGTGCCTCATAAAATGTTGAGGGCTTCCGTCTCACTAACAATCTTCTGAGACTGTGTTGACTATTGAAAATTGAAAGAGCTTAAACAAGTCAGCTAAAAAGAAAATAATATTTACATAATTATTCTGTCTATTTACATTTAAATTTTTAGATCAAAGTGATTATGTTTCTTAGAAAAAGTATATCTAAACGTTGGACTTTTGACAGAGTATTAAAAATAATACAATCTTATTTATAGAAGTTAAACTTAGATATCTTTAGAAAGGTTTTGTTGTGACAATGTTTGAAACCAAACCGATGATAATACCTTTTTTAACAGATACTCACAAATATATGGCAGGTAGCATAATAACATAAGATAATTGTAAGATGGTTTTTATTTATCTAATTATAGTTACAGGTATACATTTACTAGGTGTATCAAAAATCAGATTAATATTTTTTGTTTAAAATAAATGTAAAAATATATAACTTAAAATAGCATATGGTTACATGTACCGCTACTTATTTATACTTATTTAAAGGAACTATCCAATCAATGCAAATAAAATGATTAGTGGCATTACTTTTAATACTATTTCATTGAAACCTTCAAACCTTATCAAATTGCTCTTACATAAACCATGACAGGGTATATTTTCTCCTTGAATTTTAACCCTCATTAAAATATATATACAAATGACATTAAATGGATTTCATTAAATAAACCAAATACACTACTGTTGTACACTACTTATTTTAATATTAATTGTTACTATCATTTTTGAATACTGGTTTAAAGGTTGGTGCATTTATTCTCTAGATTACAGATATTATATATGCACACGAGTAAATCAATGCTTGAATATAATTGCATTTCGCAATCATCATTGGAACAATTCCATGAGAATGATGCTTACTACCTAAGCCGCATGGATTGTAATTGATGCTGCAACGATTACACAATGAAAATCACCTCTGATTACCTACATAATACAGCATTGATATATTAAATAAAATCTTCGCTGTTACTTCCTAAATGTGTAATGTACATACTGTTTGATATAAAATGTTGAAATGAAACTAATGTGCTATTAAGTATATATATATATATATATATATTTTTTTTTTTTTTAACAAAATGTGTAGTTAAAAACGGGATAAAAAAATTAGTTATTGAATATTACCATCAAAAGACCTAAAGAGAAAACGAAATGGGTTAAGTTAGCATATGAAAGAACAATAGGATCTACATACTCTATTTTACAAAATGGTAAGTCGGAAACCGTCCATTATTTATAAAACTATCTGTTTGGTTGAGTTAGTTTGGATCAGTTTCATGTTTAGGTGTGAATTAGGTGTAGTTAGTAATAGTACGAAAGACTCCGAGGCAAGTCCCTGAGTATGTAGCGCATCACTGAATAATGTGTTAAAATGATTTTAATGTCCAGTAACTGGGAACCAACTGGGAACCTTTTGGAGCTCTGCCTACCTGGGTTTGTATATTGATACAAAATAACTTCCACATTTCAGTTAATATTTGGAAACATATTATAATTTTAGGAATGTAATCAAAATATATATGTACAATAACGTTGGAGCGTGACCCTATTTCAACTTAGTCGTATGTACGTATGTAAAGTATTTTAAATTTCTGCATGCGTCTTTTGGATTAAGGATTTATGACATGAAAATACAATGGAAGAAATGTGTAGCTTAACATTTAGGTAAATCGGATTCCAAACCTAAAATACGTATTAAACCATTAATTTATATATTTATTTTTTTAAACAAGGTCCATTGATTTTTCCTTTTTTAACATGATCTTTGGTAAAAAGAAAATGATAAATAATAGTATAAACAATTCTAATTAGCGTTTTCCTAACCTACCTGATTAAAGGTTGTTTTAGAGATTAGGTTTGGCTGTCTTTGATTTACTATCTTGAAAACTAATTTATTAAAAAAAGTATTCTACTTCCCGTATAGATTACTGCAGTTCATGGTGGTGTTCTGGTTGTAGTAATCAAACACTCAGCTGTCACGGGATAATGACCTCTCCCTATCACATTATGACGTAACTAAGTTGACTGTAAGACGCTTCCTTTGTAAATTGGATATACAATATTTGTTATACTATTGACTTGAATTTTCAGACCTTAAATCACTACAGTTTCTTTAGCTTAAATAACCATGTCGGTGGTAAAAGGTTATTATAGGAAATCCTTTTAAAACACTTACCTTTTATATTATAACATTGATTATACACTTATAACTAGATTATATTTATAAAAACAATTTTATATAGTCATTTTTAAAACAAACAATATTTAATACATTTTCACACTACGCCTTTTGATGTATGAAACAAAGTAATTTCAGGTACAATTCTGACTCCAGCACAAACAGCTATTAACAAATAAGTTGCATTAATAATTAATCCATTACTAAATCAAACTCTGTTTTGCATCTTATACATATAAATGTCATTTTATAGGCTTAATTACATAACAAAATGTTCTGTCTTCCTTCATGTATATATACTGCAATATTATATAAAGAGATTGTTGCTTACTATTTTCGTTATAAACGCAACATTGCCAAAATGTTCATCATTAAACTGTACTTGGTAAAACATAATATTTAACTAATTTGCCAACATTTATCGTGTTGCAATGCTTGAAAATGCTGTGATTGCAACAAAAATAGTGAGCAAACCCAGGTTATTGAAAGTTTGAACAATAGACAAAAGTAAACCCTGTAGGTAAGATCAAACACCACAAAAAAATGTTAACAATAATATTTATCTGTGTGGTCACCAGCCTTAAATCAACGCTATGGTTAATATTGGGTTGTGGTGGACCATAGCAGCCTAATTAGTAGCCTACGTTGCAAATCAAAATTAATAACTGCTTATATTTTAGCTTGATAGATTATTCAGATAATCTATAAATTATAAATTACTTATAATGTGGATATCTTAAAACTATTTGCCAATCAAAATGGTAAATAGTTAGGAAAGAATTCCAGTTCGTTAACGAAATTGTTTATAGCTCATTAAAACTTGTTTTAAATTGTGTTTTATACGAAAAATAATATCAATCCTTCAAATAATATAAATATTAATAAACTTAATATTTACAATAGTCAAGCTTGTCAAAATAAGATCTTGTCTCCTTTATTATTACAGTTTCTTAAGTTTCTTTTAATGGAAAGCTTTTTGCATTTGCAGATTGTTTTGAGATTTTTCTAAATTATTATTCAAAAGTTCAACGACTTCAATTACCTATATGGGTTGCATACTTTACTATACAATACTATACAACTAATACAATATTTTCAAATGTTAATATTTCTTTACTAACAAAAAACCCTCGCCCATTCAACTAGATATTTCTTTAATACTTTATTATATAGCGAGATTTTTGAATTGAAGATAGAGTACAAGCTCTGAAGAGTTTTCCAGGTTTTAAATCAAAATACCTAACAGAAGAGCATAACCAAAAGTTAACTCGATTAATACGCTAGGAAGACAATTTACAAAATCTAATTAGATTAACCAGCTTCTTGAGACTAAATTAGGTATTCTGTTCAATCATTGTAAACATACAACTAATCCGCTTAGAAACATATATTTAGTTTTTGTTTTGTTTTATAAATTACTATTTATATAAAAAAAATTAAGTAATATTTTTAAAAGTAGGCACCTTTTTATTCGAGTTTATTTACATACGGTTTAACTTATTAAAAAAACACGATTATGTTTTCTCAGAAAAGCATTAGCGTATTATATGTCTCTTTTGTAAAAAGTTTTTTTTTTGCTAAAGTACAAATGCATGTCAAAGGAAATTATATAAGGAAACAGACTTGAAAAATCTTTCAGTAACCCTAAGCAGAACATCAATAGCACGGTGTACTGGGAAACGCTTTCAACGTTGCTTTTTCTTTCTGTAATCTGTCCATGTACCTTTGTAAACCTACGTATAGTTTTTTTGTGAAAATCTGTTATAAAAGTAGAATAATCAATTAATAAAAGCTTAGAAACTTCTTTAACCACCATAAATAAAAATTCGAAAGCTATGTGGTCGTTTCAGTATAGCCTACTTTTTTCATTTCGGAAGCTGTAAATTACACTTTCGTAATACTGCAGCGAAAACAGTCGGTTTTTAATGTGTGCGATGCTGATCAAAAGTAATATTTTTTACTCTCTAGGGAGCAAAAATCATTTTTAGTCTCTAGGGAGTAAAAATCTGCTGTTGTAAACAGTTGTAAATTTCGATTTTGGCAATCGTATCGATCAAAACTATTTATCGATTGATTTATGAGGTAAGGTTTTAGGCTATTTTTTTCGATTGCTCGACATATTGATGGTATAATGTACTGTAACACAATTGTAGTAGACAAAACGATTAAATCACTTACGAAACAGCTGCTTATATTTAATTTAGCAAATTAAATTTAAAACAAGTTAGAATTAGTTTTCAGAAGATACTCTAAATGAAGTTTTGTAACATAGTTTGTTCAAATAATCGTGCAATATTACGAAAAATATAGTTCACCACACAGGCAAAAAGTGACATTTTAACCCTCGCTCATTTTCCGGCCTTGGCTTCTCATCGATCGTTAAAGTTGACCTGATATACATATACTTAAGGCACTAGTGATGGAATATACTATTGTTTTTTGTTTGTAACAATAGCGTGAGAACTTTTATATCACACATCACATTTTCAAAACTATTTTATGTACGGTAACCAATAGAACATTTGAACTTCTAAACATTTAATTTTTATTTATTATTTTCTGTGCTGACATTGGGATCTACTACACAGTGTTTTTGATATCAGTATTGCTTACATAAATTTACTATAAAATCTTAGGTGATCACCATAAAAAGACAACAATACATTAACAACACCATCACCCAATCGCTCGTCAATTATAAACTAATATATTGGTGTTTTCTATTATACCATGTTTTCTAGTATTCTTTTAGGAATACTTTCTAGCTAAATTTATGCTGTAACTACCGGTACTAATTTTGTTAAACAACAGTTTTAACAGGACTTATTATTTTATGATAACCCAATATAAACACAAATTCTCCAACGACAAAAATCTTTAGAGATCTTCCCGTAGAGAATAAAATAGACAATATAAGGGATATATATATTATGAATACGTATAAGCTTAGTCTTTTTGAGTAATACCTATAAAGTAAACTTAAAATAATTACACCACTTTATAAGATATGTATATTAGTTTCGTCCAAAAATATTTCTCTGTCTATAGTAAGACCTACGTGACATCACCATGGCTTTGTCAGCGATGCCTATTATTGGTGTCTGTTTAAACCGTGCTGCATTGAGATCAGCAATATGCAATGTATTTAGAGTGCTTCAAATGTCACGTACCGAGTAATAGTACCTGTTATGTGTATCGTATATTAATCATTACGTAAGTTGAACATTTTACGTATATACAGCCATTAAACGTTTTTATAATATAAGGCTGTTTTGTGACTAGTTACTAGAGTTTACAAAAATCTTAGACGAGCATAAAAGAAATATAATCATACATTTTGTAATACATTTTATAGTAACAGTTTATAGTAATTTAAGATTTTTATGAAATGTAATGATACCATACAAGGTCATAAAACATCACTAATTGATTTATAATCAATTAAGTAGGAATGAAATACACGATTATTAATCATTTATCCAAGCTGGAAAGCTATATGAACACATCTACATAAATTTCACTCAAATCTTCATGTAGACTCCTTTGCACGTAGATTGAATATAATTATTGAGTTTAACAATTTCATAAGATTTTATTAGAGTGTTTTTTTTTTTATATTTTTAACTGATATGCTTAGTATGTTCTTCAGTTAAAAACTGAAACTGATAATTTGTACATTTTGCTTACAGCTATATAATGAATGTGAAACTGTGCAAAGTTTGCGATTTAATCTGTGATAATAACCTGGCTCTAAAATTGCTTACATTACAACGTCACAAGAGTTGTAAATATTGTAAAAACCATTTTGGACGTTTTGGAAGAGAAGTCAATTATTGCAACAATTATTTTATATTCAATGAACCGTTAGTATTTAAAATGATCATTTAAATGTGTAATAGTCAGTGAAATAATTTTTTCTTCTATATATTTCTGTAATACAGCAATACAAAAATTACTTAAACCGTACATCTTAAACTTCAAATTACGTACATCAATTAACTCATGACTCAGATTATAGACTACCGATAGCTATGTTAATACGTCACATCGATTCCAGTGACTATGAGCCATGATGAACTACTGTATTTAGTAATTTGTCATTGACATTAATGATCATAAATTTTAAATAGCAATCCACGAGTAAAACGGGCACAATTATTTTATCGTCTTAAAGAAAACTATACCCTTTTCTCATATTATGTAAGGATTTTTTTTTGTTTAGCTTGAGTCTTTAAATGTAAGTAGTGGTGCAATTGTTTTAAATTTAACATATGCTTATATATAGGTCCATTTACTTTAAATTATTGTATACATAAAGATCGGGATGAGAAATTCAAAGATAAAGATTTTTATGTATAAAAAACAAAATTACTATAGGTGAATATGCATTCAGACTGACTTCCAAAAAAATGTTTATTTTTATCATATTCCAGAATATGACATTTGACATCATCAATTCTATTTTCGTTGTGTTCTTTTTATTAATAATATTAATAAAGTAGAATATAATACAAAATACAATAGCTAAAATACGCCTAATGAAAATACAAATAAATAATGTTTATTTTAAAAAATTAGTAGGTACTAATAAACAAACTGCAGGATAATTAGTGTTAGCAAAAGAAAATTTAAAGAAAAGAGGAAACTCATTAAAAGAGAAGTCAGATTAAAGGCAACGGATACCTAATTTGTTTGGTGGGACCTGTATGGTGTAAAATGAGAAATCTGGTTTACTGCGATACTTGAATTACACCGTGTTCTACAAAAAACACTTTGAATATTTTATTAATTTTAATGTATATATTTTATCAGGTTTATATTAAGTCAAACTGTTCTTTTTTATCAAGTGATGCCATTTTCATTTTCATAATTATATGGCTACTAAGCAAAGGAATAGTAGTTTCAGTCCTACTCTTTACCGAATTTAACACCCAATTTTGAGATATAAGTTCTAATAATTTTTAGGATATAGGCTAACTAAATTGTTTTACTCATAAAGGGTAACGGGTAATATCGTAATATATTCATAACAATAAATTGTTAAATCTTGTGAGTTCTTGTAAACTGAATTTCTGGTAAGTGTTCATCGTGGTTAGATTTACGACCATGATAAATAATTTAATAAACTATTCTTCGTAATTAGTGATGCTGTTGTGAAGTTCCAAGATTTTACCAAGGTTATTGCAGCTTTATTGTTGTAAACAACAACCAGCCTACCACAGGATAATGGCCCCTCCCTAACTCATTATGACGTCATTAAGTTGATTGTTAGATGCTCGACGTGACAGTCATTTGTTGGTCTTGTATTGCAATTTTAAAGGCACGATCAAACTTCTGAGTTGCATGTAGAGTGATCAATTTCCATCATTTATGCAGTTTTAATAAATACGTCCAAAATCATGCTGTTAAATAGATTACTATTAAGGCTTATAATATAATATATCTTGTAATATAGTTATCTGTGTATGCAGGGGGACAATTAAGTCTTAGGACGACTTTACAAATTTAAAATAAAAAGAGATAACGCAAAAAAATTTTACATTATAATATCTGACTGGTAGTAAGCTACTTTTTTGTGTACATGGTGATCGGTGTCACCTACGGGGGATGGCCCTTAGGGAGTAAGTTGAAAATCTTAAGGCTAAGCATAGGTTGATATGTAAAAATAAAATTAAAGGTCCTGTTAAACTAAAAACAATGCCACAAATCGGACCTCAAATGGACAATCGAACCAAAAATGACAGCTATTTGAAGATTCGTTGAATTTGCAAAGGCATTTATTATACGATACCTCCTCAGAGGGCGCCCGCCAGAAGACGGGAGAAAATCATAAACGTAAGCGTAGATCAAATATGAAAATAAAGGTCTTTATTTTTTTAATACAATGCCTCAAATTTCAGCTCAAAATAACAACTGAGCAAAAAAATGACAGCCGTTTGAAAAATTCAAAATGGCAGATTGAAGAAATCTTTGAACAGCTGTTCAACTCAGCTGTTGACTCGATTGTCTATTTGAGGTCTGGTTTGCGGCATTGTTTTTAGTTTAACAAGACCTTTAATTCGACAGATCTACTAAAACTTACCTTTAAGATGTTTAACTTACTCCTTGTTGGCCATCCCCTATACGTGACATCTGATTACCATGTAAACAGAAAAGTAGTTTACTATTACCAGTAATGACGTGCCAAAATCTGTGATATCTATTTTCCTTTAAAAGTTATATAGCCGTCCTAAGAATTAATTGTCACCCAGTACACAGCTTTACGCAACCTTTTACACAAATCACAGTAAAAAATGTATAATCACCTGACTTTTAGGAACGCTACCTTTTAAGAGTAAGTGAAAGATAGTTACAACAGATGGTCACCTATCAATAACAGGCAGTTCAGTTATCAATAACCAACAATTGGTGTAATACAACATTTATCTGTGTAATTACCAACCTCAAACGCAATGATAACTAACCAAACACTTTTCAGTTTCTTATCAGCCAAAGACAGTATAATCCACAAATTATGTAAAATATAAAACTAAAAAATAAAGTATCAGCCTAACAAGAGTGAGCATGGATATAAAAAAGCATGTTAATAATACTGTATGAAAATTAGTTTAGGGTAATGCTAAGTCCCATTATGAACGCTACCTCTAATTAGTGACCACGATGCCTTGCACTTGTTGCTCAATAACTCAATGAGTTAAATATCGAGGTCGAGTTTAGCAGTTGCAAGAGATTTTCTATAAACCACCTTACAGGAAATGTTAGCCTTTCTGAACAATCCAAAAAGAATTCCGTAGGTAGGTTATAAAGCAATATTTATGTCACTACATTTTAGATTTTTTAGTGTGCTGCCAACTACTTTGTTTTAAGTTAAAGTGCCTGCCACAAACCGCCGTAGAATTATAGTATAATTAAGAAAACTTTGTTCAAAAAAAGAAAAAAAAATGTAAACTATTTGTTTGTTAGCCTTATATTGTATCAATTGGACCTCACCGACAAGTTTTTTAAACTTGGTGAGGCCAAGCTGTTGTAATTTCCATAGTAAAAATATATTTGAATTTGAATTTTGAATTTGAATTCTGTCAATAGCCAGATTGGATATTTTATATCTGTCAAAACCATTTTGACTTGCCAGTATCCCTATTTAAACTCTTTGGGTGATCTATTTTGAGTGGGAAACACTCTTCTGTCAGCACATGAAGGTGGTTGAATAGGCTGAATACCTGATGTGATCCATTTAGAGCATCAGGACTTACTAGTGAAGACCAATCCGATGCGAAAACTGCTGACATAAATTTCTCCTTATTAGTGGTACTAAAAAATCTTCTATACAGAGGGCCTATCGAAGAAACTCTATGATCCAAGATTGAAAAATTCAGACACACAGACTAAAAACAGATTTGGTCACAGATAAAAATAAGTTCCTACTGACACTTTATAAACTTCCTTTGGTAGATTCGCTGCAATATTGTCCAAACATTTTGTCTCTCTAGTAGGTTCAAAATTGGTGCAGTAAAGGAATGAGTGCACGGAATCTTGTAAGACTGTCATTTATAAATCATGATCCCAGCCACAATAAGCGTATATCCTGGGCCAGATTTAATCAAGAACTGTAGCATGTCTTCTATGTTCTTTTGTCCAGGAACTGTGACAAAAGTCCTTCAGGTGAACGATAGATGGATACGATGATAAGTTTCAACTCCGATGAAGTTACAGCCGACACCTCAAAATGCAGCTCCACAAAAAAGGATGATATATCCAGACTTATTGGCAATGTATATACAGGCTTAACTCAAAACGACTTGCTCACCTGTCAGCCAGTGTTCGCTTGAACACAACACGTTAAAGTCCGAAGAAGCTAGAAGAATGTATATTTAATTTAACTTGTTGTTTAGACACTACATGTTATATTGGAGTATTTTAATTAAACACTTATTTACCGAACAGTGGTGTTTTGAGGTTGTCTCCCTAAAAAAGCCTTGTATAGGTTGCCCTTGGGTCAGAACTCTGCGCAGAACACATCTTCCCAATGATTTTTAGGAATTCCAACTTTAAAAGATTTATAGTTATTACATTTTGTCTCCAGTTCACAGTACTTGATAGATTCAACTCAACCGTCCTTTATATAGGACTCGACTCCTTCCTTGCAGACGTCTGGATGGACGCGGGAAATAAACTATGAAGACTGCCTTTCCGCTACTTTCAATCCCTTCAGGTCTGAATCCTTTTTACTGCCCGAACCAATAATAACCTTTTCCTTGTTGTTATGATTAGTTCTTGCTTTAATCTTCTCAGCATAAGTTGGTTTACCGGTCTTCAATATAACCTTATCCTGAGCAGTTGAGAGGTTATTGTTGTTGTTTTTGATAGAAGTGTTAACATATTCCGATGAAGTTCAAGCAGACAGCTCAATGCCCTCCAAATTACCAGTTTTGACATTCTTTAGTTCTTCCTCCGTCTTTGATTTACTTTTGGCACTTTTACCTTCTACTATGGTGTTACAACTAGTCTGTGTGTTATCATATTAGTAAGATAATATATTTTATTACAATCACTAGCAAAATAAATATAACACAAATAAAGAAGGACTATGTCGTTGCAAGACTTTATAACTGATAAAAGGTAAGCCTAAAATAGTTTAAACATCCCACATTTTAATTATACTTTTATCAATTTAAATGTTAATATAAATGAGATAAAAATGAAAAATATTACCGTAGCCTACATGTGTTACAATGAGGCCTCGAAACGTAAAACTTATTTTGTTTGGTTAGTTGTCATAGGATTTTTATAAGTAACTTAAAATGATGAATTATTCATTAGTTAGCCTTTTTTATCCTTTTAAAAATAATAATATAGTATTTAATTATTTAAAGTTTCTAATTATCAATACTAAAACAGGAATGATGCTTGAACAAAAGCCGTTTGTATTACAGTAAATTGTATAAACTAATAACATTACAAAAGTAGTAATCGACATGGTTTTAGTATGTAATACACTGTATCATATGTTAATAGCCGCTTGTAGTTTAGTAGAGAGGACTGCAAGCTAATAATATGTCAGTATTTTGAATTATCCTTTTATCTTAAGCTTAGTTGAATGTTAGAGAAAGTTATATTGGTAACAAAACAGAAAGATCTGTCAGTGACCTTAAGCAGAACATCAATAGCACGGTGTATTGGGAAACGCTTTCAACGTTTCTTTGCCTTTGTGTAATCTGTCAATGTACGTTTATAAGCCCACGTATCATTTGTTGTGTGTGTTTGCAAATTTGTTTACAAAACATACCATTTCGGTCAAACCAAGAGAATTGTTTCATAAAAAGTAAAAAAAAAAACTGTTAACATTCTTTTAATCACTGGACCCTGGAAACCACTGTAATAGATTCTTTTAGTAATCTGTTATATTTTAAAACGGTGGTAAAAGATTTTTAATTTTTCAATAATAATGTCAGCTAATTTTACTTTCTCTCCATAGTATATCAAGAAAGTATTGTTTTCGTCAAAGTTTTCAAGTTTGAGTTTTGAGTGGATGCATCCTTTTTGGGTCTCCCTGGACCCAAAACATTGGTTTTCCAGGTGATGTCTATCCATCTGTAGGTGCTTTCGTGTGTGTTTCTTTCTGTCTGAATGTGTGGATGTGTACAGAGCTACAGACCACAAATATAGTCTGATTCTGATGTAATTTGGTATGTAGGTCCTCTTACATACCAATCATAAGATATAAATACAACTGGGACAATCAGGGATTCTTGACTAATCAATGGTATTTCCAGGCGTTCTAATTTTTTTAGATTTTTTTGTGATTTTCCCGTAAAAAACTCATAAAATAACGGGAAAATTAAATTTTCTCGAAAATGGCCCAAAACGATTGTGATAAGAATTAGTAAAATGTAGCCCTTTTAATTGTGAACATAATGGCGGATTTCTCATTTCTGTAAAAAATACGCTTCAAAAACTATCGTAACATATGTTATTTTCCTCTAAAAAAACCTATAAAATGATAAAAATCTGGTTTTCGAAAAAATTAGGTTTTTTATTAGTACGGGATGGTCCTTATAAGTCCTAATAACATAGTGCAAACTCCATTGCTGAAAAACTGTGGTCAAAAATTATTGTAACCTATGTTGTTTATCCATAACAACCCACGAAAAAACGGAAAAATTTATTTATGTACAATAAAAAACCGGTTCTGATTGAAATTTGTCAGTTATGGTCCTATTATTTAAAACAAAATAGTGCAATCCACCATTCCTGTAAAAAACGCGGTTAAAAGATCAATGCAGCTTTTGTGATTTTTACCTGTTAAATATCATAGATATCTTACCCATGTTAAAGGTTGCGGACAAGCTTATGGGAGAAAATATGTGTTAATCTTGTACTTTGTTACGTACCACATATGGTTAACTTATATACTTTCAGTGTATTATTCTTATACTACAAAGCGTAAGTTCTGAAAAGTTTTTAAAATATTGAAGAATGGTCTTGGGAGCCAAGGCAATCGCTGTTCGAAGAGTTTGAAATCGTATTCGATTATTGGATGACACTTAGACTATAATGAGAGCTAGTTAGTTACCAAGTTTCCAAAGCTTGTAAATATATTTCCTCTTCCTCACTTTTTTTACGAGTGACTCGTCTGTGAGTTGCATATTTTAATAAGATTGAAGATCTGCCTCAGAGGTATTAAAAATAATACAATACTTCAGTACCGGTACCAACAACTGATTTTTAAAAGATACAATTTTTATTCAGTGAAATTCATTTTCATCATGAAATAGAGTTATTTCAAAGTGGCCAAATCACTATTTTCGACTTTTATAATCAATTGATTTGGTATGGAAACAATCATGCGTGTAAATGAAGATCTAACTCACCAGGGAGGACAAATGAAAGATTCTACATAGGTCTGCATATTACTAATATCTTGATGCAGGACCTTATAAAATCACGTGATTAACGTGTTCCCTAAAGGCCTCACACTCCTCTGTATGTAAAGTCTCCATTCACCTGGTTGTGGATGTGTTAAGTTTAACAGCTCATTATAACATTCTACTCATATTCAATAAATACCTTCAACATTTAAAACGGAAACATTCAACACCACAAATATGATTATATCTAATAACTAAAGAACGGTTTTGTTTTACCTTTAAAAAGTCTCGCCTACAATATATGGAGTCAAGATTTACTTATATCGAATACTTTCACTCTGATATTATCAATATTCAATTATGTATTAGTAATATAAAATTGAGTTCTTGCTAATTTAAGCTGAATTCAACAAAAATAGATGTAGCAACAGCCTTACGGAGGTTCCAAACTATAGGTTACTGCATTATTACATCGCTTGCCTATGGCAATATGTAGAATTTAAAAGAGAGAGGTCACATTGGCCAACCGCGCCATCGTCTTATTAAGTTGTCTCTAATAATAATGATTACCATACTATTTTTATTGGAAACATATCGTGTAGTTAAGTATGTTTTAAAAAAATATTGCATTTTAATCACCACCTGCATTACTTGGTTGAATACTATAAATGTTCATAACCTGAGATTTAGCGACTAACTGAACTCTCGGAGATAATGATTTAGTTTGATCCGTTACTTATCAAGCTAGAGGAGCTCTCGTTAATGGTGCAGTGAGGTAACAAGTGGAGAAATTAGTTTATTCCTTGAAGACCACTCGAGTCTTTAAGGATTCCTCCAACCCTCGCTTCCTCGATTGGAGGGTTTATTTGATTTATACTTCAAAAGGCCACTTATAAATCGGCCAAATTTGTTAACTGACCCTCCTCTCTGTTTGAAGAAATCTCACTATTATTTTTTATTTTTTTACTGACTGATATATTCTGTATTCTTACTTAATAAGTAAGCACTTTTGGTCAATTATTCCACTCTTATTTTGGCCAAAATTCAACTAATAATTAATTATAATAAAACTTTACTCACTTGTTTATGTTTTTAATCAAAACAAACCCCCCTTAACTATAAAAACGAAACTAGTTCAATTTTTTGTGTAGACCTTATCTAAGTGCCATAGTTTAATATAAATTATAAGGCTGTACTATTGAAACATGACTGAGTTCCCAGACCCCAAAATGGGTACGTGGAACTTTTACCAAGATTCTGTGCTCATGAGAGATCTGCAGGTGTTCAAAAAATACAACTGAAATGTGATTAACATCTTTTATTACCAACTCAATTAAAAATATTAACAAATATGCGCCCTTAAACAACAGCGAAATAATATATATACAATTTGGTACAAGACTTAGAATGTAAATCAATACCAGTGTTAGGCCTAAATCATTTACCAAAACATTTATGTATGTAACTTTACCAAAATTGAAGTTCAAGTTTAAGTTTAAGGACCAAGCTGGTAAGTAAAAGAAAATCCTTACTTTAAGTTAGGTTAGGCCTACTCGGAATAAAAAGTTTAGGACAATGAAAATTTTAAAAATATGAATCTTAAAAGGCAAGAAATTGAAAATATGACATAAAACAAACATTGAATTGAAATGACCTACAATGAAATCATTTAAAAATAGTATTAATAGTATTTGACCAAAATATCAACAACAAGTTGCGTTTAAAGAAATACGTTCGAACAAACCTTTCAGTTCAAAATTACACTCAACATTGACATGAAAATATTTAAATAGCAACATAAGACAATTATACACGAATATACACTAACATCAGGATAGAAATTTAATTTAAACAGTGAGAAACAGAATTTTAAAAATGGCAAAAATTGTGGGGAAGAATTTAGTACTGGTGTTAACCGAAACTGAATTTATAACAATTGGGCAGAAAGTTTCCCCCGTTAGAACAGAAATATTTAGCCTATTACTAACATAACATGGTACATACACAAAATAATGAAATAAACAAGGAAATGTGACACCCTACTAAATACATGAATTCTTGTAGCTTTGAAACACTCGTAGACCCGTAATATAAATATACTGTATTCTTGTTGACTTTTAGTTAGTTCCAGTTCCACAACTCAACTCGCAGCGATAGAGAAATAAAATCATTTAATTTGAAACAGTAAAACACAGGGGGATTTATAGTCTGTAGTTTAGTCCAGAAATAAGAAGTAGGCCTAGTTAGGGAGACACTAAGTTCAATTTGCTAGGCTACAGAATTTAAGAAGTTGAAACGGTAAAACTTTAAATTGGGGAAAAACTTGATGTAAAATAACTGTTCTTGAAGGTAGGCTGAATGAAAACGTTGGAGTAATAATAACATGGAGTAGATAGCACCTGGTTTGTAGAGATGAAGAAGGCCAAAGTTCTCGTAGAATGTTTCTGGGTGAGGTCCTTCCGCTGCGAGTTGGTTGAGGTTAGGCCTAGTTTAGTCCGGGGGCGACGCCCTCGTCTTGCTCCGAACTAGGTCAGGATCAGGAGGCATGATGTGTCCACTGCTGTCGGTCCAGTACAGGAGCCCTTTAAAATTACACAGGCCTACTTAAAAGTTGAAAATAACCAGTATTTCAGAATGTTTATCAAGCCTAAACCTTTCAAAGAAAATTGACTTGGTCTTTCGAGAGTTTTCGGCAGAGCTAATTTACATAAAATTTTAAGTAAAAAATTTAAATATCTGTAGTCATGGTTAAACAAATAATCTCTATTGCTTTTCTTGGCTTAACAAAACAATACATATTTTCATTCAGTTTTCTGTTACTAATACTAATACAATTTCCAGCCTAGGCCTAGCCTGTGGATTTTGTTTAGGAAAAAAAAACTAACTCTTTCACTTTAGTTTAGTTTAGAAAACCTGTAAACACAAACAATTAACGACTCAGAACAACACAAATAATTAAAATCAACAAATTTACCAAAGTCGAACACGTGTGTCCTGAACACCAACATGAAATTTTCCTGTCTGTGACCAGACAAAAACTAACTTTAAGCACAAAATTTTATTGACAACTACAATTTTAAACATTTGACAAAACAAGTTAAACAATTTAAACAACTTTAAAAGACATTATAAACAACATTTTACACAAAAATGTAGAAAAAGGACAAATCTCTTGTGAACGCTTTCAAGAACAGACAAAATGTTTGAGGGAAAATGGCTAAGTTTAAAAATGAAAAAAACGGACAATTAATCTAATATAATGATTTGACATACCTGGCTTGGTGTCAAAAACAAATTTAAGGTTGCATTTTAGGAAGGTCGAACAATATAAACTTGGAAAATCTTCTTTCTTGAGTCTCCATAGTGCCAGTAAAATTTGGAACGTCAAACTCGTTGGAAGATTTCAAGTAGAGAGAGCGTCTCCAAGCAAATCGGAGAAGAAGGGGAGTAAAGACAAAGTGGACTCGCCCACGGCCTTTGGCAAGCGTCGGCGTACAGTGCCTCTGCCGTAATATGTACTATAAGAAATACTCTCCTCTCTCAAACTGAGCTGACTGACACGGCTCAACCTCCCAACCCAAAGGAGACATCAGGCTCAAAAAATTTTCAAAACAGGTAACGAGTGATAACTGAAGTTTCATAATATTTTCCAGAATAGGTGAACTGGGGTTATCAGCGCTGATAGATGTTTTGTATAGAATAGAGAGAGATGTAGAAAACTTCAGAGAGAACGTAGTCTTGAGGGTGATCAGTCCTAAGACACACTATTCTTATTTACCTTCACTTCCTGAATCAAACCTTGCATCCCCGGTGTAGGGCTTTAAATGTGAAATATGAGCCTTCCTAAACTTCTCTTCGGTAGTGGGGTCGACCAGCATAGCAGTAACAGGTGACAAAAATTTAGAAATTCTTAGAGGTCCAGTCCACCTATAGCACAGTTTTCCAGCACGTTTCTCCACTGCTGAACTAAGGGGATGGGCTAAGCAAAAAACAAGTTGTCCGATCTTGAAAGGGTTCTCTTTTCTTCCTTGATTATATCGATCCCGCTGTCTCTCGTGGGCTCGCTTTAAATTCCGTCTAGCGGCTGACCACAGGTTTTTGACATCCGGGGATGGTACGGAGGGTAACAAATCAGTGATTTTCCAAACATTTGATAAAGGATTATTTGGTTTGAATCCAAACATGAGTTCGAAAGGTACCGCCTTATGGCCTTCATGGAGAGCAGTGTTGAAAGCTAGTTGTAGCCTTCGTAGGTTCTGATCCCAGGTGTCTTGCTGTTCTGCGTGATACGCAATGAGCGCTGACTTCAAATTTCTGTTAAATCTTTCTGCATGAGAGGGCTGGGGGTAATAGGGAGAAGTGGTAAAGTGGTGTATTCCCTGACCGAAACACATCCTCTTGAATAAATGGGACCTGAACTGAGGTCCCTTGTCGGAAACCAATTTCATAGGATTACCAAAATGTTGAAACAAACGAGTTTGTAGAATTTCTATGGTGAGTCGGGCTGTAGCTTTCCTCATGGGGAATAACCACACAAATTTCGTAAATGCATCGACTGCTACAAGAAGAGTAGTATTTCCAGTCTTGCTACGAGGAAAAGGTCCAACATAGTCGATAAATATCTTTTCCATGGGTCTTTCAGCAACTTCCGAAGCTAGTAGGCCTAGTCTGGTATTCTGCGCAGGCTTACTAAGAGAGCAAAGATTGCAGTTCCTAACCCTGTTAGCGATATCTCGGTCCATACCCTTCCAAATATATTCCTGGCGAATTTTGGAAATAGTTTTTAATATTCCAAGATGTCCTCCTACTGGTGATTGGTGGAAATATGAAAAAACCATGGGGATGAGATGGCTTGGCAAAACAACTTTAGGACTTCGATTTCCCCTCTGAGGGCGGCAACAGACAACTCCCTTGGGCAATAAATACGGTGGATAAACTTCTCCATTTTTAAGCCTATTTAGGATTTCCACAATTTCTGGATCCTCTTGTTGATGTTTTTGAAGTGCAGTGAAAGCTAAAGGGAAATCAGAGAGTAACATATTGCAGGTAATATTTGTATTTTGAGAATCACCTTTCTCCTGAATAAACATGCGAGACAAGGCATCGGCCACTACATTTTGCGTTCCTCTAATGTGCTGTACTTTGAATTTGAGTGCGGACAGTTTTACGACCCATCTGCCTATCTTTCCTAATTGACGGAGATGAGCTAGTAACCAAGAAAGTGCTTGATTGTCCGTTTCGAGAAGAAATTCTGAGTGTTCCAAATACCTACGAAATTTATCAACGGCGAAAACCACAGCCAAACATTCCAATTCATATATCGAAGACGCCTTCTTCTCTTGAGGGCTTAGTGTCCTAGAAGCGAAAGCAATTGGTTGTCTAGTGCCATCCACTTCTTGTTGGAGTACGGCACCGAGTGCCTGAGATGAAGCATCAGTTTGAAGGATGAAAGGTTGTGAAAAATCCGGTACCTTTAACACTGGTGGAGACATGATAGCTTCCTTAAGTGCACAAAATGACGATTCCTGCTCCTTGCCCCAAATAAATTTAGCTCCTTTTTTCCTTAAAGAGTTCAGAGGTACTGATAAATCTGCAACATTTGGAATAAATTTTCTGTAGAATCCCACCATTCCAAGAAATCTTGCGATGCCCTTAGCGTCTCGTGGTTTAGGGAAATCTCTAATTCCTTGAGTCCGAGCGGGGTCAATGCTCACACCTTTTGCAGAAACCAAATGACCTAAGAAGGATATCTCTTCACGGGCGAATTGCACCTTTTCCGGATTAACAGTTAGTCCGGCTTTACGCAACCTCTTCAAAACTTCTTCAATATGTAGTACATGTTCCTCCCAGGTTTCACTATAAACTAACAAGTCATCTAAATAGTTGAAAAGGAATTTAAATTTAAGGTCATGAAAAATTATGTCCAGTAGACGTGTAAGTGCTTGAGCGCCTACAGCCAAACCCATGGGTACTCGAGTGTACTGATACAAGTTCCAAGGTACACAGAAACTGGTGATGTGTCGAGACTGTTTAGCCAGTGGAATTTGATGATAGGCCGAGTTCAGATCAAAAATGGTGAAATATCGAGCTTTACTGAACCAGTCGAAGGCACTGTGTAGATCAGGTAACGGAACGGAATCAATTTCGATACAGGCATTCACCTTTCTAAAGTCGATCACCATGCGTGATTTACCCCCAGGTTTAGGAACAAGGAACGCTGGACTAGCGTATCCAGACGAGGATGGCTCAATAACACCTTGTCGTAACATTTCATCGACCTTCTGTCGCAATAACTCCATCTTGGGTGGGGCAAAACGGTAAGGATGTGACCGCACAATTTTATCAGAAGTCAATCGTATAGTGTACTCCAAAACGTTGGTTAAACCCAATTTACCAGTAAGAACATCTGGGTACTGATCGCACAACAAGGAAAGTGTCAGTCTTCTATCATCGCTCAGATGTGACAATGGCTCTTTAGTTCTCTCCTCCTTAATTTCACAATCCACTTCAAAAACCTGAGTAGCCTCCACCGCATTTGCAGCCAACTTAACAAACCGTTCCTTGTCAAAATTGAAATACCCCTTACTCCGACTAAGGTCAACAACCAATTGAGTATGTGAAATAAAATCCGCTCCCAGGATGCAATCCACTCCCAATTTTTCAGAGACCAGAAAAGTCCATAGCCATGAAAATCCTTCTATTTTGACATTACAAAGAATCTGAGTTTTAATAGGTAATATTTCCTTTGAAGCCGTTAAACATTGTAGATTGATGGTCTCAGTTGATTTTATTTTATTTTGATTTAATAACTGATTATAAAGTTCCAGTGATAATAGACTTCGAGCGGATCCAGAGTCCAGAAGTGCTCCACAACGGTATTCACCAAAATTAACCAGAACATAAGGACAGTGACCAGGTGACACTCTAATACCTTGCTTAGCAAGTTGAGTAACGAAACAACTGTTTTTACTTTCTCCGAGGCTTTTGCGGAGGGGCGGTTTTATTTCTCCTTCTCCCCCCCGCTCTGTTCGTTTTTTGAAACTTCACGGGGTTCCTGTCGAGGCTGCATAAACCTGCTGTTTTGAGTGGCTCTACAATATCTTCGGGTGTGACCCTTCCTGCCACATCCGTAACAAGTAAAAACAGTACGTGGCCTATCTGTATTGTGTGAAGGATTTGCTTCCATACTCATAAGTGGTAAACTTTTCAAATTTTCTCGGACCCGCATATCTGAACCTCCCGGGGCACAAGAACTTCTCAACCCGTCAGTGTAGGCAACGTTTCGTGATGTGATGCTCAACTCATCCAGTTCAATGAAGGATGACGGTCGCCTTGAAAAAATCAAACGAGAACGTTCTTCGGCTGTTAAACCTCCCAGAATGACTTCAACTATTCCTGTCTCTCCCAATTTAACACGAAGCAGTCGAGCAACATGTTTAAGATCAGCAGCAAAACTAGCCAAACTCTCCCTTGGACGTTGTAATCGGTAAAATTTCTCCTGTATCAATTGTTGAAATAGCCTACCCGGCACAAAATAATCCAAAACTTCTTGGTGGAATTCATCAAACGATCGGGTAGCTTCGATACATGATAGTACTCTCTCAGTCAAAGGGCTGCGACAATAGGGGTACACCAGTTTTAGCAGTGTGGAGTCATCCACACCAGGGAATTCTCTCAGACGGAGTAGGGAACTAAGGAAATTCAACAGTTGCGGTACTTCGAGTCCATCGGTAACGGGGAGCTTCTCCATAACCTGGCTGACTGGGTTCGGAAGCCTAGAATATTGTGGCGCTATCATGGTTCCAGGAAGTTTGGAAGTAGCCTTCACAGTTTGTGATGATGCCTGTGAATTTCCAGATACAGCACTGTGAATTTTATTACAAGGGTTGGAAGTATTAGTTACATTCCCAACAGGAGTTTGCGACTCATCCTTCTCGTTAATCACTATTTCATCTGGAGTCTGGATCTCCTGACTACCGCCACTAGCAACTTTAACAGTAGGTTGTTCCAACTCCTTGTTCTCGGTGGCAGTTCTGGGCTTGGGATTTAATAAAAAGCACAAGTGCTCACGGACCTGTTGAAGCACAAGAGTTACAGTAACTTCGCTATCCTCTCCAACAGCCTGAACAGGATCTATGGCATTTAGCCGTCTTTCAAGATGTTCAAGACGAATTCTCAAGCGCTGAACAGCATTGGAACCCAGATCAGGATAATCGCCCAAGTCCTACACACCTAAAGTTAATTCCTCAGAAAGCTCCTTACAAAATTCCCATTCTTCACCGGGATCATTCTTCACAGCAGAGGTAGGGGGCTTGTTGGCTTTTATGAGTCCCCTGAGTTGACGTCTCAAATCAGCTACCTTCAAAGCCGGGGTCTCACCTCGCAAGGCAACTTCAAACTGGAGTTCCTTTTTCAGCAGAAAATCGGGGTTTAAATTACTCATCTCGACAAAATTTAAATACAAACAACAAACACGACATCAAAAATTTTTTTTACAATTAACAATTCACCAAAACAACACCATTGCCAGGGCTCCTAACCAAAACGCGAACAAAACGGGACAATCAATGACGGGCCTACGTGAAAACAACTCGAAACATTTTTTTTTTAAATCTACACAATGAAATACAAAACACAATGAAAGGACAAAACAACAAATGAGACAAATTTCAACAAGTTTTTCATGTTGATACCCAGGAACACACAGTTCAGAAAATTTCAAAATCCAACGGCCATGACCTGAAAACAATTTGAATCACCTCCAGACCCCCAAGAACACAGAAATATTAAAATGCTAACAAACACTCTAAAATTACTGCGCCATTTGGAAAAAACCACGCTCTGCTACCAAATAAAACATGACTGAGTTCCCAGACCCCAAAATGGGTACGTGGAACTTTTACCAAGATTCTGTGCTCATGAGAGATCTGCAGGTGTTCAAAAAATACAACTGAAATGTGATTAACATCTTTTATTACCAACTCAATTAAAAATATTAACAAATATGCGCCCTTAAACAACAGCGAAATAATATATATACAATTTGGTACAAGACTTAGAATGTAAATCAATACCAGTGTTAGGCCTAAATCATTTACCAAAACATTTATGTATGTAACTTTACCAAAATTGAAGTTTAAGTTTAAGTTTAAGGACCAAGCTGGTAAGTAAAAGAAAATCCTTACTTTAAGTTAGGTTAGGCCTACTCGGAATAAAAAGTTTAGGACAATGAAAATTTTAAAAATATGAATCTTAAAAGGCAAGAAATTGAAAATATGACATAAAACAAACATTGAATTGAAATGACCTACAATGAAATCATTTAAAAATAGTATTAATAGTATTTGACCAAAATATCAACAACAAGTTGCGTTTAAAGAAATACGTTCGAACAAACCTTTCAGTTCAAAATTACACTCAACATTGACATGAAAATATTTAAATAGCAACATAAGACAATTATACACGAATATACACTAACATCAGGATAGAAATTTAATTTAAACAGTGAGAAACAGAATTTTAAAAATGGCAAAAATTGTGGGGAAGAATTTAGTACTGGTGTTAACCGAAACTGAATTTATAACAATTGGGCAGAAAGTTTCCCCCGTTAGAACAGAAATATTTAGCCTATTACTAACATAACATGGTACATACACAAAATAATGAAATAAACAAGGAAATGTGACACCCTACTAAATACATGAATTCTTGTAGCTTTGAAACACTCGTAGACCCGTAATATAAATATACTGTATTCTTGTTGACTTTTAGTTAGTTCCAGTTCCACAACTCAACTCGCAGCGATAGAGAAATAAAATCATTTAATTTGAAACAGTAAAACACAGGGGGATTTATAGTCTGTAGTTTAGTCCAGAAATAAGAAGTAGGCCTAGTTAGGGAGACACTAAGTTCAATTTGCTAGGCTACAGAATTTAAGAAGTTGAAACGGTAAAACTTTAAATTGGGGAAAAACTTGATGTAAAATAACTGTTCTTGAAGGTAGGCTGAATGAAAACGTTGGAGTAATAATAACATGGAGTAGATAGCACCTGGTTTGTAGAGATGAAGAAGGCCAAAGTTCTCGTAGAATGTTTCTGGGTGAGGTCCTTCCGCTGCGAGTTGGTTGAGGTTAGGCCTAGTTTAGTCCGGGGGCGACGCCCTCGTCTTGCTCCGAACTAGGTCAGGATCAGGAGGCATGATGTGTCCACTGCTGTCGGTCCAGTACAGGAGCCCTTTAAAATTACACAGGCCTACTTAAAAGTTGAAAATAACCAGTATTTCAGAATGTTTATCAAGCCTAAACCTTTCAAAGAAAATTGACTTGGTCTTTCGAGAGTTTTCGGCAGAGCTAATTTACATAAAATTTTAAGTAAAAAATTTAAATATCTGTAGTCATGGTTAAACAAATAATCTCTATTGCTTTTCTTGGCTTAACAAAACAATACATATTTTCATTCAGTTTTCTGTTACTAATACTAATACAATTTCCAGCCTAGGCCTAGCCTGTGGATTTTGTTTAGGAAAAAAAAACTAACTCTTTCACTTTAGTTTAGTTTAGAAAACCTGTAAACACAAACAATTAACGACTCAGAACAACACAAATAATTAAAATCAACAAATTTACCAAAGTCGAACACGTGTGTCCTGAACACCAACATGAAATTTTCCTGTCTGTGACCAGACAAAAACTAACTTTAAGCACAAAATTTTATTGACAACTACAATTTTAAACATTTGACAAAACAAGTTAAACAATTTAAACAACTTTAAAAGACATTATAAACAACATTTTACACAAAAATGTAGAAAAAGGACAAATCTCTTGTGAACGCTTTCAAGAACAGACAAAATGTTTGAGGGAAAATGGCTAAGTTTAAAAATGAAAAAAACGGACAATTAATCTAATACAATGATTTGACATACCTGGCTTGGTGTCAAAAACAAATTTAAGGTTGCATTTTAGGAAGGTCGAACAATATAAACTTGGAAAATCTTCTTTCTTGAGTCTCCATAGTGCCAGTAAAATTTGGAACGTCAAACTCGTTGGAAGATTTCAAGTAGAGAGAGCGTCTCCAAGCAAATCGGAGAAGAAGGGGAGTAAAGACAAAGTGGACTCGCCCACGGCCTTTGGCAAGCGTCGGCGTACAGTGCCTCTGCCGTAATATGTACTATAAGAAATACTCTCCTCTCTCAAACTGAGCCGACTGACACGGCTCACTATTAAGTACAAGATTTTCTTCAATATTTTTTCCATAGCTATGATAAATCTACAAAAACAATTGACGTTTTACATCAAAACTAATCAAATAAATTGATTTGTCAATAGTTCTATAGTCATGATGATTCGTCATATCAATTCCAATGACAAAAAAAGCTACGATGTATGGTATCGAGAAATCCTTCTTATGCGTTAACTAATATCACAAATTGATTCCAGAAGTAAAACTGAGACTATTCTTCAAAAGGTTCA
This sequence comes from Macrosteles quadrilineatus, assembly GCF_028750875.1. Classification (NCBI taxonomy): domain Eukaryota; kingdom Metazoa; phylum Arthropoda; class Insecta; order Hemiptera; family Cicadellidae; genus Macrosteles; species Macrosteles quadrilineatus. The sequence continues at coordinate 15,014,730 of NW_026542594.1, forward strand.
AGACAAACTTTATTTTTAACAAAATCATATCATATATAAGTGTTGCAGTGATGTAGCAAGAATAATCTAGAATAACATTTTTATAATCTATTATCCAATAATGACCTAGCTATGCACCCAATTGCACGAATAGTCTGGTTATCGAAAGACCATATGGAAAACAAATTCTGAATAAATTCAGCCATCTACTGTACACCTAATTCAAAAATAATATAATTCCAAACTAATTCAAAAATAATATTATTTAAAACAAGTAAGCACTGATCATATTCATAAATAATATTTGAATACTATTTGTATGATAATGATAATCTGCCTATTAGAAATTATGTTATTTAACTTTTTTATTTTTTCAATGAATAGATTCAAAGGTAGCGAGCTACGTGTGATCGTTTGTAGCACCACATTACTAATAATAAAATGGTAGGCAGCAGTGTTTTGTTTATGATTTTTTAAAGCAGATTCATGATATTCAAGTTACAACTTATCTTGTATTGGATTGTATACAATTTACATTTAAAGACTTTCATACTTTATCATTCAGCCATGTCCACAGCCATTTGAATTGCTTCCGCCTTCACTCACGGAACTGTAATTTTACACGTGCGTGCTGATAATGGCTACCTTGAGGTAATTTATCCATTAACTGAATGTCACAAAATATATCTGTTATGAGAATGTTGTAACAGGTTTAACGTATTGAGTAGTAAATAAAAAAATAATAAAAACACTTTAAATATATTGTCAGTTGTAGTATCTTAACGAGACAGCTTACTACTTTTGCTAATTTTATTGGTTGTGGGGGGGGGGCTAGTTTGGTTTGATCTGTTATTGTGATAAAGTATATTAGGCTAGTGATTTTTTTTCCCAAAATTATAATTTAAACTTAAATAAAAATGTGTGTTGTATTGTTTATGTATAAACGTATAAACGGATATTTACCTTATACTGCATTTATAGGTAGGGTAGTGTAATATCAACCGGTCCCATAATTTGTTTTTACATAAAAATACGAAGTGACAGGATGGAAAGATATATCCTACAAGTTAAATATAACTTAATATTACTATGAAGTAATTGAATATTTTAGTTTGCACTTAGCCTGAGAAAAGAAAATAATAGAATTTTGTTTACAAATTTGGGGGTGGATAATTATATTGAATTTATCTTAAGAATGGTTAGTTAAAATCTTTTCAGTGTTTACTAAAACTTTGACATATTTTAAACAATATTATGTCAGCTTATTTCATTAATTTAATTCCAAAGTAAATTAGAATTACATAGATTATAAACGCTATTGTTTCCTATGACGAACTATGTGTTGCGCTTGTTGATATAACAACCTATGTTGTCTAACCAAAGCAACACTTGAGCCTATTGTAAAAGATTTAGGCGTATACAAATATTTTTAGAAATTGTTTATTATATTAAGAAATAAATGTAAACCTCCGTCATTAAATTGTTACTGGCCATATAAAACTTGACTTTTACCAAACGTTCTAATAAGGATATTAGCAATGGCATAGTCCACAATATTGATAAGTAGTGGCTAATGTAGTGGCTAATGTAGTGGCTTAGTTTTGCTGAGGATGTCAAGTACAACTAAATGTTGTGGTGGGGAAGTTTCAGAGTTCCTCTTCTTGATAATCACTTCTTATATTAAACAAGTTTAAGAGAGGTATGTATTTTAAAATCCGGTCTTTTGTGATCTATTTTTGTGATGCAGTTTTCATTCAGTGAGAATAAATTTAAACCAGAAAATATGCAGTATAAAAGAAATTAAATGGAAAATATGTTAAATGAATATTTAAGCTACTAACTAACTTAAAAATAATCATTTAAATATTATGAGAACTAAAAAAAATGAAATATATGTTTACTTCATCTATATAATTAATACGCTACATGAAACTTTGTCGGTTGAACTCCTCCACCATTTCTTAACCGATTTTATCCCTTGACGTCTCATTGGAAAGAGAGTGTCGTGTAGATTTGGAAACTGGCTTTACATTTTTGAAAAGGTCCCTTGGGCTCTGCCCCAGTGGCTTTGAAAGTTCCCATGTTATCCTTATGAAGAACATAATTGTTCACATTTTAATCAGCTGTATAATTTAATTGCTGTTATTAATTTTTCAATTCAATGAAACGCATCGAGCACATGTAAACATCCTTGTTTATAATTAATCCAACCCGAAAAAAACCGGTCGTCTTATTTTAGAGGGAGCGGAGCAAGATAGGCCTATAGTTTTAAATCTTTTTAAAGCACAGTGAAGCTTAAAAAGTCTTGTTATGAGACCTAATAGCTTAGTCCCTTAGTGGGAAATTCGCTAAAATAAGTATAATCCCTACTTTATTCCACTTAATAGGCATACCAAAATTTGCCCTGCATATTTATATAAACACAAAAATATTTGGAAAACGGTGATAATCCTGCTTTAAAAGTATCATTAGGCCTCTTTTAAATAAAAATTGTCACATTTATCCATGATTCAAAAGCGAAATTATAAAAAAATATGTAAAACAAGTTAGCTTAGGATTTAGAGGAAACCTAAGTTAATATTAATCTAGTGGTCAATATCTTATAGTGTTAATTCAATTCTAATTTCAAGTCTTATTACCATAACAATACATAAATTAACCCTGTTCCTACAAGAAAATTAAAAGATTCTTGAAGGAATAGCTGTTATATAGGTTTTTTAATGTATGAACCAAATGAGTCACCTTTTTAACTCCCTCAAGTAATTAATACTATAGAAGTTTTCAAATATAAAACAAGTTTTAGAATATATCAATCTATTATGTATTTTATTGTAAATTTATTTTGGTAACAGTAGACACAGAAAGATTTAACAAGCAGTGTTCTAAATTGCCCTAGGCATAGTTAAATTACCCACATGTATTAACCTGCTCATTTCAAGGCATGTGTAAAGCGAAAGCAATAAACTCAGGAAAGTAAATATTTGATTCCTAGAACTTCTGATGATTTTGTCTCTTTTAAGCTTGTGTTCGTTGTAGGTTTCTTGTAATTTAAAATACATTTACAGTAAAAATATGTATGTAGTAATTTATTTTAAAACATTTAACTTTAACGCGTTTTTATCAACACTCTATAGGTTTTACAAATATTTACTATAAACAATAATTAAAAAAGGTAAATGTTTTAACTGTTCTTAACAAGTACGAGAGAAGGTTGTTGCTAACCTATTGATAAGATTGTAAGTTTTTTTATGGTAGGAACAGATCCGATCCATACAACTGCAATTTATCCTGTGCATTAGGACCATTTTCCTGAAAAATCAGTGCTCGTTATCTCTACCAGAAAATACTATCTACACAGTCTTATGTATGGTAGCTCAAAACATTTAGGTAGGTTTAGTTTGTAAAACTTTCATAGTTTATGAATGTTCCCGGTTACATTATACATATTAAAGCCTAGAATTCTATTATTTGCTGCACAAGTAACCTGCAACAACATACCTAACGTAACTACCTAAAATCTAACTTATTTGTCACATAAATATTGGATGGATAAATAGTTGCAATTACCAATCACAATTGTACCAATTGTAATCTTCTAATCTATTGTTTAGCATTATCAAATAAAAATATATTTAATTGAAAAAGTAACTATTAAAACTTGTTTATGATTTCAGGTATTGAAATAGTTATTATAATTGCAATAACGTGTTATCGACTAACTTTATATATATAACAGTAACAGCATCTAAATGATTGACAGTTTTTAATACTGATAACAATAAGTATTATATCAATGTTTTATAGAACCTTTGAATATTATGATGTAAACAAATGTTCCAAGGATGTTGGATTTGGTTTCATGTATGACGATAACCTATTTTTCTAACAAGACAATATTATAATTTATCTCTAGATTTATTTTCTAAAAATGGTTAACACTGTTACTATTTCTGTGCAAGGAGATAGGTATTCTTACACTTGAAGATGTATATAAAATGTGATTTACTCGTAAGTTTAAAACCAAGGATCTAAATCAGCCCCATGTTCTGCAGCATTACACTCAAAATCCAATTTCAAAGATTACGCTAAAGCCCACATAAGCTTAATCTGCGTGAAGCTCGAGTGCTTTGAGGATCAAAAGTAATTCTCGAGATGCGGTAGTTAATGTATTCAATAATCAACTCTTTCACCAATAAGTATTTCGTTAAGTGTTACTCAACACATTTCAATGATTCATATACTAAACATTTACTTAAAAACACACTTATTATCAATGACGAATCAGCTAAACCATCACATAATTAGCTAAGGCTTACGATAAGAAAGAATTATATAATCAGCGTAGTATCTTTTGTTGTTTGGTAAAGAAGATTTAATTAAACACTGTTTCTTGCAATGTTGGACCACAGATATATACTTTAATCAGTTAAAACATATTAGACGGATGGCGATTGAAGTTGTCAACCGTTGAACAGTATGATTTAACCTTTTATATACAGTACACGAGTTGAACCTTTTCGGAAGATTGAGTTGTGTATATAAAAAGCTATACAACACCACTGAATCGTGAAAGTAACAATTTAAGAATGTGAATCCCGATGGATTCAAAATAAAATATACATAAAAGGCATATTGTTTTCTCGTAGCGGATTTTGGAATCAACTGTTAAACTATTACTAAAGAACAATTTATATTGGGAAATAGAACATAAGATGGTTTTTTCTCACTTACCGATGTACACTAGTTAAGACTTAAAATATAGTTTAATGGCAAGAAAATAACGGAAATAATATAAGGCTTATTGAAAAATTTACTTCTTATCCTTAGAATAATTAGTATTGACTTTTTAGCTTCCAAAAACCACCAAAGTCCATCATATTAAGTTTTGGAAAAATTTAACACATTATAAAGTACTGTCAATGCTAAGGATGATTTGCATTGCTTATTTAACTACCACCAGCTACCACAACAATTAATTAACTTTGATATCGGTTTGATTACAACACCTTAAATCAACACCGCGTCCAATATTTAGTTGTGGTGGACCGTTATGCACTAATTAGTACGCTGTAACCACCCTAACGTGATTAAATAAATGTGGGTATAATGAATGAGGGAATGATTTGATATTGTAGGCTATTTATTGTCAATACGGCATGAATAATTCATAACTAATATTACAACTCTACGCTTAAGAGATAATGGTACTTAATGCATGGTTCAAAGATGGTTTAAGCAGTTTGTAAGGTATGACTATGATATTTGGCTTGGAAATTGTTTGTTTTATACTTGTTAGGGGTTCAAACAACATTATTGGCCTGTAAAGATAGCTTAAAGATATTTCGTTTTTTATCTCTGCATATAACTGATGTACAAAGAAAACTTATTGAGCATTGTTGAGATTGTGACTACAAAGCTATTTTTTTTAACTGCGTTGATTATATTGCAAACTATACAAGCAACCTAAAAAAAATCCATCAAAAATGGTTTCAATTGTTATAATTTGTACTCGAAAATATGTGTAAAACATTTTCACCATTTTAGGATTTCTTAATATATAGACATTTTGCATCATTACTGTCATAAATTTGGATTACCACAACACAGTTCTAACTAATATGTATCATGTATCATGCATATCAATGCAGAAAAAAAAAACACTAACTGCAAAAACTGGCGAGAAAAGTTAAATTATGCAGTTGACCGCTCCACATCAACCATTCCCGTTGTAGGAAAGAAACCAACTCCAGTTTCTGGTAATTAAACTTGAATTCGTTATGTGTAAAGTACGCGGTCAAAACAGTTTTACTTCATATCAATTAGTGAAAGAAAAATATGTTATTGCATTTCATCTGAGTAACGTTTAAGATTGTTATTAATTATTCAAATTTAAACACGTCATTCTCAGTCAGTGATAATCACATGTCTGGTTCTAAAGTGTCAGTCGTCTCCCCAAGCTTTGTCTTACTAATTTTCTTCTAAATCTATGTTGTCAAGTTTGCTGGTTTGTATCTAAAACTCATGACGTTGTATTTACTGTTGAAACCCATAGATACCTATTGTAAAACCTATGTTACACACCTATGTGTGTTTTGTGTGTTTTTATTTTGTTTGTTTTTACGCCAGTGGCATTTTTTACATTTTGAAAGGGAACGGTCCATACTCTGGTCTTGTTACAGTCTAACGTTGACCTTTTTGTTAGGTAGCATTATTAGTTCATAGTCCAATGACAAACGTCATTTGGGTCTTGAAACGATCTCGCTTGGATTCGAACCAGCGACCTTGAGATTTGAAGGAAAGCACTATAACCACTCGGCCACCCAGACAGTTAAGTGTATCACAAATATTGCAAGAGCACTAGCTATGAAAATAATGCTGATCGTGCTGATTTGTGGTTATTTTATGCTTGTAAAGCATGGTGCAGTTAAGAAAGACGTAAAAACCCATTAAGAGAAGAGTGAGATTAAAGGCAACCTATGTTGCTTGGTCGAAAGGAGAAGGTGCGTAATGAGAAAACGGGTTTAATGTGATCCTTGAATTACGTCGTCTCCTGCAAAACACTCTTTGGTTGGATCTTAATTTGGAAACACTCTTTTAATATACGTAGATCTTTCATAAATGTCAAACCTCCTTTTATAACCAATTTCTTTGGTACAAATAAAATGTTTAATCCTTAATAGAACAAACCAATATTGAGGTACGACGTGTATTGTGTAGTTAGGTGTGTATTTGTATTTGAGTTATTAAAGTATTAAAGAAAATCTGGATAAAATGTGTGAAATATTTTTTGTAAAATCATGAGAATAGTTTTAAAAGTTGTGTCAGTGTAAGGGAAATATGGGTAAAATTTGGAAATGCAAGACAAAATACTTATACATACACTAAGATAAATTCGGCAAATAAAATAACATTCTAAGTTATTTTACAACATAAAGTCAATATTTATCGTTTGGGTTATACAATGTTAATAATTTTGAAATGCCGTTTTAAATTCAAACTGATCCCATATCGTAGAAGCTATTTTCTTATAACAGCAACAACAAGTTCATCATAACTCTGTGACGCATTTGTTGTGGAATCGGGTCAACATTAAGGTGAATTGCGTCCTTCAAGGCATCTAGGGTCCTCTCGTTAACTACTCTAGGGGAAGCATCACTCCAAAAACGCATATTCTGCTTATTTACCATTCCAGAAATAATATGGAAGTGTGCCTCGTCACTTGAGGCAGGTCCGCAATTAAGGTTTCATGTTCCTGCATTAGTAGTTGCTAGTCCTGTTTGAGTTCATAAGCAACTAACACCATGTATAATGGAGTTGTATGTCCTCAAGGAGAATACGGCGCACAGTATGATTATACAACGCTAGTGTGGATGCATGCTTAAAAGCAGAACGTAGAGAGTGCATAATTATTCACCTTCTGATAAGGTCATTGTTTTCAGTAGCTAGGACGGTTCTGTGAGCACCAACTATCCTTCGCTATACACTACCACATTCACAGAAGTGCTCCACCCACATCAAAATGGATTTGAGATCTGGAAGAGCTTTGCGGCAGATGATACGATAACGAGCTCGCAGCGCGTGCATAGCTTACTCGACCAAGCCATGTCTACCACTATGGTGATAATAGTAGAACATTCAAAAGCAACAACATAATTCAAGACTACCCCCATTCCTCTAGCACATCCTCACTACTCACGCCATCTTAAAAGTAAGGATACTTCCCTTCACCACTATATAGGCTACAATGGTCAACTAAACTATAAGAGTATCATGTCAATTAAAAATTGTATATCTTTAGACCATAAATCTTCCAATACTCTTTAAAATTCAAAATTATTTGTTCTGTTTATTTATATAAAATAGTAATGGAAGAAACTGCGAAACTTTGTTTTCAGTGAGGAAAATTAAAACATTCCCATTTCACCCCGGAGATCCCTCCATAAGCCCCAGTTCCCATAGCTCGATGCAGAATCAGGAAATCGTTCGAATTTCCTGCAAAGTTATAGGCTAACAACTGTGGGTACTTGAGTATTAAACGGAGGCCACCATTACGAAACGCGCCGCGGCACTTATAGAGGGTTAAATTGTTATAGATGTTGTAGTAGAACTATTCTAGTATTGTTGTGAGTCGAGCGTTATCAGATGAGTCATGTGTCTACTCGCAGAATCCCCTCCAAGTAGGCCAAGGTCAGGGTCGTTGACCGGAGCGCGCGCCATTACCTGTCATCGCCTGTCACTGTGTCTGGTCAGCTATATCAGTTATAAAATTAAACTATCATAACTTAACCTAACCAACCAAACTTGCTGATAGTGAAAACATCGAATGAAGGTTTACTAATAATCAGTATTATCATAGCTAAGTTAAGAAACTGTAGGTTAGGTGGCCTCCGTTTAATACTCAAGTACCCAACTGTGTCCCAAATTTTATCAACATCAAATTATTTCGACTACAGTTATCATGCTAACAACGAAAATATCAATTGCAGGCTTAGGTCATACGATAATAGCCTATTCCATATTTTCTGATACGGGAAATATTCTGATACGTTATAAAAACAAGAAATACAATAATCTCATTAAATACAAGAAAACGTCATAAGTATGAACTGAGTTCTTAGAAGGAAAACAAACTTTTTTAAGAAGAGCGTATATTCGCACATGTGGCTATCACTTTTTTGTATGGAATATGAAACTCCTGTCTCCTGAGTTGTTTAGACTACTCACCAAAAACCACGTCTGGAAACAAATGTTAGATGTTCGTAAAAAAAAAACAACTTACATTTAAATTATTTTCTTAAAACCAAATATGGTATAACAGTGAAACGATCCATGCGTATATATATGTTACAGAATAATAATTAGAATTAATGCCATCCTATTAAAATCATAATTAGTAAGCCGCATGGATTATTGTAATGGAAGCTGTAACATTTATACGAGGAATTATCAGATCATAGGTTTGCAATACGTCATTACTCTGTGGTTGATGTCAATGTATGAAATTTTTATCAAAGTGCATTTTTAATTTTAACTCATTTATAGGTGTTAAGAAAAAGAAGTTTTTTTAGACAACCGGTTTCTCGATACAGTTTCATTAATTAAGAAAAAATACATCTATGAAATATCCAATTTCTTATCAGGAGTAATGTATAGTGTAATATGGATTGTTATAGTTTCGTCTGGTTCTTAACAACACTTGGTAACAAAACACAAAGAAAAATTTGATTATTTTGCATAACTAACTAAATTGCTTTTTAAATAAATTATGGCCACAGTCGATATACACAAATAATGTACGTAAGTAAAGTTTGCTTAAATAGAAAAGGAAACCGTTTAAAATATGTGCAACCAAACCATTTATGCTTTACTGTACTTTTCGAAATTTTGTGTTTTGTATTAAAAAAGTTTCGTTAAAATATTGAAAAAACTTCTAAGAAGTATTATTTCGTTTTAACCTTCTTTATTTATGTTTTACCATCAATTTATTAAGATAATTAAAAAATATACTAGTGAACCCGTGCTGCTCATCGCGCCGCAAAACAACATATCAATTTAGAAAACAAATCCATCGTGTTATATATTGATTCTAAGTCGAAAATAAAATACAGTAATGAATGAAGCCTTAGATGGAAAGTAGAGAATCCATTTTCTATCCTATTTTATTTACAAAAGTATTTCCTTGAATAACTTACTAAGTTTTTAGTTGTGAAATCAATCACCTTCAGGAAATTACCCTGGTCAGAATTTTCCGCGATGAATATGGGTACACCATCAAAATATGTAGCCCTACTTAAAGCAACATAAAGCCCATGACTGAAAACTGGTCTGGGTAAGAGCAGTGCTACTCTTTTAAGTGATTGCCCTTGTGCTTTATTGATTATCATTGCAAATGATAAAGCTAACAGAAATTGGCAGCTTTCCATTTTAAATGGTAAGTTTGTTTCCAACGGGCACATTTTTATCATCGGAATCAAAATATGTCCCCTCTTACTTGTTCCAGTTAGGACTTTTACATTCTATTAAATTGTTAACCATTTTGGCCACTTGGAGTCTTGTTCCATTAATGAGGCCCTTCTTGGTGTATTGATATTCCTCATCAATAAAACCATTGCCCCGTTTTTTAAATCAATCTGTTTATTGGCAATCCACCGACCTCCATATTGTTTAAAAACTCTGCTGGGCATTCTAGATGGGCGTTTAAATTATCTCCAAGCAAACTATAAATGATTTCGAACACCTTGGGCTCGGCTGGCAATTTTTTCAAGACTTTGTTGTTGATCAAATCACAGTCACTGTTTTTGGAGCTATGGCTTTGTCTTTCATTTTGACCATTTTGTATACTTTCAACGACGTTTGGTTGGATGAAATCATCAGCGCATCCAACTCCAAGCATTTTTGCTGGCAAAATGGGGAATCCATCAGCTTCCTATCAGCTTTAGCCTATTTGAACTCTTTAATTTCCTGCTCGTGTACGTATTGCGTCATGAAGTTTCATATATAGCTCTGCTCGAAGTTTTGACTGTTCCCTATGAATGAAACCGAGACGTTCACCTTCAATTCTGGTAAAAATTTCAACTATATATTGAAGTTTAACCTTACCACCACAGCAGAATACTGAAGCCTAACAGATAGCCTGTGGGCCTCCGGTGTGTAGTTGTCGAGTCGATCCCTCCATAAGGGAAAAGCAGGGGATAGGCTATTGTATCAAGACGTGAACAATGTGCAGCCAAATCTTCTGGGGTCCCATTTTTAGGATAGGTACACAACAAATAATTTAAAAAAATTTGTATAGCAACAAACATGAATTAGTAGTATAGGATTTGTTTTGTTTTGATTTATAAATAAATTGTCTGGTAGATCAGCTGTTTCGTGTCAAATTAATGAATGTCAAAGATTTGTGATTTTAAATAGGTATTACAGTAGCCTACGGTTTTGTAAATCATGGTAACTTTTTCTCAACTAAAAATTTTACTATTCCCAGCTTTAAAATAAAGTAGTATGATCCATTATTAGTATACTTTAATATACATTGGTTACCAAACGTGATAACATTTAATATACATTAACAGTCATAATAAACACTAATTTTTTATGTAGTAGACTTTGACTATTTTAAACTAAAAACATATGTTTTTATAAATTAAAAATATCTCCCATGTTATCCTTATGGAGAAAAAACTGACTTTAAGGGCCTCTGACGCCCTTACCAACGACTTTATCAAAAATCTAATACCGTTGGGCACAACTACACGTTTTAACCTTTATTTTGAGACCTCTAACGTCAAAATTGGGCAAATAATAACGGAGGAGTTCGATTAACAAAAAACGGCTTAGCCTATTATATATATAGATAGATTCTATTGATTCAGTATTTGTGAAATAGTCGTAAAAGTAGTTAACTATCAGGGAAATCACTTATATGGATTTCACTTATAAAAATGCAGCCTAAGACACTATTGTTGCATTTTATAGCTCTGGCTTGTATTGTAGCTCTTTATTTTAAGTTAAATGGTAAACATTTGTCCCTTCAGACAGTTCTCGTACCTACATTTTAAGTTAGGAGAGATATTGTAAGAATTTACTTGATCAACACAAACAGTTTTAAGGAATTGCAATTTATCTGTGTGGGTACCACCTTACATCTTTACTACGGTTGATATTTTTCAAGTGATCACCTGTTACAATGTAACTGTTAAGGATGATAAAATACCTAAGCGTTACCACATTATGCACGTTATGTATTTACACGTTTATTTGATTCACAAACAAGGAAAGTCATGCATTGTAAATATTGTATTGTCACCAATAAATAATGACAAGTATATGGTAAAACGGATTACCTTCTTATATCTGTATGCATAATAAGACCAGATAAACATTAATGTTTTTCTAAAATTCCTTTATATCAATTCCTTTTAATCAAATCCCTTTTATCAATTCCTTATAATCACTTAATTCCTTTTATATCAAAACCAGACAGTTATATGTTAACATAGCCAATTTGGAGTGGTGACAGTGAAAGACCAAAATGTTGAACCCCTTCCCCTCTGGCGTTTGATATTACCCCTCTGGTACCCCTCTGGCTATAAGCAAATGTTTAAATTGTGTTTGCTATTTGATCTCAGCTCTACATTAATGCGACAAAATTTCAATGCGGATCTCTTTTTAGTGCATTTTTGAATATAATTAATTTTGAATGTTGGCTCAGCTATCAGTTAAACATTTATTGTTCTTCTACCGCGGATTCTATGTTTATACAGTATTTATTTATGATATACTTATTGGTTATTTATTGAATTATTTATTGCATGTTAATGTTTATACTGCATAATTATTTATTAACCTAGTTATAAGTAAAACTAATTTACCAACCTTGGGTTTTTGCATGTACAGTAATTGTATTTTGGAAATGTTTTTTTTTATGTACACCATTTTTTAGTAATCCCATACAAAATGTGTAATTTTTTTACATATCTTTACGTTATTTAATTTGTTTAGGTATAATGGTTCTAAGGAGGTTAGTGCTTTAACCGTAACTTAAACATGATAATACAGATGATAAGACATTATCATAGATGAATAGACGATAAGAAGGAATATAAATGTTTGAAAATAAATGAGCTCGGTGAATACCAGTTCTCTTGCAAAATGATCTTTGACTTTAGAGTTTATCCTAGTATAATGATAGTTTTGTATTTTTCAAATAAATCAGTCATGATATATGTAAAGTAAAAATGCATTACATACTGTTCAAAATATAGTCATGAAATCGACGCAGTGGTCTACTAGACCTATAAATAATGTTATTGAAATCATATCCTTTACTATTAAAAATAAATAAAGTTCTAAAATGTCTAAGGTTAGTTGATTGAAGAATGGATATAATAATTCCATTTTTCATAGCATAGTGTTAGTCCATAAATTTATCTTTTCTTATTAGATTCAATATACGACGAAAACATACAACTGATTCCAAACGTAAAACAAATTAACAAAAGTAGAACCCACCAAAAGTACGATAGTATTCATTTTGAAACCCTCCTTTAGTCAATATCAATATGTGGAATATTTGGCATCTAGTTTTAATAAATCTATATTTCAATATACTCAAAGATTGCTGCATTGTAGGCATGGAATTAAACCTGATACACATCAAAACAACCACGAATCTTTATAGTTTTCCTAATACATGGTTTGTAAATATACTTATTAGCTTACAGATTACACCCATTACCATTATTCATTACAGAAACCACCAGAAACCTAAAATTTGAAAAATTGGTTACTTATACTAGGCACATTTTAATTCATCTCCTATACCATATACAGAGCAATTCAAAAATATGGACCCAACTTCATGACTTTGCATCTCAAAAAGAATAAATTGGGCAGACATAAACTTTACACCATCCAAAAGAGGAAATTTCAAAGGTTTTTTACCATAGAAAAAGTAATTGCAAACATGGACAGCCATTTTGTTTTACCATCAGTTGTTAGTAAGATGGCTATGCAGAATAATATTTTCTGTGTAACAGAGTTTGCAAAAACTGAGTCTGCAACGGGCTTTTCACCTCGAATTTGGCATTTAACTACCGACTAGAAAAGGCATAAATCGTAGGTTTTGGAAATTTAAAAAAATTGCAGCTGTGCAATACGAGAGATGCTGTCTCGTTTTCGGGACAAATTCGGCTATCGCTTGGATGTGTTCTGGGCAGCACAGTGGGACATATTGAGGATTTGTAATCAGTGCAAATAAAACTTTTAAATATTTTCTTCCTAACGGTGTAAAACTATTTTTTCACATTATACTTTTCGAGATACAAAAATCTGGGTCCATATTTTTAAATAGCCCTGTATATAAACCATATTGGAATAAATTGTTTTCAATTAGTTTTGAGGTGACTAAAGTCTGGCCATATGTGTGCATAAAACAGTTTTTAACATCTCTCCCTAAGAACGAAAAGGTGTGTATGTATGTTATTGTGTCTGAGAATTTGTACATAACTAGGAACAACGCATTTGGTACGTATAAATTTATTATGTGGGTACTAACCCATGGTATTTCCAAGTGTTTTATTTGAATTTTTCACATTATGTTTTTAAATTTTCATTTTCCGATAAACCCTATAAAATAACGGAGAAAGCTACTTTCATAAAAATGACTCGAACAGTTTTGATTAAAACTAAGTATATTATTAACTTTTAACCCGAAACAAACCGGTACAACCCCTAGTACTGTAATTATAACTGGTCAAAAGTCATTGTGATTAATAATTTACGTAACCCATAAATATCAATGCTACATTCACCACTTACCCTTAATTAGAAGTTTTGACAACGAATGGGGGAAAGTATGAGTCAGGTTGCTGATAGGTGTAATGTTTATTTTATTTAATACTTAACCTTCGCTGCAGGGAGCTTTACTTTTGACAGATTTAATGGCAGTTTGCATTGACTTTAACAGTAAAACCCTGTATTTATATTCAAACAGTTATATTCCTTCTTAATATAATGCTTGACAATATATTTCTTGATATAATTTATAATAATATAATTCTTATATCCTTGATATAATTCTTGACAAAATAATCAATTTTCACTGACCTTTTAATTACAATCTGTTATTAATCTTGTTGATTAAGGTTGTTGTAATTAAGATTTCCGCTCCAACTAAAACCTTAATATCGGCTAAAGCGGTGTCTTGAGAGCTCTACTTCCCTTTATTGCAACAGTAGAGAAGGTTTGATTAAGCTTTGCCTGAAATGTTAAAGACAATGTGAGTACAAGCTTATCGTGCACTGTTACGGCATCAATAGCATTAAGTAACTAATTAAAAGTGCAAATTAATTTTTACAGACTTGGATATAAGCAATACAAATTTTCTTCTTTTAAATTTATTTTTGAGTCATGATATTAATTTTTATTATTATCGTATATCCTACTTAATAAAATAATGGAAATAATAAAAATCATTTTAACAATTACATTTTCCAGTCTAACCTTAATAACCTTAAGGAACGAAAGGTTAAATTCACGCAAAGTATTATTGTATTATTGTCTTAAGAATTTAATAGTTATGGGATTGAAACATTTAAAGTTTTTATATTTCGTGTTTCCATACAATATTGAATGTTAAAGTTGATCACTACCACATAGAATCTCTTATGAAAAAAATATGATTCTCTGTGGTACAGTCTCGTCAAGCTCAGTAGAACAACGTTTTGCATACCTAAAGTTAATCCTGAAAGTGTAGCATGGTATAGAAAATGTATGATTGGATTTTACCATGTTGGAAGCGGTTGTAAAATATAAAATAGTGTATTCAAGAACGATATGTGGTTTATTAAGTATTTTTATATTCTGACCCAAAATATATATCTATCTACTTTGTGACACGTGTAACCAATGCTGCATCATGAGTCTATTACAGTATGGGGTTTATAGTTAAACAATGCGTTGAATTAATTAATATCAGCTATATTTTGACTACACAACTATATTCAATGTTAACTATTTACAAATATTTATCATTTTAGTCACATTTGCTCAGGTTTTAGTGTTTTAGTTTGTTTTTCTTGTTGTCAAGATATTTCTATTGAGTTATCATAGGTCCCATTGCATGTTTGGCCTAACCCTTAGATATAGTCACATTGAATATGGATTGTAAAAAATTGTAAATTGGTTTGTTTGGACCGTTGGAAGCAAAATAAATAAATATATTCCAGCGCAATTAAAGTGCTTCTAATGTGCTGCTAATACGGATCAAAAATTATACCTTGCATATGCATTGTATCCAGAAAAGGCCTTATAAGAACTCTCATAAGGTATATTTTAACGATATACAAATAGATTTCAATTAATTATAAAAGATTATTTTTATTTTACATTTTTTAATTTATTACTGAATATATAGTACTATTATTACCTAGATTACATTTAAATTAAAAGTAACACTATCTTATCAAAATAAAATAATCACATCTTATAAAGCATACCGGTACTGTAAATGTAAATTTATAACAGTTTATGATATGCAATTTGAGTGCTTTTTAGCTCAGTAAATTATTTTTTTCAGTTTGACCACATAACTCTAGTTATACACTAAGATATTTCATAAAGGCTTTTTGTAAACTAAGTAATAATTATAATTAATTTCACACAGCATAGTAATATGTTAGTTGGAATAGAAACAAATTAATTTTGTTTTGTTACAGTCACAGGGATCTTTTGCTGTTTGTGCGGATTAATAATATTAAAAATCGATGTTTGTGATAGTTTTTTTTTATAAACATTATTAAACATTTTTATGTTCTGGGATCTTATCCTGTTTTTAATGCGAGGAATGACCAAAAACACTAATATGAAAATCAGTTGAATAAGGGGATTTCATGCTAAAAATATACGGTATATATATGTAAGTAAATTACTCCATAACTATACAGGGTACTCCGTAAGTAAACACTGGAAGATGATTCTATGGACCAAAACAAAGAGAAAATCACTTCTTTAACCAGATATCTGCCATTTTTGTGTTTTTTACTTAATCATTTTAATCTTTTTTAATTGTTGCAACTGATATTTTAAAAACTTTGTACGTGTGTTAAGCTAGAACACCTATACGGTATTGGATATTGCGGTATAGATATTCAAAAGTAATATTTATAAGTTATTTTATTTATAATTATTTATAAGTTATAATTATTTTTAAGTTATATAATAATTTTTGCTTTTGTTTATGGTGTAATTAATGGTTTAATTATTTACCATATTAACCTCGTACAGTAGGTACAGTAGATAATAAGTTGTTATTAGGAGCCTGAAGATTTTACAAGTAGAAATATTTTAATTGTTTGGTAATGAAAAAAAAATATTACCTTAAGGCCGTTTGTCTTTCAAGGGTTCTGGTTCATCAGATTATTTCTTGTCATTGCTTCTGGATTTCCATTTAATTTATAGATAATTTTTTCTCACAATTTCTTTACTGTGTATAAAATCCTACTACATAATTTACAAGAGTTTAATATACCGTTGATAAAATAAAAACACATTCAATACACTTTGGCTACAGTTCTCTTAAGCTCATGACTCAACATTTGTATAGCATCATAATGGGTAATCAACTACAATGCATTAGAGTTAATCACATAGCCAAAACCCATTAGTGAATTGACGGGATTTGAGCCCGGGACCTTGGTTTCTGACCATTACCAGCTTGCTGCCTACACATAAGGAGCAAGAACATTTTATGTAGAACCCTTATTCGTAATTTAGCCTATACATGTTTTAATTTGCATTACCTAGGTTTCAACCACTCATGATATGATTTATTCACAGATAAACTTCAGCAAACATTTTATTAAAAATACCATTTTGAGTCCAAGTTCTTTCGTAAGATATGTTGCGTGTACGAGGCTAATGAACATAATACTTGGATAACGATCTACAAGCAAAACGTAGAATAACCTTACAGGGCTACGGTTTATGAATGATAAAATGTCATGATAAAAATAAAACATATTTTAACATCAATTAAAAAGAGGTGGTTATAAAAAAAATGGTTTCCCGCACTTTTTTACAATTTTGGGGTTTTGACATATAATTATTTAAAATAATTGTAATGTAGATTTCTAAAATTAAAAACAACTTTGATTTATTAGGTCAGAGGAATGTAAAAAACTTTTTAAAACTCATGACCATATTATGGTTATGAGAATTTTTATGGTAGAGAATGGTTATAAGAAAATACATTTATTTTAGGCTTCACCTAAATGTCTTTGTTTAGGCCACATCGTGTATGCATAGCATCGATAATGGACTAAATTGTTTGACCTAGATACCCACACTATGACTTTAGGCGTAGTCTGTATCCATGATTAGAGAATAAAATAGAGGCAAACTGATTGGGGTCTATTGAATAAAAACAAAAAAACATCATATAAATGAACTTATGGTGTCTAAATTTTTAAATTTAATTAATTAGGCAAAGAAAGAAGACGATTCGTTGGACAACTGTCAATAAAACGAATAAAAATATTAATGTAGTTTAACTTCGAAGTATAATTACTGATGTTTCTTTTTTATTAAATCATATTGGGAACTTGTTTTTTTCACATTAGTCTTTTTGGGGTTAAAAAACTACTAACGGTATCAGCAATCCGACACATACTTTCTACCATTAGCTTGTGAACAACCTTTTACATGGGTTGTTGACTGTCCTTTTACTATGCTATTTTATAGGAATATCACAAAAGTTTCAATCACTTTTGAGCCGTAATTTTTTAAGGAAATGGGATTCGTACAGTTTTTCTCAGAACCCAAAGGACCATAGTATACTAATTTGAATCAAAACCGGCTTTTTTGTTAAAATCAGATTTTTTTATGGTTTAATTGGAAAAATAACATAAGTTAAATTATTTTCTTATAGTAGTTTCATTAAAAATAGAATTTGTACAATTTTGTTTGGAATTTAACTATAACATACGAAATTTGTATCAAAACCGATTGGACTATTTTCGAGAAAATACGGTTTTTCGTTATTTTATAGGTTTTTATTTGAAAATCACCATTATAAATAAAAATGTCAAAAAAAAATTTAAAAGAAAACCCTAGGATACAATAGATTAGTAACTGCATTCCAAATTTCATCTAAAATGTTTGACAAGGACATATAATTATCTTTTTTCTAAACTTTAAAATTTATTTTGTCTCATTTTCGTTTTAAAACTAGCCAATTTTTTATATTCCGGATATAACGATAACGTGTTACTAGAATTTCTCAAAACAAACGAGACAAAGGTGTAATAGTAGAAAATATGTTTTCCTACAGTCACCCGACAAAGTGGGCTTCCTTGCACTGATTATAGTACAGAAAGCTGCTAATTGCTGCATTTTCTTACTTTGCCGGACAATTTTTACTGGGTTGCACAGTTTTTACTTTGTATTTTACAACAGTATTCCAACCAAACAACACAAAACGGCGTGCTTTTATTATGCACGTAATACGTGTACACTTGGAAATAGGTTGGCAACACTTAAAGATACTACGACTACGATCAGCGGGTCCAGCGTTTCCCATTTTGTTCAATGTTTGTATTTAACCTAACCTAAAAACGTGTTGAACAGTGTTTGAAAGACTAATTATTTATATGATTTATAGTAACTGTAGGAAAAATATAATGTATAACGCGAGTGCAAACTGAATTTGCCCACTAGTTACACAATAGTTATTTTCCTACAGTTACCTAACAAGGTACATGTTCTCTCACTGATTTGAGAAAGCAAAGTGGAACATTGTCTCACTCTAATTACTTTGTCTCACTCCAGATATGCAATGTGAAGGAACGAAATAGTGATCGCGTAACATGCAGACAAGGTCGAATGCGCGCGAAATACGTTGGCAGCACTGGCTGTAAATCAGCAGGTCAACTGTTGTACTGTTGTATCATTAAATGTCATATTAAAAGTTAACTTCTGTGTAAAAATATGTTACGCTTCTTTACCAATTTATTTGTTTTATGGTAACTGTAGGAAGAATCTAATGTGCAACTCGAGTGCAAAGTGCAATTGCCTCACTCGAGAGAAATCCTTACTCACGAGCCGTAGGCGAGGAAGATTTGGATCGTGAGTAAGGATTTCTCTCGATTTAGGCAATTGCTCACTTTGTGTTGCACAAATATATATTGTATATTCGATCAATTTCACCAATTTACCGGACAATCCACAGCCGCTGCAGTTGAACAGCTATTGTTGATCAAATTAATCAACATCTGATAGGCTCAGTGTTAACAATGTTAGTGTTGCTGCTGTAGTGAACTCAATTAACTTTGGTCGTGGAATTTGAAATCTAACTCTAAAAGCCCCTGAAATAAAATGCGTAGCATACCACTATGGGAAAAGATCATTTATAAAAAAAAGACAATTTAAACATACAACATTACAAACCATTAGCTCTACTAACCTAAACATGATTTTATGTGCTTGGTGTTAATGCTATTCACATAATAAATTGCATACACAAGTCTTTAAACTACAATGGAAACACTAATTTGTTGACTTAGAGATTAGACTAATCTCAACTAAATGTTAAGCTAAAATATTTTGTGTTATGTAAAAACTATATCATAGCTCCCTAGTTATACTGAACGGTACCAATATCCTACCCTGACTATTGAGAATGTACTATTTTAAGCGCGAATTTAAGCTAAATATTACACATTCTACTTTTAGAATAATGTGTCAACTAGTGTGAACAATTATTTATTTGAGATAATTTTCTTTTGGTTAACCAAACACGTATTATTTAACCAAGTACAAAGCTATTAGTCTTCCGTCTCTGGACACAAAAAACGTAATTCAATACGTGTGTGTTTAAGTTTAAGACCTTGGAGTGATGTATATGATACCATATGAGAAGCCCAAACGTTTCTTCTAATCATTAAAATGTTGGAAAATGTTTTTGTACATCTCTCAGTTACTGAGTAGAGAACTGTGTTAAAAATAATATTCCGAATAAAATGTAAGTTTTAACCCATGGTAAAGTAGGTAGGTAGGTATAGTTGAGATGATACAGTTTTTTTTTATAAATTAGTAAACCTATCTATGTGTTATTGTTTTAAAAGCCATAGACTTTAAGTCCAAAAGTATATTAAGCATTAATACAGTTTTTTTTTAATTTATAGTAAAACTCAGAAACTTATGTCATTGACTATTGGAAAGCTAACTTACAAATAACGCTATATATTCATATACAGTATTCACTATATATATATATCCACTATACATACAGGGTTAGTAAAAGGCTGGAGACCCCCTGTTAATTTTTTAACGGCCCATATATAAAAAAACTAAACTCGGCACACCTTTATGGCATATTATGAAGTACTTTATGGGCATAGCCGCCACGTGGTGTACATCCCCAAAATCCCCCTTTTTGGGGGAAACTCAAAGTTTTTAAATGGTAAGACCCATCAAGCGACCCCTCATTCTTAAGGTCTTGGTAAAAGAAAACCAACAACTCAAACTAGAGGTCCCTATTTCAATCCAGTAAATAATTTATTTTTGTAAAAATATACAACCGACTTCAAACGCTCTAAAAAGAATGAAATAATTTCAATTAAGTAAACTTTTGTATTAGGCAAGCTCAAGTATTTCAAGTCGGCGCGGCTCAAACTGCAATATGATTGAAATTAAATATTGTGTGTGTATTTTGAAAATCAATAAAAAACATACTGAACTGTTTTGTTTATATATTAAAGGAAATATTTTCTTGTATTTTATGTTTACTTCAGAATAAATGCATTATGAAAATAACACACACAAATGTTCTATATGAATAGGAAAATAATTTAGTTTGATATTATGATAGGGAAAAGAAGCTAGTTTAGTATTAAAACGTTACTTTTCCAAGTTAGAAACATTTAAATGCGTTATAATATTTTTAAAGATACTCGTTAATACCACTATAATGCCGATCTCTGATTACGGTAATAAAATAACACTACCGCATAACTATGAAAAAGACAGATTAACACCTTTAGTTATAGATAGTCACCTGCAATATGGACACCCTCTTTAAATTTTGTATCAAAAATCATCATAGAGCCGCACCGACTTTAAATACGTGAGCTTGCCTAATACAAAAGTTTACTTAATTGAAATTATTTCATTCTTTTTAGAGCGTTTGAAGTCGGTTGTATATTTTTACAAAAATAAATTATTTCATGATTTTTAGTGACTGTATAATTTTTTATATATTATTTACTTGAGGATTTTTGATAAGCAAAACTGTTTGACACAATCAAAAGTTCCACAGAACAATCATTATTTTAAAACTGCTTGAGTCACCTGTTCAGGTTACATAATCTGCAATTGGTATGAAAATAAACATTTTTAGATATCCCTTAAGAAGGAAAGAGTTGTCCATTACATTAGGCCTAATGAAAAACTAATTGTCTTTTCTAGATACATTGACATGTCAGACATCATCGTTTCCTGCAATCGGTGTACTTCTACATTATAAAAAGAAATACAGTAACGTCTCAAGCCTTTTGGAATGAAAGTTATTCCTCAGCTACCAGCACTAAAAAATCTCTCAAAAGTGGAAAATTGGTCGTTAACACGTATAGTACCTTTGGAAAATATTATATAAATGATTGGTTCAGCATTGTGTTGTTGATTGGTTCAGTGGTGTAAGTCATGTAGGGGGTTTTGTTTGCTCAAGATATAGCCTAGTCGAAATTGCAAATCATCTTCCTCTAGGACTTTCCGAAGCAGGCATAATAGTATTGATATGATATAGTAACTGGGTAGAGAATACCAATAAACATTCCACATCTGCAAATGCGTGTTTAGTAATTAAAATATTTATCACTTTTAAGACAATTGACGATTATGCACTGTCACACTTCTTCGGTCGTGTAAGGAATAATTGCATTTAATTTATATTTAGACCTGTTTTACGAATGCTTTGGTTTTCACAATACACCTTTATTTGTCAATATCATACAGCTATTCACTGAAACATATATGTTTTTGTAAGTCAGAATATTCAATACTAATAACAGAATTACTGTATACACAAATCAGGTCAAACGTTAAAATACATTTTTTATAGTAACCAAAACAAAATGCATTTTTCTCAATGTAATTCAAAGGCTCCATGGCAAGAAATAGTTTATTGATCAGTATGAAGCAACTGTTTTGTGAAGAATTGTCTGTAGCTTCATTTAAATGGTTTCAACTAACAGCTGTAGGAATGTTATTATTATTTATTGCCTTCTCTGCACAAATGTAAACAATCTGCACAAATGTAAACAAAACAAATGTTGTTTTTGAACGACATGCTTTTTAGGTGAGGTGTTATTATTGATGTAGATTTTTGTGGGCTTCACTCACCTTTATTTTTGTTCGTGATGTCCGGGACTCGTCAAAACACATAAACACACATATGTACAACACAAAATCGTCCACGGCATCAATGTCCGACGTTTCGCGGAACTCAAACAACGTTCCGCTTCTTCAGGGTATTAAACTATTTTTAGCCCGCACGCGGGTCGAACGCCTACCCCCGCCCCCGCCCGTCCTCCTCCAAGCTCAGCTGATCCGGCAGTCGTGGTTAGGCGTTCGACCCGCGTGCGGGCTAAAAATAGTTTAATACCCTGAAGAAGCGGAACGTTGTTTGAGTTCCGCGAAACGTCGGACATTGATGCCGTGGACGATTTTGTGTTGTACATATGTGTGTTTATGTGTTTTGACGAGTCCCGGACATCACGAACAAAAATAAAGGTGAGTGAAGCCCACAAAAATCTACATCAAAAACAAATGTTGAATATTTAAGGTTTTCAGAATATTTCACCGAAACAAATATTATACTTAAACATAATATATGAGGTACCAAATAGAAATTATCCTGGTTATTTTGGTGGTGGAACCACACTGATCGGTAAAAGAATCACAGAGAAATTGGTGAACATACATAGAAAAAAAAAACATCGCCACAAACAAATTGAGAACCTCCTCCTTTGTTGGTAGTGGGGAAGTCGGTTAAAAATGGCAGCCAATTGAAATTCTCAGTAGTGAAATTTAACTTACAGCTTTCCAAGTAGACCCCCTGTAAATTTTGTAACGGCTCACACTAGAAAATTTAAACTCCACACACCTTTATGGCATGTTATGAAGCATTTTTTGAGCCTAATTGCTACTTGGTTCCAAAACCCAAAATAGGGAATTTTGGGGTAAACTAAACAATTTTAAAAGTTAAGCCCCATCAAGTGACCCTTAATTTTGAAGTTCTTGATAAAATAAAACTAACAAAGTAAACTAGAGGTCTCTATCTTAACACAGTAAAATATGGCAGCCAATTGAATATGAAATTGCAAGTTGATTCTGATTTCTAAAGATTACAATCAGCTGCCATTTTTTACTGGATTAAAATAGAGACCTCTAGTTTGCGTTGTTAATTTTATTTTTTCAGGACCTTCAAAATGAGTGATCACTCTATGGGTCTTACCGTGTAAAAGTTTTGAGTTACCCCCGAAATCTCCCGTTTTGGGGATGTACACCAAGTGGCGGTTATGCCCGTAAAGTACTTCATAACATGCCATAAAGGTGTGCAAAGTTTAGTTTTTCTAGTATGAGCCGTTAAAAATTTACAGGGGGTCTCCAGACTTGGAAAGCTGTAAGTTAAATTCAACTTCTGTGAATTTCAATTGGCAGCAATTTTTACTGGATTGAGATATAGACCTCTAATTTTCGCTGCTGGTTTTCCTTTATCATGACCTTAAAAATAAGGGTACATTCGACGGGTCTTACCATTTGAAATGTTTTAGTTTCCCCCAAAATCCCCCATTTTGGGAATGTACACCAAGTGGCGGTTATGCCCAAAATGTACTTCATAACATGCCATAAAGGTGTGCCAAGTTTAGTTTTTCTAGTATGGGCCGGTAAAAAATTAACAGGGGGTCTTCAGACTTTTTACTAACTCTGTATATATATCACTATATGTTCGCTATATATTCATTTTTTGACGTACAAAATCCAACACTCTATATTAGTGGTATGCCCCTAGCTGATTAAAAGCACAATCTCAAGGTAGAGTTTGATTCACTCCTACAATTATGGTAGCTGTAAAAAATATAATGGCTCTTTTTACATTTTGAAGAATTTTTCTCGAAGGAAAATCAAATATTCCGCTCTAATGGTTACAATGGTTTCGAAACATGTTTTTAAAGACGTCGGTGTTCTCTTTTAACATTATATTTACCCATCTATGAGCCACAGGCCTGCAAGTAAAAAGTATACCAGTACAGCAAAGCATAATGTGTACGCGTTTCAGAAGAGTTTAACTGCAATGAACAAATGTAGTGAAAGGTGCCAGAATCCGAATGGATCCGAAGTCCAACTGAGCCACCGACTCACCATAATAATTAACTAGGTAAATAATGTTCTTATCTTTAACAATTGAATCATTTTAAGTATTGTTATCAGGTATATTGTGAGCAATATAAGATACTAAACTAGTTCTTTACAAAATACATCAATGTCTTGTTTGGACAACAAACCACATTAATATTTCGTGCAAACCATTAATAGTAAAAATGTTCTATAAGTATCACAAAATGACATAATTCATCATAATACAATGGTTAATATCCATTATTTAATGCTTAGTAATGATTGCTTATTTTATCTATGATATATTTCATTAACAGTTAATGTACGAATGCACATTTTTTTTTTTTTTTATATCAAATAGTAAAAGGAGAATGTAACGAAAGCATATAGACACCTGGCATTGTTTGGAGTTGAAAATACAAAGTAAATGAGCTGTATAATATCAACATCGTAAGCTCAACTCGTCATATCAAGTCTAAGTCTATCCGGATCTGAAGGTAAGAGATCATTACTTCCAAGTTCCACATTTGAGCAGAACTTATCATAATCGCACCTATCCGTTAGCCTCTGATCCTTTATAACTTGGTTTGTTCAAGACGTTATTTTTTATTACAAAAATGATCAGAGATATTGTTTAAGTAATATTTTCTGAGGAACTTAACACATAATTATTCATTCATTGAACTAAAATTAGGGAATTAAATTTTATTCAAACAATAACAATTTAGACAAATAGCTTGAAGATATTTTATATAATATATACCCACAAAACAACCAATTTGAAGAAAGATTGCTTGGTAAAACTAGTAAATATCTTAATGGCCTTATTATCGTACATGACTGTAGGTATAGTTTAAACTATACCACTAGGTTTTTCCTTCTAATTTTTCTAAAACTAAAGCCGGTCAAGATTGACCTTCTTAGCCCAAAGTATGGCCTCGGTGAACTGATTTACAGAGTTCCAGGTTCCCTTCCCCTGGAGCATAGCTCCAACGATGCGATGTTGTCGGGAGTAATGTCGACACCGATCCCAGAGATCAAGGAGGATCAGTGGACATGACACCTGTCACAAAAGAAGAATGCGGTATGTCCGCTCTTGTCTGCAATGCCGGGAGAGTACAGACAGTTCGGGCTAGTGGCCTTCCCCATTCTGTAAAAAAACCCGGAAGTAACCGTGACCAGACAAAAACTGCGTCACGAAATACCCAACCTCACCATACTCCGGTTTTCGCCTTGGACGGATGCTAGGAACGAGCCTGGCGGTCCAACGTCCTCGAGACTCGATGTTTTGCATTCGCGCTGCCAGCGGTTGAAACTGCCGTTTTGTTCTTCTTTGGCAGCAGTATCTCTGTCTACTTCAGATCTCCTGCGGTAGATCACCTGTCGCTTCCCTTGCAAGATGGAAGACGTGGATGACACTTGCTATCACCATGACTGCAGGCTGAGAGACGACTCGACGCTGAACTCGGGAGAGCCTGTAACGGAAGAAACGCCTCTCCAGCACATGGGCCTTGACCTCAGCACCGTACAAGAGCAATGTTTGTACTGTACAACAGAAATCAGTAGAAGGTGTTTGCAAGGGCTGGGACAGCTTACGTTTGGCATAAGCCTACTAAGGGCAGCCACTCCCTTAGCGGCTTTGTCAACTTAATCTGCTCAAAAAACGACATATTTCGATCAATCAAAACACCAAGGTATTTGCACATGACTTGGTTTTCATTTAGGCATAGCCTACTTGCACAGGAAGGACCGTTGGAATTCTCTTCTTGGTTAGGACCACAATCCTGGTATTTTCGACCACCAGCGATAAGCCGTGGTCCTGCATCCACTCGTTGGCACGGAGCATCTCAATAATGTTTAGCTCTGCTTCTTCGACGTTTCTGCCTGCGACGTGTCGGCATAACCAACGAGGCAGGTCTCGTCTGGCACTTTGAGTCTAAGCAGACTGTCGTAAGAAAAGTTCCAGAGATCAAGTCCAAGGAGAGGAAGGATTTTGATCCCTGTGCAACTCCAGACGTGACAAAGATCCGTTGCTGACCTTCGGTTGTGTCAAAAATCAAGACACGGTCCTAAAGGTAGGACTCGATCATTCGAAGGATGTAAGGAGGAACGCGGAATGTATGCTTGAGCGTCCGTAACATATCGCTCCACCTGACGGAGTTGAAAGCATTCTTCACATGAAGAGTGACGAGGAGAACCAAACGGCACGACCAGTGGTTGTGGTTCTATACACTCTGCAAAGCCTCAACTACCTCTTGGATATCGTCAATGGTCGAGTAACCGGAACGAAATCCGTGCTGCTGCGGGGGAAATTACACGCTGAGACGACAGCCTCGGTCAGTCTGACACGAATTTACTTTTACCGATGGCTTCAAGCATACAAAGTGGGCAGAAAGCAGGAGGGGTCCCCGGTACACTCTTCGCCTTAGGGATCAAGCCAAGGGGAGCCATCTTCCACGCCGTCGGGAAAACGTCGTTTACCAAACAGGCGTTCAACATATCCAACAATAGATTTGGATTGTACTCAACGAAGAGCTTGAGGATTTCCGCAGGAATGCCATCAGAATAAATTATTTACTAAGTCACCACTAAGAGCTATGCAAATCCCTCTATTTAAATTTAAGTAGGTTTATACAGTATTTCGTGGATAGACTAGTACGGTGTATAAGCTATGCTATTTCGTGCTTTAAAAACAACTGTATAATTTTTTTTATTGCCCTTTTTAAAAGTAACGTCCTGCTTATTTTTACATCTCTATTTCAATTTTAAGTCAGTGATGATTTAAAAGACCTGCGTAGCAATAAACCTTACTGATTTAATGTTTCAGTAAAATATAGATTTTTCCGCATAATTTTATATATTTTTCCAATTTATTTTACCTTTACTAAATTTTACCTTAAATGATTTTACAGACAAGAAAATCTACAGACCTTTTACTACTTTTTTAACCATACACAGCCTTTTTACTAAATAACTCGCAAATTTCCACAATATAAATATAACACCAACAAAAACATTTTCAAGCAGCTGGTTATAAACTAAAGAACGAGTGAACTGACGAGCTTTTCGACGAGAACATAGTTTTATTTCTTTACTTATTTTATATTGGGCAAAGCTAAATATGTTATATTATTGCTTCTGGAGAACAGTTACTTTTACAATATCAATCAGCAATAATTGATCATTGATATTGGAAAAGTAACTCAATCAATTATTGATATTTTCTATTCAAGGTATAGTTCACGTTTTGAAATGTTTTAAACAGGTTAAAAAATTACAGTAATAGCCTAATATAAAATATGAATTAATCGGTTAAAATAAAAATAGCTTAATCACAAGTGACGAATTAGATTGTACGAAAAAATATTTAATAATAGAGTTGATCCTAAGCTTTCTTGGATTTGATAGGCTTTAAGTGGAACAACCCTGTTCGCCGCGTCATCTATCTTCTAAGATTTATCTTCTAAGACTATATGGAAAAATTATAATCCAGCCGTCTGGAATTTTGTTACAATGAGCTGCATTTTATTGAAAACAATCGAGAAATGTTTTCTTTACATCCATTTGATCATAATAAAATTGTAACAGAGTACTAATCTAAACAAAATCAATGACTTTAACTACCTGATGAGTAAAATGTCTAGGAAAGAGAAGCTACTTTTGAACCTCAACGGACGTATGGAAAACATCTGTTTTTGCTTCAGAATTACGAAATACTAGGTACACACAACTAGAACTTACGTTTAGAGCAGTGTATATTGGATTAACATATATAAAATTAATTTAATAATGTAAACGCTATTCAATATTAAACTTGACAAATTTCACACATTACTTTGTTTATTATTGAATTATTAACTTTTTTATGACACTTTAATTTGGCTTTTGAAAATTAATCCCCTGATAGGTGTAATGTATCATCGACTAAACAAAATTGTCATGTTGATGATATGAGGGTAGTATATCAGTCTCACTTATGGTAACCAGGATAATGGCTTTACTTTCAATATTTATGGTCTTAGGTTATATATAAATTATCTAAAGATCCATGATTTAGGACTAAAAACATTGGTCAGGATGAATTGGCGTAAGATAAAATCTCTTTAAGACTAGGATTCGAAATGAATAATGGGCTTTACACTAAAATATTTAAACAATAGGTCACTTATTTAGAAAGTTGAATATATCAATAGGCATTTTAACTCTAGGCTTAAATCAATATAATGACAGTTATGTATTTTCCATTGGAATATAGTAATTTTTATTTGTTATAGGTTTAATTTATTAAAACCATAAAATTTTCCTTTGCAGCTTAGACAGGTCTTGACTTTACATAAGCGATAAACTCTGCCTACCAAAGGATAATGGTTTGCCCCAGCCTCATTAGTACATCATTAAGTTGATTGTAAGGCGCTTACCTGAACCTTGTAAGGATTTTATTATTTATTCCGGATTGAATAACCTTTCAAAACTATTTTATAAGCTTAGATGCTGACATGAAAATATTTCGGGTCCTAAAATATAAAATCGTTTATAGTTAAATAAAACTGTCATCATTCGACATTAAAACTATTTAACATTTAAAAGTAGGGGTAGATTGTGAATTATATTGTTTTGTTGATTGGAATCGAATTTGAGGTTTTGAAATGGGTCTACACATTTGTAGACGGTTGAAATCAGTTAATCTCATTTCCACAATAATATAACTCACAATAATTACAAAATTGATCAAAACCATCAACCTGTATACCATAATATTGTTTGGTGATATACATATTGTATTATTGTGTTGTGTTAAGTAGATAGTAATACCTGAATTGAAAGATATCTTTATCAAAAAACTAGAATTTACTCGTAAAAATGAACATAAGCTAAATATAATTGATTACTTTATTATAGTAACGTTTATTATATTAGTTTCAGTACTTTTAGATTACATTATAACTTATTCATATTGTATAAGAAAATTTACTTGAATAAGTTAGAATTTTTTTTCAAAATGCAAAATTAGTGTTATAACTACTAATAATTTAAAGCGATTGAATGATTTTTTAGAGGATTCGGATATTAAATTCCGTCATTTATAAAATGCAAATACATGGAAACGGAAATCCTTTTATCAACGCAAATGGTTCTGTGGGATCAGTGGAGTAATACCTTTTAATTCGTTAAATTTAATAACATGTAATTTAAATCCATGATTTTTTTTTGCTAACGGAAATATAATTAGTAATTCGTCTGATAAAAAGAGTTCAATTTTTTTTTAGTTATAGCAATAAAGAAAGTTTCATGTAAAGACTCAGTAATACAAAGTCTTATATGTCAATAAATAATGTTTAAGCTTGCAACCTTGAAAAAACAGAGTTTTCAATTATTATCAAGTTAAAGTGATTATCAGCAAGTCCTTCACGATCATTAGAGGTAGAGTTTTTAGTATCATAGATGCAATTCGCTCTGATTTGAATGGTCCCTGTCTGTTAATCGGTTGAAACCTATGTTAAAACAACCATGGTCACTTGGATCTTTTACAAAATAAAAATGAAATATTGGTGTTATACATTTCGTGGTTTCGATTACAATGCAAAATATAACGATGCAAAATACAAGCTAAAAAGTACAAAGATAAATGTAGGCCATAAAATGTTGATTATTTTACTATACAAGAAATCTCATTACAGTTATGTTAGCATTAAAATCTCTATTTCAAATGTTTAATAATGATTACCGTCTCCAACACTTATTTCCTGCAACAACTAAACACAGAGAATATAGGCTAAACTTAGCCATAAATTTCCTGTCTTTACATGGAATGATTTTATTCGTAAAACACATTTGGTTATTTTTACATGCTTATAGTAGCTAAAAAAACTTTTATGCACCTAAACTTTTTTAAATCCATACTGTTATAAAAAAATATTCAGGTTACAACATATTTACCTCTCTGAGTAGATATGTATTAAGATGGTATAATGAATATAAAACATTGATACTATTTTATACTTTTTTTGATACTTTTTTATAAATGTACCGTCAGATTGAAGAAGTTAGATTTGTTTGTTAAAAAAAAAAAAATACTATCTTAAATTATAGTCTAATCGTTTTATTCTTTGGTGGGATTTCTAATAAGTTACCATCGATACATAAACTTTTAAAAGGAGTTTGACTATAGAAAATAATAATACTATACCAATCTTGTAGGTTTAGGTTATTCAAACTGTATAAAATACGTTCATGCAAATAAAATTATTGGTGTAATTCCAGTAGATATTAAGGACTTTTCTATTGAACAAAGATTGGAGGATATCGTATACCTAAAAAACATTATATTAATTTAGGAAAATTAAGACTCAGTTATCAATTCACATCAATTGATATTTTGCTAAGTGGAGTTTATATAAGATGAACTGGAGCTATGTCAATGTCATTATCACCTTACTTGGCTTTAGAGAGATCTTTCTAAATTCTGAAGTTTACATATATTTTCTTAAATGGCAATTAAACCCAAATATGACCATTGTAATTTACAATCATAATATCAGAGAGAAAAATCTACATATTTTGAAAAAAAAACTGTGGATCATTGTTCTTTTTAATAAGTGTATTACAATAATTGATTATAAAAAAATACACCAATACAAAGCTGATATTTAAAACTAGTTTGTCTGCAATTATATTTACTAATGCATTTATTTTATTGCATTTAATTTTAAATACTCCTTTAAGTATTATGTACAATGTTAAGTACAATGTTTTTTCTTATTGTCTGTGTTTTGGGACACATGCAAAATACAAGCATGTTCTTGGTTATCGTTGTGTGTTGTTTTGGCTTGTCTTCATGTTATAACTAATAAATATTTGCCCAAAATAATAATTTTTACAATATATTATATGTAATAAATAAGTTAGTTTATCTCAATAAATAATAGTTGTACTCAAAGTATTAGATCTTGGGCAAACCTGACTATTGTGATTAACTTAAGAATCTATATCTCAAGTCTTTGAACAAATCAAATTATAAATCAGTTGAAGGTTTTAATATGTCAAAGTATTTTTTATTTCCAAAAAATATATTTCAAATTTGATTGAAACATAAAACTATTTCTTAGCATGTATTAGATAATAAAATACATACTTAGACACATACTAAGTTACACACTTAGATACACAATTACAATTTAAATCTTAGCTACAACTTATTCTATACATGGTAATAAAATACTAACTTGCTAGGAAAAGATTTTCCTGTTCGCACGTAGGAGTTACAAGTATAATAAATACAAGGTGATTAAAATATAATATTTGCTAACCAATAATATGACATGAATAATATGACAAGATAAATTAATGGCCCATCTTGACAAATTCAAATACAATTCCTGTTTAGAGAAAAATAGGACGTAAGGCTAACAAAGGACCTAAAATGTAACACAAATCTTATTGATCGGATATTTATATACTTTATTATATTAAATACTATTTCTGACAATGTTGTTTTTTTTTTTGTGTAATCGAACGATTAGAATGGGACTTAAATTTAGGATCTTTATAAGCACTAAAAATACTGAAGTTATTTTTTTTTCATTTGTATCTAAACGTTATTAGTATTTCTCAAAGTTTTTTAAGCAAACATTCCAAAACTAGTAATACAAATTTTAAATAAATATTATATATTCTTATATGATTGACGTTAGAGAATAGCCAAATTTGTTTGTTTATTAGAAAGAATGTGACTAATATTTTAATTAATATAATACCCCAGCCGCAGCAAACCTGCCGACTTAGCGAATTTCCTTTTTCCTGATTGGATTTAAACTAAAATGTCTCCTTAAAAATATCACATATATTCCCTATTTAAACAGAATTAGTTTAATGAGTACTTAGGTTTGCTGCAACAGGGAGGGTAAAAAGTTTTTTTTATGTAGAATATTAAAAGGTACTGTGGTTTAGTAAGAAATTAAAGTATTTTCCAACTTTTATCAAAATATGTTCATAAACAAGCAAACTACAACAGTTGACTTATTCTCGATAAGAATAACATGGGAATTTTAAAATTACCATTTTTTGAATTTTCTCCTTAACAATTAGGCGCATAATAATGCTTCAATATACTAAATTATTTGTTTTTTTTAAGCTCTACAAATTGGTTTAAAAAGAAATTGTGAAATTTTGTGTTTTTAGGGTCAAAAATGGGAAAAACCTATTTTTACCCCATAAAACCTCCCATAAACCCCCGTTCCCATAGTCCGATCATGCTGGTTCGCGAACTCATTCAAGTTTATCCCGCCTTACACCTTCAAACCAAATTTGATCAAAATCGGACAAAAATTACTCAAGTTATCGTGCGGATGGACACATATATATATATATACTGTATACATATATATATATATATATATATATATATATATACATAGATATATAACAATTTGAACGAATGGTGTTTTTGGCCTCTGGGGACATCAAAATGAAAAAGTAAATCTGTCCCGGGCTTAGGTCTTACCATGAGACCTACGGTAATAGCTACTTCCCTATAGGGAAATTCGCTAAAACACAATTTTCTAACGGATTTAACGGAGATTACTAGATTAAAAAGGACCTTTATATACACAGAATTCGATACAAAACTCCTAATTAGGTTGTGATACTTTGAGCCACCTTACTCCAAAGATTTCCCCGCAGAGAGAAGCTGTGCGTGTTGAGACAAGATGGTGTATTGTGTGTCTACAAGACGAGGTCTTTTGTTCAAATGTATTTGAGTTTTAATTACAACCTGTGGATATTGTTAGCAACGTGAAAAAAACAACAATTTAAACAGCTAAATATGTTTTAAACTAATTTACTTTCTTTTGTATAAAAGGACGACTTATTTTTCTAAGTTGAAAAATAACTCTAAAATAAAATAACATTGTTCAAGCAATCACTTAGATAATAAATAATAAATAGTACATTAGATAAATAGATGCCTGGATAAACGCAATGTAAATCAATGAAGTGTTTATTTCAGAATTACAATTTTGTTTTTATATATACAAAAGGTAATTTAATAGTTTAGAATACGATCCTGCAGAATATATTGTATACCTTAATAATTGCTGATTTTCAAACATATCTTTGTACATGTACAATAGCCATATTAAACAAATGATATAATGTTGCTATGTATTAACGGATTAGCAAAATGTGTGATTGTGTTATGAGGGCCATAAATTAGGCTCATACGCTAGGAAATTGCGTTAATTTGTTATACTTTTAATATATGTGGTCATCGGTTATAATAGATTTAACGAAATATATTTCATCTGTTTTTCGTCACACTGCAGCAAAAAACAGTCGTTTTTAAAGCATGTGTTACGGGTCTAAAGTAGCAGTTGTACTCCTTTGGGAATAAAAACCTTTCCCCCTAGGGAGTAAAAGTAAGCTGCTGTAAAATTCGATTATAATCATGTATCTAAGTTATGTAGCGTTTATTTAATTGCAAAGATATTTAATTTGTTTGGATTGTTTTAGCATTCCTGCTATTATTTTGAGATATTGGTAGTATAATGTACACTAAAAAATTTTAATAGACAAAATGAATGAATCACTTGTTAAACAGCTACTTGTTTGTAATTTGCAAAATCAAAACAAGTCACAAGTCGTTTTGCAAGGTTACCTTTACATGAGAAGTATTTACGCTTTTACTACAACTACTGTATAAGGCGCCAGTGTCTGGTCAGCTTCAATTGGTTTGGGTCGTAGGTGATATTTGAACAAATACTCGCTGAGTCTTAGAGGGCGTCGCCTCATTGGCTGTTTGTTGTATGCAGACCTCCACCAGCGAGGATGAGAGGGCCTCAGCATGATGCATTGCGATTTTATATATTGTAAAAAGACTCGGGAGAATTTGGGAATGCCCACAATAAAAAAGGGGGACACTCTTAAAACCCTCTTGAACTTGTGTATGTGTTACAAGAAAATTGGACAGTTCTTACTAAGCCTAGAGGCCTAGATTGAGCTCAAGACAGATTTATCTTTAACTTCATAGACTCGACGTAAAATCTAGTGAATGGTGACATAAATGTTCACTTAAGGCTTATATTATTAGGCCAAAATTAGACAAAGATAAACACTTGTTAATTGGTGAGAAAACTAATTTTAACAAAAAATTGTAATTCAGCAACAAGTAATCCAGATTTCAATCCAAATAAGTAAATTTTTTAAGTAAGCAGAGTTTAAAATAGGCAAGCTTTTATTATCAAATAAGCTGACAAAAAGAAATTTGAGCTTCAACTCGAACCATCTAGAAGTGGCAAGATGTAACCTACGTGACAATAAAAATAAAAGAATTCAACTTAGAGCAAAATTTAACTTTGCTCTTATGAAATCCAAGTTATTTCCAAAAACCCCAAAAGACAAAATAGGTTGTACAAATAGGCTGCAACAAAATGTAATTAAACTATAAAGAGAAAACTACATGTTTCGTTGAATTGACAACATTTCAAATTTAGGATATAAAAAAATTAAGATATGACAAAATTACAAAAGTGTTAAGATATGAAAACATTTAAGTTAGGTTGCCACCCTTAACAACAGAAACACATAAATAACAACGAATTTAATATAATGGTTGGAATAACTATTAAATTATACGTGACAAAATCTGGCTTAACCTAACCTAAACACTCTTCATCTAGGTCAGTGGATCGAGTCCTTCTCTTATTAATTGAATTGAACGAAGTTACAAACATTTCCATGTTAAGTGTCAATGTAGGCTTAAAACAATTTGAAGCTTCCCTGGTTATTATTCTATCAATTATTGGGTTTGTCGCTGCAGTAGACATCCGCATCACTTACTAGGCCAAGCATTGTCGTTCGGTGGCAGTTGCGGTAGACAGAGACATCAGGCAAATTGGTGGGATGGCGTTCGAGTGTGGTCGCCCCATCCGTAGTAGGTCCCAGATCTCACAAGTTAGGTTGCCAGCTACTATCTGTGTAGATTCACCCATGACTGCACCAGCACCAAAACCCTGTACAGTTCCCTAGTTGGTAGAGATTTTGCAAATGCAGTATACATTCAAAAGCACAATAATTTACATAACAAGGCTTGGTAAACGTTTATGAATTTGATTTAAGTGTTTATCACTCGAATTTAATGTTGACAAGGCTAGACCCACTAACTATAGTTTATCACAGCAAGATTGTAGTGTCGAAGGGCAAGGCTAGCCCACTTACCAACTATAGTTTATCACAGCAAGATTGTAGTGTCTCTCCAGCACTTTACTTATTTCCTTGCTTCATAGGTCACTTCGATAGCATAAGCCTACATGCAATAGGCTACAACAATACTTTAAATAGTTGAATATATCTTAACAAAAGGACAACAATTGGTAACGTTAAAATTAATACTAGGCCTAGGCCATAAAGGTAGAAACCAAAATAGAAACCAAAAAGGTTTCTCAAAGGTGAGTCTATGAATTCTGATCCTTCAGCGAATCGAAATTAAAACTAAATTTTGCTCTAGACAACCTGATTATTGATTAATACTGATCCATCAAAAAAACTGAGTAAAATCTTGCCAAAGTAGGCTACTTACAACAGACAACAGGTCTTCGTACCTTTAAACTAACATAGGCTATTAGAAACATTAAGTGACATAAAATCCTGAATAAAATAACATAAGCTATGCCTTATTCACAGTTGAGTAAGTTAACATAAACATTTAGTTGGCAAGGTTTTGATTTTAATACGTTAAATTGACATTGAAACTTAAATTAGAAAACTCTTGAATGTGAAAACCAAACTACATCAGCATGACTGGTTGAAATTTTACCATATTGACACAATTAATTCAAAATGAATACTGGACTACACAATAAAATTACTTAAGCTGTAACTCTAATAAATAATAAAATATAGATAATCCCACAGTACATCCATACAATATAAGACCTTCTTATGATATATTTTTTGAGGTTTGACGAACCTGTCCAAGTTTGCAAAAGGCACATGTTCAAAGTTGAAAACAGTCAAAGCTTTAAGGAAAAACTAAAATAATTGTCGACAAACAAAACAACCCTGGACTAAATAAAACTTTAATTGTGAATACTTCCAAACTCCCATAAACTTCTTAATGATGAAGAGAAATCTCTGCTGTTCCTTGTAGCAAATGATGGTACGAAAAGAAGATAAATTTCTTCTAACGTAACTTCATAAGAGGTTGAGACGATTCAAGGTGGCTTGTGACGACTGATGTCATTTTTCTGTACCCAAACCGAAGGCATCATAGCACTAATGTGGCTGTGAAAATACTAACAAAACCAGACTTAATTTTCATACCTACAGATAAATTGAATTAATCTGTTTACTTTTGGTTATTGTCCATACAGATAATCGCGACGGAGCCTCTCCATGTCTCCCTAATTGAACAAATTCACAGAACTGCCGCTGAGTTGTAATGACCAAATCATGACTTTAAAAAAACTACTCGAGTTTAACAAACGCACGTAGCCCAGGCGTCCACTGCTCTATGCCTACAAATGATGGCATTGTGTAGGCTTTATAGTGAGCCTAACCCCACCATCCTTAGACCATGGTGGAAGTAAATAAATCCTTGCCTTATAGTACGTTCAAACAGCCGTGGCACCTGAGGGATTAGGAGGCCCCAAGGGTTTCCATGAGCTCTCCTAATCCGTCAGGTGCCACGGCTGTTTGAACGCACTATAGACTACCTGTCGCTGAACAGTGTGGGGCAGAAAATAGATAGGTTTTGCCGCACCATGAATTTACCGTGTTTTACAGTACCACATGGACAAATTATTTTTCTTTAACAAGAGCCGTTTACCTTTGCTAAAGAAACTCGAATCCCGTAAGACATCTTCTTTCTTTTTATATGAGTAAAAGAACTAAGTATTGTAATGCAACGGAGCTGCACTTATACAGCACTGCACATTTACAAAACCTCACTTCAACGTCATTCTATTCATATTTATTTAAGCGCCAAACCAGATGCCTTAGATGATTTGCTTTGACAAACGTTGTTTTGAAGTTTCTTCTTTACAAACTTCACAACGATCGGGCTACAGTTGACGAACGATGCAAATAAACACAAATTTCATTTTATGACCTCAGGTTTATTCTATTTCAACAAGTATACAAACACAATTATTTTAAAATCAACTAGTGTTTCAATGAAAGGTATTTAACAATAATCACTCATTTTTAAAGGATACAGTTTTTAGGATATCGGTAATTCCTTATGTAATTTATGTATATCAAGAAATATTCATAATGAGTTGATTTAAACGTAGTAAGGAATAATCTATATATTATTATAGGCAAGCATGATTCTTTAAAACCTTTTTTCTCAGGTCTTGTTCATTGAAGGGAGAATCTACTTATGTTGGTAGAAAGATATTTTCCTGTTGGTGTGCAGAATCCCTTTATAAATTAAGATAGGCTCAACAATAAGAACGAAAAAAGAATAAAATACCCCCGCCACAGCAAACCTGCAGACTAAGCGAATTTCCATTTGCCTGATTGGATTTACACTAAAATGTCTCCTTAAAAATATCACATTTATTCCCTATTAAAATAGAATCAGTTTAATACATACTTAGGTTTGCTGCAACAGGGAGGGTAAAAGTGTTTTTATATGTAAAATGTTAATAGTTTGTAAGAAATAAAAACATTTTCCAAATTTGGGCAAAATATGTTAATAAACAAGCAAACTACAACAGTTTACTTATTCTCCATAAGAATAACATGAGAATTTTAAACTTACAATTTTTTGGAATTTTCTCCGTAACCATTAGGCGCATTATAACGCTTCAATATACTAAATTATTTGTTTTTTTAAGCTCTACAAAACTTTTTGGAAAGAAATTGCAAAATTTTATGTTTTTTGGATCAAAAATGGGAAAAACCCATTTTTACCCCATAAAAGCCCCCATAAACCCCCGTTCCCATGGTCCGATCATGCTGGTTCGCGAACTCGTTCGAGTAAACGTAGGTTTACACGTTTGTACCAAATTTCATCAAAATCGGATCATTTTTGCTTGAGTTATCGCGCTAACGGACACACACACATATATATATATAAATAAATATATATATATATATAAATATAAATAAAATAATTACTAAAAGGGTACTTTGTTATATATGTTTTAATTTTATTATATTAGTAGACCTAAAAATGCAAGAAAAAAATATAAATATATATATATATATATATATATATATATATATGAATTTGAACGGATGGTGTTTTTGACCTCTAGGGACCTCAAAAGGAAAAAAAATTCGGTCCCGGGTCCAGGTCTTACCATGAGTACTACGGTAATAGCTTATTCCGTATATGGGAAATTCGCTAAAAATAAACAATTGCATTAGCCTTATGGGTTGCCATGTTGATGATAAAATAATAACGAAATATAAACATAAAATCCAAACAAATGGAATAAATTCCTTTTCATGTTTTATTTACAGTGTGGAGTGAAAATAGAGAAGTCTCTACATTACATATTTTTGGTTGAGTTTTCGACTACTGGACGTCCTACTAGTACATATTTATAAAACCACGCGGAAACTTCTATCTAAAGAATTATTAAATCAGAAGGTAAATTGAGCCAAACAATTCAAAATGAATGCCAAAGTAAAGGATTTATAATGCGGATAAAGATTTTTTAAGAATTGACCGTGGTGATAGTATGAAGCCGCTGTAAAATAGATCAGTAGAAATAATTTAGTGTGCCCCTACATAAAGTGCTAGTAAGATAAATTGTGTGTTACCAAAATATATAACCGGAAGTTTTGTCTGACCCTCTGAGAAGGGTAAAGCGAGAAAATTACTCGAGATGAGATCATGTATTATGCAAGGTTGGATTAATCGTTGGGTTTAGAATATACATGTTAGGATATTTTGTCGGGTTGTCACTGAGTAAAATAGCTAAAATACAACAATATTCTTAGTTTTAATGTTAAAGTTAGTCATCAAAGCATCCGTTATAACATAATAGATGCATAACATAACATTGCTTACAAGTAATAACTATAATAAAAATATATTATATCAATCTCGTTTTGTTTATATTGACTTTTGTTACATTTTTGTAACGTTTGGTCAAAATGTATTTTTACATTATTTAACAAAACGACGGTTAAATGTGTTTTATGAATGATTCGACGCTAAAAACACTTTAAGTACTCCCATAAATAACTAGATAAAACCTAATATTGAACCTAATTTAGTTTACATATTCGTAGCAAATATACAACATAATCACATACACTAATGATAAAAAAAATTTGATTATTATTAAGATCATTTTTGATCTTAACTAATATTTTTTGTAAATTATGTGAAATACCTACACATTATTAACTAATAATATTATAACCAGTCTTTAAATGTCTTTAAATAGTGTGTTGTGACATGCAATAGCAATCTATTAAAGCGTAATATTTTTGTGTACGTTTTTTGTGCAAGCCTCTTCTCTTACATTATCTGCCCTCGGCATGCAGTGTGTACTATACATTTACAAAAGTGCCAACTTTACAACTAAACTAGAATGTAAAAATAAATTTGATTTGCTGTAAGAATTATAATTATGATTATGGATGTAATGCAATGGCCTGCAGACATTATAATATAACTATAAACATTTCTAAATTCTTTAACAGTTAAGTATGGCGTAATTACGAGTATAAGAAACACAATTTGTTTCAAACTTAAATTAAAAAAATTGGTCATGCACAATTTTAATGTTTGGTATATTATTATTATTATACTGTATATTAATTATTTCCCTGTGATGCGTTTTTGAATCAGAGAATAAACACAAGTGTTAAATTTGTACGGGCATGAGATTCTTTGAAAATAGAGTACTGGGAAATTGAAACTTGACATGTTGAGTATGAATTCATAATGTAGATATTGCTTCATGCGGTGCATGTGTATTCTTATACATTTTTATCTTAGTTTGATTTTAGATTCAATCATTCTTACATAGAACTAATTAATATAGATAATTTGACATGCGATTAAATTACTTAATCAGAATATACGTTTTACAATAATTGATAAACGGTAATTGATAATGCTTGTTTCGTAATAGCTATTAATGTTTTGTAAAGAAACATAGAGTTGATTGATATACCTTGATTGATTCAAGTGCACACTTACTTAATGAATGTACACAATTAGTTTCCTCTGAATAATATTATCTAGAGATGTTCAATATGTCTTCAAATTCTAGTTTTTATTCATTTATTTCCGAGAGCAATAGTTTTTTTAATTATGTTCCTGATATCAGAACCTAATAAATTATATCACAATACTTACACATTGGTGTGCAAGAATATTTGCATAACATTACTTCTTCATGCACGACTCCAGCAATAAGTAAAATGAAATCAGTTCAGGTAAACTTTTCTCAATCAACCAAAAGAAGCTGGCGGCTAACGGGAAAACACGTTTAATAAGATTTCTCGGATTGCCTTCGTGGAAATATGGGGGGGGGGGGTGATAATAGGAGACGTAGTTAAATTAAATTATATTTTAAAACTACGTTATTACTTTTAACACCAAAGAGTAATGAGAACAAGTTTGTATTGAAAACAACACAGTTCCTGTTTATACCCATCGCTGCAATATTTTTAAAATCATGCATAATACAAACTATGTTTCTTGACATTTTACTTCGGCTGAAAAAATGGGAACAAAGCTATACCTTAGGGTGATATGTCAACTTATTATTTTTCTTTTAAAAAGTTTGCTTGCAATGAATTTCAAATAGTTAATTGGAATCGGTAATTTAATGATTGGAAACACACTTAATAGTAATAAACTGTAATTCTCACGTATAGTCTTCGACAAAATACATAGTGTCGTATTTTAAATTAATATAAGTTAAATATGATATTGCATGCCTAATATAACCAAGTAATTTGGTTTTAGATAAATAATTTAGCTTAGTAACAATGACATAATTATAAACTTAATAATATAGGCTTTTTTACTTAAGTTTAAAAGTTAACAAATAAATATATCATCAAATGTATGTTAATAACAAGGTGTGTTTAGGAGTTATGAGGATGATAAATTAAGGCTTTAACTAGCATACTCATGATATAACGTGACTAAATTATAACATAATTATAATTTTGATTTGGATGC
Source organism: Macrosteles quadrilineatus (assembly GCF_028750875.1). Classification (NCBI taxonomy): domain Eukaryota; kingdom Metazoa; phylum Arthropoda; class Insecta; order Hemiptera; family Cicadellidae; genus Macrosteles; species Macrosteles quadrilineatus. The sequence continues at coordinate 15,056,755 of NW_026542594.1, forward strand.
AGTTAAATGTTTCTGGGGCTTAATATTTAAATCACAAAATTTATAATATTCAGATATTTCGGAAAGGGAATTCATAACATTAATAACATTAATAAATTTATAACATTTATGTTATAAATGCTGATAGTTCTGTGAGGGGACAAACTCTACAGCTGAGAAATAAAGGGTGTGCAAAAAAACCTGACGGTTTCTGTTTTGTAATAAGTCAGCTGTTATACAAGCTAGAGACCTCATTGTTGTAGTAAACGATTGCTTATGTTATGATATTTTTAGGTTATGTTTGGTGAAACATCACTTCGTCGAAAGAACCTTACTGTCTAGTGTGGTGTGGCACGGTTTTGAGACATCAAAGTGAATATTATTTTGTATCAATTAAAATGGCATAGTAGTGTGTACAAAATAAAATAAACACAAAAACTAACTGTCTGAGACTGCCTTAAGTATGAGTGAAGTGTGATCCCAAAATTGAAAGTTGACTTAATATATTTAAGTAGCTAAATTAAATAAGATAATGTTTGTTTATGTTGAGATAAAGTGAATGTAATAAACATTGATCGCTGTAAGCTAGAGTGATTAACGGAACATCTTCACGATCATCAGAGGCAGAGTTTTCGGCTCACGTTGATCACCGCTATTCACTCTTGTTTGATCAGTTCTCTCAATCCTCATCAGTAAATCCTACTTTCATTATGGTTAACTTCCATTTCTTGTTTTCGTGGTATTACAAATATTATAATTATGAGTTTACAGTTGTTCTTCTCACTTCTGTCACAGATTTTATTGTAATGCCTGTTGATACATTTGGAATTTTCCTTGTTTTATCATTGTAGAAATAGCATGGCATTAAATTGTAAACTTTATGTAGTTTATAAGGAAAACATATTTTAAAGTTTTTAAAAAATGATTATGGAGTTTCTTAATGAGGCTGATACACAAAGTATACGTTCTTAAGATGTACGAGACAAAACACTAAGTTACATCGCAGGCCTTACTTTCAAATTTTCCATGTTTAAATTTTGGAAGAATGTAAATATATCAGTTGAAGTCAGATGTAAATACTTAAATTTGACAGTTCGAAGAGCAGAGGTTAAGAGGTATAAGTTCTGCTCCCGAGAGATTCTAATTATTTCAAAGTAAAGATAAAACATCTGATTACAGATGTAAAGGTTTTGTTTGTGTATTTACAGGCCATATAAAATAGATTTAACATATTTACACATTTAAGGCTAAAAAGTAGAAAATAATTTATAAATAAAAATACTTTTGAAAATTCCACGTTTTTAACGCACTGAAAAGTAGAAAATAATTTATAAATATGTAGAGAATAGATATTCGTGCAACTAGTGAGCAAAGGGAGCAATTGACTCACTCGAGAGAAATCCTTACTCACGAGCCGTAGGCGAGTGCGGAAGGGTTTCTCGAGTGGAGTTGCACATTATATTTTTCCTACAGTTACCATAAAACAAATAAATTGGTAAAGAAACTTAACATATTTTTACACAGAAGTGGACTTTTAATAAGACAATGCCGTGACTAATACAACACATTACAACAGCTGACCAGCTGATTTACAGCCAGTGCTGCCAGCGTATTTCGCGCGCATACGACCTTGTCTGCATGTTACGCGCTCACTATTTCGTGCCTTCACGTTACAAATCTGGAGTGAGACAAAGTAATTAGAGTGATACAATGTTGACATTGTCTCACTGATGAGCGAATTGGTCACTTTGCTTTCTCAAATCAGTGAGAGAACATGTACATTGTTAGGTAACTGTAGGGAAAATAAACCCTAGAACTAGTGTTTTCTATGTTTTTCCTATTTCATGAGCAAAATTTTATGTGACATGCTCGAGAGAGGTCACAAAGTATTACGGAAGTTGGTTTCTTAGACTGGAACGCATCAACAATTAATTGTACAATAAAATCAACAGCCAATATGGTGGATTTGGCTTTCCTGAAGCCAAATTAACCAGTCACCAGAAGTCATGTGCTTCAAGGTGGTCGTACAATTGAGCAAACATAATAGCTAAACACAGTTCAAAAACACAGGAATCAACTTTATTGGACGATGACTGGTAACATTGTCACGGGACCCTTTTTTATTAAGAGGTACAGCTCTAAAGACTTTTTCAATGGAGCATGAATATTACCTACTAAAAAGCATACATTGACCAAATGGGCTAGTATAGGTGTCGTGCCATACACATCTTTGCTTGCCGTCAATGCTTTGATTTCATCAAACCATAAATGTGCATTCAGTTCTAGATATTGCATATGTTTAAATTCTGCCTCCTCACTGAAGACTCTGAAGGATACCACTTTTGATGGCACGAATGTTGATGTTAATCAACATTCGGAGCAGTCACCGAAAGCAGAACATGCTTAAGATCCACAATCATGTCCACACTTACCGCAGCCACGTAGTTCCATCCGTCCAAATTGGTTAGAAAATTTTCCAAAGATTCAGGACCCCTAGTTGATTTGATGATTGAAGGAAATATATAACAGTTGGTATCGTATTTACAACGTCAGAAGTGTGGTTGTCAGAGCCAAGAAAATTTATATTATGATTAGTTATAAACACTACAAAGCTTATAAGGTAACTTAGACAAAGTTCAAGTAATTCAAAAATCTACATACATTACCACTAGGAGAGTGATACATGCTTATTACCACCATTAAAAGACTAGACAGCACTGCGCTTTCAAATTCAACCTGGAGATTCTCAGAGAATCCACTTAAGCCAAAAGGTTTATAAATTATCTGTAAGTTTGTTACTGAGATACACAGCCACCCCAATAGTAACTCACTGCCTGCAATGGTATGCTGTTAGTTTTTAAACATTACTTGTATTGTGCAACTGAATTTCATCACTTATATTTTTTATATTTCATCAACATCGGATCTTTACTAGAGTTATCGTTCTGACGGTATTTTCCTATATTGTATGTAGGAATTTAGATAGATGGTGTTTTTAGCCTCTGGATAAATCAAAACGAAAATGCAAAGTGGCCACGGGTCTAGGACAATCATTATTATTTATCAATATCAATATTGATACCTACGGTAATTACTTTATTTCCTACATAGAAAATTTGCTCAAATGTATACGTATTAAACAAAAAAGATTTAGACCTAATTTTATCTTACTAATATTATAAATGCGAAAGTTTGTGTGTTTGTTCGTTTGTTTATTTGTTTGTTTGTTTGAAGTTCAATCACACATTAAATACTGGTCGGATTGGGCTGAAATTTGGTATGATGATAGATCACGTTCCCAATTAGCATATAGACATATTCTTGTCTCAAAACCCCTTTAGGGCTCTGCCCCAGTGGCTCTAAAGTTTCCCATGTTAACCTTATGAGCATTCATATTTTAAAGGATTTAAAGACTTTAGTCAGCTGTTTCAACGACAAAAGTTGGTTCTATGATATTCAATAGCATTATAAAGTTATAAAGTTTGCCAACAGGGTGCAGCACTATTAACGTTTTTGAATTAATGACAACAGTTAATTTGAACCAAGCAGAAAACAAAAAGATGTGATACACAAAGAGAACTTTTCTTTTTTCTATTGTTTAGGTGCAGTGGTAGAACATATTATAGCTATGGGATATGTGCTATACTATAGTATACCGTAAAATAAAAGAACAAAATTTTCTTAAACCGTGTCCCCTCCCATTGCAAACGCAAATACGAGTATAGCTGCAATAACAATTTCATGCTTATACGCCAACCCTGTACGAAGGACGGGTACTCTGCTATTTGCTTAATAATCCTCTAATCGTAAACAGAGTTCACAGGTTATGAATTTTCATCCATAAATAAATACTTCTAAATTTAAAGAAAAGAGTCACACATATGAAATTACACAACCAAATATACAAAAAAAGAAAAAGAGTTTCATGCAAAACTAAACTAATTAACTATAACTAATTAACTATACATGTGTCAAAGGTTGTTCCTATCTATTTAGTCCTGGAATTAGCAGACATAGGATGTGCCTGTGCGTCTGCTAAGTTGCTATAAAGATTAAATGAAATTAAGTGGTGCAATTTAGTTTTATTACATGTGTATGAGTGGAAAGTATATTTAAATGACTTTCAGCAGTTAAGAAATATTAATGCAATAAGTGACAGTACTCTACAACGAAAAAAACATGCATCATCCAACAATAGAAGCGTCGGAGAGAGAGCGGCTAGGTACAGTTCAGTTCAACAGAAAACAGATAACCCATGATATAGGCTTTGCTGATCGGATGATGATCGGATGATCGGATTAGTTTGTCATTTACATCGTATTGGATACAGTTTTATCGTGATAAATATATGAACAATTCGTAGGGTTAAAATATTCTACAAACTATTTTAAGCAGCACTTTTTGATTTATAATGAAAAATCGTGTTCATACTGATAATAATGGTTGTATATGTTCATTCATTTTATTTCGAAAAATTGGTGAAATCCAAATTGCATTTCCATGGCTTGTAACTGTCATCTTTTATTTTTAATATAAAAAAAATGATTGCTAGTGCATATAAAAACTCGTGTACAGTAATACGAATAGTAAGAGAATTACAACGTTCTGAGGTAATAGTTTTTACCAGAACGCAGAAAACCGTTGAACTGCTACACGAATCACCAGCGAGTGTGTTTACATTATATTACCATTACTTTCACAGTCCGCCGGTCTCGACCGCTGTGCTTCAATTGTTTCAACATTTTACGGTTCTAAGCTTTTCTCTCGATTTTGTACTCAATGATGAATTAAATTTGCTTTTAATTGTATTTTTTAACGTGTTGGTGTACTAGCCAAAACAGTCTTGGACTAGTTATTTTGTAAAGCTATGAAAAGCTTCATTAAACAGAGAATTTGGTGCAAATTATTATTAACTGCTTTCTGTACTATTATTAATTAATTGTTAACATGGTTATAATTTTGTTAAATGTTGTATATCAATAAAAGTTATATGGATTCAGAATAAAAAGCTATGCAATAAATGAATGTTAAATCAGTATTAATGGTTTGCATAGTGAATTGATAATTTTCTTTAGTCTGGTAGAAATCGTTTAAAATTAACGATGTCGGGGAGACGACAAACAATGTAATTTTTTAGCTTCTTCGCATAAACATATTCTGAAAACGATATTCTTTGAATTAATCTTACTTATTGATCTCATTTACCTAACTTAATGGAATTTTATTCAATGATAATGAAAAGAAAGAAATTTAGTGCAGTCTGAGACACGATATTTAAAATTTTAATCTAAAAGAGTACATAGTTTGAATTATAGTGTTTTGTAAAATATGATAATAATGTTTATTTAAACACAAGAAATCATGTTTATTACCTAGGGGATCCAAAAAGCGTAATTATTGTAAAAACTGCGATAGAACGTTAAACTCCGTGTATTTTACTATTCAAGTCTTTTTAGTAGAGGTTTCATGAAGAGATATATTATTTTATTTAACACAATTAAAACAGGAAGGACAAATATACAGTTAACATTGTTTATCTTACGAGTAAAAAAAGATACTTTATTCCTATGTGTATTAAAAAAACTACCTTGAAACGTTCCTCAAATATGCTTAAAACGTAAAAAAACGCAGGTTATATCAAAACTAGGGCTTTGAAATAGTGCACCACATTAGTAACACCTCAATTAAGCACATTCTCATCCTTTCCCAATTACAAAACGTAATATCATGGACCTTCATATCTCTAGATGACGTAATTTTCCCACTTTAACCTTCCCGACCCTCAAACAATTATTTCCGGCAACAAATTAAAGTGGCAAACGTTAACGTCAACGCAGTTCCCTCTGAGCTTTAACCTTTTGCTACTTTCTGCAAACCTTAAATTTTAAAAGGCACATTAAAGTTACATTTTATTTTAAATCATTTGAAGGTACTTTCCAAAATCACATATTTTTCTACACGGTGTGTATTTTTCACTTACATCCACTTCATGTTTAAAGAATGCTCAATTCTTACCTAGACACCGAGTATTTACTTTAAAAATTTGGGGGGCAAAACTAAATAAGCTTATTAAAATACAAATGTTATTAAGTAGTGTGTTCAAGATAGGGGTCGATTTTATTTTTTTTAGCTTCAACCATTGATAAATTACATCATATACTCTTGTTAAGTATTATTACATATCACTCGTTGGCCGTTAAGTATTTTACTTTACACCATGGATTAAAAAAATAAGTCCGACCGACTCATGATATCGAATAGTTCTATTCCAGGATCCAAGAGCGCAAACAGTAAAAATAAGTATATTTACCTCAAATGTTTTCTAGTATGTTTTTATTCGTTTGTGAAAGGGTATAGAATGTTTTTGTTTAGGAATCGGATTTTGCTTGTTGTTAAACCTGAGGTAAATATATTAGGTCATCCTTAGGGTTTATTTTACAATATCAAGTATATAAGGCCATAAATTTGATATTAAAAGTAGGGTACAGTTTCTATTAAATTTTTTTATCGTTATTTAAAGGCTCTCAGTCAGCTAACAGGTAGGCTAAACCCATATAAAGTAATGGTTTTTGTAATAAGTTGAGCTATAGGTTACAAAAACTCAAAAAGATACACCGAAACAATTATTTATTCAATAAACCAATATACACAATATACATTACAAAACTGGAAATCCATAAGAAAATACCATCGTTACTGTACAATATCATGGGATAATGTTTTCCACAACGTAACAAAACTATAGTGATGTTTTTAAATATTGTTCTCTTATAGGATTACAGGCTGTGACATACCTGTGATTAAGCTTTGATGCTTCTAAAATTAGCATGGTTACTTCACGTAACCATACGATACTAAGTCACCCATCAGTGTTTGAAGGGGGGGTGTATAAAAATGCTAATTGAATCCATGTTTGGTTGAGTTTTCCTTCTAGGTTCAAAATCGACCAATTAAAAAAAACTTTCACGCCGCTGGCAATAATTTCCTTCTTCTTTAAATTCTTAAAGGAACTTGGGAAAATGTTAGATATTTCTTCAATACGTTTCTGTGATCAGAGATGGAATTAGTGAGATTCCGACGGATCAGACCTGGTCTAGCTTGTACTACTCTTGTACGCCCACGAAGTAGTAAAGATGTGGAGAAGACGATGTTTCCAAACCCCAATGATCCAGCTGTGCAAGCGACTTGACAAGAATGGCCAACCAGATTAGACAGAGTTAGCCTTGGCGTGACGTCATACACTGAGGTCTTCACGTTTGACGAGACCTACGGCACTGGCGAAGTGCCTTCCCCTCGTGACCACCTGTGTACGAATACATTATTATAGATTTATATAAACCCGAAATTCATGGTAGTTATATGACTAATAGTTTTAGAGAGACAGAAATAAAACAAAACCTTTTTTCCACAAAGCAAGCTGTGTTTGAACGTTATTCTTTTGCAGATTATATCCTTTGATTTTTATTATATAGCGACTGTTTAAATATAAAGTTTTATAATGTATAAATAAAATATTTTGCTGCAGGCACTTACTGTACCTGCAAGAATTGTGTATATATAACACATCCAAATACAAAATTAAGTGTAATCATCATCCTCCCTGCTCACCTCATTCTGTAGTAGTGAGAAGGACATGGCGATGATGACCAGTCCCAGGACCAGGTAGGTACAACAAGCCCCAGTCTGCCACGCTCCGTCTTGAAGCCTCACTGGGGCCATGTCACCGAACCCGATGGTACTCAGTGCGACAAAGCAGAAATAAGCTCCGTCCAGGAAACTCCACGACTCCCAGGAAGCGAAGGCAAACGCTCCCAGGCCGAAGTAGAGCCCGAGTAGCAGTAGGACCACTACTGGAGGAACTCTCTGAGGAGTTGTCTTCCTCAGGGGAGGAGTCTTGCGTGGAGGCGGGGTTGGGGCTCGTCGAGACTCTCCAGGGGCCCGCCAAATAAGAGGCACTCTTGAGGGTGTGTCATGCTGAGACGGCCTTGAGAAAAATAAAATCGAACTTTATAACGTTAAATTTTGCAGTCAAATAAAGGCATTGCATAGGCTTACATTTTTTTTGGCATGGTAAAAAATATCTTTAGTATAGAAGGCTTCGTATCAAGTACTTCTAATATTTAAAATATGTTCATCCATTATCTGACTGGAAAACGCAACCACCTAGTGCAGTTGATTTGATAAAAACTCCTTTGGCCTCAAATTCCTCTTACTATTTTAGTATTTCTCCAAATACACCAAATACATCATGCAAGATAAACTCATATTGCGTCTAATATATGTTTTTTTTATATAATCTATTTTATGAAATTCCACCCTTGGCTTTACTGGGATAACGCTAGTGCTAACTAATCTAAGTAAAATAATAGTATGTGTGGCATGAGCCTATATACGGGGTGACAAAAAAAAAAACAGGGACACAATTTTAAAATGTTATTTATCAGCTGGTATAACAGCTGGATAGTTCATTGTTGCGGCAAATGAATGTTTATTTGATGTCATTGGTGTATAGTTGCCATGGATCATCAATAGTTACCGCAACATCGAATAGAGACCTTTTTCTAGAGTCAGTTTCAGAAATTTTTACTCGTCGTTAGTTTCGTGTTTACTTCAACATCGGTCGTCATGGTGCAACCCCAGACCGAAAAACTATTCAAAGATGGGTAAGTAATTTCTGGAACATGGCTTCTGCACTCAAAATCAAACCTAGTGGGAGACCTCGGACTGTTCGAATGCCGGGAAACGTTGAAATGGTTCGTGTGAGTGTGCTGCGTAGTCCTAAGCGATCAGCTCGAAGACAGTCAATAGCTTTCCAATTTTCGAAATTATCCGTTTGCAGAATATTGTATTTAGATTGAAATTTCCATCCCTATAATATAGTAATGACACAAAAGAGAGGGATTTTGTGCATGCCAAACCATGTGTAAATGACTATTGCAGCTTGTGGAATCGGAGAATCTTCTTCAAGTCTTCATTATGTCAGATGAGGCTCATTTTGAACTCTTCGGTAAAGTTAATATGTAGAATTTCCGGTATTGGTCTGACGAAAATCCCAGAGAAATTCATGAACGACCACTTCATCCTAAAAGAGTTACTGTTTGGTGCGCAGTTGCCCGGTTTTGGATTATTGGTCCACATTTTTTGAGAACGATTTAAACAAATGTAGCCTAAACGATACATGCCACACATCAGATGATTCGATGTCCGTTTTACAACAACTATTCCCGGGACATTTGATTTCCCGGTTTGCTGATGTTTCATGGTCCGCGCGATCCCCGGACTTGACCTCTTGTGACTGTTGGCTGTGGGGTTATCTGAAGAGTTAAGTCTTTGTTTCTAAGCCCCACAACATTGTCGAACTGGAGCAGTGCATAAGGAACAATATCACTGCGATTCCTCAATGTTGCGAAGGATTGCTGCAAGGATGCAGAAAAGATGGGAGGCATGTGTGGACGTAGAGGGACGACGCCTGAGGGAAATCATCTTCCATAAGTAAAAAAGGTAATACAGTGCAAATATTTTGGTGTGATTTTTAACATTAAATTACGTTTAGTTATCGTGTGGTTCTTGAGCCAGGTCCACATGCAACAGTGTTTGGAGGTTATCGCACACTATTTACAGGTGTTTTGCATCAGGGCACCTCACCATGGCATATACTGTATGTATATATAAAAAACAGCATTATTACTCATATCTTTGTTTTGGCGAGTGGGTGGTCACGTAGTTTTTTTCAGTACCGTGTATTCGCGCAGTGGGTTCTATTTTGATTTGTTCGTGGCTTGCCCCTATGGAAAAAACTAACGGTACGTCCAGAGTACGCGCCGATTCAGATTCAGATTTTCGGCGGCAGGAATGGCACATGCATTTAAATGGAAGTGGTCATAGTGGCCGCCGGTTTCTGAGCCGGTGCGCAGGCACCTGCTTACCGGAATGAATATACCATTTTTCACTGGCTGTAACTTCACAACAGATTCAGACGCTATTATTTTACACGTTAATTTCTCATCTGACAATTTCATAACAACAACTGACTTGTTTCTTTGCTATTCGAGTCAGTACCCGTGGCGTATGTTTTGATTCTACTGTGGTCACCAACAAAATATCTGACTCAGATTAACCAAGCACCAAAAATCTGATGCTGAATCTGAATCGGCGTGCACTCTGGACGTACCGTAAAGCTGTATTTCCTATAAAAAAATGTGGTTCGATAGTAGAGAAAGGGATTTAATTATACAGGGTGAGTTTTAATTGTCCCCCCCCCCAACTTTTTTCTACATTTTTTCAAATATCAATGCCAGACCACTTCCAAACATTGTTGGGTAGTAAGTACTTCATTTTGACAAGGTGGTCATTTCCGGCCGCCATCTTGGATCCGCCATATTGGATGCAAAATATTTTTTTCAAATGTAAAAGTGGGGTTGTGACCCATTATTTCGAACTAGATTTTTACCCTGATTACAATGCCGTAAACCGTTTTTAAAAATCTTGATTCATTCTAAAGTTATGAGGCCTTTTTAAAACTTAATTTTTAGCCCATTTTAACATTGTGCTTGTACAAACTAAGACCATAATCTCAAAATAGTGCTAGATAAAGATAAGTATACACTACCAGTCATTGCCAACCTATTTCCACTTGGTTATGAATGATGTATTTTTTCGGCCGCCATCTTGGATACGCCATTTTGAAATGTTATAAATTATTTTAAATATAAAAGGGGTGTTGTGACCCATCATTTCGGATTACTTTTTTAAGCTGAACTCAATTCCATGCTCCATTTTTTATTTTCATATTTTGATTTTGAAATATTAACATTTTTAACAAAGATATTGCAATGTTTCATAAATAAAACTTGATAACAAATAATGGATTGCGGCATTGAGTTTAGCTTAAAAAAGTAGTTCAAAATGATGGGTCACAACACACCCTTCATATTTAAAATAATTTATCCCATTTCAAAATGGCGGATTCAAGATGGCGGCCGAAAAAAATCATCAGTCATAACCAAGTGAAAATAGGTCGACAATGACTGGTAGTGTATACTTATCATTATCTAGCCTTGAGATTATGGTCTTAGTTTGTACAAGCACAATGTTAAAATGGGCTAAAAATTTAGTTTTAAAAAGGCCTCATAACTTTAGAATGAATCAAGATTTTTAAAAACGGTTTGCGGCATTGTAATCAGGGTAAAAATCTAGTTCCAAATAATGGGTCACAATCCCACCTTTACATTTGAAAAAAATATTTTGCATCCAATATGGCGGATCCAAGATGGCGGCCGGAAATGTCCACCTTGTCAAAATGAAGTACTTCCTACCCAACAATGTTTGGAAGTGGTCTGGGATTGATATTTGAAACAATGTAGAAAAAGGTTGGGGGGGGACAATTAAAACTCACCCTGTATATGTGATTGAGTGTTGTGACAATAAGTGTAAAGGCAAAAGGTCCAATAGACCTTTGCCAATAGACAAAGTGCCAATAGGAAAAGTCTAAAATTATGTACTAAAATTGTGTGGAAAGAAGTTGTAAAAATTCTACGTTTTGGGGTTAGAAATGGGAAAAATTAATTTCTTTCCCATAAAACAACTCAAAATTCCGTTTCCAAAGTCCGATCAAGCTAATTCCTGAACTCATTCGAATAAACGTAGTTTTATTTCTTTAAACCAAATTTCATTAAAATTATACTAATTTCACCCGAGTGTTGTGTAACCTGACACACACGCACACATACAGGGTGTTGAAAATGTCTGGAACCAACATTATATCTGGTGAGTGGTTAAAGAAAAACAACTGATATTTTGTATACGGATATACTATGGTTTTACCTATCTTTTGGTGCCTTATGAAATTTTTTACCACTTATAGGGGATGTCCCGTAGAGGATGCAGTAAAAAGTTTTAATGGAAGCCTATGGTAAATGATACATCATTTTAAAGGTCATTTTTTTCTGAGTAAGGAGCCACAAGTTTCATCTCAAAAGGACCATCCTAGCAAAAATGGCGACGGTTTGAAATTTAAAAACCCACTTATAGGGAACGTCCTGTGGAGGATGCAGTAAAAAGTTTTAAAGGAAGCCTATGGTAAATGATACATCATTTTAAAGGTCATTTTTTTCTGAGTAAGGAGCCACAAGTTTCATCTCAAAAGGACCACCCTAGCAAAAATGGCGACTGTTTGAAATTTAAAATTCAATTATTTTCAAAAACTTCAAACAGTCACCATTTTCGCTAGGGTGGTCCTTTTGAGATGAAACTTGTGGCTCCTTACTCAGAAAAAAATGGCCTTTTAAATGATGTATCATTTACCATAGGCTTCCATTAAAACTTTTTACTGCATCCTCCACAGGACGTTCCCTATAAGTGGTAAAAAATGTCATAAGGCACCAAAAGATAGGTAAAACGATAGTATATCCGTACACAAAATATCAGTTGTATTTCTTTAACCACTCACCAGATATAATGCTGGTTCCAGACATTTTCAACACCCTGTATATAAATAAATGAATTTAAACGAATGAGAAGTACTTTGGGGACATCAAAAACTATAGTGGTCCCGTGTATAGGTCTTACCATGAAAACTACACCAGTAGCTCATTCTACTGTATATATAGGTAATTCGATTATACTTTTTGAAATCATTATACCTAATAACAACCTAGTTTTCCCCCGTACAAATACAAATATTTTGCAATAGTTATTCCCAACAGAGAATAAATTACTCTATTTACTGAAACGGTGGTAAGTTGTTAATAAACGACAAGTCAACTTTATTTAAACAAATTATTACTGGCCGGTTGAATTTAGTGTGTTTGGATCAATTAATCTGTAGGATCTATATCCCAAAGGATGTCCAACCTGATAAAATGCATTGCTCCTTAGCTTGATAAAATGGAATATTTAAAAATTATGTCAACCTATTGTCAAATTCATCTACCGTAATATATACAAGTAATGTGTGAAATTTATTTTGCAAGAAGCCATTTTAGTATTGTTGTAACATATACGGCTGTTAGGTAAACCGGGGTTTATAGTGGAAGTACATTGTTACTAAGCCATAGAAAGAGTGCCTACATTAGTGACCAACAACTGCTCTCATCGAGTTTGACACCAGAGCTACAAGTGGCGGACGTCAAACAAAACCACAGGGTTGAAGTCCTGAGTGAAACTCTATAATGGCCATAGAGGGTTTAAATAGTTTAAAACTATCTTCAAAGTCTACTGCTATATATTTTTAGTCTACCTATCTTGTGACATATGAAATTATGTATAATTTAATGTTTGTACTTTATGAACTTCAATATTGTTATATTAATAATTGGTAAACACAGTTTGTGAGAACCCACCTACATCTCAAAGATATTATGAGACAGAACCTACCTAACGTTGTTTAAGCAATGTTATATATGTAAGCTAAAGTGTATCACCATTGCGTTTTAGCGAATACTCTAAGTAGCTATTACCGTAGGTGGCACGGTAAGACCTAGGCCCGGGCCGGTTTACTTTTTCATTTTGATGTCCCCAAAGGCTAAAAACGCCATTCGTTCAAAATGTAATATATTAATAACTAATATGTAAAGGAACATATATACCCTTTTTTCTACTTTTTTATTTAATAATATTACACAGCATGTTTCGTCTATAATGACATCTTCAAGTGTTAACAAAATTCCAAACTATTCCAAACAAAATTGTTTGGAATATTGTTTATTGGAGATTAGCTTAGTCTCCAGGTTTGCTGCGGTGGGGGCATTTGTATATTAATGTTTTAAATAGGTTTTTTTTATGTTTATAAAGGTTGATAAAAGTCTTCTTTCTTTTTAAGATGTTTAAATTATCCGCAATTGCTATAGTAAATCCACCAAATAATATTCCTGATTAGACCTCTCACCTTTTAGCGTGTTCCGGGTCGTCATCGTCCGACTCCCTCTCGTGAGGCTGGTGTTTCCTCAGCAGCTGTCTTGCCTCTGGTGTGAGGGAGCAAACAGGCTTGCCGTTGTCTGTCGCCACAGCCACTAGGGTCCCTCTAGCCTCGGCCTTGTGGTGGCGAGCTGGCCGACTACTTGCTACAAACAAGTAGTTGAAGCGTGTTGATCATTTTACTGTGGGGGGGTGTCCTTTGTGGGAGATGTAGATCGTGTCAAACACCATAGCGAGTGGAATTACGCATGAGGACAAGTAGAACTCCTTTTCTACTGCCTTCGCTAGTTATTTTGTACCGTGACCAGGCAATTGAATGCCATTGGTTTAGTTGAATACTACTATTGTAGCGTTAAGAGCCTTTCTCTCATCTCTTCCACACGCCATTTTCATTGAAACGGTCCATCGCCATGATGTGTTTAGAAATGATTTTATGACTAGGTTAAGACCTTTATAAAAACACTTTTCCTAATGACTTCGCGTACATTTATGTGCAATATTTTCAGAACAGGTATGCCTAAGGCCCCGTTTATGCACCAAGAGCGGGAGCGCGGCGGTAGCGGGCCCGCTCCCGCTGTGAATGTGGCTGTTTATGCACGAAGAGCGATAGCGGTAGCGGTTGGTTAAAGGAGAATGGAAGGGGGACACAGTCTTGCCAACTCAAACTCTGCCAAATAATTAACACAACTATTTGTCCTAAGTGCACGTGCGCGTGGGTCAAGTTGGCAACCCTGGCTTCAGCCGCTCCCGCTCCCGCCGTGCATAAAGAGTCCCATTTGACTCAATGTAGTTGAAAACCGCTCTATCCCAAGCAACCGCTGCGATTTCTAACTACACAGCTGGCGAATTAGAAACCGCAGCTGGAGGTCAACCGCTATCGCTATCGCTCTCTTGGTGCATAAACAGCCCCTTTTAACTCAATGGTGTTAGAAATCGCTACCGGTGTCGCTACCGCTCCCGCTCTTGGTGCATGAACGGTGCTTAACGTTGTAATTAGTCCTGAAATTTGCAACATCCAACATCTACACAGATCTACACCCGGTACTAACTGATTTATGTTTTCATTTTGATGTGCCCAGAGGAGAAAACTCTATTCGTTCATATGCTTTTAAATGTATATAGGCCTAACTTGAGCTATTTTGATGTGATTCTGATGAAATTTGACATGCATATGAAGAGCTTGATTATTTCGCGAACAACCAAGATCGGGTAATGGGAATGGGGCGTTCAAGCTTATGAAAAACTGTTTGGTTTTCAAACTGTTAAATGTTTTACGGTTACATTATTGTACAATTTAAAGGTTACAAAGAAAAATCATAATAAAAACTGTATATTTGACATCCCTATGTAATTTTCAACGTAAAATTAAAAGGAAAACGGTTCCCCAGTTTGTTAAATTTATTTATTTAATTCTATTCCGTTAACATTTTATCAAAAACCTATTCCTCCATTCCCCAAAGCAGCAGATGATGGTACTCACTAAAGGGGAGTAAATATGACTTGTATATGGGAATACTTTAATCAGACAAATAAAGAATATTGTTTTCAAAAAGTAAATACCCTGCCGAAGCAAACCTGCAGACTGAGCGAATTCCTAATTGTCTGATTAGATTTTCATTTAAATATATATATAAATAAAATTAGGTTTAATGAGTAACTAGTTTTGCTGCTACAGGGAGGGTAAAAAGTGGGTTTTTTTGTAAAATATAATAGCTTAGTGTAAAATAAATAAATTTGCCAAGTTTGATCAAAATACATCAATAAAAAACCAAACATTAAAATTTACTTTAATTTAATTTTTTTTTGTTTCCTTAACCAATAATTGTAAGAAAAACACTACAATTTACAATTTTTTTTGTTTTTTTTTAAGTTCTACAAAATGGTTTGGAAAGAAGTTGAAAAATGTTATGTTTTTAGGGTCAACAATTGGAAAAACCAATGTTTACCCCCGTTACCATGGTCCGATCTTGCTGTTTCTTCAACTCACTTAAGTTTATCCCACCATACACCTTCAAGCCAAATTTAATAAAAACCAGACAAATATATATATAAATTTGAAGAAATAGTGTTTTTTGACCTCTAGGGAAATCAAAATGAAAAAGTAAATCAGTCCAAGGAGTAAGTCGACGGTAATATTAGACTTCCCTATAGGTAAATTCACTAAAAGATAATTTAGCCTTTAATCCTGATAAAATGAACTATGGAAAGAGTAGGTATTACATTTTTATACATCCTAAGCTATAAACAACATATTTTTGATTCCTATTTGGGCCTTAGTTATAAACATGTTTTTGTAATTAAATATAAAACAAAGAAAGGGTTCCTAATCTACATTATCATAAAACTCAAGATAAAATATGATTAGTCTTGTGTTGCAAATAGTTTACGATATATATTCATACTTCAGTGTTATTTAGCATAGAATACAAAGTCAATTTAAATCTCAAACTTGTAAAGTTATATCAAGGAAGGTAAAGTGTTATCAATCTTTACTCTCAAGGAAAGAACAATAAAGTAGGATTTCCCAGGTTGGTGTTCGCTCCTTCATAAGTAGCGAAGTTGAGAGGTGAAATGTCTAACAAGAACGTAAGGCTGTAATTCCAGTTTCAAAGACAATAAAAAGGTATTTTGTACTTTATTGCGTCTGTGTATAACTTGTTAGACCTTACCTTTGGTACGTGTATCATTGTTAATACACCTTTCGTAAAGTCATTTTGTATTTTATAACCAATTTCTTCCAAGATGATAAATTATTAAAAAATTCAAGATTTTCTTATACTCGTTTATTTGGGATCAGATATTATTAGTCTACATATTTTACTATTAGGCCTCAATCAAGAATTACCATACAACGCTTTTACTTTTTATTTATTAATCAAACTACTATGTAAATGGAGACAATTTAGAATAATAGTATTACTAAATCTCTCACAACTGAATAATCTATATATTTAAGACGCTACTTGTTTTTTCTTGTGGCAACTTATTTGAGAGAAGGGCGTAGAAATTGGTAGGGGTGTCTAAATAAAGGTCTTGGTCTGTAGATGAGCCATCAAAGAAGAAAATGGGTTATTTTCCTTGAGACGCTGCCCCAGCGGCCTTCAAAATTCCCTTCCCATGTTGTTCTTAAGGAGGAAAAGTGGGGGGTTTGTAACAACTTATAGTATAAATATGAAATATCTCACTATTTCATATATCTTAGGTCTGAAACATATTCCAGAGTTGACAATGGATGAAACTACGTAATGGTTTTAGAAGTACTAAGTTCAAATTTTGTTTGGTATTTTAAATTTTAGACAAGCACTAATAGAATATGTAGAAGCGAGCTCAATTAATTTTCCTTAATAATTAATAAGATCACCAGTCTTATTCCACTCTTCTTCTAGTTTTTCCTAAAATAACCTAATCAACATAAGTATTATCTGTTAAATGTTTTAAATTGTGTTCACGCATTTTGTTTAAGCCACCATGACATAGTTTTACTAACTGAATCAAACATTATAACTACCTACCCTTGCTGTTCCTTTGTACAGGGGCGGAACAGCACAGACGTGAGTAGCCAATCTGGAAGGTGTGGGCTAACGTCGTTCCCAGGTTTGACAGACACACAAGCATCAGAGGCACTCCAACTAAGGCATACACCATAGTCACGACCTTCCCCTCGGCTGTCCGTGGGGCTATGTTGCCGTAACCTAGGAGAAAATATGTGTTTATCAAGTACGTCAGTTACTAACACTAAGGCATACACCATAGTCACGACTTTCTCCTCGGCTGTCCGGGGAGCTATGTTGCCGTAACCTAGGAGAAAATATGCGTTTATCAAGTACGTCAGTTACTAACACTAAGGCATACACCATAGTCACGACTTTCCCTTCGGCTGTCCGTGGGACTATGTTGCCGTAACCTAGGAGAAAATATGTGTTTAATAAGTACGTCAGTTACTAACACTAAGGCATACACCATAGTCACGACTTTCCTCTCGGCTGTCCGTGGGGCTATGTTGCCGTAACCTAGGAGAAAATATGCATTTATCAAGTACGTCAGTTACTAGCACTAAGGAATACACCATAGTCACGACTTTCCCCTTGGCTGTCCGGGGGGCTATGTTGCCGTAACCTATGCTATATTCACCCACACACAAGGATTTGCCGATAGGATAGCTGGAGCTGTTGCTGCTATGGAGTATGAGCGTCCAAGGAGTGCACATGATGTACAAACTCCCCCACCAGGCATTGAATCTCTATCGGGAAACGTCTCTCCACCAACACAAGACAATGTACCCTAGACCAATCTAAAGAATGTCTTAGCATTTTAACTATTAACATGCAGTCGCTACGTAATAAACTATATGAACTGGAGATTATTTTAAATGAAAACCCAACTGATGTTATCTGTGTAAATGAACATTGGCTGCTGAAAGACGATATTTCACTGTATGTACCTGAAGGTTATATCTTAGCTTCCCTCTACTGTAGACTTTCTCATTTTGGGGGTTCTTCTATCTTGGTGTAAAATGATACATTGTTTGAGCAACTAGACATTACCAAGTATTGCCTCAGTTCCACCTGTGAAGCTTCTGCGGTTAGGCTAACAAGCTAAATGTTATAATATTATGTTTATATCGTCCCCATGTGTCTAACTTTAAGAGTTTTATTGCCAATTAAGATAAATTATTAACTGATCTCACTGCTAGCCCTTTAGCCTTTTAGATATGTAATTCTTGCAGGTGACCTGAATGTTGATATTCTCAAATCCAATGGCAATGAAACCTTAGAATTAAGTTATATCTTAAGATATTTTTATTTATGAAGAATTCACCAGGTTCAATTAATGTCTTGATGTTGTAGCCTCTAATGTCATGTCTGACCAGGTGGAGGTTAGCTTGCTGGAACTGTATATTCTATCTGACCATGCAGGTGTATGGACTACCTTTAGTCTCGGCACTGACCTGAGTATAAACAATTTAAATAAACGGTATCAGCATTCTGAAACATACTATTTCCCATAAGTTTGTCAACAACCTTTATCATGTGTAAGCGGTGAGAGTAAATATACGGAAATGGGATTTGAACAATTTTGTTCAGAATTTAAAGGACTATAACATACTAAATTTTTATCAAAATTCGAGCCAATTTTGGGAAAATCCGATTTTTCCGTTATTTTATGGGGTTTTTATGGGAAAATAACATAATTTACAATAACTTTTAAACCGTAATTTTTACAGAAATGGGATTTGTACCCTTTTGTTCAGAATATAAAGGACTATAACATAATTTTTTTTTTCAAAATCGTTCGGGCCGTTTTTGGGAAAATCCTATTTTCCGGTTTTTTATGGGAAAATCCCCATTAAAAATCAGAATTTTTAAAAATGAAGAAACACCTGGAGATACCATGGATTAGAACCTACATACTACATTTCATCGAAATCGGACCACAGGTGTAGTCCCTAGCTCTGTACACATCCACACACACACACACACACACACACACACGCACACACACACACACACACACACCGACAGACATCACTTCGAAAACCACTTTTTTGGGTCCAGGGGGGCCCAAAACAAATATATCCACTCAAAACTCAAACTCGAACATTTTGACGAAAACAATACTTTCTCCATATACTATGGTATAGGGGGAAAACGTAAAAAATCAGGTGAGAATAAAATTAAAAAATTCCGATTTCTTTCTGAGGGTAAAATTAACTGTCTCAAGCAATTTCTGGTGGATAATGGGTGGGGAAGAGTATACACCATTGAAGTTAATAGCTCAGTGAATGTATTTTTAAATATTTTCTCTTTTTATTTAAATAAGTTGTCCTAAGATCTCTGTTAGTCCTAAGAGCAAGGTTAAGGTTATAAACTGGTTTACTCCTGAGTTGATTAATATGCGTAGACTCCTTCTGCTTATGAATGACAGATGGAAGATTTCTAAAGGTTTGTAGGATAAATTGAATCTTAAAAAGTTTATAAACCAGTACAAAAAAGAGATTACCAAGGCCAACATTGCAGCTAACAGCAAGTTTATAGGCCTACCTAGTTCCGGAAACCAGAGTAAAGCTGCTTGGGCAGTCACTAAAAAAGAAGGGAACTTTGAAATAAACTCAAATGTTACGATTCCTATTACATCTAAGCAATTTAATTAATATTTTGTTAATGTACCTAGTCATATTTCTACAGAGCAAAACAATAGCCTTGATGTGAGTACAAATTCTTCTGTCCATTCCTATAACAACACTAGGACAAGAGACCACATAGCTAGGCCTAGTATTAGATTGCAAAAATATTTCGATATTCATAGTTACCATCAGATTTTATTTTACAACAAATTGCCTTTAGATATAAAAATGTTACCATTTACGAAAAGTTTTACCAATGTTTGTAAGTTGCTTAAAGATAAGGCATTTTATTCGACTGAGGAATTTTTAAAACTTGTATTTTAATGTTGATTTACTTTGACTTTTTATTTATAAAAAAGGATATGTTGACGAAGCCTATTGTAACTGTGGTATCTAACGGCAAATATATTCTTGATTCACACACACAACTACATTATTCTCAAGTTTACGCCATATACGCCAGTTGCTTTGCTACCTATTTTTATAGCAGCCAATTTTAATACTCCAACTACACAAACACAAAGTCTAACTATGTAGTTAGAATTACTATGTAGAAGCTATAATAGTTTCTATTCTAGCTCAACATGCATAAACAGGTTATAATTTGCACTATTAGTTCCCCTTACTTTTTATGGTTATGTTAGAACCCCCCCCCCCCCCACATCATGTTTCCCGTATGAGTAATAATAGTAAAACTACGAGTTCTATCAAACTACAGCAGTAATATTAGATACTCTACCCACCTATGGTCGTAATTATAGTTACACTGTAGAGCACTGCCCCACTGAAAGTCCAGTGGAGCTCTCTTTCTCTCAGCTCCATTCCGCTATTTTTTGTTGCTTCGACGACACTTCGCTCGAATTTCCGCAGCTGCGCGTCGACAAGGTGAGTCCAGTTCTGCTCGTACAAGACATTTAGACGCTCTTGAACAGAAATTTGAGCATTCCAACAACTTTTCAATATAACCATATTTCTTTATTTGTATTTGTTGAGTTGGTTACCTTAATTCACTATGACACATGTAAAGAGATTTAACTTTGAAACTGCATTTCATACTCGTTTAATGTTTTCCATAAAAGTAATAATAAAAAAAAACCTTTGTAGTGGTTTATCAAGAGAAAAGGATAAGATTATTTTAGGTCCAGTCAATTGATTTTCTCAGTGTTTAATTCAGTAGCGACATAACAGGCGATTGTTCTTGTTGCCTTCGAGTAGTGATGTAATACGAGAACGTATCAAAGACATTCCAGCTAGGCTTCCGTAGCCACGTACTATCCAATATCAATAATTGCTCTAAGACTGCCCGATATCCGAAATCTCTTTGACACTATGTTGTGTTCTATCTGTGCTTGTAAACTCACATTCAACTAAACGTTTGTCTACGTTGTCTATAAACTGGCTCACAACTATGCAAGCCTACACCGATTTCACTCAAGTAAACAATTGTATATTTAAGACAAATCAGTTGTCAAAGATCCATCAATGTCCTAAATCCACACAATGTTTACGTTAGAAGATACAACCTATCATAACTTAGCCTATGTTTGCCTAATTTATAACACCAGTTTATACACCAGTAGGTTTGCAGACTCTCTTCCCAAAACGTGCTTCTAATTTAACTCTAAGAAATGTGTTCCATCCTTAATATGCCATCACAACTTAGTCTGACTAAAGATATCCTGTAAAGTTTTATCTCATAAAGACAATTTATTTGAGAGTGGGCTTTACCCTACATAAACTTTCAACATTCCTTCAAAAACCCTAATAATTTAATAGGGGTTTAAATAAGCCTTCTATGACTGACAACTATAACCTATCCAAGCTACCAGCCATACCAGAATGAACCTAAAAAATATACCTTTAATACCCCTAGCTCGACTTAACCGAACCTAATTTACGCTACCTGTTATGAGCCAGAGTTCTCTAAGACACTCGTCCCTGAAATGACGGACGGCGGCTCTCTGTCTAAACTCGTGACCTGACTCCAACCTCTGGAAGACCACACCTCCGAGGAGGACGTAGCCGAGGACGAGCACCGTGAGGGCGAGGTTCTGGACAAGGAGGGTGGAGAGGCAGCGCGTGGGGACGCCGTGGACCCCTCCAGAGGGCATGGACGTCCTCCCGCAGCCACCCTATCCTGCATATATAGAACATGTTAATTAGAATATATTCTAAGCCTTAACCTATGCTTTCTTATGAAAGCTGTTCTATGGCTACGACGGGTCTGGGCCCATGCTGGAGTTGGGGTTCCCTTGGCAATACTAGTACCAGGCTAGCTGTGAGGATGTGTAGTTATATCAAGGTTTAAACATTTTGACCTTTGCCTAAAGATGCAAAAAAGTTGATGCCTAAAAAGTCAAAGATCGATTTGTACAGAGCTGTTAAGTTAATCAAAAGAGTGGATGATTTTACTCAATTACGAGATTTAAAGTAATTCAATGATGTTGTATTATTTTATAGAATTAACTTATTCGTTAATTTAAAAACTAAAAACTCTGCAGCTTATAATTTTTCTACCTTTGCTATAAGCATAAATTCATAGAACTATTATTGAGTGGAGCGAGCGAAACTCTTATTCGTCGACTTATGTGCTTTCGTCATAACGCAAACTCCTCCTAGACGGCTGAAGCGATTATTTTAAAGTTTTGCATGGTGATTAAGACCATATTGATGAGTGCCAACATCTATATGGAGATAAAAAATTCTCCCAGGAATCCACCCCATGGGGTCTTAAATTTCTAATGTAATTCTTATGGAAGCAGTATTTGACACATTATATATACAAAGGAATATCATTAGCTATTGACATGCAGTTCATAAGAAAACAGCTCATAGAATTATTGTTAATCAAGGATATTAAAACAGTAACGGTATGGATCATAAACATTAAAAAATTACGTCATTTTCTCTTTACTACTAAGATCATTAAAGTCGCCAGAATGTGGTGTAGGTGGTTTTTGAAAGTTCCATTTAAATAATAATACAATCATATTTACTTTCGAGCTAGTGACTTAATTTGTTTTTGTTTATGATCAATACCGTTTATGTTCTAATATTCGTGCTGTTTCTCATCTTGTTATGTATTATTTTAGTCCGTTAATTCTTGGTTTTAATTTGAACATGATTTACTATTTATTACGTTACACCGGAACAAGTTAATTATTGCGTGTTTGTGGCAATGTTCAATTTCTTTTATCTTACAAACTAAACATGTTTAGTGCTGTAGAAGAAAATTTAAGTTCCTTGCCTCACATTGTGCGTCATAAGAATAAAATACAATTTCATACACCTGCTCCAGACTTACTTGGGAAAAAATTATTTGATTTTTTTATATGAGTATATATTAGGGATAAATTGATTCGAATAAAAATCTAGTAAGATTTAAATTTAACAGAACCACGTGTTTTAATATAAACAATATTATTTATCATTAACTAATGGTTAAGATGATTTGTTTGAAATTCCCCAAGCTTACTTGGGAAAGGTATATTTGATTGTTTCATTTTTAGTAGCCCTCATATTAGCGATGTGTTGGTGTAAATGAAAGCTAAATGATAAAGTCACGTTCACGTTAAATATCAGTCGGACGGGGTTGGATGACATGTTTTAACATAGACAAAGTTGTCGGTTTACATATCAAACAGAGAATTCCTAAAAAAATAGTATTTCAGCTAAAATTTGTGTTTTTGAAATGTTATATGCTTACGTGATAACATTTTATTGGAAGTTTTTATAGTATCCCCATTTATTAGTAATGAATTAGTTTGAATGACACCCATTTTACGTTAGGGCCAGGTTCGATCGATAGATGGGCTATTTTTCAACCCAAAATTTCCAAAGGAATGACTAATGACCATTAAAAAAAGCTCTGTCTGGACACATACACAAGTCGATAATCAACGTGTAATATCAAAGTTTAGTTTGGAATGTTCATATTCATTAAAGTTAATTACCCAATCCGTAAACCTGATATTGTAGAACATGTAAATGCATGCACGTTTATAAACTTACCATCGCACACAGTTAAGCTTTTATGGGATCGGTAAAAAAATTTTAGAAGCCGAAAATACTTCGGTTATGTTCTACGTCATCAGTAGTTTGATCCGTATCACTCTGGGCAATATATGATATATCACCCAGGAGGTTTTAAGCTAAGAATGTAAATCCAGATCTCTGAAAATACATATACTGTAATGAAATCGCTGTATTTTTTTACTTCCTTTTACTGGGAAAAATATGTAACTATTTTAATCATTAAAATAATTATTACTCTAAAAAATTACTGTCTCAGTTTTATGATGTGGTTAAACGGCATATTTCATTCCTAGAGCCAAAAATGAGGCTTTGCTGGCTCGAGATCATTGTATAAGTTCGAGACGAATTCGAGAACTTAAAGCGATCAGCTGCAAACCCCTTTCGGCCCGTGGTACGAATGCTAATTTTCACCTCACTATACAAAATTAAAAATCAGGGTGTTTGTGAACTCTCTCGAAATAATTCACAGAATTATTCCTTGGGTTAATACATGAATATTTTACATTATAAACATGGGTCGCCGGAGCCTCGTTTTCCGTCCGTCTGTCTGTATGTGTTTTTTATAAATAACTTTATAACTCGAGTTTGAATCAAGGTACAAACTTTAAATTTGACAAACTTGTGTATATTAACGTGGTACACAAACATGCAAAATTTCATTTCGATGATTATAGCCGTTTCAAAATGGCGGCCATCTAAAATCTTTGACCTCAAATTACATGAAAACCACTAGAGTTACAAAAAAAGACACAGAAATAACAAAATTTAGGAAATGTAATGTCAAATCAAATGACACCTAGATCTTAAAGATCGAACAACAAACAGCTGAGTTATAATATTATATTTTTTTAAATAATTATTAATTTCTTTACTGGCTTTTAGTTGTTATTGTTTTTTCTTTAAAATCATTTGATTTTAAAATCATCTGAGTACATTACGTAACCTTAAACAGATCTCAATAGTTAAGGTAAAAATAGGACACTTAATACATTTACCATCTAGTAAAAAAACTAAATGTTGTTGTAAGGGCAAACCAGCTGTCTTACATTGTTGTAACAATTTAAAAAGGATCAGATGATTTTAACGAATAGACAATAACAATTAAAATCCAGTAAAGAAATTATTAATTATTAAACAAATTAATAACTCAAAATAATCATGTGATCATCATCTCAAAATCATCTGTCCAACCAGCTGTCTTACATTGTTGTGACAATTTAGAAAGGATCAAATGATTTTTAAGAATAAACAATAACAATTAAAAGCCAGTAAAGAAATTATTAATTATTTAAAAAGTTAATAACTCAGCTATTTCTTGTCCGATCTTTATCATCTAGGGTTCATTTGATTTGGCATAAAACTTCCCACATTTCGTTATTCTTGTGTTTTTTTTTGTTTTTTTTTTTGTAACTATTGCGGTTTTTATGTAATTTGAGGTCAAAGATTTTAGATGGCCGCCATTTTGAAACGGCTATAGTCAACGAAATGAAATTTTGCATGTTTGTGTAACACGTTAAAATACACAAGTATGTCAAATTTAAAGTTTGTACCTCGATTCAAACTCGAGTTATAAAGTTATTTATAAAAAACACATACAGACAGACAGAAAACGAGGCTCCGGCGACCCATGTTTATAATGTAAAATATTAATGTATTAACCCAAGGAATAATCCTGTGAATTTTTTCGAGAGAGTTCACAAACACCCTGTATATACAGGGTGTTCATAAAAGGTGGGGACATATTTTACCTAGTGATTCCTTGGGTCAAAGTAAAGAGAAAATCACGAATAACATTTTTTCCAAAATCGCTTCGTTAACCAGATATCCGCCATTTTGTATTTTTTACATACACTTTTTTATCTTCTAATTTTTTCAACCGATCTTTATGAAACTTGGTATGTATGTTAAGGTAGAAGAGACCCGTGTTCGAAAAATATTTCATCTTGATTCAACCTAAAATTTCAAAATGATGGCCATTTAAAACATTTAAACTTAAATTACTAAAGAATGACTGATTTTATGAAAAAATGTCACGTGCGCTTTTATTTAGCATTTTTAATTACCTATCAAACAATACCAAGTTCATAAAGATCGAATAAGAAATAGCTGAATTATTAAAAATTTTTGTTGTAAAATGGGGCAAACCTGACTAGCTTCTGCCTTATTCTACCCCATTTTACAAATAAAAATTGTAATATTTCAGCTATTTATTATTTGATCTTTTTGAACTTAGTATCGTTTGATAGGTAATTAAAAATGCTAAATAAAAGTGCTCTTGACATTTGTTCATAAAATCAGCTATTCTTTAGTTTTTTAAGTTTAAAAGTTTTAAATGGCCGCCATTTTGAAATTTTAGGTTGAATCAAGATGAAATATTGTTCGAACACGAGTCTCTTCTACCTTAACCTACATACCAAGTTTCATAATGATCGGTTGAAAAAATTAGAAGATAAAAAAGTTTATGTAAAAAATACAAAATGGCGGATATCTGGTTAACGAAGCGATTTTGGAAAAAATGTTATTCGTGATTTTCTCTTTATTTTGATCCAAGGAATCACTAGGCCAAATATGTCCCCACCTTTTAAGAACACCCTGTATATACGTTATAAACGTTTGAAAACGACTAAAAACATATAATAGTGAGGTGAAAAATAATGATGAAGTTTGATGTTGAGGGCCAATGAAATTAAAATAACACCCCGATAACTCCGCTTTATTCTTTGGACGCCTCTCTGAACACCACCTAAACTTCTAACTCCGATACTTCGCTGTACGACATTCACTAATTCCACAGCTTAAGGCTCATGTGCACACTTAAGAAATTATCATAAGATTTTGGTTGTTTTGACTAAATTCTTAACGTTTAGAATGCATATTAAAATATAACACAAACCTTATGGTGATTTTACATACCATGTCTTTAAATTGGCGTACAATTTTATCGCATAAAAATACTGCCATAATTTTTTTAGCTGTACAGTTTTTAAATTACAAAATAGTTTTAAACTCATATAACTGTTTCATTATCAGAGTATTAAAATGTTTAATATGAGCAAGACGTGGCCTGAACATTCCAGGGGGAGTATGAGCAGCATCGAAATGAAGGAAGATATTAACTCAGGTAAAGCTGCGTCTCATACCTACCATTTTAATATCTTCGTTTTCAAACACTGCCTGATCCTTATTACTTTTACTGTAAACTCAGAACTCGCTCAATAATGTTTAATATATTCATTAGGCTATATTTTAATAAAATCGTTTTTGAATGCAATTATTATTTACTGAATAAATGCTATGTTTTACAAGGGCCTCTCACAAAACATTGTCAAAGTAAGTGCTTACTTAGCGCAGAGAAGAAGAAAACAAAACATCAAAGGTTTTTGGTTGGGGATTGTAAACAATATGAAATATTTTAACCGAAGAATTTCCAGCTGGTGCTATGTATTAAGCTTAGGTTTTATTTTTACTTCCATTTTTAAAATACGTATTTATAGGGATTTTACTTAGTTGAATCATGATGATCTGTTTTGCGAGTTATTACTGGTAATATAATTATGTAACAACGAGTGCTTGGTGTATTAATGTTTAATATTGTAACCAATTTAAAAATTATGTCTTCTCGAGACAAATTATAATAATTTTTAAAATGACTAAATCCATAAATATTTAACAACTAACCTCTTTGAAACTATTTGTACAAACTAAAGACCATTCAAACGATATTTTTATGAAGCAGGTTTATTCAGACACCAACAGTCGATGTTGCTATTCTATTGGGATATCGATATGCCATAACACGAGCAGTGCAATATGCTGCACAGCCTTCGCGAGTCGCTAGCCCAACTGGCAACTCTACTTGACTGGGTTTAAATGTATTTATCAATAAAACACGAGCTCGTGGGAGAACTTCTATACTAGTATGTTTATCCAATGTCCACAACAGAGTAAGTCAGTTGTGTTCAAACTTAAGTGCAATCATTTTAGTATAAATATATTTTAAAAAATACAAATATCACACCCTTTTTACAAAATGTTTTTTGCATACCATTATTGACGAGAAATAAAAAAAATATATATCAAAGAAAACTGTTTTTTTATATCACAACTAAATAACAAAAATATGTACCTAAACTATTATCAGACTTCTACTGTAGATTTATGCTTAAAAATATAGACTTAACTCAGATGAGCAGTAAGTTAGTTTTAACTTCTTTATAAATTGTGTGTATATTTGTACCGAAACTGGAATACTGCTAACTATGTTTTCCGGTTCATGTTTATAAAGGTGCATTTTGTATGCGGTAAACACCAAAGTTATTCCAGTTCCATTTTTATATTTTACATAACATGAAGTTAAATGAAATGAAAACTCAGATAAATAATTTGATCAACGAATTTGAGAGCATCCTAAAAGCATTCTTGCCATCCATCACATTTTTAAATTATTAACAAAATAATAGTATTTCCGATTAAGACCAGATAGGTATATATAGGCCTAAGTCTTTAAATAATACAATGTTATCATTGACCACGAATATTGGAGGTTCCTTATAATCACACTAAGCATATGCAGACATTTTAAAGTTTTACATTAATTCAAAACAGGATAAAATCGTAAAATTACCAGTTTTGTGACTGAAGTGTAAAGCATGAAGACGGGAAACAACGTAGTGGAATAAATAGAAAACCTCCAAGAACTGGTAATTCCTCCCCATTAACACAAAGAGAAAGTTAATGAAAGTTAATGGGTAAGTTATATGAGAAAGTAATTTCATTAAATCAGTTGGTATACAAAATATAAAAAAATAGTATGACTCTCGAATGATAAATTGTCTATCATGTTTGTCTTTTACTAGGACAGAAACATTAAACGATATTATCAGAGGTAAAATTAAGGGCGAGAGCAGCACTGGGCGTCGTTATAATATAACGAGTTCTCGTTTGTTCGTTATTATGTTATGAGGTGGACGAACGCAAAATACTGACCTTTAAACTTTGTCCATTGTAGTCGAAGAGAAAATACTAAACTATCACCAGTAAACGTTTATGAACGTTAACAATGTTATGAAATGTAATTTAATGTAACATTTCCGTGCAGAAAATAGTAAAACACGTAACAAGTTGTTAGTGATGTTGTTTTAGAATAATGTATGATCCTTAATGAGAAATCTTATAAGTATATTTTTAGTTTTATTTTAAGAACCCATAGACTGTCCTGTTCATGAATAGAAATAAAATCACCTAATCTTAATCTATCTTAAATATATTTGCCAATGAAATAACAAAAAAAAATATTAATAATATCATTGAAGATTTATTCAAATGTATCAACCTACTAGCTGTTGTACCCGTGCTTTGCAACGGGAAGAGGACACAAAATAGAAACATTTTAATATTTACATCTGTTGCATACAAAAGTTATACATCCGCCAACGCTTTAAAAACAAAATTCAACTCTCATGGCCTTAATATAATCTTTTAAGTTATGACTTTTAAATCTGGTAATTAGTAGATACCACCATTTTGGTTTTGATTAATTTTAAATCTTGTGTAGGCTGATATGAAAAAAACTGACCAAATCTTCGAATAAAACTTTGACATACATGATTTACCTTCATCTCCCTTAATTACATATCTTTTAATTTATTATTGCTATTTTAAATTTCAATTTTGAAGTTGCAAAAACACTAATTATTAAATTTAAATAAAGTTTTTTTAATTTCACTTTTCTTTATATTAAATCACAAATCCTTCCATCTTTATTTTCTTCACTCACAATAAATCATTAGCAAAACAAAGTACGCTGTTATAAACTTTAGAAATATTGCTGTGCCTTATCAATACACTCTTTTAAAATATTAAAGAACTATATCTATAGGTACTATAAAAAAATTTATACATATAATTTAGCATTAAAGACAGCAGACAAAATTAGTATGATTATCAAAGCATCAAGGTCTAAAAAATTTAATAGCAAATACAGTATATGCTTCATTGCATCTCTGCTGATTATACTCTACAAAAATATCAATGAACAACTTAATATACAAACCAGTTCTTTTTATCAGTTCCATCGTCCATTGCCTTTACATTTTCACACTTACCATTAAGTTAATATAGTAACAGAGATTCCATTGATTTTCGAAACAAAAGAACACTGTGTACTGCTTAGTTTTATGATATTTTCCTTGGTTTAATTTAATCAGTGGTGTGGAAACACAAATAATAAATGTATCAAATAGAGTAAATGTGAACTAAGAGCTATGTTAAAAATAAAATATGAGTATTTTGTATTACCATTTGATAATTAAATATAGTTAGACATATGCAATAGATTTTTAAAAAACAATAATCAACGACGTATAATTTAGTTATTAATGATATTCTTTAGTTTAATTTAAGCAAATTCATACAAAACATCTATACATTATAATTTTTATACTGTTTCCATGAAAACATATCAATAACATTATTTTCATAGCTTAGACGCTTTAAAAAATCCAAATTAGAGCCGGAGTTGATACAGCAACGGTTATAGAATTTTTTTTCTAAAGTAAAAAAAAAAAAAAAAATAATCATTGACTTAGTTTCAGAATAAATAATCCATGATAAAAGGTTAGATTAAAATAAACCTACCTTATAGTTATGGAAAATATTATTTTTGATTTCTTTGTATCAGCTGTCTGAAATTGTGAAATATGCAGTTTAGCAGTTCTTCTTGTTTACATTTAATTGTCAAAGCAAATATAAACAAACATTTTTAGTGTTTTCATCGCAGCCATGGAGACCAATCAACTTTTAAAATGTTCACATCAGAAATTTTAAAGCCAAAGGGGCAAAAAAAGGGGCGAAATGTGAATAGTCCTATAATGGTCCTTGGTATAGTAGCTATATTTTTGTAACATTTAAGCCCAGTTGGTTCAGTAGTTTTTGCACCTATTAGTAACACACGTACAGACATACACCATTAGATTTTTATATAATAGTATAGATGTAAAACTATGATTACATAGTATTCTTGTACGAATCAATAGTGAGGAAGAAATGTAACATTAAGGATTAGTACGTAAACATAAAGAACAATACAACAAACATTTTTATAAAAATAATTGTTTGTTATTTATTGTGCTTTATTCAAGAAAAAGGTACTTGCTATACTAATTTTTAAAAGTAAATAATGTGCACAGTAGCCAATCCAAAATATTGACCAAACAAACATTAAACATAACATAGTAAAACGAGTAACAATAACTCATTGTTTAACAGCTATTCCATATTATAAAATCAATAAAAACAATTCTACTTGGCTAATTATGAGGTAATTTGATCGCTATTTCAGCTAACCATGGTGATGAAACGAATGATTTTAAATCAAACCAAATACAAAGTACGAGTAATTATTTCACATTATTTTCTGATAATGTTTCGTTTGCTATACAACTCTTTAATTATGTAATCTAAGTTTATCTGCAGCTTGCTCAATTAAAACTCTTCATTTGTTATTACTTGAGATCTGCTTAGTAACTTTTCCAATACGATTTAACAATGCAACTTCGTTTAACTATTAGGTTTTTATTTTAGAAATGTTTGTTGTGAATTGCTGTGGGTAAAATCATTAGTTTCTTTAAAGTACATAATTATTTCTATTAGTTTTATAAGACCTAGTGGTTTATTAGGTGAATTATCCAAACTAATTATGTGCAGATATTAAGTTATTTCATATAAGTAATGTGTTCAGGTAAATAATTATTAGGAAACATAAATATAATATATTAAACAATACATGCAATAAGGTATATATAATGCGTCTAAATAATGCAGAGACAATTAAAAACACCTTTTACGAATTTATATAGTTGAGTTCAAACAAGTCTTCCAAAAATGATTGACAAAGTAATATATATATATGATTTGATTCAATTATATACATCAAATTATATAAAAGGGAAAACTTTTCCTTTACTGTAAAGTCAAATTGCATAGGCTAGATTTAATTTCAGTTGTATATTAACCAGACTGTTTGTGAACTATTATGCATGTTTAGCTGACTACTATTATGTTATTATGAACTATTATGTTTAGCTGATATTACTAAACACTAAAGTTCATGGAACAGACTTAGTAAATATGTAAATACACTTACTTAGTACTTAGTAAATATGTTTATACATTTCTTAGGAAGCACCATGGAAAGCAAGTATAAGTCTTTTAAAAGGGTTTATAGGTAAAATGATCCCCAAACAGTGTTCACCAACAAAAGGGCTAACGAAGATACTGCCACCACAATCACAAGTTTCTATATTCAGCTCAAAGTTTGACTCAACCAACAAACTTGCACCTCTAGAGTTTAAGGTACAATCGACGACAGGTCTGGGATCAAAAGTTTCTTGCTTTCTCACTTTAGACTGACATACAATTCTTAAAGAACCACGCCATCCAGGCCTAATCTTCTATTTTATTTACAACAGTAGGCCTATATAAAAAGGAGTTTGTCAATTTGGTGTTATCACTGTATTAATTAATTAATTAATTAATTCGCTTAGTTTAAGAAAGTATTCTACTAAAGTATATGACAAAACGTGTCTTTTTTTATCCAAATAAACTTTCGATATACGGTACAAGCATTTAATCGTAATAGTTGATCATAGTATAATTTAGCACCTATGTAATTCACAAGCTAGAGAACTTGTTATACTTTCCTGTACTTACGCAAATGTCTGAGATATTAAAACATTCATTCTTTTTTGTTTAATGTGAACGAAAAACCAATTAAAGTTTATCAAAATCATCACACCAGATACATATTCCAATATATTTTTTTTTTATTTACGTCACTTCCTCTTTGTATTACTTCCTCTAAAACTTTAAATAAATCTGATTTTAAGATGAAATTTATCTCTCTATTATTTATAATGGACCATAACTTAAACTATGTAACGATAAAATTTTTATAAAGTTGCAGTTTTAACATTTCCGTAAATACCAGAACCAATGTTGGGTCTTGTGACGATAAATACATACTGTATTCTTATTTAACATTTAAATTAAGTAGTACGTATAATACGCTACTGCACATTTAAGAATTAGACATGCAATGATTATTTATACGACAAAACAATGAATACGAAACTTTTTAAAACTTATAAGGCATACTCTTAAAACCCTAAACTTTATACATTTTAATCATTTTGCCAGATAGATTTAATTTAAGAACAGTGTTCACTTAAAGTCGTTTGTGTATACCAAATGTGTATTAACTTGATTAATTATTTAAAAAAGCTAATTACTTTAAAGAAGTAGCCTGTTATTCACTGTTGTATAGTATGTGATACTCTATATAACAATGAATAAATAATGGAATTTCGTACATGTTTGTATCTCTATTTAAAAGTTATTTTCAACAAAATTAAAAAAAGAGTAGGTAACAAATTCTGAATCAATACTTGTTTTGTAAATAAACTTAAGTGTCGTGGGTCTGTATAAAGAGTTAGGCCTTATGTACAACTAAAACGATTGTTGCTACTTCCATGTTACTAACATAGATGGAAATATCCCTCATAAGTTGTGTGCGTTCTATTATTCGTGTAAAAAAGTCAAAAGAAAGATCATATAACGATATTTTTATACAATCGTATAACGGAAGGTGGAGTTAGCGTGCTGTCTGCACATTCCGACAGCCGGGGCGACGTCACAGTCTACCAAATAGGTTGACATTTCGATCACAGACATGGTATTCTGAATATATAGTTCTCCTCTAAAATAACAAGGAAAAGGAAGAAGAAACTAACCACACTTGTTATTGGTGAACAACATCTGTTTCCTATACGTGTGTTTATATAAATTCGCTTATATGTACATGATATGTATTATGTACTCTATTTGTGATTTTTTTTTATATTTAAATATCGTAATAAAAGGTTATCATACAGTTTGGAACAGCAAGACAATTGTTTGGAGGTAGCTTTTGTTAAAAAAATATTATAAATTTTGCTAAGGTTAGTGCTGGTTAGTGCTGGTCTAGGGATAGAGCACGGAGCGCTTCGGTGTCCAAGGTTGCCGGTTCAAATCCCACTAATCACCAATGGATTTTATCGATGTAAAAATGTCACAACCCTCTAGGACTAGCCTGTAGTAATGTGTAAACAGTCATGGAATAGAAATAGCGTCCTTGGATGTGAAGGTGGGATGGTATTAAAAATCTACCGTTCTGAAAAAAATACTCTTAATCTTTAAATTTAGTTTACATGTTATAATTTTTAAATTAATTTTAAGGTTTATCTAATAATCATACATCAAAAATGCAAAACTATTTTAAATTATATTCAATCAATTTGTTCACAAGGGCACGCGTTCAAACTCAGAAGTTCCAAATTATTATTATTATTATTTTTCAAATCTTTTACGTCTTTTATGTTCAAATCTGTTATGTAGGTTTATGTTCAAATCTTAAAGAAACTAAAAAAAAACTATAAAATATAATTGAAAGTATAATGATTTATTTTTGCTGCTATGTGATTCTATAGTAATTATAATACTCGATTTATTGAATTTAATCGAAAAATAATGCATTGCTTATATTGATATGGCAATGTAGCTCTATAAGGTAACAAACGGTGTTATAAAGATCTTTAAAACACTGTTTGTGAGGGCCATATACATGTGTTGTAGCACAGAATAAAAATACGAATGTTAGACGATGATTTTTGGTGATAGATAAAAAATAAACATCTATATGTAAATAATGAACAATCTCAGGTATCCAAATAAATCCCTTACCTGAATGCATATAACTCCGGGGTTATGAATACAATGCAATGTAAAAATGCAATATGATAACAATTTAAAATTAAGAGGTCTGAAAGCTTAATTTGGAAAATTATACAACAAACAGAAATAATAATGTTGGATACCTTCAAGGCTTTGAAAACTAGCAAACATTAAACATTATTTTAAATCATAAACGGCTAGTTAATTAATACTGTGCTTGTTTAGAGAGCTATGCATTGTATCCAGGAACAAACATTTTACAACCCAAGCCAGTGAGCAACATAACACCGGATTTAACAACTCACCCTGTAGCACTCCACAGCGGAGCATAGGCGTGTTTCACAACACAGGTGGAATGCTACACGTAACGTTCTTTCACGTATGTCAAGTAAAAACACGTCCAACGTTCGCGGCGTCGCTCATCAAACTGTAACCAAACTGTCCCGCGTTTCTGACCACTCCACCACCTTCCCTCCCATCGACACCCTCAACCACCCAACACCACATGCTGCTGCTAGCTCTCACACGTTTAATCACATTTGCCCCTCGGTCTGTACCTCTGTTGACTCGTATTGAGAGAATTTCCGCAACCTTTGCTCTACGTGATTCTTTACACTGCGCCAGTTGAAAGGTGTCGTCCTTTTCAATTTAGTCAGCACTTTGATGCTCTTTTATGTTGTACAGAAACACGGCTAGTTTGGCTTTTACTGCTCGGAGTTTATGTTTGTTTTACCAATCCTATGTTTGGCGTGTTTTGTAAGGATATATGTTTAAATGCTATGGTTGATTTAAATATGAATTTACCCTCTGATACAATTATCTAATATATATTTCCTTCGAGTGATTAAGTGGACACTTAGCTTGCCCATTTCTTAGCTTACACATTTTATTTTATAAGAGAAGTGATATTCGTTTCAGTAAATATTCAATGACTATGTAGTAAAGGTTGTGGCAGTGGGTTACAAAATGCTTTAAGATTGTTTGGTAATTTTTGAATTATGTATGCTGGGACCCAGTATGTACGCGAAATTTATCCCGTTATGTATTGTTTTACGTTTAAATTGTATGCATGCTTACGTTGAATCTTTGCACATTTAAAATATGGCCTATCACATATCTTCTACAACAGAATCTACTACCCCAGCTTTACAAAATATATTTTCCTTCTATGAAGATAATTGAGCCTCAATCATGCCCAAACCACCAATATAGTTCCGTTTTCAAATGGCTGAAGAAAGCATGACTTTAAACAGCTTTGAAATTCTCTCCACCCTCTGATAGTTGACACAAGAACAGTGAAACTTAAATAAATTACTAATAGACGTCAGAAAACCTAGTTGTTACACAAATATAAACAATACTAATTGTTCATATTACTATTTGAAACCATTATGAAATTCGCTGTTATACATAGATCACTTCCAATAATATTTATTCTTGGCTGAACATCGAAGAAATCAAATTAGCGGTTTAAATAGTCCTCTAAATTTACACCAAGTGCAACCTAGAAAAGGTTATATCCATCGTACCTGAACGTCCAAGTATATTTAAAAGTTTTGCCTAAGGAGCTGGAGTAGCCAAGAGCACTCAAGTCAACTTTACAAAAGAAGCCATCAATCTGGTGTCAATTGAGTCGGTCTTTTCTTCCTTGATATTCATGTCAAGTGGAAAATGTCTTTTCGAGTCAATGTGATACGTGAGATTCGTTCCTTTATTCAAATTTAATGGAATCAAATTCCTTTTTTACAGTCTTAAACTTATTCTACAAAGTTTATTTTTTTTTTTTTATTTCCATGTAAAGTATTCATTGCCATTATCTTTGATAATGTTGATCCAGTTAGATGTTATTACCGTTATATAAATCAAAATTCTATATAATGTCAAACATTAATTTGAAAAATACCATTTGAAATTTTATGAGCGTAAGTTGAACATTAAAATACGTTAAAAACTGTATTTCTGGTTCCTGATTTTTTATTCCATATCTATTTGTTTAGCAAAAGCCAATTAGCTCAACGTAACAAAATCTTTCTGTAAGTGGTTCTATCATGTAATTCGAGCTCTCATATTGTTTCAAAACTAATTGAGGAAAAAGTATTTAAAAAATTAAGTTAACTAACAATTTACGGAGTAAAAAGTCGTATCATAGGCCTGAATAACTGGCTTTTAATAGTTTTACTTATGTTCTCAATCTTCAGAGGTTTATTGTTTATATAAAACAACAAATATTCTAGCACTGTTTAAACTTTGAAATCACTCTATAAGTTTCTTAGAATTTAAATTAATTAGTATGAAATCTGGAACAGCTCATTTTAGTGAAATTATAAAAGTTGACTGGGAAAAAGAGTATCTGGAGGAATTGAGCAGGCCTTCTATGTAGCACAGCACGTAGTATCTGTTTATCAGGAAGAAAACCCGATTTCGTGACAATGAAAAGGAAATTGAGTTTGGTTATGCGAGAAAAACTAGATTATCTCTCCAGCAGTGATCTGAATCCTAACCCATCTCTTGCAGAACATCAAAGGAAGAATATTGTGTATTTGTTTGCGCTCAATTGAAAATCAGCTAATAATGAAACTCTAATGAAACTACTAATGAAAAGTGCAGTATTATTTATGTCTTTAAATTTTTTTAGTTGGATTGTTTTAGATAGTTATAAATTTATGTTATTCAATTAATATATGTATTATCAATTACTAGGAAGTGGCTGGTTTAGAGAGTGGTAGGATTTTCATGAAGACTTGGGTTCCGATGCTGTCTATAATTAATCATTTTCCGGTAACAGTGTTTTGATTTAGTGTTACAATAGTCTTTAACCCAATTAAAATGAACGTTCCACCTTTCTAAAACCCTAAAAGGACAGATACATCCATCTGCCCTTGACATTTCAACTAAATTCAAAAAAATAACTGACACAATAAATAATTTAGTTACCAAACGGAATGGGTTAAGTGAGTCTCGATTATGACTTTGTACGTACGTATTGTAAGATATGCTAGTTTAGCGTTGTCTATGCTGCTACGAAGTTGTGTTATGGTTACTTTACAGAGAGTGTTAACTTTGATGAACACACCTGGAAGATTATGAGTAAAAACTGAAAACTGAATTTATTTTCAAACTGAACTTCTAAATGGTTACCAAATAAAAAGTATAATTATTTTAAATAGCACAATACTTTCCTCAAATTTCAATGTTACAAAAATATTGATGATAGTAATTTATTTAGCAAGCCATAACTAGAACTTTGTTTTCTAACCAAAAACAAGTTTTTTTTTTTATATATATTAAGAGCGCAAAGTACGTCATTGCCGTTCATAAGTTATTTAAGTTATGGCTGCTTTTTTGTTATGTTATTTGCTTTGTTAACCGGTTGTTAACGCACTTGATCCGTGCTGTGATTGGTGTAGATACGCCAACAGTGAAATCAGCTGATTAACGAGGGGGACTGATCCATTCCTGTTCAAGAGCGTAAATAAGCTATTTTGTGTACTGTTTGCAGCTGTGGCAACGTAATAATTTCCATGCAGTGGTTAGAAAAAGATGATATGTTGAGTCAGGTATTATTAAGTACATCGTAGGTCTTTCCTCTAATCGTAACAATCTATGTTTGTTATAAATTACACAACCGAACTTTAATACAAGTATAAATGTGTGAAAAGTAAAACACAAATTGGTCATGTGGTTTATTTAATAACACAATTATCTCCCACAAAGCTCAAAGCTCAGCTATTTGTGTTTGTTCAT
Source organism: Macrosteles quadrilineatus (assembly GCF_028750875.1). Classification (NCBI taxonomy): domain Eukaryota; kingdom Metazoa; phylum Arthropoda; class Insecta; order Hemiptera; family Cicadellidae; genus Macrosteles; species Macrosteles quadrilineatus. The sequence continues at coordinate 15,095,318 of NW_026542594.1, forward strand.
TAGGAAGGAATTGATTTTGCGTCAGTGAAACGGAAATTGCATTTGGCGAAGCTCCAAAAACTAAATTATGTCTAAACTAATGTATGTGTTTATTTAGCTCATTAGTAGTTTATATGGATATAAAACTGTGTCCTTATGTATTTAGTAGCAATTTTGGTTTGGTGCTATTAACAGTTTTATTTTAAGCAACAAAATCTGTATTTCACTACAGCACATGCTGTTGGTGAACTAAAATTAACTACACTTTATTTATTGATACTGGCTTTTATTGAATGTAGTAAAATGTATAACAGAAATTAAGAACTAAGAGAATTGATTTAAATAATTACGGGTTGCAATTATTTAAATATTCCGACAATTTCAAACATGTTTCTATCATACACTTGATTGGATGGAGCGAGCTGGTCTAGTGGTTAGAGCGTTGGACTTCGGTGTCTGAGATCCCGGGTTCAAATCCCGCCAAATCACCAATGGATTTGGCAATGCCGCAACCCCTATGTTAGCCTGAAGTAATGTGAAAAAACAATCCCGGGCTCGTGCCTAGCATCCTAGGACAAAAATGTCATACACTTGATTTGAGCGATGTTCGTACGTATGACGTATACAAAATATCATAAAACCTTAGTTAGCCTAAAGAAAAGTAAAACACTGTATAAACCAAAATGATATGAGAGAACTAGATTTCAATAATTATTTATAAAACTGAATGTTCTATCTTTAATTCTAATGCAGTTAGACCCATCGATGTAGATGGATATTTATGGTTAAACGTAGATTATAAATCAACTATTCTTTCAAAAAATTCCACATTTTGTACTCATAACTTTTAAAACGAAAGTATTCGTATCTACTATGCAAATGCACAATATATTTGGCTACTCTAGAATTAAACTGGAAGAAACAATATATTTATCATAAAATAATGGCATCAATACAAACAACACATTTAGTTTCTAAAAAAGCTCTCCATCGCACAATTCTGAAAGATTTTACTCAACCGTATAATTGTCTACAAATGCGAGGAACTCCAAACGGAAATTGATAAGATTCAGCCAGGAGAGGAATGTCGTCTCTTGAGTGGCAATTTCCTCTTTTATGTTTTGAAACCGGTTTAAATCTAAGGTAGACAACTATAACTGCAGTTAGAAAAGTATAATGAAAATGCCATTTAAAAATAAGTTCCGGTCAAATATACATTTTAATTTGGTTTCTGTAAAAAGTTTGACTAGTCTTTTAGTGCTTTTAGTATTTATACTTTAGGTTCCTTTGGACTGAAAATGCTTATGTTTACCATTAGTACAATAAGTTTTCTTATATCCCATATTTTACTAATACCATTGACTATTGATATACTGAAGTAGACATAGGGGTTTTTACTATAAGCGGTAACAACCAACGTAAAACAATAAACTATCTGCATTTAAAATATATCTTTGATGCGTAATAGTTTATGATCTAATGATGTAAATGCTAAAATAAAGTGACTTGTTTAACTTTATGGCAATCGCTACTTGTCTTAAAAGTGTTTAAGACATCGTGTTTAAGCGATTGTAGCCTATATACAAGTGGTTGTGAAAACAAAAGAGTTTAAGAAACCGTTATAATGATGATATTGCAAATACAAAAACAAAATATTTACATATTAGATAAATAAAATCTTTAAAAAAAATTGGGTTTTATTTTCCGAGTTCGTTTGGCTCTTCTACCAGACTGATTTTCATCATTGAGGTCTCAAATTGAAGGTATGCGCGCAGAGATTTGCCATCAAGCATTGGCATATATTTATCTACAGTCCCACTCGGCTTATACATAAACGAAATTTGCTCTCCATGTATTTCTTATGGGAGTTGAATTTAGTTTCTCTTTTCCGAGTTCATTTGGCTCTTTTACCCGACCGATTTTTATGATTGAGGTGTCAAATTGAAGACATTCACGCATAGATTTCACATCAAGTATCGGAATTTATATTTACCTATTGTATTATTCGACCAAAAAACATAATTTGATTCATTTTCGAATTCTTACTTAATTTTAAGATGTATCTCACCAGTTATATATAATTATACATATTTTGGTGTAAGAACCTTCAGTGAAATACCAGCTTTCATTTAAGCTATTAGTTATTCAAATTGGACGAGTTTCAAGCAAACGCAAGGTGAACAACCGACATAAAAATTATTTTTCATATGGTTTTTCTATGATTAAAAATCAATGGCTCCAGTATCGTTCATGTTTTTTATATATTTTAGGCTCAAAATAATCAGTAAAGTATAGGCTTCAATTTGAGCTATCAATCGTGTAAATCAGTTAAGCTCATGAGTTAATCAGTATTACTCTATTACAAAATCATAAATTTGATTATTTCTCGGATATTATATTTATTTTAAACTGTGGAGCAGCATGGGTCCTCTAGTATAATATAAAAGAACATAAAAGAAATATTAAACGTCCTGTTTTAGGGGTTGGAGGAACGGAAAGAAGCGACATTTGATAACACAAAGCCTCAGTTAATGGATTCCTATTTTGTGAAACGCAACCCCACGCTGTAGCATGGCCAAAAGCTGATTGTCAAATTCAATGTTTAATATTTTTTTTTGTTTTTTTTTCAGGTTGTTTCTTGTCTCAGGATTAGGGCCTACTGTTTTTAGATTATAAAAGGTATAATGTTACCTGGATCTGCCAGAGTAATCCAAAGGCTGTCTGTCGAGACCATTGATAGAAATCTTAGTTGATTTACCAAATACAAATAGGTATGGATATTTTTGATGGGTTTATTGTATTCCGCAAACTTATTGATACAATTTCCATAATTAATTAAATATATAATATTGTTTTTATAATAACAACCTGAGATTCTCTTAAATATAAAATTAATTTATAGCTTTAATGAAAAACTTTGATCTTCTTATACCTCTCATTTACGTTTTGATTTTACTTTAGTATTGCGTTTTAGTATTGCTTTGCTTAATGCTATATAATCAAATATCTTTTTAATGTGTCTTTTAATATCAGCTGCTTGATTATATTTTGTTGTTGTCCTAATATGTTCACAGTTTGAAGTGTTAATGTTTTAATATCTTTCCTTTTTACATCAATTATTAATAAAGTATTTAATGTATTTTATTCCCTCATTTCATCAAAAGTAATAAGAAAGTTCCTAAAATACACGTAGTTTTTAGTGAATATTACCGTAGTACTTATGGTAAGACCTGGACCCGGGACCGATTTAATTTTTCGTTTTGAGGTCCCTAGAGGCCAAAAACACCATCCAATCAAATTTATATATTTATATTTATATGTGTGACCGTTAGCGCGATAACTCGAGCAAAAATGATCCGATTTTGATGAAATTTGGTACAAACATGTAAACCTGCGTTTAACGAGTTCGCGAACCAGCATAATCGGACTATGGGAACGGGGGTTTATAGGGGGTTTTATGGGGTAAAAATTTGGTTTTCTCATTTTTGACCCTAAAAACGAAAATATGTTCAATTTATTTTCAAACCGTTTTGTAGGGCTTAAAAAAAGAAACAATTTAGTATATTTAAGCGCTGTTGTATGTCTAATGGTAACGGAGAAAATTCAAAAATATTGTAATTAAAAATTCCTATGTTATTCTTATGGAGTAAATGAAAACTGTTGTAGTTTACTTGTTTATGGATATATATTGATAAATTTGGTAAACTTTTTTCATCCTATGCTGTTGATGTATGGTCAAAAACACTTTTTACCTTCCCCGTAGCAGAAAACCTAAGCACTCGTTAAATCTAATGTTATTTAAATTGGGAATAAAAATGTCTTATTTATTGAAATATTTAGTAAAAATGTAATCAGACAAGTTGAAATTCGATTAGTCTACAGGTTTTCTGCGGCGGGGGTATTTAACTATGGTACAACCGTTACTGGCAATATTTTCAGCATGTACAGTTTCCTCAACTATGGCACAACCGTTACTGGCAATATTTTCAGCATGTAAAGTTTCCTCAACTATGGCACAACCGTTACTGGCAATATTTTCAACATGTACAGTTTCCTCAACTATGGCACAACCGTTACTGGCAATATTTTCAGCATGTACAGTTTCCTCAACTATGGCACAACCGTTACTGGCAATATTTTCAGCATGTACAGTTTCCTCAACTATGGCGCGACAGTTAGTTACTGGCAATATTTTCAGCATGTACAGTTTCCTCGTATCTCTTTGTCAGTTTGTAATCACTGTGGTGTGATTCCCTTTGGCGGTAACTCCCACGTTCCCGTATCATTCTTACAGAAAGATCCATAGAGAGGATTAGTTTGTAAACCGTCAAAACTGTCGGAGTCAAACTTAGTGTCTTTAAAGTTCGAACCACTTTTTAATTGCAATTCACTAAATAGTTTATACATATTTCATTATATATATGAACATTTTATCTGTTTTATATGGAATGGTCAACTTCACAAAAGGTAAATATCATAATAATAAATAATGAAGCATAATCATCCTTTTTGCTGCTTGATGACAATTGCGGTTTATAAGTTTATTTAAACACATTTTTACCTTTGATATTTGTGTTTCATTAAATTAAGCCTAAACATGTTAACCGTAAAGCAGATGATTGATCAATTAAAGTAACCCTGGATTTATCACAGATATAATACATCAGGTAAAACGGAAATACACCATTTTAGCTGGTGTAAATCCCCAGAACATGGTTATTGTGTCAATTGGACTCAGATGAAACAATTAACCACAATCAAAACAACTACGATGCAGCAATGAGCCACAGTTAGTTAATTGGCAGTAAATTCTCCCTCTTAACAGATTCGGTTGCTTAATCAACTGTTGTCAATAGTTATATACAATGAAACATCCTTTTAAAGAATTATATTAACTGAAACTAATAACGCCGTAATAATGCTGTAAAAAAGCATGTTCGGTATTTTCTTTACATTCATCCATGTGTATTAACTACTTAACGGTTATTTTGTACACATAATACCGGTAAATTTGTAATATTAACATTGCCGATTTTATTAAAAAAACATTGTGTTTATGAATCCAATTCAACAAAACTCCTAAACACAAAATGGTCGTATTAAAATTGAAATCAAGTTGGGCGAGGATATTTTAGCCTTGAATCCTTAACAAACTATCCACTTTATTTGATCTATTTTACCCACACTTTGCTCCTTCTCCGTAGAAACAAATTCAAATATTGAAATATATTTATTATAAATTACAACAGCTTGGTCTCACTAAGTAAAAAAAAACTTGTCGGCGAGGTCCAATTGATGCATAAAGCTAACATACAAGATGTTAAATTTTCTTACTTTTTTATAGGACAGAGATTTATAAATATACTATATCTATGGTGGTTTGTTTCAGGTACTTAAACTTGAAACAAAGTAATTGGTAGCACACTACAAAATCTAAATGTAATGACATAAGTAATTGCTTTATAATCTACGGAATACGATTTGGATTGCTTATATCCTCTTTGTTTTTCATTGTCCGTAGACCATGTTTGAACCCTTTGTTTGCACTGCAACAAACAGTTCAATAAGCAGTGCCGAGCTGAGCTGATTGAGAAAAAATGAAAACATGAAGTTGTTTGAACAAACCTAGGTATTCGTTAAATCTAAAGGCATTGAAACTGTGGATAAACATTATGACAGCTACATCGAAGTATTTGATTTAAAAATATAATCATACAAACCGAAATTCGCGTATCCTGCAGGTTTTCTGTGGCGGGGATATAATTTTTTTCCGATTGACGATTTAGGGATAAGGTCCATGCTGACGAACGCTTGAGGTTTTAATATAAAGAAATCCGTTAAACATACAGTATTTTCTATATCATATTTATATTTTTAAATCAATGATGAAGGGATGTAGTTTACTAAGCATAGATTACAAAACTCTTTGAAGGCAACGTCGAAATGAAAATTCAAATCAGTTGTTTCCCTTAATTGAAACACTAGCTGTTTCACAATTCACATTTGACCACACCTGCCAACTTTCCCAATTAAAAGTTACCTCAAGTTACCTACGCAATGTTGAATACCAACATCACCACAACGATTGTAGATCACACCAACTCTACGCGATAAAGCAATTGATATTTTGAACATTTGCTAAAACAATAAAACATTTCATTGGACTATAACATTGTCTATTTCATCCTACTCCAGAGGGACGAAAGCATAAACTACCAGCTATTTGTCACGTGAATTCAAATTAATTAGGTTTAGATATTTCTTTATAATTTAATTTATCTCAGTTTAAAATAATACTCATTGCTGACAACACCTCTAATAGTATCAAAGTATAATTAATTAATTAAACACAGTAATAAATAGCATAGAATACATTTTATCAAAATTAAACCTTTAAAAGTTTACATAAAAAAAACAGTTACTCTCTGTTTTTGATCAATTGATTTATCTATATTGGTTGGGCCTTAGCACTCTCCATTAATAAATAGGAATAGATGTTTATAGAGATAAAAGGAAGTATTCTTAGTTCTTAGTTTTAGTGTCATTGTTACGTTTAACAAGCGTTTTATCATGCCAATTCCAAATAGGTCAGAACTTTTAACCATGCAAAATGACAATAATTAGCTGATATTTAAGGTTTGATCTTAATATGTCGTTTGTTGTTTTTCGTAAATCTGTTTCTATGTGTAATTTATATCCAACAACAAAGCTGTGCATTAAAAACTAAGGACTCCTTAGCATGAACAAAGTCCATTATATGTCATTTCCGAGCTGGGTAGAACATTAATGTTCTTTTTTTAGTAAAGCAGTAAAACATCTTAGTTCATCGTGGTTAAAAAAATTATATATTAAAAACTTAATAGTCAGTACCCATTTAAAAATGTACTTACTTGGTAATCATTCAGGTATATTTTATAATCAACAACTTAAAGAGTGCAATTTATTCATGGGAAATAAGTATTTCATAGTGTTTTTTTCCATTTTTTTATTAGGTATTAAATTGATCATAACAAATATGCCTACATCAGTAGTAGACTTGTGGTCTTTATTCTTTGTGAAATTGTATAAATTGCTAATTAAGACCATATGAAATTTAATAGAGTGTTAAGAGTCTTAACATACTAGTGAAATTATGGATTACACCTTAAAAGTGTTTACTTTACGTGTCAGCATCCCTTCAAACATTTAAGGGTTTAAGAATAGAATTAATTTCGCTTTTAAATAACTTATTTTTTTTATTATCACGGTGATGTATACGTTTTATTCATGCGTTAATATATTCTATGTATTTGCTTTTCAGAATCAGTTATCTTTTATTTTTACTATTATTTGTAGTTTTCTTTATCACTAATGTATTATGTTTTGTCATATTAAAAACCCTAATGATCCATCAAAGTCAACCACTTTACTGTGTGTTTGATTGGCAGTAATTTTAAGCTAGAGTTTTAGGGATTGGCGTTTGGTGGATATTGAAATACATAGGGTAGAACTAGCAGACAGTTCTAGAGCTGTAGTTCCTTTAGAATGAAAAAAAATTGTTTTACGTTATTACTTAGACATAATCAAAATTAATTATAGTGGTTTTATAACCAATTTATAGCGTTTATTTTCTATTATACATACAACAACTTACCTAAGATGGTTCTAAAATGGGTTTTATATATTTATTTCCTGGCTACTTTTACCCAAAGGTTTTATTTGCTCCAAATGTGGTAGATATTTACAAGGAATATGTATTCTATTAAAAGGATAGGATTAAGTTTCAAACATTTTCTTCGTAATATTGACGAAATATAGTCTTGTATCAACCTCACCACGATTGTATATTTAATCGTGTTTATTTAATTTTATTCACAAATGAGAAAAACTGGTTTTGCCTAAATGTAAATTTTCTACTAACTAATCATTATAATTTAACAGAGTGAGCTTCAAAGGTTTAAAATGAAAATGACAATCCGCGAATTCAGCACAGGCAATATAACTTTCTATAAGATGATTTTGATACTATGAATGGTTTTCATTTTGTGCCGGAAATTTAAATTTTGTACTTTAGAGGGAATAGTTTGGCAACGCTTATTTTGTACATTTTATAGAGTTTTCGTTGCATTGTTATCTGCATTCTTGAGCCTAGCGAACCTTGCTTCCTAGGTGGGATGATAAAATATAAAAAAAGTTTTTGTATTATTTTAAAAATAACAATAATAATAAATACATACAGGTTATAAATTATTGTATTTATCATTTTCATATTGGTTGAATCCCGTATATGTTGAATTCTCAAATTATATAATTATGTTTGTTGTCGTATTTGTTTGTCATGATGATCTTATCAGTCTTAGGACTTACAGTGAAGAAACTTTTGAAATACATAGTCAGTTCACCTCATGGTTGAGATGGGGTATAAACCACAAGTTCATGGCTTTATTCCAGTGTTAAAAGCCATTTGTGGTTCATATTCAAACCCAGACCACTAGAGTTTGGTAAAGTTACACCAGATCAGAGGTACTTAACTAAAGCTTAAAAAATATATATTATAATGGAATGTAAATATACATAGATAATCCATTCGGTTATGTTGTCTTGTACGTACAGCTATAATCTGTAAATAGCAGTTATACCAGCAAATGTACCAGTAAACGATATCTTTGACTTTGAATCCTATTTTAAAATCAGAAGCTTGGTGACGTTAATGCAAGTGTTGAAAACATGGATTTCTTGTTTTTGTTGTTTTCTGATTTGTGTTGTACTGTTCTGATATAAAACCAGTGACAAAAATTGTTAAACTTAAATTGTGTTTCGTTTTTAAAACTTGATTTAAAATAAGAGAAATTGCAAAAAGAAATCTCCTAGAAATGACTCCTCTTGTCACGATGGAGTGGATATATTGCAATATGCTTCCCACGCCAAACAGCCTATCATGATCCTCAACCCTCAAGCTTCCAATTACCGCCAATCAAAAGCACGTTTGGTTAATTGGTCGACTTTGATAGATCATCAGGGTGCCAAACTAGATGAACACTATTATAGTGATACAAGGCTATGTGTTGTTACTGGAAATATAGCTGCATCTGTTGTATGTTCCATATCTGTAAAGTAAACCTTGGTGCATTTTCTGTTTAAAATATTTAGTTCAGAATCTATCCTTACCAAACAATTTTCTGACCGTAAAATCCCTTAAATAGGAAAATGAAATCTAACACTTTGAAAACAGTCTTATTTAGGTATATCAACTTGGTCGTCCATATTCTAAGAGATAAATAAAATCATGTAATCTGGAAGGAACGTTAAAATATAATTTTCAAAATAAATACCCTCACTATATGTTCAATAATATCATATTTTTGCCATAAAGTTCGATGCTATTAATAAAGAACATTAAGAGCAGTCAGCTCAAGTACTTTTCCGAATATTAGAATAGAAAACAATTCATTATTTCAATGTAAATTTTGGGAATCTACTTTTAGATGTTAATCTTAACATTGAAGCAGGGTAGATTTTTGAAGTAACATTATTTAACATTAATGTTGAATGTATTTAAATAAGCACTTACACATATTTTATTCACAACTTAATTTTTTTCTCAGGAAATTTTGGAATGAAATGTAATTTGCCTCTCATCTTAAACACCAACTCCCTGCAAACAACTTTTGCATTACCAACAGGTGTCACGGTAAATTTACTTGATTTGTTGAACTTACTTTATAATTAAGCAAGCAAAACATTTACCTTATTAATAATTGTTAAATCAAAACGAAAAAAAGTTGTTCAAGGGGTCAGACATTATGAGTTTTGTAAAATTAAATAATGGGTATACCTTATTTAAAGTTTTATAAAATAAATTATTTGGTGTTTAATGCAAATTCATTTGTTTTTTACACAAATATTATATTGTACACGTTCCGAAATGACACATTTTCATCGCTAATAACAAGTGAATAGTTTCATGCAAAACTTATAAAGCAAACATTTACATCAGAATGTCTTTGTTTAAATATGTATGTATAACAATTTGTTTTATGATAATAAAACTAATGGTAGTACGTGGGATGAACAGTCTCGTATCGCTTAGTAGTTAAGATCGCTTATTTAAAATGTGTCAAATGTTTTTATTTTATTTTTTTAAACAGTTAAGTCCTAGACAACGACCCGAGTCTACATTAATTTATTAATTTGTTAACAAAGGACCTAATGAAGTAATTAAATTTTAGTGTTATTATTTGGTAGCAAAGTAAAATTACGATTTTTTCATTTGCCTTTGAAAATATCATTTTCTTCTTATACATTACTTATTTAGTTGGAACTTTCTAACATGTAGCACATTTTCAGCTATAAGTTAGAAAAAAAAATCGAAAGCACTTCATTCATAATATTCCACTACGCTAAAAAAGATGCCGCTTAAAATGAAGTGTGTTCGATTATATATACTTGTTAAAACGTCACTTGTAATTACACTTACATAAATTTAAAGATAATTGTTCTCTAGATCTATATTTAGAATATCATACATAAATACATCTCTATATATTTACTGAAGTAGTATCAAATATCCCTAACAAAAATTGAATATTAATGTATGAATAGGTATACAAGTTTTAATTTGTGACATAAAATACGCTATCCAAATAAATACCAAACAATGTTCAATTAAGTTACACTTATTATACTGGCTGAATATTTTTTTCAATGTCTTTAAATGATTTAGAGTGGCTTCAAATAAATCTATTCTTTATACGATGTTTAATATAAGAACCATTTTGAGAAGATAAGTTTCAGTATAAGCAAAGCTGTGGAGCTCCAACGGCAGACCGATATATTTGCATGTTTAAGGCCAATGCCAGTCAGGTTCTGGCTAATTGAGTTATTTACGGCTCCGTGTTGGAGGCTAAAGGTGCTTTGTCTTGTCTTGGATGTATACTTACCTGCAAACCGTATAGGCGTATCTATAATTAAATAATAGTAAAGGTTATCTTCGGGCTATAAATATACTAATTTAAAAATACAATTTTTTGTATTTTTTTAAATGGAGTATTTTAGGATATCCTTTCATTCGCACTTAGCAAGTATATAAATGATTTGATTTCAGCTACATTTTCAACTTTTCAGCAACTACTTTGCATACAACCTTAAATCTACAGCATAGATTTTTTTAAAGAGTGATTTCTATTTCATTCTACGTTGAAGGCTACAATACGAAGGGAAACAAAAGTTTGACATATCTTATATACTTAATTTTGCACACAATAAACTTTTAGTTTGTTATAAATTTAGTATTAAACAAACAAAATTTGTTTTACTAAACGTTTTAAATGTTTATTTATTTATCGTTGTGGGATGATGATGAGATCTCATCAGACAAACTTAAGTTGATAAACTAGTTTAAGACTTAATTTGTATGTCTTCCCACTAAGCGAAAGTTTTGAATAACCTTAGGAAAAGGTAAGACAACAGGAAGTTCTCAATACTTCAGACTTTTGTGGCAGGAAATTCAGATTGGCGATCTTTCAACAGGTTTCCTATGTTTAACAGAGAGTTTTATTATAAAGATAATGATATTGAGAATTTAAAAAGTTATTACCGAAACAAAAATTATTCCAAATTTTCTCTGCATTGGAAGAGATGATGGATGGATAAGTTAACTTACGAATGGGGTTGTTATTTACAAGGGCTTTTTTAAAGTTCATGGACAAGATACTCCTTGAAGGAATTCCTTGAATCCGATTTGAATCATTAACTTGCGCTAAATTTTTCATCATATTGTTAAGCACAACAAATCTTGTAGCCTACTAGTTTTAAGTTATATTATTGTATTTTTATTGATGCCATTGTATTTTTCTTAGGCTAATGAAACTACAAAATAAAGAATGATTTGACAATATTGATATTTTAAGTAAAAAAATAATTTAATTTTGTTTTTATAATAAAATAAAAGTTAATACAAGTAGAATAGTAATGGCGAATAACATTGCTTCTTGAATAAAACAATTGCAATGATGGACACCTAATCTATTTATACATATTGGAAAAAAGCTACGATCAAAAAGGTGGTATTTACTTTGTCGGTTCACTAATTTTATAGGAATGCAAGTGAAAATATATTCATCATCGTAAAACGTTTTCTTATGAGTGATTAAATACGCGATTCCTCTTGTGAGGAATAAACGACGAATATTAACTTCGAATGAAGCCTTACTTTTTAAAGCTGTGGCAAATACTAAGATCTGAGGAGAAAAGAAAAGGATTTACCTGGACAAATCGAAAGTCAGTTAACGAGAATAAGTTAATTTCCTGCAACACCTGTGGGCAGTTTAAAGTCGGTTAATAGTGGGAATGGGAACTTGAACAAACAAAGCTTCGGAATCGTGTACTTTCAATATTTTTAGTTCATTTATCTTCTGCTTCAGTTCTAATTGAATATATATGGTATGGCTATACTTAACTAAGAATATTATTGCATCTAAAATAAAAGTAGTACCAATAGAAGCCAAATACCATTCTTTTAAGAAGGTCTTTGTTCATCCAGATTTAAGAACGTCTAACCATGTTTTTGTTCGCCATGATTCCCCCTCCTCATAAAACACTAATTTTTACAAGATTAGGTCGTAGTGTTCATCCCCCAAGTCGTTACGTTCATCGTTTACGCTGGCAGGGGAGTATGTGGCTATGGTTCTACCACTAATCTGCTGCTTACTGTCTTTACTGAATTTATAGTTTACAAATTGTCATATGATCAGCTTACTTGTTTATTTTTTAATTGATTTGTTGTTGTTCCTTCTGAATTTTAAGAGTTTAAATGACTTATCAACTCTCCTTTAATGACTTAGTTTTGTTTTAGTAAATTTATATAAGACACTTGCCTTAGTGTATTAGTTACTTTTATTATATAAGTGTAACACTTTGCAGTATATCCCCTTTTGTAATGCACAGTTTGATTGTCATTAAATACATTGGAGTGTATGTTTTTTTTTCGTTTTGATACAGATGTAAAGATCTTTGTTAAATAGGTAGAGGCATGCATCTGATATGTTACGGTAAGTAGTTAACCTGCCTCTACTTTTATTAGAACAGTTCATCTTTGCACTGTACCGACTTACCCTTGCTTTGCCTGATACGTCCCACGCACACTCGTGAGAAGGCCTCTGTGGGTGAGCAAATGCATTGTGTATTGCTTAGGCCGCCAACCTAATGTAAAAAATACAAAATTATTTTACTATACTGTACAACTTGGCTATCATTTAAAACTATAGTTGTTAAGGTTGAGATGTTCCAAAATTATCATCTTTGTTTACTTTTCAATTAGTAAATAATTTGTTTATAAACCATGTGTTATCTATCTGAGCACCTAGGCCTACTACTAGTTAAATTAATATCCCTGAATTATCATATGTTTTCAATACAGTTAAAGAGCAAAAGATATCACATTTTGTACATTTTCCATACTTCAAATTTACCTCAAACATTGTCATTTATTATTTAATAAACACAATTTTTTTATAACTGGAAGTTATTTCTACATTTTAAATTCTTTTACAAAATTATTCTTCTCTGTCATCTTCTAAAATATGATTAAAATACTCTTGTTATAATATCAACAAACCATAACAGTGATTTTTGAGTTACATCAAGAAAGCACTGGTTTACACCAATTGTTGTAGCAGATGTTGGTAATTTTTACATCAAGATAATTTACTTCCATTGTGAAACAAGAAGTGATGACTTTCTTCTTTCTCTACCATACAGCCTCGCTTCCAATCCTCGTAAGACGTCGTAGTCCAGTATGGTAAGCGTAGGAGGTGGGGTGGTATTTCCTCCTCAAGATGGTTCTAGATGTGGTTCCTTTGGGCACAACAAAGTCAATGCTACTCAGTAGCTCCGGAAAAACGAGAAAACCATTCACGATCTTGTTCAGGGCAACGAGGTCAAAGTGGTGACGTCTTCGTTAGAGGAGAAGCAGACCAAAGCATTTGTCCAAATCATCAACAGTGGCTCTGTAGGTGTAACCAAGTCTTGAACCCAGTATCTCCAAGAATCGATATTGAATGTGTTGTAGCTGGTCTATGTGATTGCGCTGGTATGGTGTCTAGTGTCCATATAACGCAAGCATACCCGAGTATGGGACGAACTAGTGACTACTTATACAGCACCTCCGGTGTATTGGGGGAGTCCGGAGTGGAAGTCCTTGTTTGACAGAAATAGGAAGCCCAATAAATAGGTGACGCAAGATGTGATGGGGTTTATCCAGCTATATGAAAGAGTACTATTACACAAAAATTAACCAAAAATATTGAATACACTTGGTCTCAAAGCTGTTTTATTCGTAAAATGGGTAATTGCACATTCAAGTTTGCTATAAAAGTACAGAACTGTAATGTATTATTCGTTTGTATAATCTTTTATAGGTGAAAAAAAACAATTTAATGTATATTTATTAAAATGTGAAAACACATAAATAGTTAACAATGGATTATCTAATTTCCTGCACATAGTACGTGTACTTTAATCTTATCTTTTTAAAAAAGCTCTTAACATTCACTATTTTGTAATATGATGGTTTAAAACTAAGATTAATTAAAATAAATAAAAATATGTATTAAATTACATGCATTTCAAATGAATACATATATGTATTTTTATGTATTTAAAATTGTTACAATCAATGTAAGTGAACAAGTTTAAATATCAGGTGTACTTTTTACAAGCGAGCAGATATCTAAGGTCAGGGTTGTACTGGAGTTTATGGTATTGGAAAGGTTTACTGTACTGGGAATGAAATAATATGATCGTTCAGTATTTTACCACAATGTGGTATTGTTTTAGCAATTTTAATTTATGGTTACTTGGTCGCTGTTTAGTTGATAGGCTGTATGGTCGCTTGTTAAAAAAACTATCCAACCATTCGAGGATGTCCTCAGGAATTTCAGAACTTAGAGCTGAGGGATTCAATAAGTTTTTTTATATTAAGTGTCAACGAAATTGCAAAAAACATACGGATTAATCATCATGAACCTGATTTCACTTTTTTTCTTGGAAAAGTAGATATGAGACAGCATATTTTTGAGTTTAGATTTGTGTCGGTTGAAGAAGTTTTTAAAACTATTAATTACTTACGTACAAGTAAATGTTTGGATATCTATGGATTGAATTCAATTATTCTTAAACACGCTTCTTTTAGTATTTGTGAAGTATTGACCACAATATTTAATAGGATGATAGAAAAGGGTGTATACCCAACAGTACTTAAAAAAATTAAAGTGGTTCCAGTTCCCAAGAAAAATAATGATAGTTATGAAAGCTTCAGACCAATATCAATTGTACCAACCATATCAAAGTGGTTTGAATTACTAATGTATAACCAGGTGTATGAATACTTTGACAGTAATAACATGTTTACTGATAGGCAGTTTGGGTTTCGCTCTGGGAAGAGCACAAATTATGCTGTTGTTAGTTTAGTTATAGATTTGGTTAAAAATATAGAGAACAAAAGATTGGTTTGCTTTCGCTCTTTTGACATGTCAAAAGCATTTGATACTGTTAATCACAACATATTAATACACAAATTAAAATTTTATGGTTTTCAAGACAATTCAATTAAACTTATCAATTCGTATTTAAAAAACAGAGAACAATTTGCTAGTTTCAAAAATGAGTTATCTCTTGGAAAAAATATAGACGTTGGTGTTCCTCAGGGATCTTCTTTAGGGCCACTGCTATTTAATATCTATATCAATGATCTGCCATACAATTTGATAGGTGTAAACATTAATAGTTTTCTTTACGCTGATGACCTAGGCTTGAATGTTTGTTCTGAATCTAGAGATAAAATGAATCACATCCTGCAAAACGCTACGGATCTGATTTATCAGTGGTGTAATGCAAATAGATTATGCCTAAATCGAAATAAATTGCAAGATTTAGAAATTTGTTTCTGAAATAGGCAGCCTCTATTAAATGAGGTAAAACCTTTAAAATTTCTTGGAATTAATCTAAATGCAAAACTAGATTGGAAGGATCACATTGACATAACCTCAACCAAAATGTCAAAAGGTGTATACTGCTTAAGAAGATTAAAAGGTTGTGTAACACAAGATGTTTTGATAACAGTGTATTATGCACAGATACATAGTTTATTGAGTCACGGAATATTGGTGTGGGGTTTCCAATCATACACCAAAAAGCTATTTAAATTGCAAAAAAGAGCGATAAGGCTTGTAAGTGGTGTACGCTCTAGAACTCACTGTAAACCTATATTTAAACATTTCAAAATTTTAACTTTGCCTGCAATATATATTCTTCAAGTTCTGTTGTATGTAAAAAATCATTTAGAAATGTTCTCAGAAAATTCAAATAGACATAATTATGAAACCAGATTTAAAAACAACTTGCAAACAGTGCTCTGTAAATACTCAACGAGTCAAACAAACATTCAATACATGGCAGCTAAATTGTTTAAAATTTATTAAAGTCTCGGGAGTTGTCCTTGAACACTTTCAAATCAAAATTGAAAACATATTTAATAAAAAATTGCCCATATACAGTGGAGGATTTTTTTACATGTCAAAATATTTCTATTTAATTGTGCCTGTATTTATATATTTATATATTTTTTAATACTAGAACTTATTATATTGATTTATTACATCTAAGTATTCATTTGCTGTATTAATTTATGTATTTTATGACGATTGTTAAAACATTGTGAAATGTCTACAACAATAAATTGATTTGATTTGATTTTGATTTGATTTGATTTGTTATAGATCAAATATGTAGTTGTTCACAAGGAAATCTCGTTTTATATTCATGGAACTTACTCGTTATAGTTTTTTTGCGACGAATTATAACAAATATTTTTTATAACAAACTTATTGTTTTAAACAAAACAAAAAGTCTACGAAAAATTTTGCAAATTAAAAATCATGATAATGTTTACAAATTTTGCCCAAAGATGAAATTTTAAAATATGAATTTCTGACAAGTTATCAAAGACGACACAACTGCCTTCAGCAACTCATTATTCTTTTGTGCTGTGAATTCCAGTTTTATATTGAAGTAAAACTTATTTGACAAGGTTTATATACACTTCAAAGAAGTATTTTTACATTCATACCTTCATTATGTAATATTATAACAACTAATTAATGGACTAACTAATCCTGTGTGCTAGGTTTCTTATAACGGTCGTAATTTCCAACAAATAATGGTTTTTAATAAAGGTTTATCTGGAAATCCGATATAATGCATTAAAAAATTAAGTTGAGCATATAACAGTAGAATATAACAAATTGCACTTGCATGTTACTGGGTTGACAGAGAGTCTATTGCTTTTATCGACTTAAAAAATACTCAGCTTATTGCTGAGTTAGGACAAGTTAAAATCTTGATCTTTATTACCAAAACTACAGTTTGATCTAAAGAATTGCATAAATAAATAAAAAATTATATTTTACAAATATTGTGATTGTTGGTTAGTTTACCATACAAGGAAAAATTGCATACACATATTTAATTCTTATGATCTCCCAGTCATGGTATTTTATTATCAACTGCCACACATATCATGGATAATTTTTTTTATGGTCAACAGATTTTTATTAAGATTCCACACATTTTTGGTTCTTTTAAATTGTTTCACTTATGTGCCATAGCCACATTCCCCCACTCACAAATATTTCAAACAGGTTTTCAAGCAAACTCGTTAGAACTAAAATAAAAATAAAACGGAGTAATATAAATTCATTTTGACGCCACAAATTAATATTTATAATTTAGTTCAGAATATCCGGGCTACAGTAAAATAGTAAAATACCTTATATATATGTATATATATATATATATATATATATATATAATAATGGAATAGAGGTATTTAGCCTAACTATACATATTTGAGTATATATTATTATACATCGATGGTGTTACCAAGTGGGTAGCACTTTAAAATCGTCATGTAAAGTACAAAAGGCAGATATACATACAAGCGAGCACAATGTGGAGTGTTACACATTGTGTAAAATTTTTATAAAAGCACGATAATCTCTTTTATCCATGACTTATCTAAAGTGTGGCCTTATCATCCAAACAATGCTCTATGACCACGTAAAGCAATGTATTCTCTTGCTTATTCGAAAAAATACACAATATGTATATGGCATATATTTAGGTTTAATAATAAGTTTTCAGCCCTAACAATGAAATTAATTTTGTATTCGCCAGCAATTTATGGTAAATAGCTTTTAAATCAAACCATATTAAACTTTTGGCCTACTTGAGTCTATGTTAAATTTATTCCTCTACAGTTACGATTTAACTTTAGTACTATGATTTTAGTACTAAAAATAATTTAATCTCAACATTCCAAATCAAATCGTGCATTAATCCTAAATCATTAATTATTCGTGCAAACACCATAAATTATAATACATTTCCTGGCGAAACGATGTAGATCAAGATCATTGAATTCAAGAGCTAAAATCCACTACATATTTGTTAATGTTTCTTAAAGCCCTAGTTAACTCTTTTAAACTAAAATAAAAATTTTATTTGTGTCAGTAGCAATTCTCCTTTCAAGTATTTACATTATTGTTTTCTAAATATAGTAGATTGTTTAGGCAGAACGCACTATCGAAGAAATAAGCCGTGCAATTCATAACACCTCTGAGCTGAGAACGCTTCCGGTTATATCCGGTCCTAATTGAATCTTGCATAAATCGGAAACGATTACGCTTTCTGTCTAACAATCGGTTCCAGGCAAAGGAAATTATCTCTCGACTTAACAGTACAGATCACAAATTCTTGTGAGAATATCTATATATATAATACGCTAAGCCGATTTTTGTAAACAGAACTCCTCCCTCATTTTTGGACCGATTTTGATAATTAAAGTGTCAAAAGAATGGTCCTGGTCTGTAGTTTTGCAAAGTCTTTTTAATTTTTTGAAATTGTTATTAGTTTGGGCAGGATCTTCCATCAAAGTTGGATTTTCTCCCATGAGATTAACATGGGGAAATCTAAATATTTAATTGGAAACTTTGTCTCCACTAATTTGAGAGAACGACTGGGCGTAGAAACTTGGTAGAGGTGTCCAAAGAAAGGTCTTGGTCTCTAGATGAGTTATCAAAAGAAAAACTAAGCAAAATCCCTTAGGACTCTGCCTAGACTTAGAGCTTCGTGTTGGAGGAAGTTACTTTGTCTTTTCTTGAAAATATATTTAACCAACTTCCTCTTTACCAATATTATTTCCAAATGACAGTGAATGTATACTTGTTCTCCAAAAACATTACTTTATACTGTGTTCAAAAAATGTTTGTTATGACAAACTGTGAATAAATTGTCATTATTCTGGGTTTGTGTCATAACATTGAATAAACATCATGGTGTAATGGCAATTAAACGTTTTCCATCACCCTGTGCTAGTTGTTTAACTGTAGGTTGCAGAATACAATCATTATTTGTCAGACAAGTTGAAATAAATAGCACCTTTGCATGGAAACCCACGTCTTTTAGTTTCAGAATATTATCAAGCCAATAACAACACTGATAATAATGTATTTTTCGAACAGTATTAATTACTAGGAGAAACCCGTCGAAATTGACGGTTAGGGGCCTCTTCGTTTATATATGGGCGTGCGGCTTCATTGGCAACAAATAATGCAAATAAATGACATAGCAAAGTGGCATTTCCAAAAAGAAAGAATACTGTATATTGGCTGTTACGTAAATATTAATGTTAAAATGCATTGTTAATCAACGTATCGTATAAAGGATGATGATGACCTTTCTGTCATTACAGTAGCTGATCAAATAGTATTTACTCATTGGGCCGTTTTTTACAGCCAAAATGTCGTGTTTTTTCAAAAATGCTACCAACCCAGTGGGCCACGGTCCGTAATATAGGCCACTGCAAATAATTTGTCAAAGATCGGTACCAGTACCATTCTAGGCAAGGTTTCTTTCTGTGTTCGGATGTTATTAGACACGATAAGAGCTCATCAATTTTTAAATCAGTAAATTACATTTAATTGCAAATACTTCTTATAGACAATTCAATAGCTCCCAATAAACGTGTGTTGTTTAAAATACAATTTAAGAACTAGTAGTACGCTTATTCTGAGCGTAACGGGATGAGTGAACATGAGCGCAATAATGAAAGAGTCCACCCACACCTAGCATACTTACCGGTGTCACTGGTGAACACAAAAATGTTATTTGTATCGGCAAATCAACCCATGAGTCGGGGCAAATAATGGTGAGTCGGTGGCTCAGTCGGTAGCTTCACGCGGACTTTGGGACCAAGGCAGCGATGTCGTGACTTCGGATCCTGGTCACTGCCACTAAATTTCAGTTCACCTTTGTCCTGTACCGGCTCACCCCTTGCTTTGCTGTAAACGATCCACGCACGGGCACTTCGTCTATGTGGACAGGCAAATGCAAGGTTTAAAGAGGCTGCCAGTGCCAACCTCTTAAAAAAAACAAATCTCAGTCAAACAAAAATCCTAACTTCTCGTCCATTAATTAACCAAAGTCATTGGTAATATACGTAATGTATTTCCTGTTTCCCTCTCTTCTCATAGCATTTTATTATTGCAGATACATCAATCTAACTGTCAAAGAGTTCCCATCACAAAGAGTTCCCACACTCTGGACTGTTCACCTTGACTACTTCCTTCACCACTTCCTACGTCGTGGACCTGTTTCCCTCTCTGCTCATAGCATTTTAGTATTGCAGATATCTAACTGTCACAAAGGGTTCCCACAATCCGGACTCCTCGCCTCGAATACTCCCTTCACCACTTCCTACGTCGTGGACCTGTTTCCTTCCCTTCCCATAGCATTTTTAGAATTGCAGACACTGTACATTAGGCTATTCTAATCATCACTAAGGGTTTCTACACTCCGGAATGCTCGCCTCGACTACTTCCTTCACTACTTCCTACGTCGTAGACCTTTCCTATAGCATTTTAGAATTTCAAATAGATTAATTTAACTTTCACAAAGGGTTCCCACACTCCAGACTGCTCACCTTGACTAAATCCTTCACCGCTTCCTACGTCGTAAACCTGTTTCCCTCCCTTCCTATACCATTTTAGAATTTCAAATATATTAATTTAACTTTCACAAAGGGTTCCCACACTCCGGACTACTCACCTCGACTACATCCTTCACCGCTTCCTACGTCGTGGACCTGTTTCCCTCCCTTCCTATAGCATTTTTGTATTGCAGGTATATTAATCTAACTGTCACAAAGGGTTTCTACACTCCGGACTGCTCGCCTCGACTACTTCCATCACCGCTTCCTACGTCGTGGACCTGTTTCCCTCCCTTCATATAGCATTTTAGTATTGCAGTTACACTAATCTAACTGTCACAAAGGGTTTCTACACTCCAGAATGCTCGCCTCGACTACTTCCATTACCACTTCCTACGTCGTGGACCTGTTTCCCTTCCTTCCTATAGTATTTTAGTATTGTAGGTATATTAATCTAACTGTCACAAAGGGTTTCTACACCTGGACTGCTCGCCTCGACTATTTCCATCACTGCTTCCTACGTCGTGGACCTGTTTCCCTCTCTTCCCATAACATTATAGAATTGTAGTTACATTAATCTAACAGTCACAAAGGGTTTCTACACTCCAGAACGCTCGCCTCGACTACTTCCATTACCACTTCCTACGTCGTGGACCTGTTTCCCTCCCTTCCTATAGCATTTTAATATTGCAGTTACATTAATCTAACTGTCACAAAGGGTTTCTACACTCCAAAATGCTCGCCTCGACTACTTCGATTACCACTTCCTACGTCGTGGTCCTGTTTCCCTCCCTTCCCATAGCATTTTAGAATTGCAGTTACACTAATCTAACTGTCACAAAGGGTTTCTAAACTCCAGAATGCTCGCCTCGACTACTTCCACTACCACTTCCTACGTCGTGGACCTGTTTCCCTCCCTTCCTATAGCATTTTAGTATTGCAGGTATATTAATCTAACTGTCACAAAGAGTTTCAACACTCCGGACTGCTCGCCTTGTCTACTTCCTTTACCGCTTCCTACGTCGTGGACCTGTTTCCCACCCTTCCTATAGCATTTTATTATGGCAGATACATTAATCTAACTGCCACAAAGGGTTCCCACACTCCGGACTGCTCGCTTGACTACTTCCTTCACCACTTCCTAAGTGTCGTGGACCTATTTCCCTCCCTTCCCATAGCATTTTTAGAATTGCAGATACATTATTCTAATTGTCACAAAGGCTTCCCACACTCCGGACTGCTCACATTGACTACTTCCTTCACCACTTCCTACATCGTGGACCTATTGCTCTCCCTTAAGTATTACCGATACGTTAATTTAACAGCCATAAAGGGTTTCCGTACTCCTTTCTTTTCACTGCTCACCTTTCCGCTTCCTCTACGTCGGGGACCTGTCCCCCCCCCCTTCGCATAGCATTTTAATATAAAAATATACCAACATTTTTGAATATTTAATATTCAATGCCAACATTAAATTGAATAATGTAAAAAGCTGCTTTGTTCTAAATACATACATACCTATATACTTTTAATTTAAAGGTGAATTTTAATACTGAACATAAACGGTAAATAACTGCCGACTAATATCGTTAAGTTCAATTTATTATTCTGAAAGTTGTGAAATTTAATTAGCTTAAACAACATTATTCTGAAAGCTGTGAAATTATAATTATATATATTCATAGACGCCAAACTGTTTACTCCATGAATGAAAGAGCTTAGAGTAAAAGTCGTTCTCTCTGTCTTAAGTAGACAACAAACTTGTTGGTCGCAAAACGTAAACAAATAAAAAGAAGAAGAAGGTAGCTCTTTACACTGGTGTCATAACTATTTGTGCAAAATTTTTACGCTATAAGTGCAACGGTTCTTGAGTTTTAGGTGCGAACACACTCACGGACTCACAGACAACTTTTCTCCGACTCCGCTATACACGATACATAGATTCGTTCACTTCGTTCACTCATCTATTAACAGCTGTTTAATTCAAAAGTATTATCCACATGATGAAAATGTAAACAAATCTGTGGAGGGATCTTTAAATGCTTCTGGGGCAGAGCCCTAACGGGATTCACCTCGTGTTTCTTTTGGTAACTCATCTAGAGACCAAGACCTTTCTTTGGACACCTCTACCAAGTTTCTACGCCCAGTCGTCTCAAATTAGTGGAGACAAAGTTTCCAATTAAATATTTAGATTTCCCCATACTTTACTTTTCTTATGAAATGGCGACCATACTATGTAGGTATTTTAAGCCAAGTATGAATGGAGATGAGTGTAGGATGAGTGGCGCGATCTTGTAGTCTTGTTAGTGACTAAGGCCGACATTCCTTAGACTCAGCTGTTAATTATCTTGTTAATATCGTTTGGATGTAGATTAATACGTGTTTACAAATCTACTCAACAATGCATTCCAAGTGATGAACATGCAACACACGTAGCACCTGGTCTCTAACTGAATTATTTTGTAATTTATAATAATAAATAACTATTAAAAATATACATATATAGTTCATTCTGCGTCATAACTTTTTGATGAGGTATATTATCAAGCCAATAACAACACTGATAATAATAATAAAATAATTATTATTATTTAAGACAATGGGTAGTAATTAACCCATGTTAATCTCATGGGAGAAAATCCAACTTTGATGGAAGATCCTGCCCAAACTAATAACAATTTCAAAAAATTAAAAAGACTTTGCAAAACTACAGATCAGGGCCATTCTTTTGACACTTTAATTATCAAAATCGGTCCAAAAATGAGGGAGGAGTTCTGTTTACAAAAATCGGCTTAGCGTATTATATATATAGATGTTTACAGACATTGCTTATGATCATTAGGTGTAAAATAGGTATTTCTTCATATTTAGTGCCTACATTTTTCTGGCATTCAAACACAGTTCAAGTGCGCATACGAGCCATAAACTCCTTTGGTGGTGGTGTTAGTTACTTCTGTGATTCAAGATCGGCGAACAAGATTAATTTTAGCCACAAAACTGCAGTCACTACGTATACAACTAGGCTACTACGTGTTAACAGAATGCACGGACGCACATTATTGATTTTGTGTTCTGCAACCTTTTTTGCGGTTGACAAATGACACAATACAATGACAGAGATACACAGAGATGATTGATTAGAATATGATTGTATTGTCTAGTAACTTACACGTACCTTAAAACTATATTAGTGTAAATATTTTATAGTTTTTGCTAACAAAGGGACCTTTATGCAAACTATACATGCTTGCAAATGTAATTGGTAGATTAAAAGCATATACAATAATATTTGTGCTAAGCTAGAGATCGATGCATTAAGTAGGTCAGTGCAATAGATTGTAGGGTCAGTTGTTTAGATTTAATGGCGAGGGGTGTTTATAACAAGGTCCCGTTGCGGGATCTTAAACTCAAGGCTTAAGGTCTGAGTATCTGGCATTTCAATCAACCGAAATAGGAAACTTAAGGTACTTTTAACTGTTGCTTACTAGCAATTAACCACTGTTATTAATTACCTACGAAATGTACAATGATGCACGTTTAGTCAACCGTCAGCTTTAGTCTATACTTTTTTAAGCCTTTACCACTAGTCAATGTAAAATAAAATAATTAATATAAACTTTAATAGTAAATAAAACTACAAAAACAGACCTAAAGTCGCTTTACTGTTTAATAATTCAGACTATATTCACATATACAATTGAAAAGTACAAC
This sequence comes from Macrosteles quadrilineatus, assembly GCF_028750875.1. Classification (NCBI taxonomy): domain Eukaryota; kingdom Metazoa; phylum Arthropoda; class Insecta; order Hemiptera; family Cicadellidae; genus Macrosteles; species Macrosteles quadrilineatus. The sequence goes on from NW_026542594.1 coordinate 15,120,030, forward strand.
TTAGTGAAACGAAACTTGAATTTAATCCTGTAAAAACTAACTGACAACAAAAAGTAAACAATTTTGTTATTTGTAACATATAACATAAATAAAGATCCAACTTGCATTAACTGCATTAACGTTAACAGTTTTTTAATGTTTTTTTAGATCAATAAAATGTGTATAGTTTGTCAAAATAAATACTAGTGCCGTTAACATGTTTATGAAAATTAATTGTGAAATATTAAAATATACTCTGCAAGCATCAGGTTTGGAAGTCAATCTAAGACAAAAAAAGTACCTTTAGCCTCAACCCGAAGATCTAAATAACTCAATTAGACAGAACCTGGCTGATATTGGCCTTAAACATGCAAATAAATCGGTCCTCATACGGGTCTCTAAGTCTCAATATAATTTACCACTTATCTTTTAACCTCGTACACAATACAAGGACCGTTTATACTTAACGCTACCAAAATTAATAAGACAATAAACTGTCCTAATAGATATATAGTTTACCTTATAGTAAAACATTGAAGTAATGCGGAATTCAAATTGAATCTCTACTACGTTCTCATTAAGCGAAGTGATTTTTTTTTTCATGAAACATTTATAATTTACTAATAATTGTAATCAAAATTAAGTATATTGGGAAAAAAACTAATTGTGCCAATGCAATACTTGAGTTGGCTCAAATTCATAATCTCACACCACTCTCCTGTACCCACAATTGTAAGGTACACAAACATGCGAAAATCTATATATATAGAATATAATACACGAAATTGTATATGGTGACAATACCAGAATGTGTTTTATTTTATTTTATTTTATTTTATTTTATTTTTTATTTTATTGTGTGTTCTTGGCAACCATCCATGTTCTAATAATGTGCTAGTACAAAATAATTATTAATATAGGTCAGGGTTACTCATAAACCTATTGTCAATTGTGAATGTAAAAAGGGTGTCCCAATAAGAACGCCGGATTTGAAATGTTAACAAACCATATATTTTCATGCTAAATTTACAATATGAAACATGAATCTTAAAGCATAGTATCTCCGATTAGTAATTGAGTATTATGTCTTGTAAGTGCCAACCTGCTGAATACTGACAGGCCCGACATCTCTTGACAAAGTTTTCCATCACTTTTTCACACACTTCCTGTTGAATTCCATTAATGGCACGAATCATTTCCTCCTTCAAGTCTTGGATTGGTTGAGGATTATTGGCGAAAACAAGCGACTTTAAATATCCCCAGAATGGAACCGAGCCAATTTATTCGAACTTAGAAATCAATCTTCGGACAGATGGATCATTTGGTGCACTGTCCCGGCCGTAAATGGCGCGCAGCTTCCGTACTTGTAGTGCACTTTATCTATGACCACGCGTTGTTCCGTCGTGTAGCGATTCATGACTACAAATGGGACCTAATACTGATAACATTGCTGATAATTTGGGAATTTCTATCGAAATACAGATAAGGATCAGACGCTCCTCAAATCCGGCGTTCTTACTGGGACACCCTTTATTTTAAAATAGGTATGCTGTCATATACTGTTGTAAGCTGTTTTAGTCGTATGTTAACGTGTTTGATCTCTAAATTGTTTTTAGTAAGTCCTTCAAATACCATTTAATACCAGCATTTTCCACAAGTTTAACATCCATTATCGTCATGAAATACTATTGAAAATAAGATAATAAAAACATAAAAGCAACGTTTTTAGGCTTGCTTGAATAATAAAAAAGGCTAAATTAATTTTAAATTTCTTTTAGGGCTATAAATTCCATAGTTTTTTAGAACTCGTTCTCTAAAAAGCATTTATGTCTTTTAACGTTACCACTTTGACTTACTGTACGATTAACTCTCACCCTCCCTCTTTACGGAAGCGATTGTTAGACAGGAAGCAGTAATCGTTTCCGTTCAAGATTCAACCGGAACCGGATATAGCCGGATGCTTTCACGGTCCAGAGGTGTTATGGATTGGTCAGTAAAATCTCAGGTAATATGTTTCATGGACAAAGATATATAATTTCTGGCCACAAAGCCATTTTGTTATTTTAAGTAAGTTGTCTATTCATAGCTGGCTTACAAAATGTTTCGTAGTAATTATATCTTGCTGTAGTTGAATCGATTTAATTTCATCTTATATAATATTTACCTCGTTTTTATTGAATTTATAGTCTTAAAACTAAATTTTTAAAGTCAAATATAAAAAAAATAACCATAGTTGAATTTTGAAATGTTGTAATTTCAATTGAACTGAAATTAAAAAAAATGTACGTAGTTAGTTCAAGGAAGAAAGTATATATGATGTTTGAAACATCACTAAGTCGTGAAATCGTGTGATTGTTTGACGAAGTTCTGTTTTAACAAATTACCAGTTGTTTCTCAAACTGGCTAATTAAACACTTTAAATGATTTTTTAATAGCAAATGTGTGACCTTGGTTGCCAGTTTGATTTAATAAAATAGTTAATGTTTTTAGGACGATTAGAATTTCATGCAAAAGTTTGAAATGCAGATGATGAAGAAACATGCAGAACGTCCAAAGTTATTACCTAGACAATAAAGCCTAACTCTCGATAATTTATAGATAAAAAGAGATCAAGTTTCTTTCACAATAGGTTTATCCAGTGAATTGCAGTTCCTATTGTTCACAATTGTATTTGCTTGTACGTGTATCTGCCTTTTGTTCTTTACAACACTGTTTCAACGCTATGTATAATGTACGTATCACTCGCTTAATACTGTACAACAATACAATAATCTTCCGTACAATAGAAGGCAATCCTTGACGGTAAAAGAGAGTTAGGGGGGTTGGCTTCACCTTTTTGTCTTTTAATTTTTTGGCTGAAACTGAAAATATAAAAACTATTTAAAGATATTAAATAAGAAGCAATAATATCAAGAGTACGCACAATTTGTATCTAATCCTTTTGTAGTTATTAAGTTTAATACTCTCTAATTTATTATAAAACCTAAAACATTGGTAAATAACCCTTGGTGACAAATGGTGCATTATTCGTGGACTTTATTAATTTGCGATGCACGTCGATGAGAATTTAAAATTTGTGCAGGAAAATGTTTACAATTTGTAAGTAACTAGCAGATACCCGGCGCGCGTTGCTGCGCTAACAACTATTATTTTTAATGATAATTTGTTCTTTACAATCTATATCTTTATATGTAGGTGAATGAAAATATAAGTTGCGATTGGGGTTTAATATATTTGGACTTATCTAAAAGTAAAATAGTTGTCTGTGCTGCATTCATGACTAATACAGAATCTTGTGATTATTCAAACCAACAGTTCGTGAAAGTATATCTCTGCTTTTAAATTATATTTACGTGTAAACATTGTAGTTCCAAAAGTCTGAGATTGGACAACACTCTGGGGCGGAGCCCTTTTGACGGATCTGCTCCAAAATTCACACAAAACATCCTTGAATAATGCTTGATAATGCCTGAAAGTTCCATAACAATCTGTCGAGCGGATTCGGATTACGAAAGGTGCATAAATACATACATACATACATACAAAGTTCCTTTTTTATAGATATAGCAATCAATTATGAATCATTGAGATGGGGACACCACCTAGGTGCGTATTTTATATAACCCAAATATGAGTGAAGGGTGAGTGTAGAATGTTTATGTCTTTTAACGGCACCACTTTGACTTACTGTACGATTAACTCTCACCCTTCCTCCTTTTTGTTATAGATAGAACAAACCGTACTACCAAATACCACAACATTTTTTGTAACATTCATAAAGGGTTATGATTAAAAATTAAAAGTTTGTGATGAAAGAAAGGATTTCAATTAATATTCATTTCGAATTTCCATTAATGTTGCAAGTATTTTCATCCCCAACAAATCCGTAATCCTCGAAACAGGTTAAAATTTACATCAACTGATTGTCTTATTCAATTTTTTTTTCGAATTGAACCTATTTTGAATATTTTACCAAACTGTTATTCTAGATGAATTTGGCTTAGCTTAATAGTTTAAAAGTATTGTATAACTTTGGCTAACAGATACGTTTGATTTTATAACCAAGACATTGATATTTTGACTAAGAAAATATATATCCTTATGGATAAGATACAGCCATGGATGTCAAAGTTTGCTTCGTTGCCTAAGTGTAAGTAGTTGAGTTTGTAACAATCAATATATTACACATGAAACATATCACAATTTTGTTATATTGTTAAATTTTGTTTTGGTTTTCATGTCAACACAAAATTTAAATTGCAAGGACATTGTTTTATTATACACTAAAAACTTTCTCGTTTCAATACTATCTTTATGATTAAATATCTAGTGTAGCCCTGCTCATACATATTTGTGAAAAAATATTTTCAACCAGATAACAATTTAATTTAAAAGTCCCTGTGTATTTTTGAAATCAGAAGGTATATGTATTTTTTACCATTTGAACATTGATCAAAAACTATACTATTTTTTACAGTAAATGTTGAGTATCAAAAATCTAAAAGTTAAAAAATGTTACATTGTATATTGTTTTGAGTTCAAATCTCAAAACAAACCATACGAAGCACAAAATAGTTTAATACATTCTGTTAGGTGGGAGTTTACTGTCTTGAATGTATTACTTGAATTTTACCCATATATTTGCATCAATGTCTTGTGGTTAAGAGGAAATTTTCATTCGAATTATTTGTACAAAACTATGGCAACTTCAAAATTAGAAAAATTATTTATTAATTTGAAGTCTAATAATATCAGGTTCTATTTTTCTATCCATACCACAATAAATTTAGAAAGTATACATTTATTTATTTTCCTTCTCGTAACAGACGAATTTGTGCTACAAATTTTACATAAATACCCTTAGGACACTAGGAGGCAGAAGCCACCCGAAAGGACGTGCCCCTTAGGGGGAGAGGGCCATTTCCAAAATCCTAATTCTTAGTCAATAAATGAGTCCAGAGTTTACTCTACGATCTTCAACTGAACCAGTCACTGACTAGGGGATGATAACTTAGAATGATTTAGTAATTTATGATGTCATGAAATTTTGATAATTGTTTATAGAATGATAATGGATCAAATAGATTGGTAAAATAGTTTTAAATTGTTGAATAAGTGGACTGTATTTTGTATAGGGGAATTTTGTTTTATTTACATTTAAAAAATCACTTACTGTTCTTGGTTTGGTTAAATAAATCTTCTTAAATAAATAACTTATATCTTCTTGAAGTTGAATGAAACTTTAACAATAATTTTCTTGAATTCAGTTTTTCATACTAACACTTTTTTCATACATCTTCGTAGAGGCCATTCTGTCTTCTATGTTGATCTTCTTCACAGTCAGTCACATGTTTTGTTTTTAACATTTTATTGTTGAACATTTTTAGAATATTTAAACTGCTTGCATTTACAGTGTTGCCAATTTTAATAATGAAATATTATTTTTTAGATACAATGTGATATAATATAATTTGATGTAATAACATATGATAATTTAAATATTGAAATGAATTGCAATTCAAACTTTAATAATAATAAATTGTAAACATAAACATTGGTTAATGAATTTTAATTGAGTTATTTGGAATAATTTAAATATGAATGAAATAAAGAAAACTAATAAATACTTAACATATTAAGTTTATTAAAAGGAGGTGCTATTAAATGTCCTTTTACCTTTTTAATTTCCATCAATCTAACAAATATCTAGTTCTCAGTAATACGTACGACGATTTATCAATAATTTAAATAGAATGCATATTAATTGTAAATGTTAGTGACTAATTTACCGACTGACTTATTATTTAAAATTGAAAATATAGCTTAAATTTGTGTGATTTCTTTTAGAATCAATTTAGTGGCCACAATAACTATACCTTTTTCAAACGTGTGTTATTTCTAAACTATGACTGTTGATAAAATACATTTTAGGAGCTTATCCAAAAAATTCTTTATCTGAATTTGTATTTGAAGAATTCAAACTGAACACGATAAAACCGAACACCTACACGAATAAAAACAACTTCAGTTGGTGATTTGGCTTAGCGTATTGAACTGTAATATCAAGTCGTTGGTTTGTGTCCTGTTGCGTACAAAAATGCATCACTTGTCCACTCTTAAGCTACATTGACTCACCCCTTTCTTTGTATGATTCGCCAAAATCTGAGGGCTATAGGGACAGAAAAAATAGGCAAATCTGGTAAAATTATATAAAATAAATGGTATCAGCAATCTGACACATACTTTCTTCCATTAGCTTGATAACAACCTTTGTTCTGGGTGAATGAATCAGAGTAGGAGGATACAAGTACCAAGGATGATTGTAGATAAGGGAATAAAATAGAGATTTAAAGAAAATAGAGATAATGGTTGGGATAACAGAGAGGGAAAATTAGAAAGAGTGATGGTAAACAGTTCGAAGGACCAGAGGGGTAATACAGTATGTAGCGAGATGAAGTTTAGATTAAAGAATATGAGAGAGAGAAAAATGAACACACATTTAATGGTAGTAAGAGAAAAAGACACACTGGTTTATTTACACTTGAAATACAACAATTTAATAAATAAATAGAATTACAGCACATGTTGCTAGGAGAAGAGTTGTAAGCAAAACAAAGAGGAAAGAGCACTTAATATAGAATATTGAGGTTAATTGAACAATGGGTAAGCGGTGGGAGTAACTATGATATTTTATTAGGAAAATCGAAAAAATTTCAATATCTTTTCAACCAAAATCCTTATAGCAATGGGGGTTGCAATGTTTTGTATAAAATTATAGGGACCAAAGCATTCTAACAGGTTTTAATCAAATCAGTTTTTTCCAAAATCAGATTTTCCATATCTTAAGCGGTTTTATGGGAAAATAACATAAGGTACGATAATTTATGAAATGTAATTTGTACAGCAATGGAAATTATATCATTTGTTCAAAATTTAAATGGCTATAACTTACTAAATTTTTATCAAAATCGTTAATAATGAAAGGTAATCATTGTATTATTTGCAATTTGAAATTAATCTAGTAATATGATAAATATTAAAAATACATTAGAGAGTTTAAAATATATAACAACGTTCCTACCCTACTCTGTATAATATCCTCAAATTATCATTTTTTCATGATGGATTGTTTTGCTTCCAAGCAGAATTAATTGTGAATTAACGTGCAGATTTTCTTGATATTGTTTTTAATTATATTTTTTTTACTTAGCTTACTGAATACCAATGAAATCAACGATTATGGCTTAGAAATTATAGAGATAGTAATAGGTATGATTAACAAACGCAACAAGCATTAATACATTTTAGTATTGCTAATTTCCTTCAAGAGACATAAAACAACATGATACATACATTTTACAGAAAATATTGAAAGACTTATTGAGTGTTAATATTTAAGAGAAGATTATGTTTTAAAATCGTACTTTTCACTAAATGAGTTTTCAGGTATAGTCACTAACATTCACGATTTGTAATCTCTGAATCATATGAGTACTAGACTAGTTTCCAGAATTGTGCTAACCTTTCATAGGTACTCCTAATGTTAAATTAGTCCTCTGAGATTAAAAGTGTTAACAATGCATGGAGGGGATTGCATTATGAATATGAATAAAAATGATAAGAATATTGTTTTAAGAGAAATTTGTGATTCAAACAATGCTCCCAGGTAATATAAATGTAAATCTGTTTGCTGGATTGTGCACCTGTTCAGGGACGAAAATACTTACAGAATTTATGTAAATTCAAAAAGAAGATTTAGGTAAAATCCTTCCTCTCAATAATTCGTCCCATTGGCAAAATGTTTAACCCCCTATGGACCTGTTTGTCAAGAAAATATATTTGTTATTGAAATATAGTTATAGTAAGCTTAAAAATCAACGGGCCTAGTTTTAACAACAAATATTCTGTATACAGTGCATGGTGAATAAATAAATTATGTCACCATAGCTCTCAGGAGCTACTACATTTAGAAAAATCTATATAAGGATAACTTCAACTATTTGCTCATGACATTAATTATTATGAATTATAACTTATAATTAACTGGCAAATATTTTTCAATTTTATTTTTTTTTACGGAGCACCTAGTATTTTATGAATGCTTTAAAATGTAAATACAAGAAGATAAAAAAACTTTCTAGTAATAAACATTTTCTTCTAAAGCTACATGTTTAGAAGCTATAGCGTGTTACATTGATGGATTAAAATGTAAACTTTGGGAAAAACTGTTTGAATGATGTGTAAATTTGCATTCTGTATTTCTTAAAAGAGTAGATTTGGAGAGGAAATACTAAGATTAAATAAGTCTTAAAATTGCATCCAAATTCTAAGCAGATAATACAATATAGTTCTCTGTAAGAGAGTTAAGGCTATCCACCAAAGGTCAGTAAAAAATTTTAATTCTTATTATAACCTATTATATCCTTTTATTATAATGTAAATTTAATAGTTTCTGAGATACCAATGGTGGCCAGTTAAGTTGTTCCTCCATATACAGGTGTGTCCAGCTTCGACGAGGACAAACTTCTAACAAGTTCTCAAAAGTTTTATTTTGTTTTAGTTTTAACTGGTCGTGTTCTCGTACGTTAAATATGTTAAATCCCCCCCCCCCAAGTTTGTAACAACTATTTCCTTCGCAAAAATGAATGAATAAGTCGTTATTCTATATATATTAGCATGGTTTACCGTTATTTCATGGGCTTTTAAATGTTTAAGTCTATACACATACTCAAACATACACTGAAACATACAGACACACACACTTACACTTTACTTCGAAACCCGCTTTTTTATGATAACACGTTCGATACTGAACATTTTTAAATATGCTATACTAAATCGAAACTAAACACACGGCCGACGCGCGTCTACTACCATGTACCGAGTAAAAAATAAAAGTAGGCCTACCGCACATTGATGTTTTTTTAATCGTCAATGTGTAACGTTTGTGTATGTGTCTCAAACCTACAAGACTTACCTGTAATGAGGAAGTTCAAGAACTTATTTTAGGACTGATGAAGGCGATATAGTTCGCCAAAATGCATCTCCTGTAAAGGATACAAATGGATCGACTGGAGGACACAGGTAATTTAACCTTTTTGATTACACTATGTGCTTTAATTACACAAAAACAGCATTGCATAATATAATTTTAAGATCCTTTTTTAAAAAACGACTAATACATGAAAAACATAATTTCTTTTATAAATTGTCTGAAATAGTAGATCTATTAATTAAGTTAGTTTGAACAAAAAATCAAAAAGTCATTATTTTCAGCTTTTCGAAATTTTAGCTATACCCCTTGATATTAAATACAGTATTATTTAAAAGCTAACATATCGTCCAAAGCTTGATATTAACTTTTCTAACTCTTCTTAATCTTCAAGAAAACTAATCAAGGGAGCTCAGCCAGGCTTTATTACGCTCATATATTGAAGATAATCTTTTTGTTAGCTTTTCTGTTATCCACAAAATAACTCGCTGCAAAAGTTAAAATACATTGCGTGTTCTTCCAAGTTCCTTGTAATTTAGTGCTATTTTGCAAATTTTTATTATCAATGAAAAACACTACGTTGTTAATTTTTATTTTTTGACTGCTTAGTCTTTTTAAGTGGTTCCTATGTAGTTTTCTTGTTGGTTTGTTTTCAGTAGTTAAATTACGAGAGCTGTCCACAAATTAATGAACGTGTCCGTCTGAAACTAAAAGGTATAGGTCGCCCAGTCACTATATTGACTATATTCATATAGTCAATAAAGAACAGGCATGTTCGCCTTCACCTATTAATTGATTGTATAGAATAAAACATGTGTCTTGAACAAACTTATAACTTTTATACTTTAGTTTATTTTACAAATCCGTTTATACAAAACGTAAAGGTGATTTAGACGAAACACTACTCCTCCGTGAATAATGGACGGATTTTTACAAACGACGTTTCAAAATTAAGTATTTTTTGTGTAGAAACCCCCTTTAACCAATTCCTGTAATAAAGGTCCACGGGTTTTTCCCCATAGGCCATCAAAATCTCGATGTATTTCGTTTGAAAGTTAAGATTTTGTTTACTTAAACGGACGATTTTTTTTGTATTAATTGCATACTAAAAAAACTGTTCAGAGTAAACACATGAGCGTTCGTTTTCAGTTTCGATAACTGGAGTGTCATTGTGCAAGGTCGTAAGTTAACATGGGTATTTAGGAAGGAACCGATTAAATAAATGTCCAACATACACTACTTGTGCAATGTGTGAGTCGGTGGCTCAGTCGGTAGTGTCACGGACTTCGGGCCCAAGCGATGTCACGGGCAAATGAGGCCGCCAACATAAAAAAAAAGATTTTATATGGCAAATAATAAATTTATAATTAAGAAAACTCTTTGCGTGATATTATTATTTTACAATTGTAAAAATGTACATGTAAGATAAAACTATGATTGCACAAAATGTTATTCAAGCATGGTTATACAACTTGAGTACTCTCACTGGAAAGTTTCCCCCTGTAATTAGCTATTTGTGGCTACGATACACAACACATATGTCGAAATATTCCACAAACAGTGGACTTGTATTGTTACAAACTGGATAGTGCCAGGATGAGGAAGTCAGGTAGGCCAACACCGGATGTCCCGTAACACACACATGCACTCTGTTGGCTATATCCGGTTATTAAAGGGTCTAAAGTTCAAGTTTTGTAAGCAAATCGGCTTATGGGATTACATTGTCCATGATAAAGCTGGTACATAATCTTTAACAATCAAAATAATTTATATAAAAACTAAAAAAATTTAAATAAGGCCTACTATTTTGCGGGTTATTATTATGTTAACAAGATACGGTAATAATGATTTATTTGTGCAATTATGATAAGCCTAAGAATATATCGTTGTACACGATTTATAAACTTAGTCAATCACTGCCTAAACAAGTTATTATGTCCATAATTGTTCCGTAACGATGCATGGTTAATTTATCTAAAAACATGCTGGTTCTCCTGTACAGGCAAAAGGGCTCGAAGACCAATGGTGTGCTCTTTATATTGTTATCTACCAATGTGCCTACTACTGAAGAATGTTTTTATCTATTGCCTAAAGCAAAATAACAATAAGTTATAAAAATAACATTTAAAATGCATATTACAGTGTGATTAAGCGAGGTGAGCCAAAATAATATAAATACGTACGTACGTACTGAAACTTCATTGTCAGACACTCTATTTCTCTTCAGACAGGTAATAGTTTATAGTTTAAGAAAATGTGTACAGTGTGTAGAGGATTTTACTTATTTAGGCACTCAACAAAGTCCTAAATTTAAACATAACAAATTAAATCGCACTATATTTAATTTCTACAAATTATACTTATGTAGGGTCTTTAAATGTATCTAAAGACACTACTAGTGGTTTCATACCTTATTTTGCACACAATCATACAAAACTGCAGTGATAATTAATGCAACACATAGATCAATGAATTTGATGACTTATCAATACAGTATATTTCGTAACCAGGGTAGAAAGTGAGTCATTATATATTTGAGACCATATTTTTGAATCCCGATATTTATCGAGCACTTTAAATGGTCGAGAATATGTATGGATCCACTTTCACTCCTGTTTTGAACGTTACTTTTCACTAAACTACAAAGACTAATTATTTTGTGAATTAAAACGGATATTTAAAACTTCTTTATTGCAGTAACTCTTCTTAATTATTACATTACGAAAATTCATAGCACTTTTTAGGTGATGTCTTCTATTTAAATTTAATATTTACTTTGTTTATACAGTTTTGGTTGTTGAAAATTTAAACTGTTAACAAAACAATAATACATCTTTGTTTGTTTACGTCGGCAAAATCCAAAAAAGACAGTAAGCATTACTGTCGCATAGTAAACCTTATTTTCCTGCAGTTAAAAACGTAATAATGAGTTTTCGCAGGTGATAACCATGTGACGAAAACAGATAATTTTACAGTAGTGTAGTTAAAATATGGTTTTAAGCTACGTATGTATTAGTAGCAGATTCAAACACTTCTTTTTACAAAATTGTACGCTCAACTCTTCGAATGAGACGTAAAAACATCTGTAAACAACTGCTTATACCAGAAAACTAATAATTGGACTGGGGCATGCAATCTTTCATTATTTGCATGAATTTGGTTTAGTTAAAAAAAAGATATTCAGTTGATGATTTATGTATGTAAAATGTAACGTTTTTCTAGAAGAGGATTTTGAAATTTCAACGCAGTATATTGTTTTCACAGTAATACTGTATGGTAATCTAATATATGCCATAAAACTAGTAAGCTCTGAGTAAGTTAAATTATTTTCAAACCTTTCCTTATAAGCATACCCATAACACAGTTAGTTACTCTTCAGGTTTATGGTAATAAAAATATATTGCCTTTAAACTGCTTATAACGTCTTGTTAATATTGTAATTATTCAAGTGATGGCATAGGATTAAAACATTCTTAACGATACAACATTTCATAAGCTTAACACTCATATTAACAAAGTTTAACTTTATGACCTCCCAAGAATTTAGCTGAATTACGTACCCCACTAAATGACATAAACAGTAATATCTAGTATTAATTAATTTTATGCCAGAATATATGTCATGACTAAGCGTGATTCATAACAAAATTAACATAATGTAATGAACAGGTAGTTTTTATTGAACTTAAAACCAGAATATGCATTTTTTTTATAATTAGATATTTGTATTTTATTTTACTACGCCGTTAGAAGAACATTGATTGACTAATCAATCATCAGTTGATTTTATTGTCATCCTAAAATCTACTTATTTACAAAACAGGGTAGAGTTGTTTAATTGTGTGACATCAATGGATCGGGTTATTTAAAAAGTAATCAACTTAAATATTCCTCAACAAAATCTTTGCAGTAACCATGGGCTTACTATTGTATTTCTTAAATACTATTATTCTTTGATCAAACGGTTTCAGTTTCAACATATCGTAGTGTTATGAATATCCCAACCATAAATTGTTGCCTTTTTAAATCATTGCATTGCATTGTTGGAATGTTGGATTAAATAAGAAATTGCCGAGGAAAGGTTTAGATAGCAACAGGTCAGACAAATAACTATTGATAATTTTGTGTAGTAATACTTAATTATATCCAGCCACAAATTATGTCAATGTATTTTTGAAGTCGCGTTGAGAATAGGCCATATTAGAGAAATATAAAAAAAAACTGTAAATCTACTACGGATGAATTTATTTCCAACTAGCAGCTATACCCGTGCCATGCAACGGGTTCAGTATCAAAAGAGACAATGTTGGTTCTTTGAAAATGCCTTAAAAAGTGGTTTCACACCTACCATTTAAGTAAGAAGCGTAAACATTGAATTGTATTACTCAACTTAATAATAGTAACGTTTTTGTTAACTCAGACTGTGAACACTAAATTATGCTACGTAGGATATTATGATAGTTTGGATTTTAAATCAAATAACATGTTGAATGGTTTGTACTGTAAACGAAAAGCTACCACAAAAGTTCCAAACCAGCCAATATTTAAATTTTCTAAGATATTTTAGTGAAACTACAATCAGGCAAATGGAAATTCGCTTAGTCTGCAGGTTTGCTGCGGAAGGGGTATTTTATTACGGTTTACTCAAAAATATATCTAAAAAATATATCCTCATGAAACTCAGAATAAGATACTAGGTTGGTAGGCCTACGGCAATGATTATAGAATCCTTATTATTTCCTATATCCGTAAGTGCTGTCACTTTTATCATCATACAAGGATCATAAATCCAAAAGTGACATCCCTTTTATGTTTATGATCCATACCCTTTCTGTTCTAATATTTGTGCAGCATTTAATATGTTTGAACCAGCTGTCTGGAAATGTGAAATTTAAATTAATCTAACAGTTCTGCTTGTTTACATTTAAACTTTGTGGGTTTGTTCTTTGTTACCATGAGACCAATCAATGTTTACTTACAAACTTTCACCTCAGAACTTTGAAATCCCACGGGGCAGAGTCCTAGGTCAACATTGAAGCGGGAATAGTTCTATATGTATCCTAGGAGCTGTAGCTTTATTTTTGTCCAATTTGAGCCCAGTCGGTTCAGTAGTTTTTGAGTTTAGCTCATGCAAACCCACAGACACGTTGACAGACAGACAGACAGCCACTACCTCTTCTTTATAATAGTACAATATAGATAATTATATATTTACATAATGTTGAGTTTTTAATAGTTTAATGTCGTTATATACATTGACTATTATTTGTCTCTTGATTCAACTAGTGAATACGAACTTTTTTGGTTACTTAGAAACATAAAATTCAAATTTCTATATTTTTTACAACTTAGAATATGTAGTATTTTTACAAAACAAGAGCTGGTTCATCGCTATTCTGGGAACAATTCCTGGTTATTGTTATGTATGTGATCAAGATCTCAACCTCCGGGCACTGTTACTGAAGATTGGACGTTTGTTGTGTTTAGCAATCACACCACACATATTAAGGTGGTGCTTTAGGCTATCTATAGCTATACCATATTATTAAAAGAGATGGATTTTCAATAATGCATTTGCGTTCATTGACTGCCTATACACTATGTGTGGATTAATAGGATCATAATTTAGTTGAAAATTAGGTAGATCTCACCGTTATATAAGATTAACTAATGGAAGCAAAATAGATTAAATTGGTAGAAGAGTAAATTTAAACACGAAGTAATGACTATGAGGTAATACGTTACTTTGCATTCTTTAATGGGAATCTTTATAAAAATATACGAAAACTGCCAATTTGCAAATTGTTTTATAGTTTGTAGGTGCATAAAACATTTTTATAGCTTAATGTATGTAGAAAAATCAGTAAAAGTAACAATACGGTTGATTTAAGAATATAAATTAGTAGGTACTACTGGTTGAAAGAGCCAACAAATTTTATCTCTTACTGAAATGGGTTTGGCGCTATTTCATTCTAAAATCATGTTTTTTTACATTCCACCCGTGTTAAGTTTCATGGATAACTTGACAAACTAACGCTGTCCTTAATTTATGGTCTCCATTTAGCTCCCATCACAACTAAGCAGGCTAGATATTCTTATTAACCGACTTACTCATTTTACTACTTTTCTACTTTTCTATCCCCTTTCCAAGCCTATGGAACAATTAGTTAGTTCATAATGTTAACGAACGTTGGAAAGAAAATTAATGATCCCGCCAAGTTAGTATAAATCACTTTCCGTGATCAAACATTAGTGATCTCAACCATCAAACTAATTTGAAGTACATCACTTAAACAGAATTAAATTGACGAGCTTGAATGGAGTTAAGTGTTTAGACCTAGAGCATGTGCGCAGGGGTTGAGGAAGTTTGGAAATAGACTTATTTTCACGATATTATTGAAAAGTGTAACCGACTGTTCATACCCGGTTCGTTCTTGGCAGGAGCGTAAACCTCCTTTCAAAAGAGCTTTAAATACTATGGACTGACTAATTGTCCCAAAGGAATAGGAACCATGTAGAATAAGAGTAAATTGAGTGAGGAACATGAAGTTGGTAACAGATTTGAAGTAGCTTAATTGTTTGTGCCGGGAGAAGATGGAGACTTTTATTTACGGACAACCCTCATAGTATGAGTCGAGTTTTTTTGCATTGTCCGTTATAAATTATTTTCCTTTTTAGAGCCCATATTTTTAGTACGGTAAACTCAGATGGATAAATGCAAAACAATTTAAACTGAAAGTGTGAAAATTAATATGTAAGAATATACTTTAAATTTATTCATGGTTAAATGTACCTATACAGAAACTGTACTATGAGCTCATGTAACTCCTTAAAACAAAAAAAAAAAAACTGTAATTCTAAGTAAAAGGTCCGTATCTCGGACAATAATGGCCAAGGACAACCTCACTGCAACATTTCATTCATTAGAACCTTAAATTAGATATATTTCTATTATAGTTAATTTTTACATACTGTCCTTTTAAGGGGTAGTGTTTATGACCTTATATTTTAAAACAATACTAAATGTTTCAATAATCAAACATCATCACACAAAAAATTCAAGGCTCTTCGCATAAATCAAAGTCAGGTAAAATAATACAAATTTGGAAAGAAGAATAAGAAAATGAGATCATATTTTAAACCAAGAAGGCATTAATTTTAATATTATTATAAAAAATGAAAAATGCAGTAAAATAAACTATCCCTTGTTAGTTCGGCTCATAGTGCTGTAAAAATAAGAACTCTAATTTTTTTTTGTGATAAGATTTAAAATATTTAAACAAAAATGAATATTAAAACAGTTTTTCATTTTTTCTAAAAATTTAAATTTTTTAACCATAGCGATATAACAATCACATACATTATGGAACATGTTAAGCAGGTTAACAGAGAACATAGCTATTAAAAATACTATGTTTATAAGTAAGGGGCACAAACATTACTCACAAGACAAATCTACATAGTATAATGTATAAATTAATGAAATATATCACATGAGCTATCAGGAGTTAAAAGAATTTAACAGATCAGTAAACATTTTGCAAATAATCAAAAATACTGCAAATTCCAAACTCGTAAAATCAATAAAATACCACGCCAACTACAGTCATTTTCATACGCAAATTTTTTAACGCATAAAATCATGTTGAGGTTTCTTTTTATCAGGTAAAGTGAAGTACTTTAGCCACATAACACATAAAGTCGTGCACCTAGTGTTTTAAATAACAGCGATAATATAAACCCTTAAAATTACACTAGTATATTTAAATTTAAACATGAATCCAAACTGATATTAAGAAGAGTTAATTTGAATTGATATTACTTTCCAAGTTTCAGCAGCAATTTCAGGGGAAAACAAGTACAACTTTAACTATTTATAAATCGTAATTCTTAAGCACAGCTTGAACACAATGCTAAATACCTTTCTTTCTCTCAATGCTATTGGCTGTTTCGGATTCATTAAATAAGGACCGTCGTAGAAGATTATCCAAAAAGGTTAATTTTATGATATTTTTTAATTTGGTCTTTTATTACCTATAGGCTTAATGACTGCATAGCCAAGCTACCTTATATTTTAAGGAAATTAGAATGAAATAGCAACTAACATAACAATACCATGTGAAATGGACAACAACAGAATTCATTAGACAGTCTGTTTGCGTTTTGTGGCCATATTTCTCCACCCACTATAGCAATTTTTTGTTGTTCCTACGTTTAAACTGCATCTGCTAAGTGATGAATAAATAATAGTTTTACTAATTTAGTTGCAAATGCCAATTTTTATGTTTTTAGAATGATACTTGAAATATAGTGGGAGTATATAGTGGACTGTAGTGAACAGTCTTATAATAACCGATTATAAATTTGTTAGTCCTTAAAATGTTCAAAAACTATTGATAAGGATAATAAAACACACTGTTGCATTTTATTTTCAAAATGCAATTTCCCCCCAAAAATTCCCTTAAATCCCCCATTTTTATGTAGTAAGTAATCTAATAAACCACCACCCTCAATGGGAGCGAGCCTAAGGCGAGTTTAAATGATAATCAGAAATATAGCATAACTTTATAAGCAATAACAACTGATTTTAGTACAGCGGTGTTCAATATAATCAACCCAACGAGAGTATTGCTAAAAAATAGTTTGATGAAGAACACGTTCCACATTTTGATAAAGAAGGCACTGGCTCTCTTTCGCTCTTTTCACCTCTTTGATAAGAATAGGATTGTTGGTCCAAATGCCTAATAAAATTATTATTTTGATTGGAATTGGCAAATTAAGAGAAAATAAAATAATTATAGTACATGCTTTCTTTTATGAAGTCACACAACACAAGCATCACGTTCCCTTTATAGCGACCCTCAGATAAGTTCAAATAAATAAGAAAAATAAGATAAGACTTCAAATAAATTGATCAATAAACTTCATGCTTTGCCCATTGAACAGGATTTTAAGGAGAAGCTATTTACATTAATTACTGTACTTCTGAGTGTTCAAGCTGTACTTAAGTAGGCTGTTGTGAAGTAGGCTATATCAATATGTGCATCTTAACATCAAAATAATTTATTAAGAAAATCATGTTTGACTAAATTGAGCAGTTATTACTAGGCGTACGCTCATTCTTCCCGTATTCGGACAAAACGAAGATAGTGAGTAAAGGGAATAAGGCAAAAGATGTATTGCAAAGCAAAAGTTGTCAATAGTTTGATAAATTTAATATTTCGTAAGTGACCCAATGTACGTTAATTAATTTTCATAAATTCGTAAAATTTGCTGAAAGTATAAGGAATGACTTTTTTAAGCAACACGATAGGTAAAATTTAAGATAATCTTTGTATTAAGTGAGTTGGTGAAACACGTTTGTGGATTTAATGGAAACAGGGATGAAAGGATGACGTTTAGGGTGATAAGGGTTTAAGTTCTTGTCCAGAATGGAACTGAGAGAGGCAAAACACTTACTTAAACACTACCATGTCCTTGTCCTCTGAAGTATTTTACACTATTAAAGGTTAGTCTCCCTCGTTTGGTTGGGATGGTTATAAATGTATTTTTATAGTTTATTTATTTTTCACTGAAACAAGTGAGTACCTACATTAAAATCACTCTAGTAGATATCAAGACAAAGATTCTTAAAACAGAATTATGTATGATTAGATAGATAGCTTAAATCTAAAACACCAAACCCCTCAGTTAATTTCACTCCTAATTTAATTTATTTGTATAGGTTTTACAATAAAAAGCACGTAATGTAAAGTTCAAAATAATCCTAACTAATCTCAAATCTCACCTCAATTAAAATGTACATACAAATAAATAATTACCCAGAAAACCGTAAGAGGAATTATATAAGTTATGTACTATATGATGTTAACCTCGTAGGCCTACTCATTAACCTGCATATTGTAATGGCATATAATTTTGTAACCCTACCTTGATCTTGATCCTAAATATAGATGGTGCCAGAATAAAAATGGTTTTACCTTTTTATTTTTTTATAAAACGCCCTGTGTGTAACAAAATGTTCAGAATGTTATAGAAGTTGTATTCAATTAAAAACTGAACCTAATGATTTCCATGATGCGAATAATTTGTTGTTTTGCATTTTCTCGAAATATTGTGGCTATTTTAGCTGTAGTGCCTTTCAGAAAAGTAGCTTTTGCCCTGGAATTTATTTTAACAACGAATCTTATTATTATTATAACCTTGTCCGAAATAATAAAAAGTTATGTAAAAGTGTGTACAGTACACAATTTTGCATTAGAGCATATTACAAAATATTAATTTTAAATAGATGCTATATTTTCTAAAATATAACTTCTGCGTATAAAAATGCCCTGTAGCTGGTTGTACAAGACACTTATCATCGTCAACGCAGTAAAACTATCAGCACCGTAGGACTAAGCATTGCTAATGCTTGATGATATTTTAATTTGTTTGGAGGTTGTCAAAGTTTTGTGCTAGGCCTACAGAAAATGATATTTTTATTCTAAACTAATTCATTCCAATGCTAAATCTAGTGATAAGCTTACAATGTAATTAGAAAACAATTTCTATAACCAGCACCATAACATATAGAAATGTAATTAATATAAATGTAAAATACCCCTGCCGCAGCAAACCTGCAGACTAAGCGAATTTCCATTTACCTGGCTGAGTTTCTACTAAAATATACCCAAAAAACTGTCAGATTCATTTCCTATTTAAATAACATTAATTTTAATGAGTACCTAGGTTTGCTGCTACAGGGCAGGTATTAAGGTGTTTTTTTTTATTGAAATGTTGATAGCGTAGTATGAAATAAACAAAATTGCCAAATTTAATTAAAATATATCCATAAACAAACTACAACAGTTTATTTATTCTCCATAAGAATAACATGGAAATTTAAAATTTAAAGTTTTTTTTAATTTTTTCCGTAACCGTTAGGAATACAACAACGCTTCGTAATACAAAATTATTTCGTTTTTTAAGCTCTACAAAATGGTCTGGAAAGAAATTGTGAAATTTTATGTTTTTAGAGTCAAAATTGGGAAAACCCAATTTTTACCCCCTATAACCCCCGTTCCCAGGTCCAAATCATGCTGGTTTGCAAACTCGTTTGAATAAATGTAGGTTTACACGTTTCTACCAAATTACATCAAAATCGGATCATTTTTGCTCAAGTTATCGCGCTAACGGACACATGTATATGAATTTGAACGGGAGTGTTTTTGGCCTCTAGGGAGCTCAAAACGAAAAAGTAAATCTATCCCGGGTCCAGGTCTTACCATGAGTACAACGGTAATAGCTCATACCCTATAGGAAAATTCGCAAAAATAAAAAAATAAGTAAAATTTTAAAACTGTACACAAACAAACAGCCTTGTCTGTCCAAGATATAGTTTTAGGCTGGAAATATAGTTTTAAAAGCCAAATTTAAAGGTTTGCGGGACAAAAATACTACACCCTAAAAGAGAGTACCCTACATTGTATGCTCTTGAGTCTATGTGTTATAATATAAAACTATGTGTTATAATATAAAAGTACTAGAATTTAACATTTATATGGAACCACTTTTAGAATAAGTGTAAACAAAGCAAACATGTATTAAAAATGCAAATTTTAATTTGAAACTCTAGTTAACCAGTTAAAGTTACAGTGTTTCTAATATCTCTCCCGAAACTCCGTGGTCATGTTCCTTGGGTCAAAACAAACAAAAAATATCATGTGGACATATGCCCTATCTCGCTTTGTTATCCGTCTGTCAGTGTGTATGTATTTTTACGTAACTTCCTATAAATATTCAACCACTAAGAGGTTACCAACTACAAACTTGTATAATGATGTCACGTGTATGATAACTAGTAGGTACTGCTCTTTTGCAAATCATCAAGTTTCTACTTTGTATAATTTTAAAATGGCAGCTATGCTTTATTTTTCAAAGCTTAATAACTCAAACCCCATAGGATTTATAAAAAGAGTATAAATGACAAAATGGATGGATATTTAATTTACATTACAGAAGTGTACAATTGTCATGGGGTCATAACAAAAATAATGAAGAAAATTTTATTTTTATAAAGGTAATTACTGGTAATTTATTGAATTTTCCCAAATTTGTAGTTTTAACTTCAGAAAAATTATTCTTCTCCAATATTTGTGTTATGACCCTATAAAAACTACACATTTCTGTAAATTGAATTACATTTACATCCTTTTTGTAATTTTTAAGATGTTTATAAATCTAATGGTTTTTGAGTTATTAATCATTGAAAAATTAAAATTGCCGCTATATTTAAGGTATATAAAGTAGAAACTTGATGCTTTGCGAAAAAAATTGTTATTATTTGTCATGATACATGTAACAAGTTTGAAAAAAGTGGTTCTAAGGGGATTCACACTGACAGACGGAAAACGAAGCGTGATATGACATACGTTTGTATGATTTTTTGTACCTAAGGCACATGCTCAAGGAGTTTCGGGAGAGAGTTTTGAAACACCCTATATGAATCTCATTTTTAGTTTTACCTGTATATTATCCTCATTTGCAGTTTTGGCACGTTTAATGAAACCAATGTCTTTTGATAAGAAAATAACTTAACAAACATTTCCATACAGATGAATATTACTATAAGAATATGTTGGATTTTAGTTTTCAGTAAATCTACCCCTAAATCTTTTTTATAGGCATATTGGTATCAATTTAAAGCTCATATCCTCTAAAATTTATGCCTTTTGCGGGTTTGAGTGATATCCCATGAAAGCCTTCGTCCTATAGGTTTTTAAATTAAGAGTTTGTGCCGATTTCTGTTGTCAGTGATCTGTATTTTGATAGGATTAACAATAGAAAATTGAAAATTAATTCAAATATATCTTGGATTTGGAAATAATAAAGTGACGCTTGCTGCTAGTCTGTATAATAAATTTCTACGATAAAGTTAACAACAAACTCATAGTAGCGGCGCCTAGTCATTGGGATTGCAGACAGTCGTAACAATGGGATCGTACACGGATATTAGAACAGAAGCGGTTTGGATCAAAGACTTAAAAGAATGACGTCACTGGCTCAAATCCAATACTAATCTCCTCAACATTTTGAAAGCTTTTTGACTGTGGTCATTAAATTATAATAATAATACAAAAATGTTTATTGTCGGATCATTGGTTTATAATTATGATCCATACAGTTTCATTTTTATAATCAGTGGGATCTTCAAACAACGCACCCATTTCGGCAGCATTGCGTAAAACAAAACCATAGATAAAAGGAGTGAAAACTACAAAACGTTACAAAGGTTATTTTTTTAGACTCTTAGTTCAATATAAGTAGGGATTTTTTCAAGGAAAAGACTTCGTTTTTTAAAAGTCGTAAATATCACAATGCTTTGTAATACACCCTTACACCCTAAGTGATTGATGAATGCTCAAAAGTATTCATAGGAATGTCCTTTTCGTTTGTACTGTATTTAGCCATTTACTACTGTACTGGAGATAGTTTGTTATAAGGTCATGATACATTCCTTTGTTTACACTTTCGTAAGACTGCCAGGTCTACTTGGAAGTCCATAAGATTACTGGTAAGAAATTTTATTAAAAGTTTTTAGCGATTAAACTACTTTTTCCTACAGTTACCTAACAATGTACATGTTCTCTCACTGATTTGAGAAAGCAAAGTGGCCTATTCGCTCATCAGTGAGACAATGTTAACATTGTCTCACTCTAATTACTTTGTCTCACTCCAGATTTGCAACGTGAAGGCACGAAATAGTGAGCGCGTAACATGCAGACAGAAGGTCGTATGCGCGCGAAATACGTTGGCAGCACTGGCACTGGTAAATCAGCTGGTCAGCTGTTTTACTGTTGTATCATTAAATGTAATATTAAAAGTTCACTTCTGTGTAAAAATATGTTACGTTTCTCTACCATTTTATTTGTTTTATGGTAACTGTAGGAAAAATATAATGTGCAACTCGAGTGCGAAGTGCCATTGCCTCACTCGAGAAACCATTACTCACTCACCTACGGCTCGTGAGTAAGTATTTCTCTCGAGTAAGTCAATTGCTCACTTTGCTCACTAGTTGTACAAATAACTATTCCATGACCAGAGTCTAGCATGGATATTGTTTTTAGTCTGATAATAGGATATTAAAACAATTTAGAGGAAATCGTTGAAGCAGTTTTTGAAATCATTGTATTCAAACGTTACTCGTATTATAGTATAGTTATTTTTCTTACATAATTCATAATTACAAATACAAATTATTATTATTTTGGACTTTAAAATCTAAATTTTGTTCGATAACTAATAATTACTTATTTAAAGACGAAATTAACTCTTACTACACTGAAGGTAAACACTAAGTTCGTTGTGTTCTGTACACAAGTTAATAGACGTGACATTTACGTTAAAGTCAACGTAACTTTGCCAATTAAAGTTTTGATTACTCAAGGTTTGCATGTAAAATGTTCCGTTCACATTAGATTGTACGTAGTAAATGTCATCTAATTGACTATTGTTATCTTTCGTTGTCTGCTTCTTAGCAGTACAGTAGGAGAGAATTTAAATTTAGTACTAGATATCGAAATAATATTTTATTACAGATTTTAGTATATTTTTTACCTGTTTATTAGGATACAACGTTTGAATGGATGACTTTGATGATTCCAATTAACAATGAATAATTATTATGTGGAAATAGGTAATCAATATGAACGGAAAATAATTTTTAATTTCGTTAGAACAGCTTAAACCTTATGAATAGTCCATAGTTTTATTATCTAGTTTTGTAAACAAATTAAATTCAAGAGTGTTGCTGCAAAGTTAAAAATTATTCAGTTGCTGATATTTTGTAAAATATAAGAAACAAGTAGAGAAGGGAACGGAATAGTACATCGTTTTAGTGTAGCAAGCTGAGTCGTCAAGCAAGGTAACAGCCACAAAGGTTTACTGCGTAAATACATTTAAGGTTCATTTTAAAAGAGACTCTAGTTAGCTACTTGCCCCTAATATACTAAGACAAAATTCCAGTAATGGAAACATTAGATTGCATCATTTGTCTTAACCTTTGCCCAGTTACCAAAGTCCAAATGTAAAAAAGTTACAAAAGTATTATATTTTACTATTTTCTGGTGTTTTTTTATGTCCACATCATCAAATTTTATACAATAGGTGCATTTTTTCCATGGTAGCTTGCAGGTAACATGGGATGACGAGAGACATTATTCATAACCAGTCCCAGTAACTAAAATAATATTGCTGTAATAAATGTTCCAGATTTACCAGATTGTTGGATGTTGGATTGTTGGATTGTTGGATGTTCCAGATTTTATAGTGGATACTTATTAGCATTTGAAGACCAAATCCAGTCAAGGACTAGTTGAGTGAGACGGGGGAGACATTTGCGTTAGAAGCTGGTGATCAGTTTTGCACTGGAAAAATCCTACATTTAAATTTCAATGTGTTCCAGAGACACAAATTGATTATAAAGACGGATATTCCTAACGGATCGAGAAAATTCAACCATAGACTGACCAACACAAGTAGACTTCCCATCCCATTGTAAATTTTGAAGCTAGTTTTTCGTGGCTAGTTCATGTCCAATGACACTGATCACTCGTGTAGATAAATTTTGTTTCTATTATTTTACGATTAATTAAATGTTCTGTGCTTTACTGTTTCCTTTTTTATCTAGAGGACGAGTTATTGTTTATGATTAGATCGGTTTATTTGGTTAAACGAGAGTTGAAAATAATGAAATAACAAGAAACAAATTGTAAACTAAACACGATCTCTACAGTGCACCGGACGGAACTAACAATAAAATTGACTTCAGCTAAACCATAAGGATTTGAAATCTACTAAGGAAGTATGTTTATCAAATTAACTTCTTAACGGAGATCAACTTCTTGCCTTTTCTGAGCTGTTTAAAGGAAGCGTTTCCTTTAGTTTTCTTTCGTCGTGGGATGGTTTTAAAAGTCGAAGAAGATTTTCCAAAATAATCAATGATTTGCGTACACTTAGTGCACATCGCCACTAGACAGATTTTGTTTTAAAATACTGTGGCTACTTATTAAAACAGTAATCTAACATATTATTAACACAATAATGCTGGAAATAAAATAAAGATCTACCTGTATACTATTCATTGATGGGACCATTATTTTTTTCTGTTTTAAGTAACGTTCTAACTTAAGCATCGTTAACCCAAACTATATTTCACTATAAATGCCATCCAAGTTACCTGGATAAGTTTCCCAATTAACAAGTTTATCAGCGATCTAGGTACAAGCAACAGTTGCTGACTAGCAACTAAACTAATGTTCTTACTGACCTCAGCAGTTACAGGCAGTACATATTACGTAATTTATGAAAACATGCTGTATTTTTTTGATAGTTTTATTGTATCTAAAATCTATATCATAATTATCTTTTACTAACATGTATTTCTTGAAAACTCCTACCAGTTTAAGTTTGGCCTTCAATGGAAATATGATAACAGTTTTACCAGATATGAAGAAATGTACCTCACTAATTAGTTGTAATAAGGTTGATTCATCAAAAATACCTTAATAATGTCAAAATGAGGAATTAAATGATTTTAATGAAAGAAACTGAGAAACAAACGTATATAATCTTTTCTACTGATAAGATTATTACTATGAATCTTACGAAGCAATAATCTAAAGTACTATGTATGTGCAAACGTAGTATAAATTACAATACATAAATATTTTTAAAGAACTTAAATCTTTAGATCCTTGTATTAATATAAATTCAAACTAAATGTATAATGTTTGTATGTTTTAATCATACATTATAGAATCTACGTCTAGGATGTGAAGGTGCGACATAACTATAAAGTACATGTTTACAGGAAATTGCAGAATTTAAATAATGCAAGTTATTAAAAGAGGCATCTTATAGATCGTTATACCTAAATTAACTGCTTACCATGAAAACTACTTTAAAACTTATTTGTTTAAATATGAAATGTGTTGAAAAATGTGTTTGCAAGCGGCCTATTATTTAATTGCTCGCCTAAGGAAATTGTCCCGGCAACTTGTAGATGATAAGTTACTGTAATTAAATGTATGTTAATAGATAAGCTATTCTTAGAAATCATAAAATTTTATTTATAGCTTCCAGCACAGATAAACAAATAACTTGTTTAATAAGTAATAACAGTCATAATTTCCGATGATTTTAAAAGAGTCAACTAAAAGATTATTAACTAATGGAAATACTCACAATTTACATAACAGTCCTATTTCAGTTTAAAGGGTTAATTATTAACAATCAAACTGCCCATGGATGGGAAGAGGTAAGCTTACAATTTAAATCAACGTAAAAAGGCTGTCAGCTTTTATAAAGTACCATACCTAAGTTATTTAGCCAATTTGTGAACAATAAGGTGTAGGCTACTTTAAACTCTACGGGACAGAGTTAGGTCTGGCAGAACTCTGAAATTATGTTATTTATCATAGGCTTACTCATATGCCACATCCTTAAAATACAAATTCAATAAGAAATAACCTATATCATTAAACACAAACCATCATCCAAAACTATACACATTTTAATACAACATAGATAATTTACACATTGACGGTTTACAGTTCTTCTTCTTACTATTAATTCTTGCTTCGCAACGGGAAAATCTGTTTCATTATCATTGAAATAGAGTTATAATAAATCATCTTATAGTCCAGTGCAATTAGGTTATGACCCAGACAAAATTGATAACAGGCTGAAAATTGGTGGAAATGTTCAAAACAATGTCCTGAGTGGCCCACACAAAGTCCCAAGAAATCCCAGTTGGGGAACGGCCGCCATCTTGAAAAAACTGACGCCATCTTGGAAATTTAGATTTCTTGCTATATCTTTTGAAGTAAATGTCCGAAAGACCTTATTTATGTCTCAAATTAAACGTTTTGGACTTATGTATGAGGATAATATATAATTAAAGAGTTTATTATGTTCCAAGCATTCATTTTATTTATATTAACCTAAAAAATATCTATAATAATGATATAGATACGGTTATGTCCCCCCTTTTATACGAATTGTGGATATTTATAGTCATGCACGGTGGATGCGATGCTCCCTGGTGTGGATTAACGTCCGCACTAGTGAGTACTACGACTATCCGCAGTACTATCCTAATAATTAGACCAATTCGTTAATTACAAGGAAAAAATGTGGTTCGGATTCCACTATAAACTGTAGGTCCCTTAATTGCCATTTGCTGTATGGGATATTAATTAACATCTGTGTCTAAGGAACATGTCGGCCTTAGTCACTAACAAGACCACAAGATCGCGCCACTCATCCTACTCATCCTTCACTCATGTTTGGGTAAAATACGCTCATAGGGGCGTTTCCATCTTAAATAATTAATATAAATATACAAAATAAGCTTTTTCTATTTTTTTCGTAATGGACTTGTTTAAGCCATTAACCCTATTGCAATTTCTTGCACCCCACAATGCTTAGTCTTTGGAATTGGTTAAATATAAATATAATATCCAATTAACGATGATAAAGCTTTAAAGAGGAGACAACTAATATAGCTCATGCAATAGGTAATATTGCTGCAGCTATAGACCACGATTTTCATATCGCCCCTGCTGCTCGAGCTTCACAGACGGTATGGCTCGAAGTTGCCGTTAGACATTCTATCGTAGCTTGGAGTTTGCTCGACATACAAGAAGGTCGTCAATTATGAGACTTTGATAGCTGATAATGTCTTACCTTCAATAAATTACGGAACTTACGTTCAGTATGTTTTCAACAACGCGGATTACAACTTTAAAACACTTGATGGACGTGGAACTCTTCACGCCATTGGTGGCATTGAGTGGATATCACCAGTCGAAATGTGTCAATGCAAATGCTCCTGTACCACGATCTACAATCCCAAAAGCAAAAAGTGTCCTTCTATCTCATGGCTTTCAGCCATTGACACCTTACCAACGTCTGCCTAAGCCTGGGACATCTTTCGTAGTGTTGGGAGTTGTCAGTATATCCCTTTCCAAACCAAAAATAGTTGTAGATGCTTGTCTTGCTGACACCCTATGGCTCATTAACTACCAACTGAGTAACAAACCAAGTCCAGGTTGGAATGGATTCATGGAAACAGTACAACAACCCTTATGGTCTTAATTGCACCACGATGCATGGATGTATTGATGCATGGAGGGTTTGCTATTTCATCTTTAACCAAAATGGTAGCCCGTCAAACATTATGGAAAATCAGTAGTAATATTGGTTCGTAATTGTAATGGCTACCATTTTGGACAGAGGAGAATACTCAAAGATTTCAAAATCATAAAATGAAACTTCCTGCTAAGGTTGCATGACCACCAAAAGGATTACTCTGTAATATTTACTTAGGAACAAATTAGAGGGAGGGAAATTAATTTTTATTGCACAAGAAAATTAATGTAATAGTAATGTCATAGTCATTAAACTTTTGACGGGCTACCATTTTAGATAGAGAAGAGATAGCAAATTCTGGTTTTCACCATTCTTTAAGTTTTTGTAAACACTTCAAGATGAGGTGTCACTTGAATAGGATTTACTTTAATATTTTTGAGTTACCTCCGAAATTCCCCCTTTTGAGGGACACTCAAAAATTTCAAAATTATTAAATGAAACTTCCTACTAAGATTGCAAGACCACCAAAAGGATATTTCTGTATATTTAATAAGAAAAATATTAGAGGGGGGTGGTCTTGACTTGTTATTCTCCCCGTATTTAACCAATTCCAAAGACTAAGCATAGTAGGTTGCAAGAAATTTCGAAAGGGTTAATGGCTTTAAGAAGTCTATTAAGAACAAAAGAGAAAAAGCTTTAATTTGTAAATTTATATAATTATTATAGATATATTTTTAGGTTAATAATATAAATAATATTTATGCTTAGAACGTATTAAACTCTTTAATTATATATTACCCTCATACATGAGTTCAAAACGCTTAATTTGGGACATAAATAATGTCTTTGGGACAATTACTTCAAAAGATACTGCAAAAAATCTAAATTTCCAAGATGGCGGAAGTTTTTTCAAGATGGCGGCCGTTCCCCAACTGGGATTTCTTGGGACTTTGTGTGGGCCACTCAGGACATTGTTATGAACGTTTCCACCAATTTTCAGCCTGTTATCAATTTTGTCCGGGTCAAGGTCGTTTTTTGTCTAATTGCACTGGACTATTAAACCTACCACATAGTTGTTTAATTGTTTTGGATCAGCTGTCTGAAATTGTGAAATAGGCATTTGGCAGTTCTGGTTGTTTACATTTAAATGTCAAAGCAAATGTAAACATTGTGAATTTTCTCATGCTTCCATGGAGACCAATTATTAATATTTAACTAGGGGAAACCCGTCGAAATCGACAGTTACTTTCAAGGCTTACGTTAATTCATGTAACTGCGATGAATTGGGTGAAATATACATATTTTGAGCATTTAACATTGTTCAAAGAGTAATAAGTGTAAAAAATTACAATATTGCGTTAGTTGCCAAATTTGGTTGTTCATTCAATGATTAAAATATTTCCTATCCTGTACGTCATCGGAGTTATTATAAGTATGCTATATGGTATCTCTTCCTTTGGTAGAACCTTTAAATAGTATTTAAATCGTATTGGTGGATCTTGTAGTTAAACACTTCCGCGACTTCATCAGTGTTTGAGAAAAAATATATGTTTGTTGAGAAGACACGTTCTAACTTCAAAGGGAGTTATATCCGTTACAGTGTAAGTTTGATTTTCCTTCGTCACGTCGCGTCAGTTCATATCGTACTTCTGTGCCAATGAATGAACCCTCTAGCATAGTTTTGAGAAATTGACTATGGGGTTACTGATAAAGCTGGAATTCCTTGACATGGGGGATGTCAGTTAGTTGTCTCGGCCTTATCAATAACATAAAGTTGTCAATACAATCTCTCTGCGGAATTTTAGGTGTAGTGGAATACATGAAGTAAAGTTGGCTTTTATTCTTGAACTGTTAGGGGCCTCCTAGTTCATATGATCTTGGCGGCTTCATTGGCAATAAATAATGCAAATGACATAGCAATGGGACATTTCCAAAAAGCAAAAATACTGTAAAATGGCTGTTACGTATATATTGACGTTTACATATTGTTAATCAACGTATATGATAAATACTTTAATCCTTTAATACGTTTTTTATGGCGACCATTCATAGTAGGTGAGCCAAGTATGAATGGAGATGAGTGTAGGATGAGTGGCACGATCTTGAAGTCTTGTTAGTGACTAAGGCCGACATTCCTTGGATACAGCTGTTAACTAATAGCCCATACAGCGAATGGCAACCAAGGGACCTACAGTTTATAGTTGAATTGGAACCAAATTTTTTTTGCATTGGTATTTATGAATTGGTATAATTATCAGGATAGCACTGCGGGTAGTTGTAGTACTCACTCGTGCGGACGTTAATCCACACTAGGGAGTATCGCATCCACAGTGCATTCCTATAAATATCCACAATTCGTGACCTAGTAGCTGGATTACAGGACGACGCCACCCGTCCCAGTCAAAGGATTATGTGATCTAGTTTAAAAGGAATATGACCTTTCTGTCATGACAGTAGCTGCTTAAATTGTATTTTCTCTTTGTACCATATTTTACAGCCAAAATTTCGTGTTATTTTCAATAATGTTACAAATTCGGTGCGCCAAAGTCCGTAATATAGGCAGGTGCAAATAATTTGTCAAGATAGGTACCATTTTAGGCAATGTTTCTAAGTTTGGATTTTATTAGACACAATAAGAGCAGATATTTCTACATAAATATTTGATACCTATTTTGTAGAATAATATGTTAAAATATAGGCAAAAGTGGCGAAAAAGGCACACACCAACCCGTAAAATAGATATAAGATAGTTCAATAAGAAATAATTTAAGAATTGCTGTGATAAAAGGATTTTCCACTGATTTCGTAATGGAACGTTATATTGCAAAACAAAGAAGAAAATCAATTTTAAAATCAGAAAATAACATTGCAAATACTTATTTGGTAGAATTCAACTCCCAATAAATATGTGTTGTTTGAAATACAATTTAAAAATGAACAGCTGTTTCATTAAAAAGTATTATTCTCATGGCCAAAATGCCAACTCTGTTGAGGGATCTTTTAAGGCTTCTGGGGCAGAGTCCTAAGGGATTTTGCTTAGTTTTTCTTTTGATAACTCATCTACAGACCAAGACCTTTCTTTGGACACCTCTACCAAGTTTCTACACCCAACCGTTCTCTCAAATTAGTGGGGAAAAAGTTTCCAATCAAATATTTAGATTCCCCCATGTTAATCTTATGGGAGAAACGCCAACTTTGATGGCTTGTGGGGCAAAGCCCGAGGATTTTTACTACATGAATTGGTGAAAGGGGGCGTCTACACAAAAAATACTATATTTTGACACGTCGTTTGTAAAAATCCGTTCATTATTAACGGAGGAGTAGTGTTTTCTAGAAATCGCCTTCACGTATTATATATAAGGATTTCTGACAACAGCTGGAGTTTCAAAACAATATTTGTTTCCCATGTTAATCTTATGGAGAAATAAGAAACTTTAAAGGGCCCCAGGGCCTCACTCTCTAATTATTTCCCTAAAAAGAAAGTTTCCTGCACAACTTCACGTTATGCTCTTTCCAATGACACCAAAAAACGTGTCAATCGGTTCAGTAGTTTCGGAGGAGTAATTGTTACAAAAATCCTGCTTGCGTATTAAATAAGTATAGATGTAAACTTGAAAAAGTTCAGATGATGGACAACAGAATTCAGCACAACATGTGAAACTTTAAAAGCCTATAAGACGAAGGGCTTTCATGGGATATCATCCAAACCCGCAAAAGGCATATCTAGAGGATAAGAGCTTCAAATTTAAATATGCTTATAAAATTAAATATTAAGGGGCCGATTTGCTGCACACAAAAATCTATAAAATTCTTTTAATCATATAGATTTGCTTTATCTAATTACATTGTCTTTATGAAAGAGTATTTTTTTTCATATTCGCTATAAAAGATGTCGTCTTTGAAGAAGTTAAAGAATTTGTAATTAAATTGCATCAGTTAATTGGTTTGACTTATTTTTGTTGGTTAGGGTTATAGTTTGGTGTAACACCGTTTTCTTAAGACAATACATTTTATGTAAGGACGTTTCAAAATTATTTCAATGCAAATGAAACATTATTATCACTGTTTACACAAACAATCCAATCATCAGCTATTATAGTAATTACGATTTAATTTATGATTTACTATCAATATGATATACTTAATGACTTGTGGATTCTAATTTTAAAGTGTCTTTATTCTCTATCTTATCATCTAAATATTATTATCCATTTTATCTTTTTCTTTAATAGTTACGTGTTTCTTCTGCCATGATTGGATTTTACTGGGCCGTAAGATATTTAAGATTGATAACACAGCACCTGACGTCATTTCTTAAGGTCACACTGAACAAGGTGAGCTTTGAGGCTACAGGCCTACCCCTGCTGCATTCTTGTGAGAAACCTTGTACAGTAACATGCTACATACAAACAGCAAAAAGAATCGAGTTTTACAGTTTAACAAGGCAACCATAAAAACATATTAAGCATAAAGTAATTAAGGTCAGAAACTATATATTTATAGTATAAATAGTGAGTTTAAGAGGATCCCAGTGTCCAAAAGTAATCTTTGACATTGTTTTAGTTTACACATTAGTACCAAATTTCATCAAAATCGGATCATTTTTGCTCGAGTGTGAACTTTTTACCACGCTCATTTTTGAGGATTTTATTGGCCTCTGGGGACCTCAAAACTAAAAATTAAATAGGTCCCGGGTCTAGGTCTTAACATGAGAACTACGGTAATAGCTTATTCCCTATTTGGGAAATTTGCTAAAAAGTAATAATTGCTTAAAAGAGTAGACGTTTATGGGTGTTATTTTATTTTATTTTACATTCCAACGGTGTTTAGTATTCTTTGGTTTATTTCATTTTAGTCTGTCTCCAACACATGTTTTTGGGGTTTTCAATGTTTTACTACATGTGATTACTGTTATTGTTCAAAATGGTCAAGAAATACGTCTAAGTTTTGTCCTCAATCTTTTTACTTTTATTTAGTGGTGATTTTCTCTAGATTATGTAAGTATATCTTAAAAGTTACAAAGGATTTTCTCTTTCTTCATCACTATTAAACTCAAGACTAGAATCAAGATTAGAAAGATATAAATATTCAAGGTAAATCTCTATCCCTTTCCAATATACATCAAGCCTAAAACTATTCTCTCCTCTCTAAAATTTCCTAATTAACATTTTAATTAGTAACCTGTATTTTCAAAATCATCAACTTGACAGTGCGAGACTTGCACAAGAACTGGGGCGCGCTCCCGAACCATAGGCACTGCCGTGGACATGCTTCTCGTCCCCAGTGGTGACAAACTTAAAGGCTTGATGACAAAACGTTTGATACAAAATTAAGGAAGCTCTAATTATCTATACTTTTCCCACTGAAAGTTTTTCTCTGACCGAAAAAAAACCGGGCTTACTTACTTTTTCACGTTTATGTAGACTAACACTTTTATATTTTCCTTTATTAATACACTAGTACAAATTAAATTATATCTACATCGTATTAAACAGTAGTTCATGTAGAATTTAAATATATCAATTTCATCCTATAAGCTTGACGAACGTGTAAGCGAGAGGGGGTGTACTACTCTGAACATCGTCCCGCCAACAGCGCCTGGAGCTTGTAACCTTTGCTAACGGATTGACAAACACAAGAAACTGGTAATTTATATAAGTGGTACCCGTTAAAACGATTAAAAATTTTTAGACTTTTTATGCTGTATTATTGCTTTTGATCAAAATTTGAAACCCATGTAGTGATGAAATCTCAAGGTATTTATTTTGCTCTATAAACTAAGAAGAAACAATCAAAGTAAATTGAAGATTTTAAAACAGGAAAACTTGTTCACTAACATTGACCCCAACGCAACATATCAACCGTGCCAATTAATGTACGGTACCCAAATAAATAATATTAAAATTAATTATTATTTATAAACTATCTACTGTATAAATTATTTTTATGACCAACTTTAAACTTATAGTGATGACCTTTGTGACATGCAGCACATTAAGAGCGAGATTTCCAAACTTATAAACATTATAAACGAGTGTTAAATCGTAAAACATTCAGGATGCAGTTTATGAAAATATAAGGCTTATAACTTAAATAAATAATCTTGGTGATATGCAACAGACAAGAGACACTTTAAAACAAATTAACCCCCACGGTTCTCGCCAAATTAGCAGTTTGGTTCCAGATCACGTTTTCACTGTGTCGCAGTTGAATTAAATTGTATACACGCGGTTTATGAGGGAGAAGTAGTTGTATTTAACTGAGAACTTAAATATTTAATAACTTGAGATCATTTCTTAAACCATTTTTTTTTTTTACAAAGAAATGACCATTTTTTAATTATGATTTATTTTCATGGACACGACAAATATAAATAAACATGCTAAGTTTTAGTAATGTAGCTACATATAAGTATTTTACACATAAACACCATACTATAACGTATTTTTGTATTTCACCCATCCGAATCGTGTAGCTCACCTGATATTATTATGGAATTAAAAATAATTCAATAAGGTAATATTTAAAAAAATCATTTAATGGCCTAGTAAAAACCTGTAGTTCATATTAAAGAGATTTAATATTCAGGGGCACATAGTTTAACAGTAATTTTCTAAACTTTGTTAACCGGTGGTTTTGTATTTAGGGATTTCATCTACTAAAATATTTAATATAAATATTTTGTTACCTTACAACATCCTTGTTTGTTGTTAATGAACAACATGTTTCATGGCAAATGCCACATCCTAAGGTCTATTCTCTTCTAAGATTCGTCATACATTTAAAATTGAGGACACAAAACACGTTGACATTACATATTTAACAGAGACTGTGCATTAATTAAAACAACTGTCTCGGTGCGTGCAAGCATTTGGTCGGCCCGACTAAAGCCGCTGCCCAAATGTGTCATGTCAACGTGTTTTGTGTTCGCAGTTTTAAATACATGCCGAATCTTAGAAGAGGATGGACCTGAGGATGCGGCAGTTGCCACGAACATTAAAGCATCTAAGCATCCGCAATTTAAGCATCCGAACGAACATTAAACATTGTTTGTCGTTCATTAACGACAAACAAGGATATTGTAAGGTAACAATATATTTATATTAATGTAAATCAATATCTAGAAGTGGGACAGTAAATTCTAAAATATTTAGTTTCTTCTTTATTTAAGTAACTTAATTTCAATGTAGAAAAACATTTATTGAAACATTCATTATAAATTGAATATAATTTATTGAATTGTTTAATGAATGTGCTTACTACAGGCACACAGTTCACATACGCTAACACAGTTATGTGTTCTTACGTTACTTTGTTTCCTTATCATCAGGTAAAATAAATACCGAGAAGCGATGCGATGAGTTTAGTATGTTGGAGGCGCTGCTCAAGCTGAAGCTGATATGCAAATGTTCTCCGTCCTTCATCAACACCGACTCTGAATGTTAATATTATCCAAACATTACATTGATCCTGCAATAATATTTTCAGGATATACCAGCGACCACAGAATTAAAATAGACTGGCCATGGCATAAGCCTTTACAGAGCGGGAATTAAAGCCACGTCGGCCATCTTAAGTAGGATTAGAACCGTCGAGCGGGCCTATACACACTCAATTCCACGTTCACCGTGCACTACAGGTCGTATGGGAGATGGCCTTAATACTACAGTACCATTACTGACGGATCTTATTCAAATCTCAACTTAATGTTTTCTGTCATGTGGGGTGTTTCAACAGTCCACGTGACGCTCGTGAAGGCGCTTAAGTTAACTTTTCAAATTTCTGGGTTCTTATGGAATTTATCTTGATAGGCTAGTAATTTGACTTAGAATATTACAAATTATATGGTTTTCCTTTAAAAATAAAGGCTTATTTCAGTAGAATATTTAACCACAATCAGAACCCGCTTTTCCAATATGTCTTCTCCCCGCTATGTGCTGCAATCGCTGGACCGGCCGCTGGATACAGCCAATAGGATAATTTCCCATCTCTTGGGTTCGTAGGCCTAAACAATTATTCATAACCAAATTTAGACGACGATCCTTAATACCAGTACTTTTACCTAGAATACATGGCCTACCTACTTGTTTACATTAAAAGTTGTTTACAAATAAAGCAATTAATGGGAAATAACTTTAATTTTCAATAATTCTTTGTAAGAAAATCCAAAATCAAGAGAGATCAATAACCTCGGGACTTGATTTACGCATTTAGTTGTTCAGATGGTTCGGATGTACCATAGTTCTTAACTGTAAACCTTGGTTTTTCGTATTGGTTCTTTTCCTTAGAACCGGTGGTAGCAGCAGGAATAATCTTTACGTACCAACACATCGCTTTTTACAAATAAGTTATAATTGGTGTTGCACCTTATTTATTACAGTCGTATTCAATTTAATTGATGCCATGCTGTATAAGTTTTGCTTTTTCTGTCTGGATTCCAAAATGTTAGTAAGTTAGTTTGTGCTAAGAAAATGATAACGCATTTAAGTAAAACGTTTGTTGAGGTTGTTGGTTTGCCATCATGAAATGTATACGCTTTACGGTGTTTATGTATCAATTGTTCGTGGCCAGTGTGTTGTAAATTACTAAACTAAATCGTATTTAGTACTTCATTTCATATAGTAAGCCGTCATTTCGGCATCAGTTCGTGTCATCTTCAGGCTAAGCAAATATAAATTGTTACTATAAAGATTGTTGACACTAAAGTATATGTACTTTGCTTTGGATAAAGCGTAGCAAATTCCCTAATTATTAAATTCTGTATTTTGCGTGTATGTCTGTTGGTAGTGCATATTTCTCAGTGTTCCGTACGGACAGACAAGAGCACCTTTGATAGTGAACATTTCAACCGGAAGTATTTTAACTACTTTTAACCATTGTGGAAAGAAGGTTTTTATTATAGGCCTACTTTGAGGCTATGCCTCATATGGAGCATTTTTTTTTACTTGAAACTGTCAGACACTGTATTTGTTTAAAATATATAATAGTTTGGCCGGCATATATAAAAATATGCAAACCAACTGTCGTTCTTTATATGAAAAGGTTTCAACTGACTACTATAAGATCCCCGTTCGTAGAACAGGTACACAGCTAGTCATATAGACCAAACCAGAGTTTACGCGTTTTTTATTAGGGCTTTGATAACGAAATTTTTAAATTAAATATATAATTTTACTAGGAGATATAGTTTAGCAATCAGGCTAGACGAAGGTAAAATACTTAATTACAACTAAACTATTTCTAAATTATAATATGTATCATAGCAAATAATGTGTTAAATGTAAAAAAAGGTGTTTTTGTACAGTATTAGATATCTATTTGAAACCGTTTGCTATAAATTACTTACATGTGTCAATCACACGTATATAAAAATCACACAGGGATTCCAATACAATTCTTGGCTCCAAACTACTTCGGGTACTGTTTCAAAATTTCACCCCAAATAAGTTATTTGATAAATTTGAAACTAAACACTACGTCCCTTATCACTTTATTACTCTCTAAAATCAAAACTTACTAAAAATATCAAATTTTGCTTTGGCTCGCATACAAACAATACAATTTCTCACGTTGTATGATGACAAGATTATATTATTACAATATTAATCACAGGCAATTTATCTAATTTGGTGAGCGAGCTGGTCTAGTGGTTAGAGCACGTCATTTCAGTCCCTGAGGTCCCGGGCTCAAGTCCCACCAAGTCAAAAATGGATTTTTATCTAATCGATAATGCAGCAATCCCTAGGTCTAGCCTGAAATAATGTGAAAATAAAATTTTCAAGAGCTCGTGCTCCTAGTCAAATATACATTTAATTATACTCAAATACAAAGTTTGTTTATATACTAAGCAACCAACAACCAGATACCTTACAAATATGTGTGATAAACGGTTATAATGTAATACAGTTCCTTATAAAGTAAAAAAAATTATCAACTACGTTTTTGGATTTAAAGCAGCCTGAAGCCCTGTGCCTCAATTAAAACCAAACGTAAAATAGAAAATCGATTACGCTCACATTGTCCATCGTAAATTCAAACCTGGTGGCTTATTAGAATGTTTTACGTGATCCCTTCTGCGTTGATCAACAATTATTTCTATAATTCCCAATTTATTATCAGGAATTTCATTTTTCTACATGACCTCTCCGTGACCCACCGTCAGATCATTCTGACGGTGGTTAATCTGGTTAGTCAAAATTTGACCAGTTATTACTTTGGAATAAAATATCGTATTAAACTCATTTATAAATTATGTGGATAGTGGATCACTGTAATTTTATTTAGGTTAAACGATTTTAAAACATTTTATAATCATCCTGCGTTGTCCTAAAGCATTAGAATCCTAATGGACCCTTATTGTTTTAAAGCGGATACTACTAGGCTCCGGAAGCCAGGTAGACCAACACCGGATTTCCGGTAACATGCACATGCACTCTGTTGGCAATCTCCACTGCTTGTGCGTGAACAATTCAAGATTTTATAATTAGGGCAGTATCCCAACTCTACTCTAGGCCTATAGTTAAGGATGAAGCGCAAAGTTATTTACAAATTCTAAAGTCAAAGTGAAAGGCTTTGCTTATGATGATTTGGCAATGCTTGATGTAATTCACGTTCAACCAATTAACTGATAAGACGAAATTTGAATAATAATTTGTATAAAAATGTAAAGGGATTTTACACATAGTTAAATTTAGTAGAAACTAAATAATGACCATAAAATTTAAATAATAGAACCATTATTATTAAATAATGGTTTTTTTAAATAATAGAACCATGCGGCTATCTTGTAAAAAAAGTTTGTAAACGAACCAACAATCTGTCAGAACAGATTGGAAATCAATCAGTACGTAATTTGACTGTGATTGTCAACATGAATATAATACTCATCTTTGCATGTTGTGATTCAAAATTTGTTTTCCCCTTCCACGATTCAATTAAAAATTCTATATAAAAGGTTTGATATTAGGTTACTCAATATCACGATATTGATTGAATTGATTGATAATTGATAAAGGTTACCTCTTCTCTATATTTAATGGTTTTCTATATCATTTAATAGTAAAAGTCGGGGTTAAATATGATGAGGGACGACCACTTTAAGCTAATCAGCTGAGAGTTGTTGACGTAATTTAACTGATGACGTCACACAACACTGATGTTCCTACATGACCTCCACTTCCTGAATGATGGTCCATCATGACTATATTGAGTAGTGACTATAGACTAAGGCAATAACTAATATTCATATGTGAAACGCCATAATTCCCCTTTCAGAAGTATTGTGTCATTGCAGCCTACAAAACATAGCAAATCCAATAAAATAATGAGGTGAGTCGGTGGCTCAGTCGGTACTTCGGGCCCAAGGCAGTAGTGTCGTGTTTTCGGATCCTGGTCACTGCCACTAAATTTTATCAGTACAGTTCACCTTTGTACTGTACCGGTTCACCCCTTGCTTTGCTGGATACGTTCCACGCACAGATCTGTAATCAATGTGGACGGGCAAATGCAAGGTAAAAGAGGCCGCCAACCTCTACAAAAAAAATATATAAAACCCAACTCCCTTCTTTAGAAAAAGACCTTTCAGGGCACATTGACTTATGAAGCTGCATATTAATAATTCAGCAAGATGTTTTATAAATTTGTTTGGTAGATTTAGTCTGACTAAGCATCACTTGAACATAAATAATTGATACAAACTAATAGACAAGTTGTACGACTTATTAATCGTTGATTATTGTGAATTCTGTCTTTATTCAGACAAAATTATTGAATAGCCTAAGCTCGGTTCATTGCGATTCAGGGAACCATTCCTGATATTTGTTTATTGTTTTCTTAAGATCTGACCACTAGGTAGCATAGCTAAGTATTAGAATTTTGCTATGTATTTAAAGCAAACAATGCCATATAAACTAAGGCACTTGAGGTAAACCGTAATAACATACATAGGATTTTCTGTAATAAACTGTTTATATGTGTGGCAAAACAAATATCTTTAAGTAGGTTTATAATAAAACAGTGTAAAGGAAAATAATCCAGCCGCAGTAAATCTGCAGACTAAACGAATCTTGATTGCATTTTCACTAAATTATATCTTTGCAAATGTTAGATTAATTGTCTATATAAATAATAGTTGGTTTAATGAGTACTTAAGTTTGCAGCTACAATAAATTGATTTAGAAAATGTCAATAGTTTATTATAAATAAAAAATAATGGCCAAATTTTATCAAAATATATTCCATAAACAAGCAAATTGTAACTGGTTACTTATTTTCCATAACAATAACATGAGGGTACTAAATTTACTGTTATTTTCAAATTTTTCTACGTAACCCTTAAATGTTCAACAACGCTTTAAAAGTTTCTCAGTTTCTTGTTTTTTTCTCCACAAAGTGGTTTGGAAATAAATTTTGAAATGTTATGTTTTGTTAATGGAAATCCTTGATTTTCATCATATAAATCCTAGTTTCCATAGTCGGACCATGCTATGCTAATTCTCAAACTTGTTAAACAATTTAATATTTCACGTTTATACCAAATGTAATCAAAATGGTTTGATTTTACTCTAGTGATCGTGGTAACGAACACACGTCGTGTATAATTTTAACGGTGTTTTTGGCCTCTAGTAGCATCAAAACGAAAAAGTATACCAGTCTTTCAATGAGCCATGATACCTATGGTAATGGCTTATCCCTCAATACGAAAACTCCTCAAAAGTATTGTACTAAAAACACCATAACATGTTTTCCCAAATTTACGTCCATGAGAAATTTGGAAGTTTGTCAATGAATCTTATGGTTTTAATTCTGATACATGATTGTAGCGTTGTATATATATACTTTTTTCTATATAACATTTGATGGCATAATGTTTGTTATTAAAGTTTTACGTTTTTTTCAATGTTACGTAACACTGCTTAATGATATCAAAATATCTTGTATTTCGTACAAAATAGACAATATTTACAAAATATAATGTATACAATATAAATTTGGTTTAAGATAACTGTATATCTAAAAAAATAAAACGATATGAATCCCACATTGGATAATCTGTGCGTGGGAGTGAGTCGTATTATGTTATGATAAGAAAGAAGTGAGAAAGTTTGATAACATTAAATAAACAAAAAACTGGAACTTCTAATTGTTTAAACTAGTGAAGATAAAATAGTTTATATTCCAATTGATATTGAAATGAAGGACTTAGTAATAATTAATATTTGGGTCATCTTTAAATTCAGTATTCAGTAATATTCAATATATCAAATAAATTCAGTACAGAAGTGCCACCGTGTCGTCCCCACTTTAAAAGTAAAAATCACTTCCTCTACTCTATCACGTGACTGCAATTCAATCCCACCGAGGCCATGAGATCTTGACGTGGTCTGAAAACAAACTGGTTATTTTAGTATTTAATGTAGTGTTGGAGTATTTGCGGTATTCCTAGGACAAGTCCATGCTCTCTGTATCATAGACGAACAATTCAGTATCTAATAGTCAATGATAACACGCAGTTCTAGTTCAGCTAAAAAGATTACTATACAATTTATTATAAAAAGTTTGTTTGTTTCCAAAGGAATTTAAAGTGTTTGAATGCCTGAATTTAACAGAATTTTGGATGGATTTGTCGTGAGTTAGTGTTTGAACGGATGGTTTGTATGCCCTAATAATATCTTCTTTGAAGTTAGTGTTTAATGCTGTTATTGTATATTACTATTCAGTATAGTAGATTTAGATAATCGCTTTGAAAAAAAACATCATTTAAATTTTAGAATTGTTGACTTTTAGCGCATTTCCCTATAGGGAAGTAACTATTACCGTAGTTGGCACGGTAAAACCTAGACCCGGGACCGATTTACTTTTTCATTTTGATGTCCCCAGAGGCCAAAAACCCCATTCGTTCAAATTTTTATATATGTATAATATATATATAGACATATAGACATATATATAGACATATATATATAGACATATATATATATATATATATATATATAGAGAGACATATATATATATAATTATATAGACATACGTCCGTGAACGCGATAACTTGAGTAATTTTTGTCCGATTTTGATGAAATTTGGTTTAAAGGTGTAAAGCAGGATAAACTTGAATGAGTTCGCGAACCAGCATGATCGGACCATGGGAACGGGGCTTTACGGGGGGTTTTATGGGGTAAAAATTGGGTTTTCTCACTTTTGACCCTCAAAACACAAAATTTCCCAATTTCTCTATAGACCTTTTTAAAGAGCTTAAAAAAACAATTAATTTAGTATATAAAAGTATTTTTGTTCGGTTAATAGTAACGGAGAAAATTAAAAAAAAAATTTAAATTTAAAATTCCCATTTTATTCTTATGGAGAATGTTGTCAAATGCTGTACTTTGCTTGTTTATGGATATATTTTGTATTTTGATCAAATTTATTTATTTTGTACTAAGCTATCAATATTTTACAAAAAACACAATTTATTAGTTTCCTTGTAGCAGCAAACCTAGGTACTCGTTAAACCTAATGTTATTAAAATATATTTAATTGAAAATCAATTAAGACAAAATGGAAATTCGCTTAGTCGGCAGGTTTGCTGCGGCGGGGGTATTTTGTTTCACTTTAGTGTAATCAAACATATAAAAACTAATATGAATTTAAAATGTTAGCTTCAGTACTATAACTACTTACAAGGGAATTTTAGTTTGATCTTTAGATTTAAAACGTCTTTGGTGTCCTATTCAAACTATTGAAAAGACCATTGAATCTCGGGACAATGCCATAGATGGAACATAATCGAAAGACATTTTTATTTAGAAATTAAATTCGCGTGATAACAACTGTGCCTGTTTTATGTTAGTAGTTGTAGTACAATATAAGTAATAATAATTGTTGCGTGGGTTACTCTTGTTTTTCCAACGTATACTAAACATAAAAACTTTCTTTAAGCTATAGTGCCAATACACGTCTAGTCAATCCACGTCTTGTGAAGAAGTTCCATGAATGCGAGATGAGATCTGATGTGAGCGTTTTATATTTAACAAGATCTCTGGAACTTTCGCATGCGTGTTTGTAATATTTGAATATTTGATGTTATATTACACTTAGAATGTATTATATAAAGCTAGGACTACATTCTTTGCGATTTATCATAAGGTTATGATTTAATTTATTTCCAACGGTAAACACCATTTTTACAATAATAAATATATTATTATGGTACAGACAAGTCAGTATTATGAGTAAACAATAATAAACAAGCAGATCAAAACTTGAATTTGAAAACAAAATGGATATAAGAAACAAGAAATCGCAATGTATAACAAGAACAGAGATTTAGAATAGAATTGAGGCAGATTATAACGGAGATGATAAAAATGTGAAATAACAACCAACAATAAATATAAAACAACAACAATAATGAAAAACAGTGAATATAAATATAACACAAAATAAACAGATAATAAACAGCAAGAGATGTAGAATAACGATACCAATTACAGGTCACTTCTTTAACTTTTTTGTTTTTTGTGGCACATTAGTGGCACCTCCAAGCTAAATAAAGCCTTCGCATAACCTCACTCAGCACAGCGCCGACCCGACTTCTGAAGGAGGCAGTTGTACCAAAGAAG
Source organism: Macrosteles quadrilineatus (assembly GCF_028750875.1). NCBI lineage: Eukaryota > Metazoa > Arthropoda > Insecta > Hemiptera > Cicadellidae > Macrosteles > Macrosteles quadrilineatus. The sequence goes on from NW_026542594.1 coordinate 15,163,752, forward strand.
AAGTCGATGTGCGTAGCAATTTGGCTCCCCAGGCGATGCAATCTGGACAGGCCGCTGTGGTAGTGTCGGCTGGGAGCGACGCTGGAAGGAGGTTCTGGAGCGTAGTGGCTGGATCAGTACCACAAGCTCCCGGATTGGTGTGTCCCAATATGAAGCCAAGCCTGGGTCCAAGCATTCTTATGAAGCGATCTTGTGTTCTTGAAAGCATTTGGATGTGGCCAATCTGATCCGGAGACCAAATCTGATCCGGAGACCATTTTAAAGATCCGTATTCCAAGATGGGGCGAACCAGTTATTTGTTTAGGATCACTTTTGTTCAATGTACATGGCGACCTGAAGTTTCTTGTGGATCTTTATATAAAACCCGAAAGCGAGTAAGCCCTGGCCGTTATCTATATGCTGAAACAGGCTGAGTTTAGGTGTCATGATAATGCCCAAAACTTTCACTTTGTTAACTCTTGCTAGTGTGATACGATTTAAGTAGTAGTCGAAGTTAAGTCCCACACTTGAACGACACTACTTGACCATAAGCTGAAGCAAGGTCTTTCATATATCGTGGAGAGATTGATATAGGGTTGTCGTCATCACTTGACCAATCAGTATCTGGCAGATTGAAGTCACCGGGCAACAGTATGTTGCCCCAGGTGTTAACAGTTGGCATCACTTCATCAAATGAGTTGAGGAAATTTAAGTCAGCAGAAGATGGTTGGTTCGTAGGAATGTAGACGCAGCAAAGGACAAGTGTAGAGCCAGGAAGATTAATAGTGGCAAGAAAACATTCAGTCGAGCATCGTTAATGCACTGCTCGGAATATCGCAATAAGAGTACCACCTCTACAGATTTCAGTACTAGTATTCATTGTACTAATTTTTCAAGCATATTTTAAATACAAAATGACTAGGCATTAAAACATAACATTAAAACTAACGCTACAACCATAGGATCGTCTGCAAGCATAGTCTACTACAAACTAATATAAATTAAAACAATGTTGTTGCCGTCCTCTTCAGAAAGGTATTTTGTATTAACAGTTTGTGCGTATTTTGTATCAGCGTGTGTGTATGTTTTAAGTGATATTGGGCCATAACATTTACTAATGTCTTACAAATAATCAGGAACGACACTTATATCTCAATTTACTTTAATCATTTTGTAAGGATATTATATTGTCAATAAATTGTATTCACTAGATGTACGACCGCTTTTAGTAGGCTACCTCTTATTGAAATGTTTGTAAAATAAACTTAATTAATGCAGTAATGCATAAAACAACCAAACAACAGTTGCATCACAAACTAATCATCAATCTATGAATGATTTTACATTCATAGATTTATGATTAGTTTGTGATGCAACTGTTGTTGATATTAGTTATACAAAAGTGTTTACGCCTACACGTTTACGTCCGAATGTAAAATAGCATGGTTTTTTCAATATAAATAACCTCTTTATTGATACCGATTTATTACGGATTCAACAACATGACTTACGGTAAATTAAACAATCTCTTGTCACCTACGTCAATACAGGGTGACGTCATTGGAATAATATTGTCACCAACACTCAGCTGATTGGTTATCAAGTGGTCATCGTAATTCACTCGTGGTTAGTAAACCAGCAAAATGGGGTGTCCTAGGTTTGTCATTAGTCATTAGGTGGAAACCTGATTTGAAATTAAGCAATTCCGAGACTAACGATCAGCAGTACATTCCTAAATCATGTATTGTACATTCACAAATTCTGAAGGTTATGGGCCAAAAACTGAAAATGGAAACTTTTGCTAATCCATATATAAAAAAAAGTTGCCTAAAGTACCCATGAACTTTAGAGAAAACTACAAGTCACACCCCCACTAACCTTATACTTAAAATGTTCATAATGACGAGAAACCTTGCTCAAAACTATCCATTATTTTATAAATTGCCCTTTAAGGTCGTAATTGCTTTCCAAAGGGAACTTTCCATATAGTTAAAGATACCTCAGCTGTACTTTATTGTATGTTATTCTTTCAATTTATTACCTTATTAAAATCAGGAGTGATCATTTATTTCTATACTGTATTCTGTTTTGTTTGTTTCAGCTTATCTTAACCAATCAATAGTTTTATTAATACTTATGAAGTCAAACGGGGTGAAACCCGTGGGTAACAGCTAGTTAGAAATTGTTTCAAATGTCTCATTCAGCATAAAAATCTGCTACGTAAAATAAAATTAATACACGGAACATAATTGTTCAGTTCATAATACTACTCGTAAGCTCGCATTCTTTTAATCCCTTTCCTTGATAAATCATCAAAAGTGAAAAACTGTTGTTCCTCGTGGTAAACACTTCTTTATAAGGTAGCTATTACCGTAAGTGGCACGGTAACCGATTTATTTTTAATTTTTTTTATATATAACTTGAGTAATTTTTTTTTCCATTTTGATGAAATTTTGTTTAAAGTTGTAAGGCAGGATAAACTTGAATAAGTTTGCGAACTAGCATGATCGGACCTTGGAAACGAGGTTTTAAGGGGGGTTTAATGGGGTGTGATAAATGGTTTGTCTCATTTTTGACCCTCAAAACACAAAATTTCCTAGTTTCTCTCTAGACATTTTTAAAGAGCTTAAAAAATAAATAATTTAGTATATCAAAGTGCTTTTGTACGGTTATTGGTAACAGAAAATTCCAAATATGTAAATTTAAAATCCCCATGTTATTTTTATGGAGAATATTGTAAATTGTTGGAGTTTGCTTGTTAATGGATAGATTTTGATCAAACTTGGCAAATTTATTTATTGTATAATAAGCTATTAGTATTTTACTAAAACCCCACTTTAATAGTTTCCTTGTAGCAGCAAACCTAGGTACTCGTTAAACCTATTGTAATTTAAAAAGATTTAATTTAAAATCAATTCATACATATGGAAATTCACTTAGTTGGCAGGTTTGCTGTAGCAGGGATATTTTATTAGTTGTTTTTTTTTATTGACTTTTGACTGTTTAAGTCAGAACTGACTGTTTAATGCGAGCAGTAATTACAATTATTAACAATTGCAAAAATATAACACGCAATACAATTATAATAAAAAATATTACAAATGCAATTGCAGTTAGAAATATTAGTTCTAAACCCTTTTAGAAAAAAAGAAAAACAACACCCCCCCCCTTAGAAGCACGCCCCCTTAGAAGAAAAATCACATATTTTATGATAAAAAAAAAGTTGTGTGTAGAATTTACCTAAAGTAAAGGGTCTGACATTTTAACAACATTTCTCTGAATAATCCGTATGTTTTCAACATGCAAATGCTATGTAAATATAAATGGTAGGCTTTACTCTTCTCAGAGCTTTTCTCTATAGCTCTGTAAGTTTTAAGACAGTCAAAATGAATGAGCAATGAATATTCTGAAACGACTATATGTTGTAATAGATGTATGATTTATTCTAAGAAACCACCCAAGCAAGATGTGAGCAATGAAGAAAAATAATTTGTACTATCAAAATGATGACGGAACCTGAATAGAACCGGGGAGGTCGATTCCATGGTTTTACAATGCACCGCAGGCTAAACCACTGACTCCTAGAAGCTATGTAAAGGTTAAGGTTGTATATGTTGATCGAGCCTCTACATTATAATGCAGTGAACAAGTTAGATACTGAAATTAATTAGTTAAGCTTGGTGGTCAGTGTTTCAGTCTTAATCATAACCAACACCATAAAATACGTAAATGTAGTCTAGTTTTAAAGGTATAGTGGTAACTAATTTGAACGCAATAGCCAATGTATTAATGCAGATACTACCAAACATATGTGTTCTAAATTAAATAAAATGCCAACAAAAAAAAGTTAAATAACTTGACTAATTAGTGCTTGAAATGTAAGGAAATGAACTACATTATTTTCTTGATTATTAAAAGAACGTGGTGACCCAATATAAATAATTACTTATATTTATGAGCGTAAAAGATATTTGGTTACACAGAATGAACTCGAGGTGAAAATGCGCTGCTTGAAGAAAATCAAATTTGTCTCGTGTTTCCCTTCAAAGTAAACACTAAACAGCTTTTAGAACAGAAACTGTATGGATCATAAACATAAACAAATAACATCTCTGTACCAAAAGTAAACATGTTTGTATTATTATTGAAACCGTCAAAAGCATCCAAGCCATACGAAGTGTTATTAGTATAAGATTTGGACCAGTGACGTTATTTGTATATCCTTATGATCCATTGCCATTCTAATATCGCGTAGTTGTTTTTACTCGAGTTATTTATCATGCTAACAGATATGTGTGAATTTCAACTAGTGAGCAAAGTGAGCAATTGCTTCACTCGAGAGAAGGAATGGTTTCTCGAGTGAGGCGATTGCACTTTGCACTCGAGTTGCACATTATTTCTTCCTGCAGTTGCCATAAAACAAATAAATTGGTGAAGAAACGTTCCTTCGCGTTGCAAATCTGGAGTGAGACAAAGTAATTATAGTGACACAATGTTAACATTGTCTCACTGATGAGCGAATCGGCCACTTTCGTGCCATCACGTTGCAAATCTGGAGTGAGACAAAGTAATTAGAGTGAGACAATGTTAACGTTGTCTCACTGATGAGCGAATTGGCCACTTTGCTTTCTTAAATCAGTAAGAGAACATGTACATTGTCAGGTAAACTGTAGGAAAACAATATATTTACATAAGAGTAATATCGAAAAGGATTACAGCAAACATACAAAAAACTTAAAAATTCTAAGTTTAAATAAATCAGCTGTTATTTTTTCCTCTAAACTAGAGCTTGGAAAAAAATACTTTCTTTGGTATCAGTTATTAATAAAATAGCTACTTCCTGTACGGAGTAATAATGTTTTAATGACATTTTATACATGTCAATTATCAATCAATTATTTAAGATGGGAACACCACTATGTGCGTATTTTAACCCAAATATTAGTGAAGGATGAGTGGCGCGACCTAACAGTCTTGTTAGTGACTAAGGCCGAAATGTTCCTTAGACACAGCTGTCAACTAATAGCCCATACAGCCAATGGCAACTAAGGGACCTACAGTTTATAGAGGAATCCGAACCACATTTTTAATTTTTCCTTGTAACTAACAGACTGGTCTAATTATCAGGATAATACTGTGTGACTGTTCCTGACGTTGTGTCATGATTTTACGTTAACAAATTGTATGATTCTAGAGATGACACGTGCAATGTGTCACACTTAATTTCTGACACAATTAATTATAGCAATGGTTGTTACATATGGCTAGAATCAATGGCAGAACACATTTTCAATATGTTCCCTAAATAAGTAGTTATAGTAATTTATAAAAACAGTTATTATTATTACTACTGAAACGTCAAATAGACTTCGGTATCAGTTAAGTATAATATAATTGAATAAATAAAACTCCTTATAAATTCGCATTAGGCCCTAAAATGTGTTAGTGTTTAATTTATATGGCTAGATAATCATTTAATTAATTAAAATGGTATGATTTATTCTTAACTTGAAACAAAGGTACCTTATTTGAAGTAAACTTATGCGGTATGTTTTTTCTTAAGTTTAAACGGCAAAAATATACTATCAAACTATTTAATTGTACATAACCCCGAAACAATTTGTTATTGAATTGAATTCAAAGTTAATACAGAAAAATATAAAAAGATACAAAATTGTGAAACCATATTTCCACATTATATGTTGTTATACGATGTCATAAGATAATTGTGAAACATGGTGTACGACAAGGATAGTAATAACACATATGTATGTCAAAATATCAGACACGTCTAAACAAAGTGAATGCCAATCTGGATGTTACACAACATGTTTGATTTAGAATGATTGTGTAAACGTGTATACAGTACGTATATTTGACATCTATATTTGAGAGATATAATATATATATATATATATATATATATATATATATATATATATATACATATATATATATTCAGGGTGCTCAGTTGTACTTATTTACAACACTAATTTAATCAATCCTTTTAATCTATCATAGTATATTGATAACACCAATGATGTGTAAAAATCTGTGTAACATTAAATTAAACAACGGGTCGATACTGAAAACAATGTTTATTTTAATGTGGGTATAAAAACACGGTAAAAGCTCTTTTCACACAACATGCATCAGGCCACTATGCTCAGGTGGCCGTTCATACACAAACTATGATTTATTCAAAAGGCATGTATTTCTCTCGGACATGTCTGAAGTTACAGTGGTTACAGCTTTTACTTTATACCTACACCATTCCACTTCAATATTTCATGCTATTCTTTCCTTTTAATATTCATTAAAATGTTTTTAATTATCACAATAGTTGATATAATAGATTGTTAGTAGTGAATGCTACAGTAGAACCTTGTTAGCAAGACTCTCAGTGGGATTGTAGTCTAAAATAAGACTTGTTATCAAGGTTGACTTCTTATCAAGGTTTGTAATAACAAGTGATTAGGGGTAAAACAATTTTAAGGGGATTTGAAAATTACACTTGTTATGAAGGGTGACTTATAAAGGTTCCACTGTACAATATTTTAATTACTTTTTCCAATCAATGATATTGTAGAAATTATAATTATACTCCAGAAACAGTTGTATTAACTATTGATTTCTCGCTGTCATATTTTTGGCAATTTTTATTTTATCCTGGGTTTGCTCTTTTTAACTTTTTTTTAGCCCGATCAGTTTTATTTACTTGTAATAGTGTTGTTCAGTATTTAGCAGGCCAGGTGATCATTTGTAAAACGGGTTTTTACCTTCTTCATGCCGGTTTTATAATACAACTAGCTGTACCCGCGGGCTTTGCCCCGTTTAACTTCATAAGTATTCGCATTGCTCATTCACGTCCTGGTTGAAGTTCGTTCGCTACGCTCACTCACCTTTAGGTTGGAGCTCGTTCGCTGCGCTCACTTGCCTTCAGGTTAGCTCGTTCGCTACGCTAACATTTTTTTCTCTTCTTATTTTTGTATTCAATTAACTCTTTCTTTTGTGCTTGTCTAACCAATTAAACCCTATAATTTCAATTTAAATTGTGTATGTGTGGAACTTATAACTCTAAAAAATTGTATTTGAAAAACCTATCTTTTCGTCATAAAAAACGTATGGCCATACTCGAATGGATGCTCTACCAGACCTTCCAGAACTTCCATGTGTTTTAACTTAACTATATCAAAACTAAAACCAAAAGTCCAAAACATTATTTTTGGTAACCAAAATTAAATTATTCATGCCTTCATATACAGTCCACTTCATTATTGAAAAAGCCTTCTTTAGGATTACGCCACAAATGTGGCTGGAATTAATTATTAACGTATACAATATGGGAATAAACTTAAGCAATAACGTAAAGCGAAAGATTTATAAAGTAATATAAATCGTGAATGTTTCTCAACGTCATTGTACACGATTGAATAAATCACACAAGAAGAAGCGCTCCAGCATAGTGTCTTTAAAGATCCATTTATTTTATACTGAGACTAAAAATAGAGTACCATGACTTTACGGGCAAAGGAATCCAAGTTGGAACTATAAATGCTTTAATATTTTAGAATTTAAACTGGATATTTTATCAAAATCTAAACCCTCTTTGATCCCTTTTTAAAGAGTTCCTCTACGCAATGAAATGTGCTGTTTGTGGACATTTCATCAACACAGGATATATGATTTAATATGTACTTCACCATATTCTATAAGCAAATCTTTTCTTATTCGTTCTAATTGTACAGAATCACATTTTCAATGATACCGGTAATGGTAAATCGTGCAGGGGGATATGAGAATAGTAGGACTAGATTTATATTTCAACTTCAAAACAGAGCAATTCGAACTATCTTTAAAATCAGCTCACGAACTTTATGCAAAGATTTTTTTATATCCTTAAAACACTCTGTTTTCTGAAAAATAACATTTCATTTTTTCAAGTTCGGGATCATGCCCATATTCTTTGCGAAACAGTCTTAATCTACAGATACCAAAGCATTCAACCACATTTTTCAAAACACATCTCTCTTATTACTGTATACTGCTTTCAATGCATTGCCAATCCATCCTAAAATTGAATCAAACCCTGTTATTGAAAAAAAAATCACTTCGAAAATTACTGGTGTCCAAGTGTTACTACCGTTTCCGAGATTTTATTGCCGATAGGTAGTCATGGGCATATGGTATACTTGGTTCATGAATTGATTAAATATAAATACTGTTAGTTTAATAGTTGTTGTATAGTTTATGACACAATCTAGATTTTTTATGTGTATTGACTTAGCCAATGCATTAATGTAAATCTGGCATGATAAAAGACTTATGACTTATGACTTAGCTATCAAGTTTCTACTTTGCAAATAATTATGGAACTAAATGTAATAGCCAAGAATGTTTTAGTTGGTTAATGTAACATCACTGCAGAGAGAACAACTTGAGCAATTCTCTAGAGGTTTGTACCAGACAATACCTTGTTGTTGTTAGGTGAAAACTTTAGGTGTATATTATTACGTTTAAGTACGACAAAAGGTCGTATATATTAGAACATTGATACGTTATTTTTATGTCTTTGTAACGTATTATGCACACTCAGTTATGTCCAGTAACCAGAAAACACAGACTTGATATGATAAATAGTTTTTTGTTTGTTTGATTCAATCCTTCAATATCTTGTTTGCTTTATAAGAAGAACGATTTTTTGCTTGATATAATATATTTTTTGGATATTTTAAAATATATTTGGAACCCCATAAGATTTACCATGACCCATATCAGTTGAGTGTCACAATCATGATCAAATACCCTGAGCATCCCTCTTACAAGAATAGTATGTATTGAAATTCTTAAGTATTAACAATGTAAATGTTTATACAAAAGTTTCTGATTGGGGGGTAAATATGTTATCTCTTGTGAAGTGTTTATAAAGCTATGTAAGTTCAAATGCATCAATACATCAAGCTACGTCATAAGACTATTTGCATAATGTGCTCCCTATAGCCAAAAACTGGTTAACGGTAAAACAGGTGATGGTATAAATATAAATCCAAGCAGCTTCTTAATTAGCATGGTAGGTGGTGTTTTATTTACGATAACAAATAAAATGAATGTTATATAATCTTAATATAATAAATATAATATTATTATTCCATTGAGATGCCATTCCTACTAAAGAAACATTCAGAACTATGAAATATTGTTGAGGACTTAGTATTATATGTGTATATACAGGGTGTCCCGGAACTCTCTACCAATATTTTAGGGCATTGCTCCTGTGTAAGAAACATAACTAAATATCATATTTAAACTTTCCGGAAGTCCTTAGTTACTCACACAGCCGCCATTTTGATTTTTTCAGTTATTATTTTTTTTCTAAAGAATGGTTAAACATACGAAATGGAAACTTTGCACAAACATTTATGACAACTAGACAAAGCTACCAAAAAATTATCACGATTTTTCAAATTCATAAAACAAAATGGCGGCCATTTAAATTTTTTGTAAAATCAATGGTTTTTGAGTTATTTAAGAAAGAAAATTTTAAATGGCCGCCATTTTGTTTTATGAATTTGAAAAATCTTCATAATTTTTTTGTAGCTTTGTCTAGTTGTCATAAATGTTTATGCAAAGTTTCCATTTCGTATGTTTAACCATTCTTTAGAAAAAAATTAATAACTGAAAAAAACAAAATGGCGGCTGTGTCAGTAGCTAAGGACTTCCCGACAATTTAAATATGATATTTAGGTACGTTTCTTACCCAGGATCAATGCCCTAAAATATTGGTAGAGAGTTCCGGGACACCCTGTATAGTTTATCAGTGGACTGTTTGAATGGTGCAAACAATAAAATTACTTTCATAGCCCAATACGCTACTTATAATTCTTCATCATTCAAAAAATAAATAATTGGAATACACCGGTTATGGGAAGGAGTATTTTATTTGGATTGACAATCTCAGTTGGATCACATTCTGGTTGATATCCTATTTGTTTTGACAGATTGCTGTTTCATTTTCAACCCATTCTCACACGGTGAACATGAAATATGCAATACAACATGAAATTACTTATCTGATGAAACTTTACTGGATTTAATGGAATTTTGAATTAATTTTATTTCAAAGAAATAGTTTTGAACGAAGGGTGTTGCCATTACATGTGTCGTATGCATCAAGAAACGTCCTATTTAATGTTGGAGCAAGTCGCATTTGTTCATAGTTTTTAAGCCTTTCATGACTCAAAAAGCCTTTATTTAGTAAATTGGTTTTGCTTTACAACTTTTACACTGTATGGAAATTTGAGAACAATTAAATCTCATAAACACACACAAATAAACTAGAAGTTAATTTGGCTTCATCCAAGCAATATTGCTGCCTTCTGTGAGTATTGGTTAATGAAATTACAATGCAGAACATCTAATTTGTTTTTGTTCAAAATTTACTATAAAATTGTAAAATAAAAACCAAGGTACTAAACCAGCTTTGTGGTATATAAGGTTTATCTGTTTTTGTATGCGAGTTTGAGTGTAAACTACCCATAGGTTTAAGTCGAAGGGAATTTCTAGGTGTCTAATGTTCCTCCAAAGGAATTGAAGCAATAATATATACAGGTTTATTCGTTTTATTAGGCTACATAAAAAAAACCAACTAATGTTTGTGCTTGTTAATATAAATTTAGTTTTGTGAACCCACCATATTATAAACAAACAGTGATATTTAAACATGTTTAAACCTAATGTTATGTTTATAGAAAATACAAAATATCTTATTTTAACCTTAAAACTAATCTATACGATTTTAAAAATACAATATCAAATATTATCATTCAAATAAACAAATTAGTAAAAAGAATTGTGTTAACCTATGTAGTTGCTTTTGGCATGGACCTGTTACCCTTTAAATAATGGTCATTTAAAGATGTTAGTTTATTTTATTGGAGGTTTACTTAACTTTATCTCTTTTAAAATCTACCAACGTAATTAAAAGATATAATAAAACGAGACCCATAATCTATTGCTGGTTTTAAGTCAAAAATTTTCTTAAAGTGACAAATCTTAATAGTTAAATAATTTAAAGTGACAAATCTTACATACTTTTAACTTACAAAATGTAAGAAGTAAACAGTTTTGGTGAATTAATTAATTAGTTTTCCTTATATCATAAACTGACTATGTCCATGATCTTCATGTGGGGATTGAAAATAAATTAGGTATGTAATTTATGAATAGTTTTTTGTTTGTTAATGAAATTAGTAGACAACATGCATTCTAATTTTTTATAAATATTCATAATAATATAACCGAATTTAATTATCTAAATAATATTTAAAATAAGGGGGTGTTATATGTACTTAGCCTAAATATTTATGATTAATTCCAAAAAAGAGAAATAGGTGCTGAATCAATGTAATGTTTGTAGAACATTAACATTCGGAGTCAGTATTGATGAAGGACGGAGAACATTTGCATATCAACTTCAGTGCCAGCAGCGCCTCAAACATACTTAGTTCCTTTCCACACTGTCAAGTTATTTTCGATATGTCATGACAATAACAACTAAACCAAGTTCATGCAGTAGTTTATGGATTTTTTTATCACATGGAAAATTAAATTCCCAGTTATAAAAAGGACATTACCAGGCAATAAGCACGAAAATGTAAGTGAAAGGTATTTTTTTTTAAGATAAGTTATTATTTTCTCCTTAGGACACACTGCTATAAAAAATTAAAAAAATAAAAATAAACTATTGGACTAAAACCATCTCACAGTGTCGCCAACTACCTTATATTAATAGTGCATTAACTGTTTTAGATAATAAGATATGTGTTTTACAATTACAATTTGAATAAGACGCAAATGTTGCAACTTGACCTCTTAATTATGTTAGATAGTCTGCAGAAAGTTAATTCATAACAGTACTTTTTTAACTTTAAAACATCATTTATAATTTATTATTTTAATAGACCTATTAATTATACCTCACTGACTAATTTTATTTTCAACTCAACGAGACCGTTCATACAGAAAAAACATCTCAATGTATCAAAATTCTTACGATACAGAATTGAACAAAACTATATTCATGTTCTCTTTTAAACACCTTTATCCGAATTAAAAAAAGTTGTATAGTTCAGATCTTAAAGGTTCAGCACTGTGGCTGTGCTTAATCCTTTTACACACTCCCTAACAATAAGCTTACAAGCATCATCAGCCATGTCCTACAAGTATGTGATACTTCCCGACTTAATGTGACTTATGTTATTCATTAGCCTATTGTAATAAAAAGTATTGTTTCGAAACCCCTAGCCCACTACCGTATATCAAATCATACTACTTGGTGAGACAATTTTCAAAGTAAATATCTTTTTGACATTAAACCTACAAAACTTCAAAACGTTACAGTTGATAACAACCGTTCTATTTTTTCCTTTTTAACTACTAACAGTATATATTTTTCACTCTTAAAAATATTAATTTCAGCTAAAAAAGTCATTCGAGTATGTTAATTAGTCCATGCGAGTATTTAAGATATAATTATGTTCACAGAGTTGCCACCTCAGTCCCAACGCAATACTAAGTATCTCTTCACCCTCATACAAAGTGTTTGTAATTTAATTCAACCCCGACACGGTGAAACGTGGTCTGGAACCAAACTGCTAATTTAGCGGATACCGTGGGGTTAATTTGTTGTAAATTCTCTCTTGTGTGTTGTTATATGTCACCAGGATTATCTCTTAAAACTGTAAAGACAAAATACAATGCAACAGAATTAATAGATTTAAACAAATAATAAAATGTAAGAACAATCAGATTAATGCCATTAGGTATATTATATATAAAACATTGTTACAAATTAGGTCGTCCACAAAAAAACACACCAAAATAATATTACAAAAGGAAATCACGACGCGCTTTATTTTCATCTAAACTTAAACAAATTGACTTATATAATTAACTTATTTTCATGTATGTACCTACTAATAAATCTTTCAGTGGTAGGCCTATGATAGCTTGGTATTGTTTTGTACCATATTTCTATGCATTTGAATCAGCTGACAAAATGCCATAGGATTCATTAATTCTTGTGTAAACGTAGAAAAAAAATTTGTTGACCGTAGGCCCTAACCAATTAGGCCAAAGTATATTGCATGGTTGAACTCACGATTCGTTTAAATGAAATCGTTCACCAAAAACACTACACAATAACTTTTCTAAACGAAATCAGGTAAGTTAAAAAAATAAATTTTTTAGCTATTACGTAAATTACTATTTCCTATTTGTGAGAAAATATCACTAATAGAACATATTTTGAACAATTAGATGTATCGCTTAAGAGACAGTTTCCTGATTAAAAAGCTTTGCTTCTAGAATTTGCAGAAAAAAGGAGATTGCTGCAATCAATGTATTGTGGCTCGACCGTAATGTTCTGGACCGTTTCCATGACAATATACCATGCTTAATCGTTTGACTTAAACACTGTTTTCATCATCATTTTATTAAGAAAATATTCAAGTCCAACTAAAAATGTATCTACTCGTAGAATGGACGACACACACTATTTTAAAGACCTAGATTAAATTACAATAATCAAATTGGTAGTTCTAAGCTAAGTGTGATCTCTCAACATTTGATTAATTTTATAAATAAATTAATTTTATGTCATGTGTTGAGAAACTCGATCGGGAAATTGACTGCATTATCCATCTCAACAATATAATCTAACAACTTGAAATATATTGTCTCAGAGGTAAGCTCAACAAAAGCAAATTGTTGACTTTGGTAGCAATATAATGTTTGTGATAGATACATCCAAAATAGTTCTTCAATGTTTTTAGTTTTTACCACAAAGATTACTGTAGTATCTAATTTCTTGGTAGGGAAAGCTATCTATACAGCTGCTGTACTCCAGACAAACATTTTCTATTGAAAACGGCCTACAAAAATAAATAGGCAAGGTATAGATTTAACGTTCTGAACTACCAACCGTACGAGGAATGTCTTACACGATAATAGAGGAACCAACAATACATTAATCAATACTGAAGTTCAGAAGATAGTTTACCCAGATTGCCCAAAAAAATATATAGACCAGAAAGGCCATTTGAACCCCGTTACAAAGAACACAGGTCAACTCCAAGAATGGCTGAACAGAAATCAGTCCAATGCCTGGTTGACTCAAATCACTTAATGAGAATCATTGACGACTTAATTTTTTAAGTCATGTTAAATGTCTGTGGAAAAGGTAGCAAACTTGAAACCCAGGAAGAGATTCAGATTTATAAAATTAATAATGATAAACTATGTAAGGACCACGTTCTTAACGAAAAATTTCAGTTCCATTCCCACTCGATTTTTAATACTATCCTACATTCAAGAACATCGAATATCTAATAACATTAGTGATAACAGTGGGTGACGACGCGTTACTTGACCTTCAGTCTGCTGCCAGCCAAGCGTCGTGCGGGACGAAATCAGTATTATATTAATAGCGCTATCCAAATGTTTGTGTATTCGTACCATTTCTATGCTTTTTATGTTCGTATATTGTTTGTTTTGTGTTCTTGACAAGTTGCAAGCTTTGAGAATGTTGTTTTCGAAGCGAAACATGTAGGCTAAAATCTACTGAGCATTTTATACATTGCACTATTACGTAAAACCAATTTCATCGTAAAAAGATACAGTGGTCAGAAACATGAATTTTAAATAAATAAAAAAACAATATATACGTTGATGGACACCAATTTGGATAACATACAAAGGGATAAAAAAGCAAAACACTCTAAGCCAATTTACACTACGTACAAATCTTAGTAACTATTTAATATAGAACTTTTAAATTATACCTTAAACTTTCACAGCTGTTTGCCGCCTGCTTAGTCAAATATAGTTCCATTACGTACTACTGTACTCGTATGAAGTTTTACCGGACAACAGCTGTTTATAAATGACAATAAATTAACAAATCAATAAACGAAAACGTAAGCTCTCTTTAAAGTTATGATCAGTGATTGTTAAGTGCTTTAGTTTTAGTTGGTGGAAATAAATAACAGATTTGTACAGTTTTTTTTTATTGTTAGGTTAGTTTAGAGCATGAATACTAGAAAAATACTGGTATGAATCATAAACATTAACAAATGACGTTGTTGGCCCGAATCCTATACTAATAGCATTGAACATATGTTTTGGCAGTTCCATTCAAGCAATGTTAAATAATGTTTATTTTCGGGCAAAAAACTTCATTTGTTTATGTTTATGATCCATACCGGTATTTTTCTAGTATTCGTGGTTTAAAGTAATTTCGTACGTTACTCGTCCAAAATCGTGTTTACCCTACTCGTATGGAAATCCCGCACTCGACTTCGTCTCGCCGGGGGAACAACCATGCTCGTCGTACGGCAAACACTGATTTTCTGGACAAGTATCGTAATGTTTCTTGCAAAGAAGTATGGCTAAATAAATGCATTAACACCATTTAACGTGACCATTTTCATGTATATGCAGAACATTTCAAACCTAAGGCAACTTTAACTTCTTGGAAATAAATCAGCTGCTTAGAAGCAAGCTAATATGAGAAAAATGATCCTGTCGTACTTAAAGGAATTGAAGGCAATACTAGTGTAAAACTATAGTACTTCAGTATAATACTGTATACAAATACCCCCACTGCAGCAAACCTGCCGACTAAGCAAATTTCAATTGATTTTCAATTAAATCTATTTTAATAACATTAGGTTTAGTAAGTACCTAGGTTTGTTGTTACAAAGAAACTAATAGTGTGTTTTTTAGAAAAGTATTAATAGCTTAGTATAAAGTAAATGAATTTGCCAAGTTTAATCAAAATATATTCATTAACAAGCAAACTACAACATTTTACGAAATTCTTCATAAGATTGACTTGGGAATTTTAAATTTACAATATTTTGAACTTTCTACGTTACCAATAACCGTACAAAAGACTTTGATATACTAAATTATTTGTTTTTTTACGATCTTTAAAAATGTTTTGAGAGAAATTGGGAAATTTTGTGTTTTGAGGGCCAAAATTAGAAAACAAAATTTTTACCCCATAAAACCCCCGTAAAACCCCGTTCCCATGGTCCGACTATGCTGGTTCGCGAACTCATTCAAGTGCAGCCCGCCATACACCTTTAAACAAAATTTCATCAAAGACAAGCCCTTTAAAATGAGGTACGTATCAACCTAAGCCTACATTAAAGATTATGTACCTACCCTTCATGGGCCATCCCCTGGTGAAGGTAGAAAAATGTAATGCTTGCAAAAAGTAGTTTTTATACATATAAGTTGATGTAAAAGGTTTGAATTTTCTAACGGATTTAGTTAAAAAGATATTAAGCCATTTCCAGACGTTTTTGTCACCCTGTATATATGTATAACAATTTGAACGATTGTGTTTTTGGCCTCTGGGGACATCAAAATGAAAAAGTAAATTGGTCCGGGCCTAAGACTTACTGTGCCACCTACGGCAATATCTACTTCCCTATGAGGAAATTTGTTAAAAATACAAGTACTGTTAATACATCAAGTAGGCCTAATAGACTCTTGTACTAAATAACAGCTTTATGCGTAATAGCTATGCTTTAATAAACTTTCAGATATTTTTTAAACATATTTTATCAACAAAAGCAATTACAGTATTAATAAATTGCCTATCTTTTTAATATGGTTTAGTCTAAAGCAGCATCTTAATATGAGTTGTGCGATTGCTAAACACAATCGTCCAATCTTTGAAAACGCTGCCCGAAGGTTCGGATCTTGAGCAAAGCCATAACAATAACCGGGAATTGCTCCCCGAATAGCAATGCACCAAGCTCTGGTTTTGTAGATATTTAGTATTAATCTTACTTTTGACTATGGACATGAAACCTTTTAACGGCAAGCATTATAATAATTAATTTAAACGCCGAATAATGTAAATAGGAAACAAAATAAAATGCGGTGGCGTAGCAGAAAACCAGCAGAATTGGCGAATTTTAATTCGTCTGTTTGAATGTTTACTAAAAATACAGGGCTATTGAAATAGCATGGTGCAATACTACACGGTTTCGTGATTTCACCCAGCTGATTTTTGCACCAATGGAAAAGGGCATGTTTATAAGTTAGTATTGTCTTTAATGTGTATTAAATTTAACATTCTTTAAAACGATAACAATTTTTATGTCTTCATACCTGGGTTTGGTTACAAAACGGATTAAAACGACAAAGTAACAGTAACAAGTCATGCTATAACAGCTAAACGGTAAACAAACTAGGGTTCATGTAAATTTGTGTTCCTTTTAATGAATAAAAAAGCTGTTAAAATTAATACATTCAGTATTGACTCACCCTGTACTCATCAAACATAATATGCATTAGTGAAATAATACTCATTTCTTAATGCTTATGTTTATACAGTTATCATAAGATATAATTTGGAATGCATATTTTACCCCAAAATACTTTGTCGTTTTCTAAAGCACTAAATTAGGGATCAAAACTGAAGTAAACAAATTTATATTTTATGAAGAACAAATCACAGAGCCTTTGAATAACTGATGTTAATAAGATTACTCGGATACTGAGAGGCCGCGCTTGCTACTTCCAGATCGGAGAAACGTCTTTTTGAATCGCGTCTTTCATGTTTAAAGTTTCATCACGAGTATTAGTAAACATTGATAAAAAAAAAAGAATAAAAACATTTTCCTCCAAACAAACAAGGTGTTTTTCTCGAACTGCGATGAAACTGGGACGTTTATTTCTGAAATAAATTTGTATTTTAAATTCTTTCTTAATAGACTCCTAATAGCCATTATGTATTTGCCCCAAAAAATGAATAGCATAATAATTAAGTAATATAGGTAGAGCAATAAACAAGTATTGATATTATGATTATATTAATTTAAAATATAATCTTTAGCAACGACATAATAATTAAGGATTTTCGTTACTATTAGAAAAGTTTTTCAGCCAGTAAACGATAATCTAGTTTCAATTAGAATTTCAAATATCGTCGGGAAACGTAAATTAACGTCAAGTTATTTTGCAGAGTCAGGATGTTAATGTGTGAAACATGGTGGGCGACAAATACAGTGATTTACACGTATGATGAGGTCGTGGTGTATAACAGGAAAGCTAAATCTAAAATTTACAACTGTTCAAAACTGGGTAGGTACACACGTATCGCATAAATGTCTGCTCTACAAAAGCAACCGAACATACAATTTACAAAAAAATGAAGATATGAGCATCCATGCTGCAGAATGTATGTGGAGCTAGATTGTCCGGTTAACATTTTACTTGCATTCAAACGGAATTTGAATTAATTGCAAGGCAAGTTTGGAAGGTAAGAATTAAAATATTTCATTGGAATTTATAAGAACGTTGTAATATACCTAACTGGGACGCGAACCTTAGCGTTCCTTTCCTTCGTCCTAGAGTATCAATCAACTTGGTCTTCATTTAGTCCTCGACTAACCAACACTCTTGTTTGAGGACCACTATCCCACTATCCACAATACCTCAAGGCTCATTTCGATGTTCTGAGAAACTTCAGTTCGGAATAATGCAGATGAATCCATGACCGTTGAACCACGCACCCACTTCTCCACCCAAGCGAACCAAATCGAAAGAGTTCCCATTGGTTATGAAGTTAATCAACCATTTAAATGAATTATTGCAAATCTAGGACAAGAGTCAAACACAATTATTTGTATTCAGTTTTATTTGTGCTAGTTTTTTACTTTATTGCTAGCAATAACAAATAAAACTAATAAGGAAAGCCTTATTTTCTTTTTTATGTAAGGTAAACGCACCAGTAGCTGACAGTATAAGAAACTATACGCACTTAATAATCCGTGGTTTTGAATAAATAGGAACTAAAGAGATATTACGGATTTTATGGGATTCTAAATTTAGTGTAGTTTTCAAATTTGTCACACAAAAAGGGTTTTAAAAATATATTTTATAACATTTTTGAATTTAATTTAACCTTTGTACGTGTTCCAGTGGCTGACAGTGAAAAAAGTGCTTGTACCAGTAGCTGACTATGTGTTGTCCCAGTAGTTGACACTGGAACTATAAATGTAGTAGCTGCTAAACCTAAGGGTTTTATAATTTATAAGACGAATAAAATCTAACTGAATAATTAAGTTATAAATAAAATCATGTAAAACGTTATTAAGAAAATTTATTTTACATATTTTAAAATAAAAATATTTACGTTAAAAAATATATATATATTTTATATATATTTAAAAAAATTTAAATTTTTTAAATATATTTGGCTTATTAATTAAAAAATAAAATCATTTTATAAAAATGTGAGATTACATAAATTATAAAAAGCATGCAAATTTCGATGGGTAAAACTAATTTAATATTGTGCAAGTAGCAAATATCCCCTGTCAGCTATTGGAACTTGTATGGCTTTTGTGTACCAAAGCCTGACATTGATATAATTTTAAATCCAAAACCCCTAAAACCCCAATTTTATCATGACATTGCCAACAAAGGTATAATTGATAAAAATAATGATCCTAACCATTAATAATATTTTTTAAGAAATTTTGCGAAATGACAAAAAACCAAACTTACCTTCTTAACAGTTTCATTAAGGGATTCGACTAAATGTGATGTGTACAGACAGAGTTGCTTTCAAACCACCACCATTCAGCGAGTATGTGCTAAATTTCACAGATTTTTTTGTAATCAAATCAGGAATAAACATATGTTCTTCTAACAATGCAATCATGTGTAAATATTTTTAAGAGACCACATTATAATGTAAAGAAACTCAAACTGTCAGCTTCTGGAGCACTGTCAGCTACTGGTGCATTTACCTTAAATATCATTTGGTTACATTAATTATTATATGCAATAATTATTAGTGTTACATTAAAATGTACAAGCGATGGGCAACAAATATATTTTATATCGATAGTAGGTTAACTTGAACAGGGTGGTTTGTTGTTTAACACTGGAGTTTAATAAAAGTTCAGTAAATATGATCAAACTACAAGCATGGGTGATAGAAGGGGGACTTATTTGAGAGCTAACCTAGGCTCATAGGTTGTTAGGTAAGATCGAGAATCCCTATTCACAGCCTGCAAATCCAACTGTATAAAATACGCCTTGTTGTTGTAAAGTGTTGACCTACTTGAGGTGTTAGGCCAACCCTTATTTTGGTGTATTTTTATTCATCTCAACACGTTATTATAGTTTCAACATTATATTTAGTTTGTCTACAGGAGGGTTAGCATTGTGATAGTCTGTCAAAAATAAATTGAAAGTTAATTTTTAAGTTTGTGTTTAATTATAACACATTATAATTAAACACAAATTGGTTTGTTTCATTGTTGTTATTTATATTGATTTTTTTATATAATCTTCGTGTTATGATTGCTGATCATCAGAAAGTTCAAACGATACCATTGAAATATCCAGCAGTTTAAAAGGTATTCTTTATTAAATTTATAAACTGTAGAAATCTGGGTTTTCAACTCGGCACAGTAATTCCATCAATACCTGCAGGTGCTTAGTATGCTTCACAAAGGACGCTTCACTGATGCCTCAGGCTTAGCGAAACCACAAAGAGATTGGAAGAGATCGAACTCTGATACATAACAGACCTGAGTTTAACTAACATTTTTTTGTTACTTCCTGTAGCTGCAAGTGATAAAATGTTATTATTTCTAACTTAAATCTTTATTCTAGTTTAACGTTCTTTTTATATTGGACGTAATCTTGATTTCTTATAAAATATAATTAATCTAATACCAAAAGCTATATGTATGTATAAGATACATAAACACATATTAATAAAAATAAAAACAATGATTGCATGTGTCAAGCTTGTTTTTGCTATCATAAAGTATAACAATATTTTCGTAACACGCATTAATTTGAAAGCTTGTGATTATAAGAGTATTTTCTATATAAATCAAATTAAGTTAGGCGGTTTGAATACAAACAAAGAAGTATCGTCTCATCCAGACAAATCACCTTGTTATCCTTGTAGTAACAAGCCAAAAGCCAGGATAGCAGCAGAGGCTTGAAAATTGGACAGCAAAGTTACATTGAATGTGTCTGCCGATTTATGTACTGCAGAGATTTTGCAAAGCCTTGTCATATTATGAATCAAATATGAAGCTTCAATATTATGAGTCATGTATATATTGTAGTTCTATTGCTTGTAAAGGTCCATTCTTAATATGGCATTTAATTGGCGTAATAATATAAAATGTTATTAGGACAACTAACTCAGGGATAAGGTTTGTTGAGAAATAATTTATTTTGTGGATACAAATTATTTATTTAGTGCTGTTCGATTTTACTTTAGGGATCTTTTTCTATGAAAAAAGTTTAAACAAAGTAGTTTGAATACATATCATTAACTGTTTGTCAAAAAGTACAATTAAGAGTCCATTTATAAAATATATTTATAAGGATTACACATTATGGGTAAAATCTACTTATCACAAGTAGCTTTTACTTTAAATAAAATATTCACATTAATTTTCTAGTACATTACTTGAGTTACACCTTGAATAATAACTTTTACGCAAAATACGGACAAAATAAAATCGTTGCCTCTGAATAGAATATTGATAAATTAATCTATATATTTAGACACCTCAAAACATATTATGTTTATTTAAGTAATTATATTTATCAAATTAAAAACAATTTTTACATAATAAAAACATTGAATGCAAATTTGTGAAAAAGGAGCATTAGGCCTACATTTAGTGAAAAAAAACGAAAAATGTATTACTTTGAGCTACTTTTAAACAAATGTTTTTGTACAAACAAAAATACAGCCTACTCGAGCCTACTTATCATGAGTCTGTGCTATGCTTTACATTCTAAATATTGTATTTCCCAGACCAATCACGAGTTGCGGGTATTAACTTGTTTTGACAGATTGTTGTTTCAGTGTCGTGTTGCATGTATAATGGTGTATCATCATTGAGCCATTGTCTACCGATAAGGCAAATATAATAAAAAAATGTTACTGCATTTCTGAAGTACCAGGGTTTATAGATAAACAAGAACCGACACAAGCAGAGAAATTAGCCCGAGCGCAAATTGCGCATTTGGTGATGAATGATTTACCTATCTCGATTTGTTTAAACTAATCAATGAAACTATACACCATTTTTAGCAAATTTCCCATATAGGGATTAAGATATTACCGTAGTACTTACTCATGGTAAAACCTGGATCCGGTACCAATTTACTTTTTCGTTTTGAGGAAATAAAAACTATATATATAAATAGAGGTAAGAAATATGATATATATATATAATATTTATGAAATATAAAATATATAATATCAATTTAATATAATATATAAATATATATATGTGTCCATTGTCACGATAACTCGAGAAAACGTTATCAACATTTTGATTGAACTTTGTATAGACGTGTAAACCTACATCTATTCAAACGAGTTCGCGAACCAGCATGATCGGACTACGGTAACGGGGCTTTAGGGGGTTTTATAAGGTAAAAATTGGTTTTACCCATTGTTTACCCTTAAAACATAAAGTTTAGCAATTTCTTTCCAAACCATTTTGTAAAGCTTGAAAAAACAAATAATTTAGTATGTTGGAGCTTTATTAAGTGCCTATTGGTTACACACACAAATTTTATTGAAAAAAAATCCAAAAAATTGTAAATTTAAAATTTCTATGTTGTTTGTATGGAGAATAAGTAAACTATTGTAGTTTGCATGTTTATGAAAACAATTAAAACTTTACAAGAAAGAAATACTGTTTTGCCCTCTCTGTTGCAGCAAACCCAAGTACTCAATAAAATAATTCTATTAAAATAGGAAATAAATGTGATATTTTTAGGAGACATTTTAGTGTAAATCCAAATGCTTTGTTTAGTCCGCAGGTTTGCTGCTGTGGGGTATAATAACCTTTCCGTTTCTAAGTTGTAGGACCTTACTGTTGTTAAAAATTCAACTAAAGGATATCAGATGTTAAATTACAATTCACATTTCGAACCGATACCAAGAAATTTGGTCATCAGCATTGGACCTTTAAAAGTGCGCTTTAGAAGGAGGCGAAACCCTGAATGAACCCTGAATGAATGGTTTTTCCTTGCCATTCATTATAGAATTACAATCATCAGCTCTAAAATGGCACCTGACTTGTAAATATCGGTTAATGAAGACGAATGAAAAATTGGTGCTAATGAGAAACCCCTTATTGTATAAAGTAGGGCCTAAGATTTGATATATTTAAAACTATTCTTAGAGACAATGTTTAAAAATCAAGCTATATTTTTTAATCAAAATCTATAAATGCGTGGAGAGAATTAATAAGTGTTGATTCCCAATGTATTCTTAAGGTGTATTTAGCATCATATAAATATAATGTTTAAGGTCCTGTATTTTTTCAGCTTTTGGGAAACCTAAAATGTTAAAAAATAAAAACAACTATCCCATGTCTGTCAGTTGCATATTTTACGCCAATTCAGTATATCAGTTTAATTGTCGTTAAATGTTAATAAATTCATAGTCAAGTATAAAATTGTTATTTGTTTTTTTTATATTACTGAGCAATACTATTGTTCACTGTAATAAATCAAACACAAAGTGTAACATACAGCTTGCCTGTCACTTAGACCTTTCATGTACCTTGACGTATACACACGTGTAAATCTAAAATCTTTGCATCACCCATATTTCAACACTTAACAACTGAACTGACGCCTCACAACAAAACATGATGTTGATCTATGTATTCACTAAAATTGTGGAAAAACTAATTTATGATTTTGAATATGTTTTTCCTACAAATCGTTAGGGTTTTAAGGTAAATAATCATTCTGTGTTTGTGTATTATGTCTTTTTGAACCTTTTTAACCACGAAGAAAAATATTTGTACTTCCAATGGGCTTTGAATATAAAGGCCATTAGTGTCTTTCTACAAAAATTACATTTAATGTTTCGTGACTTTTGGGGGAACATCTGTTTTCTGTACAATTTCAAGTGTAAATAGAAATAATAATATCAACCCTTTATACAGTATAACTATATTTTGATTTGAAACTGTCAACTACCAAATAAACTTACAAATTATATTATGTGTAATTTGTTCATAATTTTATTAAATAACTTCTCAATTTACTTGTTATTAATGTTATTCATAAATTATTTCCGTTTACTTATAGTTATAAAACACCCAAATGCAGATATAATTAAAATAGCCGTTGAAAAAAACTATAAAAGTTATTTGTTATAAAACACATCGTTAGTAGATTGAGGGATTCAGTATTATAATTGGTTTGGGCATTAACCGTGACACATTGTACGTGTCAACTCTATGTATGCAGTTGTTAATCTAAAATCATGACACGACCTCAGGTACGGTCACATATGTATATATCGTTTTTTAAGTCTACTAATACACTAGTAAACAATTAAACTATCTCATGCACTCTTTCATCTTATAAAAGAGATCATTTTCAAAAAAAAAACCCTTATCGTTTCCTTCAAAAAATTACAGAATCTCAAAACCTAGGTTATAAAACTCAAGACTAAAATCGCATCAATTTCCAAATTGGTGCTAATCAATTCAAGCTGGTCCTAAACCTCCATTTACAAAGCTCGTTTCGTTCTTGCCTTCAGGACTATTGAAATTACAAAGAGAAATTTTAAGCACAAGCTCTGTTAATAATTACCGGTCTCTTGTATAAATTACTTGGAACATATTTCTTGTTCCTATTTCTGTTTAAAAAATATACTTAGTTGATTACATATTCATCTTATTTTCTAAACACTTTGCACATAAACTCTTTAGTCAAGTGAAACCTTATGTTTGTATTTCTAAATCTAGTTCATAAGGAATCAGGATTATAAAATATGTTAAATGGAATACTTTAGAAGTTGTTGTCCTACAAATTGATCATAACTTTCAGGTTCATAACCAAAATAGTGTTTACAGTTTTAATCAGAGTTTTTCTAATGATAGTATTATTTCAATTCAAGGTTGATTCATTATTTAGTAGTGAAGATTTGGTGAACATGGGTGTATTTTAGTGGACAGTATCAAAATGTTTTAAAAATGTATTTTTGATTGTTCCGATGGCAAATATATACTCAAATTGTGGTGAAATTATATTACTAGAAATATTAATAAGCTCAGCCTTACGGTAAGCTGTACTGTTATAAAATAATCGATACATTAATATTAAATCTAAATATTTTAAATCATATTTTATGTTGGTTTAACTAGATGATTAAAATAAAAACGTTATATAATTGTTCTAAAGTTTCTTTATACTCCATTGTTTAAGTAATAATGGATGTTTAAGAGGCTACTGCAGTTGACGAGTCTAATTTACATGGCAATGTCTTTGAAACTTTAATAACGATTTCATGTTGGTAAATAAAAATGAAATGAAAATGGCTTCCTTTAAGAAGCGAGACCTGCAAGTGCTCTCTATACCACTTCATCTCTAATATAAAAGAGCTTGTAAAGTAACATGTTATAAACATATACATGATTGAGTTTAAATTAACCGATCTTAAATTGAATCGTTTATACAAACCCTCAACAAGCCGTTACAGCAACGCCAAAGACTCAGACATGCCTCTTGTTCAAAATAATGTATTTAATCTGTGCCCGAAACCTCACACGGTTTTCTACGGTTTAAAAACATATATATTTTATTTCTCACCGCTTGATTTCCAGCATACGTGCAAAATGCAATATCATTTTATTTTCCATTATCATTGTGCCAAAATATTTAAATATTATCATTTAAAAGTATGGTCTTGATGGTGCTTAGAGTTGCATTAATGCTCTATATATACCATTCTGACACCCTTGCTTGTAGACGCCACACCTATTTTCCAAACAAGGATGAACACGTCAGGATGAGGTGTCAAGATTTAAGTAGCTTATTGCAGGAAGTATCACGTGATTTACACATCTTTTACGTTAGATTACGATTAAAGGTGAGGTGTGGCAGCCTCCATGTTAATATCAAGTTGGTGTAACGTGTTTTGTAAGTTTTGCACAATCGGTGATGTCACTTTGAGTATTATATCAATGAAAAAATAGGCGATTCATGGTGATGATTTATACGGTTCAATATTGTGTGTTTTAAGATTAGAAAGACTTTCTTGGTTCAATACTGTATGTTTATTTAGATTTATACTTTAGATTTAAGTATGCTCTGGATTCTACAATTATTATAATTAATTGTGAGGGTAATTGTACTCTATAATCATGAGTGCAATGCATGTGTTTAAACTATTCATCGTACAGCTTTAATCACTTATTGTCTAATTCTACAAGATATGTTCCTCCTAATGAGTTTATTTTATGTCATACTATAACATATGCTCGTAAGTTGAGCATGGATCCATGCCATAAATACATTATATATACAGGTATACAGTATACAGTATACAGTATATGTATGTATGTATAATAATTTTATTGCGAAGAATGTCAGGTCACACCAAGCCACATTGTTTCCATTAGGTTATGTTTCTGTACAAAATATGATGATCTAGCAAAAATCTTTACGTTTTTACCATGAATATTAGTCATTATATTCTTGATAGTTTAATATTTTTCTATCCAGTTATTAGCCTTTTTAGATATATTCCATCGTGATGTCTCATTGCCTTCCAAGAAACATTACCAAGGTTCCATGATTTCTCGGAAAATATTAAGACAAGAGAACTTAGCATGTTGGAGGCGCTGCTCTCATCAAAGATGTCATGCAAATGTTCCCCACACTTCATTAACACTGACTGTGAATGTGAGTCAAACATTGAATGGATCCTGCAATAATGTTTTTTATATAGTCATGTTGGTCTTATGTGACATGCCCCATATAAATTTAATTAATTATATACAACATCCACCTCTTCTAAGTATTTTTTTGATGTTAAAATCTAGTGGGTTCTAAATATTGATTCTATCATTTCCCATATCAGCCAACAACAATAATAATTGTAAAAAGATTCCACAATCAAGTTACAATACAAAAAAGCTGAAAGAGAGTTTCTTAGTGACTTTCAAATATCAGGGGAAAGTGTTAATTTTCTAAGAATGTTTCTACTTCATTTTATGACTTAAAAATATAGCAACTTTTAATCAGTTGAGAAATTACATAATATTCGTATAAGAAAAGTGTAGTTTTTGTCATGGTCAAAATTTAAACATCATAAACAACAGAGTTATTCATTAAAGCACTGGTATGGTACCAGATAACATTGTGTGTGTTTTTTTTATTGTGTTTGTACCAGTCAAAATAAAATAAAGTTCGTCATTACAAGAGCTCTCTACTATAATCGTCACTCTAATGTAACTTATCGTTAATACCAATTGCCTTGTTTCATGCAGATGTAGTATATTGTATATAGTAGTGTATGTATACAGATGTTGAATACCTACTCGTATTACTCTGTTTATAGACTAGGTTCAGACAATTAAAACTTTATTGAATGTGTTTAGAATACAATTAATAAAACTAAATTTTTCTTAACTATACATGTACAAAATGTAATTATCATTTTCAATTATTGCCTCGACTCCTTTAGATACACAGTAGTAACGTTATGTTATGTTGTGTTGCATATTTTATATTTCATGTGAGTCACTAATTAAAATTACCAATAATCTGCCAGAACTCATGTGATAAAAACAGAACGTGATCTGACGGCAGTTGTTAACACAAATGGAATATTTATCCTTGTATAATGTGTTCTCCAGTTAGTTGTTTGTTGTTATAAGTAGAATTGTGAATAATATTATTGGAGAGGAAAATGATCTAGTATTTAAAAAATATTGTTCACATGATATGTGTTATTAATACAGCCATATCATATTGAATGTCCAATTATGTCATAATTAGGCCTAAATGTATGAATAAATATCTTTCGTCAAATTGCCCATGACAGTTTGCGCCCATTAAAGGAATTTCAGCTTTGACAGAGAAAGATTGCTTTGAATGTGTTGTACATTTTATTATTTTTTAACTCGACAAGCTCCCAAGGCAATAAATGGGCATCGCTTGTAAACGTTTATTTTATGAGGAGATTGTAGATGGTAATAAATATGAATAAATTATGTGAATAAGAATCAGTGAACAGTGACAAACAAACCTAAAGATTGGTACAAAAATGATTTAAGAAATACCTTTGAAAATGTTTCTTTACAATAACTCAATAAATTGATGTCATAAATTCTTACTGTTGTACCTCTAGCATTTACAATAAATCATCTTTCTTGTCCCTGTAGGCTTTTCTACTTTCTGAAAATTCCATGGATATCTCAAAGAGAAGGATCAACAACATAAAAATGTAAACTATTTTACTATACTAAATAAATATACAGTTACCAAAATATTTTTACGTTTAAAAACAAAGCATTGTATTATTTTATTTTATAAGAAAACTGTATAGCCTAATGTAACTTTGATATATGCATTTCAAAATTTCTCTAAAACATCATGATTTAGTTACATACTTACATTTTAGACGTATGAGGTTCATTTGAGATCTAAAAAATTTACTTGGAAAGTTTGTGATTTGTGACGAAAAAATGCACTCGATCAACATTATAACTTTTAATAATTAGAATTGCGATCAACACTCAATAGGCTATTTCATAAAAAAAATTGTTATTACTTAGAAGCCAATTGCTTGAACCACAAATCGACGCTCTATTGTTAACAAAGAATTAATACCATCGTACTTATGATGTGTTGCTTATGTTACCTCATTCATTTCAAAGAAACTATTTTGGGTGGCTATTCTAAGTGCTCTGGCTGTAAACTAATATAAAATAAAAACACATCCTCAAGCACAACATCTGTAGCCCATTGTCATACTACACAACAACTCCGTTGTTGGTTTCTATTAACTCCGGAAAACCTTAATTTACCTTACCATCTCTTTACAGCCCAATTGTATTTCAAACATTGAATGTCATACAGAAGCTATGCTTGATAAAAAAATATTATGATGGTAAGGTTCAAGATAAAGTTATTCATCAAAACATGTTATTGTTAAAGTAGTAAAATACAGTATTATATATTTTAACCCGCCATGTTAAACTTCCCAATCCCAAGGGCGGTGTAAACAACTTCTTAAATTCACGAGTGAAGTAAAGTTTAAAAAACTCACTAGTGAAGTGATGAAACCCATTTAAATTGAGTGATCAACGATATATATAAACCTCTATGGAGCCAACGACGTTCAACGCTAGCTAGATATCAGCTATGCCCTTGAATTTTATTGTTATGCTTTAAAGAATTTTCCTAACCTAGCTTTTGTTTATAAAGAACGTTACTGTTAGAATATGAGTGAAATGGATAATGAAATAGTTATTTTCCTACAGTTACCTAACAATGTACATGTTCTCTCACTGATTTGAGAAAGCAAAGTGGCCAATTCGTTCATCAGTGAGACAATGTTAACATTGTCTCACTCTAATTACTTTGTCTCACTCCAGATTTGCAACGTGAAGGCACGAAATAGTGAGCGCGTAACATGCAGGCAACGTCGTATGCGCGCGAAATACTTTGACAGCACTGGCTGTAAATCAGCTGGTCAGCTGTTGTACTGTTGTATTTGTCACTTCACATTAAATGTTATATTAAAAGTTCACTTCTGTGTAAAAATAGGTTATGTTTCACAATAACTATTGTGCAACTAGTGAGAAAAGTGAGCAATTGACTCACTCGAGAGAAATCCTTACTCACGAGCCGTAGGTGAGTGAGGAATGGTTTCTCGAGTGAGGCAATTGTACTTTGAACTCGAGTTGCACATTATACTTTTCCTACAGTTACCATAAAACAAATAAATTGGTAAAGAAACGTGACATATTTTTACACAGAAGTGAACTTTTAATATGGCATTTAATGATACAACAGTACAACAGCTGACCAGCTGATTTACAGCCAGTGCTGCCAACGTATTTTGCGCGCATACGACCTTGTCTGCATGTTACGCGCTCACTATTTCGTTTCTTCACAACATTGTCTCACTGATGAGCGAATTGGCTACTTTGCTTTCTCGAATCAGTGAGAGAACATGTACATTGTTAGGTTACCGAAGGAAAAATATTGTACGTAACCCCTGAATATTGTCGGGTCAGGTAAAATCATGTACGTTACACTTTACGCAAGACCGTGTTTACATCACTTAGGAGAATTATGCAACTCGCGTTTATTCAGTTGCACAACATTCACCTGCGTGGTGTAAAAACATGTGCTCTCTGGTAAAAACGCTCTTACTACACTTGTAATGTAAATAGCTGTTTCAACACCCTGTATCAAATCAAATCAAATCAAATCAAACATCATTTATTCCATGATAAACAAAAAATTACAAAACAGTATTCTTAATATTAATGGAATTTCCCCACATAGGCGAAACCTGTGCGTGGGGAACGAGTTATTATCAGACTATCCATATTATAATCTAACATCGTTTTAATAATAATTGTTACTCTAACTACTAATTACACATTTACCAAAAAGGAAAAAAAACATTTTTACCAGGAAGCCACAGCAGATAACGTAAGTATTATGGAAATATCTGAAAAAAGTAAAGATAGAGACAAATCTAATAATAATAAATAAACGATAAAAAACTAGAAAAAAGGGTATTTAAGGGTACTGTATTTAATAATACTGTGAAAAGCACTGGGACTTGGAAACCATTCATACATCTTCTACCCACACTCACGCACAAACAACTCACACTCACACACACACAAACGCATGCAACGACTCACTACTACAGGCCCTGTACAGGCGGCTGGTAGCCCTAAAGGGCCGTCACTGCTCTGTCCCTGTGGGGCTGTGGGCCAGCGGCGAGCCTACTCTCTCTCTCTCTCTCATGCAACTCTCTCACTCACTCACTCTCCCACTCACACAGACAGCCACATCACCGACGACACACGCACACGCACACGCACACGCAAACTACGAATACAATGACACAAGATAACAATCAATCTGGCCACGGCCTGTTTCCACTAACCATTTGTCTACTTGATTTTTATATGTTTGCAAACTGCAAGGTTCGGGATACTTTAAACTATTAGGTAACTTTGAGAACATTATTTTTGCAATGTATTGTGGAGAAGTTTTATTTATCGAATTATTCACTTTTGGCAATTGGATACCAATATTAACTGAAAATCTAGTTGGATAGTTGTGAGTTGGTTGGCAAAAAATATATTGTTTATTCTTAAAAATATATATTATTAAAGATCTAGTATATAGCTGGGAAATATTAAGTACTTTGAACTCATCAAAAACTGTTTCAGAGGGATATCGAATAGGTTTGTGGAGTGCAATCTTGATTATTCTTTTTTGAATAATTTCTATTGGTGCAAGTATACTTTTGTATCCTCCACCCCAGGCCAGATTTCCATATTGCAAAACAGATTGTACATAAGCATAGTAGACATTCTTTAACAAATTAATTGGTAAAATATTTGATAGGTTTGCAAAAACAAAGATAAATTTACGTAGTTTGACCCTGATTTGATTAATATGGCCAGACCATTTTAAACGTCGATCAAATATCACACCTAAATATTTAAATTTACTGACACATTCAATACTTTCACACTTGTCACACACATTGCCAGCGCTACAACTATGTAGTTTTAATTCTAAGTTTCTAGGGTCGTAGTCAGCTCTGAGGGAGATTGGCATATACTTAGTTTTAGATATATTTACAGTGAGTTTATTTTGATCGAACCATCGCTTGACGGTGAGTAAGCCCCGCTCCGCACCTTGATACACCTCCTCCCAGCTATCGCCCTCAAACAGAAGAGCGGTGTCGTCGGCATACAGGAAGATCTGTCCAGCTTCCAGATTAATTTTACCAAGGTTATTGATGTATATTAAGAATAAAAGAGGTCCCAAATTTGATCCTTGAATTACTCCATAGTCAATGTTTTGTTGTGTACTACTCATTCCTAAAATGGAGACTATTTGGGAACGATTAGAAAGGTAATTTTTAAACCAATTATAAGCAGTTCCAGTTACCCCTATACACCTCAGCTTGTCCAGAAGCAGCGATCTGTCAACAGTATCAAATGCCTTGGCCAAGTCAATGAATACTAAAAGAGGTTTTTTGTTTTTATTAATTAATTCATGTATACTGTTAGTTAGAGAGTAAAGATTGTCATTCAAATTTTTGTCTTTGCGGAAGCCGAATTGTTTATCAAAGAGAATATTAGATTTTATTAAGTAGTTTTCAAACTGAATTCTAACGCACTTCTCTATTATCTTGGCAATGACGCTAGCCAAAGTAATTGGTCTATAGTTAACACATTGTGTTTTCTCTCCTCCTTTATATATAGGCAAGACTTTTCCCACTTTCAATATACTGGGAAATTTACCTTGGAGTAAGCTGTTGTTAATTATTTGCAAAAGAGGTTGTTTCAGTTCAATAAAGTTATCTTTGATCATTTTTGTTGGAATTTTATCAGCACCAGGAGCAGACCCACCCCTTATGCTCATAACAACACTACCAAGTTCCGCCTCCGTGACAGGCAACAGCCGGAAGACAGTGTCAGTCGTATAGTCATCATCATTGATCACTGGCTCAAGTACCGGCGGGACAGCGCGGGCTAGGTTGGCACCTACATTTACATAATACTCGTTGAAAGTATTGCAAACTTGTTCAATGCTTGTCTGATCAGGAAACCTATCCTCAGGAATGAAACTCTTAATGGGAAACTCATCATTTTTCTTTTTCACTCCAATAATTTCATTTAAGTTTTTCCATAAAAGTCTATTATTATTTTTCGACTCATCAATCTTTTTAGCGAATTTCCCTATAGGGAAGTAGCTATTACCGTAGGTGGCATGGTAAGACCTAGACCCGGGACCGATATACTTTTTCATTTTGGTGTCCCTAAAGGCCAAAAACACTATTCGTTCAAATTTTTATATATGTATATATATATATATATATATATATATATATATATATATATATATATATAGACTTATATATATATACGTCCGTGAACGCGATAACTTGAGTAATTTTTGTCCGATTTTGATGAAATTTGGTTCAAAGGTGTAAGGCGCGATAAACTTGAATGAGTTCGCGAACCAGCATGTTCGGACTATGGGAACGGGGTTTTACGGGGGGTTTTATGGGGTAAAAAATGGTTTTTCTCATTTTTGACCCTTAAAACAAAAAAAATCCCATTTTCTCTCTAAATCTTTTTAAAGAGCTTAAAAAAACAAATAATTTAGTATATAAAAGTGTTTTTGTACTGTTATTGGTAACGGAGAAGATACAAAAATTCTAAATTTGAAAATTCCCATGTTATTCTTATGGACAATAAGTAAACTGCTGTAGTTTGCTTGTTTAGCGATATATTTTGATAACACTTGGCTTATTCGTTTGTTTTTTATACTAAGCTAATAACAATTGAATAGAAAACACACTTTATCACTCTCCATGAAGCAGAAAACCTAATTAATCTAACTGTTTTCTTGATTGTTAGAAACTGGATTAATAATTGACCTAGC
Organism: Macrosteles quadrilineatus; assembly: GCF_028750875.1. Taxonomy (NCBI): domain Eukaryota; kingdom Metazoa; phylum Arthropoda; class Insecta; order Hemiptera; family Cicadellidae; genus Macrosteles; species Macrosteles quadrilineatus. The sequence goes on from NW_026542594.1 coordinate 15,197,271, forward strand.
TGTTCCTGGACAATGGGCTTTAAATAAAGGATACTGGTTAATGAAACAGCTGATAGTTACACAAGGCTACACAGATCATCAAAGCTACACAGATCATCAAGCATGGGTTATTAAACTTAAGCTTTGCGTTTGCAATAAGGGAGGAAACAGTTTGATAAAATTTGCTTTTTTAAATTTACAGTATTTTCTTTAGTATTACACATCTACCATAGCCATAATGTTCTACCACTTCACCTATAAACAATAGAGAAAAATAAATTATCAACAATTCACAAAATATCACAAATTATTCATGAAATGAAAAACATAAACATAACTGTAAACAATCCTACTTTGACAGTTCTCATTGCAAATCACAGTTTTTTGTTGCTGCTTAGTTCAAATTAGCTGTTTTCATAAATGCAAAAAAATATAGTGTTGCACTCTGTTGGTAAATCTTTTAACTTTTTAATGCTTTTCCATATCATAGAACCAACTTTTTTTAGTTGAAACAGCTGACTAAATTCTTTAATTCCCTTTAAATAATACTCATAAGGTTAACATGGGGAATTACAGAGCCACTCAAAGGATTTTTGAAATAAGAATATGCACAGAAAACATACTACTATAACCCAGAATGCCAACCGCATGGTAAAAAGGTTAAGTACTTTGAGAGAGTTTTGCCTGTCAATTTGTAGGCAGCGCCACCAGCGTTGCCATGCACTCAGCATAGCAACGCTGGTGGCGCTGCCTACGAATTGACAGGCAAAGCTCTCTCAAAGTACTTATCGCTTTTTACCATGCGGTTGGTATTCTGGGTTATAGTAGTATGTTTTCTGTGCTATATGTTAATCGGTAATGTAAGCTATCATCATGCCAAATTTCAGCCCAATCCGTCCAGTGGTTTATGCGTGATTGAACTTCAAACACACAAACAAACAAACACACAAACTTTCACATTTATAAGATTAGTAAGATAAGATAAACAAACTTATTACTATTGTGAGCTATAGCAACTGTTATTATGACTCATTAACTTGGTCATCAACAAAAATAAGGTAGAAAAGGGCATTTTTAGATACTGTGTATTCTGTGACTGGCTTACACAACAATGTTATTTTTTAACAGAAAAATGTTTAAAAAGCTGGTTTCATGGGAGGCAATTAGGTATTGCCATAGACTAACCAAAAGAAGTAGACTTCTCATCCCATTGTAAATTTTGAGGCTCCTTTATCGTGTATAGTTCATGTATGGTGACAGTGACACAGGACGCTAGTGTCAACATAATTTTATTTTATTATTTTACAGTTAATTTCTTGATTTTCGCTTCACTGTTTGGTTATATAACTAGTTGATGATTTATTGTTTATAGTTAGATTATATTATTAGACTAAAATAGGTTTTAAATGACTAAAATACCAAGAAACAAATTGTAAACAAAACATGGCACCAGCAGTACACCATACAGAACTAACAATAACATTTATTGTCTTCAGCTGTTCCATAAGGATGAGAAATCTACTAAGGGATATGTTTTATCTATGGTATTACTGACTAAAGGGGTGTTTACAATGTCACGGCTAAAATCAGGCGTGTAGGTGAGAAATTTTCTCACTTTCTTGAGAAGCATGGCCACGTCTCGTGTAAACAGTGGAGACGTGGCAACCCAATACGCCTGTTTCCCACGCCCTAAGGACTAACCAAACCGTGTTTGGTTGCTACACCAGTTGCAAGAAGTCATTGTCTTCTGTCTCGTCGTTGTGTGCACTATTTAAATGTCCATTTAAATAATTTGTATGAATAGTTGGCAAAAGAAACTAAAATTTTTATATTTTAATATTGATTGTATTACGGTAATAATGTTGAAGCTGGACCGCCTTCTCACTAGGTTAAAGCCACCAAGAACTAGGATCTGCAAAATTTCATTGAGTCTCATGTAGCCCATCACATTAGCAGGTTGCAGTTACCCACCTAGGTGGCAGCAGCCGCGGTAGCCACAGTGCCGTGTTACAGGTCAGTGATTGCTACTGTGCTTTTTAGCGACTCAAATTCTAGTGGGCCACTGTAATATACATTCCCTTCACATCAGGTAGCTGGGACCCTGGGACCTAGCTTTCAGCAGTAGCCCACATGAGGCTTGCCTAAAAATGCTGTGTATTAAGGCAAAAGTCCATCTGAAGTCAATAATAATACAGTTTACACTTTGTATTTTTGGGTCTTTATTTGTAATGCCTAAGATAATTACCGTTTTTGATATGATAGGAAATTTTTATAGTTACTTTTACATTAGACACAGTGTTGCTTTGGTCGGTAGTTACCATAGCCATAACAAGCACAATACATTAATTAACATTGTTATAATCTGTTACGCCTGTGCTTAACACGTTCGCTATCGTGCATGGCATATATGCAACACCCCGATCATTGCCACGGACCAAGGTATACAATTTAATCTTATACCTAGACTAGCTGTCACTTGGTTGAATTATTGACATTTTATTTTATTTTGTAAACATAGTAATTGTACCTCAAATAAAACAACAATAAAAACACAAAGCAACAACAGCACAGTATTTTAATTTTTTTGTTAAACCAAAGCAACATTTTTACAGCATAAAAATTAACATTTATTAACGATTGTTCAAATCTCTTCAAATTCTTAACAAAAAATTAACATTTTAAAAATCCTCTTCAAATTCTTAAAAAAAACACATTAAATTTAAATCCTCTTCAAATTTTTAAAACTGAACAATCTCTTCAAAACAATCTCTTCAATCCTAAAACAAACAAACAAATATTAAAATTCATTTTTGTCGATTCTTGGTTTTATTTAACACATTTCAGGCCACACCATGTGTTTCTTGAGATTAGATTCTCAACCTTTTTACTACTAAGGCCACACTTTCAATCCTTCAGACTACAGTACAAGTGACATATTTCCCGTAAATTTACCTACGACTTGGAAATCTTTCAACAATCCAAAGATGGTGGCAGCCCAGTTGCTACAGAACATATTTGACTAAATGCTTGAAATTTAATTAAAAAAATTAGGTGCTGGAACCTATTTTTTTTTTTTATGTGATTAGTACCACTGACTATGTACAGATTCTGTGTATAGTCAATGTTAGTACCCATTTATGTACCTATTATTGCCATATTTTTATCTTTTAGCGAATTTCCCTATAGGGAAGTAGCTATTACCGTAGGTGGCATGGTAAGACCTAGACCCGGGACCGATATACTTTTTCATTTTGGTGTCCCTAAAGGCCAAAAACACTATTCGTTCAAATTTTTATATATGTATATATATATATATATATATATATATATAGACTTATATATATATACGTCCGTGAACGCGATAACTTGAGTAATTTTTGTCCGATTTTGATGAAATTTGGTTCAAAGGTGTAAGGCGCGATAAACTTGAATGAGTTCGCGAACCAGCATGTTCGGACTATGGGAACGGGGTTTTACGGGGGGTTTTATGGGGTAAAAAATGGTTTTTCTCATTTTTGACCCTTAAAACAAAAAAAATCCCATTTTCTCTCTAAATCTTTTTAAAGAGCTTAAAAAAACAAATAATTTAGTATATAAAAGTGTTTTTGTACTGTTATTGGTAACGGAGAAGATACAAAAATTCTAAATTTGAAAATTCCCATGTTATTCTTATGGACAATAAGTAAACTGCTGTAGTTTGCTTGTTTAGCGATATATTTTGATAACACTTGGCTTATTCGTTTGTTTTTTATACTAAGCTAATAACAATTGAATAGAAAACACACTTTATCACTCTCCATGAAGCAGAAAACCTAATTAATCTAACTGTTTTCTTGATTGTTAGAAACTGGATTAATAATTGACCTAGCTGTTCCTGGACAATGGGCTTTAAATAAAGGATACTGGTTAATGAAACAGCTGATAGTTACACAAGGCTACACAGATCATCAAAGCTACACAGATCATCAAGCATGGGTTATTAAACTTAAGCTTTGCGTTTGCAATAAGGGAGGAAACAGTTTGATAAAATTTGCTTTTTTAAATTTACAGTATTTTCTTTAGTATTACACATCTACCATAGCCATAATGTTCTACCACTTCACCTATAAACAATAGAGAAAAATAAATTATCAACAATTCACAAAATATCACAAATTATTCATGAAATGAAAAACATAAACATAACTGTAAACAATCCTACTTTGACAGTTCTCATTGCAAATCACAGTTTTTTGTTGCTGCTTAGTTCAAATTAGCTGTTTTCATAAATGCAAAAAAATATAGTGTTGCACTCTGTTGGTAAATCTTTTAACTTTTTAATGCTTTTCCATATCATAGAACCAACTTTTTTTAGTTGAAACAGCTGACTAAATTCTTTAATTCCCTTTAAATAATACTCATAAGGTTAACATGGGGAATTACAGAGCCACTCAAAGGATTTTTGAAATAAGAATATGCACAGAAAACATACTACTATAACCCAGAATGCCAACCGCATGGTAAAAAGGTTAAGTACTTTGAGAGAGTTTTGCCTGTCAATTTGTAGGCAGCGCCACCAGCGTTGCCATGCACTCAGCATAGCAACGCTGGTGGCGCTGCCTACGAATTGACAGGCAAAGCTCTCTCAAAGTACTTATCGCTTTTTACCATGCGGTTGGTATTCTGGGTTATAGTAGTATGTTTTCTGTGCTATATGTTAATCGGTAATGTAAGCTATCATCATGCCAAATTTCAGCCCAATCCGTCCAGTGGTTTATGCGTGATTGAACTTCAAACACACAAACAAACAAACACACAAACTTTCACATTTATAAGATTAGTAAGATAAGATAAACAAACTTATTACTATTGTGAGCTATAGCAACTGTTATTATGACTCATTAACTTGGTCATCAACAAAAATAAGGTAGAAAAGGGCATTTTTAGATACTGTGTATTCTGTGACTGGCTTACACAACAATGTTATTTTTTAACAGAAAAATGTTTAAAAAGCTGGTTTCATGGGAGGCAATTAGGTATTGCCATAGACTAACCAAAAGAAGTAGACTTCTCATCCCATTGTAAATTTTGAGGCTCCTTTATCGTGTATAGTTCATGTATGGTGACAGTGACACAGGACGCTAGTGTCAACATAATTTTATTTTATTATTTTACAGTTAATTTCTTGATTTTCGCTTCACTGTTTGGTTATATAACTAGTTGATGATTTATTGTTTATAGTTAGATTATATTATTAGACTAAAATAGGTTTTAAATGACTAAAATACCAAGAAACAAATTGTAAACAAAACATGGCACCAGCAGTACACCATACAGAACTAACAATAACATTTATTGTCTTCAGCTGTTCCATAAGGATGAGAAATCTACTAAGGGATATGTTTTATCTATGGTATTACTGACTAAAGGGGTGTTTACAATGTCACGGCTAAAATCAGGCGTGTAGGTGAGAAATTTTCTCACTTTCTTGAGAAGCATGGCCACGTCTCGTGTAAACAGTGGAGACGTGGCAACCCAATACGCCTGTTTCCCACGCCCTAAGGACTAACCAAACCGTGTTTGGTTGCTACACCAGTTGCAAGAAGTCATTGTCTTCTGTCTCGTCGTTGTGTGCACTATTTAAATGTCCATTTAAATAATTTGTATGAATAGTTGGCAAAAGAAACTAAAATTTTTATATTTTAATATTGATTGTATTACGGTAATAATGTTGAAGCTGGACCGCCTTCTCACTAGGTTAAAGCCACCAAGAACTAGGATCTGCAAAATTTCATTGAGTCTCATGTAGCCCATCACATTAGCAGGTTGCAGTTACCCACCTAGGTGGCAGCAGCCGCGGTAGCCACAGTGCCGTGTTACAGGTCAGTGATTGCTACTGTGCTTTTTAGCGACTCAAATTCTAGTGGGCCACTGTAATATACATTCCCTTCACATCAGGTAGCTGGGACCCTGGGACCTAGCTTTCAGCAGTAGCCCACATGAGGCTTGCCTAAAAATGCTGTGTATTAAGGCAAAAGTCCATCTGAAGTCAATAATAATACAGTTTACACTTTGTATTTTTGGGTCTTTATTTGTAATGCCTAAGATAATTACCGTTTTTGATATGATAGGAAATTTTTATAGTTACTTTTACATTAGACACAGTGTTGCTTTGGTCGGTAGTTACCATAGCCATAACAAGCACAATACATTAATTAACATTGTTATAATCTGTTACGCCTGTGCTTAACACGTTCGCTATCGTGCATGGCATATATGCAACACCCCGATCATTGCCACGGACCAAGGTATACAATTTAATCTTATACCTAGACTAGCTGTCACTTGGTTGAATTATTGACATTTTATTTTATTTTGTAAACATAGTAATTGTACCTCAAATAAAACAACAATAAAAACACAAAGCAACAACAGCACAGTATTTTAATTTTTTTGTTAAACCAAAGCAACATTTTTACAGCATAAAAATTAACATTTATTAACGATTGTTCAAATCTCTTCAAATTCTTAACAAAAAATTAACATTTTAAAAATCCTCTTCAAATTCTTAAAAAAAACACATTAAATTTAAATCCTCTTCAAATTTTTAAAACTGAACAATCTCTTCAAAACAATCTCTTCAATCCTAAAACAAACAAACAAATATTAAAATTCATTTTTGTCGATTCTTGGTTTTATTTAACACATTTCAGGCCACACCATGTGTTTCTTGAGATTAGATTCTCAACCTTTTTACTACTAAGGCCACACTTTCAATCCTTCAGACTACAGTACAAGTGACATATTTCCCGTAAATTTACCTACGACTTGGAAATCTTTCAACAATCCAAAGATGGTGGCAGCCCAGTTGCTACAGAACATATTTGACTAAATGCTTGAAATTTAATTAAAAAAATTAGGTGCTGGAACCTATTTTTTTTTTTATGTGATTAGTACCACTGACTATGTACAGATTCTGTGTATAGTCAATGTTAGTACCCATTTATGTACCTATTATTGCCATATTTTTATCTTTTTTTTTATTTTAAAGAAAGGTACTGGAACTCTGTTCTGCTGATTTCCCCCGTATATCGAGCACTGCATTTAGCTATATCCTATACATTACTGATACCAGTTAATAAATTTCTTTGACTGACAAAAGAGAAACGCAATAATTGTAATGGGTTGAGGATTTGTATTAACCTTAGGGAAGGAGGCTATAACTGCTAGCAAAAAGGTTTGGTCTTAGCCCTCTTTCACACCAGTGCAATAAGGACAGTCCCGTACCAGAGAAAGCTGTTTGGATTGTTGAATCATATAGGAGCTTTCACAACCGCGTGGGTTCACTTTGACAGACCTAAACCTCTGTCCGGGTTGAGGAATCAACTCCCTGACGAACCTAAACTTCCATGCGGGACTGAACAGCTATTGATAAAAACATTGGCCCTTTAAAGCCCACCATACATGGGCAAACATGTTCATGACGGTGTTGGCGGCGAACATGCTCGCCAGTGTGTGGGGTCTACGAGCCTTTGTACCGGCGAGCATGTTGGGCTCGGCGCTCGGCTTGTCGGACTATTACAGCACGAGAGAAGGAAGAGTACTGTGCGGTGGCGGCAAGCAAGTTTGCGAGCATGCTCGACCGTGTACAGGGGGCTTTAGGCCCGCCGCACATTGAAGTGAGGCGAGGTGCAGGTGAGATGAAGGCTAGGTGCAGGCTGGAGCGAAAACTTTTTCGTGTCACCGCACATTGAAGCGAGGAGGGACAGTGGTTTCCTAGCTTTGGTCCTTCTATCGTGAGTAGGAGGAAGATTTTTCGGACGTTTGTTGATTCTGATTGTGAGTTTAAAATTTAGTTTTACTCTATTCTCTATCTAAAAAATGTAAAAACTGTTTTGGGAAATGTGATTACCGTACACTAAAAAATATCAAGCCACGGAGAGTATTTTTTAACTACTGAATTACCAGACCAGTCTGTAAGAAAATATTTTTGCATGAACAAACAACAGTTTGAAGATATCCATAAGTTGATTGAAAGTGACATTAATGGAAAGGAATGCAATACTCAGAAACATATAGCCAACTGAATGAAATGCTACATTACTATCTTTCACTCACAAAACACTATAGAACAAACGCAGGCGCAAGCGAGGTGCAGGAAAACTGTATTCCAACTACAACGCCGCGGGGGCCTGACAGAGGCTGTAGCTGTGCTGCGCGGAGGCTGCGCGCAGCCTCTGCTCAATGTGCGGTGCTCCATTTAAACACGTGTATTACAGAATCAGCCGCGCCTTGCCTGTACCTTGCCTGTACCTCGCTGTACCTCGCCTCGCTCCAATGTGCTTTACGCTTTCTCACTTGTTCGAGATAGGCTGGTTTTGCCCAGACATAATTCATTATAGTGTTGACAGTATACTTCTATCAGTGGTTGAGTGTGGACGATTTTCAAGCACTTTTGCTAACTTAATATGGAAGTTTGTTTGTTTTATTTTATATTTTTGTAGAATGGATTGGCAAAAGGTTTGTTTGGAACTAAACTCAGATTTTTTTACTGTCTTGGATGACAGGGCAAAGAACATCTCAGTTACAGTAAGTAAAGTGTGTTTGTTTAAATAGCCTACTTTAAGATTGCAGACATACTATGGGTTTTTTATTTACTTTTTTATTAACTATTCTTCCAAGTCATAAAATATGTAATAACTTCTGAAAAATACATTCTATTGACCATTTTTTGTTTGTTCATTTTACCTACAGACATGCAGACACTACAACGGCTGTAAAGCAATCTCACAGACAAAAATCTCTAATTTTTGGCTTGGAAACACCCGGATCTGGGTAGCTAGTATAAAAGGGTCTTCGGGCCATCCCGCATCAACATTGCAGGGTGGGCCTGAACGGAATGGTGTGAAAGAGGGCTTAGTTAGGAAATACATGTCACTTTAGGCCTCTAATATCCTAAAATTTGAAAATCTATATGGGGTGAGGAAAGACGTACTACAACAGTACCCCAACTGTATGGTTCAAAAGCATCAACACAGGGAATGCACCACCATAGATACTGTCTGCCTTCTACCACCACAAAACATTTAGCCAGGCACATCTCTGTCTTGCAGCCCACTGCAAGGGCCAAGGCCAAGTAGGTTTACGTCACGTAATCCAGGATAAACTGTGTTTTTGTTAATACTTTCCACAATATTCATCAAAAAGGCTTAATCTAATGAAAAATAAAATTAAAAAATACATAACAATGCCCCTGCCCCTAAAAAAAAATAAATCAAAATCAGCCTTCACAGGAACATTTACATATACACATACTGGGACGGGTGGCGTCGTCCTGTAATCCAGCTACTAGGAGGTCACGGATTGTGGATATTTATAGGCATGCACTGTGGATGGGATACTCCCTGGCGTGGATTAACGTACGCACTAGTGAGTATTACAACTATCCGCAGTACTATCCTGATAATTAGACCAATTCGTATATACCAAGGAAAAAATGTGGTTCGGATTCCACTATAAACTGTAGGTCCCTTAGTTGCCATTAGCTGTATGGGCTATTAATTAACAGCTGTGTCTAAGGAATGTCGGCCTTAGTCACTAACAAGACTACAAGATCGCGCCACTCATTCTACACTCATCTCCATTCATACTTGGCTTAAAATTCCTACATTGTATGGTCGCCATTTCATAAGAAAGTATACATACATATACACTTACTTCATTATCACTCTTCTCTGCGTCTTTCTCGAGTCGAGCGTTTTTCCTTTTGCCCTCGGTTCGGGCATGGAAAGTCTGAGTGTAAAGTCGCTTTACTTGACCTCTCTTTTCTTTTCTTTGATTGCCAGCAAAGCATCTATTCAAATATAAAATAGTCTCCTGGAGACTTTTGTTGTTGACTGAAATCAATAACAAAATTATTAATTCAAACTTATGAATAAAAATATAGAAACAATTCATTGTTTTTCAAACTTGTTTAAGATTAGTTATTGTTTTTCAAAATGTCAAGTTAACTCTGAACTTTATTTTGGTACATATATTGTAGTTGTGCAAAATAATAAATACAAATAAGTACAAAATATTGTGCATTTTTGATAGGATTCATAAGCTAGTAATTAGTCCCTATGTTCAGGGCCGTATTTCTAAATAGGCTAAGTAGGCTGCAGCCTAGAGCGGCAAAATTTAGGGGCGGCAGATTAAAAACATTAAAATAATTTTTGTTTACGTGCAATATTATTTTCCTTACAAATTCAAGTATACATGTCATTTAAATAAAGCTTTTAGAATATTCATACATTCTTATTTTCTATTTCGACATACGTATTATTACACAATGTAATATGTACAAACGCATTGCGCCAACACGCAGCGAGCGGCGATCTGGTGTTGGCCACACTGGAAGCTGGCGACTCTCAGGCGGGCTGCAGCTGGTGGATGTACGACCAGGAGCGGCAGCCACGACGCCGACGTGACAGCCGACAGCCCCCTCCCCACCACTGACACTTACACTACCATACAGTCAGTCGGTTTTGTTAATCACTCAATGAAGTACTTGTATTGGACTATACACGAAGTTTTTTTGTCGTTGTAAATATTTCAACTAATAAACCAGTGATTCAAATAATTTCGTCAACTTAAATTTCACCTTGCAGAACTATCTAAATTTAATTTAACAATTTTCCAGTATTAAAAGATATTCAATACGGTAGCACAGAAATGTATACATTTCTTATATATTAGAATGATCTCAAATGTATTTTATTTGACGTAACATTAACATCATAAATCCAAATATTTATGATATTTTGTAATATGATACATTTCATTCATTTCATTTTGTAATATCATGTTATTTTGTATAGTATACAGGTGGAGTTGATTGGTATGATTATATAGTAATAGTATTCGTAGGTTATATTTTATGTTTGCACGTGTATTTTCGATCGCCGACCACCGAGCGGTACCATGCAGATCGGCAAAAATTAGTCTGTGCGCATGAATAACCAAATATTACCACGAGGTAGAGCGGGGGTAATTTTCCTATAAATATGTTTTCAGCAGTAAATATGTACATATATAAGGGGCGGCATGAGGACTTGTAGCCTACAGGCGGCATAAAGGTAAATCCGGCCCTGCCTATGTTAACTGAATATTAATTGTTAGACATTGTTCATAAATGAAATTGAACTAATAACTGTAATATTTAGTACTTACCAAGTAGAGCCGCCAACAATGGCGCCCTTACATGTGGGAACATGTCGGTTAAGATGCGCATGTTCTTCATGCAATCTTCCGCTTCTTTATTTAGAGAATTTATCATATTTTTATAGATTGACATCTAAAACATAATTACAAACGTCTATAATGTATGAAGAATGATATAAAATTGGTAAAAACTATAACTTAACTATAACTTACCCATGATTATCTGCCATAATTAACCATAGAATGCCTGCGCAAGGTAAGTTAACACGTTCGCTACTGCAATAGTACAAAATTTTTCATTCACATGGACCAGCGACGCACATATGCGATATTAATAAGTATATATCCTTAGTTATCCTACCGTTATAGAATAGTTTTAATCAATCCTAAATGAAATATGTAACTAATGTTAATAATGATGTTTACAAAATTTAAAAAAAAACTCACATTTTCTCCTAGTTGGGACTCTATAACGTTTATATAAGCTCACAATCGTTTTAAGTTCAAGACTTTGCCTTGGAAAAACTATCTCGAGCCGGCAAAACCTCATTTTTGGCCCTTGGTACAAAATATACTATTACACAGTAAAGTGTACCTAGTTAAGTTTACGTTTAGGCCTACAGTAATAAACTTCAAATTGAGGTTTGTAATGTGGTTTGAATAATAAGTATACCTACGTAAGTTCACGTTTAGGCCTACAGTAATAAACTTCAAATTGAGGTTTGTAATGTGGTTTGAATAATAAGTGTACCTACGTAAGTTTACGTTTAGGCCTACTGTAATAAACTTCAAATTGAGGTTTGTAATGTGGTTTGAATAATAAGTAATTGCTTATTTTATTGATTAAAACCAATAACTGCAAGCTAACACGTTTAAGTGATAGGCACAAGAACTCTGGGGTCAAAAGTAGATTTCAATTAAGTTCTCATTAGGCCTACTTAAGTTAAGTACATAGTTTTGGAATTTAACAAAGAGTCCCAATAATCTAGTAATGGCATGCAGTAACCTGGTGACAATTTTATCAATTTTGATGGCAATGACTCTGGTAGCAACTTTTTACAAATGAATTAGTCTACTAAGTAGGCCTAACTTACATTCAATCCCCTTCAAGATTAAGTATTCATCACCCTGCAGCATAGCATTATAAGTTAAGTTAGATACATTGGTTTTGTCTGATAAAAACTAGCCTAAATTAAAAGTTGTACAATATTATATTATTCCTTTACATTATAATACATTTATATAATTTGGATTTAAGTTAATTAACTAAGCCTAGTGAAACATGTACTACAACTTAAGGTAATGAAATAGGCCTACCGTACTATAGCAGTAATAGACCTATCTGGAAAGGAACAATTTCAACATTTATTTAGCCTAACTTTGTCATATTATGCTCCAAGTATAATAATATAATATATAAGTTATTACTCTACAAACAATAATTTATAAATACTATGAAAACAATTGGTTTAATAAGTAAAATACTTACGTTGTGTTGTACGAGGAAAATCCACAAGGAAGAATTCCAAAATGAAGAAAAGGAAGTCGGAAATAGAAATAGCGCAACGAAACGCATCAACATTCGAATCAAGCAACAGTGAAGCAAACAAAAAAAAAACGCAAAAACGAAGCTGTAGCATCGATTATAGTTAACAAATGCCTTCCCAAAAACTGTATAACATATAATTATCCTTATACTTCTTATGGAACTTTTCAATAGTAATTTTAATGGGCCTAGCGTTTAATAATGATATACAATTGGGAAAATAAAATATCTTTACTATGGATAATATTGATTTTCACTACCATCTTTTTGGCCTGTTAAATATATATCTAAAGGGCCCCGTAACGTAAAAATGTGAACTTGAAAAATGTGAAATGTAGATTTTCTTTAATTGTTCCAAATAACATAAGGACACCAATACTGGAAAATTATTAAATCCCAACTCGTATACTATGAAATGCGATATTAATACTGTAACAAAGAATATTAGCATAAGTATGATTATATCTATGATATTAGAAAACAGCAAACTCAAGCCGCGTTACCGGACCGGACGCTTAATACATAGATAATCATTGATATCATTTATAAGCAAATATTCATGGGCCCATCAGTATTTTAGTAAAAGTAAAGACCTTTTTACTGAATGTTAAAGTTTTACGGTTATAATACAAAATTATCATAATGATTATTATCGACGTATTGTATTATACTACATACTGTCCAAATAATACATCCACGTATATCATATAGCCACGATATAGCGCAGCTATACAACAAAATCTAGCTCTAATATCAATCCTCATACAAACATAACCTAGTTAAAGTAGTAATTTCTCTATGAACCGGATATCGAATTACTCTAAGCAGATTTAAATTTGGATTCCTTAAATCCTTAATCAATCCATTCCATGTTCTCTTCTCTGTCTTTCTAGTGAGGATTGTTGAGCTGTGTGCAATTTATGTGTACTAGGAGTCGATAAACTTGCACCAAATTTTATAAGAAACAACAATTTTCTCTTCTATTTATCAAACCAATACGTAATTCATCAAAACTTTGGAAACTATGTGAATCTTTCTTATTACAGTAAGTAAGCTAGTTTAGGTCTAATTTTATTAGGTACAAGAAATTACCGTAAGTTATCCCTCAAAATGGTAGGTACCTACATACTAAAACGGTTTGGTCTGAAAAATATGGTAGGCCTATTAGCCCTCTTAAACCATGGTGACTAGCTTACTTTATATGTTGTATCAATGTTGGTAATAAGTTAAGCTAGTCCAACAGGTTAAGCCGTAAAATGATAAGCTTATGCATTTTTCCTTGCACCTTTGACCTTGATCTTTAAATTGATCATATACTTAGGCTATAGCCTAAACCTAAAAAATGAACCTATTGGGCTTTATAGGCCTCGCAGGTCTATTAATGATCATTTATTGGTATTGGTCTAACTTATTGGTCTAGGCTTTCCAAGTGGTTAAGTTAGACTTCCGTATCTGTCGGCACAAACATCTGAATGAAAATATCGATTAGGCTTATTCGATTGTTTCATTCGATAAGTTATATTGTTTGGTTACTTAGTTAGGTTGATTAACCTTTCCTAACTAACCAAATGATAGGCCTATATCGAATAATCGATATATCGAATGATATTTTCATTAGTTTTTTTGTGCCAACAGATACGGAAGTCTACCTTTCCTACCCTAGTTAAAATTTTAATCTGCTTTTTAAACAGAAAGGAAATAGGACAGGTCCAATGACAAAATATTCTGCTTATTAAGTTCAAGCTTTTAACTTAGAGTGGCCCTTATTTTTAATGCAGAGGATAGTCATACGCGTTGGTTAATCGGACATGGATGGATTAGGCGTCTGGCAGTGATGTCACCGGGTTGTTAGGACCCAGAACACCATCACCACAACGATTTAAGGGTAAACAATCAGTGTTCATGGTGTTATGGATTGAGTAGGCTGGATTGTTCTTATTGGCTGATGTCCAAGAGGTATCCAGATGAAATCCTACCGGTGGCACTAACTTTTAGTCAAATATTTTAATTGGAATGCAATTTCTTTTTGGTTACACAGAGGATACGTGCGTCCGGTAACCGGACGTGGATTAGGCGTTCGGCAGTGACCTCACCAGGTTGTGGGGGCCCAGAACACCATTATAGCCTACCACAACGATACGATGTACCTACATCCATTGGTGTTCGTAGTGTAGTGGATAGAGTGCTCGGCTGATATGCAAGAGGTCCCTGGTTCAAATCCCATTGGTAACTCTAATTTTTTGTCAAAGATTTTGCTTTGACTGCCATTTCTTCTTAACTCTTTCAGTGTTAGGCCAAGAATTCATATTTCGTAAGACTTTTTTGTTTGCCTTTTAATTCCATTACCTGTTGTTGAATTTTAACTGTAATGCTAACAATTTTATTAATTAGGCTAATTTTGAATAATAAGACAATAAGAAAATAATAACAAAGATAAATCCCGGTATTTGTAGTAAACATTAAATAAAACTTAGTTTTTGTTGTAATTTTCCTGGTTTTCCTATAAGTTTTTATGTTCTGATAGCATTGTTTGAAACAAAAATCTCATAAAATCAAAAGACATATAGTTAACAATGTAATATTGAATTTAACTTTGATTTAGTTGGACGAGGTTATCGTAATATCGCCATTTTATAGGGAAACTAATGTTTTCCAGCAACATCTCAGGAACACATTTATGATCACTGTTGTGCTTTCAACTAAAAAATATCATCTACATCGTCTGTGACTAACTGTTTCCTGGTTTTCCTATAAGTTTTTATGTTCTGATAGCATTGTTTGAAACAAATTCTCATAAAATCAAAAGACATATAGGTAGTTAAAAATGTAATATTGAATTTAACTTTGATTTAGTTGGACGAGGTTATCGTAATATCACCATTTTATAGGGAAACTAATGTTTTCCAGCAACATCTCAGGAACACATTTATGATCACTGTTGTGCTTTCAACTAAAAAATATCATCTACATAGTCTGTGACTAACTGGTGCTGCTACCTAGTAACGCATTGAACAACCATCCGTAGCGCTATCTGTTCGCAATCGGCAGAGTCAGCTTAAATACCGGTTTTTGACTCCTTGGTCTTCAAGCACAGATAGCCGAGAAGGCTAGGGCGTGTGTCACTTGGCCAGTGGCATTCGTCTGCTTGGGTTCGAATCCCGTCCTGTGTGGCAAATAATTGGTGACCTGTGTGTTTGTAGCGATATACTACAACCACTGGGGCATAGTGAGGTGTTCATAATCCTTGGTTTAGACATACACCTCAAAATCATTGGATTGGGCTAATCTTTTAGCTAAGTGGTTGATAGTGTATCCTATGAACATGCAGGTCACCAATGGCTGTTTTGCTACTTTTTGTTAAAATAACCTTCCTCTCTATATCCCTTAGAGATTTTGAAAAACAATGATATATCGTTTCATAGCACTAAAAGGGTTAACTGTACATCTTTTGTTAGATTTTTGGCATTTATATATCTATTTCATGAACAGAATTTAACCTTTTAAGTTTGGTTGGTTAGGTTAGGTTATGACAGTAACTGCCAGACGCCTAATCCACGTCTGGTTATCCAATGCGTATCCTCTGCGATCTTTTTAACTGTAAGTTAAGTTAGCATTTGAGGCACTAAGTTAAATACCGGTAACTTTTATATTAGGAACATAATTTAACCTTCATTCAATTTTGTCATTATTATCAGCAATTTTTGTTAGTTGTTTAGTTATGACAGTAACTGGTGGACACCTAACCCACGTCCTGTTAAGTTACCGGACATGTAACTTATCCTCTGCATATTTATATAACAGAAACATCAACCCTATAGTTTAAGTTTAGCTACATTTTCGAAAAGCCTAGAACCTACAATATCAGCTTGGTAGGTATGCTATTAACTAATAACAGTTTCATTTTCATAAAAATAGGTATCAATTTTTTAGACCTAGGCCTAATGTAACAGGTCAGTTTAACCATGGACAAATAGAATTAAATATATAGACCGACAGCAGTGCTGCAGTTAGATCACGTTCTGGTGTCCACCGCTAGGACTGCCGTGTAGTTACATAGCACGTGCGCCATAACTATTCGGAGCTCCTAGCGATAGACGACAGAACTTGTGCTACCTGCAACACTGTTGTCAGTCTATTTTGAGTATGGTTTAACTTAAAGCTTAGAACAGATTAGTTTAGTAGCATTCATAACAAACGCAAGTTAGTACAACTGAGCAGGTTTTTTTTTTTAAAAAAAGAGGTTGGCGGCCTCTTTTAACCTTGCATTTGCCCGTCCACATAGACTACAGATCTGTGCGTGGAACGTATCCAGCAAAGCAAGGGGTGAGCCGGTACAGTACAAAGGTGAACTGTACTGATAAAAGTTAGTGGCAGTGACCAGGATCCGAACCCACGACACTACTGCCTTAGGCCCGAAGTCCGCGACGCTACCGACTGAGCCACCGACTCACCTATCCATCGGTTTAGCATGACCGATGGACTGGTGATGCACAGTTGCTGCGGAGTGGATTTCAGTGGTGGGGGGATCGAGCGGCTCAGTTTGTTGCTAACTTGTGCGTATCGCTCCATACATTTTGAAGATTGTAATTTTTTAATTCTTAATTTTAATTATTTATTTGAAATAAAAGATGATGGATGGTGGTGTTAGGAAAAAGCAGGACGCAGAAAAGTTATTCACAGCCAAACATGTTAAGTAATTTTGCAAATGTAAATCATTTATGAAACGCAAAGATTCGTTTATTGTAAGCCTACATAGAAAATTAACCCTCTGAGTGTTATGTGTTGAAAAATCGACACATAACACACTTTGTGTAGTGTTTTGTGTCGATTTTTCGACTCACAAACACTGTTTACAGCAAAGGCTGGACTGACAAAATCGGATTGAACTGGATCGAGTTAGGTATCATTCTTTTCGTTAGATTCTAAGCTTTCTAAAGGTCTGTCTCTAAGCGCTGTATGTTCTCCGAGCCGATCGTAATTGTAGCAGACAGCTGACGTGCATATTTGTAAACAGGTTAGTTAACCTCGGACCGATGACTGATGTGTTTTATTATGTTTATCATTGTTTTAGAGTTAAAAATCAAAAGTAGTGATATACGTGGTGCATTATAAGAAGATTTAAGTGATTTTGAAGGGCTGGTTGATGATCCTGAAGAAGTAGGTAGTGATATTGATGTAAATTATCAGCCAGATTCCTAGCTATGGTTAGGCTATGCATTCTTAGCTAAACACTATGTACCAAAATCTGTTTTTTGCCCATAACTTATTTATTTGCAGATCTACTTCCTTATATGATTATATATTTGTAATCCTCATAAAATTTAAAACAAAGTGGCTATTTTCAATTATTTAATAGGCCTATAATTTATACAACTTCATTGAGCGCAAACTTATTTTTTTTATGAAAATTTTCCAAAAAAAATTTTTTTTACCTAAAAATTTTTTTTGTAACAAATGTTCCTTATGTTTTATGTATAATATTGAAGCCCATGATTTTCCAAACAAAATGGTATATAGAACAGTATAATTAACATTGTTTTTAAGCTTCTCAGATCCGTTTTAATAAAACCTTGCAAATGTGCAAAAAATAGGCAAACATTAAGGCCAAAACAAGGGACCCTCGGAGGGTTAATAATCAACAATTTAAATAAACATTTCATACACAGATGGGCTCAGAATGTAACCACTGGTAAACCTTCTACAAACATTAAAATAGAATTGTAATTTAATATAAAATTAATATAAAAACTTAATATTAAATATAAGTATGTAATAGACTATAGCACACAATTAATTTTACTAAATAGATAAGTAGGTGTACAACAATTAAATCGAAATCGAAAAGAGAGAATCTGTGTGTAATGAAGTGGGTATGATTGGCAACAGCAAGTCTACAGACAGGCAGAGCAGTGCGACACCATCATACTTATTATAACAAAGATGTAGTCTTGAATGCCTACAGCGCTTGGTGCCAGCAGTCGTACATATTCAGCAAGGCTATAGTGCTGTCCCCCTCCTGGCGAGCGGCCACCCCACCATCGCACCGCTACCACTCCTCTCGTGCTTCTCACCGAGCCTGCTAATCCTGCTCAGTTATAACTTAGGGCCTAGAGCTTATTAAGCTTATTACAAAATTTGACCTATATTTATAAACTTGTGAAAAATTGGACATAAGTATAAAACAGATTGACAGCTTGATAAATGTAACTCAAACAAATAAAAAATGTTAACTTGCTTGTTTATGTTAATCATTAAAATAAAAAACAAATAACCTAAACCAAACAGAACTAAACAATGATTCTTCCTAAAATCATCTTATAGGTTGAACAGTAACTAGCTGTTCGACCCGCTCTTCGCTCAGGCAATAAGTTATTTTTGTATCCATATATAAATAACATTTGCTTAGCTGTAATTAGTATTAACCATCAGCTATGCAAACTGATAAATACCCTAACTTTAATAGTTTAAAAGGTTTTACTTGTCACACTCCACTCCACTCTGAAAGACTACAATGAAACCATAGGGTGGAGTTAAAGTGAAAGAATGCCAGGAGACATATAATTTATTTTTTAACCTACTGTAATTAAGAAAAAAATATTTCAAAAGTAACTTACAAAATAATATTAAGCATGAAATATACATAAAGGTTAGTTAACTTAGAAATTTTATTTTCAATGAAGTAAGTTTAAGCTATCAAATGTTAATGGTGTTGAACATAGGCCTAAGGCCGGGGCCACACATGGTGGATCATCCGCGCGGCTTATGACCGTACAATCATAAGCGGCGCGACGATGTCCCGGCCACACGGAGTGGATGAACTGCTTCCAGTTGAGGTTTCCCAGCGTACGTATTGTTTTAAGATTAGAACATGGTTTAATTCACTCGTTCTCGTTGTAGTCATGGACAAAACACTTATGTTAGTTTGTGCATTAGAAGCGTGAGGTGAGCTAAGGTAACCGAAATCATTGGGTCCATCCTTTCATAACCGACAAACAATTTGTGTTCCAAACCTTTTACGAGCACATGCGAAACAATAGTTCAAAAGTTTTTTTTTTGTTACTATTGCATGTAGATAGAATCTTTTGACGAGCTACTTCAATTGCTTTGACCGCATATAACTAAGGAAGATACACTCATGAGAAATGTACAACATGAAATACAACATGAGAAATCCCACAGACATAGTTTGTCTTTAACAAGTTCTATTAATTTGTCTGTATTGAACATTTTATACCTTTAAACCGAAACGCACAAGCACAAACTAAAAAAAAAAACACCTACAAATGCTTGAAAATGAGCTCCAATTGCGCGGACAATCCGTATGGTGTGGTTACTCTCATGAGACTACGTGTGTCATCCCCTCCTACGCGGCTTGGGATTGCGCGATCAATCCGCGACAAGCCACGGTCAATCTGCCCAGGCAGCTTAGGATGGCCCCGTGTGGCCACTCTCATTTGATTCAATGTGTTGTCGCACCACGCGGATAATCCGCGCGAATGATCCACCTCGTGTGGCCCCGGCCTAACTAAGTTAATAGCCATTGGTGATTGGCAGAGCCTTTTCCTAGGTAAATGTAGATTACAACTTTACACCCTACCCACACACAAGACTGCTCCCCAACATATGCCCTTTTATAAATTTGTGAGAATTAAATCTATACATAACTTTTAACTCATTTTTAAAGAATAGAATAGTTATCAAACATGCTTTTACCATCAAAGTATAATACTCTACCTTGGATTTACCATACATCAATGGTTTTTATTTACTTTTGCCATTGACTATTGGATAAGAAGTATACATCCCATCCTTATGAACATGCTGTCTCCAATTATTTATAAAAAAAGGACATAGTTGTGTCAACCAGTCACAAAATGCGCTACGGCTAACTATTCTACTTTTTCCCTTATTTGTGTTTAGTGTTTCTGAGCATGTTGAAGGGTCATAACAATTGCTATAGCCTAAATAAATCATTCCATTTGACATCATAAAAAAGCTTGTGTACACAACAGAAATAAGTAATTTAGGTCAAACCAAGCTGTCAATTAATGGTTCACATCAACTACGACATTTAATTTTTTTTTTAACTAGCAACAGGATTAGCACGGGGATGGAATGTGTAGATCTTACTAATACAATTATAAATGTGAAAGTTTGTGTTTGTTTGTGTGTTTGTTTGTTTGTTTGTTTGTTTGTGTGTTTGAAGTTCAATCACGCATAAACCATTGGACGGATTGGGTTTGAAATTTGGCATGATGATAGCTTACATTCCGATTAACATATAGACATATTCTTATCTCACAAATCCTTTCGGGCTCCGCCCCAGTGGCTCTGTAATTCCCCATGTTAACCTTATGAGTATTCATATTTAAAGGGAATTAAACAATTTAGTCAGCTGTTTCAACTAAAAAAGTTGGTTCTATGATATGTAAAAGCATTAAAAAGTTTAAGATTTACCAACAGGGTGCAGCACTATGTTTTTTTTTGCATTTATGAAAACAGCTAATTTGAACTAAGCAGCAACAAAAAAACCATGATTCACAATGAGAACTGTCAAAGTAGGATTGTTTACAGTTATATTTATTTTTTTCATTGCATGAATAATTTGTGATATTTTGCGAATTGTTGATCATTTATTTTTCTCTATTGTTTAGGTGAAGTGGTAGAACATTATGGCTATGGTAGATGTGTAATACTATAGAATACTGTAAATTTAAAAAAGCAAATGTTATCAAACTGTGAACTCCCTTATTGCAAACACAAAGCCTGAGTATAACTGCAATAAGCATTTTATACTTATATTCCAACCCCGTACGAGGGACGGGTACTCTGCTAGTCTATAATAAATAGTCACTGACTATGCGCATGGTGTGCAACCATTTTGTTGTTTTTCAGTATTTCACTCACCAATCTAGACAACTATACAATTTGTAGACTGTTACAATGTTTCAGTTCCTAAGTCCACTGTGCTTGACTTGTAAGTTGCTACTAGCAGGCTACCTCATGATACATAAAAGCACCCGTTTGTGTTCATTTATTGGCACCATGGGCATTTTGTTTGAATAGCTACCTATCATTGCTTAAAAGGATGTAAGGGTTTAACTTTTAAATTAGTACATATACTTTAAGCCTATTTCTGATAGCTGATTTAATAAATAATCCTTAAATCTAAATTAATTAGGTATTAAGTGGCAATAACCTAAGCTGGAATAAACATAATATCGAACTTTCATTTATTAACTACTATCATACAAACTAAATTTCAATGTTTTCTAGGGAGATCCTATTTTAAATATACAATCACTAGCTTTGGAATGGTAAGACGAAACCAAACTGAGTAAGTAGCCTTTCTTCAATTAATTCTATCTTGGGAATCGTAAGACAACGAACTTGAGTAAGTAGACTTCTTATTGCATTAGGAATAAGGCTTAGTTATTTAATATTAATAAAATACCAGTTAGGTCCATAAGACAACCCAAAAATCATTTATTGTATTTAACCCAATTGTTTTCTAACTTTATATATTTAGTAGTTGTTCATTAATAATTTAAATTTTTACTAAATTACTAATCTTAACTACTTCTTCCTAGGTACTACATACTCCAATTAGCAAATTGAAAATAACTCAATGTATTTATTATAATTACTACATAATAGGCCTAAACAGTTGTTAAAAATTATAAATACAAAAGTACAGTTTTTCTGTTTTTTTATTCTTACATACTACAGAACCCTGTAGCAGTTTTCATAAAAAATGCCCAAGTTGAAAAAGAAAAGTAAGGATGTAATGAGGAAAGAACGGAAAGAGATCATGTCTTCTAAACGTCAGGATGAATCTAAAAGTAGGATATTAAAAGAAACAGACAGAAAATCTAAAGAAATCAGAAGACAAGATCCTGAAAAACGTCGCTATGATAACCTTTGTGCCAAAATTTGTCAGAAAAAAAGACTATTAAAAGAAGATAATTTACTAGTCCATAGAGAAAGATTAAAGATAAGTCAAACCAAACGTCTAGGAGACGAAGAAAGTAAATTACTCCATTGTAGAAGGCTCATAGAATGCCAAAAAAAACGTCTCTATATCAATGAAAAAAAGAAAATTCACCTACAAAGAATTAAAGATGGACAAATTAAGCGACTAAAAGATCCAAGTAAAAAAAATATTTACCTTCAACAAAAAAAAATCTGCCAACAAAAGCGACTAGAAAATCCCAGTATAAGAAATAATCACCTTCAACGACTTAAAGTTTGTCAGAGAAATAGACTAGAAAATGCTAGTAAAAAATGCATCCACCTTCAACGGCTAAAAGTTTGTCAGAGAAATAGACTAGAAAATGCTAGTAAAAAATGCATCCACCTTCAACGGCTAAAAGTTTGTCAGAGAAATAGACTAGAAAATGCTAGTAAGAAACAAATTCACCTTCAACGGCTTAAAGTTTGTCAGAGGAATAGGCTAGAAAATGCTAGTAAGAAACAAATTCACCTTCAACGGCTTAAAGTTTGTCAGAGGAATAGGCTAGATAATGCTAGCAAGAAACAAATTCACCTTCAACGGCTTATAGTCTGTCAGAAAAAGAGACTAGAAGATTCCAGTAAAAAAAATATTCATCTTCAACGTATCATTGAAAACCAAAAAAACCGCATGAAAAACATCAAGTTACGAATAAAGCATAATTCATTGAATCAATTATGTCAAAGAAAAAGGTTGAAAAATAAAAAACAGATTGAAATGCACAGACAAAGATTGAAAATTAGTCAATGTAAAAGAATGCTTAGACTAAGGTATCGTATGAAACACAACGAGAAGTGTAGGCAGAGCTATTACAACTCAAAACACATAACCGAGAACAAATTGAGAACAAAAATCTTTACAAATTATGAAAATGCAGTTAGGGATGGGCCTTACTGGGAATGTGTGTCTTGTAGCCGTTTATTTTTTAAAAGTTCAGTTACCTTTTGTACAGTAGATATGTTTAGTAATGTAACTTTAGATATGTTGAAACAGTGCTGTAGTAAAATGGTAAACGATGTTGTTATTGGGTATATGTGTTCTTGTTGTAAGAAGGCACTGACAAAAAATGAAAAACCGAGATTTTCATTATGTCATAAAGGATTGCACTTTCCTGATGTTCCTGAAGTGGTTAAAAAATTATCTCCTTTAGAAGAAAGGTTTTTGTGCCCAAGAATTCCATTCATGCAAATTAGAACAATAGGAGGAAATCAACAGTATTCTGTAAAGGGTAGAGTTGTCAATGTCCCAACTGATGTTGCTGAAAACATAGATGTGTTACCAAGGCTACCACATGAAACCGATGTCATACCAGTGGTTTTAAAAAAAAAGAAAGTTTATAAGAGTAATGTGATGTTTCAAACTGTAAGACCTAATATTATATTGGATTCACTAAAAGCACTTGAACACTGTCCAGTATTTAAAAAGGCAAATGTCAGTGTTGATTACAGCAAAATAAATTCCATAAGAACAATACAAGAGGAATGCAGTGAAGGCAATGAAAATGATGATGAAGAAATCATAGACACTGAGTCAGACTCTGATAGTGAAATTGAACCATTGAATGTTCCAGCTGATCACACATTGTTAAACTCTGAAGCTATTGTGTTTGCTCCTGGGGAAAACTTTCAGCCTATTCCTCTATTTATGGACACAGATGCTGAGGCTATGAGTTTCATTAAAATCTATGGAGGAGAAATCAAGGAATACCCCAGTCACATGAGCTATCAAGATATAACAAAATCAGAAGTAATGCGCTCAGACAAAAGAGTGGCTTCATCAATTGATAAACTATTTTACTCTTGCACATTCTTACGTGCTCAAAAGATTTCCAATAGTATTTCTATTTGCTTAAGAAAAAGTAGTCGAAGACAGAATGCCACAGTACAAGCAGTGTTATCAGATGATTTTGTCAATTCCATTGTAGCTCATGACAGTGGTTACAAAATCTTTGCTCCTGATCGAGGCTCTCCAGCCTTTTGGGAGCTTAAGAAGAAAGAACTATTTGCAATGATTCGTCAAATTGGTCCTCCTACATTCTTCATAACCCTCTCACCAGCAGAAACTAAATGGGCTGAGTTATTGGTAATATTAAAAAAGGTAATTGATGGAGATGAAGTTTCTGAAGAAGATGCATTAATGTTGCCCTATGAGGAAAAAGTTAGATTAATCAAACATGATCCTGTTACTTGTGGTGTATATTTTGATTACAGACTTAGAAAGTTATTTAATGTGTTAAAAGCAAAAGACAGTGTATTTAGGGAGTATGATCTGGTTGACAGTTACATTAGAATAGAGTTTCAACAAAGGGGCTCTCCCCATGCACATTGTTTAGTTTGGTTAGAAGGGGCTCCAAAACTCAATCCAGAAGATTTAGAAAGTGTCAAACAATGTGAAAACTTCATTGATCGTTTTGTTTCTTGCAAACATGACCACGACAATGTAAGAAATGAACTCATTCAATTTCAGATACACAAACACACATTCACTTGCTGGAAGAAAAAAGATAAAAACGAGAAAAAGTGTCGGTTTGGCATACCAAGTTTTCCTATGAAGCAAACAAAAATTCTTGAGCCTCTAGGTGATTCAGTCACTGAAGTACAACTAAAGCAGTACAAGACAGACTTTACGAAAATCCGAACATTACTTGATCAATTGTATCAAAATGAACAAGATTTGACTTTTGACGCCTTTCTTAACCAGTTGGGTTTGTCTGAAGAAGAGTACCTATTGGCTATTAGAAGTTCACTAAAAAGGCCAAAATGTTTTCTGCAAAGATCTCTTAAAGACATAAAAGTGAATGCTTACAACCCTGAAATTCTTTCACTTCATAGATCAAATATGGACATCCAGTTTATAACTGACGTATATTCATGTGCTATGTATGTACTTAACTACATAAATAAAAGCACAAGTGGAATGTCCAAGATCCTGCGCGATGCTAAGAAGGAGGTGTCAAAAGGTGATTTTACACTAAAAGAAAAAATGCGATTTCTGGCCAACAAATTTTTAAATGCCAGTGAGTTTTCAGCTCAAGAAGCTGTTTATTATGTATTAAGTTTGCCATTATCCATGTGCTCTCGCTCCACAATCTTCATCAATACATCTGTACCAGAAAAAAGAGTTTCTATTTTAAAAAACAAACGTGAACTACAACTACTTCCAGATAACTCAACTGATATTTTCAAAAAGAGTGTCATTGACCACTATTGTGAAAGACCTGAAATGCTAAATGATATTTGCCTAGCAGAATATGCATCATACTACACTTGCCCTAGCTCAAAGAAAAGTAATTGTGAACAATTTGAAAATGAAATAAATGAAGAAATCTCAGATGAACGGGAGTTACATGAAAACGAACCAAGATTTCCTAATAATGTCTTAACCAAAAGAAAGAGAGCTAAAATATTAAGGTATGTTAGATTTAATGTCGAAACTGATGAAGCTAATTATTATAGAGAGCAGCTAATGCTGTTTTCACCTTGGCGAAACGAAGTAGTAGATCTTATAAATGTTAATCACAAAATGAAATTTCTGAATTTAAAGGATGTCATACTTACAAACCGAGCCAAATTTATTCATGGAGATTCAGGAGATGATGTGCCAATTGATATTATTGATATAGCTGTAAATGACAACAATATCAATGAAGAGAATAATGAAGAAGACAATCATGAAAATGATGAAATTCTGCCAAATGAGTATGAAGTTTTGAATGACGGTAACAATGATGCTGATATATTCACTGATATTGGTATTAATGGAAATAAAAAAACGGCAGATGAAATTTCTTTTCCAGTTCCACATATGGTTGATGATGATGGTTATAATAAGATGGTCCGTTCTTTAAATGAAAACCAACGAAAGTACATGTTACACGTTTTGAATTGTCACAAGCTAAATATTCAACCTGTTTACGAATGTGTATTAGGTGGTGCAGGAGTTGGTAAATCAAGACTCATAGATACTATTCATCAAACACTACTAAGACACTATAACAAACAAAGTGAAACTGATTTAGAAAGTGTAAAAGTATTGATATGCGCACCTACTGGGAAAGCAGCTTTCAATATAAAAGGTGTTACTTTACATTCTGCTTTTGTACTACCATTGAATCAGTTTGCTTCAGATATGCCTCCGCTCAGCAGTAGTATTAGCAATTCTATATTATCAAAGTTGCGTGATTTAAAACTCATAATAATAGATGAAATAAGCATGGTTGGCAGTAAGGTTTTTGGTCAGATAAATTTAAGATTACAACAAATTTTCCGATCCAGTGAACCATTTGCTGGAAAATCAATCACAGTCTTTGGAGACTTTAATCAGTTAGCACCTGTTGGAGATCGGTATATATTCAAACCTGATCCGAGTAATCCTTATAGTGAGTTGATTGGTAATCCTTTATGGGAAAAGTTTACATTTTTTACCTTAAATGAAATAATGAGACAGAAAGATGATGCAACATTTGCTATTGCACTGAACAATTTAGCTGAAGGAACTCTCACTGACAGTGAAACAGAAATGATTAACTCTAGAGTAAATTGTCCTGAACCTCCAGACACAATAAGATTGTTTAGAAGCAATGCAGAAGTAGACAAGTTTAATGAATCTGTTCTAAGAAAACAAAAAGATGTTACAATTGTAAATGCATGCGACAAAGTTATTGGAAAAGTACATGAAACCCTTAAGAAATCACTTCTCAATGCAATAAAAGAATTAAAAGTGTCATCTACATATGGTTTGCCAAAGTTATTAAAATTAAGTATTGGAATACATTACATGCTAACTAACAACATAAAAGTCGATGATGGTTTGGTTAATGGAGCTGTTGGCATTTTAAAGTACATCGAAAAGAATGATGCAGGAAATGTAAAAAGAGTTTGGATGTCCTTCACTGATCCCAATGTTGGCAAAGTTACTAGAAATGATTTTAAGAGGATTTCACAAGCCAAAAATATTGACCAATCTTTGACACCAATTGAAATGGTATCAAAAAATGTCAAACCAAGACAAAACACTCTAGCAATGGTGATGAGAAGACAGTTTCCTCTTGTTCCAGCTGAAGCAATCACTATTTATAAAAGCCAGGGTGGGACATATACATCTGCAGTTGTGAATCTAAAACCAGGAATGAAACGTAATGAGATTTATGTAGCTCTGAGTAGAGTAACTTCTCTCAGCGGTCTTTACATTAAGGGCACTTTTGTCAAACCTCATAAGACCAATGATGAAGTTAGTAGAGTAATAAAGAAATGCACTTTGGAAAAACCAGTCAAAATGAAACTATTGTTTTTGGACAAACAAATGTCAGATTTTACAATTGTTTTCCATAACATTCAATCATTGAGGAAGCATCATGGAGACCTAATAGCTGATCATTTCTTAACATGTGCCGATATCATCGCTCTTGTAGAAACATGGACGATTGACACTGATGACATAGATATAAGTGGTTACAAGATAGTCCATAGAGTAGATGTAAAAAAAACATACCGTCATGCTTATGGTATAATTGTGTATTGCAAGGCAGAATTAGAAAATCATTGCAAAATCCTGTTTGAGCACAATTGTGAAGAAAATCAGAAATCATGCAATTTGGTTGTTTTAAAGGTACAAGATTCATGTATTTGTGTAACATACAAGCCACCTTCAACTTTATTCAGAAAGGTGAAACCATTGATTAATTCTATGATTGATGTTGCCCTTGGCAACTCTGAACAAGTAATTGTTTTGGGCGATTTCAACATTAATTTGTTGGATAAGAATAGTAAAGCGTTTGATACATTTTTATCTTCTAAAGGATTAACTAGTAAAATCATGAAACAACCATCTACAGATGGAATGACTCAAATAGACATTTGCTATTCCAACATAGATTCCTTTTCTGCATCCTATTTCGAGTCATACTTTAGCTACCACAAACCAATAATTGGTGTCCTTAGTAAGGAAAAAGATACCGTTCCAACAGAAAGTGATGTTATTATCAGTGATATAAATCCTCATAGTCATGAATATAGTGGAACAACTACTAATGAAAATGAAAGTACTATAAACAAAGCAGTCACTAAAACAACAAGAAATGCTATTAATGTTGTTGGTTTTAAAAATGTAGATGGTGTGTCATGCTATGCAAACGCTGTCTGTCAATGCATTTTTTTCATCTCAGCACTGCGAGACACAGTGATAGCTCAACAAAATGATGTTATGATGAATTTATATGAATTATATTTAAATCCCACCACAAACCTGTTAAGTTCTTTAACTGTAAGACAAATGGTAGATAACATTAATGACATTGAGCATTTTACCTTGCCTCAACAACAAGATGTTCCTGAATTCATTGCTTACCTGATTAATTGTCTCCCAGAACTTGAAAAAATAGTTAAGCATGAGTTGATAATTGAATACAAATGTTTAAATTGCTCACATATTTACAAAGATGACAATGTAAATACAAACTTGATTTTGCCAATTTATACATCACACAATACAAATTCTTTAAATGAATTATTTAAAACATCTTATGGAAACTGGGAAAACATTACTAAAACATGTGGTATGTGTAGTTCCAACAACTCAATAACAAAAAGTACCATTTCTCTAACTGAACAATGTTCTGTTATGTTTGTACAACTAATGATTTTTGAAATTAAAGAAGGTAATTGGGTTAAAAATCTTAAAACACTTACCAATCTACACAGTGAAATTGTTAAAATAGATGATGCTAACTTTAAAATATCTGGTATAATAGATCACCATGGACCAAATATTACTAGTGGCCACTACACATGTAAACTTAGGAGTGGTAATACATGGTATCAAGCTGATGATAACAAAGTCACAAAATGTAACAAACCTGAAGTTGAAACTAACACTTATGTAATAGTACTGGAAAAATGTTAAAAAACTGACAATAATGCTACAGAAATGATACCTTACAATTATTGTCATTGAGCTGATACAAGGCAATGTCCTCAACTGTTCATTACAAAAGGCAGTTAAATTGTTATCTATAAATGCTACAACAATGTCACCTCACAAAGTTGAAATGATAAAAGGTAAGTCTTCAACTGTTTCTTTACAAAACACAGTTGATTAAATCTTTAAATACTGGTGCAAGGGTTACCATTATCCCCAAATTCAAAATTTAAAAAAAAATATATAAATATACATGTTTAAGTTTTTTACGATTTCTATTGTTACTTCAAACTTTTAAACTGTCACAACACTTTCAATCACTTTTAAACAAATTTAAATATTCATTGTGTTTTTATTTTGCGTAGTAATCTAAATGTTAATCCAATTTTCAATACAAACATTCATCACGATTTGTTTCTTTTAAAATCTTTTACCTAGAAAATAGCTTCAAAATCATATAAAAAATAATTGTATTGGAATTTAAACAATAGATATCTTATTAATTTCTTAAAGTAATTTTTGTAAGAAAACAAAACCAACATAAATACACTCTAGATATATAGTTTTTTTACATTTTCTAATTTGCACAATTCTTGAAAAAAATCAGCTGTATGCTGTCACCTTTACTAATTTGTTCCAAAAGATATATTCTAGGTATGGCCTTGTTTATTCATAATTTAACTTCATTACTCTTATTTAAAACCAATAAAACATAAAAAATAAATCACTTAAAATTAATTAAATGTATGTAAAAATGACAAATATCACAAAATAATACTGCTTGTGCTAGGGCCAGGGTGCACTAGGTCGCTGAGCACTGCTGATTCACTAACAAGTTAAATTTAAAACACCCTCACCAGTACTTAAAGGTTTGCAAAAATGCTACCGCAAAGTCGCCTAGCGGTTGGGTAAGTGAATCAAGGCATTGGCCTTAACAATTCTTCACAAATGACAGTTAGTAAAAAAATATGCTACGGCAATGTCACCTAGCGATTGGGTAGGTGAATCAAGGCAATTGGCCTCAAGTGTTCTTCACAACAGTTAGTAAAAAAATATGCTACGGCAATGTCACCTAGCGATTGGGTAGGTGAATCAAGGCAATTGGCCTTAACAATTCTTCACAAATGACAGTTAGTAAAAAAATATGCTACGGCAATGTCACCTAGCGATTGGGTAGGTGAATCAAGGCAATTGGCCTCAAGTGTTCTTCACAACAGTTAGTAAAAAAATATGCTACGGCAATGTCACCTAGCGATTGGGTAGGTGAATTAAGGCAATTGGCCACAAGCGTTCTTCACAACAGTTGGTAAAAAAATATGCTACGGCAATGTCACCTAGCGATTGGGTAGGTGAATAAAGGCAATTAAGCCTCAACTGTTCTTCACGAAAGACAGTTAATAAAAAAAAAGATGCTACGGCAATGTCACCTAGCGATTGGTTAGGTGGATCAAGGCAATTAGGCCTCAACTGTTCTTCACGTAAGACAGTTAATAAAATAAGATGATTTCACCTAGCGATTGGTTAGGTGAATCCAGGCAATTGGCCTCAAGTGTTTCCGTCACAAAAGACAGTTAATAAAAAAAAAGATGCTACGGCAATGTCACCTAGCGATTGGTTAGGTGAATCAAGGCAATTGGCCTCAAGTGTTCTTCACGAAAGACAGTTAGTAAAAAAAGATGCTACGGCAATGTCACCTAGCGATTGGGTAGGTGAATCAAGGCGATTGGCCTAAACTGTTCTTCACGAAGGACAGTTAAGAAAAGAAGATGCTACGGCAATGTCACCTAGCGATTGGGTAGGTGAATCAAGACGATTGGTCTCAACTGTCTTCATGTGAGACAGTTACGTGAACTGTCTTTTTCAAGACAGTTCTGTAGAAGGGTTTACTCCATACCACAGTCCTTGCTTGTGTGACCAAGGCTGTGGGAACCTCTTTCCCTTCAGTGGTTCTCAAAAATGATTAGGATTATACAAACATTTAAATAGTATGTCAACAACTTAAAATATTCCCAAATATTTGTGATACCTATCATTTTCAATATTTTCCCAATTAACTTTTTGTTGTCTGTCTCTAAACAATAATCTATTAACTTAATAGTTTATTTATCATCAAATAATAATTGTACTGCAACAAAATTAAAGACATTGGACATTGGTGTGAAAGTAAAAATATTGACTAGGAATATATAAAATATCTTGTATGAAATGGTAAAATATTAAAGGTACATATAAAAAATAAATAACACAACTTATTAAAATTAGTAAATTAATTCTAATGTAATTGCATGAAACTTTTTATGAGAGTATTAAATAATTATTTTGTCATTTTCTCTAAACAATAATCTTTTAACTTAATAGTTTATTTATCATCTAAATAATAATTAGACTGCAACAAAATTATAGACATTGGACATTGGTGAGAATGTAAAAATATTGACTAGCAATATATAAAAAGACTTGTATGAAATGGCAAAATAATAAAGGTTCATATAAAAATAAATATCGCAACTTATTAAAATCACTAAATACTAATATAATAGCATGGCACTTTTTATATGAGTATTAATTAATTTTTTTGTCATTTTAAGATTTTTTCTATGAGTAAATTATTTAACTGAGAACCACTGTCTTAAAAAATAGAGTGACCTCCAAGATGGTGGAGAGGTTGACGTTCCTTTGGAGGCTTTTCTACTAACATCCACTAGTGACACATTAATCTACAACTTATTTATGTGGAAAAAAGTGCAAAATTATTACTTTTAACAAAATCAAAAAATAAATAAAAAACTTAACTTCAATTTTAACCAGCTTCAAATAAACATAATATGATATTGATGAAATTTCATAAAATTTAAAAAAATTTCATTTATTTAGGCGAACGCACATGACCGAGCAATGGGAATGGTGTGAGATACTTAAATGAGGGTGAAAACATACTTTTATTAAATAAATACCAGAACCTACCAATTCCCATCCAAATTGACAACTGGGTCTAGGTGTTAGCAATACTTTGAACTTAATGAGCAAAAGTGCAAAGTAACGAATACTCAAATACAATAAATTAAAAACACACTCCAACCATATTCATAATAGCAAAGTCAATAAACCGACTAGATTATTTTACACTCCGAAATGATCAACTCATTTTACAAATAAATATTTAATGGTGACAACATAAATATAAAACATCACCACCAAAAGCGGTGTTAGTGGCCACACAACAACTGGACCAAATTTTTTCGATAAGCTGTTAGCTAGTACTGTACTTTAATTCCCTGTGAGGAGCGTGGAGGTTTTAATAAAAGCTATTTGTTTTGTGGTAGGATAAAAAAGCCAAGAATTTTCATTTGTACTCTATCAAACAAGTACAGGAACATCGTTATATGCTACTTACTCATCTCATGTATGTCGATCTTCAAATATATTCCAAAGTTTAATCCAATTCACAATTTATGTTTGACTTTAAGCAAATTTCCCTATGAAGAAGTAGCTACCTTAGTTTGCATGGTAAGACCTGAAGCCGGGACCAATATACTTCTTCATTTTAATGTCCCTAGAGGCCAAAAACACTATTCGTTAAAATTTGTATACATGTATATATACAAACGTCTGTGAACGTGAACGCAATAACTTGAGTAATTTTTGTCCGATTTTAATTAAATTTAGTTTGTAGGTGTAAGGGCCCGGGGATAAACTTGAATGACTTCACAAACCAGCATGATCGGACCATGGGGTAAAAATTGTTTTTTCAAATTGTTGACCATCAAAACGCAAAGTTTACCAATTTCTCTCTAGACCATTTTAAAGAGCAAAAACAAATAATTTAGTATGCCAAAGTGTTTTCGTACAGTTATTGGTTATGGGAAAAATTCAAATTCAAAATTCCCATGATATTCTTATAGAGAATTTTGTAAAATGTTGTAGTTTGCTTGTTAGTGGAAATATTTTTGATAAAACTTGGCAAATTTATTTATTTTATACTAAGCTACTAATATTTTACCAAAAACACTTTATATTAGCCTCCCAGTAGCAACAAACCTAGGTAACCAATGGCTTAATGAATTAATGTTTTTTTTAATAGATTTAATTAAAGTCAATTCAGGCAAATGGAAATTCGCTTAGTCTGCAGGTTTGCTGCGGCGGGGGTATTTTGGTAATACATTTCTTTTGCTCTTTTAATTGACATATTTAAAATGTTTCTATATCTTGAAAAATGATCTTTTAAGGCCTGATTAAATGGTTGTTTTTTTAGTTGTTTACTAATCTTGTCCCTCACACGAATTGATTTTACAAGGCTAGTGGTGATCCAAGGTTTTAATTTAGTATTTTTTGAAGAAAAATATTTATTTGATGTTGCTTTGAGTGTGATATCCTGCAGCTGTCGCACAAATGCATCACACGCCTCATCGACATCTTCAGTAGCAAGTACAGAGGACCAGTCATGACAACTCAACAGTTGTTTGGCGACCCCCAAGTCAACACATACAAAGCTTCGGTTTACACTATTTGTATTTAATCTACGGACATTTATATCAGCTGACACAACAGTTATGAAGTGATCGGTTATCGATGTTTTGATTATCGCAGATTTCACATCGCTAATATTTTTATTATTTGTAAAAATGTGGTCAATGCAGCTCTCTGAGTTATGTGTAACTCTTGTTGGGTTATTAATACATGATGTAAAGCCAGCTCCATACATGACATCGAGGTAACGCCGCGACAATGGATCTTCATTTCCAGGGAGAATGCAACAATTGAGGTCACCAACCAGCCAACACCGCCCGACCAGGTCATCGCTGTCAAGATAAGACTCAAGGTCATCAATAAAGTGATTAAGATTCGACGATGGACTGCGATAAGCTGCGAGCAGCGAGAGCCCGTTCCCCCCGTCAAGCGATATGTCTACTTTAATAGTTGTAGCGCCGTGTAATCTAACTTCCTCATGACTCACACAAAAACTCTTACTCACATACACAATCACACCATCATTCTGATTTCTACTCTCCTTACTCACAATAACATCATACCCATCCATACTCACAGGCACACAACTACCATCCGTCCAAGTCTCAGTTAAAACAATAATATCAAACTTTTTATCATACGAATCTAAAAGTATTAGAACTTCATCAAAGTTTCTGCTGTAGCTCCTAACATTTAAATTAAATAAGGTAAAGTTATCCTTTAGGTTATGATTAATCTCAGAAAAAAACTTAAAATTACAAAACTCATCATATACATATTCACTAACATTGCGGTAAGTTAATAGATCGTCCTGCTCCTCGTCAATCATCACAAAGCACATCCGACCTGCTATTACCCAACTGCCATTAAAGATACCACAGTATGAAAAAATGTAAATTGTTAATACTTATTGCATGGAATTACTAGCGATCCTAAAATATAAAAATCATGAAAAGTAAATGATAATGAAGAAAAAGAAACTAGTTTACGCAAAAATACAAAACATTACATGTACATTTTAAAATATATGAGAAACATAGTCTTTGAACAAAACTTCTTTTGCAACTAAAAAACTTCAAGCAAATTATTGACGGTTTACATTTCTAATATATTTTAAATTACTCAGAAGGAAAAAGACATATTTAGCATAGTTTCCGAAAGCATGCAACATCATTCTTCTGCATTACAACTTTACAATGTTTATTTTATTATTTATTTATTTATTTATTTATTTTTTTGTATCATAATGCTTATAAATAAACAATATAGGGTCTCGTGTTGCATGCTCAATTAGTCTAGTGATGTTCTATGTTAACCTGGCAAACATCATACATGGAAAATAAATACATGTATGATGTTTGTATGTACAAACATTGTATGGCAAACATCATACATGGAAAATAAATACATGTATGATGTTTGTATGTACGCTTGTATGTATGTACGCATGTATGTATCTGTACTTCAACATTAATGAACTCGCAGACGAAGTCACGGGTACAAGCTAGTATAGTATGAAGCTAAGTATTATTTATAAATTATGTGTAACTGATCGAAAACTTATGCCATAATATTAGTTTTTTACACTACAATATAAGTGGATTATTGTCTTACATTTTTCGGAAGTAAATCAAACTTATACTAAACTAATAAATTTATTTATTTGTACTAAACTCGCTTCCGCTCGTTGCAAAACATTCACCTGTGTGATGTAAAAACGCTTATACTACACTTGTAAGGTAAATAGCTATTACAAAACTGTCCTATTTTGACATACCTCTTCCGTCATTGAAATGATGCACCCATATATCTATTTTAAATTGCCAATGTTTTAAATATTTAGATAAACTAAAAGAGTCAATACAAAAGAAGCAAAATAAGAGAAGTACACCACACATGATTTACATTTTTGAAGTAATACGTCGTTGGCTACTTTAGGCCGGGGCCACACGTGGCGGATCGTCCGCGCGGCTTATGATCGTACGATCATAAGCCGCGCGACGATGTCCCGGCTACACAGAGCGGATGAACAGCTTCCGGTTGAGGTTTCCCAGCCTACGTACTGTAAGATTAGAACATGGTTTAATTCACTCGTTCTCGTTGTAGTCTTGGACGAAACACTTATGTTAGTTTGTGCATTAAAAGCGTGTGGTGAGCTAGAGCCTAAGGTTAACCGAAATCATTGGGTCCATCCTTTCATAACCGATAAACCATTTGTGTTCCAAACCTTTTACGAACACATGCGAAACCATAGTTCGGAAGTTTTTTTTTTGTTACTATCGCATGTAGAAAGCATCGTTTGACGAGCTACTTCAATTGCTTTCACCGCATATAACTAAGGAAGATACACTCATGAGAAATGTACAACATGAAATACAACATGAGAAATCCCACAGACATAATTCGTCTTTAACAAGTTCTATTAATTTATTTGTATCACATTTTACACCTATAAACCGAAACGCACAAGCACAAACTCAAAAAAACACTTACAAATACTTGAAAATGGGCTCCAACCGCGCGGACAATCCGTATCGTGTGGCCACTCTCATAAGACTGCGTGTCATCCCCTCCAACGCGGCTTAGGATCGCGCGGACAATCCGCCCAGGCGGCTTAGGATCGGCCCGTGAGGCCACTCTCATTTGATTCAATGTGTTGTCGGACCGCGCGGATGAACATTTTGAGTTCATATAGTTATTTTTACTCCAAAGACCTTCAAATGGTTATTTCTAAAGCACTAGGCTGGGGATCAAAACTGAAATAACAAATGAATATTTTATGGAGATTAAATCACAGAGCCTTGGATAACTGATGTTTATAAGATTAGTCAGCTACTGTGGGTCTGCGCTATCTGCTGCGAGATCTGGGAACGTATTTTTACATTTCTAATTTTTTTTATGGAAACAATTCTTTCTTCGTACAAACGAACTATTGTTATCAAATCGAACTAGAACCAAACGTTTATTCCCTATACAATTTTCCATTAAACTTTTTTGAAATAGACCCTAATATGATGTAATTGTAAAAAATTATAATTAGGTTGTTACAATTAAGTAATGCAGGTCCAATAAAAAGCGTGAATTTAATGATAAAATCACAAGAAAGTTTGATCTTTATCAACAGACTGATATTTTTTTGGAATAATAATGCTGTATAAATTGATTCAAGAAATAATAAACTATATTAGCAACTATACATTTTTATTTCTGATAATATTGTGCAAAAAACATAAATTTATTTTGCATAGCGAGGCGTCATTTTGTATGAAACATGGTGAAGACAAATATTATTGATTCACACGTATTTTGAATTACGCACAAAAAATATGAATTAAAAATCAATTTTATTGACGAAAGTCAAATTCTATATTAGCAAAGATGTTGCTCAAACTATTCTGACCTATTCTTGTTATTAAATTCTATATTATTAGTCAAATCAAGTCATTCAAAATCATCAATAAGGGTCAATAGTTCTTAGTTAAGGGAGAATGCAGCTGCAGTCAATATCTCAAGGTCAATATTCATGTCAATGTCCTGGCTAGCTGAAGTACAAAATAAAGCAGAAGAAGCCGCTTTGCTGTTTAAAGTTACTGATGTTTAAGTTTAAAAAAGTTTACATAAAACCCTTACTCTTCACTCCAATTAGAGACACTAGCTAGGGCTTCCAGTGTAAAGATCCTGTGCCAATGTTTCCATTGCCATCGGAGGTGTCAATTTCTGCAATTTATCTGTGTGCTGTTACTAGGCTTGCAAGGCTGCCTAGGTTTATTTTACTCTTCCAAGAGTTGTGTCCATGATGTGTTCTAATAAGCACTGGAGCAAACGTCATCTTATAGCACGTCCTAAAAACTTCTAAAAGGGTTTAAATTACTAAAGTTAAATTATGATTACTCTAATACTAATTGATCGTAAAATTTTGATTACATTATTTCACAGTTTCATTTAATTTGTTTACATCAAGGGAACTACAAAAAGGTATACACACAAATAGTTTACATTCGTAGTCTTACTACACATCTTAGTCAATAATTAAATTTAAAAACTCATTTTGTCTTAGTGAAGTATCATTAACCACCGAGTATGCTTTATCCTGGAACTCATCCGTAGTGATCTGACCTATCTTTAGGCTATAACACATAGATTAGGTCAAACTCTAACAAAATAAATGCACTCCTCAGTAGTGAGCATGCTTGATTTGTTAATATACTATAGAAATAAAAAAATAAAAATATACTCATATTCAAACTTTAACCAACCATGTATACTTTGTATACTTCAACTATTTTGCAATACTACTTAAGGAGGAATATGTATAGTAAGTTTCATTACGTTGAATATTGGTTATATATTAAATAGAAGTCTATAAAATCAAAACATGGTTTCCCTTTTAACTTGGTTTGAATCTGATAACCAAAATAAAAATATATAAGGAATTTCCCCAACAACAATGGTTTCCTTTTAACTTATTTGTCCGTGCTCTATTTGGTGAATTTAGTAGATAGAGAATCACTCCACACAATGTTGGTTTCTCACGCATTACTTTTTAAATTAAACATTTTGGAACGTGCATTTACAATAGAGTTATGATTCTAGTAAATAAAAAAAGAGTAATAACGAAAAGTTTACAAAAAAATCATAATATGCTTTGTGAAATTAAAAATTAACACAATTTTGATGATATTTTGCATATGATTTTTAGATCTTTAACTTAAATAAAATATTGAAACCTATAATGCTATAATTAATTATTATAGTGTATTATGAACACGTTGGCCTTCACATGCCATGAATCGTACTTTACCCCTCAACACTTTCTGACTAAAATAGAAAAAAAGTATTTTAAAATTGCCTCCATTTTTATAGCTTAATACTAGCCTATATAAAAATTAACACCAAACATTCCTTTAATTTAATTTATTAAATAATCAATATAACAATCTTAAAAAGGTTGTTTAATGAAAGCAACAAATGGAAAAATCAAGTATGCTAATCGAATGTATGACAGAGTTATGTGAAATGAGAGCATAATATAACAGAATACTGTAACGGATGAAAATGGCAGTTCTTGAACATAGCTATTTAGAAACCCAATTTCTTTTATGGTTATCGTTATATTCCGACTTTTTATGCTCGACATACGTGAAACCAAATATGTAACTTAAAAGGAAACCTTTTTAGTGTATTTACAATTTTATCGCTTTGAAGATTGTTTAGCAGTTATAAAATATTCACACTTTGAACTATGTTTTGGATGGCTAGTACATACTTGCTGTTGTAAAATTCATGAAGGACCTTAATATTAAATTCATTTATATTGACAAAGATCATGTTAGTAAGTGTATCCACTGTTTTATATTTTTTTCACTCTACTTTTGTACACATTGATCACATTTGTATCAACGTGATACGTTTTTAAAAACCACACGTTGCCATGCGTAGCCATCTGATTTTACCAAAGCTTCTTGTTAAATATAGTTATTAAATTATAGCACTTGCACAGCTATTAAATTAATTTGTCACAGTAACGTGTTATATTTTACTGTCAAAATCTTATGATTTAAAATTAAATTTGTCGTGTATTACAAAACTAGCGTTTGTAGTACGGCAAAACTATTTTGTTTGTATTTATTTGGCAAGAGTTATATAATTGTACAAATTATTTTGCAACCACTAAACGAAATTAGGTTTTTATTATTTGTAATGCAAGGTTAATTTATGCAAATCTTAATATTATGCCCACACACTAGATATTACTGTTTAAGGCGTAACTTGAACTTAACTTATCAAGTGGTTGTAAAGTTAAACTTTGCTTATATGAGTGCTGAGTAAAGGGTAGGGTAGGTATTGTTTCATAATGCTGTTAAACCCCTTATGGGTAGACATTTTTTAAATAATAATATAGTAATTGAAATTAATAAATTCTTATCCTACTAAAACCGATTTGTAAACAGTGCCAAATAATGTACCTACTTAGGTAATACGTATAACGTCTCAGCTTGCCAGTTATCAAATATTTAACGCATCTGTAAAATTTGCATTATTTATGTAGTTTTATTGTAGTATCCTCAAAAAAACAAGTCTCTAGCTACGTATACGTTTAATATGTAGAAAAACAAATATAAAAACACCAAACAAGTGTTAAACATGTTTGAACACGCATTACATGAAAGATTGTATTCCCCAGCCCAATCACGAGTTGCTTGTTTTGACAATATTATTGTTTCAACTCTGAGTCTCTTGTGATGTATTGAATGTATGATTTTGGATCACCAGGGAGGAAGTGGCTTTATTTTAACGACACTAAGGAAAAGTAAGGGTATGTCATAAGTGTTTTCATTACAGTACGCGTATGTCATTTGTAAAATCTTACAGCTTCGCTTACTGCAGTGTATTCAACAACCGGATGTGTAACATATTAAAGCTGCATAGTTTTCTTTATGTTCCTATCAACTAGTTAGCTTGTAAATCAAAAAAGACAACATTGAAATTAAATCCGCTTACAATTTTTTTTTAGATGAAGACGAGGAAGTGGGTTTAACAAGTATTTTCCCTTTACAATCTGCACCCTGTACTATTTCTCATTTTCAACGTATCAGTTCTATATTTAACAAAAAATCCGGTTTACTGACTTCAGAAGGTTCCTAGTAAGGCTGAACGATTAATGAACTATATTTTGATATCTGTTGATTTTTTTGTCCGTAAAAAAGTCGCTTTTATTAGCTTACGATCCTCTTGAAAAGGTGTCAGATAAGAATTTAAAGACTCATTTTCAGGGATAACAGATCTTTTCAGATTGGTCTATTGACAAATGCGATTTTAAGAGTGTTGATTCCAATCCAAGCCATTCATCATCACAATCAGGAAGGTGTTATTTTTCATAATCCTAAAGTGATCAACCTTTGCTCCTTGAACTAGGTCAGATTATAGAGGTGGATAATAGCTTCTATTTAATGCAGGAATACAAAAGAAATGTTCAACTCTAACCCCTCTTATGTATTAACATCTTTATGGTTAAACGATTGGCATATTATGGAGATTTAATGGCAAAGCTATGAATACCTGATATTTAAAATATACTGATGCGTCACGTTAGATGCTTCAGAATTTGGAAAATGTCTTTGTGTTTCACGACTTTAATATTTAAAACTTCCTTAAAAGTTACTGTTTTCATTGTTATTTATATTTATAGGGTTTCATCTCACTCAATTCTTGGACTATGTAAAATTATTTATCGTAGGAAATGTTGAATATCAAAATTTGTGGTTATTCCAAATTACAACAATACAAAAATATAGCACTTGGCAAGGTTACCTTACTTTTATTCTTCACTTGATTTTTACTTTTAAAAGTCTTACAGTGCTAGTAAAATATTCAAGGGGTTATAATTTAAAAACTCCAAATTATTTGAGTTGTGCAAGAAGTTCAAAGATAAATTAAAGTGAAAGAGACGAAACTATACGAGTAAAAAATGTGTAAG
The DNA here is from genome assembly GCF_028750875.1 of Macrosteles quadrilineatus. Taxonomy (NCBI): domain Eukaryota; kingdom Metazoa; phylum Arthropoda; class Insecta; order Hemiptera; family Cicadellidae; genus Macrosteles; species Macrosteles quadrilineatus. The sequence goes on from NW_026542594.1 coordinate 15,238,848, forward strand.
GGTAAAAACAAAACAAGGTGACACTAAAGAGTTATATAACATAGCAAGAATTTTATCTAATAAAGAGTTTAGAAGAAACCATCCTATTGAAAATAAGGAAGAAAATGTCCTAACTATGGACAGAAGATTGACTTTGAAAAAGCCTTTGACTCGGTCAACGGAGAGATTATGTGGAGGATCCGAATCAAGTATGGGGTGCCTGAGGAGCTAGTAAACTTGATAAAGTGCGCATATGAAGGATATGAGTGCCAAATATTACGTGAGGGAAAACTTTCACAACCAAAAAAGATAGATGCGGGTGTGAAGCAAGGATATATACTTTCACCAACTCTTTTTATCGTAGTACTTGGTGCTATTATAAAAGGTTCTTTAAAAGTACGTAGAAGAGATATTCAGTGGAACCTACTTGATATGTTAGAAGACCTGGATTTTGCCGATGACCTGTGTCTATTGTCACAAAGGTTTAGTGGTTTGCAGAAGAAAACCTCAGCTTTAAGCCGAAAAGCAAGAAAAAGCTGGACTTAAAATTAATGTCAACAAGACTAAAGAATTAAGGGTAAATGAATGGGTCCAGAATCCTCTATTTTTAAATGAAGAACCAGTAGAAAGAGTAAACTAATTTGTATATCTTGGCAGTGTGGTCACCCTAGCTTCAACTAAATAAAGATATGTTATGAGAATATCCATTATCAAAATAGACAAGAGAATTAGTCCATCCTGAGAAAACATTTTAAAATCAGGGCCCATTCCTTATAATAGACGAGAGAAATATAAATACTTATTATGCAGGTTTGAATGGACCTAGAGTGCATGCAATGTGTTCATTTTACTTAACAGTAAAAACCATTTAAAAAATTTAATCACAACGGATATTATTATCTATCACCCCAAGCACAAAACATGTTTTTGAACAAAGCTCACGATTATTTTAGTGCATACATGTAAACACCAGTACCGAGTACATGGCTTTTTCTTCTTTTATAGCCACAATGAAATAAATTCCAGGGAATAGGCCCTATTGTTTTTAAACTCAAAGACAGATAAATTGACCAATCGCTGCCTGTCACACAATGAAGTCAACTATACATTACTGACACTTAAACGGCTACAGAAGTTAGTCAAAGACGCAAAGAAAATAGTCACTTGCAACTTAAGATATTGTAAAGACGAACAAAGATTTTATTAGAGAGATATATAGACCTATGTTTATATTCACAAAAGAGCTTCAGGACAAGCTGTTGCACAAAGAAGGGAGTAATTAATTGAAACTTAGATTCGTAAATAGCATAAATATAGACTTTGTAAATATAATAATACCCCCGCCGCAGCAAACCTGCCGACTAAGCGAATTTCCAGTTGCCTGAATTGATTTTCAATTAAATGTATTTAATAAACATTAATTTTTATGAGTACATAGGCTTGCTGCTACAGGGAGGGTAAAAAAGTGTGTTTTTTAGAGAAATATTAATAACTTAGTATAAAATAAATAAATTTACCAAGTTTGATCAAAATATATCCATAAACAAGCAGACTACAACATTTTACAATATTCCCCATAAGAATAACATGGGAATTTTAAAATAACAATTATTTGAATTTTCTCCGTAACTAATAATAGTACAAAAACACTTTGATATACTAAATTATTTGTTTTTTTAAGCTCTTTAAGAAGGTCTGAAGAGAAATTGGGAAATTTTTCGTTTGTAGGGTCAAAAATTAGAAAAACCCATTTTTACCCCATAAAACCCCCCGTAAAACCCCGTTCCCATGGTCCGATCATGCTGGTTCGCGAACTCATTCAAGTTTATCCTGCCTTACACCTTCAAACCAAATTTCATCAAAATCGGATAAAAATTACTCAAGTTATCGTGTTCACGGACACATATATATATATATAAATCTATATATATATATATATACCTATATATATATATATATATATATATACATATATAAAAATTTGAACGAATGGTGTTTTTGGCCTCTGGGGACATCAAAATGAAAAAGTAAATCGGTCCCGCACCTAGGTCTTACCATGCCACCTACGGTAATAGCTACTTCCCTATAGGGAAATTCGCTAAAAAGACCACAGATGAAATTGCAGTAACTTCGATTCAAGCTGAAGGCAACCCTTCACATAATAGCTATTTTTAGAGAGTGTGGTTAAGCAATACTTTGATCCACACTGTGTTCCAATGCTGTATCCGCTTTATGGATATTCTGACGCATGCTAAATTAATTACTTTATTATTTTTATTAAGGTACCATATTTGTATTTTTTATGGGTTTTAGAGGTTTTGTGCCTACAAGTCACTAGTTTATAGCATAAAACTAAATGTAACGGGCCATCGTACCACATTTTCCACTCAATAATAGGTATAAGTAATGATACTTGGGCTTTTTGTTTGAACTAATAAATGTATGCTAAGTAATGTTTACTCTTGAATGGTATGCAAGCTTAACAAGCTGCAACTCCATAAAGAGCCAGATTTTTTCCTTAAAACTGTAAGAAAATGTCACTAAACCACGCCGCTTCCCACTCAAAGGAATAATTTGCCCGGGTTCTTTTCCCATTCAAAAGTGTTGATGAAGCTAACTCAACCCTGTGAGGGCCCTCAACATTAAGCTGAATGGTCATTTGTAAGACCTCTTGTCACCTTGAGGAGTGAAGACAATGGAACATCTCAAGTATTAAAGCCTGATATAGCTTCAAGAATCGTCACAATTAACATTAATTAGCATTAAGTTTTGTGTAAAAGAATATACATTCATTAAGGAAAAATTAAATAAAAATGCAAACTAATAATTAAATTAAGTAATTGTAATTAAATAAATAAAGAACAATAAATAATTAATAGATAATAATTTGATCATAAATAAACAAAGTAAATCAAATTAAAAAAAGAAAAACGTTTATTTGCACATGAGACTGACTGACATTCTGTTTGAGTTGCAATACAAGTTTTACACAAGAAAAGTCTACCTAAAATTATAAACGTTTATTCAATATAAGTTGTAACTAATAGATCAAGAAAACCAATCCAAAAAATCCTGATAAGCGGGAAATGCACTAACCGGTTACAATCTGTTTGTTATATGTCAAATTGCTTACTTGAGTAACTTAGTATTAGAATTCGTTTTGTTTTTTTTATTACTTTTATATATTAAATTGTATATGATATCAAAGGTTTCGAAATGTTTGATCAAAAATCAATATACATTATGAGTCTAGCTTTGCTAACCAGTCTAAAAAGTTATAGTTTTAAAAAGAGCCTTTACTTATCGCTGGTCCATACTTGCTTGCCTACGTCTAACTTAAATTGCTAAAGGTGCCAGGTACCAATAATAAAGTAAAACATTCACTTCTTGAATATAAATAGGGATTAAGAATCGTTCATAAAACACGCTTATACCTCCCACGTCTTTTGTATCTTTATATTGTTCTCAAAATGACTACGAAAGTAGCAATACAAATGTATATTCTAGTTTGCCTTGTTTATCCATTGATCTCAATGATGAACATTTTAAAGTAATAGGAATATTTAGGAATTGTTATTGATTAATAAACACTAAGCTAACCACGGCATTATGATTAGTTGTAAATGTTCTTAAAACTATTTATAAGGTAATTATTACCGTTAATGTCATATAAAGTTATTTAGTTTAGTATAAAACCTCTTAGTGGAAATTCAAATATCCTTCCAGAGATACATGGCAGGGTTTAGTGGTATGTGTTAAATAAATTAAAACGCAAATCTGACTCTTACCCTCAATTTATAAACAGAATCATTTAACATTTCTTAAAATTATTTTTCAATTAGCCCAATATTTTCATTATTATCTTAAATGATACGTCAGAAAAAGATGTAGTTTCTTTGACATATGAATACGTTTGTGGAATATTCTTTGTAAAAATTAGTTTACATTTGTTACATTAGCTATTTTGTATTTTTATTGGTAGTTTTTTATAATAAATTAATCCTGTTTTTTTATGGTACAATTCTAAACTCGATATGGATATTTCCGTATTAAAATACTTTAACTAGAAGAGGACAGTTAAAGCATTGTATGGTTTCAAAATTTCCGTTAGCTATTTAAAGGAAAGCAGGAGCTTGGTGATTTCAAACTTAACACAAAAACTTCATCATTCAAGACTTGTAGATGCTTAGCTTGTTTCACAAGGGAAGCATCACTGATGCCTCTAGGCTTAACTAAACCACAAAGAAAATGTGAAAGATCTAACTTTGATTCAAAATAGATTGGGTTATGCATTTAAACGATTTTGTATTCCGGTTTCTTTGGTGAAGGTACATTTACAAATTTATATATTTATATTTTTTATTATTTTATTTTTATTTTCTATTTTCCATTATAATTTTTATTTTTTAACCTTGTGGTTTTAGCCGGTTTGGAAACAAAACTCGACGACTTGAACATACAATAAAATTGTTTTTATTTTTTTTTATTTAAATAACAAACATGCATCTATTTATTATCATGTATGTCAACATTATTAGTATCATATTTTTGATCATTATCAATTGAGATAGGGATGCCACCTATGTGTGTATTTTAACCCAAGTATAAGTGAGGGATTAGTGTATAGAGTGAGATCATCTGTGCAGCTTTGATGATGACTAAGATCAGCTGTTTCATTAGCCAGGGCCGTTTGTTTAAAGCCCAATGATCAGGAAATTGTTTATGTTGTCATTTAAAAATACAATAGATATTTTTTTGTAAGAATACAAGACAGGAAGTGTTTTCGACCTCGTGTTATTAGTATGTTAAATACAAAAACTACTTTATGTGGGTTCTACCCGGCAGCCAGAAGTGAATGCAAGATACCGGCCACCGTACAGCCGCTTTACTGACAGCTAATGTTCCTGAACATGCCTCTATTGTACAAGCTCTCAAAATTATAAAACGAATCTTTTTCCTATGATTGTGTGCTTTATGTGCTCTTAATAAAACAGAGCTTGTATTGGATGAGGAAAAATTATAATTTTAACAATATAGGAATTACATGTGGCAAATACTAATTTACGGATATTTTAATATGATTTTGTAAATACTTAAAACAAAAAAATTAGAAGTTTCAGTTCATCCAGAATATAGTTTGGATCTTTTTGAATTAGTTTATAGTTTATTTAAACTCGATAAAACTCTTTAATAATGCCTCGGGGTCCTTTTTTGTAGGATCATGTTAACGTGGTAACCAGACTGCAGGTGGATACCTCTTAACTTATCATTTAAAACTATCAAACCAATATGATGAGTATTTTCAGATGTACTTTTTGACTGGGAATACGTTCAATATGAACAAAGATATAATATATATAGTACCATTACCAAGAAAAATCTTTGTAATCTTATAGGAAGCAAAGGCTTAAAAGTAAGACGGAATATTTCCCTTTTAGCGAATTTCCCATATAGGGAATAAGCTATTACCGTAGGTTTCATTGTAAGACCTGGAACCGGGACTGATTTATTTTTTAGTTTTGAGGTCCCCAGAGGCTAAAAACACCATCCGTTCAAATTCATATATGTGTAAACCTACATTTATTCGAACGAGTTCACGAACCAGCAGGATTTGACTATGGGAACGGGGGTTTATGGGGGTTTCATAGAGTAAAAATGGGGGTTTCCTATTATTTACCCTAAAAACATAACATTTTGCAATCTCTTTCCAAACCATTTTGTAGAACTTATAAAAACAAATAATTTTGTATATTGAAGTTCGTTTTATGCCTTACGGATACGGAAAATATTCCAAAAAAGAGTAAATTTAAAATTACCATGTTATTGTTATGCAGAATAAATAAACTGTTATAGCTTGTTTGTCTATGGACATATTTTAATGAAAATTGTTTTTTTTTCTTTTTACTAAGCTATTAATATTTCAATAAAAACACACCTTATTGTCTTCCCTGTAGGAGTAAACCTAAGAACTCATTATAATTGATGATAGGGAACCATTTCGTGGAGTTCTAGCCGAGTAAAAGGACATTCGATGCTCATCCTACTGCTCAACTCTGTTCCCACCAACTGGTCGACCAAGTGTAAAGTAAACTGCCCGTCTACATGATTTGATGATGAGATGATTTCCGCTGGTACAGGGTTAATGCCCTTTATTACAACACATGTTTTGTTATCATTATGGGGGTAGGAATGTTTCCATAACTTTCATTTTATATAATAATCCAGTAAATTTGTATTTAAATTTACTCATAGCGAGAAAGTTTTGGGGTAGTTTTGATTTTTTTCAATTTCTTATGTATTTTGGGGTGCTGAATCCGAATCTGAGGTTTGCCAACAAAAATTCTTGACGCAACATTGACAAAAATGAGAAAAATATGGAAAAAATGATATTTTTTGTAATATTTAGCTTATAACTAACAAACTATCAACTTTTTGTCATTAGTCTAGGCCTATATTATAAAAATTAAAGTACACAAAATTTGCTACAAAATTTACCCCTAATGTGATAATCTCCGATGAACCGTTTAGGCTCCAGAGCTATTTGAAAATTGGAACATTTTGTGTTAGTTTTTAAATTTCTCCAATTATTCTGTCAATGACATATATTCATTGTATATGCCCAGGCAAAGGTCTTATATAAATACAAAGTGTTAAAATTGATTAATTTTGTGTTACTGAACCGTTGACAGTTTATTTAGTGTACAGAAAAGTTTCACGAACTGTTGCCGTTTAAATTATCCTCACTCAGAGGGTTGTAATGAGGCAGGTTCTGGCAAACGTTTCAATGCATTATTTGTGACCATTCTAGCTTGTTCATCTGGACAATTAAAAAAGAGTAAAAGTAAAAAACATTACACCTATTAATAAGTAATACCAAAATCAAGATTATCAAAATTAAAATAACAGCAATCTGTTAATCATGTAATATCGTATGCACCTGATGACGTGATATTTAGATATACGTAAATAATAAAATGTTATGTAGGCATATACTGTTGCTAAGCATTTACATTGTGTGTAGATTTAACAAGTTAATAAATAAAGGAATGTGCGTTTGGTACTATACTTACTTTCTTACTTAGGCCTACTTAGATTCTAGCATCACAGCCCATCGTACATCCTCAATCGTATTGGCACCCATTATAAAATTTTCTGTGTAAAATTTCAAGACCGATGCATGGCTTAGAGTGATTGGCACTGTTACCATAGGCCAATACTAATTTTTTTCATCCCCATTCATTCACCCGAATGTTAGCAACAGTATATGCCTACATAACATTTTATTATTCACGTATATCTTAATATCACGTCATCAGGTGCATAAGATATTACATGATTAATAGATTGGTGTTATTTAAACTTTGATAGTTTTGATTTTGGTATCTCTTATTATTACAGTATGTGTAAATTTTTTACTTTTAACCTTTTTTTAATTGTTCAGATGAACAAGCTAGAATGCTCACAAATAATGCATCGAAACGTTTGCCAGAACCTGCCTCATTACAACCCTCTGAGTGAGGATAATTTAAACGGCAACAGTTCGTGTAACTTTTCTGTACACTAAATGAAAAGTCAACGGTTCAGTAACACAAAATTAATCAATTTCAACACTTTGGATTTATATAAGACCTTTGCCTGGGCATACACAATGAATATATGTCATTGACAGAATAATTGGAGAAATTTAAATACCCCCGCCGCAGCAAACCTGCAGACTAAGCGAATTTCCATTTCCCTGAATGGATTTACACTAAAATGTCTCCTTAAAATTATCACATTTATTCCCTATTTAAATAGAATCAGCTTAAAACATACTTAGGTTTGCTGCAACAGGGAGGGTAAAAGTGTTTTTTATGTAAAATGTTAATAGTTAGTAAGAAATAAAAACATTTTCCAAATTTGGGCAAAATATGTTTATAAACAAGCAAACTACAACAGTTTACTTAATCTCCATAAGAATAACATGGGAATTTTAAATTTACAATTTTTTGGAATTTTCTCCGTAACCATTAGGCGCATTATAACGCTTCAATATACTAAATTATTTGTTTTTTTAAGCTCTACAAATAATCCACTTGCTAGGGGGGTTCCTGTGTGCATTTTATGTATAGAAAAACATCCTAAGGGATCATGTAGGTACTATGTGGGTTATCATTTTTCACGTGGGTGCCAGCTTGGCAGAGTGGGCATAACCTCAGAATTTGCCACTTTAAAAATGGCGGCAGCATTTATTACATGAAACTCATCGGGTGCTTATATCTCGAAAACGGTAATATATAGCGAGTTTCTTTTTTACAATAAATATTGCTTACACAATAAGGAACAACTTTTGTATTTACAAAAATGCCCTTAATATAACTATTTAGGAGTAGTTGAGCAATTTAAGCTAATTTAACCTAAACATTTTTACTCTGTTTGGCAAAAAATTCTATCTTTAAAAAACTGTTCTTTTTAAGTTCATCGGAGATTACCACATTAGGGGTACATTTTGTAGCAAATTTTGTGTACTTTAATTTTTATAATATAGACTAATAACAAAAAGTTGATAGTTTGTGAGTTATAAGCTAAATATTACAAAAAATATCATTTTTTCCATATTTTTCTCATTTTTGTCAATGTTGCGTCAAGAATTTTTGTTGGCAAACCTCAGATTCGGATTCAGCACCCCAAAATACATAAGAAATGGAAAAAATCAAAACTACCCCAAAACTTTCCTGGTAAAAACACAAATTAACTGAATTATAAATGTTTAGGGTGGAGAAGATTTTCAAAATAATAGAAAATACTTGAGACGATTTATATATGGGTCGCCGGAATGGTCGCCCCCGGAAACATCACCCCCCAGGCTAAACGTGACGTCACGAAACCAGACAACCAGCTGGTATAAAATCTATGTCCGCGACCGGAATCGTTCCCCCCCAAGGGCTTGACAAGTAATTTATCAAAATCTAGTTGATATGAACTAATTATGTTATTAATTTTAATTAAAACAAGTAGAAACGGGAAGGTCTTCCCCGGCAAGACATCCCCTGTGTACACCCCGGAATCGTCCCCCCCTGAAACGCTACCCCTAGTAGGGCTGGGCTGCCAGGCAGCCTACCTGCTGCCCGTCCTCCCCAGCCCATTGTTCTGAGGGTCGGCCGCTCATTCATTGTTATTGTCACTTGCACAACAGCTTTTCCATAGAAAAAATAGCAGACGCTGTGGTTGAGTGTCAATCAGTAGATTTAGATGTGCATGAACTTCTAAGATAACTAAATAATACTAGCAAAGTTTGACTTTAAAAATGATTATTTTATACCTCATTCATAAAAGAACTACCAACGATAATTCGTAAAGTATACATTTCCTGTTACATTAAATAGTAGTTATACTTATCAACATCAGTAAACTCACCTTACACCCTATGGTAATTGTTAAGCAACACATTTGTTAAAAATATAATTATTTCTAAATGTATTAAAAATGAATCTTAGGTTTGGCCCCGATTTCATTAATAATATAAATTAGAAACATATTATTATATAAGAGTAAACATATTAATATCTTTTAGGGGATTAATCCCTTAAATTTAACGAAATAATTAATTGTTAGTAATTACAAATATGTAAATGATACTGTTCTAAAGGTTATGCCAAAAAGTACCTTAATCCAGAAACAGCCTAGGCTTGATTCATGTAACTGGAATAGAGTTAAAATATAATGAAAGTATAATTAAAATATCAGAATCACTTTAAATCGAGAAGATTACTTTCAATTAGTGTTGAAATACCAATAAATTAGTTTTGTTATAAAATGTATATGTTTAGAAAACCGTTTTGCTACTGAAGTTTGCAAAATTATGTTTCATAATTACTAAGGGGAATATGTACGTGAGCTCAAATTTTTAATATGTAATCAAAATATGAAAATATTGAGCTGTAAACTTGTATTACATTGCTTAAACGATAGTAACATTCGTAAATATTTCAATTAATGTATCACAACGTGCCAATTATAAAAAAGAATTTAGGATGTTGTAACAAAGTTTGGAAGACAGGTACTTAAATTGAGAAATAAATACACACAATGAATACTAAATCGTCTATTAGGCTTATCAAAAATATAACTGAATAAAAATTTTATATTATACAACGTGTTAAGGCATGTATACATCATAAAAAATAATTTAAGATTTTGTAACAAGGTTTGGAAGACAGGTACAGTACTTAAATTGAGAAATAAATGCACACAATGAATACTAAATCGTCTATTAGGCTTATCAAAAATATAACTGAATAAAAATTTTATATTATACAACGTGTTAAGGCATTTATACTGTACAAACATAATTTACAATATAATTTAAAACAATAAAATAAAGAAAATTAAGAATCAAGAGCACAAAATACAAAACAGCATAAAGAAAAATCATTAGTATTCCAAAAAAAAAGACTACAAAAAATGTATACAAAAAACTAACTAAAATATCTTAGTAAAATGTTTTTCTGTAATTTTCAACAAGAGCCCTACACACAGGACAGACAACTGTTAGGAGTCCATTCTCGGAATCCCTTCTCCCCGATCTGTGAATCTCTGTACAGTGGCCACACATTGCCAAGTGCCCGCAGGGATCAACAGCATAAGCCCTCTTATAAGTTAGGCATGTTACACACTTCAAGTCATATTCTTGCGCCTCTTCATCTCTTAAGTCCAACTGGACTGCTGCCAGTTGTGTAACTTGAAGTTCCGCTGCTTGTGCCTGGAAACAAAGAATGCCAATGTTAGAGTATACTCATTGTAAACCAGATTTGACTGAAGACCGCTTTAAACAAAGGTATTTTATTATAATAATTATTATTATTATTATTGTTTGTGAATTTATTTTGATATTAATTAATTAAAAAATTAAAACATATACTGTTTCCTAATACATTGATAAGTCAAGTGCGGGTGAACTGCTTTTGAATTACCAGAGCTTCACGTTAAATTTGTTTCTAGAGTATATTTTCAAGTATCCAGTGTTCCCGACCGATATTCTTTATACCGGTGTGATTAAATGTGAATTGTAATTTAACTGGTGTTCGTTCAGTTGAATGTTTAACCTCAGTTTGTTTGTAAACTAGAGACTAGGTACTTTATGAAAATGTATATTTTAAATATTAGGCTATTTTGTTATAAACTGGTACCTATTTGAGGTAAATAAATAATTGTTTATAGTGTAGATATAAAATCAACAAATTTATTGAAAATTAAAAGTTTACCTAATTTTCATCTCATAATCAATTATTCTGAACAAACATAACATTAAAAAGACAAAGGTGTATTGCAATGGATTCATTTTGCATCGGGACCAAGTTTTGGACTGTATTAAACCAAACTGTGAAGTTTGCACTCGGGTTCCCTTGTAATTAAGTATTGCGTGATAAAATTCAATACATTCGTTTGCTTTATTTAACAATGTATTGTAATTTAGCTATTTAGAAAATAATATGATGTTTCGATGACAGTAAACGTCTTCTTACAAATAAAACGAACAACCTAAGCTGAAATTATAAAATACTATATGTTAAGAACACATACAGGTACAGTTCTGGGTTCTAGTTGGATCAATTGGCCGAAAACCAACACCAACTCAAAAACTAAAACTGCTTAAATTCTAAACCGATATAGTTTCTGGTAGAGTGCATAGCGCACATTCAAGGTCAGATTGCAAAGTCGACACCGTATTGTTTGTGAGTAATTTTAGTAATGCACCCGATGAATTTAGTTACAGTATGTTACTAAATCAAACTAAACAAATACTGATAAATTTTTTATAGATAATTTGATTATTTAAACTTACAAGAGCTTCGTCTTCTTCAATATGGAAATCGTCGACTTCGTCGTCGTCAATAGGCCTTACGTCCTGGTCGATGACGTCCTCATCCAGGCTCACCAGTGTCTCCTCGTCGTCCTCATCTTCTGCATCAAGTCTTACAGGGTTGACCTTCACCCTGTACGCCATGGAGGCTAGGAATTGAAAGACCGTCAGTTGGCATGGCTCAGCGACGAGTTTCTGTTGTGCCTCCAGAATTCGCCTGTCCTGGAGGACCCACTTCGATTTCCTCCGTCTAGAAATAGCCTCACCATTCTGGATCCGTGATAGATCTGCTACCCCTTCTTTGGCGATCTGCATCAACGCAGCTAAAAAAAAGAACAACATAAAATGGGTTTATATCTAAAGGATATTTATTGTCTTGCTAGTTTGTTACAGTGTAGATAAAAAACATACCAATGTATAGCTAGATAAACGATCATATCAGATATATGCTTGCAATTGTGTTATTGTTGTTTAATGTATGCATTCTCAAAAAATTATATAGGGTGTCCCACGAGAGGTGTTTCTAATTGATTACGGAAAACCCTTAAAGGATGGTTATAGGGTTATAGGGTTAGGATGGTTTACAGTTATATTTATGTTTTTAATGCCATGAATAATTTGTGATGTTTTGTGAATTCATAATAATCTACTGTATTTTGCTTTATTGTTTAGGTGAAGAGGTAGAATATCATGGCTATGGTAGATGTGTAATACATTTATACACTAATGTGTGATACATTGTAATACCGTAATTTAAAGAAACAAATTTGATCAAACTTTGTCCTCCCTCATTGCAAACGCAAAGCTTGAGTATAGCCGCAATAAGCATTTTAAACTTATATGCCAACCCCGTACGAAGGGCGGGTACTCGGCTAGTTTATATATAAAACTAATTGTAATTTCAAGTAACAAAAACACTTTCAGCAATTATCGGTCTCTTGGTAGGAAATAGACAATTAATACTTCAATAAAAAATTTGTCAAACGAACTCCTCCGCTATTTTATATCCGAGTTTAATAATTCACTTTTCGTTTGAATAAGCGCGCCACGTAAGTATGTAAACTGATTTCAAATGTTTTTAAGTCCCTTGAATTTTGCACCAGTGACTCAAAAATTTCCCATGTTTACCATATAAAGAACGTATTATTTTTTTATTTTATGACCAGCTGTATATTTTAATCGTTGTTAACATTTAAATTGCATTTCAAATCACGTATACAAACGTTACTGACTTGTTTTGTACAGCATCACTAGAAAAAAGTTTATAAATTAAAAATATGTAATTAAAAAAAGTAATTACCCAGAAAGGCCCAGATATTGGGATGAGCAACACCAACGATGCTGTTGAGTTTCCGGTGGTAGCTCTCTTGTGCGTTATTGGTCCTGTGTTTCTGTCCAAACACAGAAAAAGATTTGCCACCCACTCGGTTTATCCACTGTGAGGTGAAATATCTGAAACACACATTTATATACACCAGTTATATAATATATAAAAATATTACATAACATAATACTCAATATGAAATTGAATTAAACATCTGTTATTGAAGGAAGGTTAGGGCACATGGTCCTCTCTTACACTTAACTTGACAAACGTATTACACAATTCGTAAACATTAAAATGTAACGTCTTTGAAAAAAAATTTGAAGCAAGTTAAAAAAAACCTAAATGCAGTAAGCTTCTTTTAAGGTGTTGATTAAAAATATTCCGTACGGTTCACACTTATTCAAAAAAATTTAAACTTGATTAGTTTAAGTGAAGGTTACAGTGTGTATAATAGAAAATTCTGTATTTTTTGTTCGGAGATTTTACAATCGTTTAACTAGTTACACCATTTACACAATTTGGGTCCAAGTTAAATTGTTTAACTAACATTCTTTGTTAATCTTAGCATTTATTCTCTTTAAATTTCGGAAACTTCCTATGAAAGTTTAATGTTCAACTCAGTACTTACTAATATCCGTATATAGCAACGTTTACTCTTGATCCGGATACTTTGAGCCTTTATTTACTCTTTGAAACAACCGAATTTCACTCAATATGTGTAAAAACATCTCTTATTACAGAACACCCCATTTTAAAGAAATGGTCATTTTTTTATCCATGATAAACCATTGTTATACTAACCTCAGTAAGGAGTCAATTTTTCTTGTATCTCCCTCGTGCAGTTGAGGTTTTGCCTGCATTTCAAAATAAGCATTTGTGACAAAGTTTCCTTCTACTACTTTGTCCTCAGGCAAGAGGGCAATGACCATCATCATGTGTATTCCTTTATTGACAACGGGGTTGTCCCTGAAAAGGGTCCTTAATCCTAGCTTCTGAACCTTCTTGAAGATGCTCTGAAACGTAAGAAATAACAGATTTTATACATAACCTGCATGGCAATTTTTTAGTGTAATGTAAATTGATATGGTGTAAATTTCATTGTAAACAACATAATAATTTAAAATAAACACCTACACTTCATTCAATATTTTGTTAATAAGCGTACTTAAATGGTGTGATATTAAATTATTTGTATTGACAAGCCATACAAAATGGCATGGTAAGACTTAACAAAATATTAGGCTTTCAAAGTCAAAAGACTAAAAGCTTACTTTACTCAATTTCACTCGAATTATCGTTTCACCTCTACAGAGAAGACGTAATCTTACTTCTCTGTGTTATATCTTCTTAAATTGTTACAGTAGTCCATTTTCTAATGGAAAATGTCTTAAAAATTTCTGCTATAAATTTAAAAAAATCAGCATATGAACATTTTATAAAATAACTATTACCTGTGTGAAATGAAACCAGCATCCTACGTGTTTCACTTGGGGGAATTCAGCAGCAACTGCAGACTTGATCCCTTCCTCGTAATCACTTACAACACATGTTGGAAACATTGGCGTTACTGTTTTTAGGTGTTGTAATACCAGTTTATACAACTTAGCGGTTTTCTTCGTCATTAGACAGAAAGCCACGGGAAACGCCTGGAAATAAGCAAACGCGTCCTTATTATTGAGAGTAGGGCACTACTATGAGATACATATTACATAAATATTAATTTCTTAAGTACCATATGGTAATGAAATAACCCGCCGCAGCAAACCTGCAGACTAAGCGAATTTCCATTTCCCTGAATGGATTTACACTAAAATGTCTCCTTAAAAATATCACATTTATTCCCTATTTAAAAATAATCAGTTTAAAACATACTTAGGTTTGCTGCAACAGGGAGGGTAAAAGTGTTTTTTATGTAAAATGTTAATAGTTGGTAAGAAATAAAAACATTTTCCAAATTTGGGCAAAATATGTTAATAAACAAGCAAACTACAACAGTTTACTTATTCTCCATAAAAATAACATGGAAATTTTAAATTTACAATTTTTTGGAATTTTCTCCGTAACCATTAGGCGCACAATAACGCTTCAATATACTAAATTATTTGTTTTTTTTTTAAGCTCTACAAAATGGTTTGGAAAGAAATTGTGATATTTTGTGTTTTTAGGGTCAAAAATGGGAAAAACCAATTTTTATCCCATAAAACCCCCGTTCCCATAGTCCGATCATGCTGGTTCGCGAACTCGTTCGAATAAATGTAGGTTTACACGTTTATACCAAATTTCATCAAAATCGGATCATTTTTGCTCGAGTTATCGTGCTAACGGACACACACACACACACACACATATATATATATATACATATATAATGTTTTAATTTAGGTGTTCACGTAATAGGGCTGCTGATATATTAAATTTAAGTAAATAAGTAGGCCTACAACTAAACACCCTGAATATTATATTTTATAAAAACATGTCACTTCTTTTTATAAAATATAATATTCAGGGTGCACAGTTGTACTTATTTACTTAAATTTAATACATATATAAATATATATATATATATATATATATACTTTTGTGCCCACCCGGTTTGGCAGTCAGTGCGCTGGTAATTTACTCGGTGTGGCAGTCACCCGCCCGAAAGCCAGTCATATACATGGTTGTATATCCAAGTTTGGTTGTCCTTGATATTGCACTATTTCATTGACACTGACATATTAGGGCTAGGCTGCACTATAAGTTAATTGGGAGTTTATTTGATATCTAGTCCTAAGCTTGTAGCCATCTTAAGGCAAACATAACCAAAACCTAACCACAGAGATATAAATATAAGTGATATAAATATAACACACGTAGATGATATAGGGTATAAGTGATTTATGAAATTATTTATTTATAAAAAGCAACCTAATGGAGTTACCTTAATGATGCACCCAGTATTTAATACAAAAATTAAAGCTTATGCCTATGTATATTAGTTTTAAAACGGAGTAGAATAAGGCACGTATAATCTAGATTAGGCATTGATTAGTGTTTATAAACTAAACATGGATGAACCACTAAGTCAAGCTACTAATCCAGTTGTTCAGGCTAGGCTAAACTGAGCTCTGAAAGCATCCATCTCAAAACGGCCACAACTTAAGAACAGATCCTAGAATTTGATTTATTTTAAACTTTATTTTTCTGAAATAGATAGCTAAACTATCCAGTGCAATCATCCCACACTGCAAATAGCAACACTCAAACTTAGTTAGGTAAGCTAGTGGTAGGTTACAACTAATTATTATCCCTGTGACCGATTCAGTGTAACATCTGACATCAGTCAGAATCAGACGACATTATTGACAACGACACGACTCGATAACTGACGAAAAGAGTAATTTAGTGATAATAATTATTATAAAAAGCGTTGGTAGGTTAAAACTAATTATTATCCCTGTGACCGATTCAGTGTAACATCTGACATCAGTCAAAATCAGACGACATTATTGACAACGACACGACTCGATAACTGACGAAAAGAGTAATTTAGTGATAATAATTATTATAAAAAGCGTTAAAAATAAAAAAATAAAATGTATCGCTCGTTTATATTGGCAAAAGTATTAAATAAACAGTAATACAGCTGAAGATAATGTAAGAATAGTCTTTTAATGGATTAGAAACTCATTACTCTGGAAAGTTTTATAATGTAATACAAATTCTTATACATCAAACTATTTAATGAAGTGGAGCAAAGTCGAGTCGTCCTCTTTCTCTCTGTCGCTAGTTGACAAAATTGTATGTCAGAAGCTAATACACATCAGAAGTACAACAGTTACCTCGGAAAGTGCTTCAAGAGCTTTCTGCGCATGCGCAAGCTGAGGTGCCCGTGGGTACAGAACGCCGAGTTATGTCTTAAAATGTAAACAAATGACAATAATGGTGCAATGTTTTCTCTTAAAGCCCATGTTAAATTTTCAAAAGTTTGTACTCATATTATGGCGAAAATAGAATTTTC
The DNA here is from genome assembly GCF_028750875.1 of Macrosteles quadrilineatus. Taxonomy (NCBI): domain Eukaryota; kingdom Metazoa; phylum Arthropoda; class Insecta; order Hemiptera; family Cicadellidae; genus Macrosteles; species Macrosteles quadrilineatus. The sequence goes on from NW_026542594.1 coordinate 15,255,999, forward strand.
CTGGCTATACCACTGGTCTAGAACTTATTTTTGACCCAGAACTTAGTTATTCCGTAAAAATAAACGTTTTTGTTACTGCGGACTTGCATTTGCTATTTTATATTCAGGTCGGATTTATTTAAAACTAAACATAAGAAACTCATTCGTGGTCCAAAAATCCCCCTCTTCCAAGTAAGGCTATAACGGCACATTGCAAAACGAGAAAGTTGAAATTCTCAGAAGTCATCTGAATGTTCCTCTACCTCTGCGGGCATCCCTAGCAGTGATTCAATGGTGTCAGATTCAGACCAGCTTGTCGAGCAACTCTGTCGAGTGCTTGAAACTGTGCAAATGTAGTCTTCTTTTATAGAAATAAAATTACAGTTTTGTCTGTCGATTGCGTAGAATCATGCAGTTTTTTGTTATTTTTACGTTTCTAGGCTATGAAGGCTCAAACGAGTCTCATCTCAATTTCTGTCAGTCTGTCTTTCTTCTGTCATTCTGTCTGTACCGACAAAATATAAATTTACGCTGCCTACTCCGAGAAAACTATATTACCGATTATGATTCAAATCTTTTTCCTGCATTCACTGGATTGGTTATAGTGAGTTTGACTATGAAAATATTTTGGCTTTTCTTTTCCGAGCTCGTTTGGCTCTTCCACCCGACCGATTTTCATGATTGAAGCCTCAAATTGAAGGTATGCACGCATAGATTTCACATCAAGCATCGGCATATTGATATTTATTTATTTAATAATGGTATTTATTTCAATACTGCGGGGCAGCATAGGTCCTCTAGTCATATATATATATGTATTTTAAAAAATTGGTTTTTATTTTCCGAGTTCGTTTGGCTCTACTACCCGACCGATTTCCATGATTGAGGTCTTATGTTTAAGGAATGCTCGCACAGATTTCACATAAAGTATCGGCAATATTTATCTAATGTATTACTCCACCAAAAATATATATTTGATTTTTTTTTATTTCTACTTCGATTTAAGATGCATTTCACCAGTTACAATTTTATCTAAACCTATATATTTTGGTCTAAGAACCTTCAGTGAAATACCGGCTTTAATTTAAGCTATTAGTTATTGAAATCGGACGAGTTTCAAGCAAACATAAGATGAATAACCAAAATAAAACTGATATTTCATAAGGTTTTTCTATGGTTAAAAACCAATAGTTCCACTATTATTTATGTTTTTGATTTAAAATAATCCGTGAATTATATTAATTTGAGCTATTAATCTTTGGCTTTAATTTTGACTATTAATCTTTTGAAACAGTTAAAAATATAAAATGGCCTTTGGACCGTGACAGACGGAAGATGACAACAACGGAATTGAGATAATAATTGATGATTGAGATAATAGCGGAATTGAGATGAAACTTTTTTCGGATTCTTGAATGTTTAAAACGTAAAAATAATCTAAAAATTGATGATTCTAGCAATGTACAGACAAAACTCTAATTTTATTTATATAGATTAGTACCTGAGGTGATTTTTATTAGAAATTTATTGAAGTAAATAAACAGCAAAGTTAAAAACCATCCGACCAGTGTTTTTATTTAAAAAGTACGTAGGCCTATTTGATTGGCTTTGTTTTCTGAACTAAAATATCTATTTCCTGATCTATTTTTAGTTCCTGGTTTCGAAACATAATTTGGCAAAACAATTATTTATTCATTAAACAACTTGATCGAAAAATAATTTCTAAACATTGGAGGACAATCAAAAAACTTTTGAATTCTAATAAACCTAGCTGCCGTACCTGTGTTTTACATCGGAGAGGATTTTGAAGAGAAAAAGTTTGATACACGTCACATATTTCAAATCCCACTCCAAACACGTCATGTTAATACGTTTACTTCCTTAAATTAAGAAAGTCAAAATCTCCAATTAACAGGCCCGTAGCAAAAGTTAAAAGTTTCACAAATCGAATCGTTTCTACCTTTTGGACCGCAAAATCAAAGCACTGCATTGACAGCATTTACAGCTGACTTCGTTAAACATTCTGTTATCTACATTCTTCAAAAATGTAAACTTTGTGAAACTTTGGAATCCCATGGGGCGTAACTCAGAGAAAACACGTTAAATGTAATCGGTATGTTTGTTAACCAGGTACAGGGCTACCTCTTGAATTGATATAGATAATAAATCGAAAAATGAAGAAATATAAGTTGATTGATTATTGGCTCTTACAAAAGGGTAAACAATCAAGGAACATGATTTAATTAAGTAACCACACATCACTGAGTCTATATCTTCATTCTTTCTTGTAAAAATCGCTTTGATTGTGGCTATATAAAATAGGGAAGTAAGATTTCACTGTACAACGAGCTCAAAAAGCTCGAGAACCAGCAATAAGATGGAAATAACCGGCAGAACCTTTAACCATCCACTGGTTCGCTAGTCGCTACCCCAGGTCGGTCGGTAGCCGGGTAGCCCATCAATGGAACCCGTTAGGCCCGCCCCGACCTCTCGCCCCAAGAGAGACAAGAATTTTGCCTTGTTCCATGCGCCTTTGATTGTTTGAGGCGGGAAAACTATTTGTGTGCTACGACCCGCGCAACACAGGATATTGTTTCCGTATTAGTTGGCCTTTTTCCAAGATGACCGTGACCGTTAACTTATTTTATGGACTCCCTTGGAGAATAATTCAAAACTACAAAGAACATTTCTAATCCCACAGTATACTAGCTATTTAAATTATAAATACTTCGGTGTTTGAAAAATATTTTTGGACGATAAATTTTGCAGCTATTTGAAATCATCCAAGATGGCCGCTTGCCTCCAAGGACTCAACAATAGGCCTAATTGTGCGACTATAAAGCAATAACTTCCCACCTTGCGATTGCGAATTAGTTTGGAACATATTTGTATCCACAGTTGCCAGGACGACTATTAAGACGACCAAAGATTACATTGACATTTAGGTATTTAATCTGTAGAATAGTAATTGATAAGTAATCTGGAAGACAACTAATTAAAATGAAGTGCGAAAGATGGGTTATGCGAGTGCTCAATGCCTGAAGTATAATCCGTTTGTTTGAGGTGCGAATTTTCAAGCTTGTAGAACAAAAATAAATATCACAAAGTAGAAGGGCAGGGGTGAAAGTGACTGAAGTGACAGGATACCCGGTGGATTTTCAGTGACTGGATTCCAGTGGTATGCGGTAAAATATATAGTGACTGGCTTAGCAGCACAAATTTTACGTGACTGGCTTTCCCATGCAAATGCGGTGGTGACTGCATTAGCATAGCATTTTTTACGTAATTATATTTTAGTATTTTTAAGAAAAAAAGAGATATATACGTTCAGATATGTCTAAGCTTAAGATATTTACCAATATATATTATATATATATCAAAGTCTTGAAATATATTGGGGGGTGCAACTGACTGACTTCCAGTGTATATTTTATGTGACTGGCTTCCCGGGCGCGGCCGTGTATATATATATATATATATATATGAATTTGAACGGATGGTGTTTTTGACCTCTAGGGACCTCAAAACGAAAAAGTAAATCGGTCCCGGGTCCAGGTCTTACCATGAGTACTACGGTAATAGCTTATCCCCTATATGGGAAATTCGCTAAAAAAACATTTTTAAAAGCTTGGATTGCTTTCTCAGTGAATAAAAAAACGCAAAATATAAATTGCAAGCACACTGTACAAAATATATTACTGCCTTGAAAACTAAACGCTAGACATAATCACATTTCTACTATACAACAAATCACATCTTTGTACTCCAGATGAATGTACGGATAACTAGCATTTCTCGGAGAGGGTCTTGCAGATCAGCTTTCATCATAAAGTATTCTTACATTTTCATAAATTTACACTGTCAATAGGTTAATATTTTTTACGAAACTATATCGTTTTAAGCCTTGGTTCACCAATCCAAATTCTTCATTAGAACAAATTTACACTGACAGAATGTATGTACAGAATGTGTACAGAACGTGAGAGTATGTACAGAATGTGAATGTGTGTATGTACAGAATGTACCATAAAACATGATGTTAATTTATTGTGGCGTAGGTTTTTTGTCTTAGCACTTTAAATTTGGTATGTTCCGTTTCGTATTCTTATTTGTTATTTCTTTTTATAAATACACATTTTGCGAATTGTGATTTTGAACAACCTCCTAATTTTTCACTTACCTGCGAATTGCGAACACTTCGAAAATGCTGGAGGCTGAACATAAGTCGTCAAGATTGCGCACAAATATTTGGAATCGGGGAAAATGGATGAGTCACTGTTTCTTATAATGTATGAGATTTTTTAATATGTACAATTGTTTTAAATGTAATGTTTTAAGACTTGGCTTGGCTACTTCAGAGTATAATTTTTACAAATTACATTAACATTTTAATAGTTGGATTTATTATTTAGTAAGTAACTAACTAAACTTTTCCTTAACTATGATAAACAAACGTATTTCGTTCAAGTATTTTTGGTAGGAATACCTGAAGTGGGGAGGTCTAAGCTATTTTAGGAAAAAAAAATACTTTCCGCTATAAATACAGTTGTATTCTACGAATTAATAGTCTGTAAATTACAGACGAATTCCATAAATCAATACTCTGAGAATAGTGGATACTATACTTAGGATTACGTTCTCTTGCAAAATGTTAAGTTCTACGTATTAATATTCTGCGAACGATAGGTAGATTTCAATGTGTAACCTTTCAAAACAATGGGCGACCGTTCTTTGAATAACTGTACTACTTCTATGTCAATTTAGTTATTTAAAATTAGCAGTGTGAAATCATGAAATAAAAAGAACTGTTGCCAGTGTTGCTTGTTTCCCTATTAGCGCAAACGTAATAGTGTGAGTTTTTTCCCCTTTATTGGCAAAGAAACTAACCAATATTTACTTTCTAAACTCTTTTTTTCTATTTTACCATAAACTCCACATAATTTTAAGTGTATATTATATCCAGCATTTATTGCTCAACGTTTACAATTTAAGAAACAGGAAATGTGAAATAATGTTTGTCAAGTGTATACTGTATTATGATGTTACTTGGTTTAAGCATGCTCATATTATTATGAGTTGATTCCTTACTTCATTAGTACTATTACTATATTTGATTTATTAGGCTACCACGTGTTTCAAATACATATTATCCGTTGAAGGGAAAAAAACTATATGTAATTTATTAAACATCATTTGATGTATATAATCAACGGGAAATGTCTAGAGAAAGCACAATATCGAAGTGTTAATTTGTATTTATCTTAATATCAACAAAATTTGCGTTATAATACAAAATCCTTCCCATTCATTCCAGTTATAATCCTTTCCATTCATGCGGGTTCAGTCGAGCAGTGGTAATATGGGACAGTCTCTACCCTTGAGAACAATAGCTGGCTCGAGTCACGAGCCCAAGCCCTAGAGCAGGTATACCGGGGGTGATCATGGCAGGGGGGGACCTTTCCGGGGTGTGCATTTTGAAAACGATCGGGGTTAACATATCCGATTAACATCAATTGGAATTAGAAAATCTGGTAATTGTATATGATAAGTGAATATAGTTATCTAATTAATACTCAAACTCAAAAATAACTCGTCATATCGACGAGTGCAGAAATTGAGTGTCCGCGGCCGGAAACATCACCCCCCGGTCTCTGACGTCATTATGACGTAGGGGGGTGATGTTTCCGGGGGCGACCTTTCCGCGTCCCCTTATATATAAACAAGGAAGTAGTGCTTCATTCAGTCAAAATGCCTTGTTATGATTGTGGTAACAAGCCACAAGCAGAGGCTGGACAATTGGACATCAAAGATAGCCTCATCATCTCCAATCATCTCCAAGTATGGAGAAGATTGCTGTAGAGTTGTGTATTGCAGACAAACTCAAGCCCTGTAGAGTTATAAATTAAGTACTATGCTTTATTTTTGAGTTCTTAAGTACATTATTGTATTCAGTAGGCCTGCCTTACACTTTGGATCCAACATTTCATTTAATTACGTAACGGCATGTTGCTGTCAAAAAGCATAATCATTATTAACGTCAGAAACTGTCAATAAGAAATAACTTATGGTTAACTTATGGATTAACTTATGGACATAGTTATGACTGTTGAGCCAGCGAGGATTTAAAAGTAAACACAATGAACTGTGCTACCAATTAAAATTGTCTATAAACTCATTAAAAATTACCTTTAGATTTTATCCAGATACTCATTGAACACTTCACTTTAATCTTATAGCCTACTAATTTTGCCTTGGTAACACTATCGATCTATCTTCTACTTTATAATATATTAACTGAATTAAATCAATTCAACGCATGGTCTTTTGGTATTTATCATTGTGGATATTTATACACATGCACCGTGGATGCGATACTCCCTGGTGTGAATTAACGTCCGCGCTAGTGAGTAGCCTACTACGACTATCTGCAGTACTATCCTCATAATTACACCAATTCGTTAATTACAAGGCAAAAATGTGGTTTGGATTCCACTATAAACTGTAGGTCCCCTAGTTGCCATCAGCTGTATTAATTAACAACTGTGTCTAAGGAGCATGTCGGCCTTGGTCACTAACAAGACTACAAGATCGCGCCACTCATCCTACAACCATCTCTATTCACATTTGGCTTAAAATACCTATATTTGTATGGTTGCCATTTATAAGAAAGTTTTAAAGTATAATGCGCAAAATACTGGTTTAACTATAACTTGCTCAGGTTTTTTATTTTTTTATTTTTTATTTTTATTTTTTCTTAAAATATTAACTTTTTTAAGACGTATCACCCAAAGGTGTACTCTCCTTAACCTTAAGTTATATAGATAGCTTATGATTGCCCGCTAGTTTACTTTACATGATGTAAAAATAAGTACACGTATTGCATCCAATGATGTGGGTTTTTAGTGATTTCGCTATAGGGAAGAAGCTATTACCATAGGTGGAACAGAAATACCTAGACCCAGGATTGATGTGAATATGGATGTGTGTGTCCGCGAACACGAAACCTCCATTTTGGTCCATTTTGATGGTATTTTGCATGTATGATTAGAGCTGGATAAGCTTTTTTTGAGTTTACTTTCCAGCAAGATAAGGTCATGGAAACGGGGTGTTATACAGTTTAAAATAATTCAAAATTAGTTTTTCCAAATTTCCATCCATAAAGCAAGGAAATGTCGGATTTCAAATATAGAAATAGTGTATACTTTTTTAAACAAACAGCTTTCTATACAAAATAAAGAATTATGGTACGAAACCTTTGCAAGGCAAATTTATTTGTTTCACCCTAGACCATTACAATTTCATTAAAAAACACTGCCTTCTCTGAGGCAGCAAACCTAAGTACTCTTTAAATAAATGAAATGTATTTTAATGAGGGAATAAATATGATTTGTTTATGGAAATATTTTGGTACAAATCCAATTAGACAAATTAATACAGTGTTACGTCAAATAAGGTATGACATTTAATTGATTTAGTAATTTTATGAACTTTTGACATATACTAAAATTTATTGTGAACCATAAAAAACAATTTTTTTCTTTGTACAACCATGCACATTAAAGATTATCATGAAGAAACTGTGTTATGCTTTGTATTCCAAACATTTTATTCCCCAGGCCAATCACGAGTTGCTGGCATTAGCTTGTTTTGACAGATTGTTGTTTCAGTTCTGAGTCTCCTGTGATTTGTTGAATGCATAATGATGACTGTATCATCAGTCAGAAAATTCCTACCGATAGGACAAAATTATTAAAAAATATATACAACAATAGAATAAAATTGTTAATTATGGTTAAATTTTACATGAAAACTAATGCAAATAGCGAATGTTATGCAATGTTAAAATATGAAAAAATATTAGATTATAAAAAAGAAAATAATATTTTTAAATACTCTGAGAATTTATGTTTTAATCGATAACTAGTGTACATGTTGCTTGAATTCGAGCAATTGCAAAGTATTACAGGAGTTATTTCAAAACGAATAACAGTCATATTTGAATGAGTTTAAAAGAGTCAACTCAAAAATTACTGGTGTGTACCTCAGACCATGTTTATCTTCGTTATTGATAAACCTAAAGCATTCCGGCCGGGTTTCTCCTTCTCAAAATGCCTCGCTGTACAGGCAACACAGGTCATTGATAGAGGGCCAATTGAGAACAAAAAGTTGTTTTGGGGTAGTGTTAGGGCGCATTTGTAACCTAATAGTTGAGATTGTCCAGGGTCAGGTGCTGACTATGATAAGTTATATTACGCGCCACTGTTCTGTAGCTGCGGTCGTTATCACGCATCCTGTCTATGTTTGGTTGTCGTCGCGTCGGAGGCATTTAAAAGAAAAAAACAACAAATAGACAAATTATAGCTACACGAAACAACGATAAATACACAAATTTAAGATACAACCATACTAACACGATTCGTCTTGGGGGTTATGTTTACACAAACTCAAATAGTAAACAAATGTACTCAATGCGTTTCATTGATTTGAAAAATAAATAACAGCAATTAAATTATACAGCTGATCAAAATGTAAACAATTATGTTCTTCATAAGGATAACATGGGAACTTTCAAAGCCACTGGGGCACAGCCCAAGGGACTTTTTCAAAAATGTAAGGCCAGTTTGCAAATCTACGCGACACGCTCTTTCCAATGAGACGTCAATGGATAAAATCGGTTAAGAAATGGTGGAGGAGTTCAACCGACAAAGTTTCATGTAGCGTATTAATTATATAGATAATAGTTTTAAATAGAATTTTCAAACACGTAGAGATAATTAACAGAAATTACAAAAACTTGTTGATTCTATGAAAATAATGTCATGTACACTTAATACGCATTTTGAATTCCGTATCAAACGTTACCGATTTAAATGATTGCTTGACAAATGGATGAAAATCATGAATGTTCTTTGTACAGGCAACTAAAAATACTTCGTACTGTATTTTGCATCAAAAAGGCATGATAAGGCCATAGATTAAACATACTGAGTATATTATATCTATGATAAGGCCAAGTGGTAAGGTTGTGCCGCATTTTGCCTAGCCTGTAGGCCTACAACAAAAATTCATTATTTCCATCCATTTAAGCGATATTTTGCTACAAGAAAAATTATATTACAGCTATTTTTTTTTTTTTTTTTTACCTTTCCAAAATGTTGACTTTACATATTAAAAAAAAATGAATTAAGTTTGCTTGACATTTTTCAGAAATTAAACTTTTTTAATTGCAGTTTATTATGTGTACTCATTTGAAACTTGAATTTAAGGTGTAATTATTTCTAAACATAATCTCTTATTGCGTTTAAACATTAATATTAGTGTTAATAATATTACACATTAATAATAGCGAATATTAGTCCAAACCAAGCGAATCACTAAGTACCTCGGTACCATGGTATAACAGTTTGAGCTGGAAAACCAGGTTTTCTGTACAGCGAACAAGGATGTTGGAAGTGACGCTTATCTCAGTAAACGTATGGTCAATATTGGGTTTCTCTGCCAAGCCAGAGACGAAGCCCTTTACCCAAAGAACTTTCCCGACACCCGTGGGAAAACTCTGCATAGTTCTGATGAAGTGCAACTAATGTTTCCAGGCTAGTGTCTGGTCTGAAGAGTAGAGGAGGGGTTTAGTGACATTTCAATGATCATAAGCCTGTGAGTCTTTCAATACTGTACAGGCTGGTCACCTGTGTGCGTAAACACGTCTACCAGCTCTCCCTGAAAAAATAACTATTGGTATGTAACAAATGGGGAATCCAATGTTATAATTGTTCCAGACATTAAGTATGACACATTGCACCTGTCACCACTAGAATTATTCATCCGTTAACGTAAAACCATGACACAACGTCAGAAACAGACACGCTTATACACTTTATTTTCAAAGTTCCACTCGTTTTGTAGTTTCAATTGTAACTTTATTATATAATTTAACATAATTGACGTAATTGTAAAATTAAACTTAATTGGCAATGTCATTAAATATATAGTTACAATTAAGTTAAATCTACGAATTTGATAGTTTGAACTGAAATAGAAAATGTGTGTTATAAATTTAAATACAAGTAACTCAGAATTTACGTGTTTAGGGAAAACAATATCATTACTATTTTGTTATAGTATATATAATAGGTTATCATAAAATAACGTAAATAATAATAATAACGCAAATATAAACATACTAGTTGTTCCTACCACTCAAAGGAATTCCCTGGGATAATACTGTAGTGAATATCAAGGTGGTTTGACTCAACCACACAACCTTGGTAAATCAGTGAAACATTCAATTAGAAGGCTATTTTTAATATTCTTCCTTATTATAAGCCTATGTTTCTTTAAATCGCATTATAATTTCTTGGATTTTAAATAACTCATCTAGGGTCATGGACCGCAGATATTGTCATATATTTACTTGGTTACCGACACTATACAATTGAAAAAATAATTAATATAAAAATACGTAGGACTACTTATATTTTTAAAACCGTACAAAATCAAACCAAAATATGATTATAAAATAGGTTTGGTATAAAATTTGAATTAATTTTACACCGATTCTTAACATATATAATCCAATCCTTTATCACTATTTACCTATATTAAACCTCAATAGTGATCCATTCACCAAATAGTAAACCGATGAACAAAACAACGCCGAGGGTCAATCTGGCCTCTGTCCAAACTTCCTTTACTGTCCACTGGGCGTTGTAGGCTTTGGTTAATGTCCTGAGCCACAGTTTTATGTGGAAATCCCCAGCTTTGTGTATGTTTTGACTGTGTGATGTTTGAACTATTGCATACAAACAGGTGAATCAGTGGTGTAGGCCAACGCAACTCTATAAACTCAGCATACAAAAGCAGCCTAATCCACTAATTGAAAGGATTGTGAGACAATGATTTTGAAATGAGCTAATTTATTTTAACTTTAACTTTATTTATATACGCCTTTTTTCAATGAAACATTATGTTTTTCTTATTTACGTCCCATTAGCATTTTAATATCAAAATAATAATCCAATTAATCTATATCTATATTCTATATACTTATTTAATACGCAAGCAGATTTTTTTTACAATTACTCCTCCGAAACTACAGAACCGATTGACATGTTTTTGGTGTCATTGGAATGAGCGTAACGTTAAGTTGTGCAGGAAACTTTTTTTATAGGGAAATAATTAGAGAGTGAGGCCCTGGGGCCCTTTAAAGTTTTGTATTTCTCCATAAGATTAACATGGGAAACAAACATTGTTATGAAACTCCAGCTGTTGTCAGAAATGCTGTTCTGCTATTTAATTTAATTTGTTTACAAGGAGAATTAATTGTTTCTTGGTGCCATGTGGTCAATGCGTTATACTTTTGCATATATTTTAAACTAGGTGGCATTCGCAGAGGCATCCACAAAATTGAGCGGAGTCATCATGGGTTCATTGTTTTTGTCATACTGCAGTAAAAACAGACGTTTTTAATGCATGCTTTGCGGGTCTAAAGTAGCATTTTTACTCTTTAGGGAGTAAAAATCATTTTAGCCTCTATGAAGTAAAAATCAGCTGTTGTCAACTCAATTGTAAATTTCTATTGCAAACTAATGCATGTATCGATTCGTGCTTCGTAATCATTTTAACATACGATCTACAATCTCTTCCCATAGCATTTTAGCATTGCAGATACATTAATCCACTCCCACACTCAACACTGCTAACCTCCTGTTTCCTTCCCTTCTCATAGCATTTAAGTATTAGATAGCTTTATCGAACTGCCCAAACAGTCCCCCCACTCTGCACTGCCATCCTTCCTACTTTCTTTACCACTTCCTACATCGTGGGGCCTGTTTCCTTCCCTTCTCATAGCATTTTAGGATTGAAGATACGTTAATCTAATTACCACAAACATTGCCCACACTCCGCACTGCTAGCCTTTACTACTTCTTTCACCATTTTCCATGTCGTAGGCATGCTTCCATCCCTTCTCATAGCATTTCAGCCTTGCAGATACATTAATCTAAATGCTACAAACGGTTTCCAGTTCCCAAACTCCACACTGCTCACCTTACTACTACCTTCACCTCTTCTTACGTCGTGGACCTGTTTCCCTCCCTTTCCAAAACATTTTAGGATTGGATATACCTTAATCTAATCGTCATAAACAGTTCCCACACTCCGAAAACTCGCCTTTACTACTTCCTTCACCACTTCCTACGTCACGGACCTGTTTCCCACCCTTTCAATAGCATTTTAGGATTGCAGATACCTTAATCTAATCGCCATAAACAGTTCCCACACTCCGAAAACTCGCCTTTACTACTTCCTTCACCACTTCCTACGTCACGGACCTGTTTCCCGACGTTTCAATAGCATTTTAGGATTGCAGATACCTTAATCTAATCGCCATAAACAGTTCCCACACTCCGAACAACTCGCCTTTACTACTTCCTTCATCACTTTATACGTCACGAACTTGTTTCCCTCCCTTTCCTTAGTATTATTGGATTGCAAATACCTTAATATATTAGTCACAAATAGATCCAACACTCCGGACAACTCACCTTTACTACTTCCTTCACCACTTCCTATGTCACGAACCTGTTTCCCTCCCTTTCCAAAACATTTTAGGATTGTAGATACCTCAATCTAATCGCCATAAACAGTTCCCACACTCCGAAAAACTCGCCTTGACTACTTCCTTCATCACTTTCTACGTCATGTACCTGTTTACCTCCTTTCCCTTAACATTATTGGATTGCAAATACCTTAATCTATTGGTCATAAACATATCCCACACTCCGGACAACTCGCCTTTACTACTTACTTCACCACTTCCTACATCACGGACCTGTTTCCCTCCCTTTCCAAAATATTTTAGGATTGCAGATACCTTAATCTAATCGTCATAAACAGTTCCCACACTCCAGATAGCTTGCCAAGACTACTTCCTTCACCACTTCCTACATCGTGGACCTGTTTCGTCCCTTCCCATAGCATTATAGGATTGTAGGTATCTTAACCTAATCGTCATAAACAGTTTCCACACTCCGGAAAGCTCGCCTTGAATACCTCCTTCACCACTTGCTACGTCATGGACCTGTTTTCCTCCCTTTCCATAGCATTTTAGGATCGCAGATACCTTTATCAAATCGTCACAAACAGTTCCCACAGTCCGGACTGCTTGCCTTTACTACTTCCTTCACCACTTCCTATGTCACGGACCTGTTTCCCTCCCTTCCCATAGCATCATAGGATTGCAAATACCTTAATCTAATGGTCATAAACAGATCCCACACTCCGGACAACTCGCCTTTACTACTTCCTTCACCGCTTCCTACGTCATTGACCTGTTTCCTTCCATTTCCAATAAAACTTTAGGATAGGAGATACCTTAATCTAATCGTCATAAACAGTTCCTACACTCTGGATAGCTCGCATGGGCTATTTCCTTCACCACTGCCTACGTCGTGGACCTGTTTTCCTCCCTTCCCATAGCATTTTAGGATTGCAGATACCTTAATCAAATCATCAAAAACAGTTCCCACAGTCCGGACTGCTTGCCTTTACTACTTTCTTCACCACTTCCTATGTCACGGACCTGTTTCCCTCCCTTCCCATAGCATCACAGGATTGCAAATACTTTAATCTAATGGTCATAAACAGATCCCACACTCCGGACTATTCGCCTTTACTACTTCCTTCACCACTTCCTACTTCACGGACATATTTTCCTCCCTTCCAATAGCATTTTAGGAATGCAGACACCTTAATCAAATCGTCACAAACAGTTCCCACAGTCCGGACTGCTTGCCTTTACTACTTCCTTCATCACTTCCTATGTCACGAACCTGTTTCCCTCCCTTCCCATAGCATCATAGGATTGCAAATACCTTAATCTAATGGTCATAAACAGATTCCATACCCCGAACAGCTCACTTTTACTGCTTCCTTCACCAATTCCCACGTCGCGGACTTGTTTCCTTCCCTTTCCTTAGTATTATTGGATTGCAAATTCCTTAATGTATTGGTCATAAACAGATCCCACACTCCGGACAACTCGCCTTTACTACTTCCTTCGCCACTTCCTACGTCACGGACCCGTTTTCCTGTCTTCCCATAGAATTTTAGGAATGCAGATACCTAAATCTAATCGTCATAAACAGCTTCCACACTCCAGACTGCTCACCTTAACTACTTCCTTCACCACTACCTACGTCACGGACCTCAAGCTAATTTCGTCATTTGAGTACATTTATGATACATACCGTTTCTGTTCTAATATCTGTGGAATAATGCTATCAGCTATTTCTTTATCTACTGCATTCAAAAGTCAACAGCTGATCATATGTCTTTGTTTATGTGTCAAATACTGCTTCCATAAGGATTACATTGAAACTTTGAGACCCAGTGGGGCGGATTCCTGAGAGACTTTTTTAACGCCATATAGATGTTGGCACTCACCAATATGGTTTTTATCACCACGCAAAATTTGAAAACGATTGATTCAGCCGTCTAGGAGGAGTTTGCGTATTACGAAATGCATAAGAGTCGACGTATAAGAGCTTCGCTCGCTTCCCTCGCTCCGCTCAATTATGTACACTATATAAAATGATGGTACTGTAATACACTAAGAGATATTCATTTAAATAATCAATAGGTACGATTGAGCCTTTGCCTATATGTTTCCTGGTAAGTGTGTTGTAACTGTACCTTATAGTATATTAAAGTAAAACCAAATGATTCTTTTCTGCATCCTCACCCCGTAGCGAAGCACGGGCAGAGCAACTAGTCTATCTATCTATATATTAATAGGCAAGCATGTTTCTTTAAAACCTTTTTTCTCAGCTCGTGTGAATCGTAGGGAAAATCTACGCATACCGTTGGAAAGCTATTTTCCTGTAGGTGTGCAGAATCCCTTTATAAATTTAAATAGGCTCAAAGATAAGCACAAAAAATGAGTTTAAAAATTTGAAAAAATTAACATGGATCTTATGCGTTGCTATGCTGGTTACGAAATAACAACGAAATATAAACAGAAAATCAAAACAAATGGAGGAAACTCCAATCACATGTTTTATTTACAGTGTGGGGTGAAAATAGATAAGTGAGTACATTACATATTTTTGGTCGAGTTTCGACCACTGGACGACCTCTCGTACTTATTTAATACGCAAGCAGGATTTTTGTGACAATTAATCCTCCGAAACTACTGAACCGATTGGCATGTTTTTGGTGTCATTGGAAAGAGCGTAACGTGAAGTTGTGCAGGAAACTTTATTTTTAGGGAAATAACTAGAGAGTGAGGCCCTGGGGCCCTTTAAAGTTTCTTATTTCTCCATAAGATTAACATGGCAAACAAACATTGTAATGAAACTCCAGCTGTTGTAAGAAATTAAACGTGAGAAGAAGAACATATGTTAATTGTAAACAGTCAATAAGTTTGCTAATTTGACAGTTTGCTACAAACATTTACTGACTTGGTTGAAATGAAATATTTACTATTTGAATTTGGGTTGGCGTAAATATTACAATAGGAAATACCCCCGCCGCAGCAAACCTGCCGTCTAAGCGAATTTCCATTTGGCTGAATTAATTTTCAATCGATTTATTTAAATAACATTAGGTTTAACGAGTACCTAGGTTTGCTGCTACAAGGAAACTAATAAAGTGTGTGTTTTAAGTAAAATAATTATTGCTTAGTAGAAAATGAATATATTTGCCAAGTTTGATCAAAAGATATCAATAAACAAGCAAACTACGACATTTTACAATATTCTCCATAAGAATAACATGGTAATTTTAAATTTACAATTTTTTTTAGTTTTCTCCGTAACTAATAACCGTACAAAAACACTTTGATATACTGAATTGTTTGTTGTTTTAAGCTCTTTAAGAAGGTTTAGAGAAAAATTGTGAAATTTTGTGTTTTGAGGGTCAAAAGTGAGAAAAACCAATTTTTACCCCATAAAACCCTGTTCCCATGGTCCGATCATGCTGGATCGCGAACTCATTCAAGTTTATCCCGCCTTACATCTTCAAACCAAATTTCATCAAAATCGGATAAAAATTATTCAAGTTATCGTGTTCACGGACACATATATATATATATAAATCTATGGTACTTTCCTATTAAAGGGAACATTCATTATTATCGATGATTTTTTTTCTCGATATATCGATATTAACAAATTGAAACATATCAGCTGACAACTACGATAAATATTGTTCAGTATCAACAAACAATAATGAAATGAAACTGTTCTAAAAAAATAACCTAACATAACTAACCAAACTTGCTGTGCAACATTCCATGTTTAACTTGCCTTTTCTGTTATCAAAAGGAATGTTTATATAGTACAGCAAGTTTGGTTGGTTAGGTTACGTTAGCTTAGAACAGTTTCATTTCTTAATCCATATAAAAAATAGACTATTTTAGCCTAAACAACATCAGTTGTCAATATGTAATGGATCGGTAAACAAAAATATCGATATATCGAAAAAATCATCGATAATAATGAATGTTCCAATTAACAGGAAAGTACCAAATCTATATATGTATATATATATACATATATAAAAATTTGAACGAATGGTGTTTTTGTCCTCTGGGGACACCAAAATGAAAAAATAAATCGGTCCCGGGCCTAAGTCTTACCATGAGACCTACGGTAATAGCTACTTCCCTATAGGGAAATTCGCTAAAAGCGAGAGGACCTGGATAAATTGCTATACTAAAAAGAAAACTGAATTAACACTGGGCTGCATTTCTTAGTAATCATTGAAATAGCCGATTTGCAAACTAAGGAAAAATAGGAAAGTCATTGAACACCAACAAGGAGAAGAAATAGAAATAATGCAATTTTTATATTTATAATCGTTATTATTATGGACAACCTAATGCGGCTATGAGTAGCCTAGGCTATTTGTAAAAAACACTAAAAAACAATATCAGTTTTTGAAAAATTATAAGATATTTACAAGAAATGTTGATTATATTGATCTGTTATGTACATCTTGAGTATTTCCATAATCTTTGAGTCAAATCTTATTTTAAAGTCATCAGAAATCATAAGTATTATTCGCTTTAAAATAACACCTTTAATACTTAGCAATTGCTTGAATTCGAGCAACAGGGACACTAGTACTTATTTAATACGCAAGCAGGATTTTTGTGACAATTACTCCTCCAAAACTACTGAACCGATTGATATGTTTTTGGTGTCATTGGAAAGAGCGTAACGTGAAGTTGTGCAGGAAACTTTCTTTTTAGGTAAATAATTAGAGAGTGAGGCCCTGGGGCCCTTTAAAGTTTTCTTTTTCTCCATAAGATTAACATGGAAAAAAACATTGTTTTGAAACTCCAGCTGTTGTCATAAATTAAATATTAATAATTGGTCTCCATGGAAGCATGAGAAAATTCACAATGTTTACATTTGCTTTGACATTTAAATGTAAACAACCAGAACTGTCAAATGCCTATTTCACAATTTCAGACAGGATGTTAATTAAAAACAGTCAATGTGTAAATTATCTATGTTGGATTAAAAATGTGTATAGTTTTAGATGTTGGTTTGTGTTAAATGATATAAGTTATTAATTATAGAATTTTTATTTTAAATCATCAGGATTTGGCATATGAGTAAGCCTAGGATAAATAACACCATTTCAGAGTTCTGTCAGTTTTTGCCTAACTCTGTCCTGTAGAGTTTAAAGTAGCCTACACCTTATTGTCTAAAAATTGGCTAAATAACTTAGGTACGGTACTTTATAAAAGCTGACAGCCTTTTTACGTTGACTTAAATTGCAAGCTTACCATTTTCCGTCCATGGGCAGTTTGATTGTTATAAATTAACACTTCAAAACTGGAATAGGACTGTTATGTAAATTGTGAGTATTTCCATTAGTTAATAGACTTTTAGTTGACACTTTTAAAACCATCGAAAATTATGACTGTTATTAGTTTTTAAACATGTTATTTGTTTATAAATAACTACTGTACTTCTTTGCAATTGCTCGATTTCTAGCAACATGTACACTAGTAATATTTATTGATTTAATTTCATTGAAAGATTATTCTTAGTGGAACGACTAATTTTACTGATGCATATACTGAGTATATCTTCTGGATTTCTTAAAATATTTTTTTCATAAATTGAAATCGACCGACACTAATTTTAAGTCTGTTTTAGTGTAGTTTGGTTTGACAAAAAGTCTGTGTAGGCCTACGGAACATCATTTTCATTATTCCTGTCAGAGCGATTGGTTTGTTTGCTTACTTACTCAGAGATAGGTCAGTGGACAACAATTTACAATTGTTAAGATTATATGTTAAGACATTCACTACATAAACTTAAACTTGCGCCTAAGTTCACTTTAAATTAAATTGATTTTCCTTAAACTGTAGAAGGTACAACCTTACTCCTTATTTCTAAACATATTTAATTCTTAGTGACATTTTCTAATTTTTATTTAATTAAATGCTGGTTTTACTTCAATTAGTAAATTATTATTCATTTTGTTGCTCAAAGACTGACATCGTATGTAATATTTTAGACGACAAAATGTCGGATTTAAAAATTGCATAACAAATTCTGACATTATATTAGAAAGTTGAGTCATCAGAATCAATGAAAAATTCAAAACGTTTTATAGCATAAATATTATCAGACTATTTCATTGTGGCAGTACGATAAAGTATAGTTGCCACTTCAGTCCTGTCTCAACACCAAATAATATATATCTTTTATATCTTTACACTTTAATTAATTCTAACCTCGGCACATAGACGACGACGTGCTCTGAAAACAAACGAGTATTTTTGCAGTTAAGATAGTGCTGAGGGTATTAAAGGGGTTCTAGGGTTCCAACATTCCAACATATTTTTGATCATATAAACGAGTTCAAGGTATAACCGATGTTTATAATTTAGTAGTATGGTTTGCACTCTAGCTTAAAAATAGCAACATTTTTATCAAACATACCTTTTATTATATAGATAGCAGTGATTCCAGATGGAACTTTTTTACAAATATGGCAGTATTAATACTTTTGACGTGACTGTATTTCTTAACAACATACCAAATATTACTACTTGTATCGAGGTATTGGTTTACTGTTATGTTAGGCGTTGCCTAATTTTTGTAAATAAGATCCTTGAACCTTAGATCAGATTTCATATCAGTTTTGTATAGACAAGATTTATAGAATCTGTACAGTGTCACATGTCTGACATATCTGACGAGATAAAACTATGTTTATTGAAAATGTGTTAAACGTCTATTGCGTTTAGGCTGCCTACACACTCCCATTGCGTTATTTGTCAAATTATAATAAACTTTTTATACTTACTTAAACCAATAGTGGATCGTTTCAGAAGATTAAATTTAAGTTAGTTTCATACATTAAATATATATATATATATATATATATATTGTTCAAACCATTTTTATTTATAAAAAGTTATATCACCATAGTGACGGAGAAGGTGTTTAAAAAAATGTTTCAATAACTCGTTCACTACAATGAGGTCTCTAGCTAGTATAACAGCTGACTTATTACAAAACAGAAACCGCCAGTTTTTTTGCGCACCCTTTACATTGGTTATTTTATTTTATTTTACTGCAGGTCTGCAGGTTTGCTTCGGTGGCGTTTTGGTAGCCTATTTTAACCTTGCATTCGCCCGTCCACATAGACTACAGATCTGTGCGTGGAACGTTTACAGGAAAGCAAAGGGTGAGCCGGTACAGTACAAAGGTGAACTGTACTGGTAAAATGTTTGTGGCAGTGACCAGGATCTGAACCCATGACATCGCTTCCTTGGGCCCGAAGTCCTGGACGCTACCAACTGAGCCAACGACTCACCCAACATTAAATTTGATTTCCGAAATTGTCCGAATATATTTACTAACAAAATAAAAAGTTTTTATCATTCTAGCATCAGGTAAAAGATGTAATAGACAAGTTTTATTTTGTTTTTTACTACATCTTTACTAAAGTAAATGAGAGAATTTCAATTTGCTAGTGATTGTATTTGACTTTAAATGACGTTTTATATTACCTATTCACCCTTCAGAACTCTTCTAACACTTCAGTTTCTAGATTGCTTTTATACTTAGTTAGTCGTTAGAATATCGAGATTGTTTTGTAGGCTTGTTAATATTTAAAACAAAATGCCATCGATAGTAATTTGGTGAATGGAATTACCACTCTGATAAATAAATTAAGTATTTTATTACCATATTTCTGCGTATTGGAACTTTTATTTCTTAGGAGAGTATAGCGCTTGGGGAATGCTGCGTGCAGTATGTATGGCTATCGTAAATTTCAATGCAGTAAACTTAAATTCAAAGAGTAAAGATCGCATAAAAAGACACATAACTTTATGCAATTTAGCAAGGCTTAGTGGTCAATGCTTTCTAGGTGGGTAACCCATATGCGTAAGTTTTCAAAGGGGACTTTTAACTGCAGCAACGAACAAATATAATTCATACTTCTAATGGTGGAAATTAGGGAAGCTCAGAGGAAAATGTTGACAGGATACAATTTTGAAAGCAAATACTTAGAAAAGAAATTGGATAAATAATCTTTTTACTGTAGCTACACTTTTTGCAATGAATTAAGTAAGAACGATACGTTAGTGACCATCCTGTGCTGTAACGCCTCAGCTAAGCAGACAAAAAAATCCTCTTTATTGAATTTGTTTTGATTGACTTTTTCTGCAACCAGGTTCATATCGAACTTGTTAACTCAGGTAACGTCCTAGACCACTTATGCCACATGCCCTTAACTTTCAACTTATCCGAGATTACAGTATCCACTTAAAACTGTCCTACCAAATTTTGGATCTTTAGTTGAGGCTTGCGATTCAGACATCAGAAGACTGTATGACCCGGTTGTTGAAAAACCCCCAGTCAGTATGCATTAGGGTGACACGACCTTGCCAATCACATGGTTGGAAATATTCACGTTTCGAAATTGACCGGGTACTCAACTGGGTACTGGGTACTGGGAACTGGGTACTGGGTACTAGGTACTGGGTACTGGGTACTGGGTACTGGGTACTTGGGTACTGGGTACTGGGTACTGGGTACTGGGTACTGGGTACTGGGTACTGGGTATAACCCTCCAAAAACCACATTGTTTCCCTTATGATCGCAGTTCTTTTACCGGATCCAGGGTAAGTGCGTTCATCCGCATTTGCATGTCCCTCACCCCTACCGCATTCTTCTCCAGCCATACTTGGACGAAGATGACTCTGGTAACTACCAAAACTTATAGCTTAGACTCTGTTCGATATGCGCATGTAATTAGCCCTTCTGCCCATGCTTGGGCTGTGTACATTAGCTGTTTTCCGGCCAGTATATTTAAAAATAAATTATATAAATACAGAAGAAACATGGATATCATTTTTCTTTATTTCATCCAAACTATAATAAAACTACGTTTCTCTCTGCGTAAAATTTAGATGGCATGGTTTAAGTACTTCACAGCTGAACAGATCATTTATAAATTAAAGATAATGATCTTTATAGATAATGATAAACCCACTATGATCCCTCAGAATCAAAAAGAATTCGTATTATAGTAACAACATTATCTTTAATATTACAAATTATTAATGCTGTATAAAATGTTTGAACTTAAACTAACTCACCGCTGAAATATTGGTTAAAAATTAGATTTTTTGTATTTTTTTTACCCTAACTTAGATAGTAAACACTACAATTTTTTAGAGGATCTAAACATTAAGTATAAGGGAATTAAACAGCTTAATCCCTGTGTATCACTATTACTGAAGTCCATCGAGAGAAACTTGTAAACTTTAATATTGCACTAAACATTGAAATAATTTACCATAGTATAGGTGAGATTAAATTTTGTAAAATGATACTAGAGGAGGGGTATTAAATTTTGAGATGGAGTTAGGGTGGTAGCACTGTAGAATACTTGCACAACAAATATTTTTAACATGTACCTTTTGATTCTGATGATGAAATTTCTTATTCTTAATACATGTACTGTGTACTTATATATTAAAACTGCACAGTACAATTCAATTGGTTTGCGAATTTGCAAATATTTGTTGGCCTGTCTTTTGCCAGACTATAAAAATATAAATAGCTGAAGATATACAATTGTTCGAACTTCGTTATTCAAAGATTATATAAGTGTTCCCAAAAAATAAATGAAATGCTATTAAAACAGGATTCTAACACTCATCAGAGTAATTAAAAAATGTTCTAATAAAAAAATTGCAAAATCAAAAAGAACATGAAGTACAATGTAATATCATACATACAATGTACAATACAATGTACATATCTAACTCTTTTGAATATCCTATACCTTAAAACGCTCTGCTGTAGTTTGTGTGATTGGAAAAGCTCAGATTATCTAACAATTTGAACCAATAAAAATATTCGGTTATGTTTTGTTAGTAAAGGATTACTTTATTCATTTGTAGTTTACTTTACTTTGGCTAGTTAACCTATATATAGTTCCACATCGTTCTACATTATCATAATCCATCCCACACTACTATACGCAACCATTAGTTAATAAAGTTATCCATTATATTTCACCAACGAATGCAGTAACCCATTTAGTATAACCATTGCTTAGTGGGGACGGTCAAACCGGTAACCTTCAAGGGATAAAAATGATTTCATATTTCCATTTACTCAATTTTAAACCAAATCTTTTGCATAAAATATTATATTATTCATTAAATTTTTATGTATGGACGTATGTTGTGCTTTATGAAGAAATGTGATATGTACTACTAGTCCGTTAGAAGTATAAATACTCTAGCCAAATTATCCGTTCCCTACGTCAATATACCATGACGCCATCATCCCCGATTGGTTTTCAATTAGACATCATCATTCACTCGTGGCTAGCAGGCCATCAAATCTCGAATGTTCTATGTATGTCATTTGCTAGGTGTAAACCTGGTTAAATATCAAACTCTTCAAGGTATTATTAACAGATTATGTAAAATTACGTGTTCATCCCTAACGATGTTCCGTTTTCTTTTTGGGAAAACATGTATTTTAAGTTTGTTGACGTTATTACTTTTACAGAATATTTGTGTTAAAATAGTTATTTACCTAGTCCTTATATGTGTATATCAATATTTTACGGATTTGTACAAACTAACACTGGCTTGTTTCATCCTAAATAAATTTTATTACAAATCCCTTTTGAAATAAAGACGAAACTAGATGTAACGTTCCCTTTTAGTGAAGGGTCTGGCGTATTAACAAGTTTTTCTCCTCTGTAATCCACCACTCCGTATAATCTCTCATTTTAACATGCAAATGCTATGTAAATGTTAGTTCTATGCGCGACAAAACTTCTTGTCTTTTAAATTCGAGTGACTTTTAGACAGCCCATACGTATAACAAATATTATTCTGTGGTAACCAATTTCTGTATAATCTACTTATTTTTAAATATTCAACTAACAATTTTAGGTGCAGTTACTTATACAACTAGTGAGCAAAAGTATCACATTTTAAACAAGAGATAAGTGTTTTTTAAACATGAGAATATTTTATCGAGGTTAAGAAAACACTTTGAACATGAATTGCCCATAATAATATGTGACAACTAAAAAATTATATTATTCAATTTCAAGTTATGAGGTTTTTTGGCTAGATTGCAATAATGAGGTGACGCGGTGGGAAAACCAATGACATTGCCATTTTTGAAATTCAGCTAACAAAAAATTCTCTTCATTTACGTACTATTTATCATCTTTATAAATGTATAATTACTTCGTTTGTCAACTTAAACGCAGTTTTTTATGTTTATTTATCACTTACTGCATCTAAGAATTAATTCAATCTACGTACAACCCATTTCTTGTTGATTATCATTCAATTGAAATAAAGTTATCCTAAATTCTGTTTAGTTCAGTTTTCGTCTAGAGTGTGGAGAAGTAGAAAGCAAAGAAGTAAGCAAAGTAAAATGTTGAGGAATCAGCTCATTTGTAAACTAATTCTAGTAGACAAAATGCAGCTTTTAAGGGAAACTGTATACAATAGCATTATATTTATCTTGCTAAGTATACCAATTTATTTTATCTCCCTTAAAACAGGTCAGACGACTAAGTATTGCGTTTTTATTTTTACATCGCTGTGACAGTGTATCATAGAAAACGTAATAAACCAAATTAATAACATTTTTAGACAATATTATTCATCAATAGATTAAAAATGCATGACACAACAAGTAACTTTGTTTAAAAACATATTTACAAAAATATTGAGGTAGAATCTGCAATATTTCTGTGGCTAATACGTGGGGAAATTTACTGGACTATTTTTTTTCTTTCCATTTCATTTAATTCAAGTACATATTCCTGAATGCTTGAATTTTTTTTATAGAACATAATAAAAGTTTTTTTACAGAAATAAAATTAAGTAGTTTTATAGAAACTAGCTCCTATTTCTACCACCACATTCATCTGATTTACGGTACAAACCAATTTAAAATTATGTTGGTTTACACGTTTGATCGAAAATTAAAATAAAACTCAATGTTCCTTTTAGCATCCATGCAACCTAAAACAAGAACTACAGTGGTCGTGGACTAAGTAATGTTATTAACATTGCTGTAACGTAACTTATATCATCATATTGAGATTTGTCTTAAAAGTCACGTTTTATAATATCCATATTGTGATAAATATGTAAATAAATGTTAACTTCAAACTATATGCCAGTTCAACGTTACAGAAAGGCAGTGTATATCACAATATTAATTTACATAATTTTATAAAAATTCAAATAATTTTATTTTTTATAACATACAACATATAAATACTTTATAATATTTTTTTTGTGGTTTTAATGAAAAATTACATTCAAAGAGTCTTTAAATATTTTAATTCTTATAACAGCTATTTAAAAATAACCGTATTTTACTAAGACATCTGTACATAGTCTAATTTTGAAATAAATATTCCTAGTAACTTATGTTATAGGTTAAAACGTTTATTTAAAAATACATCCTACATTTGAAAATTGTTTAAACATCGTTTTCCTTTTATCTTGGCTCGAAACTGAAAACGTAAATAAAACGTTATATTGAAGTTTTCCAAACAATACTAAATTCGTTTAAGTTATTTGTCTGGCTCAATATACTAGACAAAGAAAAGCTCTTTAGTTCCTGAAGAGTGTGTGCATTCATTTTATTTAAAATATTTTTTCGCCCGGGAATGTAATAGTTTATTTTATTTTTATTTTATGAAGTCCTAAAAATTAGTTTATTATATTTCAACATAACCTTTCTGGAGTTAGATCATAACCAGCTTTACCCAAGAGCAACAACGTTTTTATTTGTTGTTTGAAAATTATACAAAGGCAGAAAGTGTCTCTTCAAAATATGATCAAGTAAACTTCTTATCACTACACTGTATGAAAGCTTAAGTAGGTTTTAGTTTTGGTTAATTTATTCTTACAAAAATTATTGATGGTTATACATCCCCCGCCCTCCTTTTTAGGTTCCAGACTTGGTAAGGTTGCGTTTTTTGTCAAGGAGATAGTCCATTTAGCACTCTTAAAAGATTGGTTTTTGATAACCTGGTAAATATATTAAATACAGTTTTATCCAAAACAAATTTTTATTATTAAAAAACATAAACTAAAATATTAAAAATATACATGACATAACAATATTTTATCTTTGACAGTCCATTTTCATCCAACTTCTTTTTAAGCTAAAAGGTACTATAGCACAACACGAAATAAAAAGCAAGTTTATACATTTGTTACAATATTTAATTTTATTTCGTTTTTTTATAATATAACCGTACGTTTCACAATATAACTATACAATTCAACAACAAGTTTGGATGTGGAATTTATAGTGACAAATCCAACTAATATAATGTATTTCAACACTAAATGAATGAAATTTACAGTTAGACTGTGATTTTTGCAAAAATATATCACTGTCTTCGTCTGATTATGACTGGTTGAAACACATGATGTAGAAGCGACCCTGTGTTGTGTTCAAACAAAAGATCTATTTATTTACATTGAATAAAGGATCTTAACTTGATATTATATGATATTATATAAGTATAAAAAAATAAATATATAAGTTATATGAAGAAAAAAATGATTCTACTTATTATTATATTATGACATTTTCATACTCTTAACAAAGCTTAGTTAGCATGTTATTTATTATAAATGTATCATATTCTGGCATAGGAAGTGCAAATTTAATACTTTAAGAATCACTTTAAATATAAATTCAAACTCATTTTTATTAATTTTATTTGCTTAAATAACAGGTTATGTAAATACTTTTTACTATGTATAAAACAAGTCAGTAGTTTGGTAAGACTTAGGATATTATCGATACCGATTTTTCAGATGGAATTTACATAACGTAAATTAACTTGTAAAAGCCATTAGACATCCGTAAATTACATTCAGTATACTTTTAACGTGGCAACAAATTGAACCTGAATTGAATTTTGTTGCTAGTATATTTATTGTGATCATGAAGGTGGTCCAGAGCTATTTTTCCTAATACATAATAGTATATTGTTATGAAATATTAACATTGAATTACATATATCTGATTCAGTTGTATTTTGCTTTTCTTACTTTGGTCAAGCTTTAAAAAAAAAAAACTGTAAATGTCTGGCATGAATCCCCCGAATCACCACTCATCATATTATATACGATTATCTTGCCATCGGTATAAGCTTAAACATCCCTTACTAGAAATGTAGCACATTATACCAGGATATTGGGTGGTGTCAACTAACTAGAATTGTAAGTCTAACATCAATTTATAGCTGAATTATGTTTTTGTTATAGAAAGTTTCATTCTGTTTTTTTTTTTTTTTTTTTTTTAGTTTCAAAACAAAATACAAAATATTTAATAATAGTGTGGAGAAGGTAAACTGTTTAGTTTATATTTATTAGGCAAATCGAGCAAATCTCTTAGCGATGTAATTCGTCATGTGCAAATTCCTCCTAGACAGCTGAGACAATAACATTGAAAATCAGCATGGTGATTGAAACCATACCTGTGAATGTCAAAATATATGTGGCGTTAAAGAATTCTCCAGTGAATCTTCCTCATGTTCGCAATGTTATCCTTATGGAAACGATATTACAGATGATCAATTGAAATCCCACAAGAACAGAACTACGTGTTAAAATGTAAACACAGTTGATGTGTATAAATACTGTCCACAAACTTTATGTTACCTTAAATACTAGTTGATATGATGTGTTTGAAATGTCCTAGGGTTAACTTGGAAAATGTTAAATGGATTTTTATAGTTTTGTAGTAGCCCTTATATTAGCAATGAATTGGTTTGAATGAAAACTATATGTTAAAACTTATCTCGTGGGGTTCCAATTTAGCAGAACTATATACAGGGTGGCGCAGATGGATTGGGTTGTTTTAAAATACTTGTCAATTTTAAAGGTATTGGATTGAAATAAAGTGCAAAACGTCTAGTTACAATGGAAGTTTATTGACAAAACATTTGTCAAGCTAGTTTTTAAAAATTACATCCATCAAATGCCTTCCTTCTCGAGCGACGCATTCTTGGAGTCAGTCATTGAGGTTCCGCATTGCTCGCTCAAGCACATCACCAGGAATTGATGTGATTTCGTTGTGAATTGCAGCCTTCAACTCCTGAAGCAAGGGTCTACATGAACAAACCCCGGACCATTCAGGAGTTGAAGGCTGCAATTCACAATGAAATCACATCAATTCCTGGTGATGTGCTTGAGCGAGCAATGCGGAACCTCAAGGACCGACTCCAAGAATGCGTTGCTCGAGAAGGAAGGCATTTGATGGATGTAATTTTTAAAAACGAACTTAACAAATTTTTTTGTCAATAAACTTCCATTGTAACTACACGTTTTGCACTTTATTTCAAACCAATACCTTTAAAATTGACAGTTTGACAAGTATTTCAAAACCACCCAATCCATCTGCGCCACCCTGTATTTTAATGAAACAATGTTGACAGGTTTACATATCATCAAAATATGTAGAGTTTTCGTAAACAATAGTGTAATAATCTATATATATATATATATTTATGTATTCGATAATATTTTTTTAGAAACGCTTAACTGAACTGTTAATACAAGTCTTCATATTAGTGGCAATTGGTTTGAATGAAAAAGATAATAAGTTGATCATAATTTTGTAGGATTTTAATTGGATGGGAACACATGCTGTAAAGTTTGAAAATTTCACTTTTTACTTATCATACACGGATTTATTTCAATGATAGTGGAAATCATCACGTTATGATGTGATGTGCTCGAAATAACGCTGCTAAAGTACTGTAAATACTGTCATACTCTAAATTATGAAAATTATCAACGTGGAACAGATGCGTGTTGCTTTTAAAGCCAGACTTAACGTTTAATATCACTGTTAATGATTTTTGACTTTTGAATTTTGTTCAATAAATAAATTTGATATTGTGTAAAATGCATGTCAAACGTACTGAGTCTTACTATTAATATAATTGGCTTATTTGTTATTATTGAATTCTGAAGGTCTCGGATAAAAGAGAATACTATATCTTTCGTGTTTTTACTTTGTGTACATCACATAAATTTAAACTAAGACCAAAATAGTAGAACAAAAACTGGTTGGGTTGAATTCTGGGGAATAACTAGCTGGAACTGTATCAGCCTGTTTTTAAAAAAAGGACGATATACCAACCCGTAAGCTTTAAGCTTAAAATATAAGTTAAGGTATCTAAAAAAACATACAATGACATCTCTGTGTTTTTTACTTCCCTTCTTTGGTGAACAGAATGTTACTGAAGGTATGTTAGATGAAGGTAAAATTTAAGATGCTTGATGGTGAGAGTCAATGACAACATGCTTCCTTCACAACCTACAAAAGCCATCCAGTTATTAGTGTTTCGCAATAATGTCCATTGTCATCTTATATAGTTAGTATTTGGTATTAATAATGTTGAATTAGTACTGCATTTTCAAAACATACTTTCTTGTTTTATTTACACCCGATTTTAGTTAAATAATGTATTTTATTGAAAAAAAGTTAAGTCTTCAATGTTTACGTTAACCACAAAGTTTAAATCTGAGTTTGAAAGCTTGACATAGAAATGCCATCAATTCCTGCAGGAGGTTTGTATGTTACACAAAGAATTCATTACTGGCTTCTTTAGGCTTAGTGAAACATCAAACGGATTGGAAAGAAATCAATCTCTGATACATTACAGATGCATGTGATGCTTTTACATGACTTTGTATTGTTAAATTCTTTATTACGTATGATTAAACAACTCTTTTATTTTCTTGTTTTCTTTTATTAGAGCCTTTTTCCCATTTATTAAACCACAAGTAGAGAAAGTAGAGAAGTAGAGAAGTAGAGATTATTTACGTACATTGGTTACATCAAAAAAGCAAACAACATCATTAAGCTTAAAATAATAATGCACCGCAGCAAACCTGCCGACTAAGCGAATTTAAACTTGGCTGATTACATTTTTACTAAAATATTTCCATAAATAAGACATATTTATTCACAATTTAAATAGCATTAGATTTAACAAGTGCTTAGGGTTGCTTCTACGGGGAAGGTAAAAAGTGTTTTTTGACAATACGTCAATTGTATAAGATGAAATAAATAAATTTGCCAAATTTTATCAACATATATCCATAAACAAGTAAACTACAACAGTTTTATTTTTCTCCATAAGAATAACATGGGAATTTTAAAATACACTATTTTTGAATTTTCTCCGTGACCGTTAGGCATACAACAGCCCTTCAATTCAACAGTTTACTTACTCTCCATAAGAATAACACGGGAATTTTAAGTTTACAATTTTTTGGAATTTTCTCCGTAACCATTAGGCGCATAATAACGCTTCAATATACTAAATTATTTATTTTTTTAAGCTCAACAAAACTGTTTAAAAAGAAATTGAATTTTTCTTTTGTTTTTAGGGTTAAAAATGGGAAAACCCCCTTTTACCCCATAAACTCCCGTTCCCATGGTCCGATTATGCTGGTTCGCGAACTCGTTCGAATAGACGTAGGTTTACTCGTATGTACCCAATTTCATCAAAATCGGATAATTTTTGCTCGAGTTAATGCGCTAATGGACACACACACACACACACGCGCGCGCACACACACACACACACACACACACACACACACACACACATATATGAATTTGAACGGATGGTGTCTTTGGCGTCTAGGGACCTCAAAACAAAAAATTAAATCGGTCCCCGGGTTCAGGTATTACCATAAGTACTACGGTAATAGCTCTTTCCCTATATGGGAAAGAGCTAAAATTAACCTAAAACATTAACTTTACAAAACTCATTCTTATTTCGTTTTCATTGATGATTAAAATTCTAGCCGTCAGTCAGGAAATCACGGACACAGCGTACCTAGTGTTACAGCGGTAGTAACTTTTATTTAGAAGGAACTATTTAAACCTTTAAATTACCTTTTGAATTGCAGATGGTCTGACTATAGATGCGTTGGAAGATTGTTGAAACTATATATTGCATTGTAAC
This sequence comes from Macrosteles quadrilineatus, assembly GCF_028750875.1. Lineage (NCBI taxonomy): Eukaryota > Metazoa > Arthropoda > Insecta > Hemiptera > Cicadellidae > Macrosteles > Macrosteles quadrilineatus. The sequence continues at coordinate 15,286,521 of NW_026542594.1, forward strand.
GGAGATATGATTTTTTAAATTGTACCGATTATTTTGTTTGTAAAAAATATATATATATGTTTTATATATGTACCTATAGTTAAGATGGAAGTACTTTTATTTTGTTGTAGTGGTATCATTGATTGTAGATGTTCTAGCCGGAAAATCGTGCATTGAATCTGTATCGGTCAGGAAAGGGGTTGGCACATTGACAATTTTATAACTCGTGATAATGTAAGTAGATTTAATTAAATATTATTTGTGAACTTAAACAATTTGTTTTCACTTCAGAAATATGTAGTTTTCAAGAATCTCGATCAATATCTATTTATTTGACTATGTAAACTGTTTGAACTTAAATATGTGTAACTACTTTCGTTTCGACATGAAACAATTTGTATGTTCCTACTTGGACTAAATCATATAAAATCTTAGTTTAGTATTTTAGCTTAGAATTACATCTTTTGGTAAATTTTTCAGACAAGTTCCAGTTGTTGATGGAAACATAACCTATTTAGCAGTGCCAATTCAGCCCCAAGTAGACTACCGCATTAATGTAAGATCTGCCCATTTATTTATTAAATTTTAGAAGGATTTTTCATTTTGTTGGGAAACGGTGATTTTGTTATTCTGATTAAAGCTACATCTATATCGATTTGGGAGTAGTTAATTATTTCCCATGACCACATGACTCTCAAACTAAAAGGCCTGAGAAACACAAGCCTTACTACAAAGCTATAATATTATAAATTATTTAATTCTGTATACCAATTGGTTCATATAGGGTGTACAAAATGTTGTATGATGGACAAGGACAGGAAGATTATTCGAAGTTCTTCAACTGTAATCATGGTTATGACCAACAATGAACTTGTCGATGTTTTGTTTTAGGAATGACAAGGTTTTGTAAATGTAGAGGGATGGAAAAGTGAAGATGTTTGAAAAACAGGTTTGCAAGTCTGTCCTATTTTTAAAGAAAATATCACTCTAAGAAAGTATAGCTCCCTTTTTCTAGTTAAACAGATTTTTATATGTTATAAAAACATTGTTGTAGCAAAACACAACCATCAAAATATTAAATATTCTTGTGAAAATAATAGGGGAGAAATGTAAGAATTTATTTAGGTCTTATTTGTGAAATTTATAATTCAAAGTATATATAAGGAATTATAAGTATGATAAGTCTTGTCAATGTACTACAATAATAATATAATAATAATGTACTAACAATAATACTGTTATATTTTTATTTGGCTAGTGAGACATTAAAACTATAACCAGATAGTATGGTTATAATCATAGTCAAGCAACTTGCCTTGTAACCCTTGTAATAACAAGCAACAAATCAAAATATTAGCATAGGCTGAACAATTTGACATAAAATTTACATTGGCGACTCTGCAGATCTTCGTATTGCAGACCAACTCACCAATATTACAAAAATATTAAGAAATTAATTTTGACTTAGTGCTATTCATGTTTTCGCAGTTATATATTTGTATAAGCAGAAAAAACTTGACGTTATTGCAATAAATTGGGTATTCTAGTATTTAATAAACAATAAAAACTTCTTAAAAACGTATAATGGTAAACATTATTATCATTATGTCATTGTCAATTATGATGAGGGAGATGAGGATGCCACTTAAGATCGTAATTTAATCCAAATTGATATGAGTGAAGGATTAGTGTAGAATGGAGTGAGATGCCTCGTGTTTTGTTGTTGCTGGCTTACAAACTAGCAGTTTTATAAGTCACTATTTTATGAAGACCGAGCTAAGCTGTCCATAGATTTTTAAGCTATAGCACAGCTATGACCACTCAGCTACAAAATCAGTGTAACATTAGTTCAATTTTTATGGGTTTTAGTGATCCGTTATTTCGTTAAATAAGATCAAATCAAAGCACTTTGCTTGTGTCATCTAAGGAAAGGAGCTTTTGGTTAATTTTACCTTTATTGCAATAGTCTACCAACAACACGTTGTGCAAAATTGTCATCAACAAGTTAATATTATTTGAGAATAATTTACTATCATACATTTTTAACATTATCGTTTTATAAATAAAAACATGAGTGCCCTGTAAACTTGTTAGCAATGTTAATTATAGAATTGATTCAATTACAATATTCTCAATATTTGGCAAAAGTATTAACTTTTGATTTGACTACGGTTTACTTGCCACGATTATTTGATAAGGCTTGATACTGTACACGAGGCAATATAAAGTGCATCCATATTTGCTCAGTCCTATGGAATTAATTAATTTCAACCAGGAACTAACAACAAAAGCGCGCTTGGAATATGCAAGCTCCAATGTTTGACTTGGTCTCGGGCTAATGCGATGTTTCTGTGTACGTTGTACAATCGGAACTTACTAAACTTACTGCGTTTACTTAACGCTATGCCCTTGTATGAGGGAGATGCTATAACCTTCATGAGTAAAACAGTATTCAATTACTACTACAAGGATACGCATATTATTAAAATTACTTTGAACATGATGTACCTATTTAAAATCCATTTTTTTTGTTCTGAATTTTATTAAGAAAGAAAAACGTTTCTTTACACAATGTCAAAGACCGAAGGTTGACATACCCATCAAACATCTTGGATCGGACCTGATGATACCGAGTCAACGCTCATAGATGCTGCTAAATGTAAACTTTTAAAATCTGTTTACCTTTTATATAATACTAGCTGAACCCTACAGATGTTGTCAAGCCTTTGACTATTAAATAATTTTCTCATCATTAAACTATAGATTTTTTATTTATTTAGAACCAACAAATGTTTAACCTAATTGTACAAAATAATAAAACACGAGTTGAACATAGAATAAATACTTTTTTTAATCAGCGCAACGCAAGTGGATAAACAACACTTTTCGTCTTCTTGTTTGGTGTGTATATATGTAAGTTTGCTGGCGACCCCACTTTCGAACAACCGACGTAAAGTCGGCCATGAGAAAAACATGGGTTTGATCAGTTTAACCCTGCAACACGCAGTGACTGCCCTTCGGCTTTATTTACCTTCATTGCATAAGCCAAACGCACTGGAAACTGAAGTGTTTAGAAGCTGAACGTTAAATAATACTCCTAATTCACACACTATCATAAATTATTTTAAATTTAAAACATAAACATAACTGTAAACAATCCTACTTTGACAGTTCAATAGTGCTGCACCCTGTTGGTACATTTTGTAACCTTTTAATAGTATTGGTCATCACAGAATGAGAAATTCCATTTAAATATGAGTAGTCATAAGGTTAACGTGGGAAACTCCAGAGCCACTGGGGCGGAGCCCTATTGACGGATCTGCACCAAACTTCACACAAACTATCCTTGAATAATGCTTAATGGTGGCTGAAAGTAGCAATACAATCTGCCGAGCGGTTTCGGAGTCCATAACGTTCAAATATATATACAAACTTCCTCTTTTATAAATATACAGGGTTAGGCAAAAGTCTGAAACCCCCCAGTTAACTTTTAAACGCGTTGCAGTAGGACAACCAAACTCGGCAAATATTTACAAAATAAGAACTTGCACATCAAAGTTACAACTTTTCCTCAGTCCCCAAAATGGGATATTTTGGGGGCAGTCCCAAATCTTCTAATGTAAACACCTATCATGTGACCCCTCATTTTAAAGGGTTTATCAAGAGAAATTGATTGACGCAAACCACAGGTCAATATCGCATCTCTAATCAAAATGGCAGCCATTTTAATTATTTAAGATGAGCAAGCATGATGAAGTCTAGACCCCCTAGTCAACTTTACTATAACCTGTTGAAAACCTGCCATTTTGATTAGGGGTGCGATATTGACCTCTGGTTTGTGACATTCAATTTCTCTTCTTAAACCCTCTAAAATGGGAGGTCACATGATAGGTGATTACATTTGAAAATTTGGGGCTGCCCCCAAAATACCCCATTTCGGGGGCCGAGTACAAGTTTGCTACGCACCATAAAGCTTTCTATGGACTTTTCATTAACTTAGGCCTACAAAATTCCTTTGGCTATTAAGTTAGCCCACATTGAACTCAAAGTCATTTCTTTCTTAATAAAGATAATTCCTAATTTGTGTTTTATTTCTGTCTAATGAGGTAAGTCTTTATCTTAATCTTATAATATATGAATTATTTTAAGAATGAATGTTACAATATAAAATGTATTAATGAAATACAAATATAAGATAAGTTATTGGTTGAATTAGCTACAGGGTAAGTTAACAATGGTAAATTTTCAAAATGGTGGGGGTTCCAAAGTGGATGAAAAGATTCTAGGCTTATATTGGGTTGGTTTCTTCTAAAGTACTAATTAATATTTAAATAGATGACCTCTTAATCTCAGGGAGGGGTGGTCGTGCCGGTGCGAATGATATATTAGGCTTCTTTAAAATGTAGATAATTTAATTTAGTTATTATTCTGAAATACTAGGTTCGTGATGCTATTAATATAATAATGTTAATGTCCAAAGAAAGATTCCAAATGGTTTCACTGAATTTAATGAAATAAAATAGAATTTGAAGATTGAATTTTGAATAAAAGTTCAATTTGAAATATGTATATCATGATGAGTTAAGTTAATTGGGCCTATTAGGCTATGCTGATTAAATGTCCAATGAAGATTAAATTTGTCCTTAGTTAAACAAGATGGATGATGGTTACCAAATTTGGAGTGTGTGTCTTCTTAAAATTTGGTACTCTTCAAGGCACTTGTCCCGAATACTTTTGGATGATAAGAAATTTAAAATTTAGATTATACTTTGGGATTATGAATTTAATTTAAATCAAACACAATGTCCAATAAAATGATGTTCACACTGTGAAGAGTTGGCAGGATCTGGGGAGAGGCAATGGTAGAAACTCAGGAAGTCCATGTCCATTGTTGAAATGATGTACAGCTGGTTGATTCACATAAATGACACTTGCCACAGTAATTTTGATTTTCTTTGGATAATTTTGAAAAGTAATACTATATTTAAGATGTTATTACTATATTCCAATTTTCTTACAATTATATATTATTCTAAGTAAATGATTATTGTTGGTTTTTGATGAGTACAGGATAGGTATGGAGAGAATTGGCATAAATATTATATTGTAACATAAAATAGGATGATGTTTCTGTGGGGTGATGGGATATTATATAACATTGAACAAAATTTGATAAAATAACACATTAACAAGGAGGAACATATTAAATAATTGATAGTACATTATCAGGGGCATTAACAGACATTATGAGAGGAAATATACAAAATAATAGAGAAATTAATGTTAATGATGAATGAATGACAATATATACAAGTTCTAACTTTAATAACTAACTAACTTTAATAACAAATTTTTTAGTTCTAACTTAAATGAAAAAGTACATTTTTTATGTTGTAAATATTTAATTTATTTTATTTTATTTTCATGCTTCAATACAGTATACACAATTTACATTGAAGCAGTTCATGCACTTATAATAATTTCTTCAGTGGGTTTCTTCTTGTCCATTCGCTTTAATCTAACTTACACTTTCATACCTGAATTACCTGAATTACCTCCCTCGACGTCCATGACCAGCTCTTGCTGGATAGACAGAGTCAAACTATTTACCATTAATATATAGTATATACATATTTACAAATTTACATTTTGCAGTATAGGCGGCAGGTTAGACGCATATTTCAAAAAATTCGTCCAGGGAGTACATGGGCCTTGCCAGTAGCCACTCTCTCAGTTGATTTTTAAAAACCGGGGCTCGAAGGTTTTTCAAGTATTGGGGCAATCGGTTGTACATCCTAACAGCCAGCATAGGGAAACTGTTCTGTTTTTGTTCAGTCTGCAGTAAGGGACTTATTGTTATTGTTTACCATGCAATAACAACATAAAAAATAAAATTTTCAATAACTATAACAACAATATATAAATATTTAAAAAAGACTAACAATGATAAATTATATAAATACATAAATACTGAATAGTAAAATAAATATAACAGTGAATATAAATATATTATTGATTGGTGAATAATGCTGTTTTTAATTTTAATTTGAAATTTTGCATGTTGTCAGAGAAAATATCAATGCTATTGCATTTTTCTATTGCCAAATTGTAGTCTTTCATTATTCGATAGAGGGGGGAGGAGGCATGGGCAGTGGTGGGGCTGTAGGGCAACGAGAAGAGATGTTTGTTTCTACTATTGAAGCAGGGTACGCGATAAGACAGGCCGGCTACCTCTCCACGCGCCAGTTTGTACAGGAACACCTGACCTATGATCGTTCTCCTCAGGTCTAGACTCTGCAGCCCAAACAGTTGTAACAAATCATAATATGGAATTTCGTACGTATAAATATTGAAACATTTGTAAAATGGAAATCTTAAAAACTTTTTCTGAACTTTCTCCAAAGCATCTTTGAACTGTAAATGATATGGATTCCAAATAATGGAACAGGTTTCTAATCTCGATCTGACCAACGAGTGATAAAGCATAATCAAAGTTTCAATGTTTCTAAAATTTGTACTTTGCCTAACTATAAATCCTATCATTTTACTTGCAGCAGCAATGCATGTTTCAATATGAAAATTAAAAGATAGTGCAGGATTCATGTGAACACCTAAATCTTTAATTTTGTTTACCCTACAAATTAAAATGCCATTTAAAAAATAGTTATTTTGTAAAAAAAATTGTAGTCCTAGTAAAAGTCATTAGTTGGCATTTGGAAACATTAAAAGTCATTTTGTTTGAAACACTCCATCTGTAAACATTATCAAGATCTTCCTGTAAGCTATTTGCATCCTCAAGACTGTTTATATGCCTAAACATTTTTAAATCATCAGCAAATAGAAGTGAATTTGAATTAAAAATACAGTCGCTTAGATTATTAATTAGTATTGTAAAAAGACAAGGCCCTAGATTCGAACCCTGGGGAACCCCAGATTGGACATTAAATACAGCAGAGGAAAATCCATGATAGAAAACAAATTGTTTCCTATTCACAATGTAAGATTTGAAAAAATGTAATAAATCATTTGACATGCCATACCAATGTAGTTTCTGCAACAAAATTGAATGGTCAACCTTATCAAACGCTTTGGCCAGATCAAGAAATAATGTGTCTGTCTGAACCCCAGCGTCCAGACCCGAGGAAACGTAACTAGTAAAATTTAATAAATTTGTGTTGACTGACCTTCCTGGGACAAACCCATGTCGGTCATTTGAAATGTATTTTTGAAAATGTCTGAATAAATATTTGTGAATAATAATCTCAAATATCTTAGCCGGTACAGATAACACTGCTACCGGTCTGTAATTTAAAACTTTGGCTATCAAGTTATATGTGCCGAGTTTGGTTTTCCTATAGCAACGCGTTTAACTGGGGGGTTCCAGACTTTTGCCTAACCCTGTAGATTCTAAATACAAGTGTATGAACAAAAGTGTGTTTAAAAAGTCTATTGATATAAGTGTTTTGTGAAGTTGATAGAAGACTATCTTTTTATTGCCATAATTCACCCACAGATATAATGCTAATTAAGTTTAATTTTTACACACATTTTAGTTGAATCAATTTAAAATTAACCGTTGAAAAACAAATAAACCCAATGAACAAATTGAAGAAATTTAAATTCCGGATGGATCCAAATAATTTCAAGATTTAAAATAATAGAAAATGCTAAATAATTACATGAATTTGAGGTCATTACTTTACTGAAATAACACCAAAGAGAATTAACTCTCTGGTAAAGAAACTTTATTGTGTGTTTTGTACATTTATACAAACTAAGGCTTTCGTATTAAATTATTTAGTATAGCTAATACTACATTTTCATACAATATGTTTGGTTTTTTCAAAATGAAGCCATTGTTCCATCTTGTAGCCATCTTTATTTTTATGTTTTCGAGTTGATAATTTTTAAATTTATTAAAATCCAACGACTAGTATGTGTTGTTAGTAGCCTACAATAAAAATATAATGACAAAGTTACATATACCTTTTATCTGTTTTAGCTTTTGAGAGTTATATTTTAGGAATATTTAGATCCTATGAAGGCAAAGCCTGTTGGAGGATTATCAATTTCAATAAATCTGAACAATGCGCAAATTAAAATGTAAGTCTTGACTTCAATCTCCCTTATAACTAATGAATATATCAATTAATTAAAATATTTTAATAAGACATATACTGCAGTATTCTAATAAGTGTAAGTGTATTGTATGAAATGAAAATCTATTTCTATACACGTAAAATTGAGTCAATATTTTCATTGCTCAGTAGCTAAGCTTTAGTTAAATATATATATACAGACATTTTTAACAATAGTTATGATCTCTAGAACCTGAGAAAAGATTCTTAAAAAAAAACCATAAGTTTTAACAAAATATATTAAATTAGGTTTTAGGACAACTTGCAATAATTCTTTCCTCCTCAATTTGACTTCATATGGTTTATAAAATCCAAAAATATAAAGTTAAAGCACCCACTTACTGGCTGACTAATTTACCACAAATTTAGCATGATATCTCGAACAAAGGTCATATGATTTTTATAAAATATGGTACAAATGTGTAAACCTACATTTATTCGAAGGAGTTCAATAACTAGCATAATCGGACTATGGGGACGGTGTTGTATGAGGGTCTTGTGGGTTTTGGTTTTCCCATTTTGACCCCAAAAATTTACAATCTTCCAATTTCTTTCCAAAATATTTTGTAGATCCTAAAAACAAAATTAGCTTAGTATACTTAAGCGTTGTTGTATGCCCAATGATAACGAAAAAAATTCAAAAATTACTGTAAATTTAAAATTTGCAAGTTATTCTTTCCCAAAAAGAGAGCGAAACGTTCTTTTAACCAAGCGAAGCTCTTATACTACACTCCTGCTTCTGTTTTACAAATACTCCTCCTGAACGGCTGAAACGATCTGCACGAAATTTTGCACAGTTATGGTAACCAACCATGGAAAGGTATAAATCTTAAATGATTTAAATCGGACCACAGGGTTTTTTTCCTACGTGAATTTAAACTTTAAGTAATTTAACATTGGTCTTATGGGTTAATTGGTCGCCATGACATTATTTATACTGCAAGTAGAATTTCCAATTATGTGATCTGACGTATCATTAATGTAGACTTTGAATAGGTACTACAAATAGGAATTCCTTTAAAGTGAACCAAAGATACCATTGAATTTGGATACTGAAAGTATACATTCCATTTATGTAAATCGCATTACTTCTCTTGGACAATTCTTTTACGTGAACCATATGTATCGGTGAGTTTGGATACAACAAGTAAACATCATAAGTTAACCAAATGTGCCATAGAGTTTGGATACTGCAATTAGATTTCTCATTTATGTGAAGCCACTGTACCATTGATTTAGGATACTTCAAGTAGACAATTTATTTACGTGAACCGAATGTACCATTAAGTTTGAATACTGCTAGTAAACAATAAGTTTACATAAACCAGACGTACCATTAAATTTATAACCTGTAAATAGACATTCCATTTAAGTGAAACAAATATATCATTGACATCGATACTGCAAGTAGACATTTACTTTATGAGAACCAGATGAAACATAGACTTTGGTTCCTGCAAGTAGACAATCAATTTACGTGAACCAGACTTATAATAGACTTTGGATACTGCGAAAAGACATTTCATTTATGTGAACCAAATACACCATTGACATTGGATACCGCAAGTAGGTCTATACATCTCATTTACGAGAAACAGATGTAGCATTGAGATTAGAAAAGTATTGGGTTAATATGCTATCTCCGCTCAACATTGCAAGCAGACAACTGCAATATACACCTAGTATCCTCAGTGTCTTATATAGCTTCATAGTTATCTTGTGTTAAGATGTTTAATCTATTTTTAAGCTGGGATATTGCATGTAAGATTATAGTGCTTGTTTTGTGTTTTAACAATCACATATTTTATTTATGTTTTACATTCTAACGGAGAAATATCAAACATTTATAAACTACGCTGTTATGTGCATACAACAATTTTTCAAGTTCCAAAGAGTATTAAGTTCATGGTAGACCCATCTACAAAGTAACAATGAGATTATAGCTAGCCAGCCTGAGCATATTGGATTTTACAGAAATTGCTGCAGAATTAAGTTATTGCTTCGTCTATTCCAGTGGGTTATGACTTTGAACCTAAAATCAATAGATTATGATATTTTTATTAATTAAGGGTTATGGTTTTTTTTGCAGTTATTAGGTATTTTAATTGAAGAGCCCATTTAAAAAATGCTTAATATTAATCTAACCTAATTTCTTTTGAATGTCTTTATCACTATTTTTACAACTACATACCACATAGGCTTAGATAATTAAAATGCTTAGGACCACTGTTTAATTATCTAAAGCTATGTTAAAAATGCAATTGTTATCAGTACTTATATCTAATAGCGTTCACGACTAGAATTATTTGAAATATTCTACTACTTTCGCCAAAATAAACACGACGACCTACTTTTTTCCCAGCTATGATAGGTTTTTACATATTTATGTTTAACAACTTTCAGCCAGCAAAAATCTTCAGTAAAACCACGAAAAATCCTGGGTTCTCACACGTTATTGTATCAGAAGACTCCATATAGTGTTATCTGAAATGCTAACTGCATTTGTAACATTTGGCTTGCACTTCCTTCTAAACTAGAAAAAGGACGTTTGATTTGTCAATTTTGTAATAAAAAAATTGTTCGTTTTGATTAATTTTGTATAAACCCAACGATAGAATACAGGGAAAGAACTTAAAACAAACGAGCTTTCTTTTTAGTATGTGATCCCACATCGCCTTGCACTTTGATACAGTAATTTATTATTCTTATACAGTATAGCGTTGAACTTTGGCTGAATCCATTAATAATCTGAAGGATAACCGTGTTCAACGCAATCTAAAGAATTTTAGAGTTCCTCCAAAACAATGAAAACCCTATTGCAAAACTTGACCATATTTTGATCGAAACGGAAATAGCATGATTAATTCACATCGATATTGAACGTGATAAATAGTCAACGGGTCGTTTATTACCCATACATATCGCATAACCCATTCCTTGGTTCTTTCCCTTGTTTCTTACTATGCAGATTGTTAATGCCCCGGCTGACAGAGTAAGATGCAAGTAGAAAATAAAGACATTGAGAGTGACATGCTATCTATAAGTGTCAAATTGAATGTTAGTTCAATAAATAGTTACTTGGTAAAATATTTTATGTAACTGAAGTACATTACTGTTGTTGGATTATAATTTCCACGCACATTTTGCTTAATATTTTTTTATCAAATTAACATATTTACGATATTGGCTTTGCTCTTTTTGTTTATTACTAGACAAAATACCTTTATGAACTTAAATACCTGAACAATTCATCAAACTTTTTATATTTTGTTGTGAACATCAATAATGTGGCAGTTGAATATTGTTCTTAAGTGGTTCTCACATACAGGCAGCTTACTCCATACTTCACTCATAGTTAGATCCCCATACGTCAAATGGCAACCCAGCAATTGGTGATTAAACTCAATTAAAACACCAGTAAAAACAATTAAAACTCCGTAAAACCATTAAATCGTACAATCATCAATGGTATTTTTCAAGATGCTTAACAATTAAAGCAGCATTATATTAGTGTTTGCTAAAAAAACGTCTAGATGTAAAATCGAGTGAGCACAAACAAGATTACTTTTCAGCGGCCGTCATGTTGTGGAGATCCAATAATGTTCCGTTGGATAATCACATTTTTACTTTGTACAACGTCCGCGAGAGCGTAAATGAATACCTCTGGGTACTCTTTGTGAAACTCTCGCTAACCACGTTGGTTTAACATGTCCGCTACACAGGAGTGACTATCACAGCGTTTGTTGAAGCAGAATTGCATTTTTGCATCAGGGCCAAATTTTTGCTGATCACGTTTTGGAACTGGTTAGTACCGTGTTGTGCCACCATGTAACCGAGTTTTGATTAGCTTATGTTTATCTAAAAACCTATTGAAACATGATTTGAAGTAAGAAATACTCCATTAGTTAGGTAGATATTATTAGTTGCATATCAAAAACGAATTGCATAAATAATACGTCAATGCCAGTGAGTTTAAATGTAAATGCAATTTATTCTTTAAATCCTTTGAAGGATATAGGCCTACTATAAGCAGTCTATGTAAGGTTTACATGTTGTATTTAATGTAAAGTTTTACATTAAACATTTCATCAAAGTAAGAGCTAAGTTTAGTTTTCTATTGTCATGAGCACAAGTATAATATTAAAAGAGTTTCGTTTCACTAACCTTTGTAGTTCTCTTAAACAGATTAGTGAGGTAAATTCTTAAATATCTAATCCAAATTAACTGATTTTTGTCCTGAAACTGAATGTAGCAAACCTTCTATTAGGTATCCTATTCTCTAATAGGAACTATAGTAAAATTGTACAATAGGTGTATATACAGGATTTTTTCATCTGGGTTCAAATCTGGATACTGTATGACTTTACTACTAATTACTTTAAAGGAGAAATGCCTATATTATCGTCCGCCTCCCTACCACATTTCAACTCAATCAGTTCAGTAGTCTGTGCATGCGAGAGCAACAAGAATATACACAAACCCACGCAAAATTTAAGATTTATAATATTATGAGAAGTGTTTGGGAGTCCAGTTACATAATCCAAATGTGACAACAATTCCATATAATAATTCCAGTTACTGCCAAAAACTCATTTATACATGAGCATATATGGAATTTTATTATTCCATATATGAGTAATAATTCCATATCTGGGAGTCATATATGGCCATATATAGACAATAACTCCATAAATGGAAGTTATATATGGCCATATATATATACAATAATTACATATACAGAAAACATGTATGGCCATATATGGACAATAATGTATCTTCTATACTATTATAAAGAAGAGGTGGTGTCTGTGTGTGTGTTTGTATGAGCTAATCTCAAAAACTACTGGTCGGATCGGGCTGAAATTTGGCATGATGATAGCTCACATTCCCGATTAACATATAGGCATATTTTTATCCCAAAAAATCCTTCGGGGCTCCGCCCCAGTGGCTCTGGAGTTTCCCATGTTAACCTTATGAGAAATGGAATTAATGAATCTTAACAGCTGTTTCAATCAAACAAGTTGGTTATGTTCTATGATGTTCAATAGCATTAAAAGTTACAAGGATTACCAACAGGGTGCAGCACTAGCACTATTATTTCTTTTACATTTATGACAACAGCAAAAGGTGAGTGAGCGTAGCGAACGAACTTCAACCTGGAGGCGAGTGAGCGTAGCGAACGAGCTAACCTGAAGGCAAGTGAGCGTAGCGAACGAGCTAACCTGAAGGAAAGTGAGCGCAGCGAACGAGCTCCAACCTAAAGGTGAGTGAGCGTAGCGAACGAACTTAAAAAAGAACCGAAATTTCTTAAACCATGTCCTCACTCATAACTGCTATAAGCATTTGATACTTATATGCCAACCCCGTACGAAGGACGGGTACTCTGCTAGTTTCATATATAGGAGACATATATGGCCAATAAATCAATATATAGACTACATATATGGCCATATATGGACATCGCCAAAAATGGATACAACCACATCTGGCCATAGCTTCCATATATGGTCATAAAAACCATATATGGCTTTATAAAAACAAATATGGAATTTTGATATGGCCATAAATTAATTTTTTATAAGGGAAATTTTTATCCGCTGTCTTTAGTGAGGGTAAAAATCGAAGAACAGGTCTAAATGACTAGATGGGAGAAACATTCTGTGCGAGTAGCACTTATACTTAAGCAAGATCATAAAAATGTATCTAATTTGTTGTTTAATTGCATGCTTTTACATTACAGAGTTGTTATTATTTTAGCAATCAAATGTTTGTCTATGAATGGCAATAAAATGTTTTTTTTTCATAAATTATAAAATGTTTACAACTTTTCTTACTAATGTCTCGAACAAGCATCTGTTTTCGTATACGTTATTCAAACAGACACGAAACGTAATACGAAAATTAGAGTAAATGGAAAAGGAAGCATTCAGTTTTTAATTTCATATTTTTAATCATACACTCTTTTCATTGGTTTAATAGATGAGTGAACGAAGTGAATGAATCTATGTATCGTGTATAGCGGAGTTGGAGAAAAGTGGTCCGCTTGTCTGTGAGTCCGTGAGCATCCGGCAGTGCGTTCGCATCAAAAACTCAAGAACCGTTGCACTTATAGCGTTCAAATTTTGCACAATTAATTATGACACCTGTGGGAAGACACCATTAAAATTCTAGACGATTCCGCTCAGTAGTAATTATTAAATCATAAAAATACATTTTTCAATTTGTCCCATAAGAATAACATTAGAAGCTACATTCTTCTTCTTTTTATTTGTTTACGTTTTGCGACCAACAATTTTGTTGTCTACTTTAAGACAGAGAGAACAACTTTTACTCTAAGCTCTTTCATTCACGGAGTAAACATTTTGGCGTCTATGAATATATATCATTATAATTTCACAACTTTCAGAATAAGAAATTGAACTTAACAATATTAGTCGGCAGTTATATAACGTTTATGTTCAGTATTAAAATTCACCTTTACATTAACAATATATAGTATGTATATATTTAGAACTAAGCAGCTTTTTACATTATTCAATTTAATGTTATCATTGAATATTAAATAGTCAAAGATTTTAGTCTTTTTTTATACTAAAATGCTATGCGACAATTTTCCCATCCAAAATAATATTTATTAACAATCATAACCTTTAAATTATAAAAGATAGTATTTGTCATCCATACGTTTTTATAAAAATATATCCTAAGGGGGAAATAAAAACGAATAAATAAAACTATGAACAATAAAATATTCTCAGAGTGAGTCATTCTTGCCAACGCCCATTCAATAAAAACAAGAGCTCTTCAAATATTAACGTGGGAAACTCTTCACAAGAGACGCCCGCTGCTTGTTTATTTTTGTATTTTTGTTTTCGTTGGTAAAGGGAGAAAATTTGTTTCCGAAAAATATATCAAATCATTTTGCACAAAAGTAAATATTATTGGACTAACAATTTTGTAAAAGCCGATGCTTATAATCATAAAGTGATCCGCTAAATATTAATTGAAAAAGTCCACTATTTTGTGTGTATTAGTGGTTGATAGGTCGTGTATGCTTTTGGGTTCATCAAGAAGCAAATCCTGAAGCAAATGACTGCTGTAAATAATAATAATATTTTTCTACATTTTTAAAATACAGTAGAAAATGCCCATTAATTAGCAAAAAATGCTGCATCACACCTAGGAAATCGAGACGAAAAAACATGATTCCGTAGTAAATTTTTACTTTTAGTCCCCAGAGTCCAAAAAATAAGATGGATCATCACCATCTGTTCATATCCAAATATTATTTGCGAAAAATCACATGCATTTCCAGTTATTTCCAGTTAGCCTTGATTACTAAACATTTTTTTTTATTAAATAGCAACATATTTAATATATAAAAAATACATTAGTTATTAAAAAACTGTTAAATTAAAGCGAGGCAGGTATCGGCCACCATAAAGCACGGATATTAGAACAAAAGGTGTGGATTCTGTTGAAGTGTTGAAGTTACGTTAGTTCTAGATTGTAATGCATAGAGGAAGACACTTTAAGTTACGTTATTAAATGAATGATAAACACTTTATCAATATAGAATAGAAGATCAAAGTCAAAACCCCACCGCTACCTTAAGGAAACGGACAACGAAGCAATCCAGTCCACACCAAGGTACGTGAAATAAAATTAAATGAAAAATCATTTATTTTTGCAGGCAAAGTTAGGGCCACAGACTCGCAACGTGCACTCACATGGCACTTTCTTACACTTAACCTGACATTCATCATTCATACATATATATATAGAACTAATACTGTAATACAATGTGATTACTTAATCTAATTAATCATAAACATATTTAACAATTTCAGTACATTTCTCAGATAAAAAAAATAAAAAACATGCAAATAAAAAACAACACATTTACACACTCTCGCATACATGCATCAGCAAACGCGCAAAGAAACAGCAGTCCTAGGACACGCCAGCCGAGACCATCTTCTCAAAATAGAGCTTCTTCAGTGCTTCGTGCTACACCACGTTAAAATAAATATACAGTTTAAATATTGCGTGTAACAATCCGCTAAGTAATATTTCCTAAAATATATAATCTTGATGAAGCAAACTATAGAATTGTCACACTATGGATCACACAATACTGATGTCTATTGACGAATGCGAATTTTAAACCTAACATAGGCTTCCTGGGGGAAATAAGGCATTGAGCCATAAGGGAGATCCTTTGGCAAAAACCTCTTTGGCTTGGGTAATTTTTCCAACGATGAGTTTTTCCTCTAGATGATGTGTGTAAACGTTAGTTTCTGGACCTTTCTGGTGGGTTCTCAGATGGCTTAAGGGTGTTTGATAAGCAGTTTATAAGATGACTAATTTAGCTAGAGGTTTATTTTTTCTACGTTTCTTCTATGGCTGTGCAAGGATTATTAGAGGAGAATTTAAATGCAATCTTTGAGGTTTCGGATCAAAAATGTTCATGGCTGAGATGGAACTGTACTTTTATTGGTTTTCTAATTTCTAACTGTATTGTTTTCTTATAATACATACCGTGCATATCATAAATATAATTTATGGGATTGAAATTCCTTAACATTAATTACACTCTGTTAAAAATTTTCACAGATGCCGAGGGTTTAAAAGTATTATAAGCATAGTAACAAATAAATATTTACCACCCACAGTGGACTAAGGAGATCTCACTTCTGTTACAAACTTGAATATCCCTCTAGAGATATGTAGTAGAGCTTACATTGTTGTTGTTAAGTGTTAATTAACTTAAGGTGTGAGTCTAACTTTTACTTTCATTTTGTATTGAATCTAATTATATTATGTTTTATTATACTAAATGATTGTACGAACTAATAAAGGTTGTTTTCATGAAAACTTAAATTTAAATATTTTTCTCGATTGCCAAAAATAGATTTTTGTACTTCCTTTAAGTATTTTAAAACATAGCTTATTTTTATAAAAAATAAATCTGACAATGCTTAGGGAATATTTTTATGAAAATCAAACAAGGTACATGGAAAGTCGGCAGGTTTGAGTGACAGGGTATTTTAATTTTTTGTTAAATATCAATGCTCAACTCAACTGTGAATCTGTATGTACCATTTAAGAGAATTACTTAGGCCAAGTTTACAGTAAACATCACGTTTTTAATGTAACATATTACTATAATACCCCCGCCGCAGCAAACCTGCCTACTAAGCGAATTTCCATTTGTCTGAATTGATTTTCAGTGATATATATTGTAATAACATTAGGTTTAACGAGTACCTAGGTTTGCTGCTACAAGGAAACTAATAAAGTGTGTTTTTGAGTAAAATATTGATAGCTTAGTACAAAATAAATAAATTTGCCAAGTTTGATCAAAATATATTCATAAACAAGCAAACTACAACATTTGACAATATTCTCCATAAGAATAACATGGGAATTTTAAATTTACAATTTTTTTAATTTTCTCCGTTACTAATAATCGAACAAAAATACTTTTATATACTAAATTATTTGTTTTTTTAAGCTCTTTAAAAAGGTCTAAAGAAAAATTGGGAACTTTTGTGTTTTGAGGGTCAAAAGTGAGAAAAACCAATTTTTACCCCATAAAACCCCCCGTAAAGCCCCGTTCCCATGGTCCGATCGTGCTGGTTCGCGAACTCATTCAAGTTTATCACGCTTTACACCTTTAAACCAAATTTCATCAAAATCGGACAAAAATTACTCAAGTTATCGCGTTCACGGACGTATATATATATATATATATATATATATATATATATAAGTCTATATATATATATACATATATAAAAATTTGAACGAATAGTGTTTTTGGCCTCTGGGGACATCAAAATGAAAAAGTAAATCGGTCCCGGGTCTAGGTCTTACCGTGCCACCTACGGTAATAGCTACTTCCCTATAGGGAAATTCGCTAAAACTAAGAAAAGGTTTACTACAATACGTACTGGTAATAGTAATACTCATTATTACAATAAATTTAATAAATTATTTAGATTACAATTTTAGAAAATAGCCATTATTTATGTTATACTAAGCTATTGGCATTTTATTACAAGACACATTTCATTATCTTCCCTGTAGCAGCAAACCTAATCACTTTTTGTCGTATTGTTTTGTGCAGTTATTGCTTGGGTAGGGACTAACACTATCAGTCTATTGTGCATTGTGCAGTATACCTACTGAATGGAATCATGTAAACACAATGGAACCTATCGTCTGTTGACAATGTGCAAATAATGATAAGTCTAAACAGGTCCGTAATTATTCGACATCTTTGCTCCCTGATAAAACCATAGGAGTTACTGTTTCACCACGTGCCTTTCAGGATATAATGAACTTTAATGGACCTTAAGACTATTTGAAAATGCATCATCTATGAATTTAATATACACTTACAGTGTCCTTGCACCCTAATAACATAAAACAATGACCTTAAGTTAATTATAGATATGAAATACTTTCAATGACAAAAAGACCTAGAAGAGAGTTTGCACAGTACTGCTGGAGGTGTTATTTGATGACGTTTGTGTGTGTGTGTAACTATGATGAATTACCATATGAATCAATTAGTGCCATCCGACTTATTTGCGAGAAGCAAGGAGTAATTGCTGATGGAGCTAGCAATATAATATGTTGTCGTGAGAAATTATACTATTATTATAGAACCCTTTGTGCATTTTGAATATACTATATCAATGCTATTATTACGTTATTTACAAATATAAACGATAAATAATTTGTTTCATTAATCACAGTAAGTGTATAACAATTTATAAAGCAACAAAATTAAAATACAAATTTCCTTGAAATATATTTATGAATTTTCCTTGTCGTCAAAACCAGGGTTAATGATGTTAGGTGAACGTAGACGTTTAACTGAGATTCTCTTTAAACATAGGAATAGGCCTATCAAAAAAATTATGTAAACCACTATTTTCATTTCACCATATTTTATGTATGCAGTAACTTATTTTGTTTCTGTAAGAGAAGCACTATTTATAAAATGAAGATAAATAAAATTTTAAGTTTTGTTAATAAGGGTGCTTTACTTTCATAGAAGGTGACAAATCAGCGACGATACTCACTTGCTTTATTTTCCCAAAATAAATGTTGAAGGTTAGGACTTATTCTTAGCGTTTTGTATGTACGAGAATAACACCTGCATACTATACAAATTTATATTTGCCTGATTGGGTTTTACTTTATTATTTTCTTAAAACTGTCAGAATTATTCCTAATTTAAATAAAGTTAGGTTTATTGCTATTAATCAGGTTTGTTTCTACAGAGAGAGTAATAAACTGTGCTTTTTGTAAAGTTTTCAAAGCTTTGTATAAAATAATTGCCAAGTTATAAATATATGTTTTGAGTATAAAAAATGATAAAAACTCATTTTCACCCAAAAATAAAACCCAGTTCTCACAGTCCGATCATGCTGGTTTGAAATCTCGTTAGAAGAAATTGGAGATTTACACGTTTGTACCAAATTTCATCAAAATCAGAAGATATTTGCTTAAATTATCATAAGTTAACGTACTTATAAATATTTAAACAAATTGTGTTTTGGGGACCTCAAAACAAAAAAGTTAATCGGTCCCAGGTCCACGTATTACCATGACATCTACTGTAATATCTTATCCCTTACATGAGAAATTCACTAAAAATACAATATACAACAATAAAATATTACATTTCAGCATTTCAAAAAGATATTTCAGGAAGGATCGTATTCCCCAGGCCAATCACGAGGTGCTGGTATTAGCTTGTTTTGACAGATTGTTGTTTCAGCTCTGAGTCTCTTGTGATGTGTTGAATACATAATGATGTGGCATACGTCAGAAAATGTCCACCAATAGGGCTAATATAATGAAATAATTATACTAAAACCCTAGGATACCAAATTTTAACCAATTAAATTTGCACCGAAGATTGTCTAAATAATTTTTATCTGCAAACAGAATACATTTACTTAGCTTATGTCTATTTAAAATTCATTACAAGAGTCCAAAGTAATGAAAATAGTAGTATAGAAGTATTAATGTTTCTTGAAAAGATATAAGTTAACAGCTATTTAATCCAGCCTTATATTGCAATCGAATGTGTTCAGAAAACATACTCTACTATTTGTAATACATCTTAATAACATTATAAGCCCACAAAATCTACGACTATAATGCATGTAAATGTGTAATTCCATCTAAATTTACAGTTAAAGGTTCTCATAATATTTATAAACCCTTCCAAATATTAAGCAGGAACGATGCCTAATTATTCCAAAGTATCTTTACCATCGTGACAATAGAGTTTGAAGGGGCAACTGCGGCTGATGGGTCTAATTTACATACCAATGACTTTGAAACTTTCATAACGATTATCTCGAAAGTAATAAACGGTATAAGCCATCTGACACATACCTTCTCCCATTAGCTTGTCAACAACCTTTATCATGGGTAAGCTATGCGTGTAACTATGATATTTAATAGGTAAAATCACAAAAGCTGCATTGACATTTTAACAGTAATTTTACCAGGAATGCACTATTTTCATTAAAATCATAAGGACGAATTTTAATCAGAACCGTTTTTTTTTTACAGTTTATATTTCAGTTTTTTATGGGTTTTTATATGAAAAAAAACCCTTAAGTTGTAATGTTTACTCCCCAGAGAGTAGAAATGATACTTTAGACCCGCAACGCATGCATTAAAAACGGCTGTTTTTGCTGCAGTATGACGAAAAAATTATTTTTGCCAGGTAAACAATGCAACGATGAAATGTTACAGATGATAAACATTATAACGAATACAGGCGATTTCACACAATTCTAGTAAAAAAATCGATGATCATTAATTTATATCAGCTATATTTTTTTCAAATAACTATTTACTTACTACTGTACTATAATTATCGATCGTATTTTAATATCTTTCCTCAAATATAGGTCATTTTTGTTGTATTTTTAAAGGCTTCTTAAAATATTTTCTACTATTCATTCGTGAATTTGGAAGGCACTGAATAGTTAACAATACAGCTTCAATGTTTTTAATATAATATGTTTTAATATAGTCTAATCTTGTATATTATAGAACTGTGCGAGAACACAACCAACTCAATTAATCATTCATATTGCTCGTAAGTCTAGTAAGAACACGTCATACCCATTTTCTATAAAATAATAAATACGTCAAGATATGGTGTCTAAATTTAAGTAACATATTGCAGGAGTTATTTTAGACCAACTGTTAACAAGCTAAGTCAGGTGTGGCCAGTGACAAGTTTTTCGTATTAAATGTTTTTCACGCAACTGTGCTTCTAGTATATGACTTGCAAATGTCTTTGATTAAAGAATTTACAATGTTATAAATAAGCTTGAATAACATCTATTTAACAAAATCATCCCTGTTTTATATAATGCATAGTTTGAAACATTCCCAAAACTGATGGCTCTTTTACAACGTTGCCTATTTGCTTGTACACAGTTATACAAAAATTACATAACTTAACTAAAGAATTTTAAAATTCGTAAAAAAATTTATGTGATTTCTAAAAATATGCAAAAATTACTAGAATATGCTGCATATAAAACACTAGAACGGTGTTAAGTAGAAATGCGTGTACTGTAGCAAACATTGGGTAATATTTGCTTGTGCAGCAATGTATTAACATTATTGAACATTACATCATTTCAATTGATTGTCAAAACAAACTATACTTCAAATCGTAAATCAATATGGATGAGAATTCTATCCTTGTTGACAACTGTCAGATCGAGTCCAGGTTGATATACTATCTGTTCTGACAGATTTTCAATCGATTCTAGCTCAGTCTTATACCTCAAATATAATATTTGCAACACATTCAATTGACAAACTCCTCATGAAACAGCTGTTTGAGGACCTGACAATGCTGTTGTAGTTAATTGCTATATATTTTATTTACTATACGTTTAAATATCTATCTATATAGGGTGTCCCACGAAGGGGTTTAAACGTTTGATTTTATATTACGTGCCCATTCATGCACCGAGCTTTTTTAAACTTTACACAGTTTACAAAGTAGGTTCTAAAAATATTCTGGAAAAATTTCAACTCCCTAACTTTTGTAGAAACAAAATGGTGGCATATTGAAAAAATTACCAATTCGATTCCTATAAAAACTACTTTCATGATTTATTATCTGATTTGTTTACTACGTTGCGGTTCTAACGTTCATTGTTGAAGAACAGCTGTTTGATTGTAAAATAAGTTTTAAATTAAAAGGTCTTACCCCATTTGATGGTACCAGAAATGAATCAAGCAATCTTTTAACAAGATGGTGCTCCACATCATTTCGCAAATCCTGTCAAGCAATTACTAAATGGCAACCTTCATGGCCGTTGGATTGGTCGTGGAAATGATTTTTTAGATTAGCCACCCCGATCACCTGATTTAAACATTTGCGACATCTTTTTATGGGGTTCCTTGAAGGAAAAAGTTTATACCCATAGCTTCAATAATGATGAGGAACTAAACGATCAATAGAAGAGGAACTTCTCCGGATACCGCAGGGTTTCTTTGTAAGAATCAAATCAAATCATCAAATCAAATCAAATCAAATCAAATCAAATCATCTTTATTTTTGCACAGAAGAAAACTGTATAGTAGCGTCACAATAATATATAATAAAACTAAATTATAAATGCTGTTAGAGCTAAAACGTAACTGAACAGTATCTTAATTCGATCGGCAACTTGAAAAATCTTTCACAGTGTAGGGAGCTTGTTCCAAGAGTATGCGTTTGACCGCTCTCCCAAATTTGTCTTTGTCTTGCTCTACTTTCAGGGGTTCAGGCAACACATTGAAAAACCTGATACTATTATAAAATAGGTGTCTCTCAAAGAAACTTGTCCTGTGCTTAGGTAGCTTAATATTGTTTTTTTGTCTGAGAGTGTACTGCATTGAATGGAACTGCGGTTGATACAGATGATAATTTCTTTTTAAAAACGATAGACAACTGAGTATGTATATGGATGGAAATGTGAGAATATTGTATTCCTTGAAGAGAGGCTTGCAAGAAGTACGACGGGATATTCTGAAGGCTGCTCTTAGGGCATTTTTCTGAAGACGGAAGACAAACTTTGTTCGAACGCTCTCACAGCCCCAAACTGCCACCAAATACGACAATAATGGGTAAATCAGCCCATAATAGGCACTCAAGGTTACACGAGAATCGGTAAACCTCGAAAGACCTCTGATCACAAAAATTCCTGTGCTAATTCTTCTGGATATGAGCTCTATATGGTCATGAAAGTTGAGCTGTCTGTCTAAAACCAAACCATGAAACTTAGCATTGCTGCAAGAAGAGATCTCTTCGTCACCTATCAAAACAGTCAGTGGGACTTGCTTTTTTGAGCTGTTAATATGGTATAGGAGCATTTTTGTTTTCTTGCAGTTTAGAAGAAGTTTGTTGTTTTGGAACCATTGCAAAGCTCTATTGGAACTCTCAAATGCTGTTGTCTCTAGATGGGCCACGTCTTTAGCTGAGACGCAAAGTGAGGTGTCGTCGGCATATAAACAAACATCTACATTTGAACTTGGATTATTTGATACAAAAGAAGGCAGGTCATTAATGAAGAGCAAAAACAGGATTGGGCCGATGATAGAACCCTGGGGAACACCCCGAATAACAACAGACGAAGCAGAGGTAGCATGATTACGAATTCCTTGGGAGTCAACAAAGGGTATCCGGACTGATTGAGTTCTTCCTTGAAGAAAGGATGACACCCATTCGTGAGCTAAGCCCCGTACTCCAAGACGGTAAAGCTTTTCCAGAAGAGTAGGGTGATCAACCATATCAAATGCTTTAGACAGGTCAAAATTTATTCCCAGTGCAGCGTCTCCAGAATCTAGGGCTCTTGACAAGAATGATACAACATGATTGACTGCGTCGAGGGTCGATTTTCCCTTTATAAACCCAAACTGGTGGGAAGACAAGATATTATTTTCCTCCAAAAATGACAAGAGTCTGTTCAGAAAAAGACGTTTGAAAACCTTGGAGAAAGTTGAAATTAAGGAAATTGGCCGATAGTTGCTTCAATCAAATTTGCTTCCATTCTTATGAATAGGGCTAACAATGGCATGTTTTAGGGAAGATGGAAAGCATCCCTCTTCAAAAGAACAATTTATCAGATGGACCAATGGAGCAGAAACTAGATCATATGTTTCTCTAAGAAGTCGAGAAGAAATTTCATCTGACCCACTCGATGGTTTTGGTTTGAGTGAAAGTATGACTTCTTCTACCTCGGGTTTGGTGACAGGGGACAAAAATTGAGAATTGCTTACAAAATTGAGAGACTCTGACAGCGAGTTCACCCTATCTATACGGTCACTTTCAGTGTAAAATTCAGTCCCGATATCAGAGAAGAATTTATTAAAGATTCCAGCGACTGTCCCTGGATCTCCTACTGTACCGCCATCTTTGTCAACCAATGAAATGTCGAAGTTGTCCTTTAATTTAGGACCTTTGGTGTCATTTATGATTCCCCATATTGTCTTTGATTTGTTCGATGACTCAGATATCTTACTAAGGATTTTGTCTGATTTTGCTTTACGGACAGCCATTTTGAAGTTTCTTTTCATATCTCTGTACTTCAAGCGGATAGGGTGTGACGAATCAAGATCCTTTGACAATGAGTAAAGAAACTGCAGTTGCTTTTTAAGGTTCAATATCTCTGGCGTGATGACTGGTTTATTTGAAGACTTATGACGATGGACTTTTGTTTTCGTTATAGGAAAGGATATATCAAAACAGTATTTTATGGTTTGAAGAAATTCACTGAATTTTTTATCTGTACTTTGTTGATCTAGCATGCCAGTCCAGGTTTCCTTATTTAAATGATGCCTAAAACAACCAATATTTTCCAAATTAAATATACGACATTGAATAAACAAAGGTTCAGATGGCGGAGGTGAAGGAGATAGATTAATTACGGCTTCTTGGCCATGGTGATCTGACAAGGCGGCCTTAACAGTTAACAACCCTACAACTAATTAACTGGGAGTCAATGTTTGTGAATATGTTGTCAATGACCGTCTTAGAGTTCTTAAACTCCCTTGTATATGATGATATTTTATGATGCAGGCCGTATGATCGCATTATGTGCAGAAAGCTTGTGCTCGAAAATCCGTCACTCAGAATATTAATATTGAAATCACCCAGGACAACAATCTTGCGTGCATTTTGAAGAATAAAATCCAGACATTCTCCTAAGAGCTCAAAAAACTCATCGCAAGCATAACTAGGGCTCCTGTAGACACCAAGAGCTACGACTGCGTCATGGTTCGATAACACAATTTTGGACGCCGCTAGATGACAAGAAACCTCAGAGCAAAACCGGGACACATCCACATCAATAATCTGAATACCCCTTCTTGCTAGCAAGCAGACTCCACCTCTTTGACGAGATTGACAGCAGAAAGCCGCGATGTTTGTGTATTCCAGCAAAGAAAAGCAATTGAACTGATCTTGTGTCAGATTATGCTCTATCAGGCATAAGATGTCAGGGGCTTCACTTTCTAAATGGATTTCTAGAAGTTCTTTGTTTGTCCTAACACCGCAGATGTTTTGGTGGAAAACTGAAATAGAGGATTTAGGGCCTGAGTTGGAAGTTTTTCTTGCTACCCTCTGCTCTGAAGCTTTCCCCTGCCTAATCCTAAAAAAGTACGGCCTTCGTTGGGAAGCAACCCAGATTTGGAAGAATATCGTGTACTATAAAATACTCTAGTGCTGTAGGGACGTGGAGAAATGCTGACTGATGAAGACATTTTTGGGAGAGAGGAGTTTGAGACTAAAACGCTATCATTTTTAACACCAATTAAGTTTTTAGTGCGAGTTTTTTGCAACAAGGGATCTCTTTTTTTAGCATAATGTTGCCGAGCAAATTAACAATTCTGCGTTTGCCCACATGATTAAAGTGCAGTCCATGTCTGGTGAAATGACCTCTATGTACAAACAAGGGTACGAATGTCGCATTACTATGTTTAGAACATACACTGGCAAGTTGTTCGTTTACATTGACTATAACATTGTTTAAGAGTGGCAAGTCATATCTGATGGGCACAGCCATCACAAGTATTTGATGCTTACTGTAAGTTGATAAAACATCATCTATCTGTTTGGAAATATGACTTATGTTAGACTCGTTTGAAATATCATTGGTTCCTGCCATTATGACGGTGTACCCTACCTGACCATCATCCTGCAACGAACGTCTAGCTGCCTCCAAAATGTGACACATCTTACCATTTGGTATCACATGAGCAAACGAATTAAATTCGGTTCCAAACTTCTCCGTCAGTAGAGGCAAGACCGATCTCCCGTGGCTGTCGCTAAACAGCTTGAGAGGTTTTTTAGAAGATACAAGGTGGTGTTTGGGAGCAGCTAGTCGACAGTTAGAGGAATCAGTCTTACAACTAGTGTTTGCTAATTTTGACCTTAACATTAGATTTTATGCTACAAGGCCTATCATGGTCTACATTGATAGGTTTGTTTGAATTTCGAATATCCAAAGAGAGCTTACGAATAATTTGTTACACGCTGTTATCAGTGTGTTGCTGTGGATGGGTTACAGTTTGAATAATTTTGGACATTAAGGTTTTCCATTAGGCTATGTTCTAGTTTTTTTTTTTTTAATTTAAGTCATATTGCCCTGTAAAGTAACAATAGAAATATTTTATAAAACCAAAAATACCTTCTTTAATGTTTTTAAAGCATCGTTTTTCAATATGCCGCCATTTTGTTTCTACTAAGGTTAAGGAGTTGAAATTTTTCCAGAATATTTTTACATCGTACTTCTTAAACTGTGTAAAGTTTAAAAAAGTTCGATGCATGAATGGGCACGTAATATAAAATCAAACGTTTAAACCCCTTCGTGGGACACCCCGTATATATACTTATTTAATACGCAAGCAAGTTTTTTGTGACAATTACTCCTCCAAAACTACTGAACCAATTGACATGTTCTTGGTGTCATTGGAAAGAGCGTAACGTGAAGTTGTGCAGGAAACATTCTTTTTAGGTAAATAATTAGAGAGTGAGGCTCTGGGGCCCTTTAAAGTTTCTTATTTCTCCATAAGATCAACATGGCAAACAAATAGTGTTATGAAACTCCAGCTGTTGTCAGAAATTAAAAGTGAGAAGAAGAACATGTGTTAATTTTAAACAGTCAATAAGATTGCTAATTTAAAAGTTAGTTTGCTACAAACATTTATTTACTTGGTTGAAATGAAATGTTTACTATTTGAATTTGGGTTGACGTAAATATTACAATAGAAAATACCCCCGCCGCAGCAAACCTGCAGACTTAGCGAATTTCCATTTGCCTGATTGGATTCAAACTATGTCTCCTTAAAAATATCACATTTATTCCCTATTTAAACAGAATTAGTTTGATGGGTACTTAGGTTTGATGCAACAGGGAGGGTAAAAAAGTTTTTTTTTATGTAAAATGTTAAAAGGTAAACTGTGGTTTAGTAAGAAATTTACGTATTTTCCAAATTTGGTCAAAATATGTTCATAAACAAGCAAAGTTGACTTATTCTCCCTAAAAATAACATGAGGAATTATAAAGTTACAATTTTTTTGAATTTTCTCCGTAACAATTAGGCGCATAATAACGCTTCAATATACTAAATTATTTGTTTTTTTAAGCTCTACAAAATGGTTATAAAAGAAATTGTGAAATTTTGTGTTTTTAGGGTCAAAAATGGGAAAAACCTATTTTTACCCCATAAAACCCCCCATAAACCCCCGTTCCCATAGTCCGATCATGCTGGTTCGCGAACTCATTCAAGTTTATCCCGCCTTACACCTTCAAACCAAATTTTATCAAGATCGGACAAAAATTACTCAAATTATCGTGCGGATGGACACACACACACACACACACACACATATATATATATATTTGAACGAATGGTGTTTTTGGCCTCTGGGGACATCAAAATGTAAAAGTAATAGCTACTTCCCTATAGGGAAATTCGCTAAAAGCGAGAGAGGCTGGATAAATTATTGATATTATCTGTTATGTACATCTTGAGTATTTCCATAATCTTTGAGTTGAATCTTTTAAAGTCATAAGGAATTATGACTGTTATTAGTTTTAAAATAACGCCTGTAATACTTAGCAATTGCTCGATCTAGTGTTTAGAGGTTAGATACCTCTAAACACAACATTGTCATGAAAGCGGGGATTAATAAGCGATTACTTAATAATTACTTAATAAGCGATTAATTAAGCGATTGCGGGGACATTAATAAGTATTAATTATTATAAAGTTTAAGGTTGTTGTTGATGTTGTTGTATAATGATGTGTTGAGAGTAGCTTGATGTTGTTTTTATTTTTTAGTATTGTGGCACGGGACTTCGGTTCAAAAGGTCCCGGGTTCAAATCCCGCCAAATCACCAATGGATTTTATCTATGTGATAACGCCGCAACCCCTAGTCTAGCCTGAAGTAATGTGGAAAACAATTCCGGGCTCGTGCCTAGCGTCCTAGGAAAAAAAGCTAGTTACGTACAGTATATACGTTGGTAGGTCTAATGTTTTATAATATATGCCGTACATGATTTATAACCTGGTTGAGAGGAAGCTCATGATTCTTCCAGGCGCCATAATTTTCACCCTGCGACCACAAATCGTTTTTTATTGCTGCTCTGACGTGGCCTCAAAACTGTGTGGGTCTGTAAGATCGTAACTAAGAAATATTGCTCTGATTTGATTAACAGTACTATAAAGTCGAAATATTAATCATTCAACTGAAATGCAAATTCAATAATATCCCCACAAATTTGTATTGTCATTATAAATTCATATTACGGTTGTCATACTGCCTTTTTATAAAACAATTTTATAAAATTTCGCTTCTTAATTAAATGCTTAAACTAATTGTTGTACGAATTTATGCTCTCATCAATACGTTTTGTGTTTTAACCCATACAACAAAAAAGTCCGCCACCTAACTCTTTAAACAATTTGAACTATCAGATTAAGGTCGAAGGTTTAAAAGTAGCCAATTGAACAACAAGATCACTTTGTAAGGACAATGAACTCCTTAAGATCACTTGCGTTCTTCACTTGTGTTGACCAAGCAACGGTCCATCACGTGGATGAGCAGTTTAAGCTTTGTTACGATGAGCTATTATGTAACTCACATTGTTTTGATAGGTGATTTTTACTGTCGTATCTAATTGCATTAACTCATGTCTAATCACGGTTAAGTCTTTCATTTAATTTATCATTTTACTTGTTTAACTAATTCAACGATTAGTGAGTTAGTGGCTCAGCCGGTAACGTGCCAAAGTAGGAATCCATAAAAGCGATGTGTGTTAAACGTCCAGGTCACCGCCTCTAAATCTTCACTATTGAGTTAATTCCTACTCATTCTTGCTTTACTAGAAACGTTTCACACCAAAGCTTTTTGTGGTTAATTTTAATCTCATCGATTATTGGTTATTATAGAGTAGAATGTGTACAGACATCAGTAATGGCTACCTACATTTAAAAAAATATTATAAATATATTAGTACCGGTAACATCCGTCACATTTGCATCAGCATATATATTCAGTAGGTTTAATGGTCACAGTTTTTGTTTGTTTAATATTACCATAAGTATACTCTACAAACATTATGACAAAATCAATGTAATATTTGTACAACATTAACATTCGGAGTTAGTGTGTATGAAGGACGGACAACATTTGCATATCAAATTCAGTATGAGCAGCGCCTCCAACTGAGTGTTTTTAGACTCCTATTTCGCAATAGTTCAACAAAAATAATGATTTGGAAATGAAATAATAGCATTTTTAGTATTTTGTACATACATGTAACAATTAATAAATATTGTGCCAAAACAATGTTTGTTTGTAAAAGTAAAGGTATTAACGATTGTTTCTATCTTTATTGGTTAGCATTTTTGGCCAGACGCGTGTTTGATGACGTAAGGAAAGTTCCAGCAGAAGGGTTCAGAGGTTATAAGTATAGGTAGCGTAGATTGATTCATTCTCATTTTGTCTATGTCCAGTCTTGTGCCGGGAGCAGATGATTTACATGTCACCCTCGTTTTAGAGGTAAGGATATATTTCTATTTGTCTTAGTAATACATTATTCCAGGAAGAAATATATCTCAAATCATATGTAAGAAAAGGTTTGATTTCAGTTTTATTAGCGAACTTTTATTTGAAGTTGTAAAATTAAATCAACAGGTTAGGACCACATAATTGCGACCGTGAGGTATCAGGTTAATTAGCACATTGTTCATTTTAAAGATATGTTATAGGTAAGGAAAGTGATGAAAGTCTGTAGTTCAGTCTTCTAAATTAATTACGTGGGTGGTACCTATTTCTTCATCTAAGGGGAGGGGAGTACTACGGGACGGGCTGGGTTATCGCTTCTGCCTTGGCGCCGGAGGTTCAATCCTGCCTGGTCACCTTGTCGTGGCACTTTCAGAGGAGGATCCAACCATCTCTGGACCAACACAACCAAGTCAATCGTCTCTATAGGAATCGGCGAGTTGGTCCAAAATCTCACCAGGGACTAGTGATGAGTACCACCTTTGTTTTGATTAACTTTGGAACCAGTGCATTTCAGATTCTTTTAATAAGCAATAGATATTATATCTGGCCGGATTGTATTTGATTTTAGAAAACATCTATAAAAAATGGGGGGTAAGTAACGTAATTAATAAGTATAAGTCTTTGACATTCGAATTATAGGTTACACACTAGCTCTAGGGTTAAGTATTTTTATGTATTTCTCATTTAAGGAAAGTGAATGTTTATTTTCTTGAGTTAATGTTTCTTTTTTGGTTGAGAATTGTTAATAAATCTTTCTGGAATAATCATGTTAGCTTCCTTTATTTCATCACGCTTTTTAACCTCTAGGAACACTATATTCTTAATATTTAAGTAAAGTACAAAGGGTGATAGTAGCTGGACTATATTAGACAAATCGAATGCTTTGGTTATTTGCACCTTGTGTCAATTGTATGATGCGTGGGGTGACTGATCGAAAGCTTAGTCACAGGATATTTTATTCCATTGCTATACAAAGTGGGTAAACGCCCAGTTAGCTGGGGTAACCTACCGTTACTTGGAGACTAAACACGTGAAAATAGTGGTCTTTATTTTTAATTTAGGTGTTCAAATGATAGATATGTATGCAAACAGAAGAAATCCAATTAAAAACAAGTGTGTACAAAACAAAACAAGTGATTGTAAACATTAAGATAAAACAAGGAAACCGTCTTTGCTAGTTCAGTTCAGGATTAAGGACAATTGTTTACGACAAAACATCATCAACAATGTAACGTATTTATGTTGAGGTTTCAAGTTGACAAACAAGTTAAAAGGAAGACAGTGTTCGTAGAGAAACCCTCACAAATTTCAGTCTCGGATGTAGCTTTTTGTTAGTGGTAACAAAAGTTTTCCTGAACACTTATTTCAATTTAAAAGTAAAATGGTTGTAAGCTTTGAATGTTACTATCTAAAAATATGATAATAGTAAAAGTAACAATTTAGGTTCCTTAAGTTACTATTAAAATTCGCAAAAACTGTTTCCATGACTGAAAATAAAAATTGAAAAATATTCTAAATTTGTTATAGGGAAGTAGCTATTGTCGTAGGTCTCGTGGTAAGATCTGGACCCGGGACCGATTTACTTTTTCGTTTTGAGGTCCCCAGAGGCCAACAGCACCGTCCGTTCAAATTCATATATATATTTATATATTATACATTTATATATGTGTACGTTAGCACGATAACTCGAGCAAAAATGATCCGATTTTGATGAAATTTTGTAAAAACGTGTAAACCTACATTTATTCTAACGAGTTCGCGAACCAGCATGATCGGAATATGGGAACGGGGGTTGATGGGGGGTTTTATGGGGTTTTCCCATTTTCACCCTGTAAACATAAGATTTTGCAATTCTTTTCCAAACCATTTTGTAGAGCTAAAAAAAGACGAATAATTAAGTATATTGAAGCATTGTTGTATGTTAAACGGTTACGGAAAAATTCCCAAAAAAGTCTAAATTTTAAAATACCATGTTATTCTTATGGAGAAAAAATAAACTGTTGTGGCTTGCTTGTCTATGGACATATTTCAATAACATTTTGAAATTTTGTTTACTTCATACTAAGCTATCAATATTTCAATAAAAATCCCTATTTTTCCCCCTGTAGCAGCATACCTAAGTACTCATCAAAATTAATTTCATTTAAATAAAAAATAAATCTGAAAATTTTAAAGGAATAATTTAGTGGAATTCCAGCCAAGTATATGGAAATTTGCTTAGTCTACAGGTTTGCTGCGGCGGGGGTATTTTACATTTTGAACATCACTAGTAGATCAACTTATGCAATATTTTTGCATAATTCATATACATAAATATTACAATAATAAAAAGTAATCGTATACAGATTAATACTGTATATTGGCGTTACCATTATTCCAAGGTTCATGTAAATGAATTGTAAACTTGCAGTATCCTAAATCAATGGTAAACCTGCTTCACATAAATGAGAAATCTACTTGCAGTATGCAAAGTCTACGGCCCATCGGGTTCACATTAATAAGGTACCTATTTGCAGTATCCAAAGTCAATGATACGTCGGGTTCACGTAAACGAATTGTTTAATTGCAGTATCCAAATTAATGGCACATTCGGTTAACGTAAATGAGTTGTTTACTTGCAGTATCAAAACTCAATGGTAGGCCTATTTTTAGTTCACACAAATCGAATGGCTATTTGGAGTATTTAAAGTCAATGGCGCATCAGCCTAATTCCGGCAACCCTAATTATTGGTTATTCATTTTGTAGTAAATTATGCTCTATGCTCTTAATCCGATTGTTCTTCCTCATTTTCTTTGTGTTATTTTTGATGATTCGTTGACTAACATACTATGTTGCGACTCTTGTTTACCTTTTTATTGTTTTGCAATTAATGTCATGGCGACTAACTAGCACATAAGTCAATAAGTTTAAATTCACGTAGGGAAAATCCCTGTGGTCCGATTTGTACCATTTCAGATTTATACCTTCCCATAGTTGGTTACTATGACTGTGCTAAATTTCGTGAAGATCGCTTCATCCGTTCTGGAGGAGTATTTGTAAAACAAACGCAGGAGTATAGTATAAGAGCTTCGCTTCGCACCGCTCAATTATGTAATTTTTCCTAAATAAAATAGTATAAACTTAATATACAATTACAATTTAATTTTTGTATTAAATTTTGAATGGATTGGAAGGGGTGTAATAGGATATTATTGATAATAATTAATTTTATATCATCAATAACATTATTTTAACACTCATATGTTTGCTATAAACTTATTAACTTATAAACTAAAAAAATGCTGTTTTCTTTGGAATCGTGTAACATTTTCCAGCTTATAAAATAAATAAAAAGTTTAATAGTAATGGTTTGTATAAATAATTAAGGGAATTTTGACAGTTATATAGTTTATTAGTTTACCATTATCGTATTATTAGTTATTGTTATTTTTTCACTAAAAAAATTGTTAAATATTATTTTGTGGTACTTTATAATCAATCCAACTAAATAATTTTTGACGAAACAAATTGAAAGAGGAAACGGCAAAGAA
This sequence comes from Macrosteles quadrilineatus, assembly GCF_028750875.1. Classification (NCBI taxonomy): domain Eukaryota; kingdom Metazoa; phylum Arthropoda; class Insecta; order Hemiptera; family Cicadellidae; genus Macrosteles; species Macrosteles quadrilineatus. Next base: position 15,320,290 of record NW_026542594.1, read on the forward strand.
GAAAGGTCTCACGCTTTTTTATGACGACTGTCACTTTACGTTTTCCCTAACAATCTTTCTTTCGTAAATCCTTTTTGTTAAATCTTCCCTTGCAATGGCAAGATTCTATTAGCCTACTACCATGTTTATTCGAGTTATTAATTTAATCTTTTATTTATAAATTACGGTGACTACTACAATAAAAACTATCCGGTAAACCTATTTATCCCCTATCATTTGTATTTTATTGTCATGCTAATGTACAGCTAAGCAAATTCAATAACTACCCAATGTAACGTGACCGCTAGATATTACTTTGTTATTATAAGTATTGATGTGGCTTTTTTTAATGCACCAATTCATTTTGTTTACTAAAGATCCCATTACGAACATCAATTTAGTTCAGTCATGTTATGGTATAATTTTTCCTTTTCTGAATTTATAAATTGTTTTGTTTTCGGGTGAAAATGAACTCATTTAAAGTTTAATAGTTTTCAATGTAAGGAGAATTTAAAACTTTGCCATTAATGTATGTTGCTGATTATTTTTATTAAGTAATAAGTGCTATTGCTATTAATAAGTAATTGGGTAATATTAAGTATTACGATGAAAGGCCAATCACTCGATAGCAGCCAATTAAGAGAGATAACATGTAACATCCAATAAATGTTTAAGACGGACTTGGAATAGAATCTGGCCTTGTCGTAGACAGGACAAAAGGGATGTTCTTAAGAGTTGGCAAAAAAAAACATACTTTAATTCATTAAATTTAATGCTTGGAGTTTGATTTAAATTTATGAATCAGAGATGATAATATATACTCATCTTTATAATTAAGGTATTAAATAAATAATTTTATATGATTTGATAATACGTATTTTGAGGTGTCAATTGATATGTTATTCTCTAGAATTGCCTTTTGCAGGATGAATCAAAACAAACCCCTAAGGCTGTGCTATCCAACTATTTAGTGGTAATGCAGATGCATTTTTAATTTAGACATATAAGATTAATTTATTGAGTGTTAGTAATGTTTTAATACAATTTTCAAGTAAAATATAAAGAGTGATTTTTCAATTGTTTTCAATAATATAACATTTAAAGTGTTACATCAACGATTTTATCTTGCTTTACACTAAACAAAAAGAAAAATCCGTCACATCTCAAATACCACCATGGGTTGCTCACACAGATGCTAAAAGTTTTGAGTTAATACGTTAAGTTTCATTTTATGCAGATTACGAAAGTCCGTCATGCCCTTTTAGTGTATCATGCAAAATTGCTTGGAACTCTTGCGGTTAGTTTTAATGCATGTGTACTGTCCAAATTATCTTAAATTCTCTGAAATTTCTCTTAGATAAGAACATGAAACACCATGTTATACTTGCCATAACATGTTATTACCATGTTATTATGTTGTACTTTGATTTTTCCCGTTGCTGTGAATTTATCCTATGAGTACATACATTAGTCAGAGAAATATAGGATATGACCTTAAAAAAATTTCAAGAAAACGTTTTATGGTTTTATTTTGTAGTGTTGGGTTTGCAGAATGACATACTAAAAGTTGCCAAAAATCAGTGCACGAGAAAACCACTAAAATCAGAATTTAAAATGGCGGCTTTTCCCAACATTGGACAAATAAACAAAACACATTCCACATGCATTTGTTATGCACATTTTCGAGATATTAACTTGGGACCACCACTTATATTTATTGGGTGGTTAGTACTTAATTTTAATAGGGAACACGTTTTTGGCCGCCATCTTGGATCCGCCATATTGGACATAGATAATTCTTTTTCAATGTATTGATAGTGTTGTGACACATCATTACAAACTACATTTTTACACTGATTTCAATGCCGAAATCCGTTTTTCAATATATTTTTTTCATTTAGAAGATATATTTAAACGAAAACTCTCCCCCATACATTTCTTATGGACGTTTCGTAGTTTGATAAATCAGACGAGTTAAAGACCATTTATGAACCTCAGAACAATATTAAATTTAACTTTTTAGAAATGTATTTTTATTAAAAGATTTATAGCTCGGGTTGTTAATGCGTCACCAAGCTCTTTCTGGTCTCAAATTACTTAGTAAATGTTTAGCTTTGATTTTATTAATCATAAACCAAAATCTGACAATTTTAAAATGAGTCATGGATTTTAATTTTACATTACAATGTATTTATTTCGAAATTTGACTTTAGTTAAAGACGTATATCCCCAATTCTAAATAACTCCCAAAACTCTTATAGTCTTAAATGATTCGCCAAATTATTGACTTTTATTTTAGCTAAAGATTACTCATTGGTAGTTATTTTTTGGGCATATGTGTCTTAAACCAAAGGCAAAATTCCTAATAAAAATAATTTAATTTTAAATGAAGGTCCACGACTCACTTCAGATCTGTCAGATTTTATTTAATGATCAATAAAATTGAAGCCAAACATTTGCTAAGTAATTAAAGACTATCTGTAGTCTAAATAAGTAAATAAGTAAAGTAAATAAAAACTAATTTCTAAAAAGTTAAATTTAAAATTGTGTTGGGATTTGTAGCTGGTCTTTAACTCGTCTGATTTTAATTCTCAATAGATCAAATGAAAGCCCTTACATTACATTGTTAACTAGTCTTTACTCTTTATTGCCACTTGCTGTGATATTTATCATATATTTATTTTCTCAACTTTGTTTCGTTAATTCTAAGTGTAGGTAGTAGATAGCTGTAATGGTCACACGCATGCATTATTACGTCATCTTTTTTGGCCATCTGTAAAAAATTCCAATGTATGTACAATGTAAAATGGTGTTTACCGTATATGAATAAATAAATAAATAAATTACTGAACATTTTAAGCCTAGAACGAACTGCAAGCGTTAATAAGAACTGGAGATATAAGAAAAATAATTTAAAAAAATTATCAAACTACAAAACGTCCATAAGAAATGTATGGGGGAGAGTATTCGTTTGAGTATATCTTCTAAATGAAAAAAGATATTGAAAACGGATTTCGGCATTGAAATCAGTGTAAAAATTTAGTTTGTAATGATGTGTCACAACACTATTATTACATTTAAAAAGAATTATCTATGCCCAATATGGCGGATCCAAGATGGTGGCCAAAAACATGTTCCCTATTAAAATGAAGTGCTAACCACCCAATAAATACAGGTGGTGGTCCCAAGTCAATATCTCGAAAAATGTGCTTAACAAATGCATGTGAAATATTTTTGTTTATATGTCCAATGTTGGGAAAAGCCGCCATTTCAAATTGTGATTTTAGTGGTTTTCTCGTGCACCGATTTTTGGCAACTTTTAGTATGTCATTCTGCAAACCCAACACTACAAAATAAAACCATAAAACGTTTTCTTGAAATTTTTTTAACGATCCCTGTGTAAGTTTTTTTAGTTTGCTTGGACTAAATATACCAGCTGTACCCGCGGCCTTGGCCCCGTTTAACTTTATAAGTATTCGCATGTTGGTAATCCTTGTAGCTGCTATTGAACATCATAGAACAGAACAAACTTGTTTGATTGAAACAGCTGTTAAGATTCATTTTAAATATGAAAAATCATAATAGCCAGAGAAATATAGGATAGGCTACTAGCTGTTGTACCCGTGCTTCGCAACGGAAAGGACACTGAAGCGAAATTTGATCTTGAATTATGTTGTATAAAATAGTTACACATTCCCCTTTGGTTTCAGAAACATAATTCAATATCTTTCTTTATGGCTAGGATTACTTATAAGGCTACCTAGTCCGAGTTATATGAGGCGTTGATGCATTTATGGAAATAATGTACCCATATTTATAGGCATGCACTGTGGATGCGATACTCCCCAGTGTGGATTAACGTCCACACGGGTAAGTACTATGACTATCCGCAGTGCTATCCTGATAATTAGACCAATTCGTAATTACCAAGGCAAAAATGTGGTTCGGATTCCACTATAAACTGTAGGTCCCTTAAACAGCTGTGTTTAAGGAATGTCGGCCTTAGTTACTAACAAGACTACAAGATCGCGCCACTCATCCTACACTCATCTCCATTCATACTTGGCTTAAAATATCTACTATGTATGGTTGCCATTTCATAGAACAGTTTTAACAGAACAGTACGATTCAATTTTCAAATGATAAGCTTTCTTAAACATTTATTTCGTTCATAAACGTACATATAAATTAAATAAGGGAAAATAATCGCACAACATAAAGCACTGTAGTAAAGAAAAAAAACAGTTTACATTGATTTCATAATTGATATGTTTTACAGTTTAATGTTGGGAAAAGCCGCAATTTTAAATTGTGATTTTAGTGGTTTTCTCGTGCATCAATTTTTGGCAACTTTTAGTATGTCATTCTGCAAACCCAACACTACAAAGTAAAACCATAAAACGTTTTCTTGCAATTTGTTTAATGGTCCTTGTGTCAGTTTTCTTAGTTTGCTTGGACTACATTGGCGATAAATTTTAAAGTTAATATAGTTGTTAATTCCACAATTGGATACATCAAAATACCCCCGCCACAGCAAACCTGTAGATTGAGCTAATTTAAATTGACCTGATTCGATTTACCTCAAATGTTTATTTTAATTAACTTACAGACTTTATCTCTTTTCAAATAAAATTACGATTGTTGAGTAATTAGGTTTGCCGCTAGAGGAAGTGTTACAAAGTTAGTTGATAGTAATATGTCATTGTATAGTATAAAATTAAATAATTTCCAAATTTGATCAAAAGATATTCATAAATAAGTACGACAGTTTACCCATTATTCTTAAGTACACAATGAATTTGAAATATACAGTTTATATAACTTTTCTCTTTAACATTTTAGCATACAACAACGTATTATGTAAAAAACCGTTAGTTTTTTTTAATCTCAACAAAATTGTTTAGAAATAAATGTCAAAGTTTTAGGTTTGATGGTAAAATATAGGAAACTCCCATTTGTACCCCGTAAATATCCTATTAAAACCTGCTCCCATGGTCCTAGCATGCTGGTTCACGAAGTCATTCAAATTAACATAAGATTGCCAAATTTCATAAAAATCTGACAATTTATACTAAATTTACCGTGCTTAAAGACAGACACACACATATGTAAACCGGAAGTTCAAAAAGGTGGGGGCTTCTAGGTAGTAATTCCTTGGGTCAAAATAACGAGCAAATCGAGAATAAAACGTTTCTAAAATCAATTAATTGGCCAGATATATGCCATTTTGTATATTTTACATAAACATTTTTATCTTTAGATTGTTCCAACCGATCTTCATGAACCTTGGTATGTATGTTGGAGACCCATGCCAACAATTTTAATACATTTTAAATAAAATGTGCAAATAAATTTAAAATTTCGAAATAACGGCTAAATAGTTAAAGGTATTATTCTACAAATCAAAAATTTAATATTTCAGCTATTTTGTACCCCATATTTTTTAACTTAGTATTGTTTGATAGGAAATTTTAATGATACTTAATACTTTACTTTAAAGTATTTAAGTAGCTAAATAAAAATTTCCTTGGACATTTCTATTTAAATCAGCCATGTTTTATTAATTTAAGTATTGCATTTTTTATTTGCCAAGTAAATTATGTTCCCGACTTTTCTAACACCCTGTATATGAAATTTATATGAACTTTGATTTAATTTTATATGCATATGAATATTAACAGAACTTTTTGACCTCTGGTGTCATCAAAATGAAAAAGTAAATCGTGCCAGGGTCTAGGTATTACCATTAAACCTACGCATATCTTATTCCCTACACGAGAAATTCGTCAGCATGAAGAAAACACGACTTTACAAAGCAATTAATATAAGCAAACCAGTTTAGTTGTTACTCAGCAACTGTTAAATGTAAAGAAATTACTGTAATACTTTTGTTAATTGAGTAACCTTGCCATATTGGGTGACGATTTATAAGAAATGTAATACCAGATACCTGGCGAATGTTCTGTTAATTTCTTATCACTATCATAGAATCGTTTCGGTATCGAAGCATTAGTTTAAAGAAAGTTTTTTCTTAATTTCTCTTATTTCTTTTATAAAATCTAAAATGAGTAAACAGATAAGCTGATTAACAATTTCAAAATATGTCACAATACCCTAATATTGTCAATTATTAAATATTATTTAGTTTAATTAAGTAATCGTAGAACACATGTGATAAGATTTAATGCCTGTCATTAATTGCCTATTATTTATTGTCTATTATTTTATTGCCTATTATTTATTGTTTGCTAGTTTATTTTGTGTTATTTCTTTCTTGACTGGCATGCTTACATTACTTTAGTCAAGTAATGCTCAAGGCCAACGAACACAGACAAATGTCACTGCATTAATTTAGTGTTATTATAAATTAGGCCAACTTGGTATGCATGATGAGTTTTGGTGTACTTCGTATGAAACAAATAAATAAACATCATCTATCTTTGCTTCGCTTCGCTTTACTTTGTAAATTCTTTTCCACGATCTATAAGCAGGAAAATCTGACGTTTTGGAAATGTCGAACAAGTATTTAACTAAAATGTGCTTCAAACTAACTAGAGTAAAATGAATAAACGTTCTCAAGTAACTTTTATTAATATTTAATGCTAAGAGTTTTGTTTGAATTGATCATGGTTAATAAACCATGATCAATTCAAACAAATTCAAACAAATCAAACAAATTCAAACAAAATTACCAAATATGGTATCCTGTACTAACATTAGAATTTAGGCTTTCTAAGTGTTTTATACAATGTTTTATGATGTAATGTAGGTTAATATGCAATCCATAGGGTGGAATTGTTGGTATGACTTACGAAATCAATGCAAAAAACATTTTAACATTCCCAAAATAAACTAAGACAGTTGAACCTGTCACATGTACCTTGATGGGCCAAAAGTTAAATTGGCAAAGTTAAGTTGACGTTAACGTATATGTCACATCCATTAGTGGAGTTTACCTTATATCGTACCTAATGTCAAGAACCGTTACATTTAAAGTGATAACTTCATTGTTGTTTATTATTCGTTATTTAGGTTTACGTGTTTATATACGTAGCAAAAAGATAAATGCAATAAGGAAAATCCTAATTTAACATAAAAGTTCTTTAATTACCAGATTACATCTGGAAACATTACTTTTGCAGAAATATGACTTACCTACCCAGCTTTTCGCAAACCTATGAAAATATAATACATGTTCGTAGCGCCTAAGCCGTGGTTTTAGATATGGCCAATATATGTCAGTAAAAGTTACTCTTATATTCAAATATGTGTTAACCACCTTAGTATTATTATGTAATTTTTTGTTAGTTACTTTACATAACTAATTTATTTAGCCAGATTGATAATATACAATGCATTAGCCAAGTCAATTTTACTAAGACTAACTATCTAAAACTAACCAGGGCATAAGATTTTACAAACATTGACATATGATTTCGACAAACCCCTGTCTTTTAAGGATAAATCTTTAAATAAAATAACAAATATCTTATTTTGAGAGGATGAAGACATGATGTTTTAGTAGATGTTTTGCCCCTTACAATTTCATTCCATGTTCATTCATTCATGTGTATGTAACTCAGTCCAGTTTAAAACTTCAATAAGTAGTAAATAGGTACTTAGCTTTGGTTTACCTACATTATTTCTTATGTGTGACTAGAAATTGATTTGACATATATTTCAAAGAGGAATTGTAATTGTTTTACTATGAATTATATGATTTTAAAATTTGGTAATTATTTATTTATTTCTGTATGTAAATGCATATATATATATATGTATATATATGTATATTGATACATGTGTGTGTGTGCCCGTTAGCAAGATAACACGAGTAAAGGTGGTACGATGTCATTCAGTACAAGCGTGTAAACCTACGTTTATTAAAACGATTTTGCGAACCAGCATGTTCGGACTACCGGTATCGAAACTGAGGTTTACTGGACGTTAATATGTAGTTAATTTTTGTTGTTCTCGTTTTTAACTCTCAAAACATGTATTCTCCAATTCCTGTCTCAACCATTTTGTGGAGCTTAAAAATGAATAATTATGTATCTTGGAGTGTTTTTGTACAATAATCTTTTTTTACTATTTATGGTTAAGGAGAAAATGAAAATATTCAATTTAAAACTTGCGTATTTTTTCAATGGAGAAAAAGTAAAATTTTGTAGTTTGCTTCTTTATAGATATATACTTTTTAAACAAGCTTGGGAAAATTGTTTAATACAAAGCTACTACATTATATAAAGTTCTCACTTTTCCCTACCTAGGTGTTCATTATACCTACAGTTTTTGAAATAAGGAATAAGGCGGAGAAAAAAACTGTTCTAGAGAAAACCAATCTGGAAAAAAATCACTTAATCTGTGGGTTTGCTTCTTCGGCGAGGGTATTTCTTTTGTCGCCATATTTTGTGCCAGTGTTTTACTGATTTCGCTGGGGACAATGCTGATCTAGAGAGATAGGAGCGCCAAACTTTCTGGAATTGGCTAGCACAGTATCCGGAACTTTTACTTAAACAAGTAGTAATTTATAAATATTTCGTAATCAAAGGCATTTACATTTTACATCAGTCGATTAATTATAATAATAATTAAATGTAGTACATTAATTTATTATTACATATGCGTATTAAATTGTCGCAAATGCCAAAATAAAATTGTTATATTGCATAATTGAAAGTGCACATTCTTTATACTTTAGAGTTGTATTACAGACAATACTTACATTTGTAATTCATTATTAATGTTCCTAAAATCGCATCCAAAGTGCCTTTAAAATGTTAATTTCTGTTGCAAACCATGAGTTGTATCGGTCTGAGAATTTATATCAGTTATTTAAATTTAAATTTTGTAAACGTTGTATTAATATTAAGTTGTTTATAATTTTTTTTTTTCTTGTGATGAGTGATAATATTTAATAACTATGCTTTTCTCGAAACAAATCAATTTATAAGTGATGTAAAGTTAATCGTTTCCCGATAACATTGAAAACATCAATTCGAAATATAATAGACGTTGAAATCCCAAAAGCAGATCTTATATTACTCACCACCCTAAATTTTACGGACTATATATAAACTGTGTAAATACTTATTTAATGTAGCATCGTCTTGAAAATAAAAGACTTGATTAATTGAAATCAAGAAAATGTTCAGATTCCAATTACTTCTCTTAAAGCTTAATTTATGGAACGGTCAATAACAGTTACACAACTTTAGCTATAAGGATCGTTTAAAAGTTCTGCTTGACAATTACGATTTGCAAATTAATAAAGTTGGCCGCAGTTTCTGAAACAGCTGTTGAAACTTCATGGAAAGTAATATTCATTCATGAGTTTCTTTTAATCTCAGGAATTTCCATTGTTTGGTATTTTTATTGCCTTCAGTTTTAACAGGTTATTTGTAGTTTACTAGTATTGAATCATACTATAATCCTGCTTAAACATACATAGGAAAGATTGACTGTTATAAACAACCAACAAAACACAAAAATGGTATGTTACTATATTTGTTGATAGATATTTCTATGATGTTTGAGTATAACCCATCTTACATACTTTTTTATCAGGAATCATAGATTTTGTTACCTGTGATTGATATTTTGTAAAAATTTTCTTGTATTTTCTTTTATTGCAATATGATTATTTAAGTCATTGATGTAGTGCACTCCAGTAAAATGTTGTTCTTATTATGTTTTAATACGGGTCCGAATTCCTGCTTACAATTTATAAATGTATTTTATACAGTAAGTAAAATTTTAGACATTACTTTAAAGCGTTTTTACAGCTAAATGAAATAACCAGCGAGTTGAAGAGCTCTCGTTTTATAGCACACCGAACCGGAACTAACGAAGGGTCGTTTATTTTTATTATACTGTTCTTTCAAGAGCAGTAGAATGAATGTATCTTTACCTTGCTTGGTGTCTCAAAAATATTCTTTTGTATCTTAAATTCTTGTTCTTTTTAAATATTTACATAAAAATATGTGTGACGAATGAATAATGTCCGTTTCTGCATTAGTTCTCATTTCTTGTGCGTTCATTTACTTATAGGTGTAGTTTCTTTGCGCTAATGGATTTAACTTCAATTTTATTCTATAGCTAGCTTAGTACAAGTTTGATTTGATTCCGAAAAATGTAAGACAATAATCCACTTATATTGTGGTGTAAAAACATAATATTATGACCTAAGCGTGGACTTGATCAGTTACATATGATTTATAAATAATACTTAGCTTCATACTATACTAGCTTGTACCTGTGACTTTGCTTGTGAGTTCATTGAGACATATACAGGGTTTCGAAAAAGTCTTAAGGCGTAAGATATAATTTTGCAACTTCAACATATGTATCTATATGATGACATTTCCAGCTTCTTGCAAGAAATCAAAATGTTGCCCCCTCCCCCTTTAAGGGTAGATAGGGGGCAACTAAAGATTTTAAAATATAAAGATCCATGTTGTGAACCTTCATTTTTAAAATCTTAATTAGTAGAATACAATGCCGCAAATTTGAACTCAAACAGATAACCAAATCTAAAATGGAAGCCGTTCAAAGATATCTTAAATCTGCCATTTTGAATCATTAAACAGCTGCAATTTTTTACTCAGTTGTTCTTTTGAGCTCAAGTTTGTGGCATTGTATTCTACTAATTAAGACCTTCAATTATAAATAAATATTGAACTATCCATACCATAAACTAAACGTTTATGATTTTCCTCCAACTTCTAGTGGGTCACTCCCCTGAACTGAATTATGTGTTAAAATCATAAACGTATAGATAGGTCAAAATGCACATCAATTTTAAGGTCTTAAATTGGTAAAATGCAATGCCACAAATTTGAGCTCAAGAGAACGACTGAGTAAAAATGAGAGCCATTCAAAGATTCAAAATGGTAGATTGAAGAAACGGTTTCAATTTTCGACTCGGTAATCCGTTTGATTTCAAATTTGCGGCATTATATTCTAATAAAATGAGGGGTCAGAACATGGATCTTTATATTTTAAAATCGTTAGTTGCCCCCTATCTACACTTAAAGGGGGAGGGGGCAAAATTTTGATTTCTTGCAAAACTTAGAAAAGTCATCATATAATGATATGTTGGAGTAGCAAAATTTTATCTTAGGCCGTTTAATTTATATTTGGACATTTTCAACACCCTTTTTATATATATATATATATATATATATACACATACATCGATGTATTTTTTACAGAATACATAATTTCTACTGAAATAAAAATAAAAACCATAGATTTTTTGTTTTCCTAATAAGATTTCCGGGTTTTTAAATGGCTGTCATTAATGCATTTTTGTAAATTGGAGAATCTGCATTGTTTTATTTAAACTGTTATTGACACCAATATTAAGATGCATGCAAAATTTTAAAGTTCTAAGTATAGCTGTTATTGAAAAAATTTAAATAAATAAATAGCTGTTCTGAAAGTAACAATCGAGAAGACAGAAGACGATTAAAATATGATGTATTTACATTGGTTATAGCTCACTTGGGCAACTACACTATCATAGCGAAGGTGGCGGACTCCTGTCAATCAGTTGTAATACTACGCAATAGTCCGTAATAATTCCATACTTTCTAAGAAGGAATTTCCCGTAAAAAATTACCTTTGCCATGCCTTTAAATAAGGCACATAAACATACGCTTTAATTCTTTTCCCTGAAATTGTGATCATACGAAGTTAGGTATTTTAAACCAAGTATAAATGGAGATGAGTGTAGGATGAGTGACGCAATCTTGTAGTCTTGTTACTGGCTAAGGCTGACATGTTGCTTAGATAGGACTGTTAATTAATAGGCCATACAGCTAACGAAAACTAAGGGACCTTAAGTTTATAGTGGAATATGAACCACAGTTTTGCCTTGCAATTTAACAATTGGCTTAATTATCAGGATAGTGCTGCGGATAGTCGTAGTACTCACTAGTGCGGATGTCAACCCACACCAGGGAGTATCGCACCCACAGTGAATGCCTATAAATATCCACAATCTGACCTCAAAGTAACTGGATTACTGGACGATACCTCGGAAGGATTGAACATGTACATGCCAGAACTCGTTTTTCACACATTAAGTTGTTTTTGGTGCTAAGGTTGTGCATTTTCAGTGAAAACTATGCCTGTGCGTACCCTTGAGTTGTAGTAATAGAGATTGATGGTGCGTACTCATCTCAATAATTGATAATTATTGTATAAAAACAAAGCCACAGGCACAAAAATCGTATATGATTATAACGTCATTACTTCAAACATAGTGTTCAAAGAGGTCCTCTAAACATGTGAAAGTGTAAATAACTTAACTTTATGATTGGAAAAAGTTAATGATTCAAAGTGTGAGCCCACTAGTCCATTCCTCAAACCAACGACGCACAAACTATGCAGTATAACATGTTGTATGTTGTGTACGTCAATTAAGTGGGATTTTAGGAGGATACAGTGTTAATGTTAGCCAGTATAGTATGAATTCCAATAAGTTGAATTGCATTTTTTTTATTGAACAAGTTTGTTTCCTACTCTCTAATAAAGTTTCAGAGATAAATTACAGACTCTTTAATTTATACCAGACAAGTTTTATAACCTGGTTCAGGAAGTTCATGATTCATTCAGACGCCTTAATTTTCACATTGCGATCACAAATCATGTTTTATTGCTCCTCGGGCGTGACTGGGTTCAAGAGATCGCCACGTGGAATAAGGAAAATTGTTTTGATTTGTATCTAAATAAAACCAATAAATAATACGTGTGGTTGTGGCGCTATTGCGGTTTTAGATAAAAGTAGGGTTTGTTAACATAATTAATTGAGTTATGTTATTTCTGCATTATTGTCATATTATTCAATAACGAGGAATAGATGACACTGTTTTACACATGTAACAAGATTTTGTATCTAGAATTTTATTTTATCCACAAGTGGTGATAAACGGAATAAAATATATTTAAACCAGCGAATTCATGTACAGTTGGCAAAAAAGGAGAAATGAGGTTTAAATGTCAACTTTCTATTTAGGGTCTTAATGTCTTTCAAACGTTTTAAATTTGTATGTGCATTACCATCCCAATTCTAACCATTATTTAACTCATATTAGTTAGCAAACCTATCTTTTTTTCTTTGTTTGTCTCATTTTCAAAATGATTACAATTCAAGAAAAAACATTTTGTGTTTTTTATAATGACTCAAGTACATCTTTAATAACCGTCCAGTGTGAGTTTCGGAGGCATTTTAGACAGACTCCTCCTACATACTGAAGCATTTTAAGGCGGTATCGCTAGTTTGAGAACTCTTCTTCATCCTCCTCCTTAATATCTATGTCCGTAACTTTTAATGAGAAGCTACCTCAGAGGTGGATTGGCAAATGTAACGATGATGACTTGACCCTTCTCAAATGGCCCCGTAGATCTCCTGATCTTACGGTGTGTGATTCTTTCCATGGGGCAATGTAAAAGACAAAGTTTTTGTACCGCCAATGCCTCAAACGCTTCAAGAGCTCCGGGAACGAATTCGCAATGCCGTAGAATCAATCAACCTTGCGATGCTAACCGGTGTATGGGACAATTTACAGCATAGATTGCAAACTTGCTCCACGGGTAATGGAAGGCACATTGAGCACTTGTAGGGGTATCTATGAAAATTTTAAGAGTTCTCCTTTCCGTTGATATATTTTATATCCGTATTTGTTTAACATTAACGTCAATAAAATGTTTTAAGACCTGATGATTCTTTTATAAACGCCCTGTATAATATCCTTATATATATTTTTTTTTTCTTGCATGTTTAGTGCTACTAATATAATAAAAATCAAAAACAACAAAGTACCCTTTTTAATAATTATTTTATTTTTAATGACGACATGTTTCGAAGACTAAGTCCATTATGAAGTCATATTTACCATAACCTCATTCTTAAAACTAATAAAATTAATAATCATAATTAATTATTAATTTTATTAGTTTTATGCATTAACTAACACCACAAAAACCTACCTTACTAATCTCAGGGTAATCGCAGGATATTAGGTAGTAACAATCAACTTTTGTTAGATAGACGGAGGGCAGTCATCAACACTTCCATTTAAACAACCTCGCGATATTTGTTTGAAAAGTAAGCAAACTAGAAACAGTTTTTCTTCTTTGCCAATTGAAAGGAAGCCAAAGAGAATTCTTGAGGTTGTTTTTAGTAACGTATGTGGTCCGTTTGAAACTAAGACATATGATGATACGAAGTAGGCTACTCTGTCTCTTTTCTAGACCATCATTCACATTTTACTTATGCTTATTTAATGAGAACCAAGAATGAACTATAAGAACATTTTTAATCATTTGAAGCCTTTTTTCCGCACGGTTTTGGAAGTGAAATTCACCGCCTTTGGTGTGATAATGGTGGGGAATATGCATCTAAGGAATTTTAAAATGTTGTCGTGAAAATGGTAAAAATGGGACCTTAGATTATACTGTACCACGGAATCCCCAACAGAATGGATGCAGTGAACGTCTAAATAGGACTATTTGTGAGTGTTTGCGTTGCATTTTAATTGACTCGAAAATGCCACAACATTTCTGGGGTGATGCTTTGCGATCAGCTGTGTATTTAATAAATCGCAGACCTACTGCAACTCTAGACGAAAATGTTACACCTGCTGAAATATGGTATGGTTATATACCTGATCTGGCAAAAATAAAACTTTTTAATTTGTAGCGTATTGACATGTCGATAAGGAATTTCGGAAGAAGCCTGATGACCGTAGTTCAAAAATGACCATGGTTGGTTATGCATAGAGTAGTTACCGTTTATGGGGCCCTGTGAAAGAAAGTCACCATAGCTAAACATGTCAAGTTCTATGAAAATGAACTGTACTATGATGTAGAAGACAAAACAGACATTCTACATTTTGAATCTTCAATTTCCATACCTGATCTATACTCAAAGGACGGCCATAGAGAAGTTAAAGGAAATGTAAATCAACTGCTTGAAAATCCTGAAATCTAACAAGATGGAATCTTGCAAGAAACAGAGGTCAATGACTATCACCGCAATGAAACACAAGACAATTTGAGTAAGTCTAAAAGACAAAATAAACTACCCACATGGCTGGATGACTATGAGGTAAATTATCTAGCAGTTGCTTATTCTGTGAAAGAACTTTTGAACGATGGTCCGAAGACTTGAGGAGGCAATTCAAGATGAGGATCTAATAGTGCAGCGAATGAAGACCTAAACTGTCTACACAGAAACGAAACTTGGGATTTGGTTGAAGCTAATAAAGATCGTTGATTCTCGGTGGATTTTTCAGGAAAAAACTGTTTATGGCAACATAGAGGAAAGCACGGCTTGTTCCTTGCAGATTTCTTCAGGGGGAAATGAGATGTGAAGAAGTAATCGATCCGTTATCACGCATAACAACTTTACAATAAGAACTTTACTTTCTCATTTGGTTTTACATGGTTTGTTTTTTATCAATTTGGTGTAAAGGGAGCATTTCATAATTGGAAGCTAACCAACCCTGACGTTTTGTTGGAAGTAAAAGCCAATTCATTTCTGTTGAAATTAGAGAAATTGCTATTGATTCCTTGCTATTGATTCCTGCTAGAATTCCTTGGTATTTCTATGGGAAAATGTGGAGAAAGGCTTAAACTAAAACAAACAAATTTGATTGATAAAACTATACAGATGTTCAAGATATTACCAATATTGCCAAATTTGAAACTGACATTGGGTATGAAGATTTTTAAATTACGGGGGAGAGTTGAAGCAATTTCAATAAGTCTGTATAATGTCATAACAAGTACTGGTGTGGTGTGCTGCATTACAACGAAGCATGTCAGCTGTAAAGCATTGAAATGTTGACATAGTTTGGACTACTGACCTCCGTCCGTACAAGCCTTAGCCTAAAAAGTCAGGGACCCATCAATGATGTCATTTAATTTAAAATGCTTATATTCTAATATATCAAAATTGTCCATTTGTTTAAGAGAGGAAATCTCTACGGAAAGGTCGAGGGGGCACATCAATAAGAACACGCAAAGTTTTCATATTAGGCAGTTTAGCCTGAAGACTTTGAGATAAATGTTATGGATATTATAGCAGCAGCTAGTAATTGCCAAATGGCCGTCATTCCATTTACTGATAGAACCGACTAATATTATTTTGCTTTGTCCTAGATGAACAGGCGAGACTGGCAGAGATGTTGAACAGGTGTTGAAGAGGGTTATTCAACAACAGAAGCCTGTATAAGAGACAATGGGCCCCCTATATCACTTGTGTTCGTCACAGTGGTTGTGTAGGCAATGTCATGCTTAATAACTTGCTAACAAAGAGTATGAGCTATTGCATTTTTAGTAATTATATTACATTTAACTTTCTACAAAATGTTATTAAAATTTACGTCGTCGCTTAGAGAAATAGTTTTGACTGTGTCGTTTTAATTGGTTATGCATGATTTTATCTACATAACGTATCATCAAAATAAAATAATTAATGTAAAAAAATAATTCAAATAAAAATATACAGAACTTTAAAAAATATTCCTAATTCATCACATATACCAATAGCTTATCCGCAATGTTTTCATTACTTTGGATCTAACTAACCAAGTAAAGAAAGGTTATTAGTTAGTTATTGGTCATTTAACTAAATAGCTAGCTTTTGTCAGGTAACAATAAAACACACCAAACTGTATATTACCTACCAGCTATTTATCAGACTTAGACGATCGTTGATTGGTTAAAGACAAAAAGTATATATGATATAATAACATATAATAAAAACTAACGATTCTTCATATCCTTGTAATAAAGGGTGTCCCAGTAAGAACGCCGGATTTTAGGAGCGTCTTATTCTTATCTGTATTTCGACAGGAATTTCCAAATTATTAGTGATTTAATCAGTATTAGGTCCCATTTGTAGTCATGAATCGTTACACGACGGATCAACACGTGGTCATAGTTAAAGTGCACTACAAGGACAGGGAACGTTTCGCTGACACGGTGCGGAAGTTGCGCGCAATTTTCGGCCGAGACAATGCACAAAAGTCGTCTGTCTGAAGATTGATTTCTAAGTTCGAAGAATTTGGCTCAGTTTTGGAAATTAAAAGACCAGTGCGCAGTCGGGCAGGTTGCTCCCTTGAAAATATTGATGCTGTACATGATAGTGTAGAGGACAACGCAAGAACATCGATTCGTCGGCGTAGCCGTAGGCCTAGCTCGGAGCACAGTACAAAGAATTTCTGTATAATACATGTTCCCTTACAAAATTCAACTCACACAAGAGATCAAGCCAAGAGATCCCGTAAAACGACTTGAATTTGTAAGATAGGTGGTTGGAAATCAAGCTGAAAATGACATGTTTTCAAAAACTTTGCTGTTCAGTGACACATTCATCGTGCGATTTAAAACCGCGTGACTACTTTCTTTGAGGATATTTAAAGTCGCTTGTTTGCGCCAATAATCCTCAAACAATCCAAGACATGAAGGAAAAAATTATTCGTGCCATTAATAGAGTTCAACAGCAAGAAGGTGAAAAAGTTATGGAAAACATTGTCAAAAGATGTCGGGCTTGTCAGCAGGCAGCAGGTGGGCACTTAAAATACATGGTGATACATAAGTAATCGGAGATACTACGCTTTAAGATTCCTGTTTCATATTGTAATTTTAGCATGAAAATATATGGTTTATTAACATTTTAAATCCGGCGTTCTTATTGGGACACCCTGTATTTTCACTGGCAGTGTGTGAGTATTCCATGGGTTTTGCAAGCTCATATGTGGTTGGTTTGATATTTTACATTAATATATCCCACAAACGTTAATATGGTGGATTTAGTGTTTGGATAACATTAAGACTCACAGTCAGTGTTGAGGAACGGAGAACATTTGCATATCAACTTCAATGCGAGCGTCGCTTTCAACATACTTAGTGCCTTTAGCCTTTTCTCTGTTCCGTGTATGCGTTGGATTTATTTATTTATTTAATCAACGGTCAACACCATTTCAATTCAGGGCTGGATTCAGACGCTATGTTACAAAAATGATGTATGCTAGATTTTAGAGAATACATGTTCTTAAGGACATAGCCATGGGGTTTGTAAAATATTATAATGAATATCAATAAAAGAGCAGATGCAAATATAAGAGTAAAAAAGTATAACTTAAATTGACTCGTGTTTTCATATACCAGTAAGTATTTTTTCTTGAAATGTGTTTGTCTTATATATTTTTAAGTGCTTCCAAACCCTTAGTAATTAAACCTACTTCATAGTCAGACTATCCGTATCTTACAGATCAACTCCTTGACTACGGGTGTCATACCTCTACAAAATACTACTCTACAAGAATACTAACATTCTCAGTCTTGTTTTACAAGTGAGCGCTTGCTACCACGACACGATTGTAATCCAGAATTATCTAATGACTATAACGCTAGTAACGCTAGTAGCTATATGGCTAGTACCATTTACCATAGGTTGAATAGTTAACTAATTCAAAGCAAAACTGTAGCAACTATAAACATGTTATTTGACTCATAACTGTGAATCATATTTATTCATCACAGAACTGTGGCCAAATTGTACCAAACTGTACCAGGTTAAACCAATTATCCAAAAATCTCTACAGTTTACTTGATAAAATTAGATATGATTTCCAGTTGTAATTTTCGTCTCGACTATAGAAATCATCATGCTAAACTTGCAAGGATGTTCAAAATAATAACAATATTTTAAACATGTAATGTCATTTATATGCTACCGCTATCAAAAATTTTTAAATAAAATAACAAGTCCTTCCTTTACTTATTTTAATTTCGAGATTTGTTTTCTGACATAAGCGATTTGTTCCTATTTTGAGTACTCTTATTAAATAAAGTTCAACTGAGTTTTTAACTATGATTAGATATTTCCAAAAACGTATGATACGTAAATTTGGTGTTTCCATAAGTGACAAGGAGACAGAGTATACTAATGCTACATACGTATGGATACTAATGTTGATAGCATTTTAATTCGAATAAACCTACTGAATTAAATAAATATTTCTACATAACATGTTTTATTATACCACAATATTAACATAAGGCCAATTATTAACATCAATGGAAGAGTGCGAAAATAATTTATTCCTTTCTTGGAAGTTAATTAGTTACGAGTTATTAAGACTTCTTTATACATATATATAATTTATATACGTAACGCTGCCACCCCAGCCCCCCCCCCGTGACACTAAATATCCCTTCTCCTTCATACGACGTGCTTGTAATTAAATTAACCCCGACAAGGTGAGCACGTGATCTGGAACCAAACTGCTAGTTTTGGCGGGAACTGTAGGGCTAATTAGTTCTAAACCCTCCCTTGTGTGAAACATGTCACCAAGGCTAGCTAGTAAAAGGATGATTTATTTTATTTAGCAAAGACCACAATTGTCTATACCTTGTAAAGTTTTACAGTTATAATGCGCGGAATTTGACTATTCTACCTTTTTCATCCTTGTTGAATTTATTCCCCATCCAAAGAATTATATATTTTGCCAGCTTACCTTATTTTAACCGTCTGGGTCAACATAATAAAGAATATTCTATTAAATACAGGCCTACAGGAATTCACTACATTGATTGAAACACATATTCTTTGTCAATCAATATAGTAAGTAGTAAGTAGTCTATTATTGCATTGCCTTAATGGTCTTGATGATCCTAAATGATCTCAAGATTCAGTCGTAGCCTGCTACTGAGTCTTTATTATAATTTATTATATTAGGTATTTAATTCTCCAGGACTATTGATTAATAACTATGTTTAATAACCAAGTAATCAAATCATAAGATTAAATTCCGACGCCGCCCGATCACCCCAATCTGAGATTCAGAGCACAAGCAAGAATCCCCTGAGCCTATTGAGAACATTGTATTTAGCCTAGGCTATAAGCATTAAGTAACAGTAAATTCAATTCCCCATACTGTAAACCCTGATTGTAAACCCCCTTTTTATATTTCATTATCAGTATGTTTACAAAAAAGAAATCAACCCGGCTAGAAATGAATTCTGTGTATTTCGAACGCACTGTCGACCAATATCATTAAACTGCTAAGCTTAATAATATAAAGATTAATATTTCTGAAACATTCAAACCTTTTGCAATGACAGTCATCTCCCGTCCTGTAAGTACAATCCCTCATTTTCTTACCTGCATCACGCACTCGTCCTGTCACTTTCCGTTTCTTGGGTTTCATTGTGTTACTAACTCTGACATTCTCTTCACTATCACTATAATTTGCACTATGAAACACGTCATAGATGACGGTTGTCACTATTCAAAAGTAATTAACATAAACTAGCGTTTAAACCATACTCAACAAAACTGAAACACTGAGCATTGAGCAAGTGCCTTAGGCAAATCAGTTGAATTTACCGTTGTAAGACGGCGCTAGAAGCAGATTGCTTGTCTCTGTTGGGTTTTCCCCGGTTTCGCATTGACTATGTTGATCCTTCCCCGGCATACCGAACATAAAACACTGAATAACTTTTGACTATATTTTTTATTCCCTAAGATACTTTGTCACTATATAATATGGACCCGGACGAGTCCATTGCCTTTGTTATCTCATTCTACCAAAATTTGGACTATGTTGGTTTCTCTCTTGCAGCCTTAATTTGTTTTGTGTAAATATAATTTTGGTTTACAAATGAGTTTTTAAAGAAACGGGATTTGAAAATGTTACTTAAAGCAAAAGTTAAAAATCAAAAACAATATAGATTCATGTACAGGGTTTCCCATAAATAAACAGCCAATCTCCGGAAATGGTTTTGCGGGTCAAATTAAAACGAATTTCAGAAAAAAACATTTTTCCCCGAAAATACCTCATTACCGTGATATCCTCCTTTTGGTTTCTAGCATTTAACCTGTACATCTCTAGAACTATTAAAGATATCTTTATGTTGTTGGGTGTAAAATGTACAGTAGTAATAAACTATTTAAAAATATCATTTAAAAGAGTTTCAAAACGGTGGCCAATTCTTTGTTAACTTAAAATACTAACAAAATGTCCAGTTTCCCAAAAAAAAATATTGAGAACAATTTAATTTAGCATTATAAATGTTATCAAACGACACCAAGATCATTTTAATGGTCTTATAAAAAATAACTAAATAATCACTATTTTGATTTGTTAAACCAGACTAAGCCAGCCAGATAGGGAAAAGCCAGCCAGCACCTCATTGAGCCTTATTTTACGACTAAATGTCTAGATAGATAATTCAGCTATTTGCTGTTCGATCTTTACAATCTTGGTGTCGTTTGTGTGTGTATCCGTGAACACGATAACGAGTAATTTTGGTCTGATCTTGATTAAATTTGGCATCTACATGTGGGGCTGTATACACTTGAATGAGTTGTCAAACCAACAAGATTGGGCCGTGCCAACAAGTTTTTCTGGAGTTTTGAATTATAAAAAAAGTTGTATTTTATGTCCTAACCCTAAAAAGTTAAAAATTACTAATTATTATTACAAACATTGTGTACAGCTTAAAAAACTAATAATTTTGCATATTGAAGCGTTGTATGATTAAAGGTCACGGAGAAAAATGTAACATTTAATGTTATCTTTATTGTGAAAAGTTGAGCTACAGTACATTGTTTGCAGTTTGCTTGTTTGTGGATATATTTTGATAAAATTTTGCAAATTTATGGATTTAATTTGCCATATTATTAACAAAACCATTATCTTAAAAAACACACTCTGTTTATATCCTGTAGCAGCAAACCTACGTACACGTTAAATCTAACATTATTTAAATATGTAATAGATCTGTCAATTAAAAGAAAAATAATTTACTCCATATCCAATCGGACGAATGGAAGTTTGCGTAGCCTGCAGGTTTGCTGGGACGGGGATATTTAATGTGTGTCTTCATATGGTTATTTCCAAATTTTTAATATTATAATTATGAGTGAGGAATTTCTTTTAAAATCCTACTCAGCTTATTTCTTGTAAGTTTTTTCCGGAAAATATCAAATGACCGTATGATATCACCAAGATCGATTGACATGATATGATATATCAATATAAATGCAAATATACGTGTTGGATTGTGTACCTGTTTTTAGATATAACGATTAAAATGTTTATTGCAAAAACTGCTTCTTTATAAAGGCTATTTAAAAACTGTAGCATAAGTCATGAATTATACCAGTTCTTTAAAAAGTTTTCAACACATAAATTTTCATCAAAGATGATAAGAATAAACTTTGTTATGAATTATAAGACACAAATAACCTACATGTTAACATATTGTTCTAGATTCCTATGATCTGGAAGACCAAAGAGTAAACTGTTCGTTAAGGTTTAAAAATATATTTTGGTTTATTTCTATATTTATAGTTGAATAATCATTCATGTTTTATATCGTTTGAACCATCATCAGTCCTGTAAAACAAACTATGAAATTTATTGAATAATTATCATTTCAAGATACAAAAGCAGATCTACATTGTTCAGAATGTTCATTGCCTATTCTTCTTTGTAGATAATATCTTAATACAGATATTATATACATTTGTTCAGGTATATTTGTGAATGATAAATTAAAGAGAGGATACCTTAAAATTAACCCTAATTACTAAAATATAATAAGGAAACATAGGACTAAACATATTATCTAAGTAAAATATTAAATTGGTTGCTAACGTGATGCAATTTATGAAACAATAAATGGCTCTAAAATATAATTAATATGCTATGAACCACTCAGCGTCTGCAAGAACATCAAAGTTCTGGACATCCATTTGCATTTAGTTTTAAAAACCAAAAGTTGTACACGACATTACAAACCCCCATACAAAACCTAGTATTAAAAATAGGTACTAATATAATTTAGATTTTTTGTTTGTAATTGGGTATATTTTAAATGGGTTAGCCGGTAAAAAAACCTTACAACTTATACATCTTAATATATGAAAGAAAGTTGTGTTAGTTACAGCGTTTATAACTAGAAAACTACTGAACCAATTGGCATGAAAATTTACAGGGATATTCCTTAGGTACTAGAATAACATAATAGCCTGTTTCCGTTTCAAAAACCCTTAAGGGAAGCGTTCTATGGCCTTTTGCAGTTTACATGTTAATCTTATGGAAGAATGTTTTACTAGTGAACCTGTGCGGCTCAATGCCCCGCAAAATAACATATGAATTTAGAAAACAAATTCATCGTGTTATACTGTATATATTGACTCAACGTCGAAAATTAAATACAGTAATAATAAAGCCTTAGAAGGGAAGCAGTCCAGCCATTTTCTAGCTGTATGTTTGTTATATTTAGTAAACTAATAAGTGTTCAAGTTCAAGTATGTTATAGGGTAGTTATTTTTTAAAGATTTTTAAAAACACATTTAACAAAACATTTTATTATATCAAACCAATAGGTCTATGTAGCATATTTTGAGGGTCATAAAATGCTGCTTGAAGAAAACACTTTTAAAAATAAAGACAAAAAACAATATTTTTATCACGAAAGCACCTCCATGAATACTACGATTTCAGTTTCAAAGTTACCTTCAGGAATATTACCCTGGTCAGAATTTTCTGTAATGAATATGCGCATCCTATTAAAAGATGTATGTAGCCTTACTTAAAACAACTTATAATATAGTTGATCATGACTGATATTGGTCTGGGTGAGAACAGTGCTGCTCTTTAATTAAAGGGCTTGTGCTGCAAATGCCAAAGGTAACAGAAATTAGTATCTTTCCATTTTAAAAGGTAAGTCTGTTTCAGACGGGCAAATTTGTATCCTCGAAATCAAAATATGTCCCCACTCACTTGTTCCAGTTAGGACTTTACATTCTATTAAGCTGTCAGCCTTTCTGATCACATGAAGCCTTGTGCTTGTGCCATTAATGAGGCCCTTTTTGATGTATTCTTCTCATCAATAAATCACTGCCCCCTTTTATTAGTCTGATCTGTGTCTTGGCAATCCACTGACCTCTATATTTAAAAACTCAGTTGGATTTTCTAGATGGGTGTCTCCACCTTCGTCTGCTTTCGAGGACCCACTCTTCTTCCCCTTGGCATACTGACAATTAATTACCTAACTTGTCAAGTTCATTTAGTAATTCATTAATACTGTTAGTTAATGAAAATTAGATAAAAGTTACTTGGCTTGGTGCTTCCATAACTGCAAACTCAAAATACACCCACAAGTAAAAAAAGAATAAAGTTATAGGTTAAAAAAAACTATGTTTGTGTAATAACATTATTCACATGAAGTAGATTATTTGTTTGATTTGTCGATCAGCTGTTTCGTTTCAATGAATTAATAATCTCAAAGATTTGTAATTTTAAATACACTAGGTGGCGTTCGCAGAGTCATCCACAAAATTGAGCGGAGTCATCAAGGGTTTATATTATATTGTTTTGGTCATACTGCAGTAATACCAGTGGTTTTTAATGCATGCGTTGCGGGTCTAAAGTAGCAATTTTACTCTTTAGGAAGTAAAAAAAGTTGTTATCCTCTATGGAGTAAAAATAGTTTTTATCCTCTATGGAGTAAAAATCAGCTGTTGTCAACTCAGTTGTAAATTTCTATTATAAACGATTGCATGTATCGAAATATGTATCGATTCGTGCTTTGAAATTATTTTAACCTACAGTCAACAGTCTCTTCCCATAGCGTTTTAGCTTTGCAGATACATTAATCCATTCCCACACTCAACACGCTCACCTTTACTACTTCCTTCACCACCTCCTACGTCGTGGACCTATTTCCCTCTCTTCCCATAACATTTTAGGATTGCAGATATATTAATGTAATTGCCAAAGACAGTTCCCACACTCTGCACTGCAATCCTTACCACTTCCTTCACCATTTCCTACGTCATAGACTTGTTTCCTTCCCTTCTCATAGCATTTTTGGATTAAAGATACATCAATCTAACTGCCACAGACGGTTTTCACACTATGCTCTTAGTTTACTACTTTCTAAGCCTTTGTCTACATCGTGGACCTGTTTTCATCACTTTCCATAGCAATTTAGTATTTTAGATACGTTAATCTAATTGCCACAAACATTCCCCACACTCCGCACTGCTAGCCTTTACTACTTCTTTTACCATTTTCTATGTTGTGGGGATGCTTCCATCACTTCTCATAGCATTTCAGCATTGCAGATACATTAATTTAACTGCTACAAACGGTTTCCAGTTCCCACACTCCACACTGCTCACCTTACTAATTCCTTCACCACTTCATACGTCTCGGGCCTTTTCTCTTCCTTCCCATAGCATTTTATGAATGCAGATACCTTAATCTAATTGTCATAAACAGTTCCTATACTCCGGACAGCTTGCCTTGACTACTTCCTTCATCACTTCCTACGTAGCGGACCCGTTATCCTCCCTTCCCATAGCATTTTATGATTTCAGATATCTTCATCTAATCGACATAAACAGTTCCCACACTCCGGACAGCTCGCCTTGACTACTTCCTTCACCACTTCCTACGTGACGGACATGTTTCCCTCCCTTCCCATAGCATCATAGGATTGCAAATACCTTAATATAATGGTCATAATCAGTTCCCACACTCCGGACAGCTTGCCTTCACTACTTCCTTCATCACTTACTACGTCGCGGACCCGTTATCCTCCCTTCCCATAGCATTTTATGATTGCAAATACCTTAATCTAATCGTCATAAACAGTTCCCAAACTCCGGACTGCTCGCCTTTACTACTTCCTTCATCACTTCCTACGCCACGGAACTGTTTCCCTCCCTTCCCATAGCATTTTATGATTGCAGATACCTCAATCTAATCGTCATAAACAGTTCCAACACTCCGGACTACTCGCCTTTACTACTTCCTTCGCCACTTCCTACGCCACGGAACTGTTTCCCTCCCTTCCCATAGCATTTTATGATTGCAGATACCTCAATCTAATCGTCATAAACAGTTCCAACACTCCGGACTGCTCGCCTTTACTACTTCCTTCGCCACTTCCTACGCCACGGAACTGTTTCCCTCCCTTCCCATAGCATTTTATGATTGCAGATACCTCAATCTAATCGTCATAAACAGTTCCAACACTCCGGACTGCTCGCCTTGACTACTTCCTTCATCACTTCCTACGTGACGGACATGTTTACCTCCCTTCCCATAGCATCATAGGATTGCAAATACCTTAATATAATGGTCATAAGCAGTTCCCACACTCCGGACAGCTTGCCTTGACTACTTCCTTCATCACTTCCTACGTCGCGGACCCGTTTTCCTCACTTCCTATAGCATTTTATGATTGCAAATACCTCAATCTAATCGTCATAAACAGTCCCAACACTCCGGACTGCTCGCCTTACTAATTCCTTCGCCACTTCCTACGCCACGGACCTGTTTCTCTCCCTTCCATAGCATATTATGATTGCAGATACCTTAATATAATGGTCATAAGCAGTTCCCACACTCCGGACAGCTTGCCTTGACTACTTCCTTCATCACTTCCTACGTCGTGGACCCGTTTTCCTCCCTTCCCTTATAATTTTTGGAATGCAGATACCTAAATCTAATCGTCATAAACAGTTTGCACACTCCATACTGCTCACCTTTAGTACTTCCTTTAACACTTCCTTTAACACTTCCTACGTCACGGACCTCAAGCTAGTGTCGTCATTTGATTATTTTATGATCCATACCACCGTTTATGTTCTAATATCTGTGGAATAATGCTATCAGCTATTTATTTATCTACTGCATTAAAAAGTCAACAGCTGATCATATGTCTTTGTTTATGTGTCAAATACTGCTTCCATAAGGATTACATTGAAACTTTGAGACCCAGTGGGGCGGATTCCTGAGAGTTATTTTTAACGCCATATAGATGTTGGCACTCACCAATATGGTCTTTATCACCATCCAAAATTTGAAAACGATTGATTCAGCCGTCTAGGAGGAGTTTGCGTATTACGAAATACATAAAAGTCGACGTATAAGAGCTTCGCTCGCTTCGCTCGCTCCGCTCAATAAATTATTATAGTAAGGTTTTCTAAATCATGTTAACTTATTGTTTACTATTCCCAGCATTAAAATAAAGTAAAAAATCCATTATGAGTCACCTTTAAGTTACACAATCCTTGATTGAAATGTAGTATACATTAACAGTCATAATACACAGCAATTATTATGTAGTAGACTTTGACAATTCTCAAGTAACAAACATATGTTTCTGTAAATAAAAATTATCTCCCATGTTATCCTTATTGAGAAATACGAAACTTTAAAGGGCCCCAGGGCCTGACTCTCTAATTATTTCCTTAAAAAGAAAGTTTCCTGCACAACTTCACGTTACGCTCTTTCCAATGACACCAAAAACATGTCAATCGGTTTAGTAGTTTCGGAGGAGTAATTGTCACAAAAAACCTGCTTGCGTATTAAATAAGTATAGATTTTGTTTTCCATGCCATGTTTGTAATTTCTTGATTAAATTAAATTAAGGAAACAGCTGTTGTAATGATAACCTAATTTTTTAAATAAATCTATGCACAACAAATGAGAGCTATCAAATAGGTTTCTACAAGGAAAAGATCCCCGATGTATTTTTTTCCGCTTTAAAATACAATGCAGAGCAATGTCTACACACTTCCTGAAGGCTCCCTACAGAGAAAGCACGTACATTTGGGATCTCTTCAGAAACGGCACATCGTGAAGATGGCTTTAAGAATGGTTTTTCAACGACAGTCTTTCTAGTAACATCGTCATCCCTCTCACGCCTCCCCGTTAAAGTTGAATTGCTCGTAGGCCTACGCTTCTTTGCAGGAACTGTGACCTCAATCTGATCCCCTTTATAATGGGATTGGGAAGGTATAACATTTTTGTCAGTACACCCAAGACTGTGCATTGGTGTTACGCATGAAGAAGTGTCACTTTTATGTTTAAGGACGCTATAGTGTCCATCATCTAAATTACCTGTGAAGAGTAGGTTGTGAATTATACTACCAGAACCAAATTCAATTATTGATTTAGTATGTTCAATGTGCACCTTAAATTTACACTCGTGAAATAATTCACCAGCACTGTTAAGTTCAACATGCCCTGCTTTTTGTCCATTGGCGGACATCACAGTTTCGTAATCACTAACGTTCTTAATATAATGTCCATAAGAAGTGTCCCCAACTATGAAATATCTATATAAATTCCACTTTCTTATTACATCATCAACAATAACTGATCTTATTTCAGAGTGTCTATTTTCACTACCATGCAAACAGTAAGATATAGCACGAAATAAACAGTTTCCGTCACCAACAATAGGAATCATATCAAAAGTAGGAAAATTAGTCTTCAAAGAATTATTACTCACGGTAATTTGCCCTATCTTTGATGAAGTAGCGTTGTGTGACATCGGTACTACATTAGACTCATTTGGAATCTTGTCTAAAAAGGCACAGCTTGAAGACGGCTTTAAGAATGGTTTTTCAACTAAAGTCTTTCTTGTAAAATTGACACCTCTCTCACGCCTTCCTGTTAAAGTCGAATTGCGCCTTCGCTTCTTTGCATGAACTGTGACCTCAATCTGATCAGCTTTACTATGGGATTGGGAAGGTACATTAGACTCATTTGTAATTTTGTCTGAAAAGGCACTGCTTGAAGACGTCTTCAAGAATGGTTTTTCAACTAAAGTCTTTCTTGTGAAATTGACACCTCTCTCACGCCGCCTCCCTGTTAAAGTCGAATTGCGCCTACGCTTCTTTGCAGGAACTGTGACCACAATCTGATCCCCTTTATTATGGTATTGGGAAGGTATAACATTTTTATCAGTACACCCAAGACTGTGCATTGGTGTTACGCAAGAAGAACTGTCACTTTTATGTTCAAGGACGCTGTAGTGCCCATCATCTAAATTACTCATCGTAGATACAAATAAATTTGAATAAACACACAAAAAGCAATAACTGGAAAAAAATAATAAAACGAACAATAATAATCGACTCATTTACGTAATTCGCAGTTTCATCATAAATGCCACAGATAAAATCGTAAACGTGTTAGTAAACAAAACGAAAATGCATTTAAAATGTAAACACCTTATCGGAATTAAATAAATATTCAATCATAGGTTCGAAAGACAGATGTAAATATTTTTTGAAGGAATCACAAATTTTGTCTAAGATAAGATATTGGAAAATGTTTTGAAACTAAAGTTCAGAGTCAGCTCAACTCAACATACCCTCCGCCCGAATAAAAGTATAGCCCGATATTATACCGATAGCCCAAATAAAAGTAGATTATTTAGACAAAAACAAAACAAAAAACTAAACGAAACGAAAAAACTAAAGTTGATATCTATACTCAATTCTAATTACGTTATCCTATTTATTTTCATATAAGAACCTTCGGTAAAATTCCGGCATCATTTGTGTAATTAATTATGATTATTAAGATTGGCATAGTGCTGAATCACAAACAAACCAAATGGTTCCAAAATAGAATTACCTCAACAGTACCTGTTGATTTCGACGGGTTTAACCTTGTATTTTTTTTTTTTTTTTGTATTTTGTATATTGTATCTTAAACCGATGCTTGTTGTGAAATCTGGACATGCATAACTTCAATTTGAAAATTCAACCATGAAAATTGGTCGAGTAGAAGAGCCAAACGAACTGGGAAATGAAAAACTAAATTTAACTACCAATAGAGCAAATTTATTTTACGTATAATCCGGGTTTGGACTGTAGCTACATATATTCCAATGCTTGATGGGACATCTGTGCGTACATACCCTCAATTTGAGACCTCAATCTTGAAAATCGGTCGGTTAGAAGAGCCAAACGAACTCGGAAAAGAGAAACAAAATTTAACTTCTATAAGAAATACATGGAGAGGAAATTTTTTTTACGTATAAACCAAGTGGGGTTATAGATAAATATTTGCCGATGCTTGATGGAAAATCTGTGCGTGCTGCATACCTTCAATTCGAGACCTCAATCATGAAAATCGGTCGGGTAGATGAGCCAAACGAACTCGGCAAAGAGAAACAAAATTTAACTCCCATAAGAAATACATGGGGAGCAAATTTCGTTTACGTAGAAATCGCGTGGAATTATAGATACATTGATGCCGATGCTTGATGGCAAATCTGTACGTGCATACCTTCAATTCGAGACCTCAATCATGAAAATCGGTCGGGTAGAAGAGCCAAACGAACTCGGCAAAGAAACCCCAAATTTAACTCCTATAAGAAATACATAGGGAACAAATTTCGTTTACGTATAATCCGCGTGGGATTATAGATACATTTATGCCGATGCTTGATGGCAAATCTGTGCGTGCATAACTTCAATTTGAGACCTCAATCATGAAAATCGGCAAAGAAACCCCAAATTTAACTCCTATAAGAAATACATAGGGAACAAATTTCGTTTACGTATAATCCGCGTGGGATTATAGATACATTTATGCCGATGCTTGATGGCAAATCTGTGCGTGCATAACTTCAATTTGAGACCTCAATCATGAAAATCGGTAGGGTAGAAGAGCCAATCAAACTCGGCAAAGATAAACCAAATTTAACTCCCATAAGAATAACATGGGGAGCAAATTTCTTTTACTTATAAGCCGAGTAGGATTATAGATAAATATATCCCGATGCTTGATGGCAAATCTGTGCGTGCATACCTTCAATTTGAGACCTCAATCATGAAAATCGGTCAGGTAGAAGAGCCAATCGAACTCGGCAAAAATAAACCAAATTTAACACCCATAAGAATAACATGGGGAGCAAATTTATTTTACGTATAAGCCGAGTAGTATTATAGATAACTATATTCCGATGCTTGATGGCAAATCTGAGCGTGCACACCTTCAATTTGAGACCTCAATCATGAAAATCGGTCGGGTAGAAGAGCCAAACGAACTCGGAAAAGAAAAACCAAATTTTTTTAATATATAAGATTCCATTTTTGTTTACGAATATTTGTTGTCAAATGTAACTGAAGGAAAGTGAGCGCAGCGAACGAGCTCCAACCTGGAGGCGAGTTAGCGTAGCGAACGAGCTAACCTGAAGGCAAGTGAGCGCAGCGAACGAGCTCCAACCTAAAGATGAGTGAGCGTAGCGAACGAACTTCAACCAGGACGTGGTCGAGTCATGCGAACGAGCTCATCTTGAAAATGATCGAGCATTTGACATAAAACCACATTAGGACAGGACGACGTCTGTCGGGCCAGCTAGTTTCAAATATTTGTCACTAGTTTTAATTGGTATATCATTAATTAATCAATTATACAGGTTGAGGGGTTTTATAATTTAATCCTCACTTGGTAACTAAACCCCATTATTATTGTCAATTCAGAGGGACGGAGAATTCCGATAAAGTTGTAGAACGAAATAATTAAGAACTGACATATAAAAGATGGATTGTTCCTAATAGGTTTATAGGATTTAGTTTGGAACCATTCCATTGAAAAGTGTACTTCCAGTGTCGATCTAGTACTACTAGTGTTTTAGTCAATTTACTATCAGTAAATATGATTAATACCAAAAATTAACTACGATAGTTTTTTGGTGGTTTATATATTATATGATATCTATTTAAGGCTTATTCTCATAAAGTTGATTTTATGAAATAATAGGAGTCTTTTCATCTATATCATACCACTCAATAAAATTGCATAATCCAATAGAATGTCATCCATATCTTACATACAAATTAAGAAACTGTATATTATATTGTATATTCTCAAAGTGTTGTAAGAGTAATGCCTAAATCATTTCCAAAGTTCTTTACTATCACGACGATAACGGTTCAAGAGGCAACTGCGGTTGATGAGTCTAATTTACATAGCAATTACTTTGAAACTGTTATAACTATTATGTCAAAAGTTCACAAATTTTAACCATTGCTTTGATTCACAAATAAACGGTACTCACTCATCTTAGAGTGAAAACTCAATATCAATATATTTATCGATTCCAAAAGTCAATCCTTTGGAATTTAATTACCCTTTCTACAGTCTAATTAACCTTTTCTTGCAATATGTCAAGGGATTTATATTTATGTTTACATCAACATGATTATTAATGGTTTACTTTATTTATTTTGTTTTACATGATTATTTAATACAATATATTAAACATCCAAGACTAGCGTTAAGACGCGACAAATACCCAATCAAACAAGAATGCACTTGTCAGGAAGATGATTTGTCAAGATTTAAGTAGGTAGCACGACAAGAATAATTACGGGAGTTCTTTTTAAAAAGTGATTTGAGGTCACTTACAAATTTTTCAAACATTTGTTCAGTTACGTGATACAAAGATTCCCACTGAAGGGAAGGAGATATTATAATAACATATAAATTATGGCTACATATAAACCTACATGTCATTTGTCATTGGGCTATAAATAATTGATGCTATTTAACTAAAAGGTTGACGTTATATAATAACAAGACGAGGGATTGTAAACTGACCTTAAAAAAAACTTTAAAAAATCATAAAGGCGTAGATACACGAATAAGGAAATAAAAATTAACATCGATTTCTATGTTTTCCACAAATGTAATATTTCATTTGATTTTACAAATTTTGTATGATACATTCTTTAACTAAGTTTAATTCAATAAAGGTTATTTTAAATATAGGTAATAAGTGTATGACAGCTTACGCATGGAAGACTATTTAGAAAACATTGTATAAATGTTAGCAAACTTAGTTTCTTCTAAGTTTCTTATTTTCATTTCGGCTGGACTATGGACCGATTTACTTTTTTTGGTGGCCCTAAGAGGCAAAAAACGTCATCCTTTCAAATTCATATATACATACATATATATATATATTTGTCCTTTGGCACGATAACTTGAGCAAAAAGGATCAGATATAGATGCAATGTGATACATAGGTGTAAACCTACTTTTATATGAACGAGTTTGCGAACCAGCATGATCGGAATGAGTGAACAAGGTTTAATAGGGAGGTTTATTACCTTAAGGGGGGAAATTGGCTTTTTAGTTTTTGACCCATTTTGTAGAGCTTGAAAACAAAAACAATTGTATATTAAAGCATTGTTACGCCTAATGGTTATGAAGAAATAAAAAAATATATGTTATTCTTATGGAGAATAAGTAAACTGATTCTTATGGAGAATAAGTAAACTGTTGCTTGTTTATGAACATATTTTGATCACATTTTGAAAATTATTTATATCTTTTTACATTAAACTATTAACATTTAATTAAAAATCACTCCATTACGTTCCCCGTATCAGCAAGTCTGTGTACTTGTTAAACTAATTTTATTTAAAATAAGATATAAATATGACATTTTTAAGGAGATATTTGAGTTAAAATCGAATCAGACAAAAAATGGAAATTCGCTTAGTCTCCACGTTTGCTTCATCGAGGGTGTTTATTTATGGCAGTAGATATTCTTTAATGAGTATCACTTAACAAAGAAATTTCCATGGTATCTTATTTTTTTACTATTAATATCCTTATATTTATGAATAATTTGCATTTTCCTATCTAATAAAAATATAATTTCTAGTGTAAGCTTCAACTTTAAACCATGGGATTTATGAAAAATTTTGTGTGTGTTTCCCACCCTGACCAGAAATTACAGTAACATAAAGTTTAATAAAAATACGAAAAAATAACGTTCTAACGCTTGAACACTTTTTATTACCTGCGATAGTAACTTACATGGGAAGAGTAAGCTTTGGAAAGTACTCGTATTTACAGCCGAACAATAACAATATTATTCATGTGCTGAGTCTTCTTCCTTGTCAAAACAAATAACTTGAAAACATAATTCAGAAGAACATTGTATTCGTGTTGACAACTAGAGTCAGATCACGTTCTGGTTGATATCCTATCTGTTCTGACGGATTGTTATTCGGTTTCAGACCCAGTGTTACACGATGAATATAAAGCACCGAAAAACTGCAACTTGCTTGAATTATGTTTTTATTACGTTTTTGTCCACAATTAATTAACTTAATCAAGTATTATATTTGTCTTCAATAGTTCAAAGTGGCAATTCTTTCTACAGTTGTCATAGAAAGAACATGTTGCTCACTAGAATTTACTTTTTACTTTGCCCACTACTCTCGTAAATTTTCTTCAACCCGTGTGACAAATAAACACAAAAAATGTTTAAGCTAAGCACACGTTCAACTACAATCTACAAAAAACATCTGCAGTTAGATTAAATTAATTATTACCACTACAAAACTAATATTTAAGTAAAAATCTGTAATTTATGAAGATGATTAACAGTAAGGAAATAGAGAGTATTTACCGATTTTGAACTTGAATTTAAATTGTTTATTCCTTGGCCTAAATAATTCTGCTCAGCCACAAAACATTACCTTAATACCGTGGTGTAATATCATGTTTGAAATATCACAATGACAAACTTAAATGGTTGTTTAGCACGTAATTTTTAGTTGTCAGACAACCAAAACTGTAGACAAAATATAATTTTCAATTCGTGATTCAACTGTCTTTCTAAACTTGATAAAAATGACGTACTACGCTTATCAAGTGCGTTAACATGTTAACCTCAATTTAAAAGTGCCATTTTGCTCGCTAGTTACTCAAATATTTATTGTCTGATTTCGTTTAAGTTTAAGAAGTAAAAACGTCCACGATGTGTTAGTTACAGAATTAAATTAGCACGTTACTTTTCAAATAATTTTACGTCTTAGCATAAAAGACTTTAACTTTGCCAAATTAAATAAATCATTTTCATTCATTCATTCAAAAAGACCATATTCTTTATTATTTTAGCAATACAAAACATGAGAGAGAATTAAAGGAGTCCAAAGTCTAAAATAATGCAAAAGCGATTTTTGACATGGCCTAGTTTTCATCTTTAGCCGATGTTCTAATGTTTGCTTTAACCGGTGTTGTAAATCCAATTAATGACTATTGGAAGTTACACATATTCGCACGTTACTTCCGCACCAAGTAAACTTAAAAAAGAATTTTGGGATCATAAATAGATACCTACTTCAATATTCTTTGTATTTATTCATCAATGTATCCAGCAGTCCGAGTTGCCTACATAATCGTACTCTTACATTAGTAATTTTAGACATTTATGATATAAACCTTTT
Source organism: Macrosteles quadrilineatus (assembly GCF_028750875.1). Taxonomy (NCBI): domain Eukaryota; kingdom Metazoa; phylum Arthropoda; class Insecta; order Hemiptera; family Cicadellidae; genus Macrosteles; species Macrosteles quadrilineatus. The sequence goes on from NW_026542594.1 coordinate 15,355,364, forward strand.
TCCGTGGTTGGAAGTGTACTGAAGAACTGTTATTTATCTCTAGAAGTGCATTAAAGGATAAGACACTATCGCTCATTCAAAAAGTTTAACTCTGCTCATTTTCTGTGTCCTAGGACACTATGCACGAGCCCGGAATTGTTTTTTCACATTACTTCAGGCTAGACCTAGAGGTTACGGCTAAAAATAATAAGATAAAATCCATTGGTGATTTTGCAGGATTTGATCCCGGGACCCCTGGAACCGGAGTCCCGCGCTCCAACCACTAGACCAGCTCGCTCCCCCAACTCTGCTCATTACAGTTTAGTAGTAGGCTATCAAATCATAATTGATCTCAGTTGTTCAGAATCACCCATTTTGTGTATATAATGAGTAGCATACATAATACGATACTATTTAAATAGAAAAGATTTAGCTACATAGAAAGATAACACTCAATAATTATTATTTACTGATTATGGATGTATTAAAAATTTAGTTTGGTTCTGTTACGTAAGTTTAAGATGTTTAAACATATCAATCGCTAAAAATTGGTACAGAATAAAAATACTAAACTAATAAAATACTAACTATAGTGCCACATTCTTTACATTTAAGACATATATATATATATACAAAATAAATATTACAAAAAAACTCAATATCGAAAGCTGTTAGCAACACACAAATAAACGAAAATATAATATTTTAAAACATCGAATCATAGTTTTTTAATATAAAAATGTGGTCTTCAGTACACTTCCAACCACTTGTAGTATTCTAAATTTGTTCAATGTTAATCGAGTTTTAATAAAAACTAAAGCAAGAATAAGATTTGTATAATATTAATTTATCAGGATTTTTTTAGATTTTATATTATAATATTTATGCATTACCATAACGAAGCAAGAATAAGATTTGTATTAGATTAATTATAACCGGAAATGATATTCATTCTTCCTTAACTGAGGTTAAATTGAATCGTGCAAGGATAATTAGATTAAGGTTTTAGTTATAACATTGCTCAAAATGTTCAAGGACAATAACGATGGTTTAACAAGTCATATTAAGAAAGTTGTAAGCTCGCCGATATAAAGTAGCCTAGTTTAAATTTTATTGTTTAATTACTAATTATGCCAACCACTGTTTTACTGTTTTTAGATATATTGTTTTCGAGTGTGTGGACATTATTTTATAAAATGTATCTTAGTTTAAAATTATTGTATTTTTAATATAATTTCCTATAGTTTAGCAATCAGCTAAATTAAATTCCCTGATTTCCCAAAATATTCATATTTCGCCAGCTTACCATAACACCGTTCAGTTTAAAGGGAATCTTTCTTAACTACAAATATCCTTTTAAATTCTATGAGGATACATGATATCACAATGCTCTTTTGAATAGATACTCTTGATCAATGGTAAGTCCATTGGTTCAAATATTGCCTTGATGGTATTCATAAATCCACACAAATGTCGCCGAGCAGTACTTTCAATGTCCTTCCATGAATAAACCATGATTTATTCAAATCCTTATTTTCTTAGTCTTTCACAATTCTCAACTATTCTCAGTTTATGTTTGTGAATGGTAAAACTTACTATAGACGTCGAAACCGGTCACCCTATAGACGACTTTAGCCTTACTTGGACAGAATAAAAGTAACTTAACCTTTTGTATATAATTTGTGAAGTAATCCTCCGGAAGGCAATACGCAAAATGAAACCTAATACGTTTATATTGAATTTTTCCCGTATTATTTTAAATGTATGTGTAACCATACCAAGTAACATGAATATAAATAATATTGCGGGATTTAGATGGGTTAGTAAATAGTACAATAATTGGCAGGCCTATTAATATGGTAAATATTTGTAAAGCTATTTTTATCTAGAATACTACACCGGTCATGACCCAGGGTGTTTTAAAAGAGTAAATTAAAAATTAAATCAATGAAGTTAAAGCATTTTATACATTTATTTATACAACGGTGTTGTGTTATTAGTGTTTCAATATTATTTCAGGTGTTTCATCGCCATGGAGAGTTTGAAGCGCAGTCTGGAAGACTTTCCCACAGCTGGTGCGTAATTTATACTACAGGTAAATGAAGAACGCTATCGAGTGATACAAAGTTTGCCTTTTAACATATGTTTGATAAACGTATTATCGTATTAGATAATTTAAAATATACTGTGATTCAAACACATATTCGTGTAAAATTTATTTTCTTGGTTGTAAGCAGAACGCTATAATGTGGCCATTAAGATCAATTCGACAGGTAATCAGTAACCTTTGTATATACCTAGATTGCTGCTAGGATTGACAATTGAGAATGATATCCGAGTAACTTGGGAGGTATTTATACTGGAATATTACTGAATACTCTTGAAACAAGCTAGAGTAAAAAAAATAGTTGTAAAAGTTTTCTTAACACTTTCCGTGGTATTTAGTATGACAATTTTTGCAATCAACGACTTATAAGTACAATATAACAATAAGTTATAAAACCCCAATAATAACTTTATGTTATTTTATATATCACGCTTAGTAGATTTTTATTAAGTAGCAATGACTAATTATCGTCACTGGCAATGAACTTGAAGTAAATAAATAATACTTTAAATTGAATATCCAATACATACGATTATTTATTTACAGTCATTTATCACTTATTTATCATTTATCACTGAAATATTGAAGGACGTTTTTAACATTAACTTGACCATTATAATATGTTCAGTAAAAAAATTTCATATTATATTGTTTTTACAACATCATTAGTATAATAATTGCCATTGTTAATCAACATCCCAACAAAACCTGAAGGAACATCTCGTCATTTGTTATTTGATAGTCAATCATGTATCTTATTAGTCTACTTTTTATTTATCTGTGATTTTTATTCTTTCGATACTGTAATTAATGAGCAGTGTAAAATAAAAGAAATTATTTTTTGCGCCAAAATCGACAAGTATTAGAACCCCTTTAGTGACTTCGCCACGGAATTATCATAACGTTACATGGTTTACTGCTAAATTTAATCACTAAAAAGTTGAAGAGATCTCGTTTTCTAGGGAAACAGAACTGACTTTTCACTTTTCACTTTGGAACGGTAAGATTAATAATGTATTTACCTAGTAAGCTGCTACAAAAACACACTTCTAAATTAATTGTATTGTTCTTTTTAATACTGCAATTTAAAAAAAAAATTGCCCGTAGGATAACAGTATTAATATTTGCAATTTTTCTGTACAAGATATATGTAAATTAGTTACCAAATTATCAGTAACAAAAATACGCTGTATAGCTTATTGAGAAATATTGTATTTCATGAAACGACTTTTTAGACTATTTGATGTACAAAAAAAACGAAAGTAAACTCTTATGAAAGGATTTCCACGTTAATATTTGAAGAACACTTGTTTATTGGATGGGCGTTGGTGTGAAATACTAGCAGAATATAATAATATTTTTTGCTTCACTTGTTACTTTTGGTAAAATTTTCGCACATAAAATATACTGGGGAAGTATATTTGGTTTCTGAGTGTTTATTTTTAGTATGATATGACTATAGAGTTATAAAAAAATATAAATTTAGATAACAAATGCATAACAAAGAAAATTATCAGAAAAGTTACATTAAGAAAACTTTTAACTATATTTATTTTTTCGTGGTTGTTATATTGTGGTTGCTATTGGCAAGCTTACAAGAATGCTTCTAGTACAATACAAACATGCAGTTAGGAGTCAATTTTTATGTATTCTCAAAGTTTTTGTGTTAGGCCTAATCCCTTAAACAATTAGTTTTTCTTACATTTTGTAAGAAACTGTTCGTACCCTAGTATTTAGCTGTAGTTAATATTTGAACTATGACAACTGTAAGAATAAGATTTTAATTTTCTTACTGAGCTTGAAAAACAAAACAAACATAAATAATGAGTATTTAATTAGAACCATATGGCAAGTAACTTAGAACTTAGAATAACAATATTTAAAAAAGGTGTTATTTTGGAATATTATTGCACATCATTAAGATTGGGAAGATTAGTGTTTTATATCTGGAAAAGAGCTTGATCACCAAATAGTAATGATTATCCAAACAAATAATTTAATTTAGTTTAGTTTAGTGTAAGATTTCGGCCGTTTTTGAATCTTAACTTTTAGTGAAAAGAACCGTGTATGATCAAGGAAAAGTTAAAACCAGAGTTTTAAATTACAACTGCCATGAGACAGCTCTTGTTAAAGGTGTTAAACGAGTTTTAACAAGTATTTACATAATGTTCTCCACCAAACCACTTGAGTCACCTCTGTCCGTTTGCATATAAAAATAACCTCTTGTAAATAAAGCTTGTGGAAATTTAATTCACTCCAATTATTCTATAGTAATACGGCAATTTACAATCTTACGTCTTCCCCTGCAGTTTATTATTTATTACAATTTTACATCGTTACTTAGGCTGTTAGCATTCCAGACACTGCACCAACTCTTCGTGCACAAAAGTTAACTTGGCTATAATGATACATTGAAGTTCACTAATTTTTCTCAGGACAAATGGCTAAAACCCAAACACCCATCATCCTAATACAACAAACACATACCTTATAGGACACTAGCATAAGCCTATAAACCCTTGACTGTAGAACTTATATTAACATTTAGGAATTACAAGATGTAAATGTAAGTATTGTTTAAAAGTTTAGAGACAGCTGAGCCTAATTACCTTAAAGAGTCTTTATCATCACGACAATGAAGGTTCAAGAGACATAATTTACTTAGCAATAACTTTGAAACTTTCATAACTTTTATCTCAAAAGTAAAAAGACATTTTATACAAAATTTACTGGCTAGAAGCTATAAGGTCTTGAAATATACTTTGTCTGATATTTTGGATACAAGAAACTGCTTTCATCACCATACATTGGACGTATAATTGTCAAACAAATAATTTCTCCACGGCACAACAATTCCACAGACAAGGATGATCAATTTTGGAACTGGTGTCAGAATATTGTAACAGTACCAAGAGACGTAGCTTTTTTCGATGGTGTTTAATTTGTGTAGGAGGTTGACAATATAAAGCATGCATATTTATAATGTCCAACAGGTTTTGCATTTTCATTTAAACAAATACTTGGTGTAGAGTGTGATAAATTAAATATTTTTTACATTCGGTCAATAGGTTTGAACTTACAACAAATTTAAAATGCGGTTTACTCGTAAAATCGATTTTAAACTATACAGTTTTAGCAAAGAGTATTTGAATATGGTCCTTAAAGGTATTCTAATGTCATTGTGGTTTTGAAATAACTTAATTAAACCATTGAGCATTGCCATTTCAGCCATTTTTAGCATAAACTTAACACATAAAACTGTTTTGTTTTATCGAAAAATGTGATTTTTCTACTGTAGTTTAATTTAAATATATTTGCAGTTTTAATATAATCGATGTAAACGATTTAGCAAAATGTAAAATTACTTGGCCATGGCAACAATTTACAGCGCTGCAAGCATAAACACTCACCATAAAACTATAATTGCTAAACCTTGGAATCGTTGAAATTAAAGCCGCATATTATGGAAGAGCAAACCTTTGTGTATTTGCGTAATTAACGCCAGTTAAGCATATATTTCAAAACATGCATAAGCCATAATCTGGGGCTTATCACTTTAAAATATAATTTTGGTCATTCTTTATATAAAAAAACATCGTAGTTCGAACTGTACAATAGTATTGACATAATTATTTATCGGTTCCTCGATCAGTGTTACTCGGAAAAATTAAATAATGCGTCCAAACATAGCACTAAATTTAGCTTTTGCATTTCTGCGAACGAATAAATTATGGTTTAAACCTTTAATTTTTTAGCCATTAGTAGTGGCTGAGTAGTGTTTAAACCGTTTAAACTCAACCTTCATTTTCATTCTCGGTCAAAATGTCAGCAATTGCACTTAAATGTGCCCTAACTCTGGTCTAAGGAGAGTGAATTTTAATATCAAGTCGAATTACCACAATTTACTTCACAGTTACTAAAATAAACTTCCCCCATGTTTTGACGATTTTCGTATTTACATTTTACTAATCCTGATTGTAATTCAACTGTTGTTGACTAAAAACTACAAATGAATTTATCATTAGTCTTGTTGAATATCTCATCTCTCTTCAGCTAAAACGTTTATATATCGTCTACATTCTTTTCTATTTGTCAATAACTGTTTAAAAACAAACCACAAGTGGCCCCGAGTAGAAGTAGAAGGCAACTTGGCTCTGGCCCAAGCTGTGTGCTCTGGCACCTAGCTGTGTGCTCTGGCACCTAGCTGTGTGCTCTGGCCCAAGCTGTTTGCTCTGGCACCTAGCTGTTTGCTCTGGCACCTAGCTGTGTGCTCTGGCACCTAGCTGTGTGCTCTGGCCCAAGCTGTTTGCTCTGGCACCTAGCTGTTTGCTCTGGCACCTAGCTGTGTGCAAATTGTAAGTCTTGGTCAATGCACCAACAATGTTCCTGTAACTCTAAATCTGGAATTTTTCTTTTAAGTTAGTCCCAAAAATGTGTAATATTTTAGATTATGGACATATGGTAAGTCCAATAGTAATAAAACAAGCTTTGATTTAAACTCCCTTAAATTAGTCTTGCTAAATTACACTTCTTGTATGAGTTTAATTTAATGAAAGCTCCTTGCAGCAATAGTATTTAAAATACAAACATTTTAAAAATACTGTATTTTAAACACCAAATATAGTCAGGAGTTCAAATCATTTATAGCTAAAACCCACAATACGGCCCTTATTCTTTTTATAGAACTACGTTTATCATTTTACACCCCAAGAAAACCGAATATCGAAAAAATAGGTTAATTATATTAGGAGATACATAAAAATAGACTAAGATAAAACTATCAAAGACATACTACAAATCTTTAATACCAAACATAGTCCCCTATGCCTAAACGCAAAGCGTAGCCCAGACTTCACTTTCATTCTCGGCCAATTTGCCAGCGGTTGCTCTTAACTGTGCCGTAACTCTGGCCTTAGGAGTGTTCATTTTTGTATGTGGTTTTGTACCAAGTAGATTGAATATAAAATCTATAAAATATATTTAATGAATATTAAATTTGATTAAATGCATATACATTTAGTGTATTTATTCATTAACTGACACATGCCATCCAAGATATCAAACAGTTGCGTTCTTAAACTAGTAACACGCACATTTTAAAGTTGTGTCACTGTGTTTCAAGCTTATCAAGGTTAGGATTATGTGTTATTTAACCAGGATACCATGCTGAACGTTCCTTTATTTAGGTTTACGTTTGAGCACCTTAATTACATTTTTAAAGAGTTGGTTAGCCTCTGGATTACTATATTATACGATGGTTTACGATTCATGTATGATCATCACATTTAAGTCAGTGTTAATGAAAGACGGAGAACAGTTGCAAATCAGCTTCTTTGTAGGTTTTACGTACTTAGATGTTTGTTGACACTTTTCTGCTAGACCTTTCATAGTTTCTATGAAGGTCAGATGATGGTTTGAAGAACCGAAACTAGTTGCCAAAACAGGAACAAAGGATTACTATATGCAAGTATCGTAAACCATTAAGTTATTAATTACGTTTAAGCTTCTCGATGACGACTTTATTTTATAAATATATTTTAGATTAAAGAAAATAGTACATAAATTACTATAGTAGTAAATCAATTGCTAATATCCACAAACAGTATTTTAATATGGCATTATTTTATTAATGTGAATGTCAAAAGCTTTATAAATTTGCATATTTAGTTATGCCTATTCGATATAAGGTACCTTGATCTATTTATTATCACTATAACTTCAGTTAAACTTTACTCCTTATTTTAGCTACAACCCTATAATTTCTAGAGATAAATAAAAGTTTCCGAAATGTATACCAGACAAGTTTATAACCTGGTTCAGGAAGTTCATGATTCTTTGAGACGCCATATTTTTCACCTTGCGATCACAAATCATGTTTTATTGCTGCCTGGACGTCGCGTCGCTGGGTTCGTGATATATCTGGATGGAAAAATTATTGTTATAATTTGTTACGAAATGTAACCTGAGGGTTTGCAGCATTGTTGGTTGTATTGTGATCTTGACAAAAGTGTGGTACAACAATGTAATTACTTATATTAAAAAATTCACTAAACAAATATACATGCCAATGCCGTTTGCTTAAAAAAAAAATTTTTAATGTAATTTTTATTTGTTTTAAACTTTTGTGCGTTATAAACAAACAGATCCTTACCACGGTAAATTGGTTAAATTAATAATATTACTGATATCGGATTATTAAATACATTGTATGGTCATCGTACTATAAAAGGTTGATTTTGTTTTAATTGTCACCCGAGTCCCGTGTTAATATATTTGCATTTAAATTTAAACACCAAAATTTAACAAATTTAACTTATTTAAACACCTCCGCAGCAGCAAACCTGCGGACTTATCGAATTTCCATTTGCCTGATTAGATTTACACTTAAATGTCTCCTTAAAACTATCACATTTATTCCCTATTTAAATGTAATTAGTTTAACGTGTACTTAGGTTTGCTGCAACAGGGAGGGTATTTTTTTTTGTAAAATTTTAATACTGTACTTTAGTAAGAAATGAATGTACTTTCCAAATTTGATCAAAATATGTTCATAAACAAGCAAACTACAACAGTTGACTTATTCTCCACAAATTTTTGGAATTTTCTCCGTATATACTAATTTGTTTTAAGCTCTACAAAATGGTTTGGAAATAAATTGTGAAATTTTGTATGTTTAGGGTCAAAAATAGGTAAAACCCTATTTTTACCCCATAAAACCCCCCATACCCCGTTCTTAAAGTCCAATCATGCTGGTTTGCGAACTTGTTCGAATAAATGTAGGTTTACACGTTTGTACCAAATTTCATCAAATTCTGATATATACATATATATATGTACAGTATATATGAATTTAAACAAATTTTTTTTGGCCTCTAGGGACCTCAAAACGAAAAAGTAAATCTGTCCTGGGGCCAGGTCTTACCATGTAACTACGGTACTACGGTAATAGCTTATTCCCTATATGGGAAATTTGCTAAAAGACGATGTACCCTTGATATCGCTAGTGTTTTTAACAGGGGTTGAGTAACAATGCCGTACTTTATATTTTGCTAATGACAAGTATGAACAATCATTTTAAGTTTTTGGTTTCTATTCATCTTTTTACGATAAATTAATGTGTTTTGTTTCGTTACTAATATATTTCATCGTCATATCTGGTTGCTTATGAATAACCTATCACGACAGTTTGAACATGGTAAACAATAGAACTACTTGCGTGCTGCTGAGCGGAAGAATTGTCCTTTTGTTTCTAGGTGATCGGTTGAGGTTAACAAGGATGACGTAGTGAATTTATGTAAAGAGTTATTTAACCAACATTGACGTTGATTGTGTTGAACTGAAGCCTAAACAGGATTCATATAAGTCTTTTAAGTTAAATTGCAGACTGTGGTTTTTGGCCTTTTTGAGACCCTTATGGTTTGAGGAAAAATCTTCTAGACCTATTAAGCTTGAGACTTTTTACTGGGATCTCAAATGAATCCAGGGTACGGGTAGTGAATTGAAATCTATGTTCTATAAACTTCCAGTGTGTCAGAAAGAAATAAAAGAACTGGAACTTCTGTGTGCAAAAAATAACCTAATAGTAGATGTGCTTTGTGTAATGCAACATAAGCTTCAACCTGATGTACAATCTGAAGTACAATTTTATAGTTGTATTGAGAATCTTAATCTTGCCTTAAATTAGGACAAATTCTTACTCTTGTGATGTGGGTGAAGTTAACGTCCTGGATCTCAGAGATTTTTGTGAGGATTTCAAGAGCGATTTTGCTGCTGCACTACTGCACGATTTGAATCTTTTAGCGAATTCCCCATATAGGGAATAAGCTATTTCCGTAGTTATCATGGTAAGAACTGGACCCGGGACCGATTTACTTTTTCACTTTGAGGTCCCTAGAGAATAAAAACACCTTCCGTTCATATATATGTATATATATATATACATATATATACATATATATATATATAAGTATTATATATATAATGTACACATATGTGTGTGTTTGTCTGTTCGCATGATAACTCGAGCAAAAATGATCCGATTTTGATGAAATTTTGTATAAATGTGTAAACCGATGTTTATTGGAACTATTTCGCGAACCAGCATGATCGAACTTTTGGAACGGGGGTTTATAGGGGGTTTTATGGGGGTAAAAATTAGGTTTTCCCATTTTTGACCCTAAAAACAAATAAAAAATGCAATTTATTTCTAAACTTTATTTTAGAACAAAAAAATAATTTAGTATATAGAAGCGTTATTATGTGCCTAATGGTTGTAAAGAAAATTTCAACAACTTAATGGTATTTTAATGGACGATAAGTAAAGTTTTGTGATTTGCTTGTTTATGAACACATTCTGATAAGTTTTGGATTTATGTTATACTAAACTATTAATATTTCACACAGAAAACACTATTTTACCCCCCCCCCCTGTTGCAGCAAACCTAAGTACTCGTTATGCTATTTAAATGGGGAATAAATGTGATATTTTTTAGGAAATATTTAAGAGTAGGTAAACCTAATCGGGCAGACGGAAATTCGCTTAGTCTGCAGGTTTGCTGCGGTGGGGGTATTTTTATTTACTATGCATTGATCACCTAATGGTTCGGTTAATGGTTTTTTCGAACTGATTGAACTTTGTTTAGCTTTCTTGACGATTAGGTTCTTTGGCCTGTTGATGGTTATAGGTACGGACAATAAAGACTGGAGGGGAATCAATGGACTTTTTAAGTAACCTTCGTAGCTTTGGATTTTATAGTAGTGTTTTGTGCCTACTAGTAATAAATCACCCCTCGACTCCTTTTTAACAAATATTTACAGAGTTAGAATTATCTTTTTGTTGTCAGTGATCACATAATTTTCCTCCATTGTAAATGTTCTAGGATGAGGAACAAGCTCAGCTGATGAGGATAGGTCAAGTAATCTGACAAGACCTGTATCATTCATATTATTTAATGAGACTTGTTTGAATTTATTTTGTGATGATGTTGAGAGTCAAGTAGCAGTGTGGTCTAATGAGACTTGTAGAATGCCAGCAAATGATACATTAATTTAACAGTTTCTTTGTAAATTGTAAGGGTAAATTTGATTTTATTTTCCTGTTCTAAAATGCAAAACAGTAGCCAATTACGTGACAGTGTATCCAAAGATATGCATCGTATTCAGCGTAAACATCTAGTTTGAAACAATAAGTCACGACCCTACCTTTACATTTAAAAAAAACTTTATATCCAATATGGCGGATCCAAGATGGTGGCCAAATTTTATACCCAGTAAAAATGAAGTACTTACTACTCTACAATGATCTGACGTGGTCCGGATTTGATATCTTAAGAAATGTAGAAAAAAGTAGGGGGGGGACTCATTTAAAACTCACCCTATATATTTAGCAAAGCATGGTGTAAAAGCCCAAGTGGAGGGGATAAAACTAGGTTAATACAGGCTACCGAACCTCTATATTAGTAAACTGAGGTTAAGTATTCGAGTGATTTTATTAGTTTGTTTGATATTTCTATAAATATATTCAGTAATAAACTAAATATATTCCACAAACATTGTTGCAGAGACAATGTAATGTTTAGATAACATTAACACTCACAGTACAGTCAGTGTTGATGAAAGACGGAGAACATTTGCATATCAGCTTCTTTGTAGGTTTTACGTACTTAGGCGTTTGTTGACTCTTCTCTGCTAGATCTTTCATAGTTTCTATCATGTAGAATAATTCTAGTATATACCTTCCTGTTTAAGGGTATTTAAAATAAGGATTAAATAAAAATATTAAACATTTACATGTCATGCTTAACAAATAGAATATCATGCCCCCAGAATTCACATACAGCATATTATAAAATTAATAATTCTTTTTTATCTACAGTCACCTGACAAAGTGGTCTTCCTTGCACTGATTATAGCATAGAAAGTTGCTAATTGCTGCATCTACTTACTTTGCCACACACTTTTTTACGATCAGCTAGTGCAGCTTTTCGCATTTTATTCAATGTTTGGATTTAACCAAACATTAAAACTTGTTGTCCAGTGTTTGAAATAATTATTTATATGCTTTATAGTAACTGTAGGGAAAATATAGTGTGTAACGCGAGTGCAAACTACCTTTGCCGCACGAGAGAAATGTTAACGCAAGAGCAGTCCCACTAGTTACACAAATAATTATCTTAAAATATTTGTGTTCTACATCCCTCGTAGCTATTTCAACCCAATAAATATTAAACTGTATTAATATTAGCTGTACATGTCAGAGTCTCTATCTCAACCAATCGGCTCCTAATAATTCATTAGTTCCTAATAATTAGTTTCATTCTTTAAAAGAAAAAAACACAACAACAACCTCAACAATATTATATTTTATTAATTCAGCTTGTTTAGTAAATATTTAAAGGGCCAATTATTTTCTACATTAACGATTTTTTCTTCTTTGAAGTATACACCTTAAACATAGAGCTTGGTTTGTAGTTGGCTGAATCCTTAACAGATCAACTCCGTGGTTCTGTGTAGAATCCCTCAACATCTGCATAATACAATGCTAACAAGCATTGTTATATATAAACTCTACATATAACAATGCTTATTAGGACCTGTATTATTTATGACGTATATTATGAATATTTAATCATTTCTTTAACTGATTGAAGATAAATGTGTGTTAATTGATAAATTGGACTATATTTTATAGATAAAAATAGGAATGTTTATGGTAAAGGCTTTTTCTACATGTAATTGATTCTATGATTCCAATTAACTGTTATCCTACCGAAGTAAATTGTATACAGTATGCATAACTATTAGGAGTTTGAAGTGCGTGCAGCTTCGGCTCTAATGTCAAAAATCCAAATATCCAAGTTAAAATGTATATTAAAAACCACAATGTGTAATCACGACATTACAAATCTCCAAGTAAAAAGTACCAATGGATGCAAAGTATTATGTACGTAAAACATACAACTTGTATTTCGTATGTAAAATTATCAATATTACTTAAACGTTGTTGTATTATTTTTACAATTAACTATTCCTACACCGTTGTTTGTTCCGAAACAATAAATATTTCAAATTTTGTATTCAGGCCTAGTTAGTCTTAACATTATAACTAAGCTCAACTATGCCTTTTAGTATCCATGGGCGGATAATATCGATCCACAACTGCACGAAGAGTTCATGATCCGACATGGAAAATCTGGATTTTGATTAATGGGTTTATGCGATTTGGTCCAGAACCATCCCATCTAAGTTTCACTTTACTGTTGATTTATTTATTAATGTTTCAGTCCATCTGTTGTAACATTCTCGTTTACACTTTCAAGCGAATGAGATCAAAACAAAGCTTATTTATTCATCATCTTGCGAATTTTAAGTCTGCATAAAAATTGTATACAGGGTGAGTTTTAATTGTCCCCCCACCCCAACTTTTTTCTACATTTTTTCAAATATCAATCCCAGACCACTTCCAAACATTGTTGGGTAGTAAGTACTTCATTTTGACAAGGTGGCAATTTCCGGCCGCCATCTTGGATCCGCCATATTGGATGCAAAATATTTTTTTTCAAATGTAAAGGTGGAGTTGTGACCCATTATTTCAAACTAAATTTTTACCCTGATTACAAGGCCACAAACCGTTTTTAAAAATCTTGATTCATTCTAAAGTTATGACTATGGGATCTTTTTAAAACTTTATTTTTAGCCCATTTTAACATTGTGCATTTACAAACTAAGACCATAATCTCAAAATAGTGCTAGATAAAGATAAGTATACACTACCAGTTATTGTAAACCTATTTTCACTTATTAATGACTGATGTATTTTTTTCTAAATAACTTCTTGATCAGCATTGTACGTGTTATTAAATTTACGGAAAGTAAATAAAAGAAACGTCTTATAACACTTAAAACATATATTTACGCTTATACTGTTACATTCGCCTATTGGGTCTGATAATGATTGGAGTGTCCAATCGAAATCGATCACCACTTACCATCTGTTTTGTATATTTACCGTCTTGTGAGTAACAGTATAAGCGTAAATATATGTTTTAAGTGTTATAAGACGTTTCTTTTATTTACTTTCCGTATTTTTTTCGGCCGCCATCTTGGATCCGCCATTTTGAAATGGGATAAATTATTTTAAATATGAAGGGTGTGTTGTGACCCATCATTTTGAACTACTTTTTAAAGCTAAACTCAATGTCTCAATCCATTTTTGTTATCAAGTTTTATTTATGAAACATTGCAATATTTTTGTTAAAAATTTTAATATTTCAAAATCAAAATATGAAAATGAAAAATGGACCATGGAATTGAGTTCAGCTTAAAAAGTAATCCGAAATGATGGGTCACAACACCCCTTTTATATTTAAAATAATTTATCACATTTCAAAATGGTGGATCCAAGATGGCGGCCAAAAAAAATACATCAGTCATTAATAAGTGAAAATAGGTTTACAATAACTGGTAGTGTATACTTATCTTTATCTAGCACTATTTTGAGATTATGGTCTTAGTTTGTAAATGCACAATGTTAAAATGGGCTAAAAATAAAGTTTTAAAAAGACCTCATAACTTTAGAATGAATCAAGATTTTTAAAAACTGTTTGCGGCATTGTAATCAGGGTAAAAATCTAGTTCGAAATAATGGGTCACATTTTCACCTTTACATTTGAAAAAAATATTTTGCATCCAATATGGCGGATCCAAGATGGCGGCCGGAAATGACCACCTTGTCAAAATGAAGTACTTACTACCCAACAATGTTTGGAAGTGGTCTGGGATTGATATTTGAAAAAATGTAGAAAAAAGTTGGGGTGGGGGGACATTCTAGTTATGAATGTTGTATTATTTTCGGCCGCCATCTTGGATCCGCCATTTTGAAATGGGATAAATTATTTTAAATATGAAGGGTGTGTTGTAACCCATCATTTTGAACTACATTTTTAAGCTAAACTCAATGCCGCAATCCATTTTTTGTTATCAAGTTTTATTTATGAATCATTGCAATATTTTTGTTAAAAATGTTAATATTTCAAAATTAAAGTATGAAAATGAAAAATGGACCATGGAATTGAGTTCAGCTGAAAAAAGTAACCCGAAATGATGGGTCACAACACCCCTTTTATATTTAAAATAATTTATCACATTTCAAAATGGCGGATCCAAGATGGCGGCCGAAAAAAAATACACCATTCATAACCAAGTGGAAATAGGTTGGCAATGACTGGTAGTGTATACTTATCTTTATCTAGCAATATTTTGAGATTATGGTCTTAGTTTGTACAAGCACAATGTTAAAATGGGCTAAAAATAAAGTTTTTAAAAGGCCTCATAACTTTGGAAGAAATCAAGATTTTTAAAAACTGTTTGCGGCATTGTAATCAGGGTAAAAATCTAGTTCGAAATAATGGGTCACATTTTCAACTTTACATTTGAAAAAAATATTTTGCATCCAATATGGCGGATCCAAGATGGCGGCCGGAAATGACCACCTTGTCAAAATGAAGTACTTACTACCCAACAATGTTTGGAAGTGGTCTGGGATTGATATTTGAAAAAATGTAGAAAAAAGTTGGGGTGGGGGGACAATTAAAACTCACCCTGTATAATATACTGGTTGTTAGTTTTCAGCCGTAGAAATATCATTAAACTCGTAATCACGAGTTACAATTATATATATAAAGTACTTTATTGCTAAAAATAGTAATTCTCGTAGTTATTTATATCGTATCCATCTTAAGTATAATGCTATAGTCACTAAGATAATTTAGGTTGATATTCAGAAACCGTTAAATGTAACTAGATTGTTGCTAAGTCCGTTTATTGAAAAATGTTAGCCAGGTTAACTAGAGAGTAATTTTTCATCTGAAACTAGAGTAAAAAAAACACTTATTAACGTTCGTACAGATTGATACAAATTTTATAAAAAATTATGAAACATAAATCCATTTCATAAATCAGAAAAATAAATCACATAAATCCAGAGCAAATAAAATTATGAATAATTATAGGAGTTTACTAGACACTGTCTTGGCTAAGGAATGGAATGTGTAATGCTTATTGTGTATTAGTAGTAAATTCCAAAAGATGGCCAAAAGATAACCATGAAAATGTTAAAACACACACCCTTAATTACTCAATATAAGAGAAGAGCAAATTATAAATCTCAATATTAACCAAATTTATGTTTTATCTTTATTTTATGTACAAAATGTTTTACTCAGTTAGAATAAACGTCTTGTATAGTGTAAGGCTCTTCAAGTTATAAGGATTGTATTGTTTAAGAGTTTTATTTGCGTATAAATGTAGTAGAGCTTCCAAAACTGCTTACAAAGACTCAAACCTATTCTTTGTGCCTCATTAACGATGGAAATTGACCACTAAATATCTTTTATCGCTGCCAAATAAATTGTTTTCTGTTAGTAATTATTAATTTTGTGAAATAAAAAATGAATTGTTAATCTAATTAAGTTTAATCAATACATTCAACTGGTATTATAAGAGGAATCTGCGGTAACGTATTTGAAAACATTTTTTTTTTCAATTTACGGAGAAACTGAGCATCGTCTCATATGCTGCTTTCAACGGATATTTGATATAATTTGTTTAAAAAGAAAATGTAAATGAAACTAAATGTTGTAAGGAAGGAGAACATTGACACATTTCAGACATAATGATCAACAGAGGTTTAGAACGTATTGACCTATATTTTTCCTCGAGAATACTTGTATGTCGATAATACTTTGTCACACGACCACCACCATCTTAGTTCACCTTCAGTACATAATGATCTGAATTATACAGGTATTCTTTATACTTTCAAAATACATTATTCATATTCAAAACCATCGTTGCGCCAAATTGCTGCCTTGAGGGAGATTGCTGCAGTCAGTGCATTGAGACTGGTTCACATTGTCTGGCATTGTTCTGTCTGAAACGTTTACACAACAATAAGTTGAGTCTGAACTCCTCGTTTCTATACGAGGAACGGTTCTACCAGTAAAAGTAAGACATGGTATACAATAAATCATTTTGTGGATTACAGTTTTGTTAGGCAAGAACCAATGAAGGTATGTCGGACCATTTTATTCTTTTACATTTTTATCTTTTCGGTACTATAAGCGTTTTCTTATCTTCATAAGATTGTGGTTCTTAAGGTTTAGAGGCAGGAGTTCATTGGATGATGAGTGGGTGTTTTAATAACACTTCTCTACAAGGATAAGCTATATATGGAGAACTATATGTATAAAACAACTCCACAGTAAACCTGCAAACTAAGTGAATTTCCATTTGCCTGATTGGATTTTTGTTAAAATATTCCCTCAATTGTGTCAGATGAATTCTTAATTTACATAACGTTAAATTTAATTAGCACTTAGGTTGGCTGCTATGGAAAAGGTAAAAATTTCTAGGTTTGTTTATCAAATTTTAAAATTATAGGATAATATGCTAACAATTTTTAAATTATGTACCATCAGTTAAAATTTAACTATAACATTTTTTATGTTTATAAAACGGTATACACAGAAGAGTTACAATACGTCAAAACCCTACATGCATCGTACTCATTAAGCTTTACTTGCTTTTTAAATTATTTTAAATTTTATTTTAAAAAATCAAAGTTTTTACTCACAAGGAAAGCATTTTACAAAAGGGTCTAACAAAGGGAACATCTTTAACAGAAAACTTAAGGTGACAGTTGTATTTTAAGGTGTGAGGGTTTTCTTCTTAAGTTTATCTGTTTTAAATATTTTTTCTTGATTTTTTTATTTAATTTTTCTAAGTATCTAAGTACTCGCTGTCTATTAGCATTGACTATTGGATGCTCAAAGCTAATAGTTGTTGTACGATTTACTTTATAATTATTGTATAGCTATATTATTGTATTATCACCGTAGTTAGCTTTTGGATCGTGATGCACAGCACAAAACATAATAATGTTCTATCTACTTTTATTTGTTCTATATCGTCCAGTAAAAAAATATGTTTTCAGAGCCAACAACTTTTCCGACGCATAATATTTCTAAAGAATAAATAAGTAACACTTGAAAGTCAGTTATAGTACCAATATGGTGTACCGGTATGTTAAAAAACATTTCATGAGGAGTGGAGATTATTACCAACGATGGAGAAGCTTATGTGTTAATATTTGAAACTTTATAAAGTTTTAAGGAATATCCTGTCAATTAGCGATTTAAGTTTATAAACAATGTTTTTGTTGATAGTAACAGACAAAACTGTTACTAATATTTTAATGCGTAATCGAAAAAAGTGCTTGGAGGAATTTCAACATTTGTTCCCTTAAACATAAAGTGACAAGCGAGACTAAAATCTGTGAGGGTTTTCAAGAAACACCGTCTTCCTTTTAACTTGTTTGTCAACTTGAATTTGTCTCTTAAAACCTTAATATAAACATGTTCCATTGTTGATGACATTTGGTCGGAAACCCGTCTTTTGCAACCCTTAACTCAAATGATAGCAAATTGTTTTTATTTCTTTGCCCCATATCAATGATTATGAACTTTATATATATGTTTTTAATTGTAGATTTCGTCCAGTAACTCAAATATTTATGTGTAAGATAATATAAATTTCTTGCTAATGATTACTAATCAGTTGGGATGTATCTTTTGAGTTAGCTCTAAAAATCTCTTGATCTATTTAGGCAAGCATGTTTCTTGAAAACTCGGAACACCTGGATGACCTCTAAATTATTTTAATATTCGTACAAAGCATATTTTTATCTTGCCCCATATCAGAGGACACACATTTTAGCAGGATAAGCGAGGATTTTCTTGTGATAACAAAACGTTACTTTGATTCTAAAAGCCTGTAATTAAATTATCATAGTCAGCAAAGACTTTTAAATAGGAGCTAAGATTAAATGTTCACAACCCAGATTGTCTATGAAAAACGGTATATTTTTTAGATTAGCAATAATGTTAAATCAATTCTAAGCTTTATGTCCTTTCAATAAATGCAACCTTAATATTATGTAAACCAATTTTATATTATGTTATTACGATATTTGTCCTCCTAAAATCCGATAATCTCTGAATGCGGGTCCTCACCCCCTTAACACAGCACTGTAACTGTAACAGTAGAAACCCTTGTAAAACTTAAAGCTTAGAAAAGCAGTAACGCTAAGTATGTATATCCAAGACAAGACAAAGCACGAAGCTCTAAATAACTCAATTAGCTAGAACCTGACTGGCATTGGCCAAACATGCAAATATGTCGGCATCGCGGCTGGTCTCTACAGCTCAGTTTGGTTCGTATTCTATCCATTGAAATGTTGATTTCTTAAACCATAAGTGGACAATTTTACATGTTGATTTAATTACTGTAAGTAAAGTAAAGTTGTACAACGAATTAAGTAAAATGCAAGGCGTGATATGTATTTTACATTACAGTAGTATAATACACTTGTTTTGATTTAAATGTGACATGAAATCATTCTTGTTACAACCAATAAATATGAGGTATATGAGGGAGATTTACTTTGAGAAAATGTCATAGATTAACATAGCATAACATTATATGGTATCGTATATTCTTTATTGTGTCTATGTTTTTCCAATTTAAAACACAAAAAAGGTCTTGGTCCTTTATGATTGCTCACTAAGGTATCTTTAAATGAGACAGTTGGCCCTTAAATGTATTTGCTCGGTAAACCTTAGGGACTGTTTCATTGTTTGACTACTCTGTTTTGTTAAGCCAATATGTTACTTTGTAGTTTAATTTATACGAATCTATGTATGGGCGTTTTCTTGCAATCAATAGACCATTCATCTATTAATAGACGAATATTATTACTTTTATAACTGTTTTTTAAGCCTTTAAAAAATCAGAGAGATAAAAAGACCACCACACTAACTGCTTTAAAGTTAGTAGGATCTCCCACGTACCTTCATGGACCAAAAGTTAAATTGGTTAAGTTAGTGTCGTTAACTGCATGTCACACCCTTAACAGGTGTACTTGATATGAACGGCCTAATTCGCATGTTGTTGTTATTGCATATTCAGGTAATAACATCATTTGTTATTTTTGTCAGTTATAGAAGTAATTATAGATTGACGTTATTAGAAAAGAGTCTTCGTAAAACATTTTATTTAATTTACCAAGTATATAATATTTTTGAAGAAGTAAAGCCATTCAGATATAAATGAACAAAATATGGAGTATTATTAATAAACATTATAGTTTAAGCTACTTATTTAGTTGTTTTTTTTAATTTTATTTTTCACTGCATCACACTCTAAATCAAGTAAATAATTACTGGATCTCATTCGTGATAAAATAACTGTTAACGTATAATAGCGTTACAGTCATTATATGGATAGAAAGTATATATAGGTAGACGGGTGAAACATTGAAACAACACACATAGCCTGAAACTAACTTGATTATCTACAACTTGACTCGACCCTACTTCGGTCGGTGTTATACTCAAAGATATTTATCTGTTTACCTTTGTAATGCATACCCAACCAACGTCCTGCAGATAAACTTCATAAACTACAATTTTCATGGAGTAATTCGTCCTCAAGACAATTTACCTCGATATTTATGAAAATTTAACTTTGGTTTGGTCAATGGTCTAAATAACGTTGTTTAACAATTAGTTTTCATTTACAACATAGAAATAATTTTTTTACAGCTTATCCAAATGGTAAGCAATCTTTGATCTGATGAATTAGGATAGTACCAGATAATTTTTCACAGGGAAGAAATTTACATAATTTTAAAGGAAATAGAATATAAAGGTCAATAGGAAATTTACAAAGATCCAAGACAATAATTATTATTTTCTTTATTTTTCTCATATAACAGCTAAAATGTGTATTTCATGGGGACGTTATTGAACATATTGACTATTAAAATGAACTAGCGTAGACCTTTTACAAAAAAAAGTTTCAAAAAGTAAATTTAAAACCATATTTTGGAATTTTTCTAATGAATTGATTGTGCTCTAATTCTTACTTTGTTTAATCTCGTAGCAAAAACCAATTTTAACATTAATTCATTGACGAAAATGTAAACAAAGCCATACTCATAGTCCAAATTGTATTTTTATTTTCGTCATTCTCTGGGTTGGATAACAGAATGGTTGATTAACTCTAAGGATGATTAACATAAATCACTGTAACAGATAACCGTATAGCCGTAAAGCTGAGTGGTTTGTTATCGACCTAGTAGGTCGCTTGGTAATCAAAAGTACAATACTGAGGAAAGTGAGAAAGAAGCTTTTAATGGTTCGTAACTGGACCCAGCTGTCCTTGATCATAAAATAGGCTTTTAATAAATAGTCCTGACCAAGAAACAGCTGGTCTTAGTCAGGAACGAAGCTACACAGATTATCTCACTCCATTCTACACTCACCTTGCATTCTCATTCAGGTTAAAATAAGTCCCAAAGATTGTACCGCTGTATTCAATAATTATATTAAAATGGATTTTTCTAAACATTATTTGTTGATAATCTAAGCAAAACACTGAGCTTTTCTTATCCTTGATTTTATTAATTAACTAACTCAGTGGCAACCGGCTTTTCAGAGATCTTGTTTCCATGTTAAGCTCTGAAGCACTACCAGTGCCTGTAGGAGTTTCAAGTACTTCACAAAGGATGCCTCGTAGATACCTTCCGGCTTGGTGGGTTGACAAAGACATTGGAAGCACGTTTAGTTAAATATTACTTTATTTTAATAATAATTACTAAGAATATTGTTATTACAATTAGTATCACAAAACGTGTTTAAGATAAATTACAGTTGAATGGGGCATGGTATCAATATTAAATATATTTATATTTTTAGTATACCTTAACTGCAAAACACAAGAGAAAAAAGTTCCAATTCTAGAAATTCTATGAGAGGCTTACTAATTTAACTAACTATAATATTATGTATAACACCTTTTGTATAGTGCCCTTGCGCTAAAACCCCTTACTCAGACTAAAGTCTACCTTAAACAAATCAAAAATGCCCTAAATACAACTATGTAAATTCTTAGTTACTCTACTCTTACATCCAAATGTTGGCAGTTCTTACTGTGTTTTTTTTAGATTTCGCAGTAATCAATGACATCCATTGCATGTGCAACATAATGCTGTAGTTTTCTTCATTGGTCAAACTTGTATTTTAACTCGGTCACCTCTCTCCGTACCCAGCCTCAGCCATGCAACTGTCCGCAATTCAAAGCTTTACATAGTGTTTATCTCATGAATGTTTCCATTTCTTTTACCTCTTCGCGATTCCACCATTCAAGTTTTGGTGGATCGGTATATTTAGCTATCATAGGCAAAATTAATCAAACTAAACCATCGGTTGTTTGTTGATTAACCCCAACAAAGATCTGGAACGCTTTCCGTCTCTCCACATCCACAGTACCTGTCCTAAGACTTTTAAGTAGAAACGCATGACTATAGTGTTACGTCCAAAGGTCCAAAGGTATTAGATCCTACCTAAGATGACAAATGTATTACTTTTTAACTAACACACTCGGGCTATTCTACTGTTAAAATTAATCGTAATAGTTCAATAAAATTAACCACCATTTAAATAGTTTAAAGGTATTGTGACCAAAACCTACATTCGTCAAGAAGCATAAATTTCGTAACCCAAAAATTAAAAATAATCCTTTTTTTTTTTTTTAAATCATTTGTTGTAGGAAAACAGATGAAAATATAGAAAGCAAAATTGTTTACAAACTCGAACGATTAAATAGGAATGTATGAATGAATATTTATTTCCAAAGAGTTTCAGCATCTGTTTCAAAAAATTTAGATAACTTCATTGATGTCAAATCGTAGTTGTCTGGCGAATCTTTGAAACAATGCTAAATATCTTCCATTTCTTGACTGTAGATGCATCATTAGGTTGTGATTCTCAAAGAAATAATTGTAAAGGAATTATAAAATATGTCAATAAAACTTTTAACAAAATTATAAGATAAAACTTAATAATTTTATCTCCCCATTTTACGAGTCAGGTCTTTTAATTTTGAAGTAATGAAACTTCAACAGTGTGTCTAGAACGTTGATATTTGAAGAGCTCTTGTTTTTATTGAATGGGCGTTAGTGAAAATGACTCGCTCTGAGAATATTTTTTACTCTTGTTTTAAATGTGTATTCATCCTTGACCTGCAAGTTTGGGTCGTAAAATACACATTCGGTTAAGTGTTCAATACTTTGTTATTTGATTTCAAATGTTTTTAAGTGTTCAAAGGTATTGAACACTTAATCGAATGTGTAATTTACGACCCAAACTTGCAGGTCAAGGATGAATAATCAATTAAAACAAGAGAAAAAAATATTCTCAGATTGAGTCATTTTCACTAACGCGCATTCAATAAAAACAAGAGCTCTTCAAATATTAACGTGGGAAATTCTTCACAAGAAACGCCTGTTACTTGTTTTATTTTCGCATTTTAATTTTCGTAGATAAAAATTAAATGCAGAACACGTAACAATAACAAAGGAATAAAACCGTTTTTATTTTCTATTTCATACTCTAAAAGTTGACAGTGTAACCCAGTACATGTTACTTGTTACTGAAGGTACTAATTAATCAATTAATGTACATAAGTTAAAGCCATAAACATTTACTAAGTAGACTATTATAATTGTACTCTATTGTAGCAAAGTAATGTTTTATTTAAAGGTTTTTGGGTAAAAATATGGTAAATGTTGTTCCAACTAATTTGCAGTCACTATTTATGTTGCACACGTCATATAAAATGAATGTTTTCCTATAGGCCACAGTATTGCCCCTTTTAAGGGTCTGCATGTAAGTTGTTACATTTTATCTGTATTCTGTATTGTCTTAAATCTTATTCTTATTATCTTATACTACTCAGGTAATCAATCGTTTGTGCCTGAAAACTGGTCTAAGTTTCTTTAAATATAGATCTCAGATTCAAAGGTTATTTTCAACAAATTGTATGCCTAACAGTGTGATTGGCATAATTTTAAATGCCAGTATAATTAGTGTACGTATAAAGTTCAAATCTAAAAATAAGGTCATGTCATCCAAAGGGTTTTAATTTTAGAAACTAAAAACTGGAGCTTTTAGTTATTTTTGATTCCTTACAGACAAAACATATACCCCCTACTTTTCTTCTTGTTCGAATATAAATAAGAATTCAACAAAAATCATGGGACTAAGAACTTATGAAAATGTATGATGTCCATTCCATTACACCTAAGATTATCACCTTTGGCAATGACGTTGTGTTTTCATGTCTTGTTGTTTAATACATGTACTTATTTGATTTCAAAAAAGGTTTTAAGAACAAATAATTTGAATTAAAAATTGGAAATTGTGATATTTAATTCCCAACTCTTAATAAAACCATTACAACCATTAACCATATTGTTTAAACTTTTATACATTAAAATCCTATACATGCAAAACACACGATGAAAGTAAAATATAAATTATAAGCTTATGCAATCGGACGTTGTACAAAGTAAAAATGTGATTATCCTACGGAACATTATTGGATCTCCACAACATGACGGCCGCTGAAAAGTAATCTTGTTTGTGCTCACTAGATTTTACATGGGGATTTTTTGGCAAACATTGAAATAATGCTGCTTTTTATTGTAGAATTTCTCAACCTACCCTCTAAGGTTTTAATATTAATTCATGGTATGATAGTCGTACAGTGTCGTATTACCAATGTATAGTTCAGTATTCGAGTAGTTTTATTAATAATCGTGATGAAAAATGTTCAATGTTGGGACAAATAGTCACTTGAGTAACACAAAGTGTACCACCTTGATGAGTTTTGTTGTTACTGTTGTAATTCACATGTGGATGCAATGGGTGTATTTTAACCCAGACAGTATACAAGCAAGATAAGTGTAGAATGGGGTGAGTTGCCTCTTGTGTAGCTTTGTTAGTGACTGAGGCCAGCTGTTTCTCTAGTCAGGACCGTATTAAATACCCAATGATCAAAAACAGGTGAGACTAGATTTGAACCATTAAATAAGCGACGATTGTGCTGATCTAAATTACTAAATTCTGTCAAATACGCAAACTTTTTACCAAGTCAAACTAAATTTGTTGTTGCTGACCAGGTTGATGGGTCATGACAGTTGCTATAACTCAACATAACTCATTCCCTTAGTAAGTTATAAAATAGAATTCTAGACACTAGCGTATTCTGTGACTAGCTCACACAAAATACGTTCTTTTTTAATAAAAGATTGACTACAGCTGGTCCATATAGATGGGAAGTCTACTTCAGTATCCAATTGTCAATGCTACTGTCTTTCAGGGTCGAAACGGGGACCTTTTGGTTACCAAGTGAACCAGTAATATTTATCTTGTAGAGCATGACATTATTTGACCTACTCTAAAATGTGTTCTGTTTTAATATACTGTATACAGAGTAATGCGAATTAAAATTTGAAACATCACTTTTATCTTCAAACAATAATTTTTAGAGCTTCCAAAGAGTAAAATGGCACCAAGATTACATGAGGTCAAAACACATTGGGTTTTACAGAATTTCTGCAGGGCGCTGCGGGACCGAAAATGGCGTTATAGCTCTAACTACTCTTGTGAGTTTTAAACTTGAAACTTCGAAATTTTCATTCAAGTGAAAAAATATGGACACATTGCTATACTTTTTCACAGGTTGTTTAATAGTGATTAACTTGTGTTTTATTAGAGTATATAACCTGATTTTATAAAAAATACTGACCAACCTTTTGAATTGCGGTAGGATTGAACTATTTTGTAACACGAATCAACTTACAGGCATGGTTACTTGATCACAAACAAATTGTTCAATTGACTCTCACTAAAATAAAGTGATATTATATTAATTGGCTAAAGCTGGGTTATTAATTAGGTTTCAATCACTATGAGTAAAAAAATGATTAATTAAAAGTGCTTTATGTAACGTGCACTAATTGAATAATTGAAACGGAATGTGATTGTTCTTTAGTTTCTTTGTTTATTTTGTTTAGTTTTGTTTCTTATTGTAACAATTATTTTTTTTTTTGTGTTCGAGGAAAACATATATACTTTTTAAACCATTGCAGAAGGCAAATTTATATTTGTTATTGTCAATAATGTTTACATAAACCAATAATAATAAAACCCTTCCTTGAAAAAACAAAAATTATATATAAAGTCCTAGAATTGTTTGTGTTGCTGAACAATACATGCTTTACAAATTCAACAGGCTTAGTTATTGGAATAAAATGCAATGACCTGCTTTTGCACAACTAGGGCAGTTGTCTGCTGTGTTGAACAACCCTTCAATGTAAAACGATGCAACACAATCACATTCAACCGCATCAGATGCCTTTGTATAGCCTACTTAGTCACCGCGCTGACATCAGTTGGTTGGCAAACATTTTTCACGTATTCTGCAAACTAGAATGACGTTTGTAAGCTGTATAGGCATTTTATTTTTGATAAGCCGTGGAATAATTTGGAATAACACCACAAAAGACTAGAAGAGGATATTTTGGTCTGGGGTCCTACATAGTCATAAACTGCAATACTCCATTTATTTTCCCTATATAGTATAGATGACATTATTCGAAAATCACTAAGCCTTTCCCACAAAACCTATCATTTATGTGGTAAACATGCTCTTCTCATTCTAAGGAATGAGTTTTTGATTGAAATGCTAACCTGATGCGCTTAAAAAATCCAATGCAAAGCTCGACCCCTAGAAAGTCGACAGGGCAATTGCATGATAACCTCACATCAACATTCATGTAATAGTCTTTCGTTCATTTATAACTCATAAATTAAACATCACATTGGCTCATGCATTTACCATTCCTTGGTTTTTCCTTTCTCGTGCTGTGAAAAATGTTAATTGATGTTGACGGATATCGATTTGAATAGAATGTAACTATGTTGATATTGGAATTTTATCAATATAAAGGTATAAAGGAATATTGATTAGTCTGTAAATAAATTGCATGGTGAAACATTTCACTTAACTTAAGTGCATTGGTTTTGCTCGTCGATCCTTTTTATGCAAATTTTGTTTTGTGAGTTTTTCTCTATATTTACTCTCCGGAAGGATTCTTTGCCAAACGTAACTATCTAGCAACTATGTCAATAATAAATTAGCCTATAAGAAGTTTTTTTTTTTTTTATTCAGATGAGTATTTTGTGCTTAAGCAATGTGTTCGGGCCGTAGTTTAATATGGGAGTATATAGGCTTATTTTAATGAGAGTCAACTTGTGTTCTTTCTTTAATTACTCTAAAAATGTACACTATACTTAAAAAACCGTAGCCTATGACGAATAAGATTGCTATATAGAAAAGTAAATTCGAGCAGTAAAGACAAAAAAATACCAATAAAGCAGTTATACTATTAGAATGGAACTAATAGAATGGATTTATTTTATCGTCTCATTGAGATGTGAATAAATTATTGTACAAGCTAGAAGTAAACCATGTATACAATGTCTCCAAAACGTCCTGGGTTGGTTGAATATTTTTTCGAAATATTTCAAATAGAGCTGCAAAACTTTGCACAAACTTACTGGACATACAAATCTATTTTATCACATATTCAGTGATCCACTACTTTCTCAGGGTACGGCCCGCTAGGAGTCAGAAGCAAATCTAATGTAAGTATGGGTTGATATGCATATTTAAAAGGTCTTTATTAGTAGCGGATCACTGAATGTGTGATAAAATAGGTTTCTATGTCCAGTAACTTTATGCAACGTTTTGTAGCTCTGTTTTAAATATTTAGAAAATCTATAAGCGACCCGGAACTTTATGGACACCCTCTATTTACATTTATCTACACTAAAATATGTTCTATCGGTTATGATAATAGAGGATATAAAGACTCAGATATTTTTACAAAGTCATATAATTTTGCTGTAAAATTAATTCAACGTTAATTGTGTAACTTCTCAGTTATACTCATCAGTATTGTTTATAATAGACCTGGATTTAATTTTAGGATAGGTTGGGTATTATGGGTTATTCATCACAGCTTAGTCATTAAAGAAAAATAAGAATCCGTTTAGTGTACAAAAAAGCAATAAATAATCACTTTCAAAACTAACATCAGTTTTCTCGAATAGGGCCGCCACCATTGAAATGTATTCTATATTAAAAAGATCACGTAAACGAGGTTAGGTTGAGTTAAGTTGTGGTTAGGTAAGGTTTGGTTTCGGTTAGGCTAGGGTTGTTCTTTTACGAAATGTAAGCAAAACGTTTCATTTATGTATATTACTTCTATACATAAAATATTGATTACTTCGCATATACATCACCTTCATTTTTATAGATATGAAAAATTTCAATAGTAATGAGCCTCTTCTTTAAAACACTCATAGTTTGTTCTAGTACCTACTCATGTCCACATTTCCACTGATTCCGTTCACCCTCCCTTTATCCGTGTACTGCCACAGACTGTACCCCTTGGTCTTCCATGTCGAAGGGATTGTCGGTTGACTTTTCGTGGTGTAGTGGGCAATCCATAGCTTGTATTGGCTAAAGTCGTATTTCCTCCAGGCAACCTTGTTCTCCCAGTAGGAAGGTCCTGTGTAAATCCACAAGTTACTGAAACTTCCCTTCAGTCCGTCGAGAACAGCTTTCAAAACGTCCGCCATCTTGTCTTTGCTGACGTTCTGGTTGAACTGCTCTTCTACGTCAATGACGAGCATATCGTTCGCACCAAAATTGACGGATTTCAAGGCGTTTTTAATGTTCTGCACTTGAGCCTGCGCCGTGGATGTGCCACCCCTGAGGTAGTGGTAGGCCCCGGGCTGAATACCGCTTTGTTTTATCCCTCTCCAGTTGGTTGCGAAGGTGTCGTCTGTGTATGTGCCTCCCTCAGTAGCTTTGGCGATGGCGAGTTTCACTCCAGCTGCCCTTACTTCAGTCCAGTTGATCCGACCATTCCAGTGGGAAACGTCTACCACCTTGTCTTCTGCAGCTACCCAAGCCACCTATTAGTAAACCAGAGGAAATGATATTACATTGGTGTATTTTTATGCGTAACTGAAATGAAAAGTATCAATTTTATCGAACAGTTAGTCTACCTATATGTATTTATATATATATATTTGTATGTAATGTATTTGCTACATGTATTTGCTACTATAAGTAAATAAACTAGCAACTGTGAACTTATTTGATACAACTTGGAGCATTGTGACGGAGAATTTCGTAGTTTTTTCAAACGATCCTAATGTTAGTAGGTTATTACGAGATTGTTGTCGGTAGATAGTTAGTAGTTTGTTTAATTTGGATTGAGTAAATTTAGTGTTGCTAAACATGGCACAATCATTACAAACAAATAGTTGAATACACTCTTTGGCTTGTGTGTTTGTGATAGCTAAAAACATTAAAGAATTTTTTTGGAGCTAACTCAGAACTGGATACAAACTTATACAACACGTTCGTTTAGTAAATAAGTAAGCTAAGATATTAAGGGAAACAACATGAGTTTGACGAAACATAATGCACAGTAGTTCATCATATAATATAACAAACGTGTTTTTTCACTGTTGCTTATTTCCCAGCCCGGGTCAAAAAGAATCGAGATGAAATGTATGTACAGTTAGTATTGGATAAAGTAGAGTTTAACCTGACTTTTATACGCAAAAATGTATTGATGAGTAGTATTTAAAGAAAGTTAAGGACACAAAAAAAATAGATAACCAACATTCTGATGAACAGATAAGTGGACCACATCAATTCAACTGACAACACGAATAACTTAATCAGTTTATAATACGGATTATATCTTTCTAAATTACATTAGAGTACAGGACAGTTGTCAAGTTATAACATAAATATTTTCTTCGTGGAAGTCAGCAATAATTAAATCAGTTCAGCCTGGAGACGCTTTTTAATGAATATGAGCTTAAGTCTGGATGTATGGTATGTCCAAAATCGTGCTAAATATGCTTAAGAATATGAATAATAAAGTAGATTAATTAAGCCCGTAAATAAAAAAGTCTATATTGTTTTGAATACGGCCATAGTATATTATAACGTAATTGTTTTTCAAATAGTGCATTGTTAAATTGCTTATTAATTTATTTGTTTTGTTCTAGTTTTATCTTATGCAGTTTATTAGGTAATACAGTTTAAACCGAATGAGGAAAGTAAAGTTTGTATGAAATTTGTATTATTAAATTTCTAATCTTTACTATCAAATAGATCAATAATGTCTAAACATAGTAAAGAAGGCTGACTACTTTACTTGACCTTTTACTTTAAGATAAATTTGAAATCAAAAATTGTAACAAAAATAAAAAAGGTAAATGATGTTCCATACTTACAAGTGTAAATAATAGTATATACATGCAGGTCACCATCTTGAGCATAACTAACACTGAACGACCAACTAACTGTTAAATGATTTGAGATAAAAAGTGAACCAATTTATATAGGGTTATCTGACTTGCACAAGGAAAATATTCTAAACAATCACTTTGCTATAGATAATTTCATCCGTGTACTTCACACGGATTTGACATGTGTGAAGATAAACTAAGTTGTTTGCTTTCTTAAGCCTTATCAAGAACTTCACGGTGGTTCTCGGAACTAATTTCCACAGTGGTGATGCGGTATGGCAAAAAGTCCAATTGCAAGTTTCATCCGAGGTGGCTTGACTTTGCTTTTTTTTAGCATACTATCGCTCTACGCCTACTTTTACTTAGGTTTAAGTGTTATTATAGCTATGACAAAATGGTATTTTTATACCCGATAGATAAATGCATGATATTAGTATTATCGTTGGATATGGACGTGGATACTCAATGGAATTTTTTTACAAGTTTATCTAATCGTCTCACTATTATCTTCGTTTTGTAACATTACATTATACTACGTAATTGCTAATAACTAAATTACAGAGTAAAACATATAACTAAGTGTTAAGACACGTTTACACATACACATACACACATACATGCTTGTACACTGTAAGTATTTAGAGCACTTTAACTAGCTATCGGTTTTCAATTAGTAAAGTAATTAAGAAAAAGACAAATTTAGCCTGTTTGGAAGCTGTTTGAATTAAACTTACTGAAGCTATTTTTATAACGTATTTTTAACATTCACGCTTTTTTGTTGTTTTTTTAACTAGGCACTAAGAAATTTAACATTCAAGTAACAACATGGTGGCTCAAGATATAGATAAAGTGGATTTTCCAAAATAAATTTACTGTTGAGTTAAGACATTCTTCTATGGGACATTCAGTTCGTACTTAATTATGTTTTCTTTCAAATTTAAAGTATCAAATCAATCTCTACTGATGAAGTTTCTTCAAATCATTTAACGTAATGTTATAATTTGGAAAAAAATCAAGGTTAACGATTAAACACATATCAAATAACACTTTTTCTCATAAAATCCGTGATGTAGCCATGCAACGCTTTTTTAGAATCCATAAATATTGCAACCGACTCATGTATTAACCATGCCTTGGTTCTTTGTCTTGTTTCGTGATGTGGTAAAGCATGTTAATGCCATAGTTGATAGCGATAGATGTGAACAGACTATAAATACGTTGAGAGTGACACGAGACCTACAAAAGGTTAAAGGAATTTATCTTACTTAAGTAAAAATCTGAGTGTTAACAAACACGTATTTTGTACTATACTTGTTATTAATCACGATATTTTCAAATTGTTTTATAATCTTACTGTGTTCGGTTTCTTGATTAGTTTGAGCAATGACTTTTAGCTAGTTTAGAATTTTAGAAGTTTCATATTTATTAACTGTAACTTTAAGCATTGTTGGATTGTTATCTAATGGGAACCAAGAGATATATTGCTATAACATAAAATTGGTATAAATATCTTAAAAATTGCTATCACTCTTATTCCTTACTTACTCGTGTTCCTTATGGCTGTTAAAGCAGACACTTACGAAATAATACATGGTATAGAATCCTTATTAAAGAATTAGATAACATCTTGAACAACAATACTAGTGTTAGTATTATTATGTGGAGAAGGGAGAGCGAGCTGGTAAAGTGGTAAAGCGTGCGACTTCGGGTTCAAATCCCGCTAAATCCCCAATGGATTTTATCTATGTGATAATGCCGCAACCCCCAGACTGAAGTAATGTGAACAACATTCCTGGGATCGTGCATAGCGTCCTAAGACAAACAAAGTATGTGAATAAAATCAAATGGCTCCCCAACACTAGCTATTTTTTTACACTTTTAAGATAAATAAGTAATGACAGTAACAGTGTTTACAGGTAACAGTGTTTAAAGATGTTACTTTTGCTATCATGTGCATTCATCATCAGGAGAAGCCGGAGATTTCTGAAGAGTATTCCAGACTCCAGACTCCGACTAGAGAGTCAAAATTAGAGACTAGATTAGTCTCCGATTTTAAAAATTGTTCCCTCATACAAGACCATAGCGTTATGTAAACTAAGTAAGTTCCAATTGCTTAACGCAAGCAGGAACAGCGAACTAGCCCGAGATCAAGTCAAACATTAAAGCTTGCATATTCCAAGTGAGCTTTTGTTGTTTGTTCCAGTTGGGAATAAATTAATTCACAGCACAAGGCGAATATAAATGCACTTTATATCGACTTATTCAGCAACCATACATATCAAAAAAGTGAGGCGGGAAGACCACTGGTGAATATAGATACACTTTATATCGACTTATTCAGCAACCATACATATAAAAAAAGTGAGGTGGGAAGACCACTGGTGAATATAGATGCACTTTATATCGACTTATTCAGCAACCATCCATATCAAAAAAGTGAGGCAGGAAGACCACTGGTGAATATAAATGCACTTTATATCGACTTATTCAGCAACCATACATATCAAAAAAGTGAGGCAGGAAGACCACTGGTGAATATAAATGCACTTTATATCGACTTATTCAGCAACCATACATATAAAAAAAGTGAGGCAGGAAGACCACTGGTGAATATAAATGCACTTTATATCGACTTATTCAGCAACCATACATATCAAAAAAGTAAAGGCGGGAAGACCACTGGTGAATATAGATGCACTTTATATCGACTTATTCAGCAACCATACATATCAAAAAAGTGAGGTGGGAAGACCACTGGTGAATATAGATGCACTTTATATCGACTTATTCAGCAACCATACATATCAAAAAAGTGAGGCAGAAAGACCACTGGTGAATATAAATGCACTTTATATCGACTTATTCAGCAACCATACATATCAAAAAAGTGAGGTGGGAAGACCACTGGTGAATATAGATGCACTTTATATCGACTTATTCAGCAACCATCCATATCAAATAAGCTAGGCAGGTACACCATAGGTGAATATAGATGCACTTTATATCGCCTTGGATTCGGTTACCATCCAATCCATATCAATTAAACGAGGCAGGAAGACCACTGATGAATATAGATGCACTTTATATCGACTTATTCAGCAACCATACATATCAAAAAAGTGAGGCGGGAAGACCACTGGTGAATATAGATGCACTTTATATCGACTTATTCAGCAACCATACATATAAAAGAAAGTGAGGCAGGAAGACCACTGGTGAATATAAATGCACTTTATATCGACTTATTCAGCAACCATACATATCAAAAAAGTGAGGCGGGAAGACCACTGGTGAATACAGATGCACTTTATATCGACTCATTCAGCAACCATACATATCAAAAAAGTGAGGTGGGAAGACCACTGGTGAATATATTTGCACTTTATATCGACTTATTCAGCAACCATACATATCAAAAAAGTGAGGCAGAAAGACCACTGGTGAATATAAATGCTTTTTATATCGACTTATTCAGCAACCATACATATCAAAAAGGTGAGGCAGGAAGACCACTGGTGAATATAAATGCACTTTATATCGACTTATTCAGCAACCATACATATCAAAAAAGTGAGGCGGGAAGACCACTGGTGAATATAAATGCACTTTATATCGACTTATTCAGCAACCATACATATCAAAAAAGTGAGGCGGGAAGACCACTGGTGAATATAGATGCACTTTATATCGACTTATTCAGCAACCATCCATATCAAATAAGCTAGGCAGGTACACCATAGGTGAATATAGATGCACTTTATATCGACTTATTCAGCAACCATACATATAAAAAAAATTGAGCCGGGAAGACCACTGGTGAATATAGATGCACTTTATATCGACTTATTCAGCAACCATACATATCAAAAAAGTGAGGCGGGAAGACCACTGATGAATATAGATGCACTTTATATCGACTTATTCAGCAACCATCCATATCAAAAAAGTGAGGCAGAAAGACCACTGGTGAATATAGATGCACTTTATATCGACTTATTCAGCAACCATACATATCAAAAAAGTGAGGCAGAAAGACCACTGGTGAATATAAATGCACTTTATATCGACTTATTCAGCAACCATACATATCAAAAAAGTGAGGCAGAAAGACCACTGGTGAATATAAATGCACTTTATATCGACTTATTCAGCAACCATACATATCAAAAAGGTGAGGCAGGAAGACCACTGGTGAATATAAATGCACTTTATATCGACTTATTCAGCAACCATACATATCAAAAAAGTGAGGCGGGAAGACCACTGGTGAATATAGATGCACTTTATATCGACTTATTCAGCAACCATCCATATCAAATAAGCTAGGCAGGTACACCATAGGTGAATATAGATGCACTTTATATCGACTTATTCAGCAACCATACATATCAAAAAAGTGAGGCAGAAAGACCACTGGTGAATATAAATGCTTTTTATATCGACTTATTCAGCAACCATACATATTAAAAAGGTGAGGCAGGAAGACCACTGGTGAATATAAATGCACTTTATATCGACTTATTCAGCAACCATACATATCAAAAAAGTGAGGCGGGAAGACCACTGGTGAATATAAATGCACTTTATATCGACTTATTCAGCAACCATACATATCAAAAAAGTGAGGCGGGAAGACCACTGGTGAATATAGATGCACTTTATATCGACTTATTCAGCAACCATCCATATCAAATAAGCTAGGCAGGTACACCATAGGTGAATATAGATGCACTTTATATCGACTTATTCAGCAACCATACATATAAAAAAAATTGAGCCGGGAAGACCACTGGTGAATATAGATGCACTTTATATCGACTTATTCAGCAACCATACATATCAAAAAAGTGAGGCGGGAAGACCACTGATGAATATAGATGCACTTTATATCGACTTATTCAGCAACCATCCATATCAAAAAAGTGAGGCAGAAAGACCACTGGTGAATATAGATGCACTTTATATCGACTTATTCAGCAACCATCCATATCAAATAAGCTAGGCAGGTACACCATAGGTGAATATAGATGCACTTTATATCGACTTATTCAGCAACCATATATATAAAATAAATTGAGCCGGGAAGACCACTGGTGAATATAGATGCACTTTATATCGACATATTCAGCAACCATAAATATCAAAAAAGTGAGGCGAGAAGACCACTGGTGAATATAGATGCACTTTATATCGACTTATTCAGCAACCATACATTTCAAAAATCGAGGCGGAAAGACCACTGGTGAATATAAATGCACTTTATATTGCCTTGGATTCAGCAACGATCCATATAAAATAAGTGAGGCGGGTACACCACAGGTGAATATAGATGCACTTTATATCGCCTCATGTTCGGTAACCATCCAATCCATATCAATTAAACGAGGCAGGAAGACCACTGGTGAATATAGATGCACTTTATATCGACTTATTCAGCAACCATACATATCAAAAAAGTGAGGCGGGAAGACCACTGGTAAATATAGATGCACTTTATATCGACTTATTCAGCAACCATACGTATCAAAAAAGTAAGGCAGGAAAACCACTGGTGAATATAGATGCACTTTATATCGACTTATTCAGCAACCATACATATCAAAAAAGTGAGGCAGGAAGACCACTGGTGAATATAAATGCACTTTATATCGACTTATTCAGCAACCATACATATCAAAAAAAGTGAGGCGGGAAGACCACTGGTGAATATAGATGCACTTTATATCGACTTATTCAGCAACCATACATATCAAAAAAGTGAGGCGGGAAGACCACTGGTGAATATAGATGCACTTTATATCGACTTATTCAGCAACCATACATATAAAAAAAGTGAGGCAGGAAGACCACTGGTGAATATAAATGCACTTTATATCGACTTATTCAGCAACCATACATATCAAAAAAGTGAGGCGGGAAGACCACTGGTGAATATAGATGAACTTTATATCGACTTATTCAGCAACCATACATATCAAAAAAGTGAGGTGGGAAGACCACTGGTGAATATAGATGCACTTTATATCGACTTATTCAGCAACCATACATATCAAAAAAGTGAGGCAGAAAGACCACTGGTGAATATAAATGCACTTTATATCGACTTATTCAGCAACCATACATATCAAAAAAGTGAGGCGGGAAGACCACTGGTGAATATAGATGCACTTTATATCGACTTATTCAGCAACCATCCATATCAAATAAGCTAGGCAGGTACACCATAGGTGAATATAGATGCACTTTATATCGCCTTGGATTCGGTTACCATCCAATCCATATCAATTAAACGAGGCAGGAAGACCACTGATGAATATAGATGCACTTTATATCGACTTATTCAGCAACCATACATATCAAAAAAGTGAGGCGGGAAGACCACTGGTGAATATAGATGCACTTTATATCGACTTATTCAGCAACCATACATATAAAAGAAAGTGAGGCAGGAAGACCACTGGTGAATATAAATGCACTTTACATCGACTTATTCAGCAACCATACATATCAAAAAAGTGAGGCGGGAAGACCACTGGTGAATACAGATGCACTTTATATCGACTCATTCAGCAACCATACATATCAAAAAAGTGAGGTGGGAAGACCACTGGTGAATATATTTGCACTTTATATCGACTTATTCAGCAACCATACATATCAAAAAAGTGAGGCAGAAAGACCACTGGTGAATATAAATGCTTTTTATATCGACTTATTCAGCAACCATACATATCAAAAAGGTGAGGCAGGAAGACCACTGGTGAATATAAATGCACTTTATATCGACTTATTCAGCAACCATACATATCAAAAAAGTGAGGCGGGAAGACCACTGGTGAATATAAATGCACTTTATATCGACTTATTCAGCAACCATACATATCAAAAAAGTGAGGCGGGAAGACCACTGGTGAATATAGATGCACTTTATATCGACTTATTCAGCAACCATCCATATCAAATAAGCTAGGCAGGTACACCATAGGTGAATATAGATGCACTTTATATCGACTTATTCAGCAACCATACATATAAAAAAAATTGAGCCGGGAAGACCACTGGTGAATATAGATGCACTTTATATCGACTTATTCAGCAACCATACATATCAAAAAAGTGAGGCGGGAAGACCACTGATGAATATAGATGCACTTTATATCGACTTATTCAGCAACCATCCATATCAAAAAAGTGAGGCAGAAAGACCACTGGTGAATATAGATGCACTTTATATCGACTTATTCAGCAACCATACATATCAAAAAAGTGAGGCAGAAAGACCACTGGTGAATATAAATGCACTTTATATCGACTTATTCAGCAACCATACATATCAAAAAAGTGAGGCAGAAAGACCACTGGTGAATATAAATGCACTTTATATCGACTTATTCAGCAACCATACATATCAAAAAGGTGAGGCAGGAAGACCACTGGTGAATATAAATGCACTTTATATCGACTTATTCAGCAACCATACATATAAAAAAAGTGAGGCAGGAAGACCACTGGTGAATATAAATGCACTTTATATCGACTTATTCAGCAACCATCCATATCAAATAAGCTAGGCAGGTACACCATAGGTGAATATAGATGCACTTTATATCGACTTATTCAGCAACCATACATATAAAATAAATTGAGCCGGGAAGACCACTGGTGAATATAGATGCACTTTATATCGACTTATTCAGCAACCATAAATATCAAAAAAGTGAGGCGAGAAGACCACTGGTGAATATAGATGCACTTTATATCGACTTATTCAGCAACCATATATTTCAAAAATCGAGGCGGGAAGACCACTGGTGAATATAAATGCACTTTATATTGCCTTGGATTCAGCAACGATCCATATAAAATAAGTGAGGCGGGTACACCACAGGTGAATATAGATGCACTTTATATCGCCTTATGTTCGGTAACCATCCAATCCATATCAATTAAACGAGGCAGGAAGACCACTGGTGAATATAGATGCACTTTATATCGACTTATTCAGCAACCATACATATCAAAAAAGTGAGGCGGGAAGACCACTGGTAAATATAAATGCACTTTATATCGACTTATTCAGCAACCATACGTATCAAAAAAGTAAGGCAGGAAAACCACTGATGAATATAGATGCACTTTATATCGACTTATTCAGCAACCATACATATCAAAAAAGTGAGGCAGGAAGACCACTGGTGAATATAAATGCACTTTATATCGACTTATTCAGCAACCATACATATCAAAAAAAGTGAGGCGGGAAGACCACTGGTGAATATAGATGCACTTTATATCGACTTATTCAGCAACCATACATATCAAAAAAGTGAGGCGGGAAGACCACTGGTGAATATAGATGCACTTTATATCGACTTATTCAGCAACCATCCATATCAAAAAAGTGAGGCAGGAAGACCACTGGTGAATATAAATGCACTTTATATCGACTTATTCAGCAACCATACATATCATAAAAGTGAGGCGGGAAGACCACTGGTGAATATAGATGCACTTTATATCGACTTATTCAGCAACCATACATATAAAAAAAGTGAGGCAGGAAGACCACTGGTGAATATAAATGCACTTTATATCGACTTATTCAGCAACCATACATATCAAAAAAGTGAGGCGGGAAGACCACTGGTGAATATAGATGCACTTTATATCGACTTATTCCGCAACCATACATATCAAAAAAGTGAGGTGGGAAGACCACTGGTGAATATAGATGCACTTTATATCGACTTATTCAGCAACCATACATATCAAAAAAGTGAGGCAGAAAGACCACTGGTGAATATAAATGCACTTTATATCGACTTATTCAGCAACCATACATATCAAAAAAGTGAGGCGGGAAGACCACTGGTGAATATAGATGCACTTTATATCGACTTATTCAGCAACCATCCATATCAAATAAGCTAGGCAGGTACACCATAGGTGAATATAGATGCACTTTATATCGCCTTGGATTCGGTTACCATCCAATCCATATCAATTAAACGAGGCAGGAAGACCACTGATGAATATAGATGCACTTTATATCGACTTATTCAGCAACCATACATATCAAAAAAGTGAGGCGGGAAGACCACTGGTGAATATAGATGCACTTTATATCGACTTGTTCAGCAACCATACATATAAAAAAAGTGAGGCAGGAAGACCACTGGTGAATATAAATGCACTTTATATCGACTTATTCAGCAACCATACATATCAAAAAAGTGAGGCAGGAAGACCACTGGTGAATACAGATGCACTTTATATCGACTCATTCAGCAACCATACATATCAAAAAAGTGAGGTGGGAAGACCACTGGTGAATATATTTGCACTTTATATCGACTTATTCAGCAACCATACATATCAAAAAAGTGAGGCAGAAAGACCACTGGTGAATATAAATGCTTTTTATATCGACTTATTCAGCAACCATACATATCAAAAAGGTGAGGCAGGAAGACCACTGGTGAATATAAATGCACTTTATATCGACTTATTCAGCAACCATACATATCAAAAAAGTGAGGCGGGAAGACCACTGGTGAATATAAATGCACTTTATATCGACTTATTCAGCAACCATACATATCAAAAAAGTGAGGCGGGAAGACCACTGGTGAATATAGATGCACTTTATATCGACTTATTCAGCAACCATCCATATCAAATAAGCTAGGCAGGTACACCATAGGTGAATATAGATGCACTTTATATCGACTTATTCAGCAACCATACATTTAAAAAAAATTGAGCCGGGAAGACCACTTGTGAATATAGATGCACTTTATATCGACTTATTCAGCAACGATACATATCAAAAAAGTGAGGCGGGAAGACCACTGGTGAATATAGATGCACTTTATATCGACTTATTCAGCAACCATCCATATCAAAAAAGTGAGGCAGAAAGACCACTGGTGAATATAGATGCACTTTATATCGACTTATTCAGCAACCATACATATCAAAAAAGTGAGGCAGAAAGACCACTGGTGAATATAAATGCACTTTATATCGACTTATTCAGCAACCATACATATCAAAAAAGTGAGGCAGAAAGACCACTGGTGAATATAAATGCACTTTATATCGACTTATTCAGCAACCATACATATCAAAAAGGTGAGGCAGGAAGACCACTGGTGAATATAAATGCACTTTATATCGACTTATTCAGCAACCATACATATCAAAAAAGTGAGGCGGGAAGACCACTGGTGAATATAGATGCACTTTATATCGACTTATTCAGCAACCATCCATATCAAATAAGCTAGGCAGGTACACCATAGGTGAATATAGATGCACTTTATATCGACTTATTCAGCAACCATACATATAAAAAAATTGAGCCGGGAAGACCACTGGTGAATATAGATGCACTTTATATCGACTTATTCAGCAACCATACATATCAAAAAAGTGAGGCGAGAAGACCACTGGTGAATATAGATGCACTTTATATCGACTTATTCAGCAACCATACATATCAAAAAAGTGAGGCGGAAAGACCACTGGTGAATATAAATGCACTTTATATTGCCTTGGATTCAGCAACGATCCATATAAAATAAGTGAGGCGGGTACACCACAGGTGAATATAGATGCACTTTATATCGCCTTATGTTCGGTAACCATCCAATCCATATCAATTAAACGAGGCAGGAAGACCACTGGTGAATATAGATGCACTTTATATCGACTTATTCAGCAACCATACATATCAAAAAAGTGAGGCAGGAAGACCACTGGTGAATATAAATGCACTTTATATCGACTTATTCAGCAACCATACATATCAAAAAAGTGAGGCGGGAAGACCACTGGTGAATATAGATGCACTTTATATCGACTTATTCAGCAACCATACATATCAAAAAAAGTGAGGCGGGAAGACCACTGGTGAATATAGATGCACTTTATATCGACTTATTCAGCAACCATACATATCAAAAAAGTGAGGCGGGAAGACCACTGGTGAATATAGATGCACTTTATATCGACTTATTCAGCAACCATCCATATCAAAAAAGTGAGGCAGGAAGACCACTGGTTAATATAAATGCACTTTATATCGACTTATTCAGCAACCATACATATCAAAAAAGTGAGGCGGGAAGACCACTGGTGAATATAGATGCACTTTATATCGACTTATTCAGCAACCATACATATCAAAAAAGTGAGGCTGAAAGACCACTGGTGAATATAAATGCACTTTATATCGACTTATTCAGCAACCATACATATCAAAAAAGTGAGGCAGGAAGACCACTGGTGAATATAAATGCACTTTATATCGACTTATTCAGCAACCATACATATCAAAAAATCGAGGTGGGAAGACCACTGGTGAATATAGATGCACTTTATATCGACTTATTCAGCAACCATACATATCAAAAAAAGTGAGGCAGGAAGACCACTGGTGAATATAAATGCACTTTATATCGACTTATTCAGCAACCATACATATCAAATAAGCTAGGCAGGTACACCATAGGTGTATATAGATGCACTTTATATCGACTTATTCAGCAACCATACATATCAAAAAAGTGAGTCAGGAAGACCACTGGTGAATATAGATGCACTTTATATCGACTTATTCAGCAACCATACATATCAAATAAGCTAGGCAGGTACACCATAGGTGAATATAGATGCACTTTATATCGACTTATTCAGCAACTATACATATCAAAAAAGTGAGCCGGGAAGACCACTGGTGAATATAGATGCACTTTATATCGACTTATTCAGCAACCATACATATCAAAAAAGTGAGGCGGAAAGACCACTGGTGAATATAAATGCACTTTATATCGACTTATTCAGTAACCATACATATCAAAAAAGTGAGGTGGGAAGACCACTGGTGAATATATTTGCACTTTATATCGACTTATTCAGCAACCATACATATCAAAAAAGTGAGGCAGAAAGACCACTGGTGAATATAAATGCTTTTTATATCGACTTATTCAGCAACCATACATATCAAAAAGGTGAGGCAGGAAGACCACTGGTGAATATAAATGCACTTTATATCGACTTATTCAGCAACCATACATATCAAAAAAGTGAGGCGGGAAGACCACTGGTGAATATAAATGCACTTTATATCGACTTATTCAGCAACTATACATATCAAAAAAGTGAGCCGGGAAGACCACTGGTGAATATAGATGCACTTTATATCGACTTATTCAGCAACCATACATATCAAAAAAGTGAGGCGGAAAGACCACTGGTGAATATAAATGCACCTTATATCGACTTATTCAGTAACCATACATATCAAATAAGCTAGGCAGGTACACCATAGGTGAATATAGATGCACTTTATATCGACTTATTCAGCAACCATACATATCAAAAATGTGAGGCGAGAAGACCACTGGTGAATATAGATGCACTTTATATCGACTTATTCAGCAACCATACATATCAAAAAAGTGAGGCGGGAAGACCACTGGTGAATATAAATGCACTTT
This sequence comes from Macrosteles quadrilineatus, assembly GCF_028750875.1. NCBI lineage: Eukaryota > Metazoa > Arthropoda > Insecta > Hemiptera > Cicadellidae > Macrosteles > Macrosteles quadrilineatus. The sequence goes on from NW_026542594.1 coordinate 15,398,263, forward strand.
ATATCGACTTATTCAGCAACCATCCATATCAAAAAAGTGAGGCAGGAAGACCACTGGTGAATATAAATGCACTTTATATCGACTTATTCAGCAACCATACATATCAAAAAAGTGAGGCGGGAAGACCACTGGTGAATATAGATGCACTTTATATCGACTTATTCAGCAACCATACATATCAAAAAAGTGAGGCAGGAAGACCACTGGTGAATATAAATGCACTTTATATCGACTTATTCAGCAACCATACATATCAAAAAAGTGAGGCAGGAAGACCACTGGTGAATATAAATGCACTTTATATCGACTTATTCAGCAACCATACATATCAAAAAAGTGAGGTGGGAAGACCACTGGTGAATATAGATGCACTTTATATCGACTTATTCAGCAACCATACATATCAAAAAAGTGAGGCAGAAAGACCACTGGTGAATATAAATGCACTTTATATCGACTTATTCAGCAACCATCCATATCAAAAAAGTGAGGCAGAAAGACCACTGGTGAATATAGATGCACTTTATATCGACTTATTCAGCAACCATACATATCAAAAAAGTGAGGCAGAAAGACCACTGGTGAATATAAATGCACTTTATATCGACTTATTCAGCAACCATACATATCAAAAAAGTGAGGCAGAAAGACCACTGGTGAATATAAATGCACTTTATATCGACTTATTCAGCAACCATACATATCAAAAAGGTGAGGCAGGAAGACCACTGGTGAATATAAATGCACTTTATATCGACTTATTCAGCAACCATACATATCAAAAAAGTGAGGCAGGAAGACCACTGGTGAATATAAATGCACTTTATATCGACTTATTCAGCAACCATCCATATCAAATAAGCTAGGCAGGTACACCATAGGTGAATATAGATGCACTTTATATCGACTTATTCAGCAACCATACATATAAAATAAATTGAGCCGGGAAGACCACTGGTGAATATAGATGCACTTTATATCGACTTATTCAGCAACCATAAATATCAAAAAAGTGAGGCGAGAAGACCACTGGTGAATATAGATGCACTTTATATCGACTTATTCAGCAACCATACATTTCAAAAATCGAGGCGGAAAGACCACTGGTGAATATAAATGCACTTTATATTGCCTTGGATTCAGCAACGATCCATATAAAATAAGTGAGGCGGGTACACCACAGGTGAATATAGATGCACTTTATATCGCCTTATGTTCGGTAACCATCCAATCCATATCAATTAAACGAGGCAGGAAGACCACTGGTGAATATAGATGCACTTTATATCGACTTATTCAGCAACCATACATATCAAAAAAGTGAGGCGGGAAGACCACTGGTAAATATAGATGCACTTTATATCGACTTATTCAGCAACCATACGTATCAAAAAAGTAAGGCAGGAAAACCACTGGTGAATATAGATGCACTTTATATCGACTTATTCAGCAACCATACATATCAAAAAAGTGAGGCAGGAAGACCACTGGTGAATATAAATGCACTTTATATCGACTTATTCAGCAACCATACATATCAAAAAAAGTGAGGCGGGAAGACCACTGGTGAATATAGATGCACTTTATATCGACTTATTCAGCAACCATACATATAAAAAAAGTGAGGCAGGAAGACCACTGGTGAATATAAATGCACTTTATATCGACTTATTCAGCAACCATACATATCAAAAAAGTGAGGCGGGAAGACCACTGGTGAATATAGATGCACTTTATATCGACTTATTCCGCAACCATACATATCAAAAAAGTGAGGTGGGAAGACCACTGGTGAATATAGATGCACTTTATATCGACTTATTCAGCAACCATACATATCAAAAAAGTGAGGCAGAAAGACCACTGGTGAATATAAATGCACTTTATATCGACTTATTCAGCAACCATACATATCAAAAAAGTGAGGCGGGAAGACCACTGGTGAATATAGATGCACTTTATATCGACTTATTCAGCAACCATCCATATCAAATAAGCTAGGCAGGTACACCATAGGTGAATATAGATGCACTTTATATCGCCTTGGATTCGGTTACCATCCAATCCATATCAATTAAACGAGGCAGGAAGACCACTGATGAATATAGATGCACTTTATATCGACTTATTCAGCAACCATACATATCAAAAAAGTGAGGCGGGAAGACCACTGGTGAATATAGATGCACTTTATATCGACTTGTTCAGCAACCATACATATAAAAAAAGTGAGGCAGGAAGACCACTGGTGAATATAAATGCACTTTATATCGACTTATTCAGCAACCATACATATCAAAAAAGTGAGGCAGGAAGACCACTGGTGAATACAGATGCACTTTATATCGACTCATTCAGCAACCATACATATCAAAAAAGTGAGGTGGGAAGACCACTGGTGAATATATTTGCACTTTATATCGACTTATTCAGCAACCATACATATCAAAAAAGTGAGGCAGAAAGACCACTGGTGAATATAAATGCTTTTTATATCGACTTATTCAGCAACCATACATATCAAAAAGGTGAGGCAGGAAGACCACTGGTGAATATAAATGCACTTTATATCGACTTATTCAGCAACCATACATATCAAAAAAGTGAGGCGGGAAGACCACTGGTGAATATAAATGCACTTTATATCGACTTATTCAGCAACCATACATATCAAAAAAGTGAGGCGGGAAGACCACTGGTGAATATAGATGCACTTTATATCGACTTATTCAGCAACCATCCATATCAAATAAGCTAGGCAGGTACACCATAGGTGAATATAGATGCACTTTATATCGACTTATTCAGCAACTATACATATCAAAAAAGTGAGCCGGGAAGACCACTGGTGAATATAGATGCACTTTATATCGACTTATTCAGCAACCATACATATCAAAAAAGTGAGGCGGAAAGACCACTGGTGAATATAAATGCACTTTATATCGACTTATTCAGTAACCATACATATCAAATAAGCTAGGCAGGTACACCATAGGTGAATATAGATGCACTTTATATCGACTTATTCAGCAACCATACATATCAAAAATGTGAGGCGAGAAGACCACTGGTGAATATAGATGCACTTTATATCGACTTATTCAGCAACCATACATATCAAAAAAGTGAGGCGGGAAGACCACTGGTGAATATAAATGCACTTTATATCGACTTATTCAGCAACCATCCATATCAAAAAAGTGAGGCAGGAAGACCACTGGTGAATATAAATGCACTTTATATCGACTTATTCAGCAACCATACATTTTAAAAAAGTGAGGCGGGAAGACCACTGGTGAATATAGATGCACTTTATATCGACTTATTCAGCAACCATACATATCAAAAAAGTGAGGCAGGAAGACCACTGGTGAATATAAATGCACTTTATATCGACTTATTCAGCAACCATACATATCAAAAAAGTGAGGCAGGAAGACCACTGGTGAATATAAATGCACTTTATATCGACTTATTCAGCAACCATACATATCAAAAAAGTGAGGTGGGAAGACCACTGGTGAATATAGATGCACTTTATATCGACTTATTCAGCAACCATACATATCAAAAAAGTGAGGCAGAAAGACCACTGGTGAATATAAATGCACTTTATATCGACTTATTCAGCAACCATCCATATCAAAAAAGTGAGGCAGAAAGACCACTGGTGAATATAGATGCACTTTATATCGACTTATTCAGCAACCATACATATCAAAAAAGTGAGGCAGAAAGACCACTGGTGAATATAAATGCACTTTATATCGACTTATTCAGCAACCATACATATCAAAAAAGTGAGGCAGAAAGACCACTGGTGAATATAAATGCACTTTATATCGACTTATTCAGCAACCATACATATCAAAAAGGTGAGGCAGGAAGACCACTGGTGAATATAAATGCACTTTATATCGACTTATTCAGCAACCATACATATCAAAAAAGTGAGGCAGGAAGACCACTGGTGAATATAAATGCACTTTATATCGACTTATTCAGCAACCATCCATATCAAATAAGCTAGGCAGGTACACCATAGGTGAATATAGATGCACTTTATATCGACTTATTCAGCAACCATACATATAAAATAAATTGAGCCGGGAAGACCACTGGTGAATATAGATGCACTTTATATCGACTTATTCAGCAACCATAAATATCAAAAAAGTGAGGCGAGAAGACCACTGGTGAATATAGATGCACTTTATATCGACTTATTCAGCAACCATACATTTCAAAAATCGAGGCGGAAAGACCACTGGTGAATATAAATGCACTTTATATTGCCTTGGATTCAGCAACGATCCATATAAAATAAGTGAGGCGGGTACACCACAGGTGAATATAGATGCACTTTATATCGCCTTATGTTCGGTAACCATCCAATCCATATCAATTAAACGAGGCAGGAAGACCACTGGTGAATATAGATGCACTTTATATCGACTTATTCAGCAACCATACATATCAAAAAAGTGAGGCGGGAAGACCACTGGTAAATATAGATGCACTTTATATCGACTTATTCAGCAACCATACGTATCAAAAAAGTAAGGCAGGAAAACCACTGGTGAATATAGATGCACTTTATATCGACTTATTCAGCAACCATACATATCAAAAAAGTGAGGCAGGAAGACCACTGGTGAATATAAATGCACTTTATATCGACTTATTCAGCAACCATACATATCAAAAAAAGTGAGGCGGGAAGACCACTGGTGAATATAGATGCACTTTATATCGACTTATTCAGCAACCATACATATAAAAAAAGTGAGGCAGGAAGACCACTGGTGAATATAAATGCACTTTATATCGACTTATTCAGCAACCATACATATCAAAAAAGTGAGGCGGGAAGACCACTGGTGAATATAGATGCACTTTATATCGACTTATTCCGCAACCATACATATCAAAAAAGTGAGGTGGGAAGACCACTGGTGAATATAGATGCACTTTATATCGACTTATTCAGCAACCATACATATCAAAAAAGTGAGGCAGAAAGACCACTGGTGAATATAAATGCACTTTATATCGACTTATTCAGCAACCATACATATCAAAAAAGTGAGGCGGGAAGACCACTGGTGAATATAGATGCACTTTATATCGACTTATTCAGCAACCATCCATATCAAATAAGCTAGGCAGGTACACCATAGGTGAATATAGATGCACTTTATATCGCCTTGGATTCGGTTACCATCCAATCCATATCAATTAAACGAGGCAGGAAGACCACTGATGAATATAGATGCACTTTATATCGACTTATTCAGCAACCATACATATCAAAAAAGTGAGGCGGGAAGACCACTGGTGAATATAGATGCACTTTATATCGACTTGTTCAGCAACCATACATATAAAAAAAGTGAGGCAGGAAGACCACTGGTGAATATAAATGCACTTTATATCGACTTATTCAGCAACCATACATATCAAAAAAGTGAGGCAGGAAGACCACTGGTGAATACAGATGCACTTTATATCGACTCATTCAGCAACCATACATATCAAAAAAGTGAGGTGGGAAGACCACTGGTGAATATATTTGCACTTTATATCGACTTATTCAGCAACCATACATATCAAAAAAGTGAGGCAGAAAGACCACTGGTGAATATAAATGCTTTTTATATCGACTTATTCAGCAACCATACATATCAAAAAGGTGAGGCAGGAAGACCACTGGTGAATATAAATGCACTTTATATCGACTTATTCAGCAACCATACATATCAAAAAAGTGAGGCGGGAAGACCACTGGTGAATATAAATGCACTTTATATCGACTTATTCAGCAACCATACATATCAAAAAAGTGAGGCGGGAAGACCACTGGTGAATATAGATGCACTTTATATCGACTTATTCAGCAACCATCCATATCAAATAAGCTAGGCAGGTACACCATAGGTGAATATAGATGCACTTTATATCGACTTATTCAGCAACCATACATATAAAAAAAATTGAGCCGGGAAGACCACTTGTGAATATAGATGCACTTTATATCGACTTATTCAGCAACGATACATATCAAAAAAGTGAGGCGGGAAGACCACTGGTGAATATAGATGCACTTTATATCGACTTATTTAGCAACCATCCATATCAAAAAAGTGAGGCAGAAAGACCACTGGTGAATATAGATGCACTTTATATCGACTTATTCAGCAACCATACATATCAAAAAAGTGAGGCAGAAAGACCACTGGTGAATATAAATGCACTTTATATCGACTTATTCAGCAACCATACATATCAAAAAAGTGAGGCAGAAAGACCACTGGTGAATATAAATGCACTTTATATCGACTTATTCAGCAACCATACATATCAAAAAGGTGAGGCAGGAAGACCACTGGTGAATATAAATGCACTTTATATCGACTTATTCAGCAACCATACATATCAAAAAAGTGAGGCGGGAAGACCACTGGTGAATATAGATGCACTTTATATCGACTTATTCAGCAACCATCCATATCAAATAAGCTAGGCAGGTACACCATAGGTGAATATAGATGCACTTTATATCGACTTATTCAGCAACCATACATATAAAAAAATTGAGCCGGGAAGACCACTGGTGAATATAGATGCACTTTATATCGACTTATTCAGCAACCATACATATCAAAAAAGTGAGGCAGAAAGACCACTGGTGAATATAAATGCACTTTATATCGACTTATTCAGCAACCATACATATCAAAAAGGTGAGGCAGGAAGACCACTGGTGAATATAAATGCACTTTATATCGACTTATTCAGCAACCATACATATCAAAAAAGTGAGGCGGGAAGACCACTGGTGAATATAGATGCACTTTATATCGACTTATTCAGCAACCATCCATATCAAATAAGCTAGGCAGGTACACCATAGGTGAATATAGATGCACTTTATATCGACTTATTCAGCAACCATACATATAAAAAAATTGAGCCGGGAAGACCACTGGTGAATATAGATGCACTTTATATCGACTTATTCAGCAACCATACATATCAAAAAAGTGAGGCGAGAAGACCACTGGTGAATATAGATGCACTTTATATCGACTTATTCAGCAACCATACATATCAAAAAAGTGAGGCGGAAAGACCACTGGTGAATATAAATGCACTTTATATTGCCTTGGATTCAGCAACGATCCATATAAAATAAGTGAGGCGGGTACACCACAGGTGAATATAGATGCACTTTATATCGCCTTATGTTCGGTAACCATCCAATCCATATCAATTAAACGAGGCAGGAAGACCACTGGTGAATATAGATGCACTTTATATCGACTTATTCAGCAACCATACATATCAAAAAAGTGAGGCAGGAAGACCACTGGTGAATATAAATGCACTTTATATCGACTTATTCAGCAACCATACATATCAAAAAAGTGAGGCGGGAAGACCACTGGTGAATATAGATGCACTTTATATCGACTTATTCAGCAACCATACATATCAAAAAAAGTGAGGCGGGAAGACCACTGGTGAATATAGATGCACTTTATATCGACTTATTCAGCAACCATACATATCAAAAAAGTGAGGCGGGAAGACCACTGGTGAATATAGATGCACTTTATATCGACTTATTCAGCAACCATCCATATCAAAAAAGTGAGGCAGGAAGACCACTGGTTAATATAAATGCACTTTATATCGACTTATTCAGCAACCATACATATCAAAAAAGTGAGGCGGGAAGACCACTGGTGAATATAGATGCACTTTATATCGACTTATTCAGCAACCATACATATCAAAAAAGTGAGGCTGAAAGACCACTGGTGAATATAAATGCACTTTATATCGACTTATTCAGCAACCATACATATCAAAAAAGTGAGGCAGGAAGACCACTGGTGAATATAAATGCACTTTATATCGACTTATTCAGCAACCATACATATCAAAAAATCGAGGTGGGAAGACCACTGGTGAATATAGATGCACTTTATATCGACTTATTCAGCAACCATACATATCAAAAAAAGTGAGGCAGGAAGACCACTGGTGAATATAAATGCACTTTATATCGACTTATTCAGCAACCATACATATCAAATAAGCTAGGCAGGTACACCATAGGTGTATATAGATGCACTTTATATCGACTTATTCAGCAACCATACATATCAAAAAAGTGAGTCAGGAAGACCACTGGTGAATATAGATGCACTTTATATCGACTTATTCAGCAACCATACATATCAAATAAGCTAGGCAGGTACACCATAGGTGAATATAGATGCACTTTATATCGACTTATTCAGCAACTATACATATCAAAAAAGTGAGCCGGGAAGACCACTGGTGAATATAGATGCACTTTATATCGACTTATTCAGCAACCATACATATCAAAAAAGTGAGGCGGAAAGACCACTGGTGAATATAAATGCACTTTATATCGACTTATTCAGCAACCATACATATCAAAAAAGTGAGGCAGGAAGACCACTGGTGAATATAAATGCACTTTATATCGACTTATTCAGCAACCATACATATCAAAAAATCGAGGTGGGAAGACCACTGGTGAATATAGATGCACTTTATATCGACTTATTCAGCAACCATACATATCAAAAAAAGTGAGGCAGGAAGACCACTGGTGAATATAAATGCACTTTATATCGACTTATTCAGCAACCATACATATCAAATAAGCTAGGCAGGTACACCATAGGTGAATATAAATGCACTTTATATCGACTTATTCAGCAACCATACATATCAAATAAGCTAGGCAGGTACACCATAGGTGTATATAGATGCACTTTATATCGACTTATTCAGCAACCATACATATCAAAAAAGTGAGTCAGGAAGACCACTGGTGAATATAGATGCACTTTATATCGACTTATTCAGCAACCATACATATCAAATAAGCTAGGCAGGTACACCATAGGTGAATATAGATGCACTTTATATCGACTTATTCAGCAACTATACATATCAAAAAAGTGAGCCGGGAAGACCACTGGTGAATATAGATGCACTTTATATCGACTTATTCAGCAACCATACATATCAAAAAAGTGAGGCGGAAAGACCACTGGTGAATATAAATGCACTTTATATCGACTTATTCAGTAACCATACATATCAAATAAGCTAGGCAGGTACACCATAGGTGAATATAGATGCACTTTATATCGACTTATTCAGCAACCATACATATCAAAAATGTGAGGCGAGAAGACCACTGGTGAATATAGATGCACTTTATATCGACTTATTCAGCAACCATACATATCAAAAAAGTGAGGCGGGAAGACCACTGGTGAATATAGATGCACTTTATATCGACTTATTCAGCAACCATCCATATCAAAAAAGTGAGGCAAGAAGACCACTGGTGAATATAAATGCACTTTATATCGACTTATTCAGCAACCATCCATATCAAAAAAGTGAGGCAGGAAGACCACTGGTGAATATAAATGCACTTTATATCGACTTATTCAGCAACCAAACATATCAAAAAAGTGAGGCGGGAAGACCACTGGTGAATATAGATGCACTTTATATCGACTTATTCAGCAACCATACATATCAAAAAAGTGAGGCAGGAAGACCACTGGTGAATATAAATGCACTTTATATCGACTTATTCAGCAACCATACATATCAAAAAAGTGAGGCAGGAAGACCACTGGTGAATATAAATGCACTTTATATCGACTTATTCAGCAACCATACATATCAAAAAAGTGAGGTGGGAAGACCACTGGTGAATATAGATGCACTTTATATCGACTTATTCAGCAACCATACATATCAAAAAAGTGAGGCAGAAAGACCACTGGTGAATATAAATGCACTTTATATCGACTTATTCAGCAACCATACATATCAAAAAAGTGAGGCGGGAAGACCACTGGTGAATATAGATGCACTTTATATCGACTTATTCAGCAACCATCCATATCAAATAAGCTAGGCAGGTACACCATAGGTGAATATAGATGCACTTTATATCGCCTTGGATTCGGTTACCATCCAATCCATATCAATTAAACGAGGCAGGAAGACCACTGATGAATATAGATGCACTTTATATCGACTTATTCAGCAACCATACATATCAAAAAAGTGAGGCGGGAAGACCACTGGTGAATATAGATGCACTTTATATCGACTTGTTCAGCAACCATACATATAAAAAAAAGTGAGGCAGGAAGACCACTGGTGAATATAAATGCACTTTATATCGACTTATTCAGCAACCATACATATCAAAAAAGTGAGGCGGGAAGACCACTGGTGAATACAGATGCACTTTATATCGACTTATTCAGCAACCATACATATCAAAAAAGTGAGGTGGGAAGACCACTGGTGAATATATTTGCACTTTATATCGACTTATTCAGCAACCATACATATCAAAAAAGTGAGGCAGAAAGACCACTGGTGAATATAAATGCTTTTTATATCGACTTATTCAGCAACCATACATATCAAAAAGGTGAGGCAGGAAGACCACTGGTGAATATAAATGCACTTTATATCGACTTATTCAGCAACCATACATATCAAAAAAGTGAGGCGGGAAGACCACTGGTGAATATAAATGCACTTTATATCGACTTATTCAGCAACCATACATATCAAAAAAGTGAGGCGGGAAGACCACTGGTGAATATAGATGCACTTTATATCGACTTATTCAGCAACCATCCATATCAAATAAGCTAGGCAGGTACACCATAGGTGAATATAGATGCACTTTATATCGACTTATTCAGCAACCATACATATCAAAAAAGTGAGGCGGGAAGACCACTGGTGAATATAGATGCACTTTATATCGACTTATTCCGCAACCATACATATCAAAAAAGTGAGGTGGGAAGACCACTGGTGAATATAGATGCACTTTATATCGACTTATTCAGCAACCATACATATCAAAAAAGTGAGGCAGAAAGACCACTGGTGAATATAAATGCACTTTATATCGACTTATTCAGCAACCATACATATCAAAAAAGTGAGGCGGGAAGACCACTGGTGAATATAGATGCACTTTATATCGACTTATTCAGCAACCATCCATATCAAATAAGCTAGGCAGGTACACCATAGGTGAATATAGATGCACTTTATATCGCCTTGGATTCGGTTACCATCCAATCCATATCAATTAAACGAGGCAGGAAGACCACTGATGAATATAGATGCACTTTATATCGACTTATTCAGCAACCATACATATCAAAAAAGTGAGGCGGGAAGACCACTGGTGAATATAGATGCACTTTATATCGACTTGTTCAGCAACCATACATATAAAAAAAGTGAGGCAGGAAGACCACTGGTGAATATAAATGCACTTTATATCGACTTATTCAGCAACCATACATATCAAAAAAGTGAGGCAGGAAGACCACTGGTGAATACAGATGCACTTTATATCGACTCATTCAGCAACCATACATATCAAAAAAGTGAGGTGGGAAGACCACTGGTGAATATATTTGCACTTTATATCGACTTATTCAGCAACCATACATATCAAAAAAGTGAGGCAGAAAGACCACTGGTGAATATAAATGCTTTTTATATCGACTTATTCAGCAACCATACATATCAAAAAGGTGAGGCAGGAAGACCACTGGTGAATATAAATGCACTTTATATCGACTTATTCAGCAACCATACATATCAAAAAAGTGAGGCGGGAAGACCACTGGTGAATATAAATGCACTTTATATCGACTTATTCAGCAACCATACATATCAAAAAAGTGAGGCGGGAAGACCACTGGTGAATATAGATGCACTTTATATCGACTTATTCAGCAACCATCCATATCAAATAAGCTAGGCAGGTACACCATAGGTGAATATAGATGCACTTTATATCGACTTATTCAGCAACCATACATATAAAAAAAATTGAGCCGGGAAGACCACTTGTGAATATAGATGCACTTTATATCGACTTATTCAGCAACGATACATATCAAAAAAGTGAGGCGGGAAGACCACTGGTGAATATAGATGCACTTTATATCGACTTATTTAGCAACCATCCATATCAAAAAAGTGAGGCAGAAAGACCACTGGTGAATATAGATGCACTTTATATCGACTTATTCAGCAACCATACATATCAAAAAAGTGAGGCAGAAAGACCACTGGTGAATATAAATGCACTTTATATCGACTTATTCAGCAACCATACATATCAAAAAAGTGAGGCAGAAAGACCACTGGTGAATATAAATGCACTTTATATCGACTTATTCAGCAACCATACATATCAAAAAGGTGAGGCAGGAAGACCACTGGTGAATATAAATGCACTTTATATCGACTTATTCAGCAACCATACATATCAAAAAAGTGAGGCGGGAAGACCACTGGTGAATATAGATGCACTTTATATCGACTTATTCAGCAACCATCCATATCAAATAAGCTAGGCAGGTACACCATAGGTGAATATAGATGCACTTTATATCGACTTATTCAGCAACCATACATATAAAAAAATTGAGCCGGGAAGACCACTGGTGAATATAGATGCACTTTATATCGACTTATTCAGCAACCATACATATCAAAAAAGTGAGGCAGAAAGACCACTGGTGAATATAAATGCACTTTATATCGACTTATTCAGCAACCATACATATCAAAAAGGTGAGGCAGGAAGACCACTGGTGAATATAAATGCACTTTATATCGACTTATTCAGCAACCATACATATCAAAAAAGTGAGGCGGGAAGACCACTGGTGAATATAGATGCACTTTATATCGACTTATTCAGCAACCATCCATATCAAATAAGCTAGGCAGGTACACCATAGGTGAATATAGATGCACTTTATATCGACTTATTCAGCAACCATACATATAAAAAAATTGAGCCGGGAAGACCACTGGTGAATATAGATGCACTTTATATCGACTTATTCAGCAACCATACATATCAAAAAAGTGAGGCGAGAAGACCACTGGTGAATATAGATGCACTTTATATCGACTTATTCAGCAACCATACATATCAAAAAAGTGAGGCGGAAAGACCACTGGTGAATATAAATGCACTTTATATTGCCTTGGATTCAGCAACGATCCATATAAAATAAGTGAGGCGGGTACACCACAGGTGAATATAGATGCACTTTATATCGCCTTATGTTCGGTAACCATCCAATCCATATCAATTAAACGAGGCAGGAAGACCACTGGTGAATATAGATGCACTTTATATCGACTTATTCAGCAACCATACATATCAAAAAAGTGAGGCAGGAAGACCACTGGTGAATATAAATGCACTTTATATCGACTTATTCAGCAACCATACATATCAAAAAAGTGAGGCGGGAAGACCACTGGTGAATATAGATGCACTTTATATCGACTTATTCAGCAACCATACATATCAAAAAAAGTGAGGCGGGAAGACCACTGGTGAATATAGATGCACTTTATATCGACTTATTCAGCAACCATACATATCAAAAAAGTGAGGCGGGAAGACCACTGGTGAATATAGATGCACTTTATATCGACTTATTCAGCAACCATCCATATCAAAAAAGTGAGGCAGGAAGACCACTGGTTAATATAAATGCACTTTATATCGACTTATTCAGCAACCATACATATCAAAAAAGTGAGGCGGGAAGACCACTGGTGAATATAGATGCACTTTATATCGACTTATTCAGCAACCATACATATCAAAAAAGTGAGGCTGAAAGACCACTGGTGAATATAAATGCACTTTATATCGACTTATTCAGCAACCATACATATCAAAAAAGTGAGGCAGGAAGACCACTGGTGAATATAAATGCACTTTATATCGACTTATTCAGCAACCATACATATCAAAAAATCGAGGTGGGAAGACCACTGGTGAATATAGATGCACTTTATATCGACTTATTCAGCAACCATACATATCAAAAAAAGTGAGGCAGGAAGACCACTGGTGAATATAAATGCACTTTATATCGACTTATTCAGCAACCATACATATCAAATAAGCTAGGCAGGTACACCATAGGTGTATATAGATGCACTTTATATCGACTTATTCAGCAACCATACATATCAAAAAAGTGAGTCAGGAAGACCACTGGTGAATATAGATGCACTTTATATCGACTTATTCAGCAACCATACATATCAAATAAGCTAGGCAGGTACACCATAGGTGAATATAGATGCACTTTATATCGACTTATTCAGCAACTATACATATCAAAAAAGTGAGCCGGGAAGACCACTGGTGAATATAGATGCACTTTATATCGACTTATTCAGCAACCATACATATCAAAAAAGTGAGGCGGAAAGACCACTGGTGAATATAAATGCACTTTATATCGACTTATTCAGCAACCATACATATCAAAAAAGTGAGGCAGGAAGACCACTGGTGAATATAAATGCACTTTATATCGACTTATTCAGCAACCATACATATCAAAAAATCGAGGTGGGAAGACCACTGGTGAATATAGATGCACTTTATATCGACTTATTCAGCAACCATACATATCAAAAAAAGTGAGGCAGGAAGACCACTGGTGAATATAAATGCACTTTATATCGACTTATTCAGCAACCATACATATCAAATAAGCTAGGCAGGTACACCATAGGTGAATATAAATGCACTTTATATCGACTTATTCAGCAACCATACATATCAAATAAGCTAGGCAGGTACACCATAGGTGTATATAGATGCACTTTATATCGACTTATTCAGCAACCATACATATCAAAAAAGTGAGTCAGGAAGACCACTGGTGAATATAGATGCACTTTATATCGACTTATTCAGCAACCATACATATCAAATAAGCTAGGCAGGTACACCATAGGTGAATATAGATGCACTTTATATCGACTTATTCAGCAACTATACATATCAAAAAAGTGAGCCGGGAAGACCACTGGTGAATATAGATGCACTTTATATCGACTTATTCAGCAACCATACATATCAAAAAAGTGAGGCGGAAAGACCACTGGTGAATATAAATGCACTTTATATCGACTTATTCAGTAACCATACATATCAAATAAGCTAGGCAGGTACACCATAGGTGAATATAGATGCACTTTATATCGACTTATTCAGCAACCATACATATCAAAAATGTGAGGCGAGAAGACCACTGGTGAATATAGATGCACTTTATATCGACTTATTCAGCAACCATACATATCAAAAAAGTGAGGCGGGAAGACCACTGGTGAATATAGATGCACTTTATATCGACTTATTCAGCAACCATCCATATCAAAAAAGTGAGGCAAGAAGACCACTGGTGAATATAAATGCACTTTATATCGACTTATTCAGCAACCATCCATATCAAAAAAGTGAGGCAGGAAGACCACTGGTGAATATAAATGCACTTTATATCGACTTATTCAGCAACCAAACATATCAAAAAAGTGAGGCGGGAAGACCACTGGTGAATATAGATGCACTTTATATCGACTTATTCAGCAACCATACATATCAAAAAAGTGAGGCAGGAAGACCACTGGTGAATATAAATGCACTTTATATCGACTTATTCAGCAACCATACATATCAAAAAAGTGAGGCAGGAAGACCACTGGTGAATATAAATGCACTTTATATCGACTTATTCAGCAACCATACATATCAAAAAAGTGAGGTGGGAAGACCACTGGTGAATATAGATGCACTTTATATCGACTTATTCAGCAACCATACATATCAAAAAAGTGAGGCAGAAAGACCACTGGTGAATATAAATGCACTTTATATCGACTTATTCAGCAACCATACATATCAAAAAAGTGAGGCGGGAAGACCACTGGTGAATATAGATGCACTTTATATCGACTTATTCAGCAACCATCCATATCAAATAAGCTAGGCAGGTACACCATAGGTGAATATAGATGCACTTTATATCGCCTTGGATTCGGTTACCATCCAATCCATATCAATTAAACGAGGCAGGAAGACCACTGATGAATATAGATGCACTTTATATCGACTTATTCAGCAACCATACATATCAAAAAAGTGAGGCGGGAAGACCACTGGTGAATATAGATGCACTTTATATCGACTTGTTCAGCAACCATACATATAAAAAAAAGTGAGGCAGGAAGACCACTGGTGAATATAAATGCACTTTATATCGACTTATTCAGCAACCATACATATCAAAAAAGTGAGGCGGGAAGACCACTGGTGAATACAGATGCACTTTATATCGACTTATTCAGCAACCATACATATCAAAAAAGTGAGGTGGGAAGACCACTGGTGAATATATTTGCACTTTATATCGACTTATTCAGCAACCATACATATCAAAAAAGTGAGGCAGAAAGACCACTGGTGAATATAAATGCTTTTTATATCGACTTATTCAGCAACCATACATATCAAAAAGGTGAGGCAGGAAGACCACTGGTGAATATAAATGCACTTTATATCGACTTATTCAGCAACCATACATATCAAAAAAGTGAGGCGGGAAGACCACTGGTGAATATAAATGCACTTTATATCGACTTATTCAGCAACCATACATATCAAAAAAGTGAGGCGGGAAGACCACTGGTGAATATAGATGCACTTTATATCGACTTATTCAGCAACCATCCATATCAAATAAGCTAGGCAGGTACACCATAGGTGAATATAGATGCACTTTATATCGACTTATTCAGCAACCATACATATAAAAAAATTGAGCCAGGAAGACCACTGGTGAATATAGATGCACTTTATATCGACTTATTCAGCAACCATACATATCAAAAAGGGAGGCGGGAAGACCACTGGTGAATATAGATGCACTTTATATCGACTTATTCAGCAACCATCCATATCAAAAAAGTGAGGCAGAAAGACCACTGGTGAATATAGATGCACTTTATATCGACTTATTCAGCAACCATACATATCAAAAAAGTGAGGCAGAAAGACCACTGGTGAATATAAATGCACTTTTTATCGACTTATTCAGCAACCATACATATCAAAAAAGTGAGGCAGATAGACCACTGGTGAATATAAATGCACTTTATATCGACTTATTCAGCAACCATACATATCAAAAAGGTGAGGCAGGAAGACCACTGGTGAATATAAATGCACTTTATATCGACTTATTCAGCAACCATACATATCAAAAAGGTGAGGCAGGAAGACCACTGGTGAATATAAATGCACTTTATATCGACTTATTCAGCAACCATACATATCAAAAAAGTGAGGCGGGAAGACCACTGGTGAATATAGATATATATGGATATAGACTTTATATCGACTTATTCAGCAACTATCCATATCAAATAAGCTAGGCAGGTACACCATAGGTGAATATAGATGCACTTTATATCGACTTATTCAGCAACCATACATATAAAAAAATTGAGCCGGGAAGACCACTGGTGAATATAGATGCACTTTATATCGACTTATTCAGCAAACATACATATCAAAAAAGTGAGGCGGGAAGACCACTGGTGAATACAGATGCACTTTATATCGACTTATTCAGCAACCATACATATCAATAAAGTGAGGTGGGAAGACCACTGGTGAATATATTTGCACTTTATATCGACTTATTCAGCAACCATACATATCAAAAAAGTGAGGCAGAAAGACCACTGGTGAATAAAAATGCTTTTTATATCGACTTATTCAGCAACCATACATATCAAAAAGGTGAGGCAGGAAGACCACTGGTGAATATAAATGCACTTTATATCGACTTATTCAGCAACCATACATATCAAAAAAGTGAGGCGGGAAGACCACTGGTGAATATAAATGCACTTTATATCGACTTATTCAGCAACCATACATATCAAAAAAGTGAGGCGGGAAGACCACTGGTGAATATAGATGCACTTTATATCGACTTATTCAGCAACCATCCATATCAAATAAGCTAGGCAGGTACACCATAGGTGAATATAGATGCACTTTATATCGACTTATTCAGCAACCATACATATAAAAAAAATTGAGCCGGGAAGACCACTGGTGAATATAGATGCACTTTATATCGACTTATTCAGCAACCATACATATCAAAAAAGTGAGGCGGGAAGACCACTGGTGAATATAGATGCACTTTATATCGACTTATTCAGCAACCATCCATATCAAAAAAGTGAGGCAGAAAGACCACTGGTGAATATAGATGCACTTTATATCGACTTATTCAGCAACCATACATATCAAAAAAGTGAGGCAGAAAGACCACTGGTGAATATAAATGCACTTTTTATCGACTTATTCAGCAACCATACATATCAAAAAAGTGAGGCAGAAAGACCACTGGTGAATATAAATGCACTTTATATCGACTTATTCAGCAACCATACATATCAAAAAAGTGAGGCGGGAAGACCACTGGTGAATATAGATGCACTTTATATCGACTTATTCAGCAACCATCCATATCAAATAAGCTAGGCAGGTACACCATAGGTGAATATAGATGCACTTTATATCGCCTTGGATTCGGTTACCATCCAATCCATATCAATTAAACGAGGCAGGAAGACCACTGATGAATATAGATGCACTTTATATCGACTTATTCAGCAACCATACATATCAAAAAAGTGAGGCGGGAAGACCACTGGTGAATATAGATGCACTTTATATCGACTTGTTCAGCAACCATACATATAAAAAAAAGTGAGGCAGGAAGACCACTGGTGAATATAAATGCACTTTATATCGACTTATTCAGCAACCATACATATCAAAAAAGTGAGGCGGGAAGACCACTGGTGAATACAGATGCACTTTATATCGACTTATTCAGCAACCATACATATCAAAAAAGTGAGGTGGGAAGACCACTGGTGAATATATTTGCACTTTATATCGACTTATTCAGCAACCATACATATCAAAAAAGTGAGGCAGAAAGACCACTGGTGAATATAAATGCTTTTTATATCGACTTATTCAGCAACCATACATATCAAAAAGGTGAGGCAGGAAGACCACTGGTGAATATAAATGCACTTTATATCGACTTATTCAGCAACCATACATATCAAAAAAGTGAGGCGGGAAGACCACTGGTGAATATAAATGCACTTTATATCGACTTATTCAGCAACCATACATATCAAAAAAGTGAGGCGGGAAGACCACTGGTGAATATAGATGCACTTTATATCGACTTATTCAGCAACCATCCATATCAAATAAGCTAGGCAGGTACACCATAGGTGAATATAGATGCACTTTATATCGACTTATTCAGCAACCATACATATAAAAAAATTGAGCCAGGAAGACCACTGGTGAATATAGATGCACTTTATATCGACTTATTCAGCAACCATACATATCAAAAAGGGAGGCGGGAAGACCACTGGTGAATATAGATGCACTTTATATCGACTTATTCAGCAACCATCCATATCAAAAAAGTGAGGCAGAAAGACCACTGGTGAATATAGATGCACTTTATATCGACTTATTCAGCAACCATACATATCAAAAAAGTGAGGCAGAAAGACCACTGGTGAATATAAATGCACTTTTTATCGACTTATTCAGCAACCATACATATCAAAAAAGTGAGGCAGAAAGACCACTGGTGAATATAAATGCACTTTATATCGACTTATTCAGCAACCATACATATCAAAAAGGTGAGGCAGGAAGACCACTGGTGAATACAAATGCACTTTATATCGACTTATTCAGCAACCATACATATCAAAAAGGTGAGGCAGGAAGACCACTGGTGAATATAAATGCACTTTATATCGACTTATTCAGCAACCATACATATCAAAAAAGTGAGGCGGGAAGACCACTGGTGAATATAGATGCACTTTATATCGACTTATTCAGCAACTATCCATATCAAATGAGCTAGGCAGGTACACCATAGGTGAATATAGATGCACTTTATATCGACTTATTCAGCAACCATACATATAAAAAAATTGAGCAGGGAAGACCACTGGTGAATATAGATGCACTTTATATCGACTGATTCAGCAAACATACATATCAAAAAAGTGAGGCGGGAAGACCACTGGTGAATACAGATGCACTTTATATCGACTTATTCAGCAACCATACATATCAATAAAGTGAGGTGGGAAGACCACTGGTGAATATATTTGCACTTTATATCGACTTATTCAGCAACCATACATATCAAAAAATTGAGGCAGAAAGACCACTGGTGAATATAAATGCTTTTTATATCGACTTATTCAGCAACCATACATATCAAAAAGGTGAGGCAGGAAACCCACTGGTGAATATAAATGCACTTTATATCGACTTATTCAGCAACCATACATATCAAAAAAGTGAGGCGGGAAGACCACTGGTGAATATAAATGCACTTTATATCGACTTATTCAGCAACCATACATATCAAAAAAGTGAGGCGGGAAGACCACTGGTGAATATAGATGCACTTTATATCGACTTATTCAGCAACCATCCATATCAAATAAGCTAGGCAGGTACACCATAGGTGAATATAGATGCACTTTATATCGACTTATTCAGCAACCATACATATAAAAAAAATTGAGCCGGGAAGACCACTGGTGAATATAGATGCACTTTATATCGACTTATTCAGCAACCATACATATCAAAAAAGTGAGGCGGGAAGACCACTGGTGAATATAGATGCACTTTATATCGACTTATTCAGCAACCATCCATATCAAAAAAGTGAGGCAGAAAGACCACTGGTGAATATAGATGCACTTTATATCGACTTATTCAGCAACCATACATATCAAAAAAGTGAGGCAGAAAGACCACTGGTGAATATAAATGCACTTTTTATCGACTTATTCAGCAACCATACATATCAAAAAAGTGAGGCAGAAAGACCACTGGTGAATATAAATGCACTTTATATCGACTTATTCAGCAACCATACATATCAAAAAAGTGAGGCAGAAAGACCACTGGTGAATATAAATGCACTTTATATCGACTTATTCAGCAACCATACATATCAAAAAGGTGAGGCAGGAAGACCACTGGTGAATATAAATGCACTTTATATCGACTTATTCAGCAACCATACATATCAAAAAAGTGAGGCGGGAAGACCACTGGTGAATATAGATGCACTTTATATCGACTTATTCAGCAACCATCCATATCAAATAAGCTAGGCAGGTACACCATAGGTGAATATAGATGCACTTTATATCGACTTATTCAGCAACCATACATATAAAAAAATTGAGCCGGGAAGACCACTGGTGAATATAGATGCACTTTATATCGACTTATTTAGCAACCATACATATCAAAAAAGTGAGGCGAGAAGACCACTGGTGAATATAAATGCACTTTATATCGACTTATTCAGCAACCATACATATCAAAAAAGTGAGGCGGAAAGACCACTGGTGAATATAAATGCACTTTATATTGCCTTGGATTCAGCAACGATCCATATAAAATAAGTGAGGCGGGTACACCACAGGTGAATATAGATGCACTTTATATCGCCTTATGTTCGGTAACCATCCAATCCATATCAATTAAACGAGGCAGGAAGACCACTGGTGAATATAAATGCACTTTATATCGACTTATTCAGCAACCATACATATCAAAAAAGTGAGGCGGGAAGACCACTGGTGAATATAGATGCACTTTATATCGACTTATTCAGCAACCATCCATATCAAATAAGCTAGGCAGGTACACCATAGGTGAATATAGATGCACTTTATATCGACTTATTCAGCAACCATACATATAAAAAAAATTGAGCCGGGAAGACCACTGGTGAATATAGATGCACTTTATATCGACTTATTCAGCAACCATACATATCAAAAAAGTGAGGCGGGAAGACCACTGGTGAATATAGATGCACTTTATATCGACTTATTCAGCAACCATCCATATCAAAAAAGTGAGGCAGAAAGACCACTGGTGAATATAGATGCACTTTATATCGACTTATTCAGCAACCATACATATCAAAAAAGTGAGGCAGAAAGACCACTGGTGAATATAAATGCACTTTTTATCGACTTATTCAGCAACCATACATATCAAAAAAGTGAGGCAGAAAGACCACTGGTGAATATAAATGCACTTTATATTGCCTTGGATTCAGCAACGATCCATATAAAATAAGTGAGGCGGGTACACCACAGGTGAATATAGATGCACTTTATATCGCCTTATGTTCGGTAACCATCCAATCCATATCAATTAAACAAGGCAGGAAGACCACTGGTGAATATAGATGCACTTTATATCGACTTATTCAGCAACCATACATATCAAAAAAGTGAGGCTGAAAGACCACTGGTGAATATAAATGCACTTTATATCGACTTATTCAGCAACCATACATATCAAAAAAGTGAGGCAGGAAGACCACTGGTGAATATAAATGCACTTTATATCGACTTATTCAGCAACCATACATATCAAAAAATCGAGGTGGGAAGACCACTGGTGAATATAGATGCACTTTATATCGACTTATTCAGCAACCATACATATCAAAAAAGTGAGGCAGGAAGACCACTGGTGAATATAAATGCACTTTATATCGACTTATTCAGCAACCATACATATCAAATAAGCTAGGCAGGTACACAATAGGTGTATATAGATGCACTTTATATCGACTTATTCAGCAACCATACATATCAAAAAAGTGAGGCAGGAAGACCACTGGTGAATATAGATGCACTTTATATCGACTTATTCAGCAACCATACATATCAAAAAAGTGAGGCGGAAAGACCACTGGTGAATATAAATGCACTTTATATCGACTTATTCAGTAAACATACATATCAAATAAGCTAGGCAGGTACACCATAGGTGAATATAGATGCACTTTATATCGACTTATTCAGCAACCATACATATCAAAAATGTGAGGCGAGAAGACCACTGGTGAATATAGATGCACTTTATATCGACTTATTCAGCAACCATACATATCAAAAAAGTGAGGCGGGAAGACCACTGGTGAATATAGATGCACTTTATATCGACTTATTCAGCAACCATCCATATCAAAAAAGTGAGGCAAGAAGACCACTGGTGAATATAAATGCACTTTATATCGACTTATTCAGCAACCATCCATATCAAAAAAGTGAGGCAGGAAGACCACTGGTGAATATAAATGCACTTTATATCGACTTATTCAGCAACCATACATATCAAAAAAGTGAGGCGGGAAGACCACTGGTGAATATAGATGCACTTTATATCGACTTATTCAGCAACCATACATATCAAAAAAGTGAGGCAGGAAGACCACTGGTGAATATAAATGCACTTTATATCGACTTATTCAGCAACCATACATATCAAAAAAGTGAGGCAGGAAGACCACTGGTGAATATAAATGCACTTTATATCGACTTATTCAGCAACCATACATATCAAAAAAGTGAGGTGGGAAGACCACTGGTGAATATAGATGCACTTTATATCGACTTATTCAGCAACCATACATATCAAAAAAGTGAGGCAGAAAGACCACTGGTGAATATAAATGCACTTTATATCGACTTATTCAGCAACCATACATATCAAAAAAGTGAGGCGGGAATACCACTGGTGAATATAGATGCACTTTATATCGACTTATTCAGCAACCATCCATATCAAATAAGCTAGGCAGGTACACCATAGGTGAATATAGATGCACTTTATATCGCCTTGGATTCGGTTACCATCCAATCCATATCAATTAAACGAGGCAGGAAGACCACTGATGAATATAGATGCACTTTATATCGACTTATTCAGCAACCATACATATCAAAAAAGTGAGGCGGGAAGACCACTGGTGAATATAGATGCACTTTATATCGACTTGTTCAGCAACCATACATATAAAAAAAAGTGAGGCAGGAAGACCACTGGTGAATATAAATGCACTTTATATCGACTTATTCAGCAACCATACATATCAAAAAAGTGAGGCGGGAAGACCACTGGTGAATACAGATGCACTTTATATCGACTTATTCAGCAACCATACATATCAAAAAAGTGAGGTGGGAAGACCACTGGTGAATATATTTGCACTTTATATCGACTTATTCAGCAACCATACATATCAAAAAAGTGAGGCAGAAAGACCACTGGTGAATATAAATGCTTTTTATATCGACTTATTCAGCAACCATACATATCAAAAAGGTGAGTCAGGAAGACCACTGGTGAATATAAATGCACTTTATATCGACTTATTCAGCAACCATACATATCAAAAAAGTGAGGCGGGAAGACCACTGGTGAATATAAATGCACTTTATATCGACTTATTCAGCAACCATACATATCAAAAAAGTGAGGCGGGAAGACCACTGGTGAATATAGATGCACTTTATATCGACTTATTCAGCAACCATCCATATCAAATAAGCTAGGCAGGTACACCATAGGTGAATATAGATGCACTTTATATCGACTTATTCAGCAACCATACATATAAAAAAAATTGAGCCAGGAAGACCACTGGTGAATATAGATGCACTTTATATCGACTTATTCAGCAACCATACATATCAAAAAAGTGAGGCGGGAAGACCACTGGTGAATATAGATGCACTTTATATCGACTTATTCAGCAACCATCCATATCAAAAAAGTGAGGCAGAAAGACCACTGGTGATAAAAATGCACTTTATATCGACTTGTTCAGCAACCATACATATAAAAAAAAGTGAGGCAGGAAGACCACTGGTGAATATAAATGCACTTTATATCGACTTATTCAGCAACCATACATATCAAAAAAGTGAGGCGGGAAGACCACTGGTGAATATAGATGCACTTTATATCGACTTGTTCAGCAACCATACATATAAAAAAAAGTGAGGCAGGAAGACCACTGGTGAATATAAATGCACTTTATATCGACTTATTCAGCAACCATACATATCAAAAAAGTGAGGCGGGAAGACCACTGGTGAATACAGATGCACTTTATATCGACTTATTCAGCAACCATACATATCAAAAAAGTGAGGTGGGAAAACCACTGGTGAATATATTTGCACTTTATATCGACTTATTCAGCGACCATACATATCAAAAAAGTGAGGCAGAAAGACCACTGGTGAATATAAATGCTTTTTATATCGACTTATTCAGCAACCATACATATCAAAAAGGTGAGGCAGGAAGACCACTGGTGAATATAAATGCACTTTATATCGACTTATTCAGCAACCATACATATCAAAAAAGTGAGGCGGGAAGACCATTGGTGAATATAAATGCACTTTATATCGACTTATTCAGCAACCATACATATCAAAAAAGTGAGGCGGGAAGACCACTGGTGAATATAGATGCACTTTATATCGACTTATTCAGCAACCATCCATATCAAATAAGCTAGGCAGGTACACCATAGGTGAATATAGATGCACTTTATATCGACTTATTCAGCAACCATACATATAAAAAAAATTGAGCCGGGAAGACCACTGGTGAATATAAATGCACTTTATATCGACTTATTCAGCAACCATACATATCAAAAAAGTGAGGCGGGAAGACCACTGGTGAATATAGATGCACTTTATATCGACTTATTCAGCAACCATCCATATCAAAAAAGTGAGGCAGAAAGACCACTGGTGAATATAGATGCACTTTATATCGACTTATTCAGCAACCATACATATCAAAAAAGTGAGGCAGAAAGACCACTGGTGAATATAAATGCACTTTTTATCGACTTATTCAGCAACCATACATATCAAAAAAGTGAGGCAGAAAGACCACTGGTGAATATAAATGCACTTTATATCGACTTATTCAGCAACCATACATATCAAAAAGGTGAGGCAGGAAGACCACTGGTGAATATAAATGCACTTTATATCGACTTATTCAGCAACCATACATATCAAAAAAGTGAGGCGGGAAGACCACTGATGAATATAGATGCACTTTATATCGACTTATTCAGCAACCATCCATATCAAATAAGCTAGGCAGGTACACCATAGGTGAATATAGATGCACTTTATATCGACTTATTCAGCAACCATACATATAAAAAAATTGAGCCGGGAAGACCACTGGTGAATATAGATGCACTTTATATCGACTTATTCAGCAACCATACATATCAAAAAAGTGAGGCGAGAAGACCACTGGTGAATATAGATGCACTTTATATCGACTTATTCAGCAACCATACATATCAAAAAAGTGAGGCGGAAAGACCACTGGTGAATATAAATGCACTTTATATTGCCTTGGATTCAGCAACGATCCATATAAAATAAGTGAGGCGGGTACACCACAGGTGAATATAGATGCACTTTATATCGCCTTATGTTCGGTAACCATCCAATCCATATCAATTAAACGAGGCAGGAAGACCACTGGTGAATATAGATGCACTTTATATCGACTTATTCAGCAACCATACATATCAAAAAAGTGAGGCAGGAAGACCACTGGTGAATATAAATGCACTTTATATCGACTTATTCAGCAACCATACATATCAAAAAAGTGAGGCGGGAAGACCACTGGTGAATATAGATGCACTTTATATCGACTTATTCAGCAACCATACATATCAAAAAAAGTGAGGCGGGAAGACCACTGGTGAATATAGATGCACTTTATATCGACTTATTCAGCAACCATACATATCAAAAAAGTGAGGCGGGAAGACCACTGGTGAATATAGATGCACTTTATATCGACTTATTCAGCAACCATCCATATCAAAAATGTGAGGCGAGAAGACCACTGGTGAATATAAATGTACTTTATATCGACTTATTCAGCAACCATACATATCAAAAAAGTGAGGCGGGAAGACCACTGGTGAATATAGATGCACTTTATATCGACTTATTCAGCAACCATACATATCAAAAAAGTGAGGCTGAAAGACCACTGGTGAATATAAATGCACTTTATATCGACTTATTCAGCAACCATACATATCAAAAAAGTGAGGCAGGAAGACCACTGGTGAATATAAATGCACTTTATATCGACTTATTCAGCAACCATACATATCAAAAAAGTGAGGCGGGAAGACCACTGGTGAATATAGATGCACTTTATATCGACTTATTCAGCAACCATCCATATCAAATAAGCTAGGCAGGTACACCATAGGGTAATATAGATGCACTTTATATCGACTTATTCAGCAACCATACATATCAAAAATTGAGCCGGGAAGACCAATGGTGAATATAAATGCACTTTATATCGACTTATTCAGCAACCATACATATCAAAAAAGTGAGGCGAGAAGACCACTGGTGAATACAGATGCACTTTATATCGACTTATTCAGCAACCATACATATCAAAAAAGTGAGCCGGGAAGACCACTGGTGAATATAGATGCACTTTATATCGACTTATTCAGCAACCATACATATCAAAAAAGTGAGGCGGAAAGACCACTGGTAAATATAAATGCACTTTATATCGACTTATTCAGTAACCATACATATCAAATAAGCTAGGCAGGTACACCATAGGTGAATATAGATGCACTTTATATCGACTTATTCAGCAACCATACATATCAAAAATGTGAGGCGAGAAGACCACTGGTGAATATAGATGCACTTTATATCGACTTATTCAGCAACCATACATATCAAAAAAGTGAGGCGGGAAGACCACTGGTGAATATAGATGCACTTTATATCGACTTATTCAGCAACCATCCATATCAAAAAAGTGAGGCAACAAGACCACTGGTGAATATAAATGTACTTTATATCGACTTATTCAGCAACCATCCATATCAAAAAAGTGAGGCAGGAAGACCACTGGTGAATATAAATGCACTTTATATCGACTTATTCAGCAACCATACATATCAAAAAAGTGAGGCGGGAAGACCACTGGTGAATATAGATGCACTTTATATCGACTTATTCAGCAACCATACATATCAAAAAAGTGAGGCAGGAAGACCACTGGTGAATATAAATGCACTTTATATCGACTTATTCAGCAACCATACATATCAAAAAAGTGAGGCAGGAAGACCACTGGTGAATATAAATACACTTTATATCGACTTATTCAGCAACCATACATATCAAATAAGCTAGGCAGGTACACCATAGGTGAATATAGATGCACTTTATATCGACTTATTCAGCAACCATACATATCAAAAATGTGAGGCGAGAAGACCACTGGTGAATATAAATGCACTTTATATTGCCTTGGATTCAGCAACCATACATATCAAAAAAGTGAGCCGGGAAGACCACTGGTGAATATAGATGCACTTTATATCGACTTATTCAGCAACCATACATATCAAAAAAGTGAGGCGGAAAGACCACTGGTGAATATAAATGCACTTTATATCGACTTATTCAGTAACCATACATATCAAATAAGCTAGGCAGGTACACCACTGGTGAATATAGATGCACTTTATATCGACTTATTCAGCAACCATACATATCAAAAAAGTGAGGCGGAAAGACCACTGGTGAATATAAATGCACTTTATATTGCCTTGGATTCAGCAACCATACATATCAAAAAAGTGAGGCGGGAAGACCACTGGTGAATATAGATGCACTTTATATCGCCTTGGATTCGGTAACCATCCAATCCATATCAATTAAACGAGACGGGAAGACCACTGGCGAATATAGATGCACTTTATATCGCCTTGGTTTCCGTAACCATCCATATCAAATAAGCGAGGTGGGTACACCCCAAGTGAATGAATATAGATACACATTATTTTGCCTTGGATTCAGCAACCATCTATATCAAATAAGCGAGGCGGGTACATATAGGCTACAGGTGGATTTTCAAACACAACCCAAAATAAAAGTACCAAAAGAAACTGTTTTAGGACAAAATAAGCTCACAAGGTGGAAGCCCTGTATCTTTTACCACAATTTGCATCGATTCATAGACAGTTTAGGAATTAAACTCAGCGTGTTTTCGCAGGCTTCTTGGGTTTGGATTGTAGGCTTACGGGTTTTTGTTTTTTTTTTACAGATTCGGTTTCCTTAAATGTTTAACAAGTCTATATAATTTATATATAGACTTCCAGTATATTATACTGGAATACAAATGGAAGCTTTATTTCAAACCTTTCTTGTTATAAAACGAATGATTTTTTTTTCAATGTGTCACTCAACAATACATACTCTTTGGGCTTGCGAAAACACCATGTTGAGTCTTATTCATAATAAATTCCCAATAACACTAATCCTTGTAGACATCAATGCATATTGCAGCTGCTCAGCAATTAAGTAAAGAAAACACAGGCATTAAATATGGGCTACTTTTACCCTTATAAAAAGTGTCTCTCGGTACATGTAATTTGGTTTGCGTTAAAAATATTCTCACAATCGACAATGTTTAAATATTGTAAATTGGTAATTTTATTATTCTAATAGTATAGTTCTAGGTAGTCTATAGTATTTCATATGATTATGTTTTTTATTTCATTTTTTCTGCTAAGGTAATCTTTGAGAGGTGAAAGAGTACACCGTTATGCTTTGGAGACGAAAATGCGCAGTTTGCGCATTGGGTCTCTTCGTTTTCTTCAAAATGCTAGATAGTTACTGTTAATTGCTGTAAGTTCCGACTGGGTTTCAACTATATACAAAGGGTCCTTATGAACAAGACTAGCAGGCCCTGTATTTTCCATAAAGTCCACTGGGACTGCACTCCGTGGAAGTAAAAAGTCACCATTTGGAACTTGGTATTCTCAAACACGCGTCAACGCCACTAAAAAGTGCATTATGCAGTCTACAGATTTTCACCCCTATAAATATATTTAAATGCCCCTCCTGTTAAGTTTTCTTTCGAAACCCAAAAACGGGTTGTAACTATTTTCAACAGTATATTTAAAGTACTACTCACAAAGTATTATTCACATTTATTAACAAACCTTATCTATAATATTAAAACGAAACAGTGTTTTTTTATTTCACGATTCTGAATCAACCACTCGACGGATTTTCATGATTTTTGTGTTGAAAGAAAGATAATTTTGAGAACTAGGGAATGTCGAAGCCATAATTTTAGTTTAGGGTCCCGGTTTTTTAGAAATTAAGTTTGAATTTTTAAAAAGTCTAGCAGCCGACGCTAAGATTCTAAACTAGCTTTTGGCATAAAATAATTTGCTTAACATAACAGCTGTAAACATTCAGCTTTTGTGTCACAAATTCAGCATTTGGATAAAAATGTAAAGCCATACTTAGGGTTGACTTATTTATACTATGTGTAATGCTAATCATTGATACGTTCAATTCTTCTGTAAGAGGATGACAGATTAATTAAATAAACATAGTAAAATACTAGGATGTTCAAATTATTTTTTAAAGCAATCTTTGTAATCTTCGATTTGTTTTAGAGAAATATAATTTGTTTTCACTAACAGCTGGTTAAATATAAACTATGGAACTATGAGGTTATTTTATTTACTCTTATTTTGTCATTGATTATAGGAAATAAGTAAGATTAGTAGAGATAATTAGACCACAGTTTAAACCACAGTTTTAACCAAAATTAATTAAACCACAGTACAAATCGAGGCTCTGTACACGAGTCTTAATAAAAAAGGATAAATGCAAATTATTTTACTGCTCCACTTTTCAAGGAAAGATTAGAAAAATAACAATGTTTACATTTAATGGTAGCTTTTTGTTTACAATTAATGTTTGTCTGCTTTAACTTTGTTTGGATTAGGCCCGAAAATATTGATGTCATAAAAAGAAGATCAAGAATAATCAGGAATCACGATTTTAAATTACCATCACAACCTCAGCCGGGTTTTATACAAAGATAAACAGATGGATGACATAGATTGAACACAACGTCAACATTGACCTATGATAGGCCTACTGCAATTAGACAAACCATCCTTTTATGAAATCGTGTTCAGTTGTGGTTACGTTTGGGGGTGCCTATATCAGCGCCCCCAAATGTGAAAATATCACTTTTATTTCAAGTATGAATATATTGTAGTTTAAATTAACTAATATGGGAAATTACGATGTACATTTATTCAATGAGTGCGGGTAATTATCAAGGATAGAACTGATAACGGTATGGATAATAAACATTGACAATTACGTCATTAGCTTTACTAACGTGTTTACTTTTTATATTCCTGCTATATGTGACCAGTTATTTTTTTCAAATGAATGTTATTTGAACCAAACAGCTGTTTCAAAACAATCTGTTATTGTTTTAACTTTTCTTTGCTTACACCTACTTATTTAGCAATTAATGCAGTGAAATTGATATAAAGGACAATTAGTTTTGATGTTAGGACACCAAAGTTAAATTATGTGTACTATGTGTACTGTGAATTCTATTGGATATTATCGTTTTATTTTAGGTCGTTTCTATCCAGACCTACTGGAAATTGTGTATAGTAGTTGTATTTTGGTGATAATAACTATGGAAGAGGCAGGTATGCTATCGAAGGTGGTATCGTTGACTAGGTCTATACACTTCTCAATTGACTATAACGCTCACTACTGTAGGCTACTTCAGTGTGCGTCTGTGCGAATCGGCTGCAAATCTCACTTCAACGCTTTTCACATCGTAAAAATTGCAGAATTGCTGTTTTATTGTAAAATTGTCGGATTTAAAATGCATATCGTATAGGCCTATGATGGAATAAAAACATATTTGGTCACACAACATTTGTTTACAAGAGGATTTTTCACATGAAAACTGCAAGAAACTTTGTCTTTATATGTGTAAACTAGCTGATCTGAATTGTACACGGTTTTAACTGACCACTCAATTCCCGTACGTAGGACGGGCTAACACCTCGTATTATAAGAACTATAATAAATTATACAATATAATATTTTTATATGTGTTATACTATAAAACTAACTACTATATTAATAACATAATGCATTTGTTTACATTAATTTACGCTTCTTTTGATAAAATAACACCCTAGGTAAAAAAGAATTAGAATTAGGGCCTACTATTAGATTTTCCTAAGGCTACTTGAATTAGACGTCGAAAACTTTTGCTTTTTGTACTCACACCAACCTCTTTGTAGTAGTTTCATTATAATCTGGTTGGCTTTTTTTATTTATTTCTGCTGTGTACTGGCTGGGTAGCTGAGTGGTTAAAATACGTGCCTAGGTGGCGTTCCCATCCCAGCCAAAGCTTATTATCATTACTATGATTATTTGACTGTGGTGTCGTCCTGTAATCCAGCTACTAGGAGAGGAGGTCACGAATTGTGGATATTTATAGGCATGCACTGTGGATGCGATACTCCCCGGTGTAGATTAACGTCCACAGTGAGTACTACGACTATCCACAGTACTATCCTGATAATTAGGCCACTATTCCTACACTCATCTCGATTCATACTTGGCTTAAAATACCTACTTTGTATGGTTGCCATTTTAATGAAAATTAAAGTAAAAGATTTGATTTTCATTTCATTTTTTATTTCCACGGCAATGCCATTTACACAATACAATCAGTTAAGATTATAATAAGATTATATAAATACAAAACATTAAATTATAACAAAACAACATTTCATCAGCAATAACATCAATACAGTCGATCAACAATAACAGCTATAAACTATGACATAACAATAACAATGCAGAATGACCATGAATAACAAAAACAAGGCATAAGAATAATAATAACAATAACAATGAAAATAGAATGTATGTCTGAATCGTATGGTAGGATGTCTGAGTTACTACAACCAAAGATTAAAATTAAGACTATTAAGATTGAGATGGTGAGTATTAAAGTATTACTACAATGTTTCTTGTTAAACGCACTTCTTATAACACATCAATTAATTTCGATTTGTAACTCGGGTACATGGTACACAAGGGTGTGTGTGGTGTGCCCATATGTCAGACAGTTAGATCCATATTCATAGCTTGTTAGCACACAGGGCCTGGGCATATGATTGAGGAGTATTGCTTGTTCATTGTTCATTCGTAGTAGAACAATTGGGATTGTTGTCAGTTATGCTATAAGGTTAATTAAACAGCAATACAATGACTATGTGTTGAGACAATTGCAGTTAAACGCATCATATAGTAGTTGTACAAAAGGTATTTAATACCTTTAGATGATTATATTTAACCACACAAATTTAACAACGTCTATTTGTTCTGATTCAACTGGAAATAATCTCACGTTTAAACAACATTCAATGTCTCAATGAGCTGTGGCAATTAAAAATTGAAGTTTACCTGTTTCACCATTTAAGAACACAAGCTAAAATAGTAAGAGCTATTTCAATTTGAATAATAAAAACTTCACCAATATTTTTTTGGATTTTTAATTTCATGAGGCCTTTCGCCACATCATATCACAGTTTTTGTGATGTGTCTGATGATGCCATAGCTGGCGAAAGGCCTCGTGAAATTAAAAATTCTAAAAATTATTGTGAAGTTTTTATTTCAAATTTATATTAATTAAAATATTACAAGTTCTTCTTGAAGAATAAGAGCTATAGTTCAACACGAAATCCAAAAATGATCTTTAACATATTTATTTATCTGACAATTAGTAAATTGAAAATAAGGTGGTATGTAACCAATTAGACTAATGTGTAATACCAACCTTTGACTATTAATACAATTTCAATATCAAATAGTCAATGGTAATACTATTAAATTAATTTGTTTATTACAATCTGTACTGCTTTACCGACACGACGAGGTCTGGAGATAGTGTAGGCTAGCGGACTAAGATTGAACTATCTGGACGCTAACCTTTGTACGAGTACAGTATTATCTTCTTTGAGAAATGAGTTATTGACAGAAACTTGGTTAGAAGTCTATCAGGCGCCTGTAGATAAGAAATGATGTTTTTTCCCTAAGACTTTAACAGCGATAAATTGTTTCAAAAAAAGTAATTGGATTACTGAAGAAATAATATGCAAAAAAGGCAGATTAAAGAATTAGAAATGTTATTTAGATTAAGTAAGAATGAAAGTCTTAAGGTAACCATTCAAAAGTTGAAACCAGAACTAAAGCAATGCATTGACAAGGAAAAAACATTTTTGATAGAAAAGTAAATAATGAAAAGAATAAAGCAAAACAAACTTGGGAATTAATTAACTCAGAGGTAAACAACAAAAAGGTTTCAAAATGTAACAACATTGATATTTTGAGAGTAAGGTCAGTAATAGTTTCAATAATTTCTTTGTGTCTGTGGTTGATAATTCTGTTCTTCCTAAAATTCTTCAAGGAAAAGATAGTGTGGTGCATTCTCAGCATTTAATTTCCATTAATAAATTCAAATTCAAGCAAATTGATGAGAAAGATCTTGAAAAATTAATCTTATCTTTTGAAAACAAATAATCTACCGGCTATGATGATGTTTCAATTATTACTGTTAAAAAAGTTCTTCCTGCTATTTTAAAACCTCTTCTACATATAGTAAATTCTTCTCTCATTTCAGGCATTTTTCCTAATAGACTCGAAATAGCCAAAATTATTCCAGTTTACAAAAAAGTCGGTAACAGGAAACATCGTTTGGTTCCCAACGATGTTTCCTGTTACCGACCAATTTCACTTCTCCCAGTGTTTTTCAAAAATCTTAAAAAAGTTGTTTTTATACAATTGATGGATTTTTTAAATGAAAATAACTTACCTAATGGATTCAGAACAACATGGATTTCAAGCAGGCAAATCGACAGTCACTGCAGTTTTTGAATTTATTGAAAGTGTAATAAATGCAGTGGATAAAGGAGAAAAATTAATTGGCATTTTTGTTGATTTAACAAGGGCATTTGATAGTGTATCGCATGAAAATCTTATCGACACTTTATCAAAATTAGGTATTCATGACAAAGAATTAAATTGGTTTAGATCCTACCTCTTTCTTAGGCAACAATATGTTGAGATAAATCAGATTTCTCAAGTAAATATAATTACATCCAAAAGTTTAATTCACAGATGCAGACTAATTAAATCCGCCAATGGAGTTCCGCAGGGGTCGGTGTTGGGGCCCCTCTTGTTCCTAATATACTTGAGGGGTCTGCCGGACTTGATGCCTGTGGGCGGGGCGGCCTGTTTGTATGCTGATGATACTAATATTACCATTCGTGGAAATTCGAAAGAGAATATTGAAGCATCATCATTGGTCAGTCTCTACATCATAAAAAAAAATTCTTACATAGCAAAGACCTTCTTTTAAATCCTGAAAAATCTAATTTTGTATCATTTTCTACAAAACAAAACAAAAACTAATTAAATCCAGGCATAATCTTAGAAGATTATAAATTACAGCAGGAAGAACATACAAAATTTCTTGGTTTAATAATTGATAAAAATCTAACCTGGGACAAACATGTTGATCATGTTATCAAAAAAATGTCTTCAGGAGTATCTGCTTTAAGACAAATGTATAAAGTTTGCAGCTTAAAAACATTAATATCAATATTATGCCTTAGTTCATTCTAATTTAGCTTATGGAATCAGTATATATGGAGCAACTACGTCAAAAAACTTAAAACGGATTTTATCGTACCAGAAAAGGGCAATTAGGGCAATGTTTAATTTGAAAAGGAAAGTTTCGGTAAAACATATTTTTACCGATCTTGGAATACTAACTGTTCATGGACTATATATCTTGGAAACTATTATTTATGCGAAAAATATTACAAAAACTCAGGTATCAAACAAAATTAGTCATAATTATAACACTCGTTCTCAATCTCAAATTGATAGACACAATCTAGAATTTTATAAAAAGAAAACGAAATTCACAGGAAATAAATTTATGTCCCATCTTCCAAAGGCACTTCTAACTGAAAATGATACAAAAAAGTATAAAAATTGTCTGAAACAGTATTTTATTAAAATTTCCCCTTATTCTCTTAAAGAGTTTTGGGAGAACAAATAAAATAAATATTCTGTCTAATTTTTAGTTCAATGTAAAACATTTTATTTTGTAAGATCTGACTCTATTCCTGTACAATTGTACTTAAATGAATAAATGATATTTTGATTTGATTTGATTGATCTTTAAAAAATACTATGTCAGCTTAATCTGCAGCTAAAATGACATTTGCTGCTAGCTTACTCCCCTAACTAAAGCCTTAATTTTCCAACTATAGCCAAAATAGCCATGGAGTAATATTATCATTACATGACGTTGTACCCGCCGACACCACGTGTATATCCCGAATTGATTTTCTAAACATCAATACGTAATTTACTTTAGTCAAATAGATTTATATTTACTCCTTGGCTATCCGTGTCTTCTTACGTTCGTAATGATGCTTATTGATGTATACCTATTTGTAATTTTTTTTATAGGCCAGGGTCTTCACTTAATAATCTGACATTTTGAAAACTTGTACCCTTTTCTGATTTTATTTCATTTGCCGGGGCTGCTGACTATATGAACGCGAAGTAGACATGATACTCACAAACTGTTATCAATATTACGAATATCAATACTTAACTAGAAAACCCTTGGTCAACTGAGAGTGATGGTAAGATATAAGTGGTCAATTCCGTGACTTGAAATAAGGCTTCCAAAAATAAAACCGTTGCTAGCTACTAATATTTTTGCTATGTTGTTTTCCAAATGAAAACACATGTTATAAATAATATTGTGCATCCAACCAACCTATATCATTTATTGACAAGTTTCATACTGTAGTTAACTATAGTGTCGAAGGATAATACTATGAGTTAAATATTTTAATTCACTCGTAATAGTATGGTAATCCTAGAGTTATCACACGATAGTAGATGTCATGTAATAAATAGTAAATAATAAATCATATCAGTAAGACTAAAACTTGTTTACTGCCCTGTGAATTGAGCCATGAACTATATACCATATATAGTTACCATTTATAGTCAATGATTGAGCTAAAATGTGAGGTTTTGTTTTTGGATAACTGTCAAACTATTAGCTGTTCCACCATTAGCTCTACAATAATTGTATGTTGTTAATACTTGGGACAGTAGTTATTACAATCCTACTGCTTTTCACGATGTAAATCAAACATATTTTGTAAAAACGTAAAAGTTATTTTAATTTGTTAAAGATAAAGACTTTACAGAGCCTTGAATGTTACATCAGTAAAGCATGTTTCATAACAGTATTCGCCTATTTAGGAGGCCGCATATTGTACCTCCAATAACATTCAATGA
Source organism: Macrosteles quadrilineatus (assembly GCF_028750875.1). Taxonomy (NCBI): domain Eukaryota; kingdom Metazoa; phylum Arthropoda; class Insecta; order Hemiptera; family Cicadellidae; genus Macrosteles; species Macrosteles quadrilineatus. Next base: position 15,435,478 of record NW_026542594.1, read on the forward strand.
CTTTGCTAAAAATCTTTGGTAAACTCATTTACATAGTTAAAGGAAAATATAACTTAAGTTTAGTATACAGTGTGTAAATTAAGTATGGAAACAAATCTGTATTTTTTAAACCAAAATATATAGAAATATTTGGTTTGTGGCATTGACTGTTAACCAAGGTTCCGCAATTTTTTGCATCAGAAAACATTTTTCACCCCCTCAGGGGGGGTAGGGGTAGGGGGTAACTTAATTTTTTTAAATAGCAACCCCTATTGAGTGACCTCTCATTTTGAAGGGTTTGTCAAAAGAAATACAATGCCGTAAACCCGAGGTCGATATCTTACCCCTAACCAGAATGGCGGCCATTTTAAATTTCGAGATGGGCAAACGAAATCCAGTGTGGATACCCATAATTTACCTTTTAAATGGGTTACATTGGGTAAGCCGAACTCCAGATACCATTATTAGATTGAAAAGTGGATGTTTTTATCGTATTCAAAATTTTGCCCCAGCCCCCAAAATAGGGGATTTTGGGGGCAGATGCTCTAGATTATTTATTTCCTGTCTTATCTGTACTTCAAACAATTCGTTTGTGACAGGTTTAGCGGTACAAAAGCTATAAAATGACTGATCACTCAATAGGGGCTACTATAACAGGCATTCAACATTTTTAATTGGTGAAATGGGCGCTTTTTTACCCAATCAAGTTTTTGAATGCCTGCCATTTCGTCTAGGGATGACATATCGACCTAAGATTTGTGCCACTGCTTTTGTCTTAACAAACCCTTCAAAACGAGGGGTCACTCAATAGGGGTTTGCGTTTAAAAATTTGGGGCTGCCTCCAAAATCCCCTATTTTGGGGGCTGGGGCAAAATTTTGAATACGATAAAAACATCCACTTTTCAATCTAATAATGGTATCTGGAGTTCGGCTTACCCAATGTAACCCATTTAAAAGGTAAATTATGGGTATCCACACTGGATTTCGTTTGCCCATCTCGAAATTTAAAATGGCCGCCATTCTGGTTAGGGGTAAGATATCGACCTCGGGTTTACGGCATTGTATTTCTTTTGACAAACCCTTCAAAATGAGAGGTCACTCAATAGGGGTTGCTATTTAAAAAAATTAAGTTACCCCCTACCCCTACCCCCCCTGAGGGGGTGAAACATTTTTTCTGATGCAAAAAATTGCGGAACCTTGGTTAACAGTCAATGCCACAAACCCAATATTTCTATCTATTTTGGTTTAAAAAATACAGATTTGTTTCCATACTTAATTTACACACTGTATAAGTTATTATTTATATGTGTACCTCGGTACAGATCCGATAATAGGGTCCATCAAGACTTTGATTTTACTTAACTTAACTGATGTTTCAATACAATTATTTTCATCCTAAAGTTCATCCAATTTAAGAACAATTCTTTAAAGCCTTTTGTGAAAATCGACAAACCCACAGACCGTTTCACTACCAAGGACTTCAGCGGACAAACAAAAGAATGGGCTAGCATTCAATCTGTTATATTGTTGAGGTATCCAATTTCGTGTGGCAATTTCAATTTACCACGAAACACCACCTGCTATTTCGTTCCCGGATGGATCTTTCAATAATTCCCCAAATTGAAACCATACGTGTTTTGCAATGGTAAGTTTTCAATGTTTTCACATCGTAATTTCAACGTACTCTTTTCATTCTACGTGATTCACTCGAATGTTGCAGATAACCGATTCCTTTGACATTAACATTTAAAAAAAAGTATTTCTTATAATTTGTAAAAACTAAGCTAACATGTAAACTGTTACTGTTGATCTCTTTCCAGCTGCATTTCGGTTGTTAGGTTGCAGTTTGGCGAATGTCATTAACGAATTCTACAATGTTAGAAAACTTGTGGGCACTCAAAACTTATAGGAAGTCTTCAGGCTTGAGAAAACACGTTTGAATTTAGTTTACTAAGGAGAACGCAGGTTTACTTTGGTTTGGCCTCTTACTAGGCCTATAATCTCGCTGATTAAGATAAATATAAATAAAATGACCTTGACGCACCAAACCTGCAGGCTAAGTGAATTTTATATTTGCCAGATTGGATTACCGTATCACAAAAAATCTCCTTAAAATGTCATATTTATTCCCTATTTAAATTAAATAACATTTGTTTAACGATTACTTTTGCTTGCTGCTACTGGGAAGGTAATAAAGTATTTTTATAGTTACAGGTTAAAAGTAAAGTATAAAATAAATACATTTCACAAATTAGATCAAAATATGTTTAAAAACAAGCAAACTACAAAAGTTTACTGATTATCCTTAAGATAAACAGGGGATTCTCAAATTTAAATATTTTCCCCTTAACCATTAAGCGCATGACAATGCTTCAATGTAATAAATATTTGTTTTTTAAGCTATAAAAAATGGTCTGGTAAGAAATTGCAAAATGTTTTGTTTTTAGGATTAAAAATGAGAAACCCCCATTTTTTACCCCATAAAACTCCCCTTACACCCTCGTCTCCATAGTATGTTCCAATTATTCTCATTTGCGAACACGTTCGAATAAATGTAGGTTTATACGTTTATACAGAATTTCATAAAATTCAAGTCATCTTCGCTCAAGTTATCGTGCTAACGGACATGATATGTATATGAATTTGAACGGGTGGTGTTTTTGGCTTCTGGGGACCATAAAGCATTAAAGTAAATCGGTGCCGGGTCCAGGGTTTACCATGAGACCTACGGTAATAGCTATGATGTGGGGATTTCGCAAAACTGCTAAACACCTTGCCATTTTTCCCAAAACAAGGTTAGACTCTCACTATTATTTTTTTATGAAAAATATAACAACAAATTGTTTCTTGTAAAATATTTTAGGATCAATATGTCTTAATATTACCAATTATGAAATGTTGGATTTATGCATTGATGCGTATGAATGATTGTATTGACTAATTGTGTTACCCGTTTGTTAGGGGGTTATAGATTGCTAAGCTAGGTTTATGATAAGAGCTTTAAAAACTTAATTGTTTCCAAATTAAAGCTCAATACCTTAAACATTCTAGCATTTTTTGGGTACGTCCGTTAATCTCTTTAAAGTGTTATCCAACAAATCAATCCAATATGGATCCAATGCATGAAAAAGTCAAATTATGATGTGCCAAAATGCATCGAAACATTTCCTGATGTCATTCAATAAATCATATTACACACGATATAACTCTTTAACCACATCATTGTGGCCTGGATCACTGATTGCAATAACATGCTAAGTGCTGATTTGACTTTAAGATTACTTGCAATCAGATCTATTGTAGGCTTAACTCAACGATTTATTCAAAAGGAATTACGACTTCGGCCAAGGGAAAGTCTTTGATTCAGCTTAGTATTGTATCATAACGCCTCTTGCTCGACATTGGACGTAATAAGACTGCGTTTGACGATAGCACCTCCACAGAACATTATATAGACGTGTGAAGCGTTGTTAATGTATAAACAGAGTGGTTTTATAATACTTTTTATTTGTATTAATATAAACGGTTTTATTAATACAGTTTTATTTATTCAGGCGATGGAAACCTCTCCCACGATCTAAACCGATCTTATACCCGATGAGTAATTTTAGTTAAGAAATGGTTCATTAAAAGTTACTATACACTGCCATTCATAATCTTGATTCAATTTATGTTAGTTAAATCCTAGAGATATCTCAAGCATATTTTTGAAGTGGGTCCAAACTAGGTTTAGCTTTTTTTGTTTTAATTATTCAATATAAATAGTAAAGTCTTACCTTAGCAATCCTTATTATGGTGGTCCGATATTAATTTCAAACCCGTAGGTTCATCATCAGTCGGAAGTTTAGGTAGACCAAATTTTTGTTATAAAATCCACCCGATGGGTTTCGTAGAAATGTTGACAAACCCATCTACCATGTCTACGAAACCCATCGGGTGGATTTTATAACAAAAATTTGGTCTACCTAAACTTCCGACTGATGATGAACCTACGGGTTTGAAATTAATATCGGACCACCATAATAAGGATTGCTAAGGTAAGACTTTACTATTTATTTATTTGATTATAAGCAATCCAGAGGCTGAAATGATAGAATATAAATAGTTTCAAAAAAGATTTTTTAACGGATTTTAACTCATCAAATTACTTCAAAAAGCTTTAATCATTGCTGTTTAAAGAAATATTGCTCATAAGTAAAACACAAATGTTGCCACGTTTCAAAGTTAGGACTCTGATCAGAAGGACGTGGTGGAAGAGCTCAGAATGAAGACAGAGACACTCTTCAATTCTTGTTAAAATATCAATCAAACCGCTGTCAGGAAATTAGAATAGCTTGAGTCGACAAAATATTTAAAGTAGCAACAAGAAATATTTTGGAAATCGTAAAAATATCATTCCACAGTCCACCCCTAGAAGTCGAGCTACAGGCTAGTATTAACGATTTATTATCTTAAGATTTCAGATTTTGTAAATAGCGAGAATTGAAGAAGATGTTATAGTGGACTACTGACAAAATGACTTTCAGATAATCGAAGACTCAGTTTTGCAACCAATACATTCAACCAATACTAGTCAAGCAATGCAATACATTTCACCAATATTCATAGAGTGTTAAAACTACAGTACAGTAGTATTAACTGGTTGAACTAATTACAAATCTGTATTAGTAACAGTATAGACTGATGTTTACAGCCACATTTATTCAGCATGAAATTTTCATTTACACATACATCGCCACATATTAACTATTCCAAATATGTAGCATTCATAAATTACTCAACAAGGAAGACATTTCACAAATTAATTTCATAACGATTACCATATCACAGGAGATACGTGTGTAATGTAGTGTGCACTGTGCAGTCACATCCGGGAGTCGGTCATTAGCTGTGAACAACTCCGAGAGTCGTTCATGCGTGAACAACAGATACTAGCTGAACAACATTGGAAATGCAGTTGGAAAGTAGGCAATAACTTTATCTTATTCACGAAATTGACCCTTCGAAGCACGTGTTATTCTCTTGTAGGTTGGTACTTGCAATATAAACGGCTATGATTGCACCAATTTTGCAAACTCTAGTAGGAATCCAAGATCCATATTAGAAAAGGAAATTAAACAATAGAAACCAAACAAACACGACATTTAAAGTAAAAAATAAAAGTACTGATGCAAATATTATAGAATTAACAAAAATAAGTTGTAATGTCAGGTGGAAGTAATAAAAAGCGTAGTGTAGCCATGAGTTTAGCCAAACACGCAACACTTTAGAACTTTATGGTTTTATATACGGTAACATCTTAACCTAGAATATTATTGATCTTGATAAAAAAAAAAGCAAACATTTTAAAACAGGATGTTATAAATAAAAAATGTTCTAAAAACTGAATGCCTATTAGAATAACATTGGAACTTTGAGAGCTTGTGGGGCGCTTCCCTTTAGTAAAATATTAATGAAAACTATTTAAATTTTCCTATTTTTGACCTGAATGATGAGTATACCAAATTTAAGCCTTCTAGCTAGTCTGGAAGTTGGAGAATTAGTGATGAATCAGTCAGCCAGTAAGGGGTTTTAATTTGATATGTTCAGATACTGTAAGTCTAAACTCCAGAAGCACATACGTACAATAGTCAATATGTCCACTATGCTACATCTGCAGAGCTGTTGCTTTAGAACTAAAAAAATAGCTATATTGGGATATTTTTAATGTTCTGTAAGAAAATACCACTGTATTTTAATTCTTTTTCACAAAACGTTGTTCTGTAAAACTTAAAGGGCAACTTATAACAACTATTGCATCTTTCATTATCAACAATCGTAGGGTGTTTGATAGTATTGACAATATTGAGAAATGCGTAGTATTACTTTAATTATAGTAGTAAAATTAAATTGTGACAGGCTCGTTTAACCTCTATGAGTTTAGCTATTATGAAGACTGATTACAGTTGGAATGGAACTGCCCACAGTTGGTCAATAAAGATTGGATGTTAACTTTAGTGTACAAAAGAAATACTTCAGTAAATTCAATGCTAAAAGCATGCATTTTCTAATGTTTTTATAATGAATCATATAATTACAATCCTAGAATGAGTTGATAAATTTGTGGGTGCCTACCATTTGATCGTGAAATTACTTTGTCGGCGCCTCGGCGGGCAACATGACGTCTTTACCTGGTGGCCAATAGCATTGTGGTGATGAATTAATCGTGCAACGGTGAAACAGAAGAAAAGTATTCATATTGACACCCAGACACAATGTTTTTTTCTTACAACTGTTAAAGCATCTACATCAGTTAAACACGACAGTTTCTCCTCCACCAGATGATTTGTTAATGCTAAATGTAGGGACTGACTACATAAATAACCCTTACTTATCTTCGTTGTGCCAAGGGAGTTGTTAAGCAAAGGCAGGAGCAAGATTATCTTATCACAATGCTAACTTCATCATTTTGTTTTGGTGATGTTCACATATAAATAGAAGGACCGACCAAAAAAAATGTTTCACTGTTCATTAGTTAACTTTAAACTTTAATTTGTGGTCTATTAACACTATTTACTCATTTAACTCATTTTCTTGTTCCGTACATCTTACATAACATAAAAGTTATCTGCTAGAAACTAATTGTTATCTACACTTGTCTTCATTTGTGTTCTAAGTCTATATTGATATCGGTCGAGTTTAACGGGTTTGAGGAGATTTAGATTTTCAAATATCTCTAACCAAATATTTAGCCAAAATACTCAAATAACCACAGCAAATCAAATACTTAAATAGTCACAGCAAACCTGCAGACTAAGTTAATTTCCATTTGTCAGATAGGATTTTCACTCAAATATTTCCATAATCAAGTCATATTTATTCTTTTAAAAAGTATTTAAGTTTGCTGCTATGAGGAAGGGAAAAGTGTTTAAAATAAAATGTTAATAGTATAATAATTTATTACAACACATACTAATTTGCCAAATTTGATGAAAATATATCCATGAACAAGTAAACTAGGTACAATAGTTGAATTTGTTCTTCTTGTTCTAATTGTATACATTAGAACTTTAAATGTACAGTTTTTCTGGAATTTTCTCCGTAACCTTTAATTGTTCACATTTTAACAAAATCGGCCAAAAATTGCCCAAGTTGTAGTGATCATCATGGACGCCACAACAAAAGTTAGAACAAATTGTGTTTTTGATCTCTGGGCACATCAGAATTTTAAAAAATCGGTCACGGGTCCATGGTTTTTGCCCATGGTTATAAAACTATTTCGTCACAAGAGATTTTTATTTCTGCACATAAAATGTGCAAGTTTGAGATTTGAATTGGCATTTTTGTGTCTTCCTGAACTTTGTTTGAGCTTTGCTTCTACCTTAAAATTATTTGAAGTGCCTGATATGCTTTTACGTTCAGTAAAATTACAAAGGACGCGGGTGTATACATATTACTACTAATTAACTAATATAACTACAATTAGTTAAGTTTGATTTTTACGAACGTTCGCCAGTCTTTATGAAAAGTAAGGTGAGTAGGGTATTTTATTCCACCAAAACCGTTGTAGTATCTCCATGTTATAGCATATCAATATAAGGTGATCGTATAGACCAAGAATACCGTCTTTGGTGCTTTCATCTGAATTTTTCGTAGATTACAAATACTTTATATCAAGTAGTTTATGTGAAGTAAATGAGAAATAGCAAATGTTGTGGAACAATGAGGCGCTCGTATGACGGACTGGGCCACGTTTTGTTTGTTTCCAGCATTAGATTTCCTAAAACACGAGTTGATGAAATAATAATCTATATAATGACTGACTAAACGGTGACACAGAATACAGATATTTAGCGTAAAGATAAAGACCGTATTAAAAAATAATGATAAATAAAGGAATGTACATATATTAAGGACAATTCTTTGTCTCTATTCTGTAGTGATAACTAAACAAACTAAGTCTGACTAAATTACAAATATACTCAACAAACATACTGTTTCATTACAATAGTTGTCATAATATTTTATATATATATGCATATTTTTGAACATTTTTAAATTGCAAAAAAGAATCATTAGAAGCATGTATTATATCAAAGCTAGGGATTCTTGTAAAAATACATTTAAAAGCAACAATATTCTTACCTTTCCTAGTCTGTACATCTGTAATTTGTTAATATTTATAAAACAAAATATTTTCTGTTAATTCGGACAATCATAATTATAACACCCGAAACAAAAGCTGCCTTTTATACCCTAATCACAAATCTTCAACTTTAGAATCTTCTCCCCATTATTCAGGTGTTAAGTTTTTATAATAACCTGCCTGGTTCTATTAAATCTGCAGCTTCCCTCAAATCCTTAAAAACAATTATTTAAGTATTTTTGCAATAAATGCTGAACTACAGTATTATTGTTTTGTCACGATTATTGTATTGACACTATTCATGTATATTGTATACAAAATGAATAAAGTATACTTTGATTTGATTTGCTATTCCAAGAAAACATCGAGATTATCTTTAATTATTTTTAAGCTCGTTATAATATATATATTCACTTATTATAGGTGTAGCAATAATATGGCTAAGCACGTACATAACCCTTTCATTAGGATAGTTATATCAGTCACATGTTTACATGGTAAGCCCACCATGCTGCGTCTTTTACCAGTTTATTGCTAATTAAATGTTTTTTTATTGTAAAGAATAATTTTTAAATAACTTTAAATCATAGAAAACATAGGCTTAATTATAATTTTCACTGATAATGCTCACCAAAACTAACTCATTATAACTACCTGGATGTTAAAACCTCGTGTACATGACGTAGCCAATCTAAAACCACAGTGATAAAGTGTGATGTATTAGATGAGAATTACTGGACAAATAATTACGATGACAGTACAATTACCGATGCTGATCCTGGATGCTCCCAAGGTTAATGACACAGGTGACTGGTGAGGCGATGAACAGCTGATCGTACAGCCACTGTCAGCTAACAGCTGTTCCTCAGTTCTCAGTTGTGTGGTGGCTGTCGTGCGCGCGCGTGCTCTGTCGACATGGCGCCAAATGGAAAACTTAACCTCAACGATGATCAGCTGTTTGCTCTTATGAAGGTAATTTATTTAACTTGTACTGTACAAAATTTAGTATTTTTACTTTAGGTTTTGTGATTTTTGTATTGATTTATGGTTATTTTAATTAGGTTACACTCATTATGTATTACGAATGTTGTCATAGTTTTTATATATCATCATAAAAAGACAAGTGTTTTAGTATATTTTTAAATAACAGATAATTATTATTTATTGACTTGTTATGCATAATCTAATGAATAATGCTCGAGTAAAAATAGCAATTTCAGTTTTATAATTAAATGTATAATACCATTTGTAAACCGTTACGATTTCTAACACTTAAATTAACTTAATTAACTATTACTTTATATTTAATGTTAGCTCTGATAAAGCTGAAAATGATAATCATGAAATTAAAACCATCAACAATTTTCATAAGGCTAATATTGTTAATTCATTTCAGCTAATCCAAATCTATTCGTTTACATCTAGTCATTTAATTATTCCAAAGAAAACTAGAAACAGTTTATTTTATAAAAATAATTCGTTTTGTACATTACGCAAGTAATTTTATCTCGGAATTGCATATTGAACGAATAAATTAATCAGCTTTAAAACTAGATTGTGATTCATGAATGAAATATGTTATCTACGCGTTAAGTTCAGTTACTACAATCACCGATGGAACTGTTGATTATTGATCTAATTTTATCTTGATTAGCATTCCTGTTGATACTGTTAAACGTATAAATGAAATGTTGTAACAAATAAATATAAATAACTTCTTGATCAGCATTATACGTGTTATTAAATTTACGCAAAGTAAATAAAGATACGTCTTATAACACTTAAAATAACGTTTAAATAAATATAGTAATTTTCTCAAGGGGGCTTGTAAAATGTGTAGACACTCCAATGACATAATATGATGTCGATATTTCGTCTTTCTATCCCTCCCGTCGAACTCTAGTGAATCGTCACATAAAGTAAATGTTATAAGATATTAAATCTCATACATACGTCATCTTCCTGTATTTTTGTCCTTAAGTAATTAAATGCCATTCAATCACGGTGATTTTTTTATTGATTTATATTTTAAATCTGTATTAGTTTTTTGTATCACTCACAAATTTAATAGGCAGCCCTTTTGATTGTTTTTTCTCCCGAGCTATTACCATGTTAGGCTAATAAGAAAAATATTTTGATCGATGAATATGAAAAGGGTTAGAAAATAAAATTTCACGTCCCTTTGTTTTGAACGCTTATTAGTTTGCACCACTAACTAGCTTAAATAAACAAAAAACTGCCTATAGTTTTGTTGAAATGTGAGCTGAGTTAATTTTTTCTACGGATATTCAATTACATAAAAAAACAGACAAGTTCTATGATAGGTATCCGTGACATTACTATCTGAATTCAAGCAGATTCAATTACTTCTTTCTACGACCATGCCCCAACGCAAACCACAAGTATAAAGCTACGAGTTTAAAATACAAATAATCTTTAAATATTTTAACAGTATTCACAATGGTTTGTGTCATTTCTACTTAATTGTGTAACCATATACGTAGTTTCATACTACTTTTTCAGATAATTGCCTCAAGTGGGATATAGCCTACAACTCAAAGACACGATATTAGTTCAGAGTCCACTATTCCAGTATTTGCTTACCTTGCTACATTTGACCTACACATCCTGTTGTAGTAGAATAGATGTTGATGCCAACAGAAACCACATCTCCAACTCCTCAACCTCAGGAGTTACTGTCTATATTTTAACGGAGGATATTCGCTTGTACCATTATGGATACTATCCATAGGAACCAGCTGCAGCTAATCCTTTAATCTAATCAAATATGGTTGCATGATCCAATCACGGTGTGCTCTACTGTAAAAATCATACTCTGTCCTTTAGTGTGATAACTTGACAGTTTTTGTGAGTTTATAATAAGTCATCCTTTCTGTTTGTCTTGGTTGCGAGTTTACTTATCGTCAGAAATCGGGAATTGCTTTATTTTTGCCATATAATAGGTTTTTTAATCAACATCAGCAAACTCTGACAGCGGTTCAAATCACGTTCATTTTTAATTAACGCTAATATTACCTATGAAAAAGATTATACCCTCAATAAATAGACGAGGTAAAATAAATAATAGGATATAAATAATAAAGTAAATAACTGCGCATTGTGAAGGAAAACGTGTTGTCAGATACTACAAACTATATACAGCTATACAGCTTGTATACATACTTCGTTGGACATGAAACAGATAGTGGGGAGACAAACTACGGGGGGAGTTTAGTAACACAACATACCATTTTACAGAGAAATGTTGAACTGGATGATTCTTAGAAAATGAAAGCCGAAAATGGCAACGCTAAAGGAATTCCTAGTTTCGACATCTCTGACGGCAGTTGGGGAACTCTCCAGACACACAGACGACAGACATACTAACCATGGGCCGGCATTTGCGTGCGGGAAAGAGCGGCTCTAACAAGAATATCGACATATATACTTCTAATTATGACTATTAATGAGCAGGTGCCTTGTTCTAATATAATGGAAACTTATTAAACTTATTAAAGCTTATTAAAACAACAACCCACACAATCTTCATGTTGGCTGTTTTTAAAGGTTAAACAATAAGTAAAAATGATTATTACCGTATCTATACAAATCCAAATCACTTCGACACAGAATATGACCTGCTTATACAGGATGATTAAACTCAAGCGAGTCAACGTTTGAAACTCAAAATGTGTCAATTGTATTAAAACTTGAAGTGGAACATTTAATCCTAGTTTTCTACTTTTGCAGTTTAGTTTTTAAAAATTTCAAATATTTGAATTAACCATTGAAGTTTCTTATTGAGCCTCGAATTTCTTAATGACGGATTTATATTCTACATGCACGTTTAATACTCCAATCTTCGTTATTTTGTTAAAATTTAAATCATATTCGGATAGACTAGCTGTGAAAAATTAATCTTTTGTCTATGAGAAATATTCGAGCGAAAATTGTGCGCCTGTATTTCGCTATATCAAAATCTATATAAAAATGGTTTAAGCTATTTTGAATTTAATTTTAAATTCGTTCAGCCATTAAATAAATAATATTTTGCAGAATGCTATACAGTATATACGTAATTAATAATATTTTCATCACACTATTCTGTTTTAATGAGCTTTCCACGCATGGATTTAGTACGCACAAAACTGTTTGCTGCCTGCTTAATCAAATTTGATATAATACATACTACTAATTCACATTACAATATGTACGGTAATGAATTTTGCCAGACACCAGCTGTTTATGATTAGCTTATCCATCTACACTCAGTCCCGTATGATGATTTATGATTATTTATAATGTGACTCAAAAGAAAAAATCAGAAGTGCTTGCTAAGTTCAATCACTTCCATCCCTAGGCTAATAAAAATGGCACAATGAATCATGCAATTTCAGATGTGTATGTCGCTTTACAATCCCAGTTCACGTTTTTGGTGGATTAAGTAAAAGTTATTTTAGCTTTTTTAGTTTTTTTTTTGTCGTTTTTCTTTTTTAGAGAAATGTATGCATAATATTAAGTGTTAATAATTCATTTTACTGGATAGGGGAAAAATCCACTTTTAAGTGAGTACATTCCGCTTGGTGAAAACATCATAGACACTGTAAACATGCACAGCTATGTCACAATCATGTAAACCCAAGTGAAAGGATATACAGTGGGAATTGTTTTCTGGCCAAAAATATTATGTAGGTGGTTTCACAGTGAGCAGTCCGAAGCTCCTGGTAGAGGGTTCCACCCGCCGGATGACCGCGTAAACATGGTCCTACAAAAATAACCTCCTGGCATCATTAAATTCTTTATCAAGTTGAAATGAACTGTAACATATTCACAAAGATCCAAACTATGCACTGGCTGAACTGAAATTTCGTATTCGTTTCTTGTATTTACACAATCATTTTGAAAATCTGTAAATTAGTCTTTTTTATATGCAATTTTAACTTCTAAATAATAATTAAAAATTATTTTTGCTCCACCCACTGCAAGCTCTGAAATGTTAATAGCACAAATAATACACAATTATTGGAAACAAATTAGTTTTAGAACGTTGAGAGCTTGTACCGCAGATGCATGTTTAGGAACGTTAGCGTGTTTAGACGCCATCTTGAATTGACCTGTTAGAACCCTCTTAATGTTCTAAAAGAATAAGTTCTCTCTTAGTTTAATTTAAGTAGTCACATATGTTTAACTTCAATCTTCGTGAGCATAACCACGATGGGGTAAGCTAGTGTAGTTATAAAACACATAATTATCAACGTAACAGAATTTGACGAATCAATTCAAATAAACTCAACTTTATTTTTGAACAGAAATAATTTTATAATAGCATCAAAATTTCCAAACCTAAAAAACCCTCTTCTGTACAATATACTTACTTGCTTACTTAAATGCCTATGCATTTTTTCTCAGTCATCTTTATCTTTCAACAACTAGTTAATCTTTAACTTGTTTCTAAGGCCAAAATTACAAACAAAGTTTGGTACTCAGTATTTAATATTCTAATGTCAGTGATTGGCTACAAACTTATATCATTACCTCTCAGAGATGAGTATGGTGATTAAGGTAGTAATGGAGAAAAATATATTACGTCACTCGTCCAAAATGTGTATACCATACTCGTATGGCAATCCCCTATTTTACCGAACTGGTAACTTAATATAATATTTGCGCGTTCTGATACATAGTTCAATGCAGCTTATATATATGCAGCTTATACATAGCTCTGAGCTATAACTATAGATACGCTGATACGATATGTGTTTTACAAGTAGCAAGAAGACGAGCAAGTTTGAAGATAAGATATGCCTCGGGTAAGTCTGCAATCTAGTTTCAAAATAGTAGTTTAACGGCTGATCTAGTACTTATAATAGGAATCAGGTTGATAACTACAACCTACAAAACCTACAAACCTACAGCAAGTTAAATATTATGTTAAATTTGTACAACGGAATGTATTTACATCATTATTTTAAATTTATAATCCTTATTTGTAAATTATTTATTTTAGATCGTCACTCTGATATAGGAGCCTTTGGAAATTTTAGTTAAATTGCTTCAATCAACTACATGTTTCTCATGTACACACTATATGCTGTTTTATTATTATTGCTAGTGGTCGTCCAGCGGCTGAAAACCATCTTGAAAACTTGACCAAAAATATGTAATGTACAGACTTCTTTATTTTCACTCCTAGCTGTAAATAATACAAGTGATTAAAATCTCTTCCGTTTTTATTTTCTGTTTATATTTTGTTGTTATTTTGTCACCCAGCATAGCAACCCATAAGGCCTATGTTAATTTAAAAAAAAAATTAAATTCATTTTTTGTGCTTATTTTTTAGCCTGGTTTAATTTATAAAGGTTGTCTGCACATCTACAGGAAAATATATTTCTAACAGTATGCGTAGATTTTTCTTGCAATGCACACGAGCTGAGAAAAAAGTCTTTAAAGAAATATGCTTGCCTATTAATAGATTTTGCTATTAGTAAAAGAAACTTAAATTCTTATTTTATATTGGACAAAAGTATTAAAACAAATCCCTTAGTCGATTTTAAATTATTGATCCTGGTGTCACGCATTTTACTTGTATCCAATGATGTCTGGAAGTGAAATTAATAAATGGAGTACGATAATCAACATTTTCTTACATTTATTTAGTTTTATTATAAACCTGCAATGTGTATTTGTGTATTGCAATGTGTGTATTTGGGAACGGTTTTATTTTTTGTATCTAGCATGGTTCAAGTAGCTAATAGTGGATCACGATAAAAACTGTGTCCAGAGTACGAACACGAACGATTGTCTTTAAAATTACTGCTCAGCTTCCGTATGTACTTTCCTACTTTATTAAAACTCTATTTCGTACAGACAATAAGTGAACAAGGAGCGAGTACCCTTTGCAAGCTTCCTAGGAACCCCTCACCAGTATCAGCCCCTATGTCATTATTTATTAATAATCATATAGTTACTTATTAACAGTAATTAACTACCCACACAATTACTACGCCTCGGAGACCAGGATAATAACTGCAATCTTTGCTTTCAAGTGCAGTTTAATAATTGTATACTTAGTGATTATTATACAGATAGAAAGTAGCAGGGATATTATTATGTAACTGAAAACAAGTTAACTTTAAATAAAGCTGATTGTTTTTTTTTTATTTCTTACAAGACATATATTTTTTATATAATTTAACCTGTATTTTATATCTAACCCACAGACCTTAGGGAAAGTTAAAAGTTGTTTATCTAAAGGTCCAACATTTTTTTCTCCACTTCCAATGTTTTCTTTACTCTTGTGTATGGTAGATCTAAACATTTTTGCAATTTGCAATAATTTGCATAATTTGTTCTCATTTCACTCCAAGAGGGATAGCATGAGTATTAAGTTGGTTGGCTAAACTACTTGTTCTTGTACATTTATTTTCACAAACATATCGGTTTTAACTTACCTTTTTTATTGTTTGTCAAGAAGATAATCAATATTTATATTTCAAGCTGAATAAGTGATGGAAAACATTCAGGGCTTAGATTAAGTAGATAACGTGACGTGCAAACGACCCGAATTCGAGTGGTTATTATCTACTTGGAAGAAAGGAATAATGAAAAGTGTAAATGAGAGTTGTTAAAAAAACAATAAGATAGCAGGAAAAGTTTACGACAACTTTCGGACAACACTGCTTAAACATTATTTAGCTCAAGAATCAGGAACAGGGCCTACTCTTTACAGTTATCAATTGGTTAAAATTAACACGAATGGGGAGAATGACATTTGTTTTAAATTTGCAAGCTGGTAAAAATACATTTGCCATCATGCATTCCACATTAATATGTCATCATTCATTTATTATACGGCTAAGATGCTTCGCCATTTATTATCTTGTAAAATACAGGCGATTTTGCTGAAACATAATATTCAAGAAATGTTGATCACAACACTATCTGACGTCACAGGGACCACGTCCTATCTACTTGCTCATGTCAGATATAAGCGTTGATCACAACACTATCTGTCGTCACAGGGAACACGTCCTATCTACTTGTTCATGTCAGATTTAAGCGTTTATCACAACACCCTCTGACGTCACAGGAACCACGTCCTATTTAGTTGTTCATGTCAGATATAAGCGTTGATCAGAACACCCTCTGACGTCACAGGAACCACGTCCTATTTACTTGTCCATGTCAGATATAAGCGTTGATCAGAACACCCTCTGACGTCACAGGAACCACGTCCTATTTAGTTGTTCATGTCAGATTTAAGCGTTGATCACAACACCCTCTGACGTCACAGGGACAACGTCCTATTCACTTGTTCATGTCAGATAAAAGCGTTGATCAGAACACCCTCTGACGTCACAGGAACCACGCCCTATTTACTTGTTCATGTCAGATTTAAGCATTGATCACAACACCCTCTGACGTCACAGGGACAACGTCCTATCTACTTGTTCATGTCAGATTTAAGCGTTGATCACAACACCCTCTGACGTCACAGGGACAACGTCCTATTTACTTGTTCATGTCAGATTTAAGCGTTGATCACAACACCCTCTGACGTCACAGGAACCACGCCCTATTTACTTGTTCATGTCAGATTTAAGCATTGATCACAACACCCTCTGACGTCACAGGGACAACGTCCTATTTACTTGTTCATGTCAGATTTAAGCGTTGATCACAACACCCTCTGACGTCACAGGGACCACGTCCTATCTACTTGTTCATGTCAGACAAAAGCGTTGATCACAACACCCTCTGACGTCACAGGGGCCACGTCCTATCTCCTTGCTCATTTCACCCTGACGTCACTGGGGTCTCGTCCCAGGTTTGCTCACGTGTTACGCCACAGCGTGATTTATCGTGTACTGTGGCTGTGCAGATGTAACAAAGGTTATTGCAACATGTGCAAATGTCAAACTAATCACTTTTTGACTGTCTGCAGTTGCGACACGGTCTTTTGTCGCTCCCTAATCTGTCAGTTTACAGCCTCAGGCTCCCTACTGCGCTAACGTGCTTAAAGCGCGATGAACTTTTCGTTATGAGTCAATAAAACAAAATACCAACGAGTCTGGAAGTGTTAGATCACGAGATAAAGAGTAGTTTGCTTATGTAAATTTTGGTTGTTAGTATTTCGTTTTCACCAGGTAGCACTTAATCAAAATAAGCATATCATCATTGTAATCGAACGATTATTTCATAGAATGTGTGTCAATATATTACTGTATAAATATTATTAAGTGCTATACATCATGTGTATACATCATGTAAGGTTTTATCGGATTATTTTATTTGAGTTTTGAACCCGACTACATACCAATCGGTTCAAGTGCAAATAGTAAATTGATAGTTGACCCCTGGTGATACAGTATTTTTTAGTAGGTAGATCTTAGGCCCATAGCCGTTCTAAAACTGGGATGGGTATTTTTTGTGCTGTTAATGTGTTTGTGTTTTTTTCACGAAATTGCTTTCTCTGGTTGGTTCTTAAAAACATAAAGACGTTGTTGTATTATTGGATTGTCATAAAATTGTATAATGACTACCACGTTTCAAACAAAAATGTTTTATGCGCTCTTTCACCAAATCAGTTTTTAACATTCCTTAATTTATGAATTTCCTCAGTGATTACTATTTTCATGAAGGTAAATAAAACTGTTCAAAATGCCTTCCTCCTTTATTATTCCGAACAGCGATGACGATTATTGTTATTAACCTTTTTATGTCTGTTTCATAAGGGAGTTAAAACTTTAAGGTGAAATGAAGTACTATTTGACTATATTAAACTTTGTCGAGTAGCCTACTTGATATTTTTTACTGGCCGTACGTTGTCCAGCGGGAATGTTGGCCAGCCTGTTATGTCATGTGGCAACTCCGGAGGAACTGGTCAGCTGTTTCAAGGTCGTCGTCTGACCTTGACCCACAGCTGACTACAGCTCTCCCTTTCTGTCCACTCGTCTCTCTTCCAATTAACGATATATTGGTAATTCTACTGTGAGGTCTAATGTCTATATTTGTTTGGTTGACTTGAAAAGTGATGCATTGAAAGGTTCCACGGTCAACCACGGTTTTTTTCTACAGTATCGTAGTTCCTTACGTTGAGTTAATTAGCAAAATGTTCCTAAATAAGTAATAGGACTTACAATAACTAATCAAATATTCACCGTTATGGAGTTTCAATGTAGGATATTTTTACCTTTATATATTTTATTTTCAGTAAATAGATTACCAATGTTTGATTGATACACACGTATAGACTACATAAACTACTATAAACTACAGCATGTAAAGTTTTATCGGATGATATGAAACTTAAGTTTTAAACCCGAGTAAATACCAATTGGTTGTGTATTAGAGTGCATATAGGAAATTAATAGTTTTTTTTAACCCCCGGGCAAAAAAAATGTGTAAACAAAGATCAATACAATATAACGGTCCTAAATCGTTTGCACTGCTCGAAATGTGCCAAACAAAATTGTCATGACGTAAAACATTGTATACATAAATACTACGAAGAGCAGTAGCAGTAGTAGTTTACACAAACTTTTAATTGCTCAATAAGACAGGCATATTGATAGATTTCGCATTTATATTAGTTACCTACAAAAATTCTGCTTCCTTCACTATAAAATCCAGTTAACTATATAAAAAGTCTTTTCTCCGGATCGGACCGAAGTCCTTCTAACCAATCACCAACCAGCTAGAACGAAAAATACCATAGTTGCATTTGACGATAAGACAGTGAAGCTGACAGGTTAATAGGAGATAAATTTCTTCATAGCTACAACTTTTGTAATAGTGAAGTGATGTAAAACTGGGTAAATCCTGCAATGACAGTCCGTTGGGTCGTTAAAGTAATCGCTTGTAACCGTTCAAATTAAAATGAAATGCCAACCGCGCGATCATTTCCCTCGTTACTGTTGCACTTTTGCCGCAGAATGTTGCAGTCGCAGCACAGTGGTGGACACAGGCCTCAGTTGAGCGACAGTTGCACAAGAGCGGGTCGCCTGTGGCACTCTTGGAGTTTTTTTTGCAGCTTTCACGTCTCAAGACCTCTGGGCATCCCGGGATATGTCAACATCCTTCATTTCCAGTTTCACGATAACTGTCGTTCCCGCAGTTCTTGTACATGGAAGTGGGTAATGGAGTCCTTACCAATACCATGAGGGTTTACAATTCAGATGGGAGTTTAAATTTGGATAAGAAATCTGGATTTGACTTTTTAATATAAGGATTTAATATTTTCTATAATTCTCACAGACCGCTTGGCAAACACTTTTTACGTTGGGTATGGTTGATAAGTAGTGCAACAAATATACTTGGTTATCAACAGTTCGACATTTCTACCTTGCTTCGATTTCTACCGTGCTTTAAAAGTTCAAGGGATAATTAGGAAGGAAGACTGTTTTAATTTTAATCTCTGGAAACTCCCCCCGTTTTCAAGTGACTACTTAATCTACATTAATTACACTATGCAGTGTGTTTCCAAATTGTCTGGACATATTTTTTGGACTTGTTTCTTGGGCTAAGACAAACATAAAATGACATATAAGTAGGCTATGGGTCTAAAATTCTTAGATTTCTGTTTGTCGGTCTGTTTGTGATTTTTAATAATTATTTTATATCTTGGGCATTTTTCAAGATAGATGTTTAAAAATTAGTATAAATGTGTAGTTAAGGAGGTAAAAAGATCTTAAAAATATTCGTTCTAATATCTCAAGCTGTTTCAATATGGCGGCAATTTAAAATCTTTAATGCACAATTTCATTAAAACCATAAATATTAAAAACATTTTTTATAGGTTAAAAAGGATAGAAAATTTAAATCCAAATCAAATGAGGAATTGTTTGTTAAAATCGGATGACAAACATCCTAGTTATCAATTTTTTCCTACATCTCTTTGATCGTAAAAACAATTTTCTCAATAACTACGGTTTTCATGAAATTTTGCATTAAAGATTTTAATTGGCCGCCACATTGAAACGGCTTGAGATATTAGAACGAGCATTTTTAAGCTCTTTTTACCTCCAAAACTACACATTTATACCAATTTTAAATATATATCTTGAAAAATGCCCAAGATATAAAATAATTATTAAAAAACACAAGCAGACCGACAAACAGAAATCTAGGCACTTTAGACTCATAGCCTACTTATATGGCATTTTATGTTTGTCTTAGCCCAAGAAACAAGTCCACTAAATATGCCCAGACAATTTGGAAACACCCTGTATAACCTAACCTACATAGTTTTTTTTCACATATTTACTTTATTACTTAAGTGAATTACCCATATAGGAACCAGACCCGGGGCCACTTTCCTCATTCGCTTAGGTATCCTCAAAGACCAAAAACACCTTCCGTTCAAAATCATATAAATCTCCGTTATCACGATGAAAGACTCAATCAAAGATCGTTCAATTTTGATGAAATTCGATTATGGCGAAAACAGCACAATTGGACAATGGAAACGGGAAACCGCTTTTTCGCTGTCAAATTACAAATTTTCGCAGCGTCTTTACAAACAATTTTGTAAAGATCAAACAACAACATTTATAACTATACATTAGACGCCAATTGTTAAACGTTTAATGGTTACGGAGAAAATTCCAAAAAGTTATACATTTAAAAAATCCTATGTTGATGTTATGGAGAATAAGTAAACTGATGTAGTTTGCTTGTTTACGGACATAATTATTTTGATAATCTTTTTTTAATTTATTCATTTCATACCAAGGTACAGTATTAACATTTATAGTACACTTGTGTCATTTCTTGTAGCAGCAAATCTAAGTACTTACTAAACCTAATATTTTACCTAAATTGCGAATAAATATAAATATAACATGTTTAAGGGAATATTTCAGTCAGGCAAATGGAAATTCGCTAAGTTAGTAGGTTGGATGCGGCATATTTTTTAAGCAAGTGTAATGTGTATGTTGAATGTTCGTGTCATTAATAGATTGCAGATCCCATAATGTCATGAAACTGTTTTTTTACTAATTATAATAGAAAAAGTCCGCAACGATCCAGGTATGTAAAAATAAGTATGTAACTATATAAATTTAGGCCTATATTTCGGGTTTGTTTTGAAGGCTGATTGGCCCAATTCCACGCGTTTCGTTGGTTTCATAAATCCAGTGTTCCGATCCACCAGTCCACCTTCCAAGGTTCCAAAGTCAAGGACGCCGCACTGCAGCACGTGTGAGATGACGAGGCCAGTGTCCTGGCTCAGTGTGTAATCATCGAAAGTACGCTATAAATATGGATATGGAAATAGTGTAGGCGTACACTTTGGTTCCATAAACATCGGAGTTTTGTCATATGTCTGGACTGTCTAAAGACAGCGACGCAACGTGTAGCAAATAGTTGATGTAGCTAATGTTGCTGCCACACTGTGCGGATACTATTAAACAGTTTGAGTTTTATTTTGTGAAGTTTTATTTCTACACTTGTAAAGTACTATTGCAAATAAGTATATGCCAAGTAATTACAAGTAAGTAGTAGTATGTTGATGTTCAAGTAATTTGTGGGCTACGTGTATATTCCCACACCCTCTACAACGTCACAGGCCTTATGACTCATGATGTTAAAACATTAAACAAGTACGTTATCGTATACAATCATAACACAAGTAGTGGAAGAATATTATGAAAATCGACCTAACAAATTCGGACTAAGTGGAAACTTTGCACAGTTGTTTAGTAAGCCTTAATAAATAAAATTTCAAAAGTCCCCATAAATCTCTGCTGTGCTTCAGCCGCCATCTTGGAAAATGGCGGCCAATTTTCACTTTTTTGACAATATTTCACAAACTATTGGTATTAGAGAATTTTCGTTAATACAAAAGTTAAAGAACGTCTAAAAATACATCTTTTTTATATTACAAGGTTTGCTCTATCTCTAATGGTTATTGAGATAAATAATAAAAGTTAGTATTAAATAAACAATTCCCATGTTATTCTTATGGAGGGAAATAAAATTGTTGCAGTTTGCTTATTTATGGATACATTTTTATCAAACTTGGCAAATTTATTTATTTTATACTAAGCTATTAATATTTAACATAAATATACACTTTAGTACCCTCCCTATAGCAGTAAACCTAGTACTCGTTAAATTTAAAGTTATTTAAATAGGGAATCCATCTTAAATTTTTAGGATGTATTTTTAGTAAAAATCCAGTCAGGCAAATGGATATTCATTTTTCAATCATATTAACAATAATTTTTCTTATTAGTATTATGATTTAAAGCCCACTTACTATTTTGTCACTGCCATGTAACTACTAAAAACTTAAGTGGTACCTACGTTATTACTCCCGGTATAATTTTTTGTCGGTAAATATTAGGAAATTGAACCTTAAAATCCGGACTAAATTGAAATTTTGCACAGTTAAGCACAGTGAGACTAGTTGATGAAAATGGCAAAAGTTCGCAAAAATAATGGCTGTGCCTCAGCCGCATTAAGTCCGGATTTTAAGGTTGAATTTGCCGGACTGGATCATTACTAAAATATATCCTAAAAATGTAAGATGGATTCCCTATTTAAATAACTTTAAATTTAACGAGTACTAGGTTTACTGCTATAGGGAGGGTACTAAAGTGTATATTTATGTTAAATATTAATAGCTTAGTATGAAATAAATAAATTTGCCAAGTTTGATAAAAATGTATCCATAAATAAGCAAACTGCAACAATGTTATTTTCCTCCATAAGAATAACATGGGAATTTTTTATTTAATACTAACGTTTATTATTTATCTCAATAACCATTAGAGATAGAGCAAACATTGTAGTATAAAAAAGATGTATTTTTAGACGTTCTTTAATTTTTGTATTAACAAAAATTCTCTAATACCAATAGTTTGTGAAATATTGTCAAAAAAGTGAAAATTGGCCGCCATTTTCCAAGATGGCGGCTGAAGCACAGCAGAGATTTATGGGGACTTTTGAAATTTTATTTATTAAGGCTTACTAAACAACTGTGCAAAGTTTCCACTTAGTCCGAATTTGTTAGGTCGAATGGCTTTATTATTCCTAAAATTCTTGGACTAAAGGTACCGTAGCCTACTTTATGTAATGCAGGAAAGCAGTAACTGAACGTACATCACAGTTAAGAATTGTATTACAAATCTTTTATCTTTATCAGCTAAATTAGGTACAAGTTAAACGTTCCATTATATAGATTCACAGATTTAAATCCAGCTCTATGAGTGCTGACTGTAGCTTTTTGTTGTTGTTTTTTTAAATATTGCTCGTTATCATGTATCTCTCTTTAAATATATTTCTTTTATGTTTTACTACGTACTTTAGAGCATTTTGTTTTAATACTTTTTTTTATTTTCCTGGTTCAGATGAAAGGCTAGACTGAAAAAGCACTGTCAGTACTGTAGCAGAGGATTTAGATAAGGTACCATATCTATGGTATTTTGTACAGTACTCGATCAAGATTGTGTAAACTCCGCATTATAACAAATATTCATCCATGCAGTGTGGTAAATGTTCTCAATTATTTATCATTATGTTAAATCATTGGTTCCAAGTGCTACACCATTTATTGAAAGCCTAATTATAAAGGTCAGTTGAATTTATAAATCGAACAATCAAAGAGCTTATTTACATTTCTCAGAATTAAACCTTCAACCCTCTGATTTCAACGTAAGGACTAATATATAACTTAACCATAACTCAGCTACATTAGGGCCATTAGGCCTACTTAGCCATATAACAGAGACCAACCTGAGTTTCTCAACAATATCCTCCCATAGTCGTCAAAATTGGGACAGATCTGATCAAATGCTTGAGAAACTCGAGAATAAGTAGTGATTTCCTACTATGTAATTAACCGTCGTAAAGGAGGGCTATTATTTGGGACGCTGTGCCAAAACTGAATTTAATTACTTCCTGGGCCAGTTGCTGAATGTTTGATGTAGATGTGGCCGATCACATTAAAGCACATTACGACACTAAAGGGAAATTATATGTTTCAAGCTGTCCAACCAACGATTAGCAATGCCCGATCTGCTTGCCAACGCTAAATGTTTCAGCTAAATTAAATCTATAATTATTGAAATGGAAAGGGAAATGCGGAGTGTCTAGTGCAATTTATTGCTCGTTTTGCAATAGACTTCTTGCGCATAACCGAGGTATATATAGGGCATTTACTAACTGCAAATTGGTTCGTTCAATTGCCTTACTTGAACACAGATCACACTTTTACAGAGTTTTATTTGCATTCTATTTTATATGTTAAAACGTAGCTTGCATACTAAATCAAATATTCCCATTTTTAGGTTAAATTAATTTAATTGTTTTGTTTTTTCCCTAAATAATACCATTAAATATATTTGATATTATTTACCAACTACTGCGAATGATGTGAAAATTTGATTTTAAAGTTGGCAAGTTTTAGAACAAAAACATACTTCAATTTGACCACCGACGGAGTGTGCTGTTCCAAAATACTTCCTCTTTCCGGATCATGCCAAACTCAAAGTGTATCGGATTTATAGTAAATTATTATATGTTCATTCGTGCCTGCATCTGCTAAAAGAGAAAATATGGCTCCAATAGTAACACACTGTGTGTTTAGACATGTTTAACCACGTTTAAACCGTAGTATATATGGCATGTATACTTATCCATACATATTTATATCCATATCCGTACACATATCCAAAGAGCTTTTTATCACGGACACGAGTCATGGATGGATCACTCTCAAGCAATCGGGTGGCAAGGTGGGAGGCCACGATGATTAACCCTCCCATACCAGCCAGGGAGGAACTGGCTCCTGGTGGAGGCCTGCATTACACGATGTGGAAGACCCTAAATCGAATCACGGTCGAGGTACCAAAATGCAAGTCAAACATGCAGAAATGGGGTCTCTTACCAGACGAAGAAAACACCTTGTGTGCTTGTGCTGCTGTTCAGGATCCTGGTCATCTGCTGATCTGTCCACGTCTCGACCGGTCTTGCACATTAGATGATCTTTTACAAGCGAATGACAATGCCATATCGGTAGCTAATTTTTTGAAAAGCGAAGTCTGATTTCAGGACACGGAAAGTAAGTACATATCCATGAACACGGGTTTAAACGTTTTTTTTTCAGAGATTATATGAGTTTAAAGAAACATAATGCCACAATTCTATAATGGGACTGGTTTAACATGATTAAAGTACGATGTTATCAACCACGATTGGGGGTTTGGATCTATGTGCCATCATAATAAGATACTCCTATCTTCATCTTACATCAGTACAAGATCTAGGATATTATGTACTATTAGCTGAGAATTGTACAAGCAAGAACAAAGTCTAACGATTTAGTAGCCTTTCCCAACCAACAGATGAGGGTGTCAAATTGAATTATATATATTTAAACTGTATTTAATTGTATTGGTCAGAATAAAATGCACTATACTCGCAGTTTTACTCCCTCTCTCTCTCTCTCCGGTAATACTTCTCACATGTAATAGTGGCCTCAATTGCTCAGTTATGAGTGCTCGGATGTGCTCTAGATACCTTGGACTTCGTTAGATCTTCATCATGAAGTCTTCACGACATGCGATGGCTCATTATTGCGACTGACTTCCTGTCAGATCAAGATCTACTGAAGAAACCCTGATGTGTTGCTTAACGCAGACACCCAGGTGATGGATAAGAGGGTCAAATAATTTACGGTTCTCGAATAGTGATGAGATTGTGGAAATCATTATATACAAATTTTATAATTTTTAATAATTACCTCAGGCTGTATGGAATTGTATTTAAATACCAGATTCGCCTTATTGAATTAAGATAAAATAAAAAAATCCCTACATTTCCCAGAAACTCGCTTTTTTGCTTTTTTAACCTTAGAGCGGGCCAAATACGGGTTAGGAACGTCGGCCGATTTTCAAATGATTGTATCTACTTCCCATGCTTTAGCTAATGGGTAGTTAATTAAAAAATCATCATCGACATTTTAACCTACAATAGATACGGAGCTGTTTTATACCATCAAAATATCAGTTGTTTATTATCTTTATATTTTCATATTGTTATTTAATTTTTGGTTTTATGGACAACGCAACATCCCGTTGTTTAGTTTTCAATCTTGACAATAAAAGTTAGTAAAACAGAACTCATACTAAAACAAACGAAAGTATTGAAGTTACATTTAAATCATAATGTTTTCTACTTGACCATCAACTCATTTCCTCCATGATGAAAAATTCCAAGAAAATGTTAGACAATTTACCTTTAGGAATATTCCATGTTATAACACAACCGCAAACCCATGTGTAATGCAAAGTGCATCTTACCTAATCAATTACATTACTTTACTACGCAATTGCCTCTTGACGTATTGTACTTAAGAGCGTATTATGTTATTATGAAATAGAAGTAATCGCAACAATTACGTTTGATTGTGGTAGTTGTGTAGTAGCAAGCTCATGGTGTTACGCTTGGACGGTGATGACAGGGTTTTCCGCAGCCTGAGTGTTTATTTTGGGTTTAGCTGTTAAGGACTGTAATTTTGATGAGATCACGCTATGGCATAATTTTATGCTTAGGCAGGGTTTTTTAGCTCAAAATCACCCTCAGGGTCGCTACCAAGCGAGTATTTTCATTCCAAAATCAATCAAAGGACGAATTAACATACACACCTCTTCGGCTATAGAGTGCATGGGTCTAAGATACTTAGGAAACACTGAGGCATAATCTAACAAAATTCTAGGAAACACCATTTAAATGGCGGCCCTCGTACCTTCTAGAACTGACTATCGCAGTATGCAGAGTGGACATCGTCTTCTCTATATTCTGTGACTAACGTCTTCATCTACTTTACGTTATGAGTGGTCAATTCTTTAAGCCTGAGTTAAGATCTGAATCTTATCTGAATTAGTATATTTTGGTTATTTATACAGTTTAGACTTTGGTTCGGATTAAACTTAGTCATACATAAAGAATTTATGTTGGAGTTTCCATTAAGACGGTTTAAAGTTTAGTACAATATAACAACTATCTTCTTTTGCATTTTAACATCCATGTCTACTCTTTGTTCTGTGTTCCTACCATTAGACCTCAAAGAGACCTTTTCCTTTATTTGGAAATTCGCTAACAGACAAATCGTTATGCCCCCCCCCCCCGCGTCATGTTAATTGGTTCAGAAAAGAGTACATTTTTTAAATGTCACCTTGTTAGACATTATCATAAACTAATCTCATTTAACCTCACCACCTCAGTGGGCTATAAAAGAGCGGCGGTCCTCTTCTTGAAATGCCCCAAATTATATCAACGGTGCACAACACCGAATAACCTTCATCCACGTAATGCGTTGATACTCCCTACTACAGTACCACTACTTCACACTCACCGTGAGTAGTGTTAGCGCGGCAATAGTGGCCTCTGATGATAACGACCCTAGCGTGCTACGATGACACGCTGATGATCCCTTGGTCATCAGATTCGCAACATAACGCCAGCAGTGTTGCCACATCACCAACAATTAATTAATGAACATTCAACGTTGCGTGATGGCTCTTGCTAATTGAGATTATTTTTACCTTGTCCTGTTTGCATTAGCAGTCCCATAATCTTTGATATTACCATTGTGTTTGTAACGGTTTGGGTTAGTTTTTAATCATGCATTTTTATATTTTAAATTTATAAGTAGGCTAGTAACTTTTTTTAATAAAAGGATTTTGAGGGATTTTGTTCTGATCTTATTCTATGTAAAATTAATATTATGTGTACTTTTGAATGTTTGCATTTAATAGGTAGAATTATTTAGATTAGGCCTTTAACAAGAATAGTTTTGCAACAAACTTCACGCTTGTGAGTTGATTATAATCTTCTTAAAAGCTACTTAGTCACTTTTGTCGTATTTGCCTTTCGTGAAGCGTCTTCATGAAGGGTTTAGCTTAGACTGTAAATTAAAAAAAAACTCGACCACAATATAGCATATTTGATGACTAAAAACTTTGGTTACTATATACATGTTTTAACTTTGGCATACATGTTTACTGCCATACATAATTCATAACATATTCGTAATATACTTTTAACTTTTTTACTTTCCTCTTTCATCTCACAAATTACTCCGATTTCAGTTCAAAGTTTTACAGCAATCAGCTTTAAATAAATTTACATGCTTAACACTCACTTTCATTTACTAATTTTATTTTATCTAATATTTCCTTTAAGCGCAGCTAACAAGTTGTAGTTTAGTTATAGTCTTCAGCGTTTGTTTAGTTTCCGTCAAATTCTCCTCAAATCCGCTTGATAATTGAAGAACTGCTAAAAGTAGGAATTACATCCTGGAAACACAACGTGAAAATATTTCAGCTGAAAAAATACATTAGTCTGTTCACACAATTAGTATCGTGCTTTTCGTGCTAAGCGTGGGATTCATGTGTGGAAATAGTGACAAATTATTCTAGAGAGATAGTGTTTGTTTCGTGTTTTAGATGCCTTAAACAACTTGTTTAGATTAATGTGTTCCAGTCGTTGTAAATCAAATCTGATAATCGATAACTATTGCAACAGGAAAACTGGCTAATGGTAGCTTGTATGAGATATGTAAACCAGCGCATACGGAATCAGTTTTCGTATGATCTTGTTGCGTACTCATGTATTCAATCATGGAATGGCTGTAAAAACCTAGTTTAAAAAGATTGCTCAATAACAAAAGATTCAAGGCATAACAATAAGAGCAAGTCATTGCATTATTTCTTGTATTCAACATTAGTGCTATTGACAAATATTTATTTTATTTTATTTATTTGTAATGTTAACATGCTCATCATTACATTTATTAATTTCAAACCATGCACGTCATTGTAGTTTAGGTTAACGGAATTATACTTTGGATTTTATTATTTTCGTTGTTTTATGTCTATTGGTTGATTAAAAGATGAATACAATGTGATATTAGCCAACCAGAATATCATATTCTTCTGAAGAATATGAAGAAGAGTATGGTTTTAGCCAGAGGAAGTAAAATACGCGATACGTTTCCAAAGTTATATTTAAAAAAATAATACATTCAATCTGCGGACGTGCATTTATAATTGAACTCTTATTTATTTCGAGATCAAGTGTTTTGTGTTTTTTTTTTCTAACAGCCTGCAATGTTTGGAAATTCGAAAAGTTTGCAATTCATTCATCACAATGTACAGTGTTTATTCATTGTTTTGACGAGCAATATATTTTTATTCATATTTTTCTGTTAATAGTAGTTCAATAACCTAACGCAGAACCTAGTAGCTAATAAGTATAGAAGAACCGACACATAATAACTGATTACCAATCCTTATGTAATAAAAAACTGATGGAGTTAAACATCAAAGACGTTAAACTCTTACAACACAGCTTGTTAGGGGTATTTTGTTCTAGAAGATGGCCAAGCATTACTAGCGGTTCAGTTTGAATTATAGATAGCCTAACTTAGACCTCGTGTCAATCATTATCCTACTTCATGTAGCCTTGTTACCAACTGACGCGAGAACATGTGTTTCCCTGGTCATTAATCAACGAGGAGAGATCATTAATCAGCTACCCAATATGATTCATCACTGTTGATGTGGACTTGGGTTTAATGTCAAATCCCGCAAATTCCAACTAACTATTAACCGTTGCCAGTGCCTGGACTATAAATCTCGAACGTTACAAAGGAGACAATAAAACAATTTTGTTAGAATATACTTAATTTTGAATGGCTAATAGAGTATCCATTCGTCCTTCAACATTTGAAGTGCTCGCGAGATTGCTAATTCTGATATTGACATTTTTTTAAATTAACTTTTCAAATTAAGGAGAATAAAACTCAACTGTTGATTATTAGATGGTTTTCAAAATGATAATTTTATAGGTCTTTTATTAATCATATAATATAGATAGCGAATTAGTATACAACTTATTAACAAAGAACCACTGTTTATATGTTGGCAACCTATTTTCACCCTGTGTCTAGCTATCTTTCGGTCTGCACTTTTTAGGTTCAACCATTGAATTCTGCTCGTGCAAATAGGATTCTTTTGTAATTTAAAAAATACCCCCGCCACAGCAAACCTGCAGACTAAGCAAATTTCCGTTTGCCTGATTAGATTTTCACTCAAATATCCCCTTACAAATGTCATACGAATACCCTATTTCAATAACATTAGTTTAACGAGTACTTAGGCTTTCTTCTACAGGGAAGGTAATAAGGTGTTTTCTTTTTTATTAAAATGTTGACAGCTAAGTATAAAATTACAAATTTGCCAAATTTGATCAAAATTCGTACATAAACAAGCAAACCAGAGGTTTACACTTCTGTACAGTACCAAATTGGATCAATATCGTATCATTATTGCTCGATTTTTCGTGCTAACGGACACACAAATGTATATGAATCCAAACGGATTGTGTTTTTGACCTCTTGGGACCTCAAAACGAAAAAGTAAATCGGTCGCGTGTCTAGGTCTTGCCATAAGACCTACGGTAATAGCTTATGGGAAATTCGCTAAAAGACTACTGATATCATAGCTTGAACGCTAAGTATGACAATTTTGTTAAACACAGAACTTCGCATGGACAGTTTTGTCGTGAATACGCTCGCTAAAAGAGTTGTCATAAACGTAAACCTAGATTGCTCACTTAGACCATTTTTTAGCAAATGTCAAATCACTAAGGACATATCAATATCTTCATATTGATGGGACGTCTCCAATATTGAGAGGTAGGAGGCGCCGAAGTGGTTCACACCTCGGTGAAAGCGCTAGTCACAATGCGTCACGCTGATGATTGTTGCGTCACTCGGGTGTAACTCAGAGATTCGGCGCGTCACTGCCACACTGTCATACTATCACATTGGCCGTCCGTCACACACTTCGATCATACTCTATGCAGAACATGCGGATAGGGAAGTAACGTTGAAAATGTATTGTTAAGTTGAACTGTACTGTGTAATAGAAGTAAAAGTTTTCTGCTAATGACATCGTAAGTTTACAGCCGATGATGTACAATTGTTGTATTTGTGCTAATGTCTTAATTGCAGCCTCTATTAGCTAGTTACAGTTAGTCGAGCAATATCATTTTAATTTTACAACTGCCAACCATTCAACGATTTTTACGTTTATTCTTAAGTTTATTCAACGTTTTTCTTTAGCTGTTTCTAAACAGCGTCGTTGTTTTACTAACAATATTTCAACTACGCTAGCGATTTATTTTACATTTCTTAAAATTGTCCTAAATCTGTTAGCCATTTCATGTTATAAACATGCATTTGACCTTAGAAAAAGTATATTTGACTCGCTATATTTTGAACTTAGACCTGATCGTCTGAAGTAGTTAGATAAAATAATAAAACTCAAATTAAAAATCATAATTAATTCATAATTAATAAAAAAATCATTATGATACTTTCTCGTCAGCAGATCCATCCCAAATATGTAATAAACTACTTTGAAAGCTTTATTTTTATCTCGATATATTTTGGGTATCGTCCTCTTCATGTCTACAATCCCGTTATGAACAAGACATTACTTGCACAGATTTCTAAGACTTGGTGGCCTACCAACATCGATGTCCCCTTTGCTACACGGTTTCACAGGTAGTATTGCGTCACAGCCACCGGAAGTCAACCAATCCCAAAATTAACACCATTTTTGGCTTCGATCTCATCATGCGCAATTGACCATTTCTGTTCCTCATAGTTTTCCCCGTAGCTCTATTCCCTCTCACTGTGTCATAATCCCCACGTGTAATAGTTTTCCCCATTTCCCCCATTACGAGTGACGGCATACGGTATCGTTGCACAAATGTATGTCGCATAGTCCAACCGTTGGAGTCTGTCATTATATGACATTATCGTAAAACTGAACGCTTTAGAAATTGGCTTTTAATTGGCACAGCGGAAAACTATCTCTCTCACTCCATATATCTTTCTCCATGTGTGAATAACCCGCATGTCTCGCTATTTCTTGCTAGCAAGTCCCTGTACTGTAGCGACAAGGCATTATTCATTTCCCAGAACTCAATACTGTACTAGTGTAGCCTAACTAAATAGTTGTGTGGTTTAAACAGGTTTTAGTTCAATGTTTCAACCAATGTCTGGACCATTTTCTTGATGTTACATTACACTGGATATTCAGAGTAAGACTGAAATATGTAGCTCAAATGCTCAATATTCATAAATTATGAGTACCGGTAAATGAAACCTGTGAAACTACTAAGCTTTCCCCTGACGAAGTAAGCAATATTATAGCGCAGGTTAATGAATAAAGTTTTAAACTGTAACATAACAAATGGCTATTTCAAGTGGGCACGTTGTAAACTTGAACCCACTTCCAAGCAACAATATAATCACATCCTCGTGTTGCAAACAACCTGTGCTGTTGCGTCACATTCCGTGAGTGGGAGCGGGGCTTGAACCCGTGACCTCCTGGTCAGACTACCAATGTTGACCGGTGTCTGGGACCTGGGACCGGTTACCAAGCTCAAGGTTGACGAGGGCTGAGCGCCCCTGGGTCTAGACCGGGTCTGGTGTCGTCTAGGCTGTAGACAAGAATTGGAGGTGTATTTTTTAGTATTATCATAAATGTTGCTGGTTATGATGACAAATTATAATATGACTAGTGGCTTGTAGGGACATAAGTCCCTAAAAAGCTCAAATGTAAAACAACTTTTTGCAATACCGGTATTTAAACAAACTCAGAATAACATTATCTATGTGTCCGAATAGGCATCCCTACACCATATCTTTTGTGTAAAAACCAGTTTGTTGTTCTTCTTTGTTTGCTTTTGTTGATGTCATTTTCAATAAATAATTTGAATCACTCCAGTGGTTTAACATGAAAAGACAGCAAACATATCATTGTTTGTGAATAAATACTGGTTTACTAAGGTAGCTTTGGTCTTGTGGTTAATGAGGATAAATAAAAGCTTCCCTGTTTGGAATTTTAAAAATTCATTGGAGGTTCGCCTTCAGATGAATTGAAGACGCCTGCAATTTCATCTGCAGTAGGCTTATTATACCTACGACGATCCATATTTATCCTGTCTACAAACCTAAGTTCTAATTCACTGTCACCTTGTACAACCATTTCTTCCAAAGCTCTTTTGTAAATTTGTGCAAATGGATTTTCTAATAGAATTTCAGCTAACGGAGGAATGCAAATACACCATTTTATAACCAATAACATTTATAGGTTATTTTAGTTGTATATATTTACACAACCTTAACCTTAAAATGTGTAGAAATATAAAGAAAACAACATCATTTAAAATAAACTTGAACATATGATTTAAAAATAAAAACAAAACAGAAGTTAGATTTAATTTCGACTCTTTGATTATTTATACAGAATATTTATTCTATGTCGTTTATTCCTTTAACACGACAATAACATAAAAGCATGAAAAAATGAAACTTGGGTATATGATTTAAATATAAACAAATAATGCAGACGTTTTTCCGACTAATCTTCAATATTTCAGTTTTATTATAGTATACATTTCATAGTTGACTGGCTAAAAGTAAACCAAATGCGTGTATTGATCACTGTTTTCAAATCTGTGGCACAGCTGTTTTAATTTCAAAAGATGTAAACAAATTAAACCCCATGTTGTTTTAATGGGAAAAGTTTTATTCTGTTGCGAATTTATAGTAAAAAAATAAGAAAAATGAATAGTTTTCCCTCAAAATTCACGTCAAGACCTTTAAAATAAGACCCCTCCCATCCTTCTACGACCATCCAGTCACTCACAATTTCTTTACAAAAATTTGACTTACTGAATTATATATATAGATTACATAAAGTTCATCTAACCATATGTTATCGTTGAAAAATAACAAAATCTGTTTAGGGAATGGCGATCACGTGGAAATGAACAATAAACAAATATATATGTGCTCCGTTCCATATATTTTGGTCAAATATATTAATAACATCGATGTATTATACTACTGAAACTCTGTGTTAGAGTATGATTCTGCCTAAGTTCGTATTAGAGTAAGCGTTGATTACTGTTTATTTACTGTTTTCACTTAAATATTATGCGAACGAAAAATTCGTGATTGTTTAATAGTACTTGGCTCCTTGCACTATAGCCAAAGAGATAACGCACATTGTAAATATTTGCCTTGTGAAATTGTGATATGTTTACTCTTTTTATGTGTAGAAGACTTGACTTGTGATAGAATTAATTATATCGCCAGTTTTATTGTTTTTTTTTTTCTATTAAAATGGACTTACAGTAGTTGAATTGATCTACAGAGCGCGCTAAAGTAAACTGCTGATGTCCTGTCGAATACTCAAACATCTGTTTGAACGGTACTTTTATTACAAGCTATAGAATAGTATATGCCACATCAACGTTTTGGTAGCAAAAACTAAGGTAGGAAATTTTAATTTTAGTATACAGTATAAGTTAAGATTTACGTTCTGATTTTTATGAAACTCTTTGATCGGATCTTATTTAACAAACTACACTATTCCTTTATAAATGTTTATACAACCACCAAGTGAAAATATAATTCTAAAAGTTTTATAGAACATATATGAAAAAAATGTTTTGGTAGAACGTCTGCTACCTAGAGTATGAAAAAAGTGCATTTCGTTAGTTATTTTACCATTTATATATATTTTGTGTATCATAGAATATTCGTTTTAAATATAACTTGCTTGGTACTTCGAAATGAACACTGATTTTACTGCGTTGAATTTCCATTTCTTTTCTTCATTAGCAGAACTACAATTTGAGTCCAGTTTTACTATAAAACTATAATATCATAGACTTGAGAATTATAGATTGGGCAGCAAAACGCAATTGAAACCTTCGGGATCCAGTGTAGGAAGCAAGTAGGCTAACTATGACCGCAGCAAACATCCTGAAGGCTATGTAAGAGCACCGAGCCTTTATTTGAACACAGCTTTCTCCCGAAGATGAAGGAAAACAAAGGCACATTGTTCGATATCATCTTAATGTTATATTGCTGAAGGAGCTACTAGCGTGATGAAATTATTGCGTACAACGCCATTCATAGAATTACACGAGTTGTTAAACAAACCGATAGCGAGACCTATTGGGTGTGAATGACGACATCGGCTGAGGTTCGTCTGTTTTATTCATTCGTGCCTAAACAGCTCTAAGCTTCTTTTCGCACCTAGAGTACAAAGAATAATTTTATGGGTTCAATGGTTGGTTTGCTGTATATTCATTGTATTTGCAGTATAATATGACACAAACTACGCAGTGCATAGTCAATGAGTTCCGTATTACTGATTTGCCTGGAGAATCGTTGGATCTGCAGATTACGAGGTAGTTCTGAGCCTCAATCGAGTAGCGCCTTGTATTTGGATGTGGAATGGTTAATATTTTTTACATCTACAATAATGACATATATGTTATCTATTTATCGTACTATCATTTATGTTTTTTCTAGACTTTTTCACACTTAGTTTTCCGGGTTTTTGTATACTTTACCATTGCTACTTACTATGAAACCCTTGACATTGGTCGTGAATAAAAACTTAAATCAAAATGGAACTGGTTTTGCATGCTAAATTTATTTGCTTTGACTGTAACAGGCTGCAATACTTATTTACCTCTGATAGATCAGCTGATAACAACACTATACGACATGATGTGATCATCGATCTGTATTATTACTTGGGATTGATGTGTTACAGCAACACCCCGACAGAGTGTGATGCTTTTAAAAATGTAACGTAAATATTCTCTTTTGAAATGCAAAGAAACTCTTTTGAAACGTGAGTTTACATGAAGGTGGGTGTGCCTAAAGGTGTGACCAGTCAACACTTGGGTTTTCTCAAATTCTGTCACTAGCTGTATAGAAGAAACCACATTATGCCAACGTTCTTCCTTGAATTCCCGTTTGATCCCTCTCCATACAGATGTCGAGTGAACACAAAAGTATAGTAGGTATTGCATTAGTACTGGTATTGTACTAAAATCAACCGCCATAGCAAGTCTGGAAAACTGCCATAATAACAATGTAACAGCATCCATTTATAGAAATGTTAACTTATTTAAAGATATAAGAAAAAATATACCTCTCTAAGCAATTGTAAATGCGTGTAAATGTGAGGTTAAATTTTTGCTTCACCGGTGATTCGCTACAGAGTATGAATCCAGATTGTTTTGAAGCTACTGGGAACGCGTGGTATCACAGTTGGTTGTAGAAAACCTCTTTGGAACTACAGTAAAAACACTTAATAATAGTATCGCCACTCAAAACCACCTCTAAAACTGTATTAGGCTTATGGCTTTCCCCGATATATGTGTTTGTGTTAAATTTCCTCTTACATGTTTTTTTTTAGTGGTTTTTGCATCGTAGACTGCTTTTGTTTTGGTCTGACTTATGTTCTGACAGGTTCCTCATTTATATAAGTATATTTTATAAAATCTCACAAGCCTATTTAAATAGTATTCCAATTGTAATTCAAATCACGTCTGTGCCCCCCGAACAGCTATGATATCCCATTTAGTCAACACAATCCCCAACGTGTCTCACAATTTACGAAGACTATCCTCAGTGACGGCGTTACACAAGGTGGTTGTTCAGTTACTCTGCTATTATTCTGCTTTCTAAAGACTTCAGCGCATAAAATGTTTATGAACCGTGCAAAACATCGACACTGCAGTCAGATTTTGCAACTACTTTTGTCCCACTGCCTTTCTGAAGGATACGTCATATACCTGCAGTGTACCATAAACTTACGTAATGGATCGTGAACTGATTTGGTGTTCTGATCTCCGAACGTTTGGGAATACATGTTTCGTCAATCTGAATGACGTTTGGATACGTTTTTATTTTACTTGTCATACACCCCAGTATTAATAAATTTCGCCTCCTTCGTTTGATACATTCTTAATAAACATATTTGAAGGTATGTTTGTATTTGATTTATATTTGTTAATCAGTGTCCATGACAAAAAGGCCCAAAACAAACTTAACTCATATGAAAACAATGTTAAGAGCGCAGTCTAACTTTGCAGTATAAAATATTTAACTCGTACTGAGGCAAGCTATTGCTCTAAATTTAGTATAACATTCTTTTAGCTTACTATTTATCTTCCAACGTGTGTTGACCCTGAATGATTACACAACGCTGTCAGACGTCGTATATTCCTTACATCGCGTCACTCTTCCTTGCATTTTATTCCTCTCCTTTGTCCATGCAATAAATAACGTTTACACAATGGTGTCCTATACCATGATAGCGCTACTGTAAGTACCCCCTCCTTTCACCTTATATTTTTGCCCTTGCTATTGTAATGCTATCCATATGTTCCGGGTAGCTTCATATTCAATCCTCGTACATTGTAACACAAGAAGGGAAGTATAAGCCAAACAGTGGCGCCCATATTGTCTTTCTTTGAATTTTACTCTCCATTGTTTTTATATATTTATTTTATGTAGAAACTTTAATAAAACCAGCCATAATAATTTCGTTGTTGGCTATTCTAAGCAGCTTAAATAGGCATGTAAGAGCTAAATTAAAATCTTTGTGTATGGATATTCCATTAAAGGATTTTGTTTAATATAATGGAAAATAATGTTTTATTTTATTTACTAAGCAATTAGACCAGATTGACAGTGCTCCCCATCAACTTTCATAATATGAAAACCTAGAAGAACCATAAAATGTTATAACAGGATTCTCCCTATTCTTACTACATAATATATATTAATTGTGCATGAAATGTATTTTACTGTATAATAAACTGACATAAATATGAAATGTAGGAACTGGGTGACTGTGGCTTTGACGGCCCCTGGTTTTAGCCCCCGGAGCTACAAAAGCCCGACCCATAATCTTGTGAGTTTGTGTGTGTGTTGCTCAATCACGCATAAACTACTGGACGGATTGGGCTGAAATTTGGCATGATGATAGCTCACATTCCCGATTCACATTAAGGCATATTTTTATCAAAGAAATCCTTTTGGGCTCCGCCCCAGTGGCTATGTAGTTCCCATGTTAACCTTATGAGTATTCATATTTAAAGGGAATTAAAAAATTTAGTCAGCTGTTTCAGCTTTACAAGTTGGTTCTATAATATTCAATAGCATTTAAAAGTTATAAGGTTTCCCAACAGTGTGCAGCACTATTATTATTTTGTTTTTGCATATATGACAAAAGCTAATTTTCAGCAACAAAAAGCTGTGATACACAATGAGAACTGTCAAAGTAAGATTGTTTACAGTTAGGTTTGAGTTTTTAATTTAATGAATAATTTGTGATATTGTGCGAATGTTTGATAATTTGTTTATTTATTCTATTGTTTAGGTGCAGTGGTAGAACATTATGGCAATGGTAGATGTGTTATACTATATCAAACCGTAAATTTATGTACCAAATTTTATCAAACTGTGTACTCCCCCCCATTGCAAACGCAAAGCTTGAGTATAACTGCAATAAGCATTTTATACTTATATGCCAACCCCATACGAAGGACGGGTGCTCTGCTAGTAACTATATACATCCATAATAATACACTAATATTACCATCAATATTACTTACATTAATAAAACAATATTAACATAACAAGTATTTAAAAAAAATATCTCTGATCAAATATTATTGTTTAGGAATATATTATTCCTACATTATTTGAAAACCACCAACAAAATGTATTAAAATTATGTAATTGTAAATGATATTGTATTCTTGTAATTGAATTAAGTTTTCCTCCCAAATAGCTTGAAGCTAGAGAGGTAAATAAGGCACTGCAGTGTACAACAAAAATTTTGCATGCAAGAAATAAATAAATTGAAAAATTGAGGATGAAAAGTAGTGCAATTGCAATACCTAATATCAATGTTTTAAATATTGGTGGATGGATAAGAATTTACTAAGCATCACAAAGAAAGATGGATCAAACCCGTTGTCAGATCAGAAAAATAATAATACGTTTAAGGTTCCAATTCAGAAAGCTAAAATAATACGTGAAGGTCTGTATGAATGCAATGGAAGTAATCATTGAAGGCTGAGCTGAATTAAAAGTAAACTTGTATCATCCAAAGCCAATGCTGTAGTTGTAAAGCCCCCCATACACTATCCAACATGTTGGACGGACATGTCGGGATCCGACGTCTTGTCGAACATATTGGACAGTGTGTGGGTTCCGACCCGACATGCTCGACGGATATGTCAGGTCGGATGCTCGGTCCGGTAGCACCACCCGACTCGAGCCGTCCGCCTGACATGTTGGCCACAGTTTCCAGTTAACTTGTACTTAGCGAGTTGTGCGTGATAACCGTCCCATTTTTCCATAATGTCATTTAATAATAATAAACAGTTCTGGTCAGAATTTTTTAACTCTACAGAGACCAGAAGGCGTTGTGGGCTGTCAAAAGTAAACTCTATTGCAACAAACATGCACATAGGGGCAGGATATCCTGATGGAAAAGTGCAAGGAACTGTATCAAGAGTGTGATTTAAAGTTCGTTAAAAATAAAATTGAAAATTTAAGAGCCTAGTTCCATAGGCTCTAAAAATCCCTAAAATCATCGCTGAAAATCCCCCTGAAACAGCTAACAGTCGTCTCAAAATCCATCTCAGAACTAATATTTCACCTGACTTGTTGGGTAACATGCTCGATAGTGTGTGGGAAACACCCGACATAAGTCAGGTTGGATGATGGGTCCGTCGTCAGGTCAGGTTGTCAGGTCGGGTGGCATGTTCGATAGTGTATGGGGGGCTTTAACTCTGTGCCCACTGAGGTACAACGTTGTATGTGCCCTACGTTATGGATGTTGGCTGATTGGCATTTCTCTGTTCACAGCTGCGTCGTAACGTTGCAGACGTTTGCACGCAGTCTTACCATGACGACCAGTTTCTTCTGCGATGGCTTAGAGGTAATATACAAACTTAGTAAAAACTGTCTTCTTTAAATACGACCTATATGCAAACTATACAGAAAAATCTCAATCAATCTTAAGGCTTATTTTAATGAAAATCTCTTGTGAATTTGTAAAACTGTGACAGAATCGAAACTTTATCGTAATGTAAACATCTATGATGAGAATCAAAAGATTAACAAAGTAAAACAAACAAACTATAAATTTAAAAAAAATCTTATAGCTGCATCTTCAATATTTTAAATGTGAATATATATAGCCCTTAAATTATTGAGGTGTGTGCCCTTAGGAGATAGTTTATCGCAAAACTGATATTTTTCGGGAAGTTTCACGCGAAGAGCTTTTAGCTTTACCCCTTAGTTGACCTTTTGAAACTTAATGATTGTCTACGTTTACATTATGATAAATGTAATAGTTTTTATTCTGCCACACATAAAAGCTTGATAATATGCCAACATAAGAGACCTTCATTTAAGTAATAAGTAAGATTGAGCTTTTCGTCTAGGATTTCTGGTAAGTGGGTTGTAATTGTTTATGTATACAGTAGTAGAATCTAAAGAAAAAACGCATTATTCTCTTCTGAATTCTCAACCCGTAGCGAAGCACGGCAGAGCAACTAGTATTATAATATAAAGCTAATAAGTATCTCGAACTTTTGAGAGATCTGTACTCTACTGTCAAGAGAGATGAGTAGCGATACAAAATCAAAATGTTTTGTAAAGATCGGAACACATACAGGGTGATTGATATAAGTGTGCCAGACGTTTTATTCGAAAACCATAAGAGATATCAAAAAAAGTTAAATGGTAAGTGCCTTGGACTTTTTATTAAAAAAAATTGTAGTAAAGTCGAAAAAATTATTTTAGCCGCCATTTTTCCAATATGGCCGCCAACTTTGATTTTTCTTATGGAACACCCTGTATTTTATGATGTATTCTGGTAGAAAATGTAATTTTAAGACGATTTTATTCTTGTGATTTTTTTCATAAACCTTACCGTTTTAAAGATAATAATGGTTTAAGTTGTGAAATTTTGAATGGGTTTTCGGTGGTTTTCGAATAAAACAGCTGGCATGCTTGCTTAGGCCTTTATCGAAGCTCTTTCTCATGCAGAAATTTCAAAACTTTAACCATTATTATCTTTGAAACGGTTAGGTTTATGAAAAAAATCACAAGAATAAAATCGTCTTAAAATTACATTTTCTACCAGAATACATCATAAAATACAGGGTGTTTTATAAGAAAAATCAAAGTTGGCGGCCATATTGGAAAAATGGCTGCTAAAATAATTTTTTTGACCTGACTACAATTTTTTAAATACAAAATCCAAGGCACTTACCATTGAACTTTTTTTGATATCTCTTATGGTTTTCGAATAAAACGGCTGGCACACTTATATCAATCACCCTGTATAATTTATTTCACTGTGTTTTTATTTCCTACGGCAAAAGAAAGAGTAATTAAATATCCTATATTATGAATATTAATTAAAATTTACATAAATTTTAAATGAACAGACTGATTTACTAAATTTCCTAAAAGTTCCTAAATTTTACGATTACTCATTACATTTTCTGTAATAAAAAATCATCAACTCTCATCAGTAGTTTTGAGATTTTTGGATAAACACTGATTTCTTTTGATTTTCTACGACGTTTTGCAAATAATGCAACATTATACAACAATTATCATTCTGGGAAACTAGCTGTTACCCACGGGCTTCTTGGCTTCACCCCATTGGACTTCACAAGTATTAATAAAACTATTGATATGGTTAAAAGCTTAAATAAACAACACAGAATACAGTAATACAAACAAAAATTAAAAGAATAAACAAATAAGTACAGCTGAGGCATTTTTTTTTACATAAGTATGGAAAGTTCCCTTCAGAATGTAGTTACGACCTTAAAGCAATTCATGAAATAATGGATACTTTTGTGCAACGTGTCTCGTCATGACGAACATTTTAAGTATATTGTTTATAGAGGTGTGACTCATAGTTTTCTCAAAAGTTCATGGGTACTTTGGGATTTATATATGGATTGTACTACCTTTCATTTTATAGAATCCTTGTATTGAAATTTGAAGGTACACAATTAGTCTACTATATTTTAAGAAGAAATTTGGACCACTCCAATTTTGGAAGCCAACTTTAAGACATGGGCTTTCACCATTTGAACGTGTAAGTGAAGGCATTTGTTCTTATACTCTAAATTTATTGGAAGTTGATGTGTAAACTGTATAACTCTAAACAGATATTATTTGTTACTTATGTCATTTTGACTGATGATATGCCTAGAACTTTAGCAATCCTTAAACAAAAACCTAATTATTTATAAATTATTTTTATACAATTTTCCATTTTATATTCAGCAAACTTTTTTAGTTGTTCAAACTGACTTTCAAATGACTATTTTCTACGGTTGTTTAATATCCATGGGTAACCTTTGCCTTGGTCAGGTA
The DNA here is from genome assembly GCF_028750875.1 of Macrosteles quadrilineatus. Taxonomy (NCBI): domain Eukaryota; kingdom Metazoa; phylum Arthropoda; class Insecta; order Hemiptera; family Cicadellidae; genus Macrosteles; species Macrosteles quadrilineatus. The sequence continues at coordinate 15,477,900 of NW_026542594.1, forward strand.
GATTAAGTAAAAATGTTATTGCAGTTCAGGATATTGTGCGTCAAATACGACAGTAGACAAATACGACAAGAGACTAGGCGACGAGGCGAAGAAAGACTGTGGTGTCAAACAGTAATTTTAGTCATATTTTCAGTTGAAATTGAATATTAAAAGTACATTTTATGTAGGTAGCCATCAATCCCACCAGCCTGGTAAGCGTCTCGGACTCTAGCGTGATAGTGACGAGTTCACACACCGACAAAACTACTAAAGCGTCTGCGGTTTGAACATTTCCTTAAACACTTTCAATGCCCTTTATCGTAAGTGACAATAGCATTATTCAAACTCGTATCCTATTGAATAAGTTGATGTACAGATTGTTACCGTAATTCGTGATGACATTGTTCAAAGCGGCGTGGCACGACTTCATAGTGGGTTTCCTCGAGCGTCATCAGGTCACTTTATAGTCCATGCTGGTCACGTGACTCAAGGACTACTGACAGCCTTGGCTCCTTCCACAGCGTTCTTTAGTTAAACGCATATGTTAATTAGGACACGTGATGTTTACAGCTACACCTGGCAAATCTTGCGTAAACATTTACAAGCAATGATTTTTTTTTACCCCTTTAAAAGTCAAAGTAGGACATCCACCTCTTGTGAATTCTCATCAAGAAAGAGCTTTGTCGGGAAAGATCTAGTGAAGTTTTGATAACTGATGAGAAACAATCAGCGAAGGATTCACACTTGTCTCTGTCATTCTCAAGCATGAGCCCATTGTTGGTCATAGTCGAGGTAATGCTAGATCTACTCCCTCGGTAAAAAGATTTAAAAAAAACTCCACAAAATGTTTGGATTGTGAGGAAGGACTTCTTGGATGTGATCGGCTTTGATTGTGTTGATCATAGCCTAGTCTCTTGCTTTGTAAATTGGAGCACTGCGGTATTCGTTGTTGTCCCCTCCAATTTTTTAAGTCTTATTTAAGCGGTCATGCACAGTTTGTTGATGCAAAGGGTGTGCATTCCAGGTGCATTGAAGTTAAAACTGGGGTTTTTGTTACTTCAGAAAAAGGCACTTAGAATAGTAACCAGATCAGCTCTCAAAGCCCATTGTAGACGCTTGTTTATCAGAACTAGGATTTTGATTGTCATTCATTTAACTGTACGTATATGTGTACTTGATGTTAAATTATAATTAGGAGACTTGGCTGTTATAAAATATTTCCATTCTCATTGCACTATATCCAACTCTCTACTTGAAATTACGTCCCATAGACTAAGTAAATGTGCCAGTAACCATTCCATCATGACAAGATTAAAAGTTGTTCAATGTATTGTACTATGAGTCAAGAGTGTTGCCCGAGTCTGTTTTTAAAGATAGGCTATATTTGGCTAGTTGAACATCCTTTTATGTGATTATAAAGAGTTTTTTGTATGTAAAACATGTTGAGTTCTCATGTTTTAATTGTTTTATCTAGTATATTCAACCCTTCTATTTAGCCAACTTTTTACTTTTATATTTTTACCTGTTATTGTCTGTGATAACGTTATTAATCTAGTCTGATTGGGTTACTGTGTAACTCTATGTTACCGTATTATGTCACCATATCTATTGCATGAAAATTATTGTTTTCTGATTACCCACCCTCCCTGTAGCAACAAACTCATTAAACTTAAATTTACTGAAATAGATTTCATTGAAAATCAAATCAGGCAAATGAAAATTCGCTTAGTCTGCAGGTTTAAGCCAAGTATGAATGGAGATGAGTGTAGGATGAGTGGCGTGATCTTGTAGTCTTGTTAGTGACTAAGGATGACTTATTCCTTAGACACAGCTGTTTATTAATTAATCAATGGACGACTACTGTCTGTGAAGTTTATGGCGCTAGTAACCGGAATGGAGTAAAAACCGATGAACATTGAACACCTCAAAGAGGATAGAGGTTAGGAAAACTTTTGAACATTCTGTATAATTTAAGTAAAAGTGTTTAAACTCACACACACCAGCTGGGTTGAAGGAAAGGAGTTTTCATCACTCCTCACCGAAAGTAACTATTTTTGATAACAGCTGACATCAATGAAAGTAGCCGTTTCCCAAGCTCTAATTTAGGGCGAGGGAAAATCGATCAGCTGATTTTCCCTCGCACTAAATTTACTTTCCCTCGCTCTCAATTAGTTTTCCATTTATTCACTACGCGCGCTAGTGTTTTGTTAAGGTTTAACTAAATGATTTAAATCAGCTGTATGTATTGTTCAAAATCGTTTTATTCTTTTATTTTGATGTTTGAAGTATTGAGAAATGTACGAAGGTTTCCTTTAGAATATTTTATTTTATTTTTATGTTTTAAAAATCAAACAAAAACGAACATAGGTTTACTTTTAGAAGATTTTATTTTATTTTTATGTTTAAACTAATTGTTTGATAGATAATTATTGTAATCCTAGCCACAGTGCCCGTTGTGGTTAAATACAACGGTCTCTAGTAAAATAATGGTTATGAAATCCATACACCACTTTACTCACTAATATTAATGGTACAGTTTAAGCACATTACATTAGAATCACACATTTAACATAAGGAACACACTTGAAACATAAATGCAAATTGTTAACAACAACATTTAATCAAAGAAAAATTAATTAGATAACAATATAACAATAAGCTGTTGAATTATTAACACATGTTTCGTATGATTATATTGTGCATACTGGTAAACCAATTAGTGCCATCTATAAAAATAATTGGTTTTTCTTTTCCGAGTCGAGTTAGCTCTTCTACCCGACTGATTTTCATAATGTTTGCCTTAAACTAAAGGTATGGACGTACCGCAGATTTGCCATCAAGCATCGGCATTTATTTTGACGTATATTTCGAGTTATGCACAAACTGCCTCCCTGTACATTTCTTATGGGAGTTAAACTTAGTTTTTTTCGAGTTCAATGTTTCGCAGGCCTGCGATGGTTAGGAGGGCTCTTCTACCTAACCGAATTTCATAATTTTGGTCTTAAAATAAAGCTATGCAAGCACATATTTGTTATCAAGCATCATCATTAATTTATCTAATGTATTATTCGACAAAAGATTTTTTTTCTCTTCAATTAAAGATGTATTCCAGCAGTTCTAATTACACTATACATTTTGGTCTAAAAACCTTAAGTGAAATACCAGCTTTCATTTGAGCTATTGATTATTAAGATCGGACTACCTAAAGCACACTGCTGAATCACGAATCAACAATAAATACAATCGTTTTAGTACCTATCTGCAATCAATGATACGTAACTCTATTTTTATTTAAGTTATTTTATATGTCTTGGTCTTAAAATACTCCAAAGGCTTTCACTTGAGATATTGATAGTTTTAATCAGTTAAGTTCAAGATACTGTATCGCTCAATCAGAAAATATAAATTTGATTATATCTTGGATGTGGAATTTAGTTTTAGATACATTTACTTAATTCTAATTACGTTATTTTATTTGTTTTGACCTAAGAACCTTCATTGAAATATCGGCTTCCATTTCATTAAAGCACGCAGCTAAATCACGACCAACACAAATTGTTTAAAAAAATGGAGTTATTGATCATCGATTTATAGCCAAACAACCTTGCTTGCAAACTCAACAGTACTTTCATAATTATTTGCAAATCTTCACAAATTAGGCTATCCAATGACCTATTAATTAATAAAATCGGTTCAGTAGAGCTGTAGATTTAATTGTACAAAGTTTAACAACAACATATTTAATTCAGTATTTTCTCACTACCATAAACCTGGAGGTTGCTTAACGTTTTTGCAAATAACTTTGAAACGGTGAGGAAATTGACCAAAGTGGATGGTGATATTCTGAAAGAGAAATAAAAAGGAAATAAAATTTCCTACAAATTACTATTAAAAATTTCTTGAATATACTCAATAAAGGCAGCCTAAAGTTGGCTACAAATATAAAATTGAAAATATAAACCTAGAAAAAAGGAGTTTTAAATGTATTATTTTTATTTATTATTTTTTTACCTTAAATATCTAATAAAATCAAACTTTCATAATTATTTGCAAAACTACACAAATTAGGCTTTCCAACGACCCATTAAGTAACAAAATCGGTCCGGTAGAAGTCCAGATTTAGTTGTACAAAGTTTAACAAAAATATATCTAATTCAGTATTTTCTCACCACTATAAATTTGGAGATCACTTAGGTTATTGCCAATATCTTTTAAATGGAGGGGAAATCAACCAAAGTGAATGAGATATTCTAAAAGAGAATAAAATTTACTACAAATAACTACGATGCAATTCTTGAAAATACTTAATAAAGACAGCCAAAAGCTGGCTACAAATAGAATCTTGAAAACAGAAACTTGAAAACCCCAGTTTTTTTATGTATTTTTGTTAATTTTAATTTTTCACCACAAATATTTAATAAAATCACAATTTTATAACTATTTGCAAATCTACATGGGTTAGGCTTTCTAATGACCCATTAATTAACAAAATCGGTCCAGTAGAAGTCTAGATTTAGTTGTACAAAGTTTAACAAAAATATCCCAAACTCAATATTTTCTCATTACTATAAATTCGGAGGCTGCTTAGCTTTTTTGCAAACAACTTTTAAATGGTGAGAAAATCGACCAAAGTGGAAGGTGATATTCTGAAAGAGAATAAAATTTCCTACAAATTGATCCCATGCACTTCTTGGAAATATTCAAAAATGGCAGCTAAAAGTCGCACACGAATAAAAAGTGTGAAAAACATTGTTTTCAATGTATTTCTTATGGAAAACACGTTTTTTTGAATTTTTCACTATAAATCATGTCAAAAGCAAACTTTCATAATTATTTGCAAATCTACTCAACTTAAGCTTTCCAACGACCCATTAATTAATAAAATCGGTCCAGTAGAACTCTAGATTTAGTTGTACAAAGATTTTTAAAACTGAATTATATATAGAACTAGCTGTAACCCGCGGGCTTTGCCCCGTTTAACTTCTTAATTTTCAAGATTATCTCGTTCGCATGGCTCAATCACGTCCTGGTTGAAGTTTGTTCGCTACGCTCACTCACCTTTAGGTTGGAGCTCGTTCGCTACGCTCACTCACCTTTGGGTTGGAGCTCGTTCGCTGCGCTCACTTGCCTTCAGGTTAGCTCGTTCCCTACGCTAACTCGCCTCCAGGTTGAAGTTCGTTCGCTACGCTCACTCACCTTTTGGTTGCAAATTAGCTGTTGTCATAAATGTAAAAGAAATAATAGTGCTGCACCCTGTTGGTAATCCTTGTAACTTTAATGATATTGAACATCATAGAACAGAACCATCTTGTTTAATTGAAACAGCTGTTAAGATTCAATAATTCCATTTCTCATAAGGTTAACATGGGAAACTCCAGAGCCACTGGGGCGGAGCCCGAAAGGATTTTTGAAATAAGAATATGCCTATATGTTAATCGGGAATGTGAGCTATCATCATGCCAAATTTCAGCCCAATCCGACCAGCATTTTTCGCGTTCACTTGTCACAAACATACATCCAAACTTTCTCATCTGTACTATTACAAAAAAGAGGTGGTTGCTGTATGTGTGTATGTGTGTATGGGAAAAGTAAACTCGAAAAATACTGGTCGGATTGGGCTGAAATTTGGGATGATGATAGCTCACATTCCCGATTAACATATAGGCATATTCTTATTTCAAAAATCCTTTCGGGCTCCGCCCCAGTGGCTCTGGAGTTTCCCATGTTAACCTTATGAGAAATGGAATTATTGAATCTTAACAGCTGTTTCAATTAAACAAGTTGGTTCTGTTCTATGATGTTCAATAGCATTAAAGTTACAAGGATTACCAACAGGGTGCAGCACTATTATTTCTTTTACATTTATGACAACAGCTAATTTGCAACCAAAAGGTGAGTGAGCGTAGCGAACGAACTTCAACCTGGAGGCGAGTTAGCGTAGCGAACGAGCTAACCTGAAGGCAAGTGAGCGCAGCGAACGAGCTCCAACCTAAAGGTGAGTGAGCGTAGCGAACGAGCTCCAACCTAAAGGTGAGTGAGCGTAGCGAACAAACTTCAACCAGGACGTGATTGAGCCATGCGAACGAGATAATCTTGAAAATTAAGAAGTTAAACGGGGCAAAGCCCGCGGGTTACAGCTAGTTTATAATATTAGTAGGATAGATGTGAAAATTTGTGTTTTTTTGTTTGTTTGAAGTTCAATCACACATTAACTACTGGACGGACTGGGCTGAAATTTGGCATGATGATAGCTCACATTCCCGATTAACATATAGGCATATTCATTCTTATCTCAAAAATCCTTTGGGGCTCTGCCCCAGTGGCTCTGTAGTTCCCCATGTTAACCTTACGGAGTATTCATATATTTAAATGGAATTAAATAATTTAGTCAGCTGTTTCAACTAAAAAGTTAGTTCTATGATATGCAAAAGCATTAAAATGCCATAAGATTTACCAACAGGGTGCAGCACTATTATTTTTTTGCATTTACGAAAACAGGTAATTTGAACTAAGCAGCAACAAAAACTGTGATACAAAATGAGAACTGTTAAAGTATGATTGTTTACAGTTATGTTTAATGTTTTTAATTTAATGAATAATTTATGATATTTTGGACATTTTTAATATATTTTTTTATTGTTTAGGTGAAGTGGTAGAACATTATGGCTCTATGGTAGATGTGTAATACTATAGTATACCGTACATAAATAAAGAAGCAAATGTTATCAAACTGTGTCCTCCCCCATTACAAACACAAAGCTTGAGTACAACTGCAATAAGCATTTTGTACTTATATGCCAACCCCGTGGGTACACTGCTAGTCCTCCATAAGGAATAACATGGGGGTTTAAAATTCACATTTTTTTTAATTCCTCTCCTAACTATTAGGTGCATAATCATGCTTCAATATACTAAATAATTTAATTGGTTTTTTATGCTCTACAAAATGGTTTGGAAAGAAATTGTAAACTTTTATGTTATTAGGGTCAAAAATGGGAAAACGCAATTTTTACCATGCTGGTTAGCAAATTCGTTCTAATAAATGTACGTTGACATTTTTATACCAAATTTTATCAAAATTGGACCATTTTTGCTTGAGTTATCTCGAGTGATATATATAACAGTATATATACAGTATATGAATTCAAACGGATGATGGTGTTTTTGGCCTCCAGGGATTTCAAAACGAATAAGTAATTCAGTCCCGGGGGAAAGGTTTTATCTTGAGTACTATGGTAATAACTTATTCCCTATTTGGAAAATTCGTTAAAAGGGGCTCAAACAACAAGCTCATGAGAAATAGCATAGCCTATATTTTCTTACAGAACTAACAAAAAGTATTCTTGTTTCAGCAAGAAATTTCGATCCGGCTGCAGCGGAAAAAATGTTGCGAGATGTAAGTATGTAAAAATTCAAGTATGCAACCAGTACATTTAAGTAAAATAATCTTATTGTATCAACCACATAATTTTAAACATAGTTACATGACGGTTACAATTATACAAAAATAGAATACATTTCACATATCTTTAATAAAAATGTATCTTAGCAGTAATAATTACTATCTATATGGTGGAAAGGTATTTTGATAAGATTTTCCTAAATGCATATCACAGAGATACTACTGAACAAATAGCAATACAATTTGGAACTCAGCTTCTGTTTGGGTCCCAGATACATACAGTACGATGCTAAGCATGCAAAAATGTTGTGAAGTTATCTAAACAAAATAACTACTGTACCTCACAGTCTTAGTCTTAAACAGCACCAAGCAAATATTTAGAAATAAAAAGAGGAATAACTTACAACAAAATTGAGTAATTATTTATTTATTTATGGACTTGACCTTTATTATTTACTTGGAAACTGTTTGTAGTTGTGATCATAAAAATGTTCATTCATGGCTGATTCCTCACAGGTTATACAATTGCATAGATCTAATTATAGGACCATCTTTAGAAAAACAGAAATATTTATATTAACTTATTTTATATAATTATTACAATTATTTCACCAATATAACTTTGTGGTTGGAGGATAATTTTGTGAAGAGAACTGATTTTTCTCACTTTCTCCTAATTGAAAGGTGCCTCATATGGGGTCAAATACCCCATCTAGCTTTATTGACTAATTTATGCTGGGAAGACATAAAGCTGGATGGGCTTCACCTGATTGCCATGATGAAACTGTGGCTTCGGGTAGTTTATGTCATATCCCTTGGTTTGTTGTGTCATGTTGGTCCATAGTGATTGCCTATTACTGAACACAAAAGCCAATAGTTTTGATTACTTTTGAGTTAATGCAATGTTATTGCTTCAGGAAGACCAAATAGAATGACTATTTCACCATAGCAATAAGATTTCCTGATATTATGCATCTAACTTTCCATCCTACAGTAAATGTTGTTCTAAACTTTGTAAAATGTTATTGGAGTTTAAACGTCTAATTATGATGTATGTAACGTTTGAATTTTATGATATTAAAAACCTATTAAACAAGCTCTTCTTTTACTGTATCCACACTTTAAACACCGATATTTAAGCATAGATAAAGCATACTCCCTTAGTAGAATTCTCATCCTTATGGAACAGTTGAAGCCAATTTTATTGTTAGTTCTATAGCTGCACTGTATAGGTCGTGTTTTGTTTACAATTTGTTTCTTGGTATTTCAGTCATTTAAAACCAAGTAATACAATCTAATAATAAACAATAACTCGTCCCCTTAGTTATTCAACCAAACAGTAATGTACAAATCATGAAATTAACCCTAAAATAATAGAAACAAAATTTCGTTGACACTAGCGATCATTGTCGACTACAACTAGACACGAAAAACGAGATTCAAAATTTACAATTGGATGAGAAGTCTACTTGTGTTTTGGTTTGTCTAATGATTTAACCGACAACTACTGTTGAATACTGAAACTTCTCATCTATGTGGGCCAGCTGTAACCAACAGTTGTTTTCTTTAAGAATTTTTACTTTATTCCTCTATATGGAGAAAGTATATTGCTTTCATAAAAATTTTCGAGTTTGAGTGAATATATTGGATTTTGAAAGCCCCTGACCACAAAAAAATGGGTTTTGAAGTGATGTCTGTCTGTCTGTGTGTGTTGTTACTAATGTTGTGTTTACATCAGTCTCTATTTATGGATGTGTACAGAGCTATAGACTATAGCCTACCTGTGGTCCAATTTTGATGACATTTGGTGGTATGTGTTTAATACTAATCCGGTAATTTTTGTTTTTTTATTTTTAATGGTAAATTTTCTTATAAAAACCCCTATCAAATAACAGAAATAATGAATTTTTTCAAAAACGACCCGAACGATTTGGATAAAAATTTTAGTATGTTACATTTCTTTTAACTCTAAACAAAATTATATATCCCTATTGCTTATGGTTGTGGTGATGTGAATATTTGATAATATTTATTATTTGATTTGTTTGTAAATATTGTATTCGTTCTTAACTAAAACATGGTTGTAATTTTGAATGAATAAAAGCCATACTTTTGGTTTACTAATTCTTTCTTACAACAATTTTATTCATTTATTGATAAACTCAGTTAGTGCTACATTTCAATGGAGAAACTTCTTTGACCAGACAAATTGGAAATTGACCCGGAATCTCCAACTGCCTCAGAGGAATGGACACAACGGATAGTTACAAACATTCGAAAATTTTCTAACCATATGACAGAATTCATTGAAGACAAGGACAAACTGAAACTACTAACTATAATCGATTATCTTTTACGACTTATAGATTTATCAAGGAATCTGAATCTTACAAAGACGCTTTGAGAGTTCTTAACTCAATTTACATCAAACAAAAGAATGAAATATTCTCAAGATATTTAGTAATGACTAGAAAACAGCAACAAGGTGAGACTATTGACAAATATGTGTCGGAACTGAAACTTTTGAGCCAAGATTGCGTTTTTGAAGCTGTAAATGCGATTCAATACAGGGATCACTACATTCGTGATGCTTTTATCAATGGCTTAGCCTCGTCATACATACGTCAGAGACTATTTGAAAATAAAACTTTAGACCTAGCTGAAGCAGTGAAACAGTCTAGAGCTCTTGAAATGGCTCAAGCTCAAGTCGAGAGCTATTCAAAATCTATGTACGGAATGCAAACTTGTGCATCAAATGAATTGGCAAAGCAAGCTTGTCAGTACGAATTCCAACTACAACAAAAGGAAGAAGCGACTGTGTCCGCTATTAAAAATGTTAATGCCAAGTTTTATTTTTGTGGGCATGACAGGCACTCTAGAGATCGCTGTCCAGTCAGAGAAGCAACTTGTGGGAAATGTAACAAGACAGGACATTATGCAAGAGTCTGTAAAAGTAATCCTACTCAACATTTTAAAGTAAAACAGAAGACATTCTAGCGCAGAGACTCGGTATAAGAAACTCTGCGCTAGAATGGTTCAAAAGCTACCTAACGGGACGTTCACAAGTCGTGGAACTGGAAAACTCATCAAATGAAGTCACAGAAAGTTTCAAATCTTCAAAAAGCAAGCTGACGAGAGGAGTTCCACAAGGTTCTGTATTAGGCCCGATTCTATTCATCTTATTGACTAATGACTTCCCCAAACAAATTGAGAGTGAAAATGCTGTTGCAATTATGTATGCAGATGACACAACCATTTTGATCAAGGACAACACAGCCCAAAGCCTTTACCTTAATTCAAAATCGATCTTAAATAAAGCTATCCTCTACTCAAAGAACAATGACTTAACAATAAACCCCACAAAAACTACAACTCTGAATTTCAGTAAGAAAAAAGATATAGTCCCTCAATTTGACAAGAGGATGTAACAATAGAAAACCACACAAAATTTCTCGGTGTTATCGTTGATAACAAACTAACATGGAAAGAGCACATCAACCACCTAAGCAAAAAAATCAGTATTGAATATATGTCGTCAGAAGAATAAACTACATAGGCGGACTCTCTGTGGCCAAAACAGCTTACTTCGCACTGGTAGAGTCGCATCTTAGATATGGCTTGACAGTGTGCGGAGGAACTTCAACAAAAAATATGAATCGAATTCTTGTCCTTCAAAAGAAAGCCATAAGAGCCCTCGCCAACCTTGTCCCACCACAGACTTGCAGACTAGCATTCGCAAACCTAGGAATCCTCACAGTGGTGTCTCTCTACATACTTGAAACCATAAAGTATGTGAATGAAATAAACCCCCCAAGAAACCAAGACGTGCACCACTACAACACCCGTCATGGCTCCAAATTTGCACTACCAGTTCACCGAACAACTCTTTGGGAGAAAAAAACCTTTTTACACTGGCTGCAAGCTGAGGAACCATCTACCTGACTACCTGAGAGACCTGACTGGCAACAAGCTACACCAGGAGTTGAAGAAGTGGCTAGTCGCAAGACCCTTCTACTCAATAAAGGATTTTACGAAAACTATGGAAATTAACATGTACTATTGTAGTGACACTATTGTAATTCTTAACGAATTAACAATAAAGAATATTGTATTGTATTGTAAGACGTCTAGTACATCAGCTGCACTAATAGCAACAACACATAATACTTCTGTATTGAAGGACTCTACAGTTGAAGCTAGAGTGAATGGCCTGAAAGCAAATTGCTTAATAGACACCGGGAGTACATCAAGCTTTGTAAACTTGAATTTTGTTCAGTTAAACAAAATTAAAATGCATGATGAAAGTGGACAAGTATCGCTAGCTGCTTCCAATATGAAATCAAACGTCCACGGGTTTGTTAAAATCAACCTAAATCTGTTGAATCACAATTACAACAATTTTAAGTTGACTGTTCTTGAAGATCTTTGTACCGACGTGCTTATCGGACATGATATCATGAAACTCCACTCTAATATACAGGTTTGGTTTGGAGGTGAGAAACCTCCTCTGTTGGTGTGCTCCTGTGCCAAAGTTGAACCACCCAAACTATTCTGCAATTTAACTCCAGATTGTAAGCCGATAGCCACAAAATCACGACGTTACTCAGATGAAGACATGCAATTTATAAAACAAGAAATGGAAAGACTACAGACTGAGGAGATCATTGAATCTAGTTCGTCACCTTGGTGTGCACAAGTGTTGGTTGTTACAAATGACAAAGGGAAGAAGCGACTGTGTGCGGACTATTCGCAAACCATAAACAAATTTACTCTTTTAGACGCCTATACCTTACCAAACATAGATGATCTAGCATCCACTGTAGCGACGAATAAGGTTTTTAGTGCCATTGATCTAAAGCAAGCATACTATCAAATACCAATTTCTGACGAAGAGAAGAAGTACACTGCTTTTGAGGCTGCTGGTCGTCTTTTTCAATTCATCAGAAGAATCACTTTTGGTGTAACCAACGGGTGGCTTGTTTCAAAAAGACCATGGACCATATCATTAGAAAAGAAAAACTGAATGGAGTGTATGCCTATCTGGATGATTTGACCGTATGTGGAAAGTATCAAAAGGATCATGATGAGAATCTAAGAACATTTTTAGATGCTATATATAAGTATGGACTTGTAATCAACAATGAAAAGAGCAAGTTCAACCAGTCTTCAATAACTTTGTTGGGACATTTAGTATCCCATAACTCTACTCGCCCTGATCCAGATCGGCTAGAATCTCTACTGTCACTTCCTGTGCCCAAAGACCAAGTTTCACTAAAGCGAGTCCTAGGATTTTTCACTCACTATTCAAAATGGATACATCGGTTTTCTGACAAAATAAAAAACCTGACACAAGTCAATTCTTTTCCATTGTCACAGGAAGCGGTTGTAGATTTTGAAGCCCTCAAACTTGACATTGCAAAATTCAGTGATTACTCATAGGAATGGGCAAGAGCCACTGGTAGTGGAGACGGACGCATCTGACATAGCCGTGACAGCAGAAGAACTACCAATGGAGACTCATCCTTACCATCTTGGCTATCTGCTCCTGGTCCTGTCCTGCTTAGAAAGTTTGTAAAATCTAATAAATATGATGACCTTTTGGAACCAGTTCAACTTTTGGAATCAAATCCACAGTAGCCTACGCTCTCATCAGAAGAAGAGATGGGTCAGAATCACAAGTATCCCTGAGACATCCTGCACCCGCTGGCCTACCTCCTGGTGGTCAACCTCCTGAAGACAACACTACTGAGAGAGAGAATGTTGAAAATATAAATTCAGACATTGACCACAATGAAGTTCAAAATTAAACTCAACAAACGGCATCTCAGACCCCAACTTCGGAGACAGCTTTGGGGGAACTACGTCCAAAGAGGAATGTCAAGCCTCCGTCATATCTAAAGGATTACATATGCTATACCTACCTTGAAAAAAAATGGGGGAGAATGTGGTGATGTGAATATTATCACCTGATAATATTTATTATTTGATTTGTTTGTAAATATTGTATTTGTTCTTAACTAAAACCATAAAACATGGTTGTAATTTTGAATGAATAAAAGCCATACTTTTGGTTTACTAAGTCTTTCTTACAACAATGGTTCAAAAGTGATTGTCAACTAGCCTACTTGTGATTTTTGTTATTAAAAAACCCATAAAAATACAGAAGAATTGGGTTTTAAAACAAAGCTCGAGTGATTTTGGTTAATTTTAGTACTTACTTTATGGCACTTATCATTCTAAATAAAATGGTACAACCCCCCCCCCTGCTGCAAAAAGTAATGGTTCAAGAGTTATTGCAAATTTTGTGAAAATACCATACTTTCTCCGCCCATGCCCATGATAAGGGTTGTTGACAAGCTAATGGGAGAAAGTACGTGTCATATGATATTTTCAGTGCACCTTGGTTGTGAATAAATTTAACTATTCTGAAGCTGTTCAGACTTCATTCTAGTGGTTCTTTATTCACTCTACTCAATTGTAGTGTATCTGTTGTCAAAGGCCAAAGGTAATTAACACTCTTATCTTCTTGTGCTTGTTTCAGTCATTCAAGTGGAGGGAGGAGTGGGGGGTGGATGCTCTGGAGGAGTGGCAGGCTCCAGCAGTGTTTGACCGCTACTTCCCCAGCGGCCTCAGCGGGTATGACAAGGAGGGCTCTCCTGTCGTGGTCCTCCCCTTTGCAGGTGGGTGGAGGAGAATAACATAAGCAACTGATAGGGAGGAATTTTGAACGATTTCTATAGGTACAGATCTAATAATCTTGAAAAACACATGTTACCAACCAAATCTTCAGAGAGGTAGTGAATTTCATCTGTGATGTTTGGTCAGTGATTGACCAACAGAGAACTGTTTGATATATTAATGTACATCAAAGTTTTTTCTCGCGTTTCTGAGTGCCCTTTAAGTAAATTACCCAGACAAGCCATAATCATATTTGTCAATGTCTTAGACTGGGACGGGGGAGTCGTCCTGTAATCCAGCTACTAGGAGGTCACTAATTATGGATATTTATAGGCATGCACTGTGGATGCGATACTCCCTGGTTTGGACTAACGTCCGCACTAGTGAGTACTATGACTATCCGCACTACTACCTGATAATTAGACCAATTCGTTAATACCAAGGCAACAATGTGGTTCGGATTCCACTATAAACTGTAGGTCCCTTAGTTGCCATTAGCTGTATGGGCTATTAATTAAAAGCTGTGTCTAAGGAATATGTCGGCCTTAGTCACCAACAAAGACTACAAGATCTCATACTACACTCATCTCCATTCATACTTGGCTTAAAATACCTTCATTGTATAGTCGCCATTTCAATAAAAAGTATTAAAGTATTAAAAAAGAATAATCCATCTTGTGATGTCATCAAGCGAATCTGGAGGACATAAAAACAGGAATAAAATCAGTGGCGTAACAGAAGGGCCCGCAGGGCCCGCGATGCGGGGGGGCCCGGGAGCTGAGGGGGCCCGCGAACCGGTGAGCGGGAAACGGTGAGCAGAGAGGCCCGTGAGGCGAGTGGGGCCGAAAAGTTGGAGTCCATTCTTATTTAAATGTATTATCAATCATTCAGTAATTGTATTGAACAAGTAATAACATTGATGTTATTAATAATATGTTGTTATCAGTTATCGTTTAATTTTGTTAGGCCTCTTCAGTGATAACGAACTAGGGTGACAAATTTAACGTGTTATAACGTGGGTCTTTGATTATTATGCAATCTTACTTTTGTCACCGAGAAATATTTTACTTCTCGGTGATTTCGTACACTGCTTATGTCGTCTGCAAACATTTTGTTATTTTGGAGCCTGGAGTCATGAACGTTGGCTGGGGCTTTTAATATTGTATTATTTTACATTTTAGTTTTGTCCTAATATTGATTGTATTTTGTTAAATACAATATACTGCTACTCTACTGACTTTGTTTGTTAACCCATATCTTATTTTACCTCACAATTAACCAATACCACAGAAAACATACTACTAAAGACATTTGTTGTAAGAAAAACGCTTACAACGTAATAAGACGCTTGAAATCCATACAAAGATAAAATAAAAATGCAATGGGCTATTTTAGCCTGTGATAAAAGTACGTCAATATATTAAATTAACCAGCTTTTAGTGTATGAGTTAATTATAACCAAAGATTAAACTAACCTAATAAATTAATACTTTCCCATCCTTCAGTCATATTTGAATACGCACATAGTGGCGCCCCATCTTAAATAATTGATTGTTTTACTTTAATACTTTACTTTGAAATGGCGACCATACCAATGTAGGTATTGTATTTTAAGCCAAGAATTAATGGAGATGAGTGTAGGATGAGTAGCCCAACCTTTTAGTTTTGAAAGGGACTAAGTCCGACATTTATAGACACAGATGTTAATTAATAGCCTAGACAATACAGCAAAAGGCACCTAAGGGGGTTAATAGGGGAATTCGAACCACATTTTTGCCTTGTAATTAACGAATTAGTCCAATTATCAGGGTAATAAAAATTGATAACATGTGTGATAAATTAAATGTAAAATTTTTAACCTCCTTGATTTAAACATTCTGATAGACGGATGGAAAATAAGGTTTTTTATTTGATTTCAAAACTATATACAAACACTAGTATTGATATAGTTAATGATGTAGTGATGTAACACTTTCATCAAACCAAGACTGAAATACTTAACACATTCCTTTATGGACATGACATAACCCATAATTTAATATTTTAATTTTTAATTTAATATTTTTTCATAATTTATTTACCACTCTTTTTATGATTAATCTGTTTGATCATTGTATCGGTGGTCCAAAAATAACCCTGGGGGGAGGGGGACTGCATTTAATTATGTTGTATCGGTGGTCTAAAAATAACTCATGAGAGGGGGCCCAAAAAATAAGTTTGCAGGGGGGCCCGTAACAGTTTGTTACGCCACTGCCGTTTTCAAATGTGAGACAAACTGTCATTGAGCTGAGGGCTGCGGTTTGCATGTGATGCGCTGTGAGCCCAGGAGTTAATCACACCCCTTTCCACCTACCTTGAGGGTAAATTTGTCTTCTCCTTGCTTCCACAACAAACCCAAAACCCTGGACCGGGGTCCACACAGAGCCGGTTTATAAAAACGTATTCCATAGACCTTGGCATAAGTAACTTAAAAGTATTTGCAGCTTAGCATAGTTTTTTATATAGGCCTAGAGGTTGAATTGCCCATCCACATAGGCTTTGGACCTGATCGTGGAACGTATCCAGTAAAGCAAGGGGTGATTCAGGACAGTACAATGGTGAACTGTACTGATAAAAATTAGTGGCCAGGTACCAGATCCAAACCCATGACATATAGCTGCCTAGGCCCGTTCCTACCGAATGAGACACCAACTATCACTCCAAAGAATAAATTAGGGGGAGGGGTAGTTTAAATAGAGGTTGGGTCATTGCATGTTTTTTTGGTGAATTTAACAACAAACCACAGCAAACCTGTAGACCAAGAAAATTTCCATTCGCTGGATTGGATTTTCTATATTCTATTATCTCTATTTATAACATTGGGGTTAACAAGAACCTAGGTTTCTATACAGGTATCTATACAGGTAGGGTAATAATAAAGTTTATTCTTAAGTAAAATAATAATATCTTAGTACAAAAAAATAAATTTGCAAAGTTTGAACAAAAATATATTTAAACAAGCAAACTACAACAGATTTATTTATTCTCCATAAGAATAACCGTAAAAATACACTTCAATATAAAAAATAATTTGTTTAAAAACTCTTTAAAATGGTTTAAAGAGATATTGGGAAATTATGTGTTTCGAGGGTCAAAAATGAGAAATCCTAAATTTCACTCCATAAAACCTCCCACGAAACCCCATTCCCATGGTCTGATCATTCTGGTTCGCAAACTCATTCAAGTTTATTCCACTCCACGTCTTCAAGCGATTATATCAAGATCGTGAAAAAATACTGAAGTTTATCACGTTTGTACCTGTATATCTACAAAAATTTTAACGAATAGTGTTTTTGGGCTTTAGGAACAACAAAATGAAAAAGTATAATATATCATTCCCGGGTGTATTGGTAATAGCTACTTCTCCTATAAAGAAATTTGCTAATACTTCCCTATAGGGAAATCCGCTACAGTTAATTAATTCTCTTCTTAGAAAAGTAAACTGATGTAATAATCAGTGGTGGATTTAGGGGGGGGGGGGCTTAAAGGGCTGCATCCCAGGACGGCAAATTTTCTAAGTAGGTTTTTTTTTAATTTGAAATCTCAAAAGTATGTTGAGTTTAATTTAAAAATAAACTACATAACTAGAAAGAGTAGAGGGTTGAAAATGAAACAGAAAAGTAACTACTTAGTCAGACGTATTGTTAATGATCAAATCTTTGCACATTCAGTTGTATCGTTTACTTATCGTTCAGTTGTGTATTTAAATTGTGTATGTTTTGAATTTATTTGCTCCCAGTATTGTCAAATAGTAGGGCGGTGAGGCTATCAAACTTTTTATTTTAAATCAATAAAATTGCATTTGCATAACAAATAATTAATAACCTCAAATCAAACTACGTTTGGTATTCCTGATCTTTCTGGACTTTTCTTTTAAACCTTCCTAAACCATTCCTGTAATCATGTTAATAAATAACAATAAACTACCTTACAAAAGTTTTTCTTTAAGGCACGGGAACCCCGACCACTTTCGGAAGTATGCGGAACTACTTTCTTAAGACGCGGAGCACATCGCACACCAAGAAACAAGACTTGATACGGATCTGGATCCTGGATCTTTTGAAACAATAATGTTATTGAGGCATGTGAGGAAGATATATCGTGGTTTTTGCGGTTTTCAGGCTGCATTAAGTGTTTTGAAGTTAGGGTAGATTAGGAAAGATAAAGTGTAGGTTATAGGTAATCGGACGTTTACACCCATATTATTTTTATCTTTTGGAATAAACTGTTACTTACCGGTAACAAGACAATTTCTGAAATTCTTGCATTTTTGAAATTGTCTTGTCACACGGTTGGGGGGGGGGGGGCAATTGTGGATAGCCCAAATCCTCAAATCCGCCTCTGGTGATAATTATTAGTAAGTATACTTCACTCTGACAAAATTTGTTCCTTTATTTCCCATTCTCTTTATCGTTGTTTTCGGCTTTGAAGTTTGAACTATACTTTTTTAATCCAAATTATAAAGTAACTGTGTTCTATAGGTATGGATATCTGGGGTATGCTGCACACTGTCACTAAGACAGACATAATCAAGGCCACAGCCAGACAGTTGGAGAGATTCCTGGCTGAGGGACGTAAGCAAGCCAAGATCCACGGACCTCAGGCGGCTCAGCTGGTGGGGGTCATAGACATGACAGACTTCAACCTGAGGCAGTATGCTTGGCGACCAGGTCAGTAGTCAGTACCAATGATAGAATTTGTCTGAAATGCACTGCATAGTAGAACCTCCATCAACCGTCACCCCGCAACAGACCTAGAATTTGTTTAAATGTGAATTTATTTCACTCTACGAACATTGAACAAGTACAACATTTAAAATAACAGTTCTGTATTATACTTATGTAAGTAATATAAATAAACATATGTATTATATTCACTTGTACAGGGTTCAATTTCTTCAAAATCCTTTTAAATAAACTTTCTGTGCAAGTTTATATAACAGGATTTCAGTTATCCGTCTATTCGCTTAACCCTTCGTTAGTGTTTTTTATTATAAAACATGATCGGTGACACACAGAGTTTTTTCACAGGTGTTGACACATTAGACAAACAATGTTTGTCATACAAAAATTAATTTTAAAACCTATTAAAACCATGTATAATCAATAAAACTGTACATGAAATTAATAACAACTCCTACTTAACACATTTACACATAGAAAAAAAACAACAACACCATCGGTGACTCACGGAGCCGAGGCGACTCTTCGGGCTTCGACCAATTGATAGGGGTTTTGCAGCGGAGGTGTGAGATCAAAATAATGTTCTAAATCGGTTTCTAGAAAGGTACACGTGAGGTGTACTGTTACTCCTAAAGCTGCCCGGTGATGATATCACATATTTTTCTATAAAAACAAATTCGCCCTGAGTGAAATTCCGTGGTGTCACGGATGAGGGTTCACTGTCACGCTCCCAGTCGCAAGGGTGAAGAAGTTAATAGAGGTTCTACTGTACACGTATATACCGTATGTACAAAACATTTTTAGAAGGTTGTTTTTAAGACTCCATTAATCCCCAGTCAAAGCTGTCACTTAACAAGCTTGATTTAGTGAAACACTAGTGCTGTGATGTTGTGTTCTTTATTACTTCCCAGACTAATATTCTAGCCGCTTACCAGGTTGGGCGTCCTGGTAATCCGAATCAAAATGGGCAACCCCAATATAAGACCTTTATCAACCAATTGTTTACAAATTTTTAAAATTACACAAAAAAACCATAAATTTACATTACGTAAAGTAAATGTATTAACCAAAATTTGTTAAATCAACGATTTCGTATAAACATTTTTCACATTTTCCGGAGAAAGACCCCTGAACTCTCTTTTTTACTAGGTTATGCCGTACCCTCAAGTTCCCCATCCCCCTTTATGGAACAGTTAGATGGGTACCATGCTTACCAGCCCTACGTGACAAACAGTTTGTTTGAGTAGTTGATAACAATGTGAGGGAAAGTCAACAATCATGATAAGTATAAAGCCACAGGGAAGAGAGTAAGCCTACTTAAAGCTTATGATGTAGAAAATGGTCCATATTCCAGGCTTAAGTGGCAAAACCCTTACAAAAATTCATAATACAACAGTGTTTAGTGGTAAGAAGGTAGTTAGATCTTTTTTATTGGTAATGTTAAATACCAAAACGGAATTGGAATGTAAGAAACAATAAAAATAAATGTAATAAATAAATTTACAGAAACATTGACTATGAATATCCTCTCACACCATTCTACACCTATCATTCACTCATATTTGGGTTAAAATACGCACCTAGGTGGCGTCCCCATCTTAATGTATGTGCCATTAGCTGTATGGGCTATTGATTAACAGCTGTGTTTAAGGAATATGTCGGCCTTAGTCACTAACAAGACTACAAGATCGCGCCACTCATCCTATACACTCATCTCCATTCATATTTGGCTTAAAATACCTACTTTGTATGGTCACCCATTTCAATAAAAAGTATTAATTAATCGATAATTGAAACGATAGTTTTTTTTTTACTATAATCAATCATAATCAATATCTAAATATATAAAAGGCAAAGCCCTCACTGACTCACTGACTGACTGACTGATTCACTCACTCACTCATCACTAATTCTCCCACATCCCATTTACCTAGGAGGCTGAAATTCGGTACACTGATTCTTTGGGCATTAAATAGGAAAACTAAGTAGTTTTTATTCTGATCGGACTCTCGGGCTCCGCCCCAGAGGCTCTGGAGTTTCCCATGTTAACCTTATGATTTTTCATATTTGAAAGGAATTAATGAATCCAGGACGTGATTGTGGCATGCAAATACGAATATGAAGTTAAACAGGGCAAAGCCCGGGGGTACAGCTAGTTATAGATAAATGAAATGCATCCAGTACCAGTATTGATGTTGAATGGAGAATTGTTTGGCTTAAGTGATGATTTGTGATTGTTGTTTTTGTTACAACTATGTATTTTTCTCTATAATAAAAATAGTCAACCATAAGTTGTTGAAAAAACAACAGAAAATAGAACATCTTGGCTTCGTTTCTACAGCCAAAGTTCAGGGCATCTGTCAATAGTAAAACAGTAATGTAAAACATTTGTTTAAGATAAATAATGTTATTTTGTTTCTATTAAAACGTGTCTTTGGCAGCTGGAGAGCTAGTAGTCAGCATGCTCCAAATGTATGAAGCCAACTACCCTGAAATCCTCAAGGCCTGTTTCATTGTCAATGGTAAGTTGATATTATTATCCACCTTCCTGTCCATTATGTTGGGAGGGAACCTGAAAGCCGTGTTTACACAAAGCCAGTTGGCGGGCAGGTTGCTTGCCTCAGGTATAACTGTTAGACGACACCTGCCCCATAACCTGCCCGGCCTCATGTAAACGCGGCGTAGAGATTTTTGTAACCAAACATTGAAAAAACAAAGATATGTAAAGGGTGATCCAGTTAGAGGTTACAATTTAAAAATTAAATAATACGTATTGTAGTTTACTTACAAGGTATTTTTTTATTTATACACATTTATTGAAGATTGACATTACACATGGAAAATAATATCCGTCAAATGACCGCCCTGCAGTGTGAATCCCTGCAGACTACAGCCCTTTTGATGAAATTTTCCATCACTTTCTCGATAATTTGTTGTGGAATTTGATGGATTACTCTGCGAATCTCGTCCTTCAGCTCCAGAATCGAGTTGGGATTGTTTGCGAAAACCTTCTACTTCAAATATCCCCAAAGGAAATAGTCCATTGGTGTGAGGTCACATGGTCTTGCTGGCCAATGCTGATCACCGAAACGAGAGATTAAACGGCCGGGAAACTTTGTGTGCAACAACTGCACTGTTTCTCGTGCTGAATGACAAGTGGCCCCATCTTGTTGAAACCACAAGTCGTTCAACTCGTTATTGACAACCAATTATTCCAACTGCTGCCAAAAATAATCGCTTATCATCTCCCGATAACGTTCTCCATTGACTGTAACTGCATCGCCATGGTCATTTTCAAAAAAGTATGGGCCAATCACGCCGCCAACCCACAATCCACACCAAACAGTTACCTTTTTTGGATGCATTTCTTTCGGGTGAATAGCATAAGGATTTTCAGTTCCCCAAATGCGGCAGTTTTGTTTGTTAACATAGCCGTTGATATACAAATGAGCTTCATCAGAACAGATAATTTTGTTCACAAAATTTTCATCACGTTGATTATTCTCCAACACCCAGTTAACAAATTCAAGCCTCTGTTGGTGATCTCCCGGTTTCAATTCTTGTGTCAATTGGATCTTGTACGCATGCAAATGTAGATCTTTAGTCAAAATGCGCTGAGTTGTACCGTAGGAAAGGCCTAATTGCTGGGAACGATGACGAATTGAGGTTGACGGATTTTCTCGAACACTGGCACTTGTTGCAGCGATATTTTCCACTGATCGGCCACTCCGAGGGTGTACTGGTCTTTTAACATCTAATCTAACACTGAACCCGTCACATTAAATTTATCAATCAGTTTTCTAATCGCCGCACGTGATGGACGGTTATGGTTACCAAAATCATTTCGCAGTGCTCGAATCGTGTTAGTAAAGTTTTTCCCATTTTTAAAAAAGGTTTTTACAATTAAAACACGTTCTTCATTCCAATAACGCTCCATAACAACAAATGTATCTTGCATACGGAACCAGTGCTACCAACTTAAAATTGTAACCTCTAACTGGATCACCCAGTAGTTGACATTTTCTTGGGAACGTAAGTATAGTTTTAATTAAACTCAAAGAGAACATGTTTTTATATTTTTGTTTACTTAGCTATCTAAACTTATTCTGATAGTGCATGGGTTTTTTTTGTTTTACTTACATTGTTGTATATTATACCTCCATTAGTGGCTATGTCTATAGAAATGTAGTAAGAGGGGTGGTAAACATGGAGATTAGGAAAACTAATTCTTGTTAGATAGCTGATATCTTGCTTAAATTCTAGTAATCAACCACCACTATGATTACTAATAACACCATTAATTAACCTGTGATTGGTTTGAAAACTATTTGTATAATTTATTTTTGTAAAAAAATACAACCGACTTCAAACGCTCTAAAAAGAATGAAATAATTTCAATAAAGTAAACTTTTGTATTAGGCAAGCTCATGTATTTTAAGTAGGTGCGGCTCTATGATGATTTTTGATACAAAATTGAAAGAGGGTGTCCATATTGCAGGTGACTATCTATAACTAAAGTTGTTAATCTGCATGTCTTTTTCATAGTTATGCGTTAAGTGTTATTTTATTACCGTAATCAGAGATCGTCATTATAGTGGTATTAACGAGCATCTTTAAAAAGATTATAACGCATTTAAATGTTTCTAACATGGAAAAGTAACGTTTTAATACCAAACTAGCTTCTTTTCCCTATCATAATATCAAACTAAATTATTTTCCTATTCATATAGAACATTTGTGTGTATGCATTTATTCTGAAGTAAACATAAAATACAAGAAAATATTTCCTTTAATATATAAACAAAACAGTTCAGTATGTTTTATATATATTTATGTTATCCAGCTGCAATTTATTGATTTTCAAAATACACACACAATATTTAATTTCAATCATATTTGCAGTTTGAGCCGCGCCGACTTGAAATACGTGATCTTGCCTAATACATAAGTTTACTTTATTGAAATTATTTCATTCTTTTTAGAGCGTTTGAAGTCGGTTGTATTTTTTTACAAAAATAAATTATTTCATGATTTTTAGTGACTGTATAATTTTTTATATATTAATTACTTGAGGTTTTTGACAAGCAAAACTATTTGAAACAATCAAAAGTTCCACAGAACAATCATTATTTTAAAACTGCTTGAGTCACCTGTTCAGGTTACAATCAATGGGTATGAAAATGAACATTTTTAGATATTCCTTAAGAAATAAAGTGTTGTCCATTACATTAGGCCTAATGAAAAACTAATTGTCTTTTCTTGATACATTGAAATGTCAGACATCATCAATTCCTGAAATCGGTGTGCTTCTACATTATAAAAAGAAATACAGTAACGTCTCAAGCGTTTTGGAACAATATGAAAGTTATTCCTCAGCTACCAGCACTAAAAAATCACTCAAAAGTGGAAAATTGGTTGATAACACGTATAGTACCTTTGGAAAATATTATATGAAAGATTGGTTCAGCTAAAAGTGGTGTAAGTCATGTAGGGGGTTTTGTTTGCTCAAGATATAGCCTAGTCGAAATTGCAAATCATCTTCCTCTAGGACTTTCCGAAGCAGGCATAATATTATTGATATGTTATAGTAACTGGGTAGAGAATATATTACTAATATTATCAGAAAAACATAAATATATAAATATAAATATATAAATAAATAAATAAATAAAAATATAAATAATATTATCAGATCAAACGTTAAAATACATTTTTTATAGTAACCAAAACAAAATGCATGGCAAGAAATAGTTTATTGATCAATATGAAGCAACTGTTTCATGAGGAATTGTCTCTAGCTTCATTTAAATGGTTTCAACTAACAGCTGTAGGAATGTTATCATTATTTATTGCCTTCTCTGCACAAATGTAAAAAATCTGCACAAATGTAAACAAAATAAATGTTGAATATTTAAGGTTTTCAGAATTTTTCACCGAAACAAATATTATACTTAAACATAATATATAAAAAAGGTACCAAATAGAAACTCTCCTGGTTATTTTGGTGGTGAAACCACACTGATCGGTAAAAGAATCACAGAGAAATTGGTGAACATACATAGAAAAAAAAACATCGCCACAAACAAATTGAGAACCTCCTCTTTTTGTTGGTAGTGGGGAAGTCGGTTAAAAATATAAGCACTCTCATTCTATAAGTTCATTTTAATTTATTATTAATACGCTTTTTACTATTATATACATTTTACCAGTGCTTGATTTGCAGGGAACGCGGTGAATTGGAGTCTGATATTATCTTTTGAAAAGATAAAAATATTTACATAATTAAATAGGTTTTTATCTAATTAGGCCTAATAGGCCTGGTATTTATCTAATTAAATAGGTTACAGTTCTGGTACCTCATATTTTACAAATCGAGCACTGTTTACTTTGTGCGATAATCACTTTTTATCTATGTTTCCTGGCACATATATCTATTGACTTTAGTTTCACTTTCCTTTGACAAAAAAACTATAAAATAACAACTTACCTTTTGCAGTCCCAAAGGTGTTTGCATTGGCATTCTCAATTGTCAAGAACTTCCTCAACGACATCACTCTCAGCAAAATCCAGATTTACAAGACAGACCCCAACAAGTGGAAGCCTGTATTGCTCAATCAGATCCCTGCTGAACACTTGCCTCGTCACTTTGGTGGTGATCTAGTGGACCCAGACGGTGACCCCAAGTGTCCTTCTAAGGTACAGTCATTCAGAAAACTTGTTTGATTACAAATAACATAACATTTGTATATACAGTACCACCACCAAATATAAAGTTGACATAAAAAGTTAGTCCTGGAAATCACCATTGCAAAAAATGCTTCTAACTTAAAAAAAAATGTTTAACTCTCAGCAGTCTCAAAGTGATCGATCTTCCTCCTAGGAGACTTCCCAGGGTATACATAGCTTATGTGTGACCTGACAACATGGGTAGGACTAAAATTTGGCGCAGTGAGTGACGCAGAGTGCCAAACCATGAATCAATTCAATGATTGCTTTCTGTGAATGCCCGGTCTGCATAGTAAGAGTACAAACTAGAGTAGCTGTGTAAAAATTCAGCAGGACTATGCTTGCCTAGTGACTTAGACTTAGGTGCTTTGTGAAGGGGAAATGTGAAGTTATTATATCAACAGCATTTTTGGACCAGCTTTGTTTGTTTTAGCCAGAATATGATATCAACGGTGAGACCCCCAATGAGATCATTAAGTTGAAGGCTATTAGAGTACCTGAGGTTTGCAACAAGGCATTTTCGAATGCAGATGTTTGTAAAGACTATTCTGAAACCTTGTTAAAACTAGGTTTAAGAGAACATTAAGTAGATATGGTTTCTAAAGGTGTATGAACAATTTTACTGTGTTGTTATATTAATTGAAGATTGGTTTTTGTTGTAATCTGTACAGAGGAAAAAATGAAAAATAGAGCTACAGAATCATTTGCTATATTTTTTCAAAAATTGCAAGGCATAAACACATTTTTGTTTTAGATCAACCAGGGAGGAAAGATACCCAAGTCTATGTATGTACGCAAGAGTGATCGTCTAGCTTCAGAAGGTAAAGAGAGTTACTGCATCGTCACTGTCAAGAAAGGCGAGAAGCTGCGACTCAACTATCTAGCGGCAGAAGAGGGTTCTCAACTCAAGTGAGTCATAAGCTTACAGATTTCTAGACATTTAAATTTTTACCACTGTCAATGCGAATGAAAATGTTCCTTGTTGGTCTCTTTTGATTGTTGAATATCTAATTTGGTCAATTATTCACTCAACTGTTCATGCCAGATGGGGTTTCTACAGCGACGGCCATGACATAAAGTTTGGAGTGTCCAGCAGAGATGAGGAAGGTAAAGAGACGATGCTGGTTCCAATACATCGCGTGGCATGCCATCAGACTGAGGAGACTGGCACTCTGACCTGTCCGGCACCTGCCACCTTGTGTGAGTACCCCTTGTAGTTATGACTTCTCAAAGGAAAAACTAAATTAAATTCAAACACCCCCCAAAACTCTACGACAGTCCATCTTTGGAACAAAGTACAGAACAATTTGAATATAGAAAAATCCTTAAAAAACAGTCCAATAAAATGTTGCTAAGATTGGAATATGGAGAATAATACAAACATTTTACTGCAGCCTACTTTTGGCCAACGATGTGATTTGTATATTTTAATGATCCAAACCATTGTTTGTTCTTATATCTACTGTAATTGTTTTCCGTATGTTGTAACAGATATATGTTGTTCTTATATTGAGCAGAGATAAAAATGGTTCACTGTTACCGGTACCCAATTTGACAGAACTAAACTGGTTAAATAGATACTTCACTATATTTGAGCCAATTGATTAGCTTTCTTGATAAGAGGTAGTCGATTAGAGCAGCGCTCGGCTTGATGAGAGGAAGTATAATATTGGATCATTCCAAAACCAATATGTGATTTCCCCAAAACATATACCGGGTGTCCCACAATAGTCCCCTGCTTAACTTTTGAACGGCGCTGCATATATTCAAACGAGCTTCGATACACGTGACTAGGGTAATGTAAAGTACTTTTTGGTGGTATTTTGAAATTCACCCCCCACCACCTAAATAGGGTTTGCTGAGGGTAAGTTAAAACTTTTAAATGACAACCCCTATTTCAAAGAATCTTGAGTACACGTGACCAGGGTGATGTCTCACACTTTTTACATGATTTTGAATTCACCCACCCCCTACTCTCAAATAGGTGTTGGTATTAAAAACTAAAAACCCCATCAGCAACCCCTTAGTTTGACCCAGGTGATGACATTCAAAATCATGTTAAAAAAGGGTTTTAAGTGGGCCAATGTCAGACTTTTTGATCTACAATGTTTACAAATAAATATAACTAGTGTACCTGTTGCTCAAATTCGAGCAATTGCGAAGCATTACAGACGTGTTTTAAAACGAATTACGGTCATAATTTCCGATGACTTTATAAAAGTCGACTCTAAGATTGTGGAAATACTCACGATGTACACAACAGTTAGATATAATCAAAATTGTTCGTAAATATCTTATCTTTTTTCAAAAGCTAATCTTGTTTTTTAGAGTTTTCTACAAATGTTTCCCACTCATAGCCGCATTAGGTTCTCTATAATAACGATTACAAAATGAAGAAAAAACATTATTTCTATATTTATTCTACTTGGTTGTGTTCTATGACTTTCTTATGTTTCCATTGTTTACAAATCGTCTCTTTCAATGATTGCTCAAGAAATGTAGCACAGTGTTAATTCAGTTTTATTTTTAGTAGGCCTATATCAAATTGTCCAGGATTTCTCGCTTTTTTCCATTGTAATAATTACACCAACCCAAGTATCGTCTACAGATGCAATATGCCAAAGAATATCATCTACGTGCAACACGCCTACGTACAATCTCCAAGAAGTGGTAAAAAAAAGGCAAAAACCAACCCATACAATAGACATAAGTTAACTCCATAAGAAATAATTTTAAGAGTTATTGTGATACAGTACAGTATTAGGATTTTTCCACTGATTTGGCAATAGAACATTATAGTGTAAAACATGACACGACGCAGAAGAAAATTGATTTTAAAATCAGAAAAAACCATTGCAAATACTTCATTTTGACGAATTCAGTAAATCACAATTTAAATATTAACAGCTATTTTATTAAAAAGTAGTGTAAAATTATACACATGGTCATAATGTAAACAAATCTGCTGAGGGGACTTTAAAGGCCTCTGGGGCAGAGCCCCAAGGGAATTTACTTCATTTCTCTTTTGATGGCTCATCTACAGACCAAGACCTTTCTTTAGAGACCCCTACCAAGTTTCTACGCTCAGCCGTTCTCTCAAATTAGCTGTGACAAAAACCCGTTCCCCCCCCTTAAAGAATAATATGGGATGGGAATTTAAAGGCATGGTGTCTACTCTCTGGGAAATTCGGGAAAACCGGGAAAACTCCGGGAATTTTTCCTTACCTTGAACCCAGACCTCCGGGAATCTGGAGCCCGGTCATCGGAATCGTCTGCTAACAGAAACACTACCGCTTTTGTTGCCAAAATTGAAACGAGCATTGGAAGCATCGGAAACGATTATCGGTGTCACCGAAACCGCAAGATATGCTGACGGGTAATGCCGCGATCGCGGGAGACTATTATCGGTGTCTCCCAAATCGCGAAATATGCACACGGGTGTTGCCGCGATCGCGGGAGACGATTATCGGTGTCGCCGAAACCACAGGATATGCTTACGGGTATTGCCGCGATCGCGGGAGACGATTATCGGTGTCGCCGAAACCGCGAGATATGCTTACGGGTGTTGCTGCGATCGCGGGAGACGATTACAGCTCGTGACACCTAAGCTGGCACTTGGCCTAGCGCGGGCAGTGTAGGCGGGAGGAGGGTGGAGGTAGGGAAAAGACCGGACTGCAAACATTTCCGCTGCCTCACGGGGTTGACTCCCCTTGTATTATGTACTTGAGCGCCTTCATATGGGTCGCGAGGACAGTTTATGCAACCCGCATGACGAGACATAATGTTTTTGAAAAAGGTACTATTAGCGATCGGCCAAGTGCCAGCTTAGATGTCACGAGCTGTACCGGTGTCGCCCAAACCGCAAAATATGCACACGGGTGTTGCCGCGATCGCGGGAGACGATTATCGGTGTCGCCGAAACCGCGAGATATGCCTACGAGTGTTGCTGCGATCGCGGGAGACGATTACCGGTGTCGCCCAAACCGCAAAATATGCACACGGGTGTTGCCGCGATCGCGGGAGACGATTATCGGTGTCGCCGAAACCGCGAGATATGCCTACGAGTGTTGCTGCGATCGCGGGAGACGATTACCGGTGTCGCCCAAACCGCAAAATATGCACACGGGTGTTGCCACGATCGGGGGAAACGATTCTTCGTGTCGCTGAAATCATAAAATATGCGAACCTGTTTTGCCGCGATCGGTTGCAGGTTTTGACGAGACTGTAAGATGTGCTCACTGGTATTCCCACGATCGCGGGAGATGATAACTGGTGTCGCCTTACCTACCAGTTATACTGTTTTACTATGTTGTATAAAATATTATTCTTTGGAAAAGTTTTTCTTCAAATAAAAATAATTAATAATTATTACCGGGCTGCGATTAGTTGAGCGGGTTCCGATAATAGTTAAGAGCTATTATCGGAACCCGCTCAACTAATCGGTCGAAT
This sequence comes from Macrosteles quadrilineatus, assembly GCF_028750875.1. Taxonomy (NCBI): domain Eukaryota; kingdom Metazoa; phylum Arthropoda; class Insecta; order Hemiptera; family Cicadellidae; genus Macrosteles; species Macrosteles quadrilineatus. The sequence goes on from NW_026542594.1 coordinate 15,507,855, forward strand.
TTGTCTTGAATTCTCCTGGAAAACTCCTTGAATTTTTCAAAACCAGGTTTAGTAGACACCATGAAAGGCCATTGGGCAGAGCCCCAAGGGAATTGACCACGTTTCTCTTTTGATGGCTCATCTACAGACCAAGCCCTTTCTTTAGACACCTCTACCGAGTTTCTACGCCCAGCCGTTCTCTCAAATTAGCTGTCACAAAGTAGTCCAGTCAATGAATGCTCAAAAGGGGCGTGTAGAGGACATGGAGAGGGGGAAATTTTTTTTCTGCGGGAATGTGTTCGGGGTAGTTAGAAGATAAAAATACCAAAAGTCCCCGCCCCTGGCCCTGCTGCTTCAGCGGGGGGAGGGGGGGAAAGACCCCATTTTTTTGTTTTTTACTTCTACACTGAAAACCGTGCATTGTACGGAAAAAATGTAAATTATAAAAAGAAAGATGATGAAATTCTCTACAAGAATGGTCGTATTCATTTTTCCGTATATGCATTGGTTTAAAAGATATTCTCAAAATAATATAAAAATTCTTAAATTAATTGATTTTTCAAGCATTTTTTGTCAAATAAGTTTATATAATCCATTAGCCTGTTGTTGTTTCACATCAATCAGGATAGAAAACAGGTTTTTGAACACTAACCTATATAATATAATATATCAATCGTATAAATTGTGTTAAAAATAGTTTATATAAATTTAAATAAGTTATATATATTTGTCATGGAAACAAGTAATTTTGGCATAATTATTACATTAAAAATTAAAAAGATTATGTTTGTAGCTATATTTGTCCAGGTTTATTTATAACAATTACCAAAACCAAGACTTAATATTATTGTTCATGGTCTGGCTCACTTGGGACGAGAGGGTCCGACTTCTGTCCCAAAAACTGGTGCCATCTGGAACTGAAAACCACCATCTAGGACATCTCCATCATTCAATTCTTGTTGATTAGACTCAATATTGGCTATCAAAGTGAGAATTCGGTGTAGGCCTGTATATTCTTCATCTTCCTCATTCATCAGAATGGGAATTTCATGTAAAAAGATCCCTTAGCAGTTCTGGCATAACGGAGAACACTTATTGGACATTTTCTCGCATGCACAAATTGCACATCAGGCACTGTTATAATCTTAAGTACATTTGCAAAAAACTTGGTTAAGGGATTAACTGTTCCTGGTTACTATAATTTTGGTGTCTCTGTTCAAGTGAATATCTACTGACTAGTGGCGGTCCCTTGGGGGGGGGGGAGTTCCGATTAGAAACTATCTTTGTATATGATATAGTATAGTTTAAATTTATTAGTCCAGTGCAATTAGGTTATGACCCGGACAAAATTGATAACAGGCTGAAAATTGGTGGAAATGTTCAAAACAATGTCCTGAGTGGCCCACACAAAGTCCCAAGAAATCCCAGTTGGGGAACGGCCGCCATTTTGAAAAAACTGCCGCCATCTTGGAAATTTAGATTTCTTGCTGTATCTTTTGAAGTAATTGTCCGAAAGACCTTATTTATGTCTCAAATTAAACGTTTTGGGCTCATGTATGAGGGTATATATATGTCCCCCCCTTTTATACGAATTGTGGATATTTATAGGCATGCAAGGTGGATGCGATACTCCCTGGTGTGGATTAACGTCCACACGGGTGAGTACTACGACTATCCGCAGTCAGTACTATCCTGATAATTAGACCAATTCGTATATACCAAGGCAAAAATGTGGTTCGGATTCCACTATAAACTGTAGGTCCCTTAGTTGCCATTAGCTGTATGGGCTATTAATTAACAGCTGTGTCTACGGAATAAGTCGGCCTTAGTCACTAACAAGACTACAAGATCGCGCCACTCATCCTACACTCATCTCCATTCACACTTGGTTTAAAATACCTACTTTGTATTGTTGCCATTTCATAGAACAGCTAACAGTATAGATATTTGAGTCTAATGAACAAGAATTGGATTATGGAGAGATCATGAACAATAGTATTAAGTCTTGGTTTCGGTGATTGATATAAATAAACCTGGACAAATATAGCTACAAACATAAACTTTTTAATTTTTTGTGTAATAATTATGCCAAAATTACTTGTTTCCATGACAAATATACATAATTTATTTAAATATATATAAACTATTTTTAACACAATATATGCGATTGATATATTATATTATATAGGTTAGTGTTCAAAAACCTGTTTTCTATCCTGATTGATGTGAAACAACAACAGGCTAATGGATTATATAAACTTATTTGACAAAAAATGCGTGAAAAATCAATTTATTTAAGAATTTTTATATTATTTTGAGAATATCTTTTAAACCAATGCATATACGGAAAAATGAATATGACCATTCTTGTAGAGAATTTCATCATCTTTCTTTTTATAATTTACAATATATTTGTCATGGAAACAAGTAATTTTGGTAAAAACGATGCACGGTTTTTAGTGTAGAAGTAAAAAACTAAAAAATGGGGTCTTTCCCCCTCTCCCCCCGCTGAAGCAGCAGGGCCAGGGGCGGGGACTTTTGGTATTTTTATCTTCTAACTACCCCGAACACATTCCCGCAGAAAAAAAATTTCCCCCTCTCCATATCCTCTACAATCCCTTTGTTGACTAGACTAAAGAAAAACAGTTTCAAATTAATATACAGGGTGATTGATATAAGTGTGCCAGCCGTTTTATTCGAAAACCATAAGAGGTATCAAAAAAAGTTAAATGGTAAGTGCCTTGGACTTTTCAATAAAAAATTTGTAGTAAAGTCGAAAAAATTATTTTAGCCGCCATTTTTTCAATATGACCACCAACTTTGATTTTTCTTATGGAACACCCTGTATTTTGTGAAGTATTCTGGTAGAAAATGTAATTTTAAGACGATTTTATTCTTGTGATTTTTTTCATAAACCTAACCGTTTCAAAGATAATAATGGTTTAAAGTTGTGAAATTTTGAATGGTTTTCGAATAAAACAGGGCATGCTTGCTTAGGCTTTTATCGAAACTCTTTCTCATGCAGAAATTTCAAAACTTTAACCATTATTATCTTTGAAACGGTTAGGTTTATGAAAAAAATCACAAGAATAAAATCGTCTTAAAATTACATTTTCTACCAGAATACTTCATAAAATACAGGGTGTTTCATAAGAAAAAACAAAGTTGGCGGCCATATTGGAAAAATGGCGGCAAAAATTTTTTTTTTTACTTGACTACAATTTTTTAAATAAAAAATCCAAGGCACTTACCATTTAACTTTTTTTGATATCTCTTATAGTTTTCGAATAAAACGGCTGGCACACTTATATCAATCACCTATAGACTTAAAAACATGTTTACTTTCACCAACTGTTTAGTAGCATTTAGTCATGATTTGAAATAGTGCCACAGTGTTTCTACAGAGTGCAGCACAGAAAACTATTTTACTTTTAAATAAGTCCAAATGTATTAAACCCCAATCGCAGCACACCTGTGCACTCAACAACGTTTAAATACTCCAATATTAAAAATTTAAAACATAAAAACCTTTATCAAAGTATTATAAACAATAAACGGGATGACAATGCCTTAATATTTTTATCTTTCGTTCTATACCCACACAATCTAACATAAATTATTAAGTGAATATCAATCAATCAAATATTCTTTATTCAAGTTTAGACAATATTTTATACTTATAGATGTCTTAAATAGCGTCATTAAACTAACATAAAAAAATTATAAACTAAATAATTAAAGTCATTCATTACAAAGGATCTATATAATAGTAAAACTAAAAATGAGTGTTATTACTTAAACAAATCACAAAATCAATTACATCAGGGTAAAACTAGGTAGTATCTGGAATTCAAATGAACGTTTCGAAATTACAATTTAAAAATTCTTTGATAGAATAAAATGGGTTTCTTATCAATAAGTCTTTTAGTTTGGCTTTTGAATATGTTTATATTTTCTTTTTTAAGTGAAATAGGTAATTTCTGAAGAAATTTTAATCCTGTATATGAAGGTTTTTTGGTGTAGAATTCTAAATTATGTCTAGGAAGGTTAATTTGAAAGTGTGTGTTATATTTACTTAAAGCGGATAATAAATGAAATTGTTTTGCGAAAATAATTGTCTCATAAATATACAAACTGTAAACTGTTAACACACCCAATTCAGGAAAGATATTTTTAACTGAATCTGTTCTTTTTAATTTCATGATCACTCTAATAGCTTTTTCTTGTTTTATAAGTATTCTATCCAAATTTTCCTTAGTTGTTGCTCCATAAATGGCGATTCCATAAAGATATGTGGGAATGAAATAAAGAATACCTAATAGATTATCATAAGAGTTTCCAAGTTGCAAAACTTAGACATCAGCCGCAAGGCATGAACGCCAGAAGATAATTTATTTACTATATAGTTTATGTGATTATCCCAAGATAGATTTTCATCAATGACCAGTCCCAGAAACTTTGTTTGGCTTACCTGATCAATTTTGTCTGTTTTTATAAAAATATTACGTTCAAATGCTGTTTTTGACTGTTTAGTTGAAAAGGATATTAGATTTGATTTTGTTGTGCTGATAAGCAGATTTCTTTAATTCCAAAATTTTTTTATAGAGAGAAGACTCCTGTTTGAGGATTTTTCAATAGTTGAATTGGATTTTCCTGAAATCAAAACATTAGAGTCATCGGAATACAGAAACATAGATCCATCACTGACAGGGATCATCTCTTGCAACCCCTTAATGTAACAGAGGCCCCAAGATCGATCCCTGGGGTACTCCATATCGCAGTGTCTGCCGCTGAGATCTAAACTTTTAAATATATTTAGTATTTTTTTGCTCTATAATGTTGTTTACTTCAACAAACTGTTCTCTGTTTTCTAAATATGAAAGTGAACCACCGTAATTCTTTTCCAACTATTCCTAATTCATTTAAGATATTTAATAGTTTACAATGTGAAACACTGTCAAAAGCCCTACTAAGGTCTATAAATATTCCAACTACTTTATCACCATTATATACTGAATTTATTATTGATTCAATAAAATCTATTCCAGCTGTTATTGTAGATTTTCCTGGTCTAAAACCGTGTTGCTCCTTATCAAACACTCGTTTCAAGGTAATTAAAGAGCTGAATATAAACAACTTGTTCAAAAATTTTTGAAAAAACCTGTAAAACCTTGGCTAATTTTAATTTGGAGGGAAAAATTCCTGAAATCAGAGAAGAATTTATTACATGTGTTAATGGTTTTAAGATATATGGTAAGGATCTTTTAATTATTGAGATAGGTATTTCATCATACCCCGTTGAATATTTATTTTCAAAACAAAGAATTAATTTTCTAAGATTGTCTTCAGTTATGGATTCAAACTTAAAATTTTTAATAGTGCAAGATTTTGAGGGTTTCTGTGTTACTGTATCTATTGCTGTTATTAATGGTTGTGAAACATATGGCAAGACAAGCATTTCAACTGCAGTTGTAAAAAAGTTATTAAATGTATTAATCACTGTCAATGGGTGTGTTACTGTTTGACCATTTTGAACAATGGTTTAATTTGAAGTTAGATTTACTGCTTTCGACTTAAGTTTTATTTCATTTTTTATAATTTTCCATGTTATTACTTTAGTTTTATTGACGGCATTTTTTATCTTTTTACAGTAAAATGTTTGTTTGGCTTTGTTAATTGATTCTTTAAATTCCTTTTTCTTTACTTTAATCATTTTGCTCATTGCATTATCTTTCCTTCTCTTAGATAAATTCTCAAGTTCTGTTATTTCAAACTTTTTCTCAACTATTTCACCTGAATTCCATTTACAGTACCATCATTGTACTTTTTTTCCATACTAATTACTTTTGGAAAATTTACATCAAAATAATAACTAAAAATAGAAATAAAAACATCATATTTTACATCTACAGAAGATTGAAAAACATCAAACCACGATTCATTACTTAAATAACTTAAAAACATCATAACGTCATTTTCCTTAAATTTTCTACATTTTTTCTTAACTGACTTTTTTTCTTGCTTTTTAAACTTACTAGCTCCAAAAGCTGACCATCATGATCAGATACAAGTGTTATTATTCCTGTTACATTTGTCTGAATTGTGTGTATATTAGTAATGAAATTATCTATTGCTGTTTCGGAGTTATTGGTAACCCTTGTAGGAAAATTAACTTTATAAAACATATTGTACATAGTTATAGTATTTAAAAATCTATAATACAATGCATCATGTTTCAGTACATTTATGTTTATGTCACCTGCTAAAATTATATTTTCATACTTCTTAGTTAAAACATCCAATGTAGCTTCAAGTTTAGTTAAAAAACAATCATTATACTTATACTCAGGAGTTCTGTATACACCTACACTACTAAAAAGGAAAAATCATCAATATTTATCTCAGCTAAGCAACACTCAAATTCCTTCTCTGCAATAATTTCTTGAATCTCTTTCTTGAAAACCTTTTTACATTTTACAAATCTATTGGTTAAGATTAATACACCACCACCGGTGGTGGTTTTCCTTGCCAAAGTAAAGATATTTTATAATTTTTAATATTTACATTTATTAATTCCTCCTCATAAATGTTTATTTCAGTTAAAACAACAACATCTGGGTTAATTTCATCCAAATCTATTATTCTAATTCCGTAAGGAATTTCTTGTGCACACCAAAACTCTTTTATTTATGAACTGATTTTGATGATTAAGGTGTCAAATTAAAGGGGATTCTCTGTAGAAGTCATGGAATAACTTTTGCCACGCTCAGTTCAATGTGCTTTGCTCCATTGGACTTTAAAGTGTTCATGTATTTTTAATATACAAGTCAAAATTTGTTAAGATTACATATGATTCATTTCTTAAAATAATACATCTGTCTTCATAAAAATATCCTGTTTCCCTTCTGTCATTTTAATATTTACTTTTTCTGTTTACCTATCAGTTTACTTTCAAATACAATGATAACTTATGAGATGGGATAGTTTATTTATGCAGTTTCATTCATAGGGAGTAAAAACCAGTCTATTTCATTATGTGATTGTATTTTATTTTCAGATAATGGTGTGTTTAACGTTTTCATAGATATTTTTATGTGTTGTGTTTTCCAATTTTTTATTTTGATTATCATAAAATTCTACCTAGAAGAAACAATCCAGTGTTTGTGATTCGGCGACGTATTAACAACAGAGATGGTATGATAATAAATTGTGAAAAGTTATCTATGCTGGTTTTTGAAGTTCAAAGAAATGTTATGAGACTGCTTGACTTTTTTTATGTTGCACGGGCAGATGCTGTCACAAAACAGACTATTTTGACTTGGAGATCTTAGCGTACTGTACAAAACAGATTTAAATTGGCAATAAAATTAAATGAGTCAGTCTCAGTCTCCGGAATAAAATCCAATAGCAACGAAGCTAAATATATGTAAAATAATATTATAGGATGAAGCTTCTATGTCCAATAAGTATGCTTTATCGTCTGTAGAATGATTACTGCGAGATATCGCCAGAAGAGAAGGCCAAGCAAAGCCTTTTGGTGGAAAGGTTTTGGAGGTAATTCCTGGCAATGAGCTACCATAGTCTCTGGTGTGAGTCGCTGTGAAATGGTAGAAAATTCAATAATTATATCACCTTTATGGTCAATGTTTAAAAATGTTTCACTTGCTAAAAACATGAGAGCAAATCCAAGGTAATCAATATTTCTGAATATCTTTTACGAATAAGGAATGGCCAAGAGAGCTACCTTAATGGTCTTTGTGAGACATTGATAAGTCTTCCACCACAATGTATTGCGAATAAAAATATCATTGACGAAATCTTCAGTGAAGGATTCTCCCAAAATGCTTAAAAAAAAGACAAAAATCATGCACTAATTTAACCAAAGAATGAACATGGTGACCAAATTAATTATAAAATAGCTAAGCAACTAAATAAATAATGACAGTAGAGTTTACTACTCAGTGGACACTTTGATTCAAGAAGAGGAAGACCGGTTACATGTCCCTGATGAATTTCTCCACACTTAAGCACCAAGTGGTTATGTCTCACAAGTTATGTTTGTAAAAAGGTGGAATTGTAATTTTACTAAGAAATTTAAATCCATAAAAAGGACTGGTTAATGGAACCAGAATAATGGTGAAAGAGATTAATGACAAAGTCTTAAATATGAAAATGATTACTGCAAGTTTGGCTGGAAAACGAGTATTATTATTCCAATAAGCTTAGAATCGTCAGAAGGAAATTTTTTTCCTGAAATTCAAACATCTGCAGTTCCAATGCCAAATTGCTTTTGCCATGACCATCACAAAAATTCAAGGACAGACACTTGAACAAGTTGGTCTTATCTGCCATGACGCTTTTGATTAACTAAAAATAATGGTGAAAAAACAACGAAACCAAGGTCTTCTGGTTAAAGATGTTATTAGAGTATTTGCGAAAAAAATTGTATGGAAAGAGTTTCACCTTTAACATGTCAAAAGTAAGATGTAAATGTTAACTGTTCTGTCAGGCAGTATTGTGTACTCTGTTAAAACCTTTATTAAAACAGTAGCCTATTGAGTATTGACTTTTGATTTATTATGTAATCACAAGATAAAATTGTATTTAAATTATTAAAATGACATTGAAATGTAGTTAATATTATTAACTGGAAACATTGAAATGTAGTTAATATTATTAACTGGAAACAACTAGTTTATCTCTAAAATGCCTAATCTTGTTGATAAATTTTGAACATTTTGGTGAAATGTTGAAAAATGTTGAGTGCTGCCATTACTAATTACTTTATGTGTATGACAATTTGTCCGTTTCAATTTGTTATGATCTTTACTGTTATTAAAGCATATTGGAGTAGAAGTAGTATGGTTGCCAATAGAATCAGTATTTGTTTACATCAGGATTTTACAAACTTGCAGAAGTTTTAATTGTCATAACAATTTAGTTTAAATGTAGGGTTAAAGAAGAAGAAGAGCATGGTAAATCACTGACACTATATTGCCCATTTGTATCACTCACACACACACTTTACGATATTTCTTCTTGAGGTTGCTCAGCTACCTCCTGGTCTCCAGGTACGATATCTTGCTTGTCAAGTTCCTGAGCTGCTGAGCTGCAGGCAGTGATAGCGAGAAGATCTTCTGTTGCATAGCGGGAACAGGGCCGGTTTAACCCATACGCGAAGTACGCGGCCGCATATGGCGCCACGAAAAAGTGGCGCTGTGGCGCCAACGGAACATTTTTTTTACGTGAACAACGTAATTTTGTTTATTTTTGCTCAGAGTTCAAGTATTCAAAGCACCACAATAAAGGCAATTCTGTTTGTTCTCTGTTTGTTTTTTCTGTTTGTTCTGTTTATTCTGTTTGTACCAACAGCACTTGAAAATTTTGTATATTTGTAGAGCACTACAACTCAAGGACTCAATGCCATTTGCAGTTCGATTTGAACTGAGCTGACGCTCGGCAGTCGGCAGCGTCAGCGCCAGCGCGGCACCTATGGGTTTCATTTCACGAATCACTCATGCTCGAGATAAGCAAGCGCGCAGCGCCACTTGTCACAACAAGAAACTTCCCCTTTCTTTCACTCCTTTCTGTTTCTGCCTGCTTCTGGTCCTAGAGCAGAGCACTACGTTGTATTGCACTCTTTTAGTTGTATACGTATAGGCCCACGTTTACTAGAAAAATACCTGTATGGATCATAAACATAAACAAATGATGTTGTTGGCCCGAATCCTATACTAATAGCATTGAACATATGTTTTGGCAGTTCCATTTAAACAATGTTAAATAATGTCTATTTTCGGGCCAAAAACGTCATTTGTTTATGTTTATGATCCATACCGGTATTTTTCTAGTAATCGTGCGTAGGCCTATACCGTATCGGTACCGTATTGGCATTGTTTTGATGATTCATGATTGTTGATAAGCGAATTATTACGAGTGTTTTAAGTTTAATTTATAATTAGCGCATTAAATAAAAAGAAAGTATAAACTGAATGAATGAGTAAAACATATTGCGAGCCGAAACTATGAAAACAATGGCAGAAAAAAAGAAACCGTCTGGCACTTATCATAGAAAGCGTAAGGCGAATTTGGAAGAGAAAAAAAGCCAAATCAATGAGTAGACTTTTGTAGAAATCATCTGGGGCCCATTTCATAATTTTTTTTTTTTTAAGGGTGAGGAGGGAAAATGTTTTTACGCACACAGGTAGCCAGCCTGTAGTGTGAGACTCCTGAGTTTATCACAGACTACTCACTAAAAAACCCCCTCTACTCTGTTGGACACAGACCTGGAATTGTTTGTCACATTACTTCAAGTCAGGCCAACATGTGACCTAAGCCCACAGGGCTCGCACCCTTTCTGGCATTATTTATTTTTTGACCTACACCGCATCCCGGTCGAGGTCAAGCTTCTTGGCGCGGAGAACACCCTGGATGTAAAGTGACACACAGGTCCAATTGTCCTCACCCTCCATCATCATCGGTATGACCGTGTCCACCTGTTGAGCCTCTAGGCGGGGCCTTTCCCAATGCTGGCAGTGGAAGAAAGTGTGTTCCACGTCATCGGGAATGCCTGGGCAGTATATGCAATCGGGTGACACGGCTTTGCCCATCCTGAACAAGTACGACCGGAAAAAGCCGTGACCCGTCAGAAATTGGGTGAGGTAGAAGTTCACCTCTCCGCACCGCCGATTAACCCAAGGTTGGACCTGTTTTATCAGTCGCCTGGTCCAGAGCCCCCTTGTCTCCTGTTCCCAGCACTCCTGCCACAGCTGGAAGGTCCGGGTGCGTTCCTCAATTCTTGCCTGGTCCTCCCCATGGCGCTGATAAATTGCCTTCCTCTCCGCCACCAAAAGTTTGACGGGGATGACTCCAGCAACCACCAGGATGGCGGGTTCGGACACTGTGCGATAGGCAGATGCTACCCTTAGTGCTGCCTGACGCTGCACTCGGGCGAGCCGCATCCTATATATCTCCTTATTGAGAGCATCTGCCCAGACTTCCGCACCGTACAGGAGCACGGACTGGACCGCAGACATCAACAGCCTTCTGCAGCTGGACCGCGGACCTCCGACATTGGCCATTAACCGACTAAGGGAAGAAACCATTTTAGTGGCCTTGTCCGCCGTACGGGTGATCTGGTCTCGCCAGCTGAGCTTGCTGTCCACCATGACCCCAAGGTACTTTGCGGCACGAGTGGTTTGGACTTCCACGTTCCCCACCATCAAAGGCACGATGGTGTCAATCCTCTTTTTAGTCAGAATCACAATCTCAGTTTTGCTCAGAGCGAGCGAGAGACCATGTTCTGCCATCCATGCGTTAATGGTTCGCATGACTCGATTTAGTTTCAGCTGGGCAAGCTCAATGCTACGTGCAGCTATTAAAGCCGCAACGTCATCTGCATACCCAACTAGGACAGTTTCCTCATGCATCTCGGATCTCAAGAGGCTGTCGTAGGCGACGTTCCAGAGGTCCGGGCCCAGTATGGATCCTTGAGCAGCACCAGAAGTTACATCCATCGTCCTGGAGCCTTCTGTAGTGTCGTAAATGATGAGGCGGTACCGGAGGTAGTCTTCCCCATTTCATAATAAAGTACAAACTAATATTATTAGTAAATCAGATGATCGCCCAATGCAAATCTATGTAACTTGTAGTTTATTATGAAGGTGGCGAGTCCAGTCAGCCCAAAGAAGTCACGATAGAAGACAGCAATGACGTAGGTATTTATTTATTTATTTTCCAAGGAAAGATTAAAACAAGCAGCTGATCACAAACGGCAAACATTACGTCATTGCCGTCTTCTATCGTGACGTCATGCTTGACGAGCATTACATAACGGCCTGTTTTTTTAGTGTGTCCTTGGTTTTGCTATAGTTTATATGATGAGTAAAAGTGTATAAATGTCACATTTCTGCGAATAATAAACAGCCTTTTATTGCAAGTTAGTATTCTTCTACCTAAACTTATAAAAAAAATTCTTCCCAAAATTATTGGGAAAAAATTCACAAATACGGTTAAGTTATGTTCATGGGTTTGGGGGGGGGGGATTCTAAGTGGCGCTGATTCGGGTGTTCGCTTAACTCTGAAAAATTCCTAGAACCGGCCCTGAGCGGGAAGGTCCTGTGTTGATGACTTCACTTGCAGATGTTGCAGCAGAATATGATGTCTTAAGCTGGTATTAAAATCTTCATATGTAAGACCATTCCACAATGATCTTGAAGACCACCATTGGTTGTAGGATATATAGCTTCTACAGGGGTTCCGGTGAGTTGCTGAAACTTAAATATATTTCTTGCAAATAGCTCTACAGGTATCTCATCACGGACACATCCCATGGCAGAACAAATCAGCTTAATAAATCTTGCTTTATTGAAATTTTTATCAGGTCATCGAAAGCTTTGTTGTAGTCCGCTTCTATTGGTTTGCCATTGTATTTATGTTTTGTCAATAGGGCATAAAAACCAGCACCGTTAGGGATTTCTTGGTAGGTTAGGTGGTCTGTTAAACAGTCAGATTCTTGTGGTTTTCCAATAACTTTTTTGAAACTCACTGCTACCCCAGCGGACATTTGTCTGTCAGCCCTAAAATCATTAGAAATACAATGTGCGAAAGCAGTGTTTTCACTATGTTTGTATTCCATAATTTTGTCTTCCATGTTGGTTTCTATTAAGCTTACTAGAGGCTGATGGAGCTGTAACTTGTAATGTAGCTCATGAGATTTCCACCAACATAGGGCTTTTATAAAAATACGGGCCAGTTTTGTTGTGCCTGCAGTATTTAGATGTAGACCTACAGTGTAATGCTGTCTCTTCATGTGGTTGAGATTAATTAGAATGACTTTTGTCTTGTCGTATCGCCACTTCCTTTATATAACTGTTTACTCTTCTTATTTCATAGTTTTCTTTGCTATTTTGAGGCCTGTCATATCTGTTAGGTACTGTGCACAGGAAAACAGGTCTAGTCTGGGTTAATGTTTTTAGCTCACTTTTAAGGTTGTTATATTTCTAAAATCTTCATCCAGGCTATTGTTTGTTACTCCAAGAATAAGTAGAGGATTATTTTTGTTGTCAATCTTGGCTGTAGAAATTACTTGAAGAAGGGTTGTGTTTGGTCTCACTTAGCCAAAAGTGTTAACTTTTCTTTCACTAAGCTCTTCAATTTTTTTAGCTTAATTTTTCCCTTGACTGTCAGAGCATACAGTATTATTCAAGTCTTTTATAGATATAGATATTTTGGGGTTGTCATGACACCCTTGACCCCCCCCCCCCCTAGGACCACCCTTGATTTATTTGAAGAAACTCAGATTCTTTACACATGGATTACTTCAGTAACTACATTTTTTGTCAAGTTTAATATTTTTATGGGGCCTCTGGGTTGTAGACATTTGACTTAAGAAAATCGTTTTTGTTTTTATTTTTATGACATTTTTTATTGTAAACTTGTTTTCTGTCATCCATTTTTATTCAGTCCTTGAGCCAAGAGGTTTGGTTTTGATTGATGCTGCCAGATGTATTGTTCAAGTTTTCATGAAACCTGTTTATGCACTCAAATCTATTGGTTAGTTGTAGGTCATATTTTTTTGAATAAAATACTTTAGTTTTATAGCTTTGATTACTTCTACTATTAGTTGATTTCTGCTTCCATCCATCCATGACAAATTTTTGGCTAGCAGTATGTTTTTTATGTTCCACGGTCTGGTCATCTGATGTAGAGTCATCTGGTGATCTGATGAGAGAGGGGGAAGACCCTGTAGCTGCAAACACTGTGTCATTTGTGCTCTTCGATTTTTATAAGTTTTTAAGTAGTAAATTAAACTTTTACATGAAGAAATTTATACCTAAATATTCAGTAAGTTTTTATCTGTGAAAGTGTATAATCGGTTTTCTCATTCATGTAACCAGTTTATATAAATTATAGTTTTTCTGATAAACTGCAGGATTATTTCAATGGTAATAGATAAGATGGGACCATAGATAAGCTGGGCAAGGAAAACTGAGTGAGTGATCTGACCTTTGTACTGGCAACTGATAGAGATAACTCCAAACATGAATATCTGAAACCTGAATATATCTTTACTTCAGATACTGATTACTTTAGAGACTTTTAACTTTTTGATTTTATTTACTTAAAAACATATTTTTAATTTTGATTACTATCCTTTAATTTTCCCCTGGTGGAATATACATATAGCATAAAGACTGTCAATTTATTTAAAGTACTTATTATTAATTTTATTTCCTTAATCTATTGCTGTAAATAATTAAATTGATGATCATTATCTAAACATGGGAAAAGGCAGTAAATTTCCATGTGCAGAATGTGGAAAAAATGCTAATTTCGGAGCAATATTGTGTAATGGGGGGTGCAAACAATGGCATCATTTTAAGTGTGTCAACCTGTCTTACAAGGATGTTAAAAATACACCAATCTCAGAACAAAAATTATGGCAATGTCCTAAATGTTCTATAAAAGAAAACGATAAGAGTGAAGTCATTGATTTGTGTCAAGACATAGCCACAACTGATGATCCTAACGACTTTGAGGATTCTCTTTCTCTAGCTACAGAACTAGGCAGTGCTATTCTTCGAGAGAACGAGGAACTAAAACAAGCTCTACACGAATCAAGAATTGCAAAATCATGTTACGAATCGGAACTAGAAGATAAATTAATGATAAAAGAAGAACAGATTAGAATGATGATAGCTACACAAAATCAAAAAGAAATTAAGTTAAATTCAATAATAAAATCATTGGAAAATAAACTGCATAGAGAAAAACAATTAAACTCAGAACTAACAACAAATGGGACAAGAGAAGAAGTAAGTCTACAAGAAAAACAGCAAAGTTTACAGTGTCATAACTGTGAAATCTATAAACAGGAAACAAAACATATGATAGATTCGATGAGATCTCTTGAAGCAGTGATTAGTAAGGAATGAAAATGAAATGTTTAGTAAAAAAACACAAGCTAATATACAAAAACAATATGATTTAAAATGTTCAAACTGTTTCCCTGGTATAGGTAAACCCTCACTTGCTTCTCAGTCAACCATATGGCAGCAACCTAAACATAAATCTAAATTTTGTAGAGAGAAGGTCATGTCTACAGTTGAATGTAAAAACAAATTCATGGTTCTTTCAACAGACGAAGATACACAGACCAATTTCAACACAATTAGTGCTTCAACTCCTATTATTCCTCTGCAACGACCGCAACACATTAGGAATACAACAAAGAATCACAAACATGCAAAAAAAGCCAACAACGGCAACCATCAAAATCATACAAAGTCTAGACTACTAATCTTGTCTGATAGTCATGGACGAAACTTAAGTAATATGGTCCAGCAAAAAACTGATATCAATGTAACAGCTGTCGTGCGTCCTGGAGCATTGTTAAGTGGGGTGATTGGAGAAGTAAACCAATTAACACTTGGCTATGATCAAAACGACTTTGTCTTTGTCATTGGCGGGACAAATAATGTTGAGAACACCTGCATTGAAGATGTTTTGAGCGACTTTGACAACTTGCTTGAGGCTACAAAAGACACCAACCTTATCATTTCCACAGTACCTATGCGACATGATAAACCAGAGTTGGATAATAGAATTAGTAACTTTAATGAGCAAATAATTGAAAAAATTAAAAGAGCAAATACTAATGTGAAACTTCTGGAGCTTCATTTATTGCCTCGGGACTTTTACACTAATCACGGCATGCATTTCAATCGGAAAGGCACAAGGAAAATTGTGGAAGATTTATTGAGGATACTTAGAGACTGCTGTTTTAACCATTCTTCAGTAACCAAGAATAGGATCAACCAACCAACTCAGGAAGAGCCTGTAATCCTTGTTGAAGCAGATATGAATGTAATTATACACAAGTTCAAAGACCAACCAACCACTGGGTTTGCCCATTGTATCTCTGCGGACTTTCATAGTGATAGACATATGAGTGCAGGAGTGGCAACCTCATTTAAAAAGCATTTCAATAAACCCCTTGCTACAGATTTTGCTGATGAAAAACTAACACACCAAACAATAAACGGCACAATAGTCTACGGACTAGTCACCAAACCTAATTACTTTTCAAAACCAGCACATAAAGACTACGACACTGCTTTTGAGAACCTAACACGGCACATTGAAAGTAGAAAAGAGTTGAAACTACTGATCTGTCCACCTATGGGATGTGTTAGGGATAACATTCCCCTGGATAAGTTCATCTTCAACCTTCACCAACTCCATCGTAGAACTGGGACCAAAATCATGGTGGTTGTAAATGATGAATGCTCGTCAAGAGTTCTCCGTAACGGTGTGACCTACTTGGACTTTGTCAAAAGGTTGAAATCACAGCTTAAAATACAGAACAACTCCTCCGAATCAACAACACATATTCGCAGGAAAGAAGACTCCAACGTAGCTGAGCTTCAGAGCACTTCAACGACAACCTTCGAGGCAGAGCAGACAATCACAGAGCAGACAATCACAGATCAGTCCCCAACAACTCCAAGAGAAGCTAACAACCAGATTGGAAAAGAAAACACCTTGTGTTGTGGGGAGGGTGAAAGGCAATATGGTGTAAATCAAAGTTTGGGTGTAGAAGAAAGTGAAAGTGTAGAGGGGGGTGAAGAAGATGTGCTAAAGGGTTAAATTTCATCTGTAAATATTGGTAGAAAAATAGATAGGCCTAATGTAAATAGTTGTATAAATAATGTTTTTTTAGGGAAACAGAAATACTAAGTGAAGTTTGTACCAAACAGTTAAAAAGTCAGGCTAGCAGTAAATCTAATAGGCCTAATACCATCAATATCTTGCATTTTAATATTCAGGGGTTTTTAAATAATTATGTGGATTTTATTTTATTTCTTGAAAATCAAAAAGAGAAAGTTAATATTATTTCTTTAAATGAACACTGGCTTGATGTCAATAACATAAGTTGTCTTAATCAATTTAACGATTTTAAAATTGCTGATTTTTATGCGAGAGAGGATCAATTAAGGGTGGATCTTGTATTTTTATTGAAAAAAATGTATACATACTTTTTTATTTTTAGCTTTACTATTTTTAGCTTATAAGCTTTAAAATAAGGGAAGATTTAAAATTTTTAAATGAACCTTTAAGTTTTGAAGGGTCTTTTATAGAAGTTAAGGAGTGGAACTCTGTATATGCCTCCATTTACAGAATACCAGGGGATAACACTGACAAATTATTTTTACATAAATTTGAAATTTTATTAGATAAACTATCTAAAGAAGCAAGGACAAAAAATGTATTCATTTCCTCGGATACAAATATAGATATTCTTAAGGAAAAATCTAATTCTCAGAATCTTTTAGAAATTTGCACCTGCTTTGGGTTTACTCCTAACGTTTTTATTTCCACTCGAGTTAACAACTTTTCAAGCACATGAATTGATAATATTTTTTCTAATGTTCGAGCTAAAAATGTTAGTAGCATAGTCTTAGACATAGGAGTTTCTGACCATAGTCTCTTGCTTCTATCTTTTAATAAACCTTGTACGTCTTCTCCAGTAAGACAGATAAAACATAAAAAGCTCACCCGAAAGTTTAGCAAGGAAAACCTTAACAAATTTGAAATGGCACTTAAGTCTGCAAATTGGTATTTCAATGAGATTGCTAACCCAGATAAAAATTATGATGATTTTCTCTTGAATTTCTTAAACTCATTTAATGAGGCTTTTCCAAAAACATCTCAATTGGGAGGGACTAAAGAAAAAATAAATAAGAATTGGATTACAAAAGGGATAAAAACTTCAGCAGAAAGAAAAAAAACATCTTCACCAGGTAAATTTAACAGAAATCCTCAGTTTTTGAACTATTACAAAACTTATAAGACAGTGTTCAAAAAAGTTGTTGCATTAGCAAAACTAAAATCAAATGATGATTTCATTAAAAAATCTAAAAATAAATCTAAAGCATCATGGGCTGTTGTAAAAAAAGAACTAGGATTAAAAAAGCAATCGTCAGAAACACCTATTGAAGTTACAAACAGTGAAAATGCCAAAATGAGTAATATTGTATCAATTGCAAACAATTTTAATAATTTTTTTTGTAAATGCCTCATATCCCTCAAATCAATATTCAAATAAAACCAAAGCCATTAACTTTTTTGAGAAGAATAGTAAACACATTTCTCAACTTAATAATGCAAGATTTAACTTTAGGACAGTCTGTGTTGCAGAAGTTAAGAAAGTTTTGAATAGGTACCATAAGTAAAACAAGATCATCAGGGTGGGATGAAATCCCTCTTTTTGTGATAAAACGTGTTTTTTATGTCTTTGAGGACTTATTCTGCAGAATAGTAAACCAGTCCCTGGAGAAGGGTGTATTTCCAGACAAACTCAAATATGCAGAAGTAAAACCTTTATTTAAGAAAGGTGATGTTAATAATTCCTCTAATTATCGTCCCGTTGCGTTGCTACCTTGCTTTTCAAAAATTTTTGAAAAAATTGTCAAAAACCAACTAGTACAATATTTGGAAAACAATAATCTAATCAACCCCTCTCAATTTGGATTCCGGCCTAACCTTAACACTCAAAAAGCAGTAACCGACATGATCAACAATATTGCTGGGGCCTTGGATGGAGCACAGCAGACTGTGGGAGTGTTGTGTGACTTGTTTAAGGCCTTTGACTGTGTGGACATGGAATACTTCTTGAAAAATTAAGTAGACATGGAATAAAAAATATAGCATTACAATGGTTTGCATCTTATCTCAATAACCGTAAACAAAGGATAATAATAAACAAATTTCAAAATAATTACATGTCAGATTGGGAGGATGTTCCATTTGGAGTGCCTCAAGGATCAATTCTTGGACCATGTCTATTCATTTTCTAGGAAGTGTATCAAAAATGCCAATATTTCAGTATGCAGATGATACAGCAATCATTTGCAAAGAGCAAAAAGGTGTCGACATTATTCACACAATCACCAGAGAGCTCCATTCTCTTGAGGACTGGTTTGCTGTCAACGGCCTCTCCATGAATGTATCCAAAACACAGCTGATACAATTCTCTGCCTCCAATATAAAAGATGAGATCACCCTAAATTCAAACTCAAATTTGATAGTTTCTCAAGATTCAGTTGATTATTTAGGAATAAAAATAGACTCACATTTAAATTGGCAAACTCACATTAAAAATTTATCAAAAAGACTTAATTCAGCTGTATTTGTATTACAAGTAATTAGAGATACAACAAATTTTGACACACAAATTGCAGTATATCATGCTTATTTTGCTTCAATTATGAATTACGGACTTATTTTATGGGGATCGTATTGTGAAAGCAAAAAAGTCTTTATTCTTCAAAAAAGGGCGATTAGACATATATCCAAGGTTCCTCCAGATACACATTGCCAAGAATATTTCAGTCGATTCAAAATTCTCACTTTATACAGCTCTTATATTTATTATATTTCTATGATGGTCAAGAGTAACTTGGATACACTTATGGAGAGTCAGCCCTCTCACAAACATGATACAAGATACAAAAAAATAATAAAACCAATGCAACATAGACTAAAATTATTTCATTTATCCCCACAATATATGGGACCCAAAATTTATAATAAGCTGCCTTCAACAATAAAAGAAATTGATTGCATATTGAAATTTAAAAAAACACTTAAGATATGGCTTCTGGAGAAGGCATTTTTTTCACTGGAAGATTTCCTAACAAATGTATAATTATTTTTAATATTATGATTGTTGTTTTGTTACAATAGATTTTAGTTTGATGACAAATCACCTGTCAATCATTGATGTAATGTGATGATAATAAATAAATAAATAAATAAATAAATAGGCTTCATCTGAGATTGACGAGGTGTGAAATCAACTTGCACTGCTTCATCTTTCCCGGTGGGTTTATTTTGTTCAGCTGCGCCATTTTGAACTGAGTCTAACATTTGTTGTATTAACCTCACTCTTGAAGTTATGTATCTGTGAGGGGTTATACATAATTGAAGCTAGTTGTGCTCGTTTTGTCCACACACTACTGTAAACTCACTGAAAGTAGCAGGATTTATTATGAGATCCTGAGGTAATGCTAATGATTTTTCATTCATTATGTGTGCAATTAAAATGTCAACCATTATAATCATAAATATTCCACAGTCAGAGCCATTGTTTTGCTGCGGTATTTAGCAAGAGTTAATTTTGACTGGCTCCTTTGAGTAGTAGTCAAAGTAAGCATTCAATTTTTCTGCAATTGTTACAGCTGACTTGTAATTTTGTTTGAATTGTTTATGGAGTCAAAATACATGAATGACTTCATTGTTCTGGAGTAGAGAAGTAGGCTCCAGTGTGATCCGCTAACTTCTTCCTGAATAGATTTTGAGTCATTAACCAGAATTATTATGTAATGATTATATTGTATATTAAACACTAACTTTAAGAACAGTTATTTATTAACAAGCTTAACAAGGTTCATAATGTAAAGATGTAGTAACTCTAACTGAAGTCTTATTTTGTTTTTTTTTTGCATTCATAATAAACAAAGAACATTTAATTTAATATTATCAGCTGATTGTATGTATGTACAGGATATAATAATCTTCCCTGGAAAAGAATCAGCTTATTGCCTCTTCAGTATTCAAATCAAATCAAAACAAATCAAATCAAATCAAATCATCTTTATTCAAACTGTACATACATACATGAATAGAGTCACAGAAATAAGAACTAACAAGTACATTATGTTTCTTATTTTAACATTATTTTATTTACATACATTGCTAAATCTATGCAATACAATCCTTTATTAATGCTGTGTATATATGAATGAAGTTAAAACATTTTTTACTCTTTTGGTTAGTTAGTCCTACATAACAAAAGGCTAAAGACAAATTTATTAAATTCGCTCACCAGTCACTAGATCTTGCAATTTGTATTTTTTTCTTCTTTATCATTGAAATCGTTTTTGTAAATATATACCTACAATAAAGTTATATTCTCTGAGATCTTCTTATTACAGATGATGGATAAAAATTCTTTGTCCTGTGTGATGCTTGAGGAGAGTCATTTGGTTTGTTTACCACTTGTGCATGTTTCTGTGACTCAGACTCTGAGGCTTCATCGGACTGTTCATTTAAAGATACTAGTGTAGAGCGCATTTGATCAACATGGCATTTAACCATTAAACCTTCAACTTCAACTTCATAATGGCAGTTTCCTAATATTTTTACCACCTTACCAAATTTCCATTTAGGATGATTACTTCTGTAGTCTCGAACTTGAACGTTATCGCCGGTGCTAAAACATCTTAAGGTACCAACGCCTTCTGTGTCAGAGATCCTTTTTGCCTTTAGCAGATCAATTCTCGTACGTATACTCCGTTTGAACATCATCTCCGCAGGGCTTCTTCCTGTACTTATGTTCATAACTTTACGGGTTTGTAGAAGGAATCTACATAGGTTTGTATGGATGTCTCCAGATTCTTCAGCCATTGCACTTAGTTTCCTTTTTAGAGTTTGTACATAACGTTCCCCTTGTCCATTTGAAGCTGGGTGATATGGTGCCATCAGTTTATGTTGAATACCATTGGATTCCATAAAATGTTTAAATTCATGTGAAATGAAAGCAGGACCATTATCACTAACAATTGTACTTGGAATGCCGAATCTTGCAAACATTTTTCTTAAGATTCTTATAGAAGAGAAACTAGATATGCTTTTTGTTTCCTTTACCTCCAACCACTTTGTATATGAATCTACTGCTATGAAAAAGTATGTACCTCTGAATGGTCCTGCATGATCTATGTGCACCCTTTCCCAAGGAATATTGGAGTTTGGCCATGGTTCATGGTACTTTGGAGGATCGTTTTTATTGAATGCACATGGTTTACATGAATTTTCATAGTTTTCTATGTCAGAATTCACTGTAGGCCACCAACAATACTGCCTGGCTAGTTCTTTCATTTTTGTTATGCCTGTGTGAGCTTCATGTAGTTCTTTCAGAATAGTTTTTCGTAAAGCACATGGAATTACAACTCGAACTCCTCTAAATAAACATCCGTTTTCAATTGACAGTTCTCCCTCTAAACCTTTGTATTGTTCAGGCTTCGTAATGTAAGAGGATGTCATTAGTGCATTGTATACCAACTTTATATAATGGATGTATCTTAGTTGCGAGGTTGGGTAGAAACCTGTGATAATAGTTTACAAGCCCAAGAAACTGCTTCAATTCAGTAACGTTAGTGGGTATGGGACATTTCAAAACAGCTTCTATCTTATCATGGCTCTTATGCAATCCTTTTCCATCAATTTTGTATCCTAAGTAGTTCACAGACTCTTGAAAAAATTTACTTTTATTCTTGTTTATGTGCAAGTTGTTTTCCTTCAAACATTCCAAAACCTTGATCGTGCGTAGTTTTGTTTCTTCAATACTCCTTCCTTGAACTATTATATCATCAAAGAAAACAGCAGTACCTTCCAGTCCAGTTAAAACTGAGTCCATGTAGCGTTGCCATATGTTTGGAGCTGTTTTTATTCCAAACATAAGTCTATTTACCTTAAAAACTCCCATATGGGTACTTATGGCTTGAAGGTTGGCACTATCATCCATTTGGTGTAAATACGCCTTATGTAAGTCCAAGGTTGTAAAGTATTGTCCTCCATTTAACTTGTCAAATATCTCTTCAATCCTGGGAATAGGATAGTGATCATTTTGCAGTTGGGAATTTACAGTTACTTTATAATCAGCACATATTCTTACTGTTCCATCTTCTTTCAATATAATGGGTGTTCCCCATTCTGAATTGGTTACCTTTGAAATGATGCCCTTTTCTTCCAGTAAGCACAATTCGTCTTCTATTTTAGTTTTTAATGCAACAGGAGGGACACGGTATTTAATAAAAATGGGTCTTGAATCAGGCTTTAATGGAAGATTGACTTGTTTATCTGGTGCAATTCCTACTTCTTTTGAAAATAGGGATTCATATGTGTCAAAAATGTCTTGTTTTATATTATTTTCCTTTATGGTGTTTTGCTTGTAAGAACTAGGACTCGCCATGTGATTTACGTCATGAATAGATATGTCAAAGTTACGAATCCATTCGCGCCCAAATATATTATCAACATTATTTTGTACAACAAAAATTCTACCTTTCATTGTTTTTGAACCTAACTTCACTTTAACTTCACTTGTTCCAGTTAGCCTAACTTAATCGATTCCCCTGAGTAGGTTTTTAGCTTAACATTTGGGACTTCTGTAATTTTCTTGTGTGGGAATAATCGTTTGAAGGTATTTAATGACATAGATGATACAGCAGCTCCCGTATCATACTCCATTGAGCATTGTACTCCATCTAGAAGCGGTGTTACTAAGTATTTGTCATTGAATTTGGATGACAAAGAATTGAGTTGTAGGTAGCTCTTCAGTGATAGTGAAAGAATTACTTGTACCATATGTTTCTTCATTTTCACTGGAATAATCTTTATCCGTAGAGTCAATTTGTTTTTGAAATGCCTTACCTTTGTTCATTTTACTCGCCTTCAAACAAACAGCAGCAGTATGACCCTTACCATTGCATGTAAAACAAGTGGCATTGCGTAGCTTGCATTCATTTGCTTTATGGTTAGATTTACCACACCTAAAACACTTGCCTTTCAAATCATCTATTGATACAAAGCTGTTGGATTTTGATGGTTTTTTTATGGTTTTACTGATTTTATTTACAATAGCTGGTGATGTCATATCATTGTTACCTTGTTTCGATATCTCGAAAGATAGCTAACTCATACGCTCTTTGTAAAGTCAAGGAATCTTCTTGTAGAAGCCTTTCTCCTATCTCTTTGCTGTACAAACCTCTAATGAACTGGGTGCGTAAGTGGGTGTCAATCGTACTGGATTTGCACTTTGAACAGGAAAAATTACAGTGTAGAGTCATGCTACGAAGTTCTTTCATGTATGTGGAAATAGATTCACCCGATTGTTGTGAACGCATGTAAAACTTATGTTGTTCAGCAACTTCATTTGGTGTTGGACAAAGGTAATCTTTGAGTAGCTTGACCAGTTCATTATACGATTTAGTATTTGGTAAGTCTGGGGCGCATAAATCATTTAAGAGTTGAAAATTCTTTGGACTAAGGCAGCTAATTAACACCTGCACGCGTGTTTTGTCATCATCCTCCCCCCCTAATCCATTCAATTCAAGATAGTTAGTGAGCCTAAGTAAGTAGGTTGTAAATGTTTCATTACATTCATCATAAGGCTCCAACTTTTGAAGTGGGGGACGAATCTTTTGTTCCTTTTCTTCACTAAACTTCTCTTGTAGAAATAACAGTAATGCTTGATTTATTTCTCTTTGAGTCGTCGCCATTATTGTATATTAAACACCAACTTTAAGAACAGTTATTTATTAACAAGCTTAACAAGGTTCATAATGTAAAGATGTAGGAACTCTAACTGAAGTCTTATTTTGTTTGTTTTGCATTCATAATAAACAAAGAACATTTAATTTAATATTATCAGCTGATTGTATGTACAGGATATAATAGATTATTCTTTGGATCTAATGGTGTTAAAAGTGTTTTATAGTCAGCTAAACATTTGATTGCCTGACTAATTACAGGGTTCATCAACAATACTGTCTGATGTTTACTGCTAACTATGGTATCCATCATCTCAAAATAGTATCGAATTGAGTCATCTGTTACCCAATTTCCTCCTAACAACGAGCAAGCTAACCTAATATTATGTTCTTTGGAAGTGTCTGGTATTTTGACATTTTGAATATTTTGAATTGTTTCATTTGTCTTTTCTGTTGGTAAATCAAAGTTACTAATCAATGAATCAGGGAAAATTGACAAACTTGACTCAGGACCTAAGCTGTGTGGAGAATCATGATATTCTATGCTGCAAACCTCTGTATTTCCTGCTTGACTGCTTTTTGATGTAGGAAAGTTAAAATTGTCAATAGTCAGGGATAACTTGTTCTCAGAAATGTATTTCTGTAGCTCCATTTTAGATCTAAAAACTTTTCCCTTTGGCGATGTAATGTACACATCAATTTTTCCTGCACTTAAACCTTTTTTTTTCTAATGACTTCTTTCCTTCCCCATACGGGAAGGTACTAAATTATTTACATCTATGATTTGATTTAAACACAATAGAAAACAGACAATTTTATCTACATTATATATACAAATACAAATAAATATTGCGAAACAGTCAACCCTACAACTATTTGATTAAAATAAGGGCATCAATAATAATATCCTAGTGACTGTAGTATAGAGATAACAATGTTATGGCATTAACAATGCTGCTTAATCAGTTTGTTTGTAAACAGAAGGTTGACAGGTGGTTTGACAAGCAGCCAATGTGGGTACATAGTTCACTGATGGAGCTTGAGTTTTCAGCGATGGGTGGGGGTGGGGTGGGAGCTCTACATGATAATTTGTTGAAACATGAAGTAGTCACATCCAGAGTCAAACCAGTTCTATTTCCTGTCTCTCAGTTAACAAAAAGTAAAATTTGTATTTCAGTGAGTGTGATTAAACTTTGTAGTAATATAATTATTGAAGAGAGACCTAACGTTTTAAATTAGTTTTTATTACTGTAGTGTATCAAATAAAGTGTTATGGTTATAAACTTTCAGCACTGAAACATGTGGTTTCCAGCAATAAAAAGTGTGAGTTTTAGTTTTCCACTTTTGATAAATATTTTTGATAATAGGGCCATATTTAGTCTTTTATAGATATATTCAAATACATTACCAAACATCTTTTACATAGATTTTAAACACTTTCAAAAGGTCTAAACCACCAAAATGAAACTTTAAAAACTTCACAAATCCTGACTGCAATACAAAGTAGCAGACGACTTACTCAGTTACTATAATAATCGTGCTTGCTATCTCGGGTATTCAAATGCCTCTCAATTTGTCATTAACCCACCACATTACTGTCTTTAAAAGAAAGAACTCCAATGATAATGCGAAACTTAAATCCACTGAATCTGTGCAACGTTACCAGACTAACGATAAAAAAAATGACGTCAAAATTGATTAAAGCAAAAATTATCAGTTGTAGGTTTAAAGGAGAAATAGTCTTAATCCCAAGAATACTGATTTCATCCGAATTGCCCTCTGAATTTAAGCAAATACAATTTCCTTAGTGTCTTGCTTTTGCAATCACCATTATAAGGCTCTAGGGCAATCCCTGACTATCGTCGGTTTAAATGTAGAAAAAACAAGCTTTTCACACAGACAGATGTATTTTGTTAGCACAGCAACGCGCGCTGGGTAACTGCTAGTTATATTTATTTGTAAACATTGTAGCTCAAAAAGTCTGACATTGGCCCACTTAAAACCCTCTGGGGCGGAGCCCTTTTGACGGATCAGTTGAAGAGTCAGTTAGTTAATCTCAGTCAGTAACAAAGCTGTCATCTCATTAATTCAACGCTCATAATTCTTATTCACTGATTTTGCATGGTACTGTAGTTAACCTAACCTTTATAATAGCATAGGGTCTAATCTTGTTTTTATTGTTTCAGACACAGTCATCTTTGACAACTCGTACAGTTACCTCCGCAACAAGAAAGTCCATTACTCTATTTCTGTGATACCTCCGGGGGATCCAGAAGATGATACGGCAGAAGAATAGCATTTACCTACAGTTAGATTCTACGTTTTCACCCATTCCTCATCGTACAACAGCACAAATCCGTCTGTGTCTTCTTACCACCAGCATTTAGAGGCAGTCTTAGAATTGTGGTGAAGCCTATAAGAGGTTCATACACTCAAGTGTCCATTTTTTTCCAAAAAAAGACTACAATATTATGACCTATTTGCCAAGGCAGAATTAAATGTGTTACCCCTTATTTTAGCAACCCATTGCTATAATTACATTTCAATTTAAAAAGCAATTATTTATTTTAAATGTGTTTTCCTCAAAATTGTGTAGGCTGTCCTATTTGAAACAAGTCTGAAATACTTATAAAATCAAATAGTGTGTGTTTTTTATAATGCAACCCAAATTACGAGTACTGTGAGATACTATTTAACGACAAAACCAGCTCATATATTGGTATCCTTGTCTCCTTTACTTCATTTCTAATCAAATAATGTGCATTTCATACTTATTTATACATTTTGTAAATAAGTATACTTCATTCACAATATTTAGGCGGTTTAAGGGGAAGAAATCTATTCCCTCCACTTGACCCTTACCTTCAAAATAATAGCTCAACATACATTGAATACAAAACACCTCCGCCGCAGCAAACTTGCTGACTAAGCGAATTTCCATTTGTCTGAATTGATTTTCAATTAAATTTATTTAAATTACATTAGGTTTAACGAGTACCTAGGATTGCTGCATACATGTTTATCCGCCTTACACCTTTAAACCAAATTTCATCAAAATCGGACAAAAATTACTCAAGTTTATCACGTTCAAGGAAACATATACATATAAATTTGAACGAATGGTGTTTTTGGCCTCTGGGGACATCAAAACTATAAAGTAAATCAGTCCCGGGCCTAGGTCTTACCGTGCCACCTACGGTAATAGCTACTTCCCTATAGGGAAATTCGCTAAAAAGGTGGTGGAGGAACTTCCTCTCAAACCGCCTAAATATTGTGAAGGGAGTGTAAGAGGGAAGGAGTATAAGAAAGGAGGTTTAGTGTTATTGTAAGTAAGACAAAACTTTGTGTTTTCTCAAGCTCAAATAAAATATGTGTTGTAGGTAATTTTTTTGTTTTTTCCTACCGATCCGGTTTCCTTATATGTTTGACAAGTCTATTAACAGTTTATTTATATAGTACTAAAATTACACCTGGATACTTTCAACCAATTTCAAACCTTTCTTGGGAAAAAACCAATGATTTACTTTTAACCTAATCTTCTACAACACATAACTCATTTACAATAAATTCGTAATACAGTTAAGTCTTGATTATCCGACCTAAACCGGCCGTGGCAAGGTCGGATAAGCAAAAATGTCGGAAAACACGAACATTTATAAAAATGACGATTACACTAACGTTGTGACTGCGGAAAGACTTGACATGGTGATGATCCCAAAGATCGCAGATGTTGAAAATTGTGTTGTGATCGCAGGAGATGTTGAAGATGGCGCCGTGAGTACAAGGAGTGTTGAAGATAGTGCGTAAATGGGAAATATGTTGACGATCACACCCCGAGTGTGGAATATGATGACAATAGTGCCATGATCGGGGGATTCATTCAAGATGGCACCGTGACTGCGAAACATGTTGACGATGGTGTCACGACAATGAGACATGATGACTATGGCGCCGCGATCATGGGAGATCTTCACGCTGGCGTTGTAACCGCGAGATGTGTTGACGATCGCGCCACGGAGGAAGGTCGAATAACCGAAACTCTACAGTAACACTAAACCTCATATAACTAAACAACAATGCAAATCAGCTGGAGCTTATTGGCAATGAAGTAAAGAAAACAGATACCAATATATGAGCTTGTTTTGTTGACAGTACTTGTAATTTTGGTTGCGTTAAAAAAAACCCTATATTTTATAATAAAATGAATTAACTAGGTATTCAAATGTAGGTATGTTGGGTATGTCACAATAGATATGTTACAAAATGACAATTTTATCTAAAAAAAAGTCGCTAAATTTGTCATACAAAAAATTTATTAAGTACCTGTAATCATTGACTATTGGAATAGTCAAAGCTATAATTAAATGGTCTCAGTTAATAATAGGAAATTTATAAAAGGCAGCCAAGATAATGAAATCTGAGATAGTAAATTATCACTGTAATGCTGCCTCCTAACCATCCACACTTTTTAACAGATTTCTCTTGTAAATTTAATTCAAGGACTAAAGTTGTTTGTTTTCTACAAAACGTTAAAGTTTTACGATGATACATACCATCAACTTTGGACAGTAAAATTTCAATCATTTGGCTGGGCCAAATTTAATACACAGAAACATCTTAAGCTGGGTTTTCCTAGGCGCGGAAGTGGAGAGCGGAGAGAGGAACGCGGAGAGCGGACTCCACTTGTCTTAGGTAATTTAATGTTACCGTTTTCCTAGAAGCGGAGCGGAACACCAAATTAATCTCTTTTCCGCTCTCTGCGTTCCTCTCTCCGCGCCTAGGAAAACCCAGCTTAAGATATAATATGACAAGATTCTAAGAGGCAATAAATAATCAATAAACCATAGGCATAGGCTGATTTTCATCAATATAATGCCTACATTAGATTTAGCTCTCGAAATACCTCATAACCATGCTTAATGATACAATAAAAAAACAATCACATGAAATTGAAAACATTCTCTATAGAAATACAAAAGTAGAATATTTTGCAAATAAATGTTATACTGTATTATGTAAGGTTTCCGTTGTGCTCAAGTAGAGTAGTTATAAAGTAAGAACATAGCACCAAATATATTAATTATTTAATTATGTATAATATATATTAAGTTTAACATGTACTGTACAGTTATTACAAAGAAATACACAATTCAGATTGATTTTTGTTAAGATTAATTTCCTACCTCCATATT
This sequence comes from Macrosteles quadrilineatus, assembly GCF_028750875.1. Lineage (NCBI taxonomy): Eukaryota > Metazoa > Arthropoda > Insecta > Hemiptera > Cicadellidae > Macrosteles > Macrosteles quadrilineatus. The sequence goes on from NW_026542594.1 coordinate 15,537,361, forward strand.
CAATATATTAATCGTAATGTAATCTACACTTAAAGACGAGTGAAGTTTGCTAGAAGGCCTCCTCCAAAACAAGGCTGTAGCGAGACAAAAGTGGCAAACACAACTATCCCTGCCTTGCCTACCAAAACAGCTTTTGCACTAGTTCATAAGGCCGCACACTATGCAGCATTTCACCAAGCAAGTGTTGAAAGGCAAAATGTTTCGCTGGGTACGAGCTCCCCATGTATTTCAATGGGACGCCGCACACTGATCAAGCAAATGTTGCGAGGCGCCTTGAAACATTTGAGCAGTTGCTCAACGAATGGATCCCATACAGCACGATCTTGGATGTTTCAAGGAGCAAAACATTCTGCGCATGCGCCAAATCCCTTCTAGCTAGAAAAGCTTAGTGGCTTTCAAAATTCAATTGACCGTTTGTTGTTAAAAAATAACTCTTCTTTGAAAAATGACTTTTTAAGTTTTTGTTAAAAATTAACAATCATATTTTGAATTGAAAAATATTGTTGTTTAATTTTTCTTTGTTAGTACAGTCCATGCAAATTAGTAAAATAATTAAGAAATTTGCAAGGTTACTAAATTAATAAATAGTTGTAAAATCTCAGAATACAAACTCAGTTAAATCTGTATTGATGCCTACTCTATCCCTATGTAAATATTACATTATCAACTACTAAAGATAACATTCAAGGGCAACAGTAATACCTTATCTCAGACATAACATTATGTTAAATGTTTGGTTTATTTTGGAACGAATCAAAGAAGCTATACAGATCATCTCACACCATTCTACACTTATTCTTCACTCATATTTCAATTAAAATACGCACCTAGGTCCCCATCTCAATTAATTGATATTTGAATGAAAATAAACAGATTTTAGGATATTCATTTAATTATGCAATATCACTAATGAGCTAATAGCTTAGTTTAAATAATACCTTTATACCCAAAATAACACTTTTGTCAACCAGAAAGGCCTTCTCTTCGTAAGTTGTAATCCCAATTTAATGAAAACAATATTATTGAAAAGGCCCCGACAAAATGTTCTATTATCAATCACTGTTCTGTCTTACACCTCAACCTTTAAATCCTACCAAACTATAAAGACTATCTACCTGGCTGTTATGAGTAAGCTTTAGAGAGCATCACATGAAATAACTAACAGAGAAAATAGGTTCTTGATAGTAATGCAATTGACTTACGAGAAATTGTTAAACTTTGGTTATCTTCAATAGAAACTATAGTAGATACTGGTGGGTAATCCAGGTATTCAAACCTATCTGATACTCGTTGAAAGATTATTGCTACGGTACCTATTTGAGCGAAAACTACTGTAGTACTACTGAGTACTGCAGCAGGTTTATCATATTGTTATATCATCTCTTTGATTTTTAAACATGACTACTGTTAAGGTTCAAACAAATAAATCGATGACAAATAACTTCATTTTTGGAGGATTTGGGTTTTTGTGATTCAGCAGCGTGCTTTAAGTACGTCTGATCTTAAATACCATAATCAATAACTCAAATTAAAGCTGGTATTTCACGGAAGGTTCTTAGATCAAAACATATAGGATAACGGTAGATAGAATTCAGTAATAAATATATCTAAAATAATATTCCATATCCAAGAAATAATCAAATTTATGTTTTTCAATTGAGTAATACAGTATCTTGAACTTATCTGGTTCATACTATCAGACCAAAATTATGACAATCGGTCGGGTAGAAGAGCCAAGCCGACTTGGAAAAGAAAATCCAATAATCTTCAATATATAGATTTGCTTAAACCTGTTGCTTTAACAATGCCTTGATTTTCTACACACTGATTGGTTAACTTTACTGTGAATATTTTACATTGAATTTGGAAATCCTGTAATGAAATATGAAAAAATACTTTTAACAGCTAAAAATATATATTTATTTGGAATGATCACATGGCAAAAGTCTTGTCGTTAGTCGTCTTCAAACGCCATACTGATAACATCGGGGTTTTCTAAATCTGCCCCTTCCAGACGTTGCGGCCCTCCCCATCTGATGACAGTTGGTATTGAGCTCACATGGGCCTTCTTGTCCTTACGAAAGGGGCAGTTTTGGTCCTTCCAGCTGAAATATAACACAAAAATGTTTAAATGTCAAATATAAATGGAGTAACACTCAACTTGACACAATATCTTACAAAAATCACTCATAAAAATTGGACTTAGGATTTATAGCTAGATGTCTGCCACTCAGGCAAAATCCAAGTATTACAGTAGACCCTCTCTAATCCGGCACTGCACCACTCTCGCACTTCAGTAATCCGACGTCTTTTGACGGGTGAGGTCTTCTGCGATCACGGCAAAATTCTTATTATGTCCCGCGGCCGTGTAGACATTATCATCCACTCCCGCGGTCATGGAAACGTCATCATGCGCGATCGTGGCAAAATCATTAACATCTCCCGCGGACGTTTAGACGTTATCAACAACTCCCAAGATTACGGAAACATCATTGTCGTCGTGCCCGATCGCGGCATTAGCGGTTTCCGATCTCGCGATCTTCGGAGAAGTGTTTTAAGAGTTTTGATTGATAACATTCCAGTAATCAGGCGGTCCTATAACTGCCGGATTATTGAGAGTCTACTGTATACTTAATACAATAAGTGTTTTCCCTGTAACAACCCTTTTTCAGCCATCCTACTTTTAACCAATTCTTACAATTATTGAGGTACTATCATTTTAAAGTTTACTAGAGGTCGTCCAGTGGTTGAAAACTCAACCAAAAATATCTACAGTAATGTGACTTCTTTATTTTCCCCCCACGCTGTAAATAAAACATGTAATTGGAATTTCTTCCATTTGTTTTGATTTTATATTTATATTTTGTTGTTATATTGTCACCAGCATGGCAACCCATAAGACCAATGTACATTTTTTTTATTTCAAATTTATTTTTTGTGCTTATTTCTGAGCCTATTTTAGTTTATAAAGGGATTCTGCACACCTACAGGAAAATATCTTTTTAGCAGTATGTGCAGATTTTCCCTAAGATGCACACGAGCTGAGAAAAATGGTTTTAAAGAAACATGCTAGCATATTAATATATAGATGATCTAGCAAAGGGACGAATGGTGACAAAAACTGTTAATTCCTTTAGAGCCTCACTCCTCTTATGTTTCATTCATTTCAATTAGAGAGTTAATTTTCAAAGATCCAGTGATACTGATCAACTTCTTTAATGACAATTAAAGTAATAGCTGATCCTTGAGTTGTGAATGTTTAACCACAGTTAGAATGTGAACAAGCAACCTATCTATTACTAATTGTATGTTATCTATTTTATTTATTTTGCATGTTAACAATGACACTGTCTATTGCATGTATGTAATGCTGAAGGACAATAAATGATTATGATTCTGATTCAAGGGCGGTCCCGGGGTGGGGGGGGGTTAAGAGGGTCGTGACCCCCCAAAATCTTTTTTTTACAGATAAACTATTATATATTAAAGGGGAACTCGAGTAATTTTAATTGTAAAAGGTTCAACCAAATTCATTGTAATCTATACACTTGTGGCAAACAATATTAATTAATTTAATTAAAATTTAATTTATTTATTAATTTTACAAACTCTAACATAAATAAATAAAGCAAAGTCGGGTTTTGCTGCTAGTATAATTTACTGTCCAATTTTTGTTCATTGATCGAGGTTTTTTTTTATCATCCAAATCAAAAATTCACACATTATTTCTCATCTGTGTCAACGCCAAAGCCACTATGCAGACGTCGCCCTGTGGCCACCGCGTCGTCTGCCACAAGTGCTTCGTCAAGACCATCCAGATGTCTTAAAATCTCGGGATTGTTCAGACTATTTTTTTGGTACGTTGTGAACTAAGTAGGGAAGATTGGCAGACGACGCATGCTTTCAGGCATATACGACAGTGTCCTATGCTGGCGTTCAGCCGCATTCTTCTTATTTAATTCTTCCGCATTTAATATTATCATTCATTTTAACCTAGATGATTGAAAACTTGAAAGTATTGACAATTGGATAAAGAGGAGTACAAAGATAATAGGGTAGAAGGGGGGAATTGGGTACTAGGTTTTGTAAAATGTACTTTGTATGCTAAAACAAATTGCATCACTTTACAACTTTTACGCCTTCATTTAAAGGCTTCCAATAGACATCTTTTCACTTATTTTCAGACCTGCAAGTTGTTTTGTTCTATTAAAAATATATATATATATATTTCATACCCAATTACCCCAAAGGGGGGAATTGGGTACTACACCTATTATACATTAAAATGACCTATTAAAAATTCTGGGAAAATGGGTGTTATTAAGAAAACACAAATAAGCATTTTAAGACAAGTTTTAGTCTCTTATCATTATTTTTGACAATTTTATAAAGCGTTAAAGTTATTTTTTGAAAACTTTACAGTTTTTCAAAGATATTTCTTTGTAATAAATCCTTATAACCTAGGGTTATAAAAATTGTATTAATTGTAGCTTCTTAGACATACTTAAACATAAAACAAGTTGGATTATTCTAACTTATTACAAAAAAAAGTTATAAGAAGACAAAACTTTGAAAAACTCTTATGGTCTTCTGCCTCTAAGCCGATGTGACGGGGGAATTGGGTACTAAGCCATAATTTCTTTAATATTCAATGCACAGAAGTCATACCAACCTAAAGCAATTCTTAACTACCCCCTAAAAGCATATTTTAACTAAAAAAACACAGATGTATTGTTATCAGGCAAAAAAAAATATAGTACCCATTTTCCCATGAGGGGGCAATTGGGTACTAACATTTTCAACCCCTAAAAAATACACTTAAAAGTCAATTTAAAAATTCCTAAACTTCAGAAAATTACTATTAGTATGTATACTTTGCTCTTATGAGATAAAAGTAAATATTTTGCAGTAACTGAAATTTTTATATTGTTTCCAAGGTTACTCGGACCAAGTTTGATAGGCACTTTAAAAATTGAAAAACGTAAGGGGTGAACAAATTATTTTTTAACTCGTTTCAATTTCAATATAACAACCTAAAATAAATTTGAGGTTTATAAAACATAACTAGCTATCACTACAGATTTTTTAATTCTTTCTAATAAAAGACATGTATTTTTTAAAAAATTTCAAAAAAGTTCATACCCAATTACCCCTAATACCCAATTCCCCCCTTCTACCCTAATATAAAGAATAAATAAGTTGTATCAATAGTCAACAATTTTAAGGTGGTAGAATATTAATTTATACGAGTTAAACATTATGAATTTGTAATTATAGAATGTAATTCAATGATTACCGTGGTCAATTTTAAAACATTCAATATTTAAATAGTATTCATATTTTCTTAATTAAATGACCTGATATCATATTTAAGAATAGCGCAAACCAATATGAGAACACTGATTCCTAACCAATTAAATCTGCAGGCCAAACCTACATGGTCACGGTGGCAGTGACGGTGACGGGCAACGCTAGTTGGGTAGTTAGTGTACTTTGTGTATGTTAACTCCTGCTTCTTCGATAAAAAAAGTTGTGGTTTGAAATCTTGGTTTGATTTTGGAATACATTTTCTGTTTGCCATGCATATCGGCACCAGTTGAAAGGGTATTTTCGCACTTCAATAATGCTTGGGGGAAAGGTAGAACCTTGATGCAAGAGTCCATTACAAAAACATAAATTTTATTATTTTTTTATTTTTTTACTGAATGTGTTGTATTTTTGCGGTACCGGTATTGCTTCGTTGTTAAAACCACATGTTAATAAAATTCCACAAGTCTCAATAATGCCAAAACTTCACGTTGCATGTTTACTTTTTTATAATTTTTTGCACTTTGAAATAAGACGGGAAAGCTTGTACACATTAAGTTATAATTTACTTTTTTATGTATCAATGGCTTAAAAATCACTCAGTTACGAACATCTTCTGGATTTTAACCCAAATAGGAATTCAGTCTTGTAAGGTAAGGTATTATACTATAATATATTTAAAGACAGCTTATTTCATGTAGTTTAAGAAAATATACAATGTTTAAGTATAACTTCAGTTAAAGTTTGTATCTGGATGTTTAGATAAAACTCGGCAAAAGTGCCTAAATAATCGTGACTTTGGGAGGTTGTCAATGCGACACCTTAGAGGGTTAAAGAATAAAGACAGCTTTCTCAAATAGAAGGCTCATTGATGATTTGATAATAAGACTCTCATAACATTCTAACATCACAGACTAATGTGCTCATTTGCCATTGAGTAATAAATTAAATTTGGAATTTTTATAAATCTGTCCATGTTTCATTGCCCTAGATTATTTAGGAATGGTAGCTTTTGTATGAAAGTTCATTTGATAAACTCCATTTTACTTTTACAGAATCAAACATTAGCTTCAAATAAAACTCACTATTCTGGCTGACCCACATGAACCACCACAAAATGGATGGAATCTGGTAACTTGTTGATAACTTCATCAATCAAAGGTTCAGCTGAAAAAAAAATCATCTTTAAAACTTGATAAAAATAGAATATTTTGGATAGTGCTCTATTTCTATAAAATTGGTGCCGGAACTGTAGGTAATCTATTTAATGTGATTAGTAACTATATATGCCAATATTTTAATCTTTCCGAAAAAGAGATACCAGCACTCCATTCCGTCATGTTCCCTCACAAATCTAGTACTGATTATGGATATTTTTAGTTATTGACATGTTGCTAATAAATTTCATTCAGCGATATTTATTACCGCATACCCATATTAGTTATATGGGGCTTAAAAATTTTCTAAAACAAAAAAGTATAGAGAGTAAGACTGATTCAACCCCCAACAATTTTCAACCAAAGTTTTATTTACAATACATATTCAATACAATATCAAATATTTTTTGTATATGTTAATCATAACTTTTTCTTTTCAATATTGACCTATATGTACTTTGAAGGTCTTGTATTCTTATTCTTTTCCCCAATATGCCTAATTTAAGAATAATTCATATCACACTTAAGTGTAAGCTTGAGGACATGTTGCAAAGTAGGATGATGTAGACCTATTTCCTATGAATTATATGAAAGAAGTTCAGAAAATTTTGTCTGAAATTAACAGACTACTGGCATAGGCCATGGCAGACAGATGGTGTCAGAAAGGCCATATTTACCGACATACAGACCAGCCTGTGGAGAGCCATCTTCAAACTTTATTGCCGAGATCCATTCAAGAACGATCCCTTTCCCAGTAATACTCTCGCACAGACAGGTGAACTCCTCATGTGTTGCACACTTGACCTAACCGAAGCACCCTCAATTTATTGCACTACCTGCTCCCAAGACACAGTCGCTCCTGCCATGGTCTGCTTGCATGTAATATCACTCAAGTAGTCTACTGATTGATTTAGATACGTCTCTCAAATTTTATTAGGGGGGTTAGTTTTAATAATTATTTTTAGGCCGTGAAGGTTTGAGCGCGCTCGACAACAATGTCAAACATGTCCACGGCAAGTCAAGTCTCCTAGTTCGTGACTTGGCCGCTGCGACCTCGGGGCGCTGACGTAGACGTGGTTGGGAGAAGCCGAGACCAGCGGACAGTGGACATTTCTTGAGACAGTCGATGGCGAGCGCTTGTTCGCCAAACAACCTCCCTCAAGAGCGGGCAGTCGACGGCGAGCGCATGTTCGCTACACACCCTCTCCTGAGATATATAGCGGACCTGCTGCGAGAATAAGTTGTGGATGCGATACGCAACGAGCGCAAAAATAAAGGCGATAATATTAAGCGAAATAAGTATTGACATGCGTAAGTACTGCATTGTATCCTTACATTATTAGTATTATTTTCCCGTTTTACTTTGGCGAGTAGAAGTTAATATTCTTTACGATCACCTTAGTTGTAAGAGATTAGCGTATTGTATTTCTCAGGCTGGCACTGAAGTGCCACAGTAGCCTACACTTTTTAGTTTATTTATCTAAAGTGGTTTTATTTTATTTTATCCAAAAGTATTTCATTTCATTATTTTGTTATTGCGCAAAGACGACATTTTATTTCACTACGAGAGTTTTATTTTTAGTTTTCATTTGAGAAGCGATACCTTTTTGTTAGTACTAGAAGCTGGTCACGTATTTTAGTTCACATAGAAGTATCGTATTTAGTGCCGATATATTCCTAGTCAGTGCGTCGTTGTGCATACAACCATAGTATACTCGTGCGTGTAGGACGACGAAGGTACCATCTACGAAGATCGAGAAGCGGTTAGCGAGCGACGGAGACTGTTAGCGAGAACCCTGGACTACTCGAGTTGTCCGAGCAAATCGGAGGTAAGATTAGGATAGGTTGAACCTACCCGAAATAAACACCTCACAAAGTGGCGCCCGAACAAGGACCTTGAATTTCCGTTATTATCGTAATATTCGAACGTACTTCACGTATTGGCGCCCGAACGGTAGAATCGATTATTGTAGTGATTTTTCTTTGGAAAATAAGAAAAAGCGAAAATGGTAGGTTCGAGTGTTAGCGCGAACACTACGCCTAAAATGGTCAGAGCGGTGACTGAAACGACCGCGAAAACTACGACTACGACTGCCGGGTCTTCACAAGCTCAAGTAGCACAAACTATTTCACAACCAACTGTGCGAACACAAGTGGGAACATCGACTTTAAATTTTCCCACTACGACAGCAGAGGCTACTCAGCCTCAAGTAGCTACAACTACGTCACAGTTAATGGTACCAACGACTTTAAATTTATTTACTACGACTGATCGTACATTGACGTCTAAGAGTCCCTCAGAGGATGACCCGCGAATTGGGTGGATTCACACGTTAACCAAGGATGAACTTCGTTACGAAATGAGTCGATACGGTTTGGCTAATATGGGGACAGTTGACGAACTTCGAAAGTCATTTTGTAAATTTTGGAAACATGGCATTCCCCGAGCAGTGTACGGTAATGACGTGAATGTTAGCGTGGACGGTGCATCTGCACTTCCACTCGGCTACGACACGGGATATGTCGACTCGCAAACGGGTGACAGTGACATACGAAGTACGGAACTTGACAGAGTACGGGAGATAGTTGGTTTGCCTCCAGGAACCAACTTTGAGGACATTTGTCGTTCGTTATCAAGCCTAACAATGCGCGCTGATAACAATCAGGCCAACAAACAGGCTAGTAGTTATCCAGTTGATATAACACAATCAGATCGTTTTAAAAATTCCGAGGGGTTAGTGTATAGTACACTAACCAGACCATGTGTTAACTATGCTTTCGACACTTCCCACTCTACCGATTCGATTCATCGACCTACGGTGTCCGGTACTGGTCAGCGACCGTACGGTGGGTTCGCGAGCGAACAACTAGGTATTCCTACACAGGCAAGCGTGAATCACGGATTCAGTAGTGGTTTGCCTTTGTGTCACGAAAATCCTAACGTAGTTCGTAAGGTTGGTGTTGACGTCTCTGCGTTGTGTAATCTAGTTTGAAAGTGGAACGTTCGTTTTTACGGCTCTAAAGACCCCATTCCTTTCTTGGAACGCCTTCATCTGAACCAGCAAGAAATCCATCATCAACAAATATAGCAAGATGAATACTGCCATTTGTAAAAACACAACGGTCAGACTGAGTTTGTTTTAAGCCATATTTTAGTAAGCAGTTTGTAAACAACTGGTTCCATTTAAGTGGAGCTTGTTTAAGTCCATATAAAGTCTTTCTTAATTTCAAAACTTTATCTTTATGATCAAACCCTTCAGGTACACACATATAAATTTCTTCATCTAAATTTCCATAGAGAAAAGCAGTTTTAACATCAAATTGCATTAGTTTGAGATTTTGTTTGGCAGCTAATGAAAATAACAAACGTAAAGTTGAATTACTTACAACTGGGCTGTAGGTTTCTTCATAGTCTATACCTTTTTCTTGGGCAAAACCTCTTACATCTAGTCTCGCTTTGTATTTTCCGTTATCCTTTCTTGTTAATACCCACTTGTTACTTAGGATCTTCTTGTTTAATGTTTGCTTTATGTCAACCACTTCCCACGTTTCATTCTCAATAAGGGAGCTTTTCTCATCCTCAATTGCTTGTAGCCAATTTTTTTTATCTGGTCCTTTGATTGCTTCTTCATATGTCAACAACACAAACTCTTTATATCTTTCAGGTAGTTTAGTTTTTCTTCTTAGTTTGATGCTTTGTGTAGTATCAGTATTACTTAAACTTGGCTGTTCTTCATTGATTTCATTTTTGTCTGAAACCAACTCAAACTCTACTTCATTATTACTTATCTCACTTAGATTATCTGCACTCTCAATATCTTCATTTTCATTTTCGTCTTCTTTCTGGTCATTTTCATTTTTGTCTTCTTTCTTATCATTTTCATTTTTGTCTCCTTTCTGGTCATTCTCTGTTGTATTTTCAGAGAAAGTAACCTCACCACCATTATTAGTTATTGCAGAAACAGACAACAAGTTTTCACTGAGTTCAGGAACATATAGCACATTATTCAGGATACATTCTTTGGATTTTACAGTTCCACTCGTTGAAGCTAACATGGTTTGATTTTTCTTAGCAACATATATTTCAGAAGAAATATTTTGTTTATTACTTAACAAATCTGCACAATTTTTTATAATGTGAAGATGTGCCTGAATCAACAACCCATTCAGATACAAAGTTTACAGTCCCACTATTACCCCGAACATTTTGTCCATCATCATACGACAAAAATGACACAGTTTTACTAGCGACATTTAGGTTCTGGCTTTTTCTAAAGTAACAATTTTTTTCATTATGATTTGACTTTTTACATATATTACAAAATAAATTTGGCTTTACATTTCTTTTTTCAAACTTGTTAACAAAATTTTTTACATTTCCACAGGTGTTTGCTAGATGACCAACAGCATTGCATTTAAAACATCGCCTTTCATTATCAGAGTTAGCCCAATTGTGTGTAGGTTTCTTGCAGTATTTTGCTTTATGGCCTGGAATTTTACAGTTGTGACAAACAACTTGGAATGCAAGATTTTTCTCTAGGCTTACCTCATTTAACTCACTTCTTGACTCTTCTGCTAACAGTCTCGCGTTGGATTTGCCAATGTCTTTTCTTCATTGGGCATTGATTCCCAGGCAGTTACAAAATACTTAAATCTATCTGGCAGACTGACAAGAATTTTTGATATTATCATTTTTTCATCAATATCTTGTTTTAAAGTTTTTAGTCTGTGTGCTATGTTTTCAATTCTACTTATGTGAGAACTTATATCAGAATTAGGCTCATACCTGAGGTTAAAGAATTCTTGGAATAACGAGTACTTCTGCTGCTCTGAGTCTCTTTCATAAATATTACACAGCTTCAAAAACATTTCTCTTGAGTTTTCACAGTTAATGATATGTAACATCGGTCCCTTCTCAATAGAACTAACTATACACTTCTGAGCCTTGGCATCTCTTTTAATCCAATCAGCCTTCTTCTTTCCATCGCCCATATCTTCAAGTTTCTCAGAACCATCAACAATACTCATCAAATCACTGGATTGAAATATTATTTTAATCTGAAATTTCCACAATGGAAAAGTTTCAACTCCTTTGAGTTTTTCTACGAAATCATCTTCTTTTACTGATGCCATTGTTAGTCTTACTTTTACTTTTTCACTCACCTTCACTACACTTTAACTCTTAGGGTTTTACTAGAAGATTACTTCTTGTTTTTACAGTTATGGTTGAATTAATGGATTTTTCTGGGCCCGTAACCTGTTGACTTAAGAGAAAGTAAATTACTAACACCTAAGGTTTTACTGTTACAATAATTATCTTTCATTTTACTGAAGTACACACACACAACATTTTTACTCAAACATAACTTATTCAAGAATTCTCATGTTACAATAAAAACAATCCTAACTATTTACACATGATCAGCTGTTACCAACATAAATTAAATTAAATACAGGACAAGTAACAGCAAACATATTATATACAAATAAAATTACATTCAACACTGACAAATACAGATTGTAGGAGTAGAACACACTTGCATGGCATGTTCCATGCATATACTCAATTCATTATAAAAAATATAAACTAAACAGCACCATTGCAATAAAACACCAGTTCAAACCACACACCTGTGCTGACGACGTACAGATATACGCCATCAGCGCCAGTGGTTGACTGGACTATGGTGTCTGGGCGTCCGCGTTTTGGCTCACGTAGATCCATTGTGTTACATATCGATGGGAGTGACATGCTGTCACTTTAGCAGCCTCTCACACACTGCCATTGCCATAGCGGTCGACACGACGTAGACTTACTACGGAAAGAATCTATTTCAGCGCTCCAAGCGCCCGGTGTCTGGAACTATCCGAGGCAAGATACACCAATGAGGAAAGAGGAGGTAAACTGAGGCAAGATACACCATCGAGGAAAGAGAGAGGCATCTGAGGCAAGATACACCAATGGATCATGGTGGATATCCACCAATGTGATATCCACATATCACATTGGATATCTACATATCACATTGGATATCTACATATCACATTGGATATCTACATATCACACATATCAGTGACAGCTAGAAAAAATAATCCATCCGAACAGATGTTCGTTATTTCATAGATGTCGTATTCTCCAAACAGATGATTAGTATTTGATAAAGACGTATGTGGTAGACATAAGGAGAAAACTTGACAAAAATCCACAAAATTGGGTTTTGAACGTCATCAGTCAGGTTATTTCAAAAGTAGCGATGCATGTTTTAATGGCTAAATACACTCTCGCCAATTCAGTGAACACAAAAAACTATTTGAATCCCTATCGTAAAGCTCGACGTAATGCATACATTAGCAGAGTACCCATCCTTTGTACAGGGTTGGCATCCTATTTCGTATTCGTATTTCAGAAGACGACTTGTTCATTTTTACATGCAAAGACTACTTAAAATGCCTTCTGGGCCATGACAGAGAGAAAGTGAGATAACACATTAAAAGCTTTTTAAAGTATAAACGCAAACATAACCGAAAAATACATTATTTTGAACAATGCACAGACAAAACTCTAATTTTATTTATAGATATTTTATTTACACAACCTTCCGATTAAGAGTATTTTTTCACTTCTATAAAAGATTTTCTTTCTCATAACGCTTGATGAACGACTTATGCACCTAATAAAAACTTTCTTAAATAGACTTACCTACAATCCTAACAAACTACTGTTGCAGTAAACTAAACAACCATGGGCGAATATTTCTTACTTTACTGTTACACATGTTTGAAATTTACATATTGCATAAACACTACTTTGTGCCTGTTGGCTACTATGAATCGTTCGGATTAATTTCAGATATTAAACTTTGTTGATATACACGAGGTAAATTGACCTCCATGATACCCATTAATTATACACAGGTACCATATTACCACACTACAAATTAAATTCTACAATACACAGTACGATACACAGTTTTATCCAAACTAACGATCAAAAACCCCAAATAAAATTGTTATTTGACTCAACAGATCAATGCATATAAGCGAATCTCAACTTCCGATGCAGTTAAATAATACAATGGCAGAGGAATGCGCGAGACCGAGGACAAGGTCACGGCACGGTTGCTATAGAAACTTACAATCGCGTGCAAATATCAACTACAGTACAACTAACTGTCTTCGGATGGCAGATTGCATAACAAACACCCCGCGTGTGTACTGCTCGACGGAGATAGTACTTTCGGTTGGCAACACTGGCTTTTAGCCTCGAGCGACGTGGTTCGACCATGGGACGCGCCTCAAACTCCTTCCTTCCCATAGCCTTTTAGTATTGCAGATGCATTATTCTAACTGCCACCAATGGTTCCCACACTCCACACCTTGACTACTTCCTTCACCACTTCCTTCATCGTGGACCTGTTTCCCTTCCTTCCCATAGCATTTTTAGAATTGCAGATACATTATTCTAACTGCAAAGGCTTCCCACACTCCAGACTGCTTGCCTTGACTACTTCCTTCACCACTTCTTACGTCGTGGACCTATTTCCCTCCCTTCCCAAAGCATTTAAGAATTGCAGATAGATTAATCTAACTGTCACAAAGGGTTCCCACAATCCGGACTGCTCGCCTTGACTACTTTCTTTACTACGTCCTATGTCATGGACCTGTTTACCTTCCTTCTCATAGCATTTTATTATTGCCGATACATTAATCTAACTGTCACAAAGGGTTCCCACACTCCGGACTGCTCGCCTTGACTACTTCCTCCACCACTTCTTACGTCGTAGTCCTGTTTCCCTGACTTTCCATCGCATTTTAGTATTGCAAATACATTAATCTAACTGTTACCAACGGTTCCCACACTCTGAAATGCTCACATTTAACACTTCCTTCACCACTTCCTATGTCCTGGACCGGTTTCCCTCCCTTCTCATAGCATTTTTTTATTGCAGATTTATTAATCTAACTGTCACAAAGGGTTTCCACACTCCGCACTGCTCACCTTTACCACTTCCTTCACCACTCCCTACGTCGTGGACCTGTTTCCCCCCCCTTTGCATAGCGTTTTAGTATGAAAAAAGACTAACATCTTTGACTATTTAATAGTCAATGCCAACATTAAATTGAATAATGTAAAAAGCTGCTTGGTTCTAAATATATATATATATATATATTATATATTTGTAATGTAAAGGTGAATTTTAATACTGAACATAAACAGGGCCGGTTCTAGGAATTTTTCAGAGTTAAGCGAACACCCGAATTAGCGCCACTTAGGATTCTCCCCACCACAAACCATTAAAATAACTTTACCGTATTTGTGAATTTTCTCCCAATAATTTTGAGAAGAACTTTTCTATAAGTTTAGGTTAGAAGAATACTTGCAATATAAGACTGTTTATTATTCGCAGAAATTTAACATTTTTACACTTTTACTCATCATATAAACTTTAGCAAAACCAAAGGCCGTAATGCTAGTCAAGCATGACGTCACGATAGAAGACGGCAATGATGTAATGTTTGCCGTTTGTGATCAGCTGTTTGTTTTAATCTTTCCTTGGAAAATAAATAAATAAATACCTACGTCATTGCCGTCTTCTATCGTGACTTCTTTGGGCTGACTGGACTCGCCACCAGATGATTTCAACAAAAATCTACTCATTGTTTTGGCTTGTTTTTTATCTTCCTCTTCCAAATTCGCCGTACGCTTTCGATAAAAAGTGCCACACGTTTTCTTTTTTTCTGCCATTGTTTTCTTAGTATCGGCTCGCAAGATGTTTGACTCATTTTCAGTTTTTACTTTCTTCTTATTTAATGTGCTAATTATAAATTAAACTTAAAACACTCGTAATCATTCGCTTATCAACAATCATGAATCATCAAAACAACGCCAATACGATACCGATACGGTATACGTATAAAACCAAAAGAGTGCTAATACAACGTAATGCTCTGCTCTATGGATAAAACACAGAAGGGAGGGAAGGGAGGGGGACGTTTCTTGTTGTGATAAGTGGCGCTGCGCGCTTGCTTATCTCGAGCACGAGCATGAGCGAGTCGTGAAATGAAACCCACAGGCGCCGCACCGTACGCTGCCGAGCGTCAGCTCATCGAAAGATGAGCTATATTATATTATATGATTATATTATATAATCATTATATACAAATCGAAACTGCAAATGGCATTGAGTCCTTGAGTTGTAGTGATGTAAAAATATACACATTTTTCAAATGCTGTTGGTACAAACAGAATAAATGCCTCTATTGTGGTATATTTGAACTCTGAGCGAAAATAAACAAAATTACGTTGTTCACGCAAAAAAAATTGTTCCGTTGGCGCCACGGCGCCACTTTTTCGTGGCGCCATATGCGGCCGCGTAGTTTGCGTATGGGTTAAACCGGCCCTGAACATAAACTGTATATAACTGCCGACTAATATTGTAAAGTGTACAGTACGTCGACATCGTACTGTACGTCTAGGGTCAGGGATGGGGTGTTGTAAGTAAATACACTGGTTACATTTTGAAAGGCTCAGAGGGCCGCAAAGGGTATATGATGTTGAAGGGTCTAAGACATGGTGTGGACTGATGTGAGGAGAGGGGATTTAGGCTGTGTTCGGAAAGGTGGTGTGATAGTGGCGTGATATGACGTCATGGGAAATAGCCATGAGCTGCTTTATTAGGAATATCACCTGATTTTACAAATTGCCAACCTAAACAGAGATTGTGGTAACATGATGGTACGAGTGTCAAACTATTGTAACATTATGGTACGAATTATCAGAATATGGTACATAAAGTTCAATTTATTATTCTGAAAGTTGTGAAATTATAATGATATATATTCATACACGCCAAACTGTTTACTCCATGCATGAAAGAGCTTAGAGTAAAAGTCGTTCTCTCTGTCTTAAGTAGACAACAAAATTGTTGGTCGCAAAACGTAAACAAATAAAAAGAAGAAGAAGGTAGCTCCTAATGTTATTCTTATGGGACAAATTTAAAAACGTATTTTTAGGTTTTTATAATTACTACTGAATGGAATCGTCTAGAATTTTAATGGTGCCTTCCCACTGGTGTCATAATTGTGCAAAATTTGAACTCTATAAGTGCAATGTTTCTTGAGTTTTGATGCGAACACACTCACTCACAGACAAGCGGATAACTTTTCTCCGACTCCGCTATACATGATACATAGATTCGTTCACTTCGTTCGATCATCTGTGTTTTTGTTATTTGTTTTTTTTTAGACTCTTTAAAATGTCCAAGAGATAAAATAGTAAATTTTGTGTTTTCAGGGTAAAAAAAGAGAAAACCCATTTTTTACCCCATAAACCCCCACCCCCCCCCCCCCCCCCCCGTCACCATGGTCCGATCATGCTGGTTCGCGAACTCATTCAAGTTTATCTACAGTGGTGGCAATAGCGGGCCCGCAAGCTAGGGGGGCCCGTGAGCCTTGACCGGGATTTTCGGTAAATTTTACCGGCACACGATTAGTCGAGGCGCTGAGGGGGTTTGAGCATGCATAAAAGTGTAACGAAATTTGACTTTTGATTGTTGCTATGGGTACCTAGTAGATAAAGAAAATCGATGTTGTCGCATTTCTAGGTGGATAATAACATGGGTGGGAGGGGGTGAAGTTGGGGGGCCGCCCGGGGGGCCGCCGCGCACAAAATAGCTTATATCTCGAGAACCAAAAGTCATATGAATACGTTAGACATGTCAAACTGTGCAGAGAAATGCATTCTACAAATAGATTATGTAGTAGTTTCACGGAAATTGACAAGAAGTTACTAAAAATTATATTTTTTAAATTTACGATAAGTATAATCAGGAGTATAATGGTTTTTGTTGTTGTTTAGAACCATTAATTTTTTAATTGACAACTTTTGAGAGTAGTACACTATAGGTAAATAGTACTTCTGTATAATGAAACTATTGCGGTACATAACTTAACAGCTATACAATCCTCAGATCCAATAAACATAACACAAACAAAGGCGCAAAACGCGTCGCGGTCATTGTTCCTGCTGCCGTAACTATTAATGGCGAGTACAGTTCAAGCTGAGACTTATATTATACTTTTAGAAAGATGGAGATTCTTAGGATTCATTTTCATATATATAAAATAGTATTGAGGGACTATTATGTAGCGAGAAATATAGTTTGTAAAAGAAGAGAGTTTAAAAAAATGTTGGTAGTTGAACGTTTCCATTACCTGACCAGGCTGCACAATTGGTGTAACAGCTGTTTCGGCGATCGCGTAAAGGTAGTGTAAACGATACGAGTAGAAAATGTTAAATGCAAGCCTAAGCGAGTGCCTTAAAAACTTCTACGAGTGTCGTTAACACTATTTACGTGAGTTGTGTGCATTAATTAACCTGCGACAGTATTTTAATTACCAAAAACCACTACTCAAAACTTAAAAAGAGAGGTAATTTTTTCTTTACCCCTCATTGTCTCTGAAAGTAATGCAACGAATCATCGCACCGATCGTTAACAATTAAATTGACCTGATCAGCTGAAGTTATAGTTGAATCTCGAAGCATTATAATTTTACTTCTTCTCTCTGAATCCTTGACCCTATCTGGGTACCAGTGGTGGTTATATTTTGGCCCTTTTGTAGTGGTACCATATGATTCACCAGAGAACAGTTACATGCCCATATAAGTAGATATCTATTATTTATTATGTTTCAGTGATAAATGTAGAATATAATAATATAAAAATATATATTTTTCAGCAATGCTTTTAGGCGTAGTAGCAAGAGGTTTGCAAATTTTTGGATTATTCAAATTAGAAATGTCTAAATCAACCCGCAAAAATCATAAAAATAATGTTTTTATCCATATTATCCAAACGTTAAGGTTGTGTAAAATATGATTCCTTACGTAGAAATATCAATGTTTTTTTTTATACGCATAAAAATAAAATTATAAAAAAACTAACAAACTATTTTAATTACCAAATCTATATAATTAATACGCTACATGAAACTTTGTCGGTTGAACTCCTCCGCCATTTCTTAACAGATTTTATCCATTGACGTCTCATTGGAAAGAGCGTGTCGCGTAGATTTGCAAACTGGCCTTACATTTTTGAAAAAGTCCCTTGGGCTCTGCCCCAGTGGCTTTGAAAGTTCCCATGTAATCCTTATGGAGAACATATAATTGTTTACATTTTGATCAGCTGTATAATTTAATTGCTGTTATTTTTCAATTCAATGAAACGCATTGAGTACATTTATTTACTATTTGAGTTTGTGTAAACATAACCCCCAAGACGGATCGTGTTAGTATGGTTGTATCTTAAAGTTGTGTATTTATCGTTGTTTTGCGTCGCTATGAAGGATCGTGTTAGTATGATTGTAACTTAAATTTGTGCATTTATCGTTGTTTTGTGTAGCTATAATTTGTTTATTTGTTGTTTTTTTTCTTTTAAATGCCTCCGACGTGACGACAACGAAACATAGACAGGAGGCGTAATCGTGATAACAACCGCAGCTACAGAACAGTGGCGCGTAATAGGCTTAACTCATCACAGTCAGCACCTGACCCTGGACAATCTCAACTATTAGGTTACAAATGCGCCCTAACACTACCCCAAAACGACTTTTCGTTCTCAATTGGCCCTCTATCAATGACCTGTGTTGCCTGTACAGCGAGGCATTTTGAGAAGGAGAAAACCGGCAGGAATGCTTTAGGTTTATCAATAATGAAGACAAAAATGGTCTGAGCTACACACCGGTAATCTTGAGTTGACTCTTTTAAATTAATGGTAAGTATGACTGTTATTCGTTTTAAAATAACTCCTGTAATACTTTGAAATTGCTCGAATTCGAGCAACATGTACACTAGTTGTATTTAATTGTTGTATGAGAAAAAAAAATTATTGCATCAACAGTAAACTTAATATTATACTGCTGTAACAATTTAGTATTTTCACAAAAATTTTCAATAGAATAATTTAATTTTTACCATATGTTTTTATTTTTATCAATATGTCAATCCATCCCTCTTTATCAAACCTTGTATAATATATGGCCAAACAGACCAATAGGTAATTGATTCAATACATTATAATATAGAACATTCTAAAATAACCTTATTTCATGTAAATATATAATAACCTATAACTTTTTGTAACAAAGTTGCTTCAAATTCAATATAATTTTACTTAAATAACTTGTCAAAATTCAAATTTAGCTCTATGGCAAATGAAAATTGTTATTAGGCTATATATGTGTGTGAACAGTGGCCTACAATTTTCCGTGATTAAGTCAGCATTGACATATGTGAATGCAACAATGCATCAAACCTTCCTCACTTCTAAGAGTGCTGAGCTAGTATGAAGATATAACTGTATATTTTAATATAAAAATTTATAAAAAAAGTGCATATATTTGGAATAAATTAGTGAAATTTGATTAAAGAAGATCCGTCCTTGTTACAAACATTAATAACTACACAACATCAAGAAATTTAACTGTGAAGAAGACATCAATTTTGGTGAGATCACTCCAGTAGACATTTTCTTTCCTTGGATCGAAGCCATTACAACATTTTTAAGCCTAACTTTTGAACTTTTGTACCAGAATTTAAAAGTCAAGAAACTAGTAGAAGCTTATTCAGAACATAAATTAATTCAACCTTTCAGAAAATAATTCGAACATAATTTATATTTCAAAACAAAATTTAATTAGGCTATATATAATCACAAGATTAAATTCAAACGCCGCTCGATCACCCCACCTGGGATAAAGATCCATGCAATATAACCCCTCAACCTAAATTAGAACTATTGTAATAGGCCTAGCCTAAAGCTTAAATTATTAAATTCATTTGCCACCCTTTGTAAACTTTTATTGTGAACCCTTAGTTTCTTTTCTTTTAACATCAATTTTGTATTGTAATGAAATAAATTTAAGTTTAGAAACTGTACATGGAGTTTCCATTGTATTCCTAGCTTGTATTTGTAGCCTTGTTACACTGCATAATTAAAGAGTAAAAGCTCTTTCTAAAAATGTATAGTTAAATGTAGTTGAAATCGAAATTTCCTGAGTAATTTACGTCAGAATGTGAAATGTTAACATTTTTTTACGAAAACATAATTTTTATGACCTTTTCATAACTACATAAAATTGTTATAACCAACCTCAGTTTTGGAGATATATAAATTGTAGGGAATTAATTGCAATTTCAGATGGCGATGGAAACGATCCACCACCAAAATATATTTTGAACTCTCTTCTTTTACAAACTATATTTCCCGCTACATAATAGTCGCTCAATACTATTTTATACATATGAAAATGAATCCTCAGAATCTCCATCTTTCTAAAAGTATAATATAAGTCTCAGCTTGAACTGTACTCGCCATTAACCTTTACCTTTACCTTTACCGGTTCTTCATCGTTGCCCAGCCATAGCTGGATAGATTGCGTTAAATGAAAAAATTAAAACTTTAAAACTCTGTCTATATACACTATATACACTATACAAGGCGGTGGATCATGATGTCCAAACTGAGTCAGGGGTTTCAAAAAATTCCCTGATGGAGTAAAGGGGCCTAGTCTTCAACTCCTTAGACATGTGCGCTACGAACGCTTTCACTGGCAGGCCTCTGATCTCAACACTGAGGCTATTATACAGCTTTATGGCCATAGTGGGGAAACTGTTTGCAGTCTTACTGAGCCGATGGGATGGAAGGTCAAGTTGGCCACGGTTGCGAGTATTGCAACTATGAAGGTCACCCCTTGAGCTAAAATCATTCAAGTTTTTCTTTATGTGTACAACACTGTTTAAGACGTACTGGCTGAACAATGTCATAACTCCCAGACGCATGAAAAGAGGTCTACAGTGGGCGTCAGCTTTGCTAGAAGTTAGAATTCTGATTGCCTTCTTCTGGAGTAGAATAGTTAATAGGACTGGAGTTAATAGTTACGGCAGCGGCAGCAGGAACAATGACCGCGACGCGTTTTGTGCCTTTGTTTGTGTTATGTTTATTGGATCTGAGGATTGTATAGCTGTTAAGTTATGTACAATAGTTTCATTATACAGAAGTACTATTTACCTATAGTGTACTACTCTCAAAAGTTTTCAATTAAAAAATTAGTGGTTCTAAACAACAACAAAAACCATTATACTCCTGATTATACTTATCGTAAATTTAAAAAATATAATTTTTAGTAACTTCTTGTCAATTTCCGTGAAACTACTACATAATCTATTTGTAGAATGCATTTTTCTGCACAGTTTGACATGTCTAACGTATTCATATGACTTTTGGTTCTCGAGATATACGCTATTTTGTGCGCGGCGGCCCCCCGGGCGGCCCCCCAACTTCACCCCCTCCCCCCCATGTTATTAACCACCTAGAAATGCGACAACATCGATTTTCTTTATCTACTAGGTACCCATAGCAACAATCAAAAGTCAAATTTCGTTACACTTTTATGCATGCTCAAACCCCCTCAGCGCCTGGACTAGATAGTGTGACAGGCTCAGCCACACTGGTCCCCTATCATAACAATATTCATATGAGAATTAAAATATGTTTTTTATGATAAAAGTTTGTTCAAACCTATAGTTCAAGTAGTTTACAACAGCTAAACTAAACACTATTACTTGACCGATCGATATAAATTATCTACCAACCTAAGTAAAAGAATTGTCATCAGTCATGCGGGTTGCATTAACTGTCCTCGTGGATTGTGTGAAAGCGCAGTCAAAATTGGTTGCATAATAATAGGGCCGTATTTATAACCAATGTGGCCTCTGGCCTAGGAAGATAAAATATTAATGTCAATCAATCAATCAAAATAACTTATTCATATTGCACATTTTGTACAGAATGGAGTCAGTTATAAAAACACAATATTAAACTTAAGACTACTTACAAAGAATATTGTTATTATAAAAAAAATCAAATTTCAGGAAGTTGGAAAAAATCTTCTAATTTATACAAGGGTCTGTCGGTTAGAAATAATTTCAAACGTTTTTTAAATGAATTAAAATTACTTATATTTTTTATATTGTCAGGTAAGCTATTGAAATATTTAGGGTAACACCACTATAAAGTGGAATTTTTTCATAAACCGATAAATTATGACTGTTGAACGCCAATTCATTACCTTTTCTGGTTGAATATGTATGAAAAGAGTTCAAATTTGGCAATCTTTGATGTCAAAATTCATGTTTTCGGCCCCTGGACTATATTGTTAAGACAATAATAGGTTTTTTACATACCTCAGTCAAATAGTCCAAAAATGTTATTGCTCAACAGCTTACATGTTTTGTTGCGAAGACAACATTATCAAAGCTTGCAACTCGTCAAAAACACATTTAAAACACGAACACGAACACAGAAGACATTAATACGGTACGAATACACAATTGACATTTAGATAGCGCTATCATAATACTGATTTGGTCCGGCGCGGCGCGGGGCTGGTAGCAGACTGGAGTGTCTCCTCTACTGTTATCACTGATGTTATCAGATCTTCGATCAGCTGTTCCTGAGTTTAATATTGTATTAAAAATCGAGTGAGACTGGAACTGTAATTTTTCGTTAAGGATGTGGTCCTTACACTGTTCGTCATAATAAATTTTATAAATCTCGAACTCCTCCAAGGTGTCAAGTTTGCTACCTTTCCCACAGACATGTAGAATTTTTAAACCATCGTCAATGCTACTCATTGAGTGATTTGAATCAACCAGGTGTTGTGCGAAGGCTGATTTTTGTTTGACCATTTTTGGAGTTGGCCTATGTTCTCTGTAGCGGGTTTCAAATGCCCGACCCGTCTGGCCTATATATTTGCATGGGCAATCTGGGCAACTGATCTGGTAAACACCGGTGTTATTTAATTTGTTGCTAGACCCTTTATTATGCAAGATGTTCCTAGTGCGGTTGGTGGTTCGGAACGTTAAGTCGATGCCTTGCCTATTTAGTTCTTTTTTAAGGCTGTTTTCTACAGAGTGGCTGTACTCCACGCAAACATATTTTCTCTCACTCTTATCTGGTTTAATATCTTGTTTTCTTTTGTTCTTTATACAGTTTTGTACAGTTTTAGCAAATTTCCCTATAGGGAAGTAGCTATTACCGTAGGTGGCACGGTAAGACCTAGACCCGGGACCGATTTACTTTTTTATTTTGATGTCCCCAGAGGCCAAAAACACCATTCTTTCAAATTTTTATATATGTATATATATATAGACTTATATATATATATATATATATATATATATACGTCCGTGAACGCGATAACTTGAGTAATTTTTGTCCGATTTTGATTAAATTTGGTTTAAAGGTGTAAAGCGGGATAAACTTGAATGAGTTCGCGAACCAGCACGATCGGACCATGGGAACGGGGCTTTACGGGGGGTTTTATGGGGTAAAAATTGGTTTTTCTCACTTTTGACCCTCAAAACACAAAATTTCCCGATTTCTCTTTAGACCTTTTTAAAGAGCTTAAAAAACAAATTTTTTAGTATATAAAAGTATTTTTGTTCGATTATTAGTAACGGAGAAAATTAAAAAAATTATAAATTTAAAATTCCCATGTTATTCTTATGGAGAATATAGTCAAATGTTGTAGTTTGTTTGTTTATGGATATATTTTGATCAAACTTGGCAAATTTATTTATTTTGTACTAAGCTATCAATATTTTACTCAAAAACACACTTTATTAGTTTCCTTGTAGCAGCAAACCTAGGTACTCGTTAAACCTAATGTTATTAAAATATATTTAACTGAAAATCAATTCAGACAAATGGAAATTCGCTTAGTCGGCAGGTTTGCTGCGGCGGGGGTATTTTATGATAAGCAGACCGCTGTCGCATTCGACTTTGAATTCTTTCCTAATACGGTAAACCAAACAGAGATCACATTTGACAGTGATGAAATGGCGCTGCTTGACAAAGGCCTAAAACATAACTTTCCCTCACAGGGTAAGAAAAAAATGTTTTCTGAATTAATAAATGCTGAAATTGCCATAAAATCTATTGGAAACGAAGAATGTAGGAATGAAGCTAGGATGATAATCTCACGTAGACTAAACAATAAATATAAGAACAAAAATTGCACTACTTTACTCCCGTCTCAGAAACAGTACAGGAGTACAGCCACTCTGTAGAAAACAGCCTTAAAAAAGAACTAAATAGGCAAGGCATCGACTTAACGTTCCGAACCACCAACCGCACTAGGAACATCTTGCATAATAAAGGGTCTAGCAACAAATTAAATAACACCGGTGTTTACCAGATCAGTTGCCCAGATTGCCCATGCAAATATATAGGCCAGACGGGTCGGACATTTGAAACCCGCTACAGAGAACATAGGCCAACTCCAAAAATGGTCAAACAAAAATCAGCCTTCGCACAACACCTGGTTGATTCAAATCACTCAATGAGTAGCATTGACGATGGTTTAAAAATTCTACATGTCTGTGGGAAAGGTAGCAAACTTGACACCTTGGAGGAGTTCGAGATTTATAAAATTTATAATGACGAACAGTGTAAGGACCACATCCTTAACGAAAAATTACAGTTCCAGTCTCACTCGATTTTTAATACAATATTAAACTCAGGAACAGCTGATCGAAGATCTGATAACATCAGTGATAACAGTAGAGGAGACACTCCAGTCTGCTACCAGCCCCGCGCCGCGCCGGACCAAATCAGTATTATGATAGCGCTATCTAAATGTCAATTGTGTATTCGTACCGTATTAATGTCTTCTGTGTTCGTGTTCGTATTTTAAATGTGTTTTTGACGAGTTGCAAGCTTTGATAATGTTGTCTTCGCAACAAAACATGTAAGCTGTTGAGCAATAACATTTTTGGACTATTTGACTGAGGTATGTAAAAAACCTATTATTGTCTTAACAATATATTCCAGGGGCCGAAAACATGAATTTTGACATGAAAGATTGCCAAATTTGAACTCTTTTCATACATATTCAACCAGAAAAGGTAATGAATTGGCGTTCAACAGTCATAATTTATCGGTTTATGAAAAAATTCCACTTTATAGTGGTGTTACCCTAAATATTTCAATAGCTTACCTGACAATATAAAAAATATAAGTAATTTTAATTCATTTAAAAAACGTTTGAAATTATTTCTAACCGACAGACCCTTGTATAAATTGGAAGATTTTTTCCAACTTCCTGAAATTTGATTTTTTTTATAATAACAATATTCTTTGTAAGTAGTCTTAAGTTTAATATTGTGTTTTTATAACTGACTCCATTCTGTACAAAATGTGCAATATGAATAAGTTATTTTGATTGATTGATTGACATTAATATTTTATCTTCCTAGGCCAGAGGCCACATTGGTTATAAATACGGCCCTATTATTATGCAACCAATTTTGACTGCGCTTTCACACAATCCACGAGGACAGTTAATGCAACCCGCATGACTGATGACAATTCTTTTACTTAGGTTGGTAGATAATTTATATCGATCGGTCAAGTAATAGTGTTTAGTTTAGCTGTTGTAAACTACTTGAACTATAGGTTTGAACAAACTTTTATCATAAAAAACATATTTTAATTCTCATATGAATATTGTTATGATAGGGGACCAGTGTGGCTGAGCCTGTCACACTATCGTGTGCCGGTAAAATTTACCGAAAATCCCGGTCAAGGCTCCCGGGCCCCCCTGTATTATTGCCACCACTGTAGATAAACTTGAATGAGTTCGCGAACCAAACCAGCATGATCGGACCATGGGAACGGGGGGGGGGGGGGGGGGGGGGTTTATGGGGTAAAAAATGGGTTTTCTCTTTTTTTACCCTGAAAACACAAAATTTCCTATTTTATCTCTTGGACATTTTAAAGAGTCTAAAAAAAAACAAATAACAAAAAAACAGATGATCGAACGAAGTGAACGAATCTATGTATCATGTATAGCGGAGTCGGAGAAAAGTTATCCGCTTGTCTGTGAGTGAGTGTGTTCGCATCAAAACTCAAGAAACATTGCACTTATAGAGTTCAAATTTTGCACAATTATGACACCAGTGGGAAGGCACCATTAAAATTCTAGACGATTCCATTCAGTAGTAATCATAAAAACCTAAAAATACGTTTTTAAATTTGTCCCATAAGAATAACATTAGGAGCTACCTTCTTCTTCTTTTTATTTGTTTACGTTTTGCGACCAACAATTTTGTTGTCTACTTAAGACAGAGAGAACGACCTCCAGTCTGCTACCAGCCCCGCGCCGCGCCGGACCAAATCAGTATTATGATAGCGCTATCTAAATGTCAATTGTGTATTCGTACCGTATTAATGTCTTCTGTGTTCGTGTTCGTGTTTTAAATGTGTTTTTGACTAGTTGCAAGCTTTGATAATGTTGTCTTCGCAACGAAACATGTAAGCTGTTGAGCAATACCATTTTTGGACTATTTGACTGAGGTATGTAAAAAACCTATTATTGTCTTAATCTTTCATGGTTTGATTTAATATAAAGGGCTATTTGATAAATGTATGAGCTAAAAACAGTCATAATTCCTATTTCTTTAAACTGCTCTTTTGCGGATGTTTTTGACATTAGTTTTAACATAATGCGAATTACTTTTTTTTTAAGTTCCAGAATGCTATTTAGGTTAAAATTTGATGTGCCCCCATAAAGACACAACCAAAAAGACATATGTGATTCAATTAAGGAATGATATACTAGGAATGTTAATGAATATGGAACATGGCCCCCACAAGGGTGGGGCTGGTGCAACTCTGGTAACAGGGCCCGGGCCCTCAGGGGGCCCGGGCCTACCCGTGTTTTTTTTTTTTTTTTTTTTTTTTCATTGCAGAACACTTTACAGCAGATCATAAATTGAAGATAAAAAATAATATATATATATTTTACAAAAAAAAACAAAGTTAAATAATTTGAAATGTATTAATTCTAGATTCTAGGCTAGTTTATATTTAAATACTATAGGTTCGTAGGTGCGTATGTACTATACAACGTATACAACAGCAGAACAAACTCCCTCTACCCCTTCCTCCCGCCAGCCGCCTATATCACTCCCCCCAGCCAGTCCAGCTTATCTCTCCGCATTGTTTCAAAGATAAACACGTCGCATCAGGATCAGTTCGTCTGTTGACTCCGTTTGACACAGGCCTATGGTTGGAATTGTTTTGTTTTGCTCTACTGTTAGTACTGTTACTATTGACAGGTAAGTTATTGGTTCTTAGTTTCATTAGGACCAACTGTGTCTGTGTTCAATGTTCTTAAAACAGTAAAAAGGTGTTTATTTGGAATTAAAGCTGTGTGCTTTAGTTTGTTTTTCGTTACGGTATCCATTAGGTTTTCAGGTTAGTGATTAGACATGTAGACTACTATATCCTGTGGTACGGCTTCCTTGCCGGGCCGTCTCAACAAATCATATGAACTCTTTTTTTTTAGAAAGATGATAGTTAAAATAGGTGTGAAAAGTAAATTTAAAGAAACATAACTTATATTTAGATAATTTCGTTACAGATGGGCTTTACCAATGACATTCAAACTACTAACGGATTGCACACAAACTCCGCTTACGGCCTTAAGATTATTGAGTCTTCCCATTAATACATATAACTAATCCATAACCTAATCCTAAACCTAAACTAACCCAACCTAACTTATTCTAGGAAATCCGGTTCAATATCACTTTGCTGATTTAATAACTTTACTGCTTTATTATTTTGTTTGTATGTATAAAAAAAGAAAGCAGATGTCTAAAACCTTACTATGGTAGTGTATCACAGAAAAGATCCAAATAAATGCTTATGCTCAGATTTTTTTTAAATCGACCTACTATGGGTTTTGGTTTTATCTTTTAAGTTTAATTTCAGGTTTACATGACGGTAGAAACCATAACAATTTAATATGTCGTCAAGCTATAAGCATAAGTCTGGGGCTATGAAAAGAAAGCTCCAAAAAGAAAAATTAGAACAATCTGCTAAAGGTCGTCAGGATATTAAGAAATTTTTTAAGAGTAATGAAAAAGAAGAATTGCAAGAACTTCAACAGGGTTTTAAACCAGAACTTACATCAGCCTCACAGAACCAACCTTCGTCAATCCAAGATGCTTCTACTTCTACAGCATGTCAAGAAAGTAATGACAATTGTGCTGGTGCTGATCCAAATCTTAGTGGTAAGGTCGGTAAGGATACTGTCAATGACAGTAATACCTGCAATTTTGACGATCCTAATACGTGGCCTGTGGTGATGAGTGATCAATTAAGGCAGGAAATAGTATCGCGCTACGGTGGTTTTCCAGCTTTTCAAGCTAGATCAAAATTATTTCCTACTGACCCCTCAGGAAAACATTTCCATGAAAACTTATTGTACATGAAAACAGACAACAGAACTTGTAAACCTATTCCACGTGAATGGTTAATGTGGAGTGAATCAAAAAACAGTATTCATTGTTTGCCATGTAGCATTTTCTATTCAAACCAAAACAAAAGTAAACTTGCAAAAGAAGGGTTTTTCCCTGAAAAACAACCATACAAACGACTATACAGGATATTGTCGATGCATGAAAGAAGTTCAGAGCACAGAAAACACTACCTGGAATGGAAAAGTCTTCAGATATCATTAAAAGGACAAGGAATCGACAGTAACCTACAACAGATTATTAACTGCGAAGCAACAAGATGGAAAGCGATACTTCAACGAATTTTGGACACAACAATATTCTTGACTAGTAGAGGTTTGGCTTTCCAAGGGGAAAATACCCAGATTGGTGATGTTCACAATGGAAACTTTTTAGGGGTGTTGGAATTGATAGGAAAATATGACGAAGTAACTCGAGAACATTTAGCCAAGGTAAAAGAAAACCAATTGAATAAAAAAAGCATGATAGGTCAAGCTCACTATCTCTCGTGGTACTCACAAAATGAATTTATTTCTCTGTGTGGTAAAAAACTCCTGAAAACTATTTTGAACCAACGAGAAGAGTCTGTCTTCTATGGGATTATTGTTGATGCCACCCCTGACATTTCCCACCAGGAGCAGAATGTACTAATCCTGCGGTACGTTTTCCAAAATGAAGAAAAGAAGACATTCGAAGTATGTGAAAGATTTATTGAATTCATGAATTTTAGCGGGAAAACAGGTGAAGTTATAACAGACGAAATTCTGTCCACTTTAGACAATATTGGAGTACCACTTTCCGACTGTCGAGCTCAGGGGTATGACAACGGCTCTAACATGCGAGGGCACACAAAAGGTGTTCAATCAAGAATACTTGAAAAGAACCAATCTGCTATTTTCTCTCCCTGTGGAGCACACTCTCTCAACAGAGTTGGTGTAAATGCTGCAAAACTGAACCACGACGTAGTAACATTTTTTGGAAACATTGATAGTTTCTATTCTTTGTTCTCTAGCAGCCCAGGCCGTTGGGAATTATTGAAGCAACACGTCCCTCTGTCTTTACAAAGCCTTTCCGAGACTCGTTGGAGTGAAAGAATTCAAGCGGTACGACCAATTGTCAAACATTATCCTTCAATCCTTAAGGTTTTGGACCTGCTCCTGGAAGAAAATCATTTGCCTACATTGACCCCAGCTGCAAGAAACACTGTTTTCGCACTGAAGAGGTACTTTGGATCTTTTAAAGGCCTCTTAACATCGTCATTTTGGCACAAGATTTTGGCCTCCATTGATCAAAAAAATGAGATCATACAAAGGAAAGGAATTTCCTTAAACACAGAAACCCAACTTATTAAAGATTTGTTAACTGAATTGCAGGCACTAAGAGATTCATGGGAAACAATTCTCAACGAAGCAAAACACGTTGCCGATGCAGCTGGCATTACACCAGAATTCTCTCTCAAAAGAAAATCCAGTATTGAAAATACACCCGAGCAACTTCAGCAACAAGCTTCACAGGAATTCAAGTCTTCTATAGTCTTTCCTGTTTTGGACTTCATCATGGCTGATTTGAAAACCAGATTTGCAAGCTCTGAAGAGATTTGTAGCCTGTTTGCTCCAGTTTTAGTATTTATGGATCTAGACGATGAGGAACTGAAACTCAAAACTGCTAATCTCGTTACATATTACCCTTCAGACTTTGCTGATCCAGAAGCCCTATTTGAAGAAACTCTTCATATGAAGAAGGTGTTTGAAACAGTGTTCCAGTCAGAAAAGGACCCATTGAAGCTCCTGAACTCAATATACGAGAAAAACCTCCAACCCATTTTCTTAAATATATGCACAGCTATAAGGCTTTTCTGTACAATCCCAGTGACTGTTTCTACGGCTGAAAGATCTTTTAGTCGGTTGGCGAATTCCCTTAAAACTTGGCAAAGAAGCACAACTGGTCAAACTCGTCTGAACCATTTAGCAATTTTGGCAATTGAGAATGAATTGGCCAAAACTGTTGACTTTTCAGAAGTCATAAATGATTTTAGTCAAAAGAAAGCTAGAAAAACTATGATTAAATAGACTATCACACATCAAAGTAAGGTTTTGTAATTAGAGTAGCCTACAAAACAAAGTAAAAATATGTATTTGTTCAGCTCCTAACATTGTATATTGCCATATTCTTATTATTTTGTAAATGTTAATTGTATAGTTGGTCAGTAAGGGAAATCAGTCTCGAAATGGAAATGTAATTTCAGCAAAATAAATCCAATGAGTTAATTTAGTTTGTTTTCAATAATTTGTTAAATAAAGTTTGGTTTTATAATTGAACTGATAGTTTCAAGAATCAATCCTTATAGTTATAAGTTAAAATAAAATTTGTAAAGCATTGAAAAATTTATATGTACTATGTACCATCTAAGGTGACCAGACGTCCCGTTTTGGGGGACTGGTCCGTCCCGACAAATCCTCTCGAGACGCTTATTAGTCCCGTTTTATCAACATTTGGTCCCGGTTGCAGTGGTTGCACTTTTATGTATGGAATATTTCTATTGATATAATAGTTTGAATTGATGAATTCCTGTAATTTTAAATTTAATCAAACTCATTGAAGAACTCTTTTCTTCCTTAAAAAAGGCTGCAAAAGTGCCATTTACCACTCACAAATTTAATACCTAGATTGCCTTAAAAACTCACTAAAATACATGACATTTTCAAAAATTTTCCCCGGACCCCCCTCCTGTGCTGGGGGGTATTCCATACCCCCCAGACCCCCCGGTAGATGGGGGGGCCCGAGCAAAATCCTGGTAACAGGGCCCAAAATTGAATGTGGGGGCCATGATATGGAATGATATATTAAGGAATGTTAATCCTCCTAGCCCCCAGTGGGTGACACCATAGAGGATCCTCTATGCTGATTCGACTAAATAAACTTGACAATTTTGTTACAACCAAATCGGCAAATTAACCTAGGTGGCTAGGGCACTACCTAATACAGTAAATAATTCCATTCTTTCATTGATGCTAAAGAAGGATTTTCATTTCATTTCATGTCTTACTATTAGGAGGCTGCCCTTTAGATTTGTTCACTTCGCACTTTAGATGTGTTTACATCGAGTCAGGTAAAAAATGTTACTTACCTAAGGGCCTCAGGCCAAATCCGATCGGTTCAAAATCGGGTTTCTTTTGAAACGGTTGATTTTTATAATAGGCCTATAATGTCGATTTTCAAGCCCAACAGAGGCTGGACTACAAGCTTGAGAGATCAAGCACAGAGTCAGAAAATCAAGCTCGAGCCGATTTTATCAGTAGGCTATTCAAAACAATAATGCACAATTAAAAGTAAAAGCTTTTATATCCGTGAGGATCACGCTCACGAAATTGAAAGATTAGGCCTACGCTTTTGCCGCGATCGCGGATATCGACGAGAACATTTACCCATGGGTGACGATGACGATGTCTTTGCGGCTGCAGATGTTCATTTTGCCGCGATTGCGGAAGACGATAATGACGTTTCTTTTTTAGCGAGAGATATATCTAGAATTTAGCCGCGATTACGGAAAAATGATTTACCCGTCACCACCGACGGATCGCGGGGAGATATTAGGCCGTGATATTCGATTGGGCCGTGAACGCGGGAGACGATGATACTGCTATCTTATGATGGCATAAGTTTGGTTGCATTTGCAATCACGGTAAACTATGATAATGTTTCTTCCATGACTTATGACTACGGGAAGTATTTACGATTTTGCCGCGATCATGGAAGACGATAATGACGCCTCGGCAGATGCCTTGTCAATTTTATTGCAAAATTGCAAGTTTAGGCGGTAATACATAGGAAATTTTTTTTAAAGATCATTGAGAGAGGGGGCCCGGTGAAAAAACTTGCGGGAGGGCCCGAGGGTTCTTATCGCCGCCACTGTTTATCTAGCCTTACACTTTCAAACCAAGTGTCATCAATCGGAAAAAAATTACTCAAGTTATCGCGTTCACGGACGTATATACAGTATATATGGTATTATATAAATACTAGAGAACCTGTGCGGCTCAATGAGCCGCATAGTATGAAACATAATGACGAGGAAAACATTATGCTTAAATTTGAGTAACTTTAGTTACATCTTAGAGTTGCTTGAAAACTTGTTAGAAACTAATTTTAAATACCTCTATTGGCGTCGTCAAGGTTCATCTACATCGTTTCTGCTCTCAGTTTTACCGGTAACTGATAACTTCTAATGAATGCTAAACGATGGATCTGCCTCAACTCGAGTTAACATGTTACAAGAAAGTTTTTCCAGCATTGAGAATTGAAGAACACTGTTACCTTACTGATAACCTGTCTTAAGTAATTTAAGTTGGGTCATTTTATTTCTTTGATTTGAGGCATCCCCCTGATCAAATGAATTTTCTCCGTAGAGTAACCTGAAAAGTTGGGTGATATCAACCATTTCATGTGCTCCATTTTTTACCCACAAACTCTGGGTTACCAACTGGACAGCTATAATCTGCTTTGAATAGGCTAAGGCAGCAACACCATTGAAAGTTAGAGAACGTATTTTAACGTGTTGTCTGTCAGTCACGGTATATGCCCTGCATCAGAACGTTCTCACGTTGTTCAGTGCAGTTTCTCTTAATACCTGTCCCAAAGTTTTGAAAGTAACTTATGTATACATTTGTCGAAATATGTTGGATAACTCTTGTAGCTATAATATTTGGATAGCAATTTTAATTTTGTCTTTTTGAACAGCGTATATTATTTTCCTGGTAATTATTTGGACGTAGTGACTACTCGCAAAAGTGAAATTTTTTTTTTCAAAATGACCTAAATTTCACGCTGAATCCGAAAATGAGGTTTTTATTTTTCGGAAAATACCGGAAATTCCCGAAAAAAGGGAAAAACGGGAAAAATATTTTTTTACTCAAAATATGCGGAATATTGTGTAGATTAAGAATATGCAAGAATTGTTTTGATCCGATGAAAAACACCGGAGATATGACGAAAAAACTGAATAATCTGTTAGGTTAGGCTTGGTTAGGCTAGGTTAGGTTAGGTTAGGTTAGGTTTGGTTGGGTTTGGTTAGGTTAGGTTAGGTTTGGTTAGGTTTGGTTAGGTTAGGTTAGGTTTGGTTAGGTTAGGTTAGGTTTGGTTAGGTTAGGTTAGTTTAGGTTAGTTTAGGTTAAGTTTGGTTAGGTTAGTTTATCAATAACATGAGTATTGTAAGTAAACTAAACTAACCTAACCAAACCAAACTTAACCTAACCTAAACTAACCTAACCAAACCTATCCTTACCTCATCATTAGGTTAGGTTAGGTTTGGTTTGGTTAGGGTAGGTTAGGTTTGGTTGGGTTTGGTTAGGTTTGGTTAGGTTGGGGTTAGGTTTGGTTAGGTTAGGTTAGTTTAAGTTAAGTTTGGTTAGGTTAGTTTATCAATAACATGAGTATTGTAAGTAAACTAACCTAACCTAACCTAACCAAACCAAACCTAACCTAATGATGAGGTTAGTTTAGGTTTGGTTAGGTTAGGTTTGGTTAGGTTAGTTTAGGTTAAGCTTGGTTAGGTTAGTTTATCAATAACATACTACCAAACTTTGGTTTGGTTAGGTTAGTTTAGTTTACTTACAATACTAATACTAATACAATACCAAACTTTGGTTTGGTTAGGTTAGGTTAGTTTACTTACAATACTCATGTTATTGATAAACTAACCTAACCAAACTTAACCTAAACTAACCTAACCTAACCTAACCTAACCTAACTAACCAAACCTAATCAAATCCAACCTAACCTAACCTAACCAAACCTAACCAAACCCAACCCAACCAAACCTAACCTAACCTAGCCTAACCAAGCCTAACCTAACAGATTATTCAGTTTTTTCGTTATATCTCCGGTGTTTTTAATCGGATCAAAACAATTCTTGTATATTCTTAATCTACACAATATTCCGCATATTTTGAGTACCCACATGACATATTTTGAGTAAAAAAATATTTTTCCCGTTTTTCCCTTTTTTCGGGAATTTCCGGTATTTTCCGAAAAATAAAAACCTCATTTTCGGATTCAGCGTGAAATTTAGGTCATTATGAAAAAAAAAATTTCACTTTTGCGAGTAGTCACTACGTCCAAATAATTACCATTTTCCTCTCCTGAATCATAAAAATAAACTTCACCGTAACTACTTGATCGTTCAATACATAGGCTAAACACTAATTCCTTCACTTAAGTAACTTATGGTCTAATATTTCCACTAAAATTTTCAAAAGCAAATGAGTTTTTGAAACTTCTTATTTTTTACTTGAAATGTCTGGATTGTGTTGGTGAATTCAGTCAAAAAACGTTGTATAAGTTTGTCCAAAGAACTGGTAACATAACATAACTTAGTTGTAAACAATCCATAATTTACGTTTTTTCTCAATTAAAGAAGAGCGTGTAATACAAATTTTACGATAAATCATAAGGTCCGCCAAGATTTGGTATAATCTTACTACTTGAACTTATATAAGTCAAGGCATTATTATAGTTTCTACTAAATGTTTTGAAATATCTCAATCTGTCAGTGTCTGAAGTAAACATTTCTTGCATACAGTCATTTGATCTTACATTAGGCAAGTTTACTTTACCGGTACCACCGTGACAACACTATAATGAGCTTTGTATATTTTTCCACTTCCAAAGTTGCATAGCAGAACTGGCAATTTTTATTCATCTTACCAAGTGAATGTGTATCTGGATGGGTATCTGTTAGATCAGGCCTCTCTTTTTCTACTCTCCTCATACGCACAAGATATCTTATTATTTAATTAATGGGTACAGTTTCTTAACTGGGCTATGCTAATATCGATTGAAACTATCGAATTGAAAATATTGATTAATAATCAATATTTTTAAACATATCTATTATAAAATAAAACTATCATAACCTAACCTAACCAACCAAACTTGCTGATGGTGAAAAAAATCGCATGAAGGTTTACTAATCGAATCGATAGTTTCAATCAATATTAGCATAGCCCAGTTAAGAAACTGTACCCTAATTAATTGTGTCCTCCTCCCGTGTTCAATATTTCTTCTTTGAACTTGAGGCATTTCCTGTTCTTCCAACAAAGTTTTTTGTTTTTAAATTTGTTCTATGTATTTCTTATGGGGACAACCTGACCTTTGAGAGGGTCTAACGCCCTTAAGAGCAGGAATTTTAAAGTTCTAAAACCTTAATGCAAAACTACATATTGAGACGAATCTTTTGACACCTCAAACGTTGAAATCGTTCCACAAATAAGGGACGAGTTGCGTTAACAAAAAACGGCTTCACGTATTATATATATAGAAGATAGATAGATAGATAGATAGAGATATAAAAGTTACATATGTATAACTAATTAATTTGAACGAATAGTGTTTTTGGCTTCTCTAGGGACGTTAAGTTAAAAAGGAAAAAGTATACCGGTTCCGGCTCCAGGTCTTACCCATTAGATCTACGGTAATAGCTTAAGTTATTCCCTATATGAGAAATTCGCTAAAAGGCAAGCATATGAGTTACAATAAAAATACAATACTTGCCTGCAACACAGTCTTTACACCAGCTTTTGCCAGAAGCGTCAAGAGAACCTGTAAATAATACGTAAAATACAACTTTCTTGTCGTCTAACTCTTTAGTTATTCTCAAATACTCATCGTAACCTTCCACCGAATGTTTTATGACCATTCTCAAGAATCCTTCTATATAACTTCTAACTAGCTTGCTTCTAACTACTTTATTACCAGCTAGGATTATTTACTATTATAACTAATTAACGTTGGGCAATTACAGCAGATATGGAACAGGAACAAACAGAAATTCACCGACAGGGACAGCACTGACAGCAGCAGGGCAGTTAGTAGCAGTTGTAGCAGTCAGTCCAGTACTGGTATTGCAGTAGCAGTAGTGTAGTGGTAGTGTTTGGTTTAGTGTTTAGCTAGCAGACGCAAGTTTCAAACCCAAACCAAAACAAGATAACAGACATTCAATCCAGAAGTTCCATGGACGAGACCGTTCGTGGAGGACACAACCCCCCACCACCGTGCTGTGGGACAGCGGAATTGGAATCGGAACGGTACATAAAAAATAATTCTGTTTATTAAATAAAACTAGAAATTGCTCAATTAAAATTTTATAATGACTTAATAATAAAATTAAACTGTCATAACCGAACCAAACTTGCTGATAATGAAAACAATCTTGGACAAAAAGTTAATGTTATCAGCGGGATTCGATCCCGGGACCTTCAGCATATTAGCCCGACACCCTATCCACTACACCACCGAGGCCGATGTCTATAGAGCGTATTGTTACGGTAATGGCGTTCCCTCAGCTAATAAGAAGCCCACAGCTGTCATCGTAGCCTCTTCTATACCTCCCCTGAGTAAATACCACATCGGTGCAGCTTCTTCTTCTTCAAATCCCAAGCCTCCTCTGTCGGTCCTAAGACACGTTATCTATCTTAAGGGACGTCTGGAGCTTAACAACACTACTTGCGACGTTGTCAAATTAATGTCAATTCTACTAGGCCGCGGACTGGAGTTAAAGGCGACCGTGAAGAAAACAGTATATTTTATAGATATATTTTGTTATAGTACGTACTGCAAAAGAAAGTACTATTGTTTTAATTCTGTCACAGAATTTCTGTGTAAGTTGGTTGGCACTTCTTACAAAATGGTATTGTTTTTGTACAGCTGCTTTAGTATTTAATCTGCTTATGCCTGGCCTTTTACATCACAGCCTTTTAAGAACAGTGTGGAGTAAGATTTGGTTTAAATGCTCCGTTCGCCAATGGGAAGAGAGTATGTGAAGTTCCAATGGGAAGTTCTGCGGTGGGGCACACGGGAGGGACTAAGGCTAACATATCTTGTAGTGTCTGCGTTCGCCGCTAGGAGTGCTAAGTTGAAAAAATTTAAATTAATTTTTTATTTTTTATTTTTTGTTATAAAATTAACTTTTTAATTATAAAATATTGTTTTAAAATTATAAAATTAATTTTTAATTTTTAAAATTAAACTGTCATAACATAACCTAACCAACCAGACTTGCTAATAATATAAAAACTATATAAGATAAAAATCTAATTAATGATTACTTATAATTTTTAATTAATTATAAAATTAATTTTAAAATTTAGTATTATAAAATTAAACTGTCATAACCTAACCTAACCAACCAAACTTGCTGATATGAAAAATTTGTTGACATAAAGATAGTGCTGCCAGTGGGTTTCGAACCCCGGACCTCCTGAACACCAATCCCAAACGCTATCAACTATGCCACGAACGCCGCTGAAATCACCTCGTTTCGTTACGGTAATCGTGTCGCCTCAAGAGAAGACATTAACCACTAGAGATATGACGTCACTACACCTTTAGCCTTAGTCCCTTCCGTGTGCCCATTCCGGAAGTTCTGACAAGTGAAAGTATGGAGACATTGTTTTTTTGACTCGATTCGGCTCCGGCCCGGCTGTCATGGACAATTGGACAGCCTGCGCAATGCGCAGTCGCTACGACGGCGCTGAAGGGCCACCAACTGAATAAAAAAATATTTGTATTCATCTCTGAGAAAAAACTTAGAATTCTGAGATTAAAGTCAGAATTATAACTAGAACTAGTGGGCGTTCCCCTCTGAGATTTAAGTCAAATTTTAACTCTTTGCTGGCTTGCTCTCTCTCTACCCTTTAGCTTTTTATGTTATCATAAGCATCTAAATGCCAAAGATCGTTTGAACCTTTGTTCTTGTATATTCGTCGACGTAAACGTTTGCGGTAACGTTTGCGTTGCGTAAACGTGAATCTAAAATAATCACCAATAATGGCTTCTCTTTCATTAGTGTCCATTTCGGTGCTCAATTCGCGTCGTTAGGCAGTAGAAGAACGTTCAATTCAAAGGAACGCCCACAAGTTCAATTCTGACTTAATCTCAGAATTCTAACTTTTTTCACAGAGAGGAACGCCCACTTGTTAAATTCTGACTTTAATCTCAGAGGGGATTTACGCTAGCGGGGGGAACGCCCACTAGTTAAATTCTGACTTTAAACTCAGAAATCTGACTTTTTTCTCAGAGAGGAAGCCTAATTCCCGCACTCTGACTTTAATCTCAGAATTCTAACTTTTTTCTCAGAAATGAAGACAAATATTTTTTTATAGTTGGTGGCCCTTCAGCGCCGTCGTGGTCGTACTCGTACAGTACAGTCGCAGTCCAGTCACTAGTCAGTGAGTGAGTGAGTGCAGCACTGCAGCTGAAAGCAAAGCAGAAGCTTTTACCTTGCCAACCATTGACTAGGCCTATTGACTATATTGGAAATTAGATACTGAAGTAGCCGACTGTATTTCAAAAAGTTTACTATAAAGGAGGTTTGGATACAGTTTGCTTCCCAATATTCCTACCAGCTTCAATCATGCACTCAGATGAAAGGTAAGCTAGGCGTTGTCCTTATTAAGGTAAGCAAGCCTAGGCTAGGCCTACTTGAACCAGTACAATAGCACGCCTATTTAATTAGGTATAGCCTAAGTTATTGATAACTAAGTCAGGCTCAGAAACTGTACCCCTTCATTCAATCTAGTACCTAGGCTTAGTTTAAATCAAATTATTGGAGTACATTTTAATAGGTAGGGTAGCCTTGTAAAAGAAATTTAAAAATATTTTAGGCTAGGCCTAGTGCTAAGTTATGGGTTTTATTAAGAAAGGCCAGAGTATTATTAGTAGGCATATCCTATGCCTAGCTTGTCTCTAGGCATAAACACTCTAGGCTTGTCTCCTCTGGTAAAAAAAAAACTAGAATTCTAGTTTAGAATTCTAGTTAATTCTAACAACAAACCTGCTAAAAATCCTGAAAATAAAAACCCCAGCCTTAAAATTTATCACTTAAATATTCAAAGAGGACTCCACAAGAAAATTGAAAAATTACTATTTGAAGTCCATGAAATAAATCCAGATATACTAATAATTTCAGAACATGGCCTAACAAATGAAGAACTTAAATCAGTA
Organism: Macrosteles quadrilineatus; assembly: GCF_028750875.1. Classification (NCBI taxonomy): domain Eukaryota; kingdom Metazoa; phylum Arthropoda; class Insecta; order Hemiptera; family Cicadellidae; genus Macrosteles; species Macrosteles quadrilineatus. Next base: position 15,577,189 of record NW_026542594.1, read on the forward strand.
AATATACCTAATTATATTCTATCCTCTGATTTCTCCAGACATATTTATAAATGGGGTGGGGTAGCAATTTATATTAAGGAAGCGATGAAATACAAGCAAATTCATGAAATAAACATTCAGGATTTCAACGAAGAACTGACAATTGAATTAGCAGCAATCGAATTGATAAAACAACAAACTATAATCATAGGAGGATACAGATCACCTAGTGGCAATTTAAATACATTTTTCAATAAATTTTCCGAATTTTTATCAAACTTCACGCATAAGAAAAAAAACATTATATTTATGGGAGATGTAAACATTGACTACCTCAAAAAAACAACCCCTGATACAATTGAATTTTTAAATATACTAACAGAACATAACCTGAAACCGATTGAGGTGGAACCTACCAGAATAACTTCTACATCTGAGACATGTATTGATTGGTGCTGTACTAATATTAGCCTATCAAAACTACAAGTGTCATCTATTTGGAACTCAATCTCTGACCATCAGGCTTTGAAATGTATAGTAGAAGCAATAAAAATGAAAACTAACCCCCCCATCAAAAGGCTAACCAGAAAAATAACGACAGCTAAATTAGATGAACTAAAAGAATCACTTAGTAATCAAGACTGGTCATACATAGGCCTATTTACAACTCCTGATGTTAACAAAAAATATAACTCGAAGTGGCAAATCTACCAATACAGCATTAGCAACCCTTTGTGATAAAATAACTAATATATGGGAAACTAAATCCCAAGCAACCGGCATCTTCTTAGACATCGAAAAAGCATTTGACAGCTTAGATAGAAAAATTCTTATAAAAAAGCTTAAGCAACTTAACATAACTCACAAAGCATTAGATTGGATCCAGAACTATCTAACGAACAGGAAGCAGCTAGTCGAAATAGAATATACGAAGAACTATTATGAAATTAAATGCAGGTCTAAACTACAGACAACTTACAAAGGAATTCCGCAGGGCTCCATACTAGGGCCCCTGCTTTTCTTAACATATATAAATTCATTCCCCACCAATTTTACAGAAGACAGCGCCTGTATAATGTTTGCAGACGACACAACAATCATCACACCAACAGATGGCAAAACTCCAGAACTTCAAAAATTAAAAACTAATGAAACTCTACAAATCCCTACAGATGCTTGCAACGAAATAAACTTGACAATAAATAAACAGAAAACAATAGTAATAAACTTCAAACCTACAAACCATAACAATGAAATTTCAACTACAGATGAAAACTCACAAACCAATACTAAGTTCCTTGGAATAATTTTGGACAAAAACCTAACATGGCATGATCACCTTTTAAAGCTAGGTGGAAAATTGTCACAAGTTGTGTATGCTTTACGAAGAATTAGAAGTCTAACAAACAAAGAAATTACTATAACTGCATATCATGCAATTTTTTCATCGCATATCAGATATGGCATCATAGCCAGGGGCTCTGCAAATGAAATTCACATTGAGAAAATAATAACCTTACAGAAGAAAGCAATTCGAATAATAGAACAAATTGAACAAGAAAACCCACAAGCCCACTGTAAACCTTTCTTTATCGAAAACCAAATCCTAACTGTAATCTCCCTTTACCTTTTTGAAACAATTACCTCAATCAAATCAAATCCCCCCCAACTCAGAACCCAATGTCACAACTATAACATCAGAAACAAATCAAACCTTGACATAGGCTATCACAGGCTAAACAAAACCAGTAAAACACCAAACAACATGGGGATCAAAATGTTTAATCTTTTGCCAAAAGAACTCAAAGAAATAAGTGAAAATAAAACTTTTAAAAAACAACTCAAACAATACTTGATTAAACGACCATATTATAAATTAATTGACTTTATAAATGAACACATATATAACCTAAACAATAAATAGGAGAGCAATGCTCAAACTCACACACACGCATACACATATTAACAAGAATTTGACGATTCCCCTGTCTACAAGGACGGCGGAGAAGACATCGATGGTAAATGGTAAATGGTAAAATCTTTGTCTGATTTTGGACAATTTCGGTTTAGAATGCACATTGGCACCAGTTGAAAGGGTGTTTCGTTAATCAAACATGCTTGAATGTGGGGTAGGCCTACAGTTTCTTCTGGGCTAGAGGCTATGCTAATATCGATTGAAACCTTCGATTCGATTAGTAGGCCTAGGCTAAACCTTCATGCGATTTTTTCACCATCAGCAAGTTTGGTTGGTTAGGTTAGGTTATGATAGTTTAATTTTATAATAGATATATTTTAAAATACCGTATTGATTATTAATCAATATTTTCAATTCGATAGTTTCAATCGATGTAAGCATAGCCCAATTAAGAAACTGTACCCTGAATGTGTTGTAATGTTGCGGTATTTCTTTGATATTAAAACCACAAGTCTGAATGATACAAAACATGACATTATGAAAGTTTAAAATTTTTTTACTTTTAAAAATAAGTAAACTGGTAAGCTTGAATACATTAAACTAGGTCCTCAAATCTAGCTTAAAAACCACTACATAATTTTAGCACGTTATTTCCAAATTTGGTAATTATTTACCCTATTTACACTGGGATTTTATGTAATTTTTATATGTCTACTTACAGTATTTTTAACGCTGAATCCAAAAATGCAATCAGTTTTGGTCGGAGAGATTCCTAAGTGGCCGTACAGTTATATAATTAATATTAAGCTTCAGTTTTGTTGATTTATTAACATATTTGTGGTATGGACGAGTCCAAAATCTAGTGGCGACTAAACTAAAAGGGGTGGAAGGTTTGTGGAGTGGAAACAGCTGTCAGTTGTTTATATTCTATACTAAACAGACAAAACCACAGACGACGCCATGAGAGCAAAATCAGAGTTACAATATATGCAATAACTAGATAAAAAGGAAAATGCACTTTGGTGCTGTTTATAAAATACAATAAATCAACTACCATGCATTTAAACTATTAATCACATGAACATAAATTATAAAACAAAATAGAATTTATTCACGTAAAATATCAGTAATAGAAGCTAGGCCACTGCCGACATGATCATCGTCCTCATTCCCAATCCTCAACCATTGACTAATGCCTCAACGTCTGGTAATGAACGTGCCATAGTGCATAATCCCATAGTACATAATCCCATTGTGTCTAAAAGTGAAAACGTGCCACAGTGCATAATTTAATGTATCAGCAACTAATAAATGATGTTACATAATCTAATCTAATCCAACCTAACCCAACCCAACCTTACTATTAAAGTTTAAATCACATTTTATGTCAGAAAAGGCATGTGAGGAAGATAGGTCGGACTTTATGCGGATTCGTGACTATATTAAGTCCTTTGAAGTGAGGTTAGATTAGGTAAGTTAAAGGTTAGGTTATAATGAACCGACTCATTAATTTATGCAACTTCCAGACTGTTTTTGCACAATTGAAATAGTGGGTAAAACACAATATTTAATTGTGCAAAAACAGTCTGGAAGTTGCATAAATTAATGAGTCGGTTCATTATAACCTAACCTTTACCTTCCTAATCTAACCTCACTTCAAAACACTTAATACAGTCACGAATCCGCATAAAACCCGACCTACCTTCCTCACATGCCTAAAAAAGAACTGATCATTTGGTTTCAAAACAAATTGATTTGATTTCATTCCGCATTAGATCAAGTATAAACAGTTGTTTGCTCTTCTCACTCAGTCCTCACTCTTCACTCAGTACGGACCCGTCCAGACCACGCCATATTACCATTACCTTCAGTACCGCTCAATTATCCTTGTTAGATTCGTAATCCTAACCTTCGTTTTACGGCCGCTACCGCCACTTGGGAATCTCTCCGACCAAAACTGATTGCATTTTTGGATTCAGCGTTAAAAATACTGTAAGTAGACATATAAAAATTACATCATATCCCAGTGTAAATACGGTAAATATTTGCCCCAAATTTTTTCCGGGTTCCCCTCCTTTGCTGGGGGCCCCCCGGTGACCCCCCCCCCAAAAACATATGTCTAGGACCGCCCTTGCCGGACTCTAACTTATATCGAAGTCATCTACCGTACTTATTTTTTTAGTAAACATTTGTCATTGAAATGGTTAGGCTATCGATTGGTGTTTTATTTAGACCAGGGATCGTTACTTAAATGCCAAACGAATCCTCTTTGGCACTTTAAGACGTTTTTCCATCAGCCAACCATGCCTGCCTATGTTTTCCCTACATGTAAAATATGTTATATACTTCTGATAATGTTTTTATCCTAGCATTAGACTTTTTCTTGTAAACTTTTTTAACATTTTTAAACAACATAAATGCCTCTTTTTTTGTATATTAGGCCTACTGATTTTATAAGTAATTTACTAAACCTTCCAAAGTCGGTCATTTACTGGACTCATGACTTTGGTGAATAAAAAAAACAATTTTCCATGCGTAATTGAACTTTTATGGACAATTTATGAGGTAAAACTATCGACCTCCAGTCAACGTTCTAAAAAAAAATTTTTTTTTCCAAAATGTTTGTTTTTTAGTGCTGATTCCAAAAATGATATTCATTTTTTGCGGAAACGTCCCGTTTTCCCGGAAAATGGGGAAAAACGGGAAAAATCTTTTGTTGCCCAAAACCCATGTTGTGGGTACTCAAATTGTGCGGAATTTCCTCCTGAAAAAGAATTTGTAATTTTTATTACGATCGGACCACTATTAAGTAAAATATCACCAGAAAAGCGGCCGCTGGCTACTTATATATCTGCCGCATAGCGCTAGCATTGCGGGTGACTCTAAGCCAATGTAGAATGCGGGCTTTATTTTGGGTTAGGATTGGTTAGGTTAGGTTAAGTTTGGTTAGGTTAAGTTAAGTTAGGTTAGGTTAGGTTGGGTTGAGTTTGGTTAAGTAAGGTTAGGTTAGTTATGGTTTAGTTAGGTTAGTTATAGTTATATTAGGTTAGTTTGGTTAGGTTAGGTTAGTTTATCAATAACATGAGTATTGTAAGTAAACGAACCTAACCAAACTTAACCTAACCTAACCTAACCAAACTTAACCTAACCTAAACTAACTTAACCTAACCTAAACTAACTTAACCTAACCTAACCAAACTTAACCTAACCTAAACTAACCTAACATAACTATAACCTAACTAAACCATAACTAACCTAACATAACCTAACCAAACTCAACCTAACCTAAACTAACCTAACCAAACTTAACCTAACCTATCCTAACCCAAAATAAAGCCCGCATTTCTACATTTCTACGCTTTTCCGGTGATATTTTACTTAATAGTGGTCCGATCGTAATAAAGATTACATATTCTTGTTCAGGAGGAAATTCCGCACAATTTGAATACCCACAACATGGGTTTTGGGCAAAAAAAGATTTTTCCCATTTTCCGGGAAAACGGGATGTTTCCGCAAAAAATGAATATCATTTTTGGAATCAGCATTAAAAAACGAACATTTTGGAAAAAAAATATTTTTTTTTCAGAACGTTGACTGGAGGTCGATAGTTTTACCATTTATGATATGGGGGCAAACCCTTCAATAGCAACCAAGAAGTAGGTAGGCCTATAATAATATGTAGAATTAATACTCTAATTTAAGAGCATTGTTAAGTTAACAAAGAATTTTACCCTTAACTGGTCATTCACTGGGCAAGTCACCATACAACATCAATTTAATTTGTAATGTAACATGGATCACTTGGCGATCAAGGTAATGTAACCTTATAGGGTAGAGTGGGGGAATTGGGACCCATGCTTTTATTTTTTTCAATTATATGTTTATTGAAAAAACATATAACCTTGATAACATATGACATATTAAACCTTGAGCATGCACAAGGTTTCCAACTGTAATTTGTCTTCTTATCACATGTTTTTCATTTGTTTAAATAAATTTTACTATGAAAAAAAAAAATTTGGACCTATGCTTATAAGCCCATAAGCACCTAATAGTAATTTGTGGGGGTAATAGGGTTCTAAAAATGGAAACATAATAAACAAAATGCAACATACTTTTATTGAAAAAAAAAATTTTTAGGACATTACAACAATTCAAACTATTTTTTCCAAAACATTACACTTTTTTCTTAATAAAATAGGAAAAATTAACCGAGCAGATAACAACCATAAGATATACCTAGATTTAAACTGTTAAAGACATGTATACAGGTAGTTAAATAAAAAAAAACTACAAGTATATTTTATGTCGAACTTTTTTTCTGGTCATATTTTCTGGCAAACTTTCCGTAATTTCGCTTTTTCAGCCGAAAGAATTTCTAATAAATGGTAGTTATCAGTCCAAATATAAGTTAAAATAGGCCAATTATGGGCTTAGCTCACTCTTTTAGGCCCTAGTTTCTTATCAAGTGGTTGTAAAATAATTTTTTTACTTTTCTGTACATCTGTGATTCCAACCCGATGTAACCACGCGATGAGACTGGTTCCCAATTACTCCATGCTTGGGTAATTGGGACCTACTTAAAAATTCTGTTTTTACACATAATACATGATAATCACCACTGTAGCCACATAAAAAAAAATTGATCTAAATTGATTAATTAAATACTGTATGTGGGAATTATTATAATATTAATATTAATTATATGTGGGATAAAAAAATATGGGTCCCATTTCCCCACACCGGGGTAATTGGGACCCATTTTAAAAAAATTTATAAAATTAGTTTTTTATTTTTTAAACATTTTAAAGCCCTAACAAACTATTGCTTAAACCTTTAATGTGTCAAAAAATACATTTTGGTATGATTATTAATTCATATAATATATAAAAAATAACTCAAAATACTACCTAAGCTAAAGATTTGCCACATGTTTAACATTCGGCAAAAAACACGGCTTAATTTTTTTTTATATACATCAAACACAAGATTACAATTATCGAATAATTTGTGATGAAACCACTTTAGAATGCCTAAACTTTAACATATTTACAATTTTGTTTAAAAAATAAATAATACAAAATTTAAAAAAAATAGCTCCCAATTACCCCCGGGTCCCAATTCCCCCACTCTACCCTATGCATTTATCATCAGTGATTCAGAAAACAACATACAACATGGAGTAAACCAGTTGTCATTCTCCCAACCTTGGCCAGATTTTTCAATTCAGAGAGAAAAATATCCTGCATGGATCCATACGATTAGCAGATGAAACGTTTTAAAGACATGCCTGCTTTTAAGAAAATTGCAAAAATAGTTGTCACCATACCATATCTATAGGTTTGTTTTCTTAATTTTTTTACATTTATCTTTATTATGAAAAGCATTGTTTTCAAGCAAGTGTTCTACATTCAACCATAGATAAAACATACTCCCTTAGTAGATTACTCATCCTTATGGAACAGCTGAAGAAAATTTTATTGTTAGTTCATGTACGGTTTATGTAGAGGTCGTGTTTTGTTTACAATTTGTTTCCCGTTATTACAGCCATTTAAAACCTCGTTTAACCAAATAATACGATCTAATCATAAACAATAACTTATCCCCTAGTTATATAACCAAACAGTAAAGCACAAATCAAGAAATTAACCCTAAAATAATAGAAACAAAGTTTAATCGACACTAGCGCCTTTGTGTCACGTACATGAACTAGACACGAAAAACGTGCTTCAAAATTTACAATGGGATGAGAAGTCTACTTGTGTTGGTTAGTCTATGATTCAACTACGGTACTGTATGTCAAAACATTGCCTAAAGTAGTTGTACGTGCAATTGGGGGCGTTGATTGCTCGTCTTTATTTTCTAAAAATATCAGGCAGTTTTTGAGAATGCATTCTGAAATTTTTCTTAATATGACACTCTTAAGCGAATTAGGTATTTTCTCGTTACAAAATGAATACCTAAGTGGTTTGCCAACACGATGATATCATCAAAAGTATTTCAAATTTTAAAATAGGTTGGAAAGTATAGAACGGGTTGTTTATACTCAGTGGTGGACCGTGTGATTTGTCGTAATAGCCAAAATAAACATTAACATTTTTGTTTTTACATAGGCCTAAACATTAGCTTAATCCAACAATTTAACAATATTATTTATTAGTTAAATTAGCTTATGTTTCCACATGAAACAACAAGCATTAAATTGGTTTAAATTTCACATTATCATAAGAAGTTTACTTGCACTTTTTAAAGTAAATAATACGAAAGCATGTTTATAATAACCTATATAGATCAAAATATTGATTTGAGAATACCTAGTTAATTAAAACTGCAGATTCATGTAGTTGTTGTCATTTCCAATAACATAAGATAGATGTTATTTGTTATAACCTTATTTAGCTACATGAATCAAATCTGTAAAACACTGTACCTATTCGATCAGTGGTTGTTAGCAAATTGTGACGTGAATGTAAACTTAAGACTTTCTCTGTATTATTTGATCAGTGGTGATCATCCAAATTGTTTACCTTTGAACATTGTTTAGGTCGTGGCTTGATTTTAACATATGCTATGATTCTTTGTTTTGTTTACATTTATGTCGTTAATAAGTTACCATCATGGCTACCTGTAAGGCCAATTTTAAAATTTTAAAACTTTGATTTACTTTTAAATTATATAGGCACTAGAGGACACATGCTGCTCTGCAGCGTTCTAGTATATATAATTCTGAGAAATAATTAAATTTATGATTTTTGATTGAGTAATACAGTGTCTTGAGCTTAACTGATTCAAACGATCAATAGCTCAAATTAAAGCCTATAATTTACTGATTATTTTGAGTCTATAAGACCCGTGCTACTCTTCAGCGTTAAAACAAATATATCCGAGAAATAATCAAATTTATGAGAAAAACATCATATAGAAAAACATTACCAATACAGGAGCTATTAATTTTTCATCATACCTTATGAAAAATAATTTTTATGTTGGTTTTTAACCTTGCGTTTGCTTGAAACTGAACGATTTTAATCAATAATAACTTAGATGAAAGTCAGTATTTCACTGAAGGTTCTTAGACTAAAATATATAGGATTATAAAATTATAACTGGTGAAGATACATCTTAAATTAAAGTAAGAATTAGAAAATAAATCAAATTAGGGGCCTATGTGTTTTGGTCAAGTAATACTGTAGGTAAATATTTGCCGATGATTTATGAGAAAACTTGTCGTGCATGCCTTCAATTTGAGACCTCAATCATAAAAATCGGTCGGGTAGAAAGCCAAACCAACTCGGCAAAGAAAAACCAAATTTAACTCCCATAAGAAATACATGGGGAGCAAATTTCGTTTACGTATATGCCGAGTGGGATTATAGATAATTATATGTCAATGCTTAATGGCTAATCTGTGCGTGCATACCTTCAATTTGAGACCTCAATCATGAAAATCGGTCGGTTAGAAGAGCCAAACGTAGTCGGAATAGAAAAACCAATTTTTTTTTATATATAAGATTATTAAAAATTGAAGTTGGTTTTGTCTAATCCTTCCAAACATTTGTCAAAACAACCTTGGTAAGTTTGGCTATTAATATGTTCAGCCGTTATTAAGTTAAAGTGTTATACAATTTGCATTGAAGTCGATCCCAAAGTACTTTGCTTCGCTCCGCTTAATAAAACTTCTTGGGATTTTATGACTTCTAACCACAATATCTTGTTTTAGGATACCTATATATTGTTGCTTTTTATGATAGTTTTGTCTTGTTTCAGAGTTGAGGAAGAGCTGGAGGCGCTTCAAGCAATATTAATGGATGAAATACTCATAAAAACAGATGATAGGTAGTGTAATTTACGTTTATATTACAGTAGTCCCTTGAATTCTGTATTATAAGTATAAATTTTGCAAAACATTTGCATTAGTGTTCCAGTTTAGTAATCAAACGCTAACATTTTATGGATGGTGGGACATGCTTTTAAAACAACATACAACCCAAGCAAAAAATCAATATATAGATATATCAATATATATAAGTTGGCGCACAGGTTACTTGCCTCAGGTATGTGACTTAAAATACATTAGAGGCATGTAACCTGCCTACTCTACTGGCCTCGTTTAAACGGGAGTATTTCAAAAGTTCCAAAATCGGAAGATCCAAAGAAAATATTGCCGATCGGATGTTCCAAAATCGGAAGTTCCAAAGGTTATTTAGCGGGTTCGAAGATCCAAAATCGAAAGATCCAAAGAAAATATTGCCGATCGGAAGTTCCAAAATCGCAAGATCCAAAAGTACAGTCATAACTAGAAGTACAAATTTATTTCTTAGAGTAAACTTATGAAATGGACTGTCCGTTTCATTTTGGATCTTGCGATCGTATGTCGGGTCGGAAGATCCAAAACTCTAGTAATCAGATCGGAAGTTTCAAAACGCTAGAACTGTTGCGTCTCTCAGATTGAAGGTGTTTAAACACACGTCGTCACCAGCAACGTTAATGGTTATTTGTTTTGTTAATTGATGGTTTTAATTAATATTTTTGTATTCATATTTCCAAGTACACACACTTAAATACACACGCATTAAGATGTATAAATATATTTAAATATAGTGTTGGTATTGTTCGAGATGTTTCATTCACTCCAAAATCGTTCACTCCAAAAATTAATTTGATAAATTATTTGCCTGTTCGTTTGCTCCAATGTTCATTCAATCCAACGGGTACAGTCAACTCTAGAAGTAGACTAACCAGTAGAAAATATTAATTTTGAATTTTACTGTACATTGGATCGAATGCACATTGGAGAGAACGATCAGTATAATTTAAATATGTAATAATCTTGAACTGTTGCATTCACTCCAAGATCGTTCGCTCCAAAAGTGGTGGGTGTTGCGTTCCCCAATCTGCAGGTTCGCGGCGCTTGTATGTTGTCGTGATAGTTTAGTATGAATCTTTTTGACCACTTGTTCACCTTATCTTTTATGTCTTTAAAAAAATAATACCTTGATATATAGTTATTAAAGTCCCTACTGGTATAAAACCTTATTAGACATACCGTAGGCCTACTATATTTTATGCAAAATTAACATTAATTGGCGATAACTTAAGACGTACTCTACGGGCATATTGGAAAACGTCTGCAATACAATTTACATACACATAAATTATTAATACCATTGACTATACACAGAATAATAATAACTAGTTCAATAAAGTTAAAGTTTTGGCAACGCAATAATTTATATTGGCATTTACCTTTTCAACAAAAATTCGTAATCACTAACAGTAGAGACTTTGACTTTCGTATAAAATATTAAGGTTTGGAGGTGTTGTGTTTGTAACCATTATTACATATGCTAATAGGAAATAGTGTTCAATGTTAATAATTCAATACGTTTTTAGATACATTTTTAGAGTTTTATTTTTTTAGTTTGTCCAATAATCGTATTCATGACCACTTCTAGGTCTGGCTAGTTTACGTGCGAAGCTTTCCAGCAATCGCCATTTTCCAACTACGATATGACGGAAATATTATTTAACGTTTTAAAATCACTAAATGATGAAAAATATTTTGTACCACCTGAGTACCCGTCTTCGTACGGAGTTGGCGTATAATTATAAAATGGTAATTGCAGTTATACTCAGGCTTTGCGTTAGCAATGGGAGAGGACACGGCTTAAGTAAATTGGTTCTTTTAATATAGTATAGCACATTTACCATAATATATTCTACCACTGCACCCAAACATAGAAAAAGTAAAGTTAACACAGCTTTGTGTTGGTGCTTGGTTCAAATAAGCTGTTGTTATTAGTGCAAAAAGAATTACTAGACAACACTACTAGTCTGTTGGTAAACCTTATAACTTGTTAATGCTTTTGAATATAGTAGAAATAACTTCTTGATCAGCATTGTTCGTGTTATTAAATTTACGAAAAGTAAATAAAAGAAATGTCTTATAACACTTAAAACATATATTTACGCTTAAATACTGTTACTCACAAGAAGGCTAATACAAAAAGGATGGTAAGTGGTGATAGATTTCGATTGGACACTCCAATCATCATCAGACTCATCAGGCGAAAGTAATTCTTCTATAGTATGCAATAACATTTAATAACATGCAATAACATTCTTTGCAATCATCACAAAATTAAGTCCATGTTTCCTACAAAAATAGTCCCACTTCGGCTCATATCATTGTTCATTTTTTGTGGGAATCTTCAAATTATTGGACGTTTTCTTCATCATATAGGTTGTTAAATAAAAATATTAAATTAAATCTATACTTATTTAATACGCAAGCAGGATTTTTGTGACAATTACTCCTCCAAAACTACTGAACCGATTGACATGTTTTTGGTGTCATTGGAAAGAGCGTAACGTGAAGTTGTGCAGGAAACTTTCTTTTTAGGTAAATAATTAATTAGAGAGTGAGGCCCTGGGACCCTTTAAAGTTTCATATTTCTCCATAAGATTAACATGTGAAACAAACATTGTTTTGAAACTCCAGCTGTTGTTAGAAATTAAATATTAATAATTGGTCTCCATGGAAGCATGAGAAAATTCACAATGTTTACATTTACTTTGACATTTAAATGTAAACAACCAGAAATGTCAAATGCCTATTTCACAATTTCAGACAGCTGATACAACAACAACAAAATAAAATAAAACAACTATGTGGTAGGGCTTAATTAATCTTAAACTGTATGATAGATTATTTATTATAAATCTATTTCAGTGATTATGAAACAGACCGTTGCGAAGCAAAAATAAAAAGTGAGAAGAAGAACATATGTTAATTGTAAACAGTCAAAGTGTAAATTATCTATGTTGTATTAAAAATGTGTATAGTTTTGGATGTTGGTTATTTTAATGATATGAGTTATTAAATATTGAATTTTTATTTTGAGGATTTGCCACATGAGTATGCCTATGATAAATAACACAATTTCAGAGTTCTGCCAGTTTTTTCTTAACTCTGTTCTGTAGAGTTTAAAGTAGCCTACACCTTATTGTCTACAAATTGGCTAAATAACTTAGGTACGGTACATTATAAAAGCTGACACTGACAGCCTTTTTACGTTGAATTGAATTGTAAGCTTTCCTTTTCCCGTCCATGGGAAGTTTGATAGTTAAAAATTAACCCTTTAAACTGGAATAGGACTGTTATGTAAATTGTGAGTATTTCCATTAGTTAACAATCTTTTGGTCGACTCTTTTAAAATCATCGGAAATTATGGCTGTTATTAGTTTTTAAACAAGTCATTTGTTTATAAATAACTCCAGTACTTCTTTGTAATTGCTTGATTTCGAGCAACATGTACACTAGTTTAAATGAAATCATCATCATCTGGTCTTTACGTGTAAACTAGCTGTTCTGAATTATACACAGTTTTAACTGACTACTCGATTACCGTAAGTAAGACGGGCTGACACCTCGTCATATATTAAAACTTAAATAGGCCTATCTTTATTTTTGACAGTCCCGTGACAGGGGTTTTTTTATTTCACGATTTTGAATTAATTACTTGACGGAATTTCATGATTATTGTGTTGAAATAAGTATAATTTTGAGAAGTAGGGAATGTCATTGTGGTTTTGTCATTGATTATAGGAAATAAGTAAGATTCTATAACCATTGCTATACGAATCGATGCTCACGAGCTTTAAAAAAAAACTTATGAAAATTTCTTTTGCTACTCAAATTTTTTAGGAAAGGTTGGGAAAATACAATGATCAGATGTTTTAATTTATCTTATCAGCTTTTTCTTTACAATACATTTTGACCTCCTGCTTAATCTATGCTTGAATTAGGAATAGAAATATTGATATAACTATATACATTTTTAATGGACTACTCGATTCCCGTACGTAGGACGGGCCGACACTACGTAGGGCTCTGTTGCCACTGGTTAGGGTTCCACTATCATGTTAACGAAACCAAGCATGAAAAAACTTTTCATCAGCATTGATATACAGTAGCTACATATTTTTAGTAAGTGAGACTTAAAGAAACGGAAGGGTTTAATTATTACTAGTTGCTCTACCCGTGCTTCGCTACGGGGTGAGAATACAGAAAAGAATAATTCGGTTTTACTTTGAGATACAATAATATACTATAAGAAACAGTTACAACACACTTAATAGGAAACATATAGGCAAAGGCTCAATCGTGCTTATTGATTATTCAAATGAAGATCTCTCAATGTATTACAATACTATCATTTTATATAGTGTATAGCATTTAAAATATATAATATATATTTTAAATGCTATACACACAACACAATGCTAAAGTATAATTCATTAACCACATGGCACCAAGAAACAATTATCCTTGTAAACAAATTAAATTAAATAGCAGAACAGCATTTCTGACAACAGCTGGAGTTTCATAACAATGTTTGTTCCCCATGTTAATCTTATGAAGAAATATGAATCTTTAAAGGGCCCCAGGGCCTCATTCTTTAATTATTTAGCTAAAAAGAAAGTTTCCTGCACAACTTCACGTTACGCTCTTTCCAGTGACACCAAAATCATGTAAATCGGTTCAGTAGTTTCGGAGGAGTAATTGTCACAAAAAACTTGCTTGCGTATTAAATAAGTATAGATTACTGGAAATTTTAAATTTTACGTGTATTTGTACTAGTTGTAATTTTGCCGTAGTTGAAAGATATCAAGCGTATTTGAACAGAAACGGTATGGATCATACACCATACACAATACACATAAACAAATGACGTCACTAGCTCAAACCAATGGTAACATTAACATATTGGTTTGGTCATTTTATTGACGGTTAAATTAAAAAAATAACAGTACAAACACGTGTGCTTTTACGCTAGTAACGTCATTTTGTTATAATTAATAATAACTGGATTAATGTAATTTTTTTTACATACATATTTCATAATTTTTTTTTATACCCCATTTACAAGCCCAAATGTCAAATTCACAACTTTCTTATAAGCATGACAATAGATCCATAATTTAATTTCAAGTACAATAGTTTTCATCACTTGGAGGGAAAGAGGCTCTTTTTGGTACAGAAATACGATTACGTACCAAAAAGACACTATGGCTTTGTGTTATGAACACCTATTTTTATCATACTCTGTAAATAAATATTTAGTTGCAAAATTTGACTAAAAAATAATTTGTATTTACATTTCAATTGTTTACAAACATAACTATAAATATCGTGTGATTAGCAACTTTTTTATAATGCACTGATCCATACATTTGTCATTTTACAAAGCAAGCTTAGTTGTTCAACTAGATTCTTTTAAAACCCCATGATAAGGTAAATAATAGTGTTGCGGAGTTAATGACAATACATCTATGAGAGACATATGATCAAGAGAAAGGTATTCATGCATAAAATCTTTATACAGTATAGTAAAATGTTCGTTACGTGAAAACTTACGTTCCATGACAATTAAACGTTGCTTCTGCATCAATGGACGAACCTAACATTTTGGATGAGCCTTTAAACCATAATCGCCCAATTAATTTTCAGAGTTTGTCTCTGCAAATAACTTTTCACAATGAATAACTATAAATAGGAACTTGGAAATACAGTAGAATCTAAAAAAACCGCAATTATGTATTGTCGTTATTTTGTCACCACTAATATTATTTTATCGAATCAAACTGTCATAAATATTTGCAAACCTAATCGAATTAGGCTTTCCAGCGACCCAATAATTACCAAAATCGGTCCAGTAGAAGTCTATATTTAGTTGTACAAAGTTTAACAACAAACATCTCTAATAACAACTATAAATTTGGAGATCGCTTAGTAGGCAACAATTTTTAAATGGGGAATAATTTGACCAAAGTGGAAGGTGATATTCTGAAATAATATAAGATTTCCTACAAATTACTAAAATGCAATTCTTCAAAATACTCAATAAACGCATCATATAGTTGGCTACTGGTGCAAATGGAAACTTGAAAACAACCTATTTTTTTTACCACAAATATTTAATAAAATCAAACTTTCATCATAATTTGAAATTCTACACAAATCAGGCTTTCCAACGACCCAAAAATTAACAATCGGTCCCCATAAAAGTCTAGATTTCATTGTACAAAGTAAAAAAAAAATACATCTTGCTCAGTATTTTCACACTTTAATACCATTTGTAAGTTGCTTAGCTTTTTTGAAAATACCTTTTCAAAAACGGTAAGGAAATCAACCAAAGTGAAGGTGAACTGATACTAATACTCAAGAAAAGGCAGCCAAAAGTTGCCTCCAAAAAAGAAAATGTGAAACCCCCGTTTTCAAAGTATTTCTTATGGGAAATATGTTTTTTTATTTTCAACATAAATCTTAGATTTTCAGAACTGATCTAAATATAAGAAGATTGTATTAAATATATAGATAGGTCGATATTTTACAAGTTCTCTACCTACAGATTATGACACAGTTATTTACCTATACCCGCGTGATGCGGACATATACTAGTTTGACTAGAGATGGGACCATCTGTATTTCTTTCTAACAAAATTTACAGCTTCTACTCAGTTCGTGGCATAAGGACGTGAATCCTCTAATCTGTTAACGCGTTCTGTCTGTTTCTTATCTGCACCTCTGATAATTTCCTCCAAACAATAACACTAGATTCAACGTCAACTATGTCCAAGGCTATGGTGTATAAAATAAGAGCATGATGGGTGTGATTTCAAATTTTAAAAATGTCAAGACTTTTTATAATCGAACTAAATTCAAAGAGAAAATAATTGAATAAAAAATATGGGTTAAGATCTTATTACATCTATGTTCAAAATGTTGACTTCTGAGCTCTAGAACAAAAACCAAGTTCAAGTTTACACCCAGGCCACGTCTTTAATCTAACACTAAACTGTGTCAAATTTGGCCTAAAGTCGGCGTTAAAACACCATCGTCAGCTTTAGGTACTTGTAAAGTTGACCAGTTGTAAACATCGTAAAAAGATAAAGACAGTACAACACGAAAAAAACTACTGCACGCTGCACGATCAAGTACAAAAAGAAACATACAACAACTAGACATTCCATCCCCATGTTAAAGTTGTAGCCAGGTTTTTAATCAAATTTGTCTTGTTGACATGAACCACCTACAGATTGCGTTGATCTAAATTACTGATTTCTGCCGATTACACGATGTTTTTTACCAAGTCAAACTAATGGAATGACTTATTATGAGCTATAGCAACTGTTGTGACCCAGCAACTATGTCAGTAATGAAAAATAAGGTACAGAATAGAGTTTTATACACTAGCGCAATCTGTGACTGGCTCACACAACTACATTCTTTCGTATATTCAGACAATGTTTAAAAACAACATTTTAATTCGCTCTATCTTAGATAAATACTGTCACATAAATTAGCCATTACGTATAACGGATTTTTTAATTCATTTTAGTTTTGTTCTAATTTATATCACGTAAAGGCAATTACTAACATACCGTTTGTATTTTATCAATGGAGTTTCAAAATGCCCTTTAAAGCACACAGTACCTGTTTAAATCTCCAAAAAATATTGTTTTCCTCCAATTGAAACTTGTTATAGTAGGGGAGACCGGGACTGGTTGTCACAATTTTTAAATTTTTATTTTTTATTTTTTTTCTACTTGAACTTTATCCCATTTACATTTTTACCTTTTTGTGCACATTTGCTTCAATTTTCATAACGTTATTGTGATTTAAAGTATATTAAAAAATATATTTTATATATTTTTGCAAGTGTGACAACAAGCCCCTGGGTCGGGGTTGGTTGTCTCACAGCTTGGGGTTGGTTGTCACGTACATTTTATATGAGAAAATTGTTGTCAAAGTCAAAATAACAAAATATTTTTTTGTTATGATATTTGTTAAGTACAAATAGATTTTATGAACACTGTAAGTAGCTAGAAGGATTCAAAGAAGAATTATTGAAAAACTAACATATTCTGTCCATTTTATTAAGGTTGGGTCGTCATTCACTATCTGCATCAACAAAGTTGCTTTCACATTTTCGACAGACAAAATTTTTGATCCATCTGTGCAAGCACTATGAACCCAAAGTTTACATTCCATGCACTGAACCCATTCGCCCGGACAGCTATTTTTGAAGGAGTCCAAACATATTATACAAAAACATGAGTCGTCTTCTTACTTTCAGAACCTTCGTCTGCCTTGATTTTTTGTGTTTTTTTGGGCACCTCTTTTTTAATCTATCCCTTTCCTTTGAGAATGTTTTTAGGAATGGATTTGGAGTGTTTTGTATTTGTAGCATAGATTTAAATATGCCTTTGCATACTTTTTCTCCAAAAATAACAATAGTCTATGAATATGGGGTTGCTTGTCACATGTGACAACTAGCCCCCGTCAATTTGTGACAACCAGCCCCGACGCCATATTTTTTTAAAAGCCGGCTCCACAGACCTAACCTTTCTGCTAAGCCTAGTTTCTAACACACATAAATACACCCCTAAATGTGAGCTTTCATAAACACCTTAGCAATAAACAAATTACTTAAGTACTGCAGTTCAGTATTGTAATATGTCAATGAAGAAAAACTTACTCAGCCAGTCGAAAAAAAGATTTTTGGACACAACACAACCACCTGTTTACTTAAGGGTCTGATACTACTTTGAACAAACAACTGAAGGATGCTGCATCGGCTGAAGCACAAATCGGCACATTCTAGTGGAAACTAGAGGAACTACAACCCTTGTGACAACCAGCCCATGTGACAACCAGTCCCGGTCTCCCCTACTTACTTCATTAACAAATATATATTTCCTGTACGAACCTATTTCATGTTTATTCCCAGGTTAGGTATGTCTTAAGAGTAGCCATCGAGGTTATTCCACCTCATAAAAAATATTAATGAAACACTACAATAAATCTCAAATTTAAAATAAAGAAATGTAGAATAAATCTAGAACATATGTTTTGAAATAAAAACAAAGTAGAAGTTTTCCATTTAATCTTCAATCGTTAATTAGGCCTTTAGTCACTGTGGTTATTTCATGTTTAACGTTAAAAATACACAAATTTGAAAAGTTTCACAGTAAAATAATCCACATTCTATAACGTAACAAAAGTCTTAATTATTATAGGTAGCGTTATCCCTGGTTTTATACAGTGTGAGTTTTAAATGAGTTCCCCCCAACTTTTTCTACATTTCTAAAGATATCAACTCCGGACCACGTCAGATCATTGTAGAGTAGTAAGTACTTCATTTTGACTGGGTTAAAACTTTTGGCCGCCATCTTGGATCCGCCATATTGGATACAAAGTTATTTAAACAAACGGAAAGGTAGGGTTGTGACCCACCGTTCCAAACAACATTCTTACCCTTAATACGATGTTGCAATCCGTTTTTGAAAATATTGATCAATTCTAAAGTTATGAGAACTTTTTATAACTTTATTTTGAGCCTATTTTAACATTGTGCATTTACAGACTATACGTCTTAAATATGACGTTGAAATGGTTTTTGGACAAAAAATACACGGATTGTTTTAATTGGGATTTTTGAAATTACTGATTGATTACAAACAATATTTTACTAAATATCTTTATGTAACATTAACAAAAATTAAAAGTAAAATAAAATGGTTTAAAAACTATTTTTCAACTTAACAGCAAAATGTTGAGTTAATGTTTATCGCAGCAAGAGGTAATAAGAACACGTGGTTTTTTTTAACATCGACTAAATATAGCTATTAAATATTATTGAGGTTGGAAAGGTTTTTGATTGCTGCAGATTACTTAATGTTTTCCATTTTTTTAAATTACTTGAATAAATTGCCCGTTTCATTTAATTATTTATAACATATGCTAGTCCAAAGTTAATCAGAAATGACATTTTATACGTACATATTATATTCATGTACGTTGCAATGGAAAGAGATTTTATTTTTAAAAATAATTCATATCACCTAAGATATTACAATGGGAACCCTATTGACGTAGCTACTATAAAACCAACCAGCATAAAAATACTGTTAAACATTAATAATATTACAATTACTAAATAATTAACCTTTACAACAAAGGCTATAAATCTTTTTCTATAATAAAAAATACTTGCAGTTATTTTTCAACTTACTTTACGTTTTACAACAAATTTTTTGGGGTGAGGTAAGCATAAAAAAAACAAGCTAACAATTATTTGTTTTTACAATATTACTTAGAATAAAACAATGAAAAATTTTATATAACCCGTGTTTTTCTAAGTAGTTTGGTTACTTTTCTATACAGATCTAAACTGGAGTGTGTAAACTTTTTCCCCGACATTAGCAATGCGGCTGGTTACGGCGTACATCGCCTACAATCTGAGAGACGCAACAGTTCTAGCATTTTGGAACTTCCGATCTGACATACGATCGCAAGATCCAAAGTGAAACGGACAGTCTATTTCATAAGTTTACTTTAAGAAATAAATTTGTACTTCTAGTTATGACTGTATTTTTGGAACTTCCGATCGGTAATATTTTCTTTGGATCTTCCGATTTTGGATCTTCCGACCCGCTAAATAACTTTTGGAACATCCGACCAGCAATATAAACGTTGGATCTTACGATTTTGGAACTTCCGATCGGCAATATTTTCTTTGGATCTTCCGACTTTGGAACTTTTGAAGACCATCCGTGTAAACACGGCTTATTTGACCACATCAGTGGTTTAAAAGAAATAGGAATATCTATCTCAGATACAGTCGTTGAGCAGGTTTCATTTACTGTGGAGGCCCTGGATAGATCACAGAAGCAGCACATATAGTGTGCTTATTCAATTATTAGTGATTGTTCTATACATTTGGGCTTATCTCATTGGACTTATGTTTATTTTTGAGTTAACAATGTTTTGTATCATTACTCTTACAATTTGCTAATTTGGTTTCATTTTTTTATACTGTACAATTTTCTTAGCAGGTAATATTTTTATTTGTCTGTCTTGTTCGCTGATGTGAGCCTGTCTTTATAAATAAGGAAAATTATTATAATTTTTCTGAATCTTTAGTGTTCTAGACTAATAAACTTGCACTAACCATTTTTCTATTAAACAATTTGAAGTTAATATTACAAGCCACGAACTGATGACATTTTCTTATTTTGCTTTCTTTAATTCGTATCTACAGTTTGGTGTTATTTAATGGGGAAACTCAACCGGATCAATAACTTTTTTCAAATGGCAAAGAAAGGCAATTAGGCTAGATGCATTTTATGACTAGACCGTAGGGCCTCTGTTATAAATAAAGTTTTTAACCCTCTAAGTGTCTTTAGTATAGGTCTTAATGTTTACCCATTGTACAATCGCAGGGTTTTATTAAAAATTATCTGAGAAATTAAAAAAAACAATCTAAAGTACTAGTGGCTTGTAGGGACATAAGTCCCTAAAAAGCTCAAATGTAAAACAACTTTTTGCAATACCGGTATTTAAACAAACTCAGAATAACATTATCTATGTGTCAGAATAGGCATCCCTACACCATATCTTTTGTGTAAAAACCAGTTTGTTGTTCTTCTTTGTTTGCTTTTGTTGATGTCATTTTCAATAAATAATTTGAATCACTCCAGTGGTTTAACGAAAAAGAAAAAAAAAATGAAAAAAAAGAAAGTTGAAAAGGCAGCAAACATATCATTGTTTGTGAATAAATACTGGTTTACTAAGGTAGCTTTGGTCTTGTGGTTAATGAGGATAAATAAAAGCTTCCCTGTTTGTAATTTTAAAAATTCATTGGAGGTTCGCCTTCAGATGAATTGAAGACGCCTGCAATTTCATCTGCAGTAGGCTTATTATACCTATGACGATCCATATTTATCCTGTCTACAAACCTAAGTTCTAATTCACTGTCACCTTGTACAACCA
Source organism: Macrosteles quadrilineatus (assembly GCF_028750875.1). NCBI lineage: Eukaryota > Metazoa > Arthropoda > Insecta > Hemiptera > Cicadellidae > Macrosteles > Macrosteles quadrilineatus. Next base: position 15,598,923 of record NW_026542594.1, read on the forward strand.
TTTCTTCCGAAGCTCTTTTGTAAATTTGTGCAAATGGATTTCCTAATAGAATTTCAGCTAGTTTTGACAATATTTCAGGTTTTAAGTCACTATTTTCTCGACGCCTTTGACGAATTTCTGTTGCTGTTGATGTGTCAATAATGTACAATTGGCCATACACGGGGTCTTCATCATGTTGAGGCAGCAAATCTGAGATTGAACGATAAATCTGTCCTTGAATTTTGAAACAGTATGGTCCTTTTCCTGGAATATCTTTCTTACTGGCTGAAAAATAAGCAAAAGCCATCGCACTGTTGCATTGTCGAATGAATTTATACAGTTGTGGGCTCTCTTCAAACAAACTTTTAAGTTCTACATTAGTTTTGTACTGAGGAAGGTTAATAAGTCCGTTATGGCAACATGTCATAAAATGATTATTCGTTAGTTCTTCTCTAAAATGAAGAGCACTACATTGAATGCACTCTTGGTCCAGTAATCCTGCATCATGGATCTTTACATTTCTCTCGTCTACCATGGGTCTCCTAAAAAGGGGTTGTAACATATCTCTCCTACGCGCACTGTCATTCCTATGAACAGTTCCCCGCCTTTGTGGTATTCCCCTGGCGTTCATATTAATTACAGTACTTATAATGAAAAGAATATATAACCAGCAGCCTACATACCAAAACATCTTGAATCCCTGGTGATTTTATAAAAGTATGATCGAATATGATTACTCTACGTTGTATATTCACTGCACTAAAAAAAATTTACTTACGAAGGAATGCAAATACACCATTTTAGAACCAATAACATTTATAGGTTATTTTAGTTGTATATATTTACACAACCTTAACCTTAAAATGTATAGAAATATAAAGAAAACAACATCATTTAAAATAAACTTGAACATATGATTTAAAAATAAAAACAAAACAGAAGTTAGATTTAATTTCAACTCTTTGATTATTTATACAGAATATTTATTCTATGTCGTTTATTCCTTTAACACAAAATAACGTAAAAGCATGAAAAAATGAAACTTGAGTATATGATTTAAATATAAACAAAGAATGCAGACGTTTTTCCGACCGACTAATCTTCAATATTTCAGTTTTATTATAGTATACATTTCATAGTTGACTGGCTAAAAGTAAACCAAATGTGTGTATTGATCACTGTTTTCAAATCTGTGGCACAGCTGTTTTAATTTCAAAAGGTGTAAACAAATTAAACCCCATGTTGTTTTAATGGGAAAAGTTTTATTCTGTTGCGAATTTATGGTAAAAAAATAAGAAAAATGAATAGTTTTCTCTCAAAATTCACGTCAAGACCTTTAAAATAAAACCCCCCTCCCATCCTTCTACGGCCATCCAGTCACTCACAATTTCTTTACAAAAATTTGACTTACGGAATTATATATATAGATACTTTTAGCGAATTTCCCCTATAGGGAATAAGCTATTACCGTAGTACGGTATGACGTGGACCCGGGACCGATTTACTTTTTCGTTTTGAGGTCCCTAGAGACCAAAAACACCATCCGTTCAAATTCATATATATATATATATATATTTATATATATATATATATATATAGGCTATATATGAAAAATAGAAAAATAGGGCTACTATATATAAATAAAGATTAAACATTAATAAACTTAGTACCCAAGTAAAATTATATATTAATATATTAAATATTTAAGTTAATACTTATTTACTTAAATATTTAATATATCAGCAGCCCTATTACGTGAACACCTAAATTAAAATATATATATATATATATGTATATTTATATATTATGTGTCCGTTAGCGCTCGAGCAAAAATCATCCGATTTTGATGAAATTTGGTACAAACGTGTAAACCTACGTTTATTCGAACGAGTTCGCGAACCAGCACGATCGGACTATGGGAACAGGGGTTTATGGGGGGTTTTATGGGGTAAAAAATTGGGTTTTCCCATTTTTTATCCCAAAAACTTAAAATTTAGCAATTTCTTTCAAAACCATTTTGTAGAGCTTAAAAAAAAATAATTTAGTATATTGAAGCGTTAATATGCGCCTAATGGTTACGGAAAAAATTCAAAAAAATCTGTAAATTTAAAATTCCCATGTTATTCTTATGGAGAATAAGTAAACTGTTGTAGTTTGCTTGTTTATGAACATATATTGATCAAATTTGGAAAATGCATTAATTTCATACTAAAACATTACATTTGACAAAAAAACACCATTTTACCCTCCCTGTTGCAACAAACCTAAGTTCTCGTTAAACTAATGTTATTTAAATAGGGAATAAAAGTGATATTTTTAAGGAGACATTTTAGTGTAAATCCAATCATCAAATGGAAATTCGCTTAGTCTGCAGGTTTTCTGCGGTGGGGGTATTTTATAAATAATTTTGTTTGGAAAATCATTGCTTCAATATAATAGGTATATAAAACATCATAAACCAATTTTTAAACATCTTTGTGGGGTTAACATTTCTCACAAATGATTAAATACCCCCGCCGCAGCAAACCTGCAGACTAAGTGAGTTTCCATTTGCCTGATTGGATTTACACTAAAATGCCTCCTTACAAATATCACATTTAATCCCTATTTAAATATAAATAATAGTTAAACGAGTACTTAAGTTTGCTGCAACAGGGAGGGTAAAAAAGTGTTTTTTGTTATGAAATGTTAATAGTTTAGTAAGAAATGAATGTATTTTCCAAATTTGATCAAAATATTCATAACCATGTGTTACATCCTAAATGTCTACCTTTACTTATCTATAATACTAAAACGTAACAGGGTTTTTTTATTTCATGATTCTGAATCAACCACTTGACGGATTTTCATGATTTTTGTGTAAAAAAAAATAATTTTGAGAACTAGGGAATGTCGAAGCCATAATTTTAGTTTAGGGTTTCAGTTTTTTAGAAAATAAGTTTAAAATTTTAAAAAGTCTAGCAGCCGACGCTATAATTCTACACTAGCTTTTGGTATAAAATCATTTGCTTAACGTAACAGCTGTAAACATGTGACACAAATTCAGCATTTGGATAAAATTAAAAGACATACTAAGGGTTGACTTATTTATACTATGTGTAATGCTAATCAAATTTAAGTAGATATAAGAGGATGACAGATTATTTAAATATACATGGTAAAATACTAGAATGTTCAAAGGATTTTTTAAATAAATCTTTGTAATCTTCGGTTTGTTTTAATGCAATATAATTTTCTTTTAACTAACAGCTGGTTAAATAAAAATGCTCTCTAGAATTATGAGGTTATTTTATTTACTCTGATTTTGTCATTGATTATAGGAAACTAGGTGAAACCCGTCGAAATCGACGGTTACTTTCAAGGCTTGAAACGCTAATTCATCTACAGACAGTTACGTATAGTGCAATATACTTGAAGTGGAGTTGGCTTTTATTCTTGGTCTGTTAGGGACCTCCTCGTTTATACGGTTGTGCGCCTTCGTTGGCAACAAATAATACAAATGACATAGCAATGTGGAATTTCTAAAAAGCAAAAAATACTGCAAAATGGCAGTTACATAAATATTGACGTTCACATGCATTGTTAAACAACGTATCTTATAAAGGATGAGGTGATCTAGTTTAAAAGGCTTATGACCTTTCTGTCATGACAGTAGCTGCTTGAATAGTATTTACTCTTTGTGCCTTTTTTACAGCCAAAATGTTGTGTTATTTTCAATCCTGTTAACAGCCCAGTGGGCAATGGTCCGTAATATAGGCCACTGCAAATAATTTGTCAAGATAGGTACCATTTTAGGCAAGGTTTCTGGCTTTGGATGTTATTAGACACAATAAGAGCGCAATAAACACTTCTTCTGCAGATAATAATCCGCTGGAGAAATATAAGCCGAATTATAAATGTTACAATGCGAGTTTGAGCATTTTGTAACTATATGGGTAAGTTACATAGTATTTTTTAGGCTGCTGCTCAGTGCACTTTAAGAATATATTTTTTTAGAGATAAATTAAATATATTTTGTTGTTGAGTAGCGCTAGTAAACACGCACAACCCATTTTGTTATTTTAATAACATTCAAAGGCTCTCTAAGAGTTCAAATTCTTATTTGTTTACATATCTGTACCATATTCTGATAATTTGTACCATAATGTTACCATAGTTTGACACTCATACCATCATGTAACCACAATTTCTGTTTAGGTTGGCAATATGCAAAATCAGGCGATATTTCTAATAAAACAGCTCATGGCTATTTCCCGTGACGTCATATCACGCCACCATCACACCACCTTTCCGAACAAGCCTAAATCCCCTCTCCTCATGTCAGTCCACACCATGTAATAGACCCGTCAACATCATATACCCTTTGCGGCCCTCTGAGCCCTTTTAAAATGTAACAAGTGTATTTATTACAACGCCCCATCCCTGACCCCAAAACGTACAGTACGATGCCGACGTATCGTACAACTGGCGACGAGGAACACGGAATATTATCGCGTTTTAAAACTTAAATTCGCGAACAAAGTGACAGTGCAAGTGAACAAAGTTACAGTGCAAGTGAACAAAGTGACAGTGCAAGTGAACAAAGTGACAAGTGAACGTGAAGAAACGGTCGACGAACGTCAAACAACCGCGAATATTGACTCAGACTCATATTCTTGGCGGAAACGTTTTCGTGAGTGTAGAAAGGTACACCTAACATAACGTTATTCTTTGTTTTTTGGACGTAATATTAGACTACGGACAGTTAAATAAGTGTAAAAAAGGCACTTATGCCGTTGACTGAAAGTTATTTCGAACAATTCGGACAGTTAGCGGAAACGTATTTTCCAACAAACATGGCAACAATTGGTAATATCGGTCCTTTTGACAGCGCCGAAGAAACTTGGCAATCGTATACAGAGCGATTTGAACTTTTTGTAGACTGCAACGGGATTAATGCCACTAAGAAAGCGAGCACACTACTAACGGTAATGGGAGTCAGGACGTATAAATTGTTAAAGGACTTAATCACACCTGATAAACCTTCGTCCAAGACGTACGAGGAAATTGTAGACACGGTCGGTAAACATTTACACCCGAAACCGTCGTTTATTACAGAACGTTTTAAATTCAGCCGCAGACATCAGTTAGAACACGAAACAGTGAGTGATTATATCGTACAACTTAAGCAGCTATCGCAACATTGTGAGTTTGGGGACAAGCTTCCAGACCATCTACGAGACAGACTGGTATCAGGCCTCAAGAACCACCACATCCAGAGACGACTGCTGGGGGAGGATAACCTGACCTACGACAAGGCAGTACAGCTGGCAACGTCAATGGAGTTCGCCGAGAAAGGAGCAGCCCAGATGACGCTTAATCCAGGAGGACGACTTCAGCGCCTCAGCCAGACGACAAGGACAGCACCAAGCGGAAGCGGGGGAAAATTCGCAGCCAACAGAGGTTCGGCAACGTCACAGCCACGGGAGTGCAACTGCTGTGGAAAGAACAATCACAATACTCTGCAATGTCGGTATCGTGAGTACAATTGCAATTTCTGTAAGAAGAAAGGACATCTTGAAAAAGCTTGTAGATCTAAGAGTAGGAGTGTTAATAAGCCCCATTTTAGTAAACAGTATAATGATGTATCTAAGACTAATGGACAGTCTAGGGGAGGAAATAAGTCGTATTTTAATTCAAAGTACAGTAATGCTAATGCTAGGCAACATTATGTAACAGAAAATGTCCCTGAACAAAGTGTAGACGAAGACACGGTATATGACATATCTAACTTATTTCAGGTACAGGGAGTAGAAGTTAGGAAAAAAGTAGAACCAATTAGAGTGCAATTAGAGGTAGAGAGCAAAAAGATCCCATTTGAAATTGATACCGGAGCTTGTGTGTCAGTTATATCTGAAAAAGATTACAAAGTAAAGTTAAGTCACGTAAAGTTACTACCAACAAGCTTAGTTCTTAGTTCGTACACACACGAAAAGATCGTACCTATCGGTAAACTATGTGTAAATGTAAAACATGAAGGTATTTGTAAACAATTAGAGCTGTATGTTGTCCCTAACGGTGCAAACCCATTGTTAGGTAGGGATTGGATGAAAGCACTGCAGCTAGTTGTTAGTATCAAAAATAGTAGTAAAGTAAACAATGTTCAATCAGCTGTGGATGACAGCTCAGTTGGTACACCTGTCAGCTGTTCTGCTAGCAGAATGGTCGACACTAGCGCGCCGACTGAGGTGGCCGACACCGCAGTTACCAATGTAAACAAACAAACAAATGTCACAGTACATCAGCAGGGCAAGCAGCTAGTTAAACAGTTGTATGAGGAATTCCCTGATGTTTTCACAGACAAGCTAGGTTGTTTTAAGGGAGAACCAGTCAAACTTAAACTAAAACCTAATGCAACCCCTAAATATCATAAGCCAAGGACCTTACCTTTCACACTTAAAAATAAAGTAGAAGCAGAACTAGCACGTTTAGAAGCTGAGAGTATTATTTCACCAGTAAATTCAAGCCAATGGGCTACCCCTGTAGTACCAGTTTTGAAAACAAATGGTCAGTTAAGATTGTGTGGAGACTATAAAGTAACGCTAAATCCTTTCTTAGAGATAGACAGACACCCTTTACCTAAGATTGAAGAATTGTTCTCCAGTTTGCAAAATGGAGACAGGTTTTCTAAAATAGATTTGTCACAAGCATATCAACAACTAAGACTAGATGATGAAAGTAAAAAGTTATGTACAATTAGTACCCATAAGGGCTTGTTTGAGTACAATAGATTATGTTATGGCATATCATCTGCTCCTGGTATTTTTCAGCGCACAATGGAGCAAACCTTACAAGGAATACCAGGTGTAGCGGTATTTCTAGATGACATTCTTGTAACAGGACAAAATGACTCTGAACATATTAGTAAATTAAAGTTAGTTTGTAAACGACTACAAGACAATGGTTTCACAGTCAGTAAAAGTAAATGTAAATTTTTCTGTGAAAGTTTAGAGTATCTAGGGTTTGTCATAAGCAAACGAGGGTTGGAAACTTCACAAGACAAGGTCAAAGCCATTGTAAACGCCCCAGAACCAAAAGATGTCACCCAATTAAAAGCATTTTTAGGCTTAGTTAACTACTACGCTCGTTTCATACCTAGAATCTCAACCATACTTACCCCTATGTATATGTTATTGAGGAAAGACACTGAATTTGTATGGAATTTAGCGTGTAAGAAAGCTTTTGAAGAAGTTAAGCAAAAACTAGTATCAGCCCAAGTACTAGCTCATTTTGACCCTAAGTTAAAGTTAACGTTAGCATGTGACGCTAGTGCCTATGGTATAGGTGCAGTTCTAAGTCAAATTCAAACAGATGGTACTGAAAGACCTATTGCATTTACAAGTAGAGTGTTAAATGATACTGAAAAGCAGTATTCACAGATTGACAAAGAAGCTCTTAGTATAGTGTATGGAGTAAAAAAATTCAACCAGTACTTGTATGGTAACCATTTTTTGTTAAAAACAGACCACAAACCGCTTGTAGCTATTTTTGGACCTAAACAAGGTTTACCTGCATTTGCAGCTAGTAGGCTCCAACGCTACGCATTGTTTTTATCAGGTTATCACTACGACATTTCTTATGTTAAATCCGAATGTAACGGAAATGCTGATGGTCTATCACGTTTACCAGTAAGTAATCCTGTGAACGATGAAATCAATGACAATGACTTAAATGTAAATATTGTAGGTACCTATTTACAGTGTTTAATTGAGAGTGAACTTCCTCTAAGTTATGTAGAAGTAAAACGAGAGTCAGCACTAGATCCTATACTAAGTAGAGTGATAGGTTATGTTAGATTTGGATGGCCAAATGACGTAAATGAGAGGGATCCTATGTTAAATCCATTTTTTGTGCGACAGTCACAATTAACTTTTGAACAAGGACTCCTAATGTGGGGTTACAGGATCGTCATCCCAAGCAAGTTTAGAACACATATTTTACAAGAATTACACAATGGCCATGTAGGGATAGTAAGAATGAAGGCGTTGGCAAGATCCTATGTTTGGTGGCCAAATATCGATTTAGATATTGAACAAATTGCTGGTAATTGTACATCATGCTTGAAGGAACGTGTAACTCCGCCCAAGTCGATTTTGCACACTTGGAATGTACCAGATAAGGCGTGGTCCCGGATTCATATTGATTTTTTCGGACCTTTTCAATCAAAGTTATTTTTAGTAATTAAAGATGCTTATTCAAAGTGGCCGGAAGTGTTACCCGTTCCATCAACGCAAGCAAAACACACAATATCTCATCTTAGAGAATTGTTTGCTAGATTTGGCTTAGTAGATCACATTGTCAGTGACAATGGACCACCTTTCACAAGTACAGAATTCCAAACATTTTTGCAAAAAAATGGAATCAAACACACATTTTCTCCACCATACAACCCAAAGACTAATGGCTTAGCCGAGAATGCTGTAAGAACAGTAAAACACAAACTTAGAATAGCACTACAAGACACTTCTGATTTGAACTTAGCATTATCAAATTTTTTGTTTACATACAGAAATACAGTACATTCCACAACCAATCAAACACCAGCAGAGTTAATGTTAGGCAGATCTCTGAAATCAAGGTTAGACTTAATTAGACCTAATGTGAAGGATGTCATTAGTAGTAATCAAAACAGACAAGTTTCAGCTTATGGTGGTGTCACAACTCGTAGATTATTTGTTAATCAACCTGTATTAGCTAAAGATTACAGGGGAAGGGAGAGATGGATAGAGGCTACAGTTATTGAAAAACTGGGTCCTGTAACTTATTTAGTTGAACTAGAATCAGGCGTTCAGTGGAAGCGTCACATAGACCAGTTGATAGCTTTACAGTCTAAGCTAGGGCAGCAGTCAGATTTAGTAGTAGAATTTCCCAAAAACGATCTGACAACGTCGCTTCCAGACAGAAAACCGGCAACATTGCAAAATTCGCCAGACCACACACTGACAGGGAACAGTAGCGAAGGTATGCGAGCTCTTCCGGGCACAGTCGGGCAGAAAACTCCGATATTGACTAGGTCACCTGGAGCAAACCAAAACATTGAAAGAGCGGGGTCATTGGCTTCGCCTCCAAATGTAAACAAATCGCCAAATGTAAACAGACAGACGCCTACTAGACGCTTTCCTGTACGGGAGCGCAAACCTGTAATAAGATTAGACCTTTAATTGAATACCCGGACATGACTTGTATATAGATTTATTTATTTTATATTCTTATAAATGATTTTCAAATGTTTATTAATTGAGTTGTGTGTACCATTATGTGTGTTATCATTATTTAATATCACCAAGGTTCAATGTTTAATGCTATTAATGTTTATGATTTTAAGTGTGTATTTAATTTACTTGTGTTTTTAATGTGTGATATTATCTCAATATTTTGACCATATATATATATATATATATTTAGAACTGATGATTGATTGATTCTCATTCTCATTTAAATCATTGGCAAACAAAAACAATAATAAATTAATAAGATATTCTGATATTGTTATTTGTGATTGTAAGTTTTCAAGATTATAGTAACCGATAGCATCACAAAACTTAAGAGGGGAGGATTGTACCATATTCTGATAATTTGTACCATAATGTTACCATAGTTTGACACTCATACCATCATGTAACCACAATTTCTGTTTAGGTTGGCAATATGCAAAATCAGGCGATATTTCTAATAAAACAGCTCATGGCTATTTCCCGTGACGTCATATCACGCCACCATCACACCACCTTTCCGAACAAGCCTAAATCCCCTCTCCTCATGTCAGTCCACACCATGTAATAGACCCGTCAACATCATATACCCTTTGCGGCCCTTTGAGCCCTTTTAAAATGTAACAAGTGTATTTATTACAACGCCCCATCCCTGACCCCAAAACGTACAGTACGATGCCGACGTATCGTACAATATCTATATTATGTGTTCACTATGCTGAATGAATACATTGAAGTCACCTCTCTGAAAAGTCTGCAGTAAATTGCAGTTTTACAGCATAATGACTTTCTAATTGCACATATTTCTATATAAATATTGTAAAATGTTTTATCCAGTTGCTGTAAACTACTATTAATTTAACAAAATATGGACACGGCTCAAATGGGCAACGTGCCCTTCTGCACTACTTTTATTATTTTGTATTGTATTACACAATCGAAGATTTTTCCAATGATTGAAAACATGTATGACAACAATCTCATGAACCTATGATGATCTGTAGAATAATATGATAAAATATAGGCAAAAGTGGTGAAAAAGGCAGACAACAACCTGTACAACAGATACTAGATAGTTAACCATAAGAAATGATCGTGAATTCTGTGATAAAAGGAATTTCCACTGATTTCGTAATGGAACGTTATATTGCAAATTATGACATGATACAGAAGAAAATGAATTTTAAAATCAGAAAATAACATTAAAAATAATAATGACCTATTACACCGATTGATCTCGGGGTATAGTACAATGACGTCATATTTACTTCCTAGGCTGGCTGAAGATTGTCAACATTGTACTGGTTCAGATAAACAAACACTCAGCGCTCTCTCGCCTTTCTTTGCGAGGTTATGATGCGCAAAAGATTACTGCACAACATAATCTCGGGGTCTCGTATCGCACCTGGGTAATCATACTTACTTACTTACTTGAATACTTGATACAAATCTACAAAAAAAAGTACAAATTTATTTATTTATCGTAAAAAGTACAAATCTTAAACAATGTTACCGTTGTGGAGAGTTACATGAGTACATATCTGAATGCAAACACAAAAATACAACATGTAACTTCCGTAAAAAAATAGGTCATCTAGCAAAGATTTGTTTTAGGAATCCTAATGCACCTATCAAATTGCAAAGACAAAATAAGACTACATTTAACACTACTTCAAGAAATGTAAAACAAATAACAGACTCGTTCGAAGATCAAAGTGAAATATTTCTACAACAAAATATGAACAATTCTGTTGGATCCCTCTATAAGGAAACTAATGTTATTGACATTTGTTCTATGAATACATCAGAAGATAAATTTAGGAAAATTATGTTAAACATAAAAATAAATGGGAAACCTATTCCATTTGGACTAGATACAGGAGGAGGGGTATCTTTGATGTCAAAAAGTAACTTTTCCAAGTTTTTTCCAAAACACAGACCTTTAATGAATCCAGACATAATCTTAAGAGATTTCAACAAAAATGAATTTGTTCCATTGGGTAAAACCATTGTTCAGGTTGGTTACGGTAACCAAACAAAATATCTTCCATTGTATATAGTCGATGGTAATAGAGATACGATATTTGGTAGGGAATGGCTGAGATCGATTAAAATAAATTGGTCAGACATAAATAATGTTCACGGAGCTGACTTGAATAGAGTTAAACACTCAAATCCCAAAGTACACGATATTTTAATGTAATTTAAATCCATATTTGAACCAAGAGTTGGAGGTTTCAAAGGGAGAGAAGCACTTCTTAACTTAAAGCCTGACACTACACCAGTTTTTAAAAAAGCTAGACCACTACCTTATGCTTTGTTACCAAAAGTTAATGCAGAAATCGACAGACTAGAAAAAGAGGGTATAATTACAAAAGTGAATCAGAGTTCTTGGGCTACTCCAGTTGTACCGATTATGAAGGCAAATGGGAATATCAGACTATGTGGAGACTACAAAGTAACCCTCAATCCCCATTTGGTAATACCAGAACACAACATGCCCCGCATTAATGATATTTTGGCCAGAATGGGTAATTCGACTAAATTTACAAAAATTGATATATCCGAAGCTTACCTACACTCTACACATGCCAGTGAAAGAAGAGTACAGAGAATTGCTCACAATCAATACACATAAAGGTTTACATCGAGCAAATCGTCTACCATTCGGAATTGCAAGTGCACCTGCTATTTGGCAATCAGCAATGGAAAATATTCTACAAGGTATTGATGGTGTTGATGTTTTCTTTGACGATGTCAAAATAACAGCCCACAGTGATGAAGAACATTTGAAAGACTCTGTGATGTATTAAATCGGTTCAAAGACAATGATTTACACATTAATGTTTCTAAATCTCAATTCCTTGTACCAGAGATTGACTTTCTTGGTTACCATGTCTCGTCAAAGGGAATAAGTAAAAGTACAGTAGAACTCCGATTATCCGAATCAATAGGGACCAGACCCCATTCGGATATTCAAATATTCGGATAATCGGAGTTTTAACGAGACTTCCGGGAATTTTTAAGAAAAATCCTCATTTTTGGTACCGTACTAAATGAACTTAATTAATAATAAATTAAATCAGGACATGTTTACAGTTTACAATGCTCATAGTACAAGTGTTTTATTCATGTTATTAAGTTAATAGTGTTCCATCAAAGTCCAAAATTACACACTGGCTAAATGTGTTTAACAACAATTCTTTGATATTTTGCAAAACTTATTACTGTAGCTTTACGTTTTTAAAATTGTTGAAGTAAGCGATTCGGATAACCGGAGTTTCGGTTAATTGGAGTTCTACTGTAAACATATTACTGAAGCAATAAGAAACCTGAAGAGGACAAGTAATGTGAAAGAAATTAGACAAATCCTTGGGTTGATAAGTTACTATCGAAAGTTTATTCCAAACTTAAGTGAAAAGATGCAAGCCATTATTAATCTCACAAGAGCTAATATAATACGAGTAAAGTTTGAATAATTGTCAACTCGATCTGGGAATCGGCCCTAACAAAAACGTTTATATGTACGGAATAACTAAGTTCTGTGTCAAAAATAAGTTCTAGACCAGTGGTATAGCCAGGAAAAATCTATTTTTGCCATAATATGAGTACAAACTTTTGAAAATTTAACATGGGCCTTATGAGAAAACATTCCGCCATTATTGTCATTTTGTTTACATTCTAAGACATAGCGTGACGTTCTGTACCCACGGGCACCTCAGCTTGCGCTCTTGAAGCACTTTCCGAGGTCCAGGACCCAGGTGACTGTTACTTCTGAATCTGATGTGTAATGATTTATTGATTGGCTTCTGACATACAATTTTGACAACTTGTGACAGAGAGAAAGAGAACGACTCGACTTTGCTCCAGTTCATTAACACGTTCAGTGCGGCATACCTTCAAACAGGCGCTCGCCAATGGCGGCGAGGCCCGGGCGAAGCCCCGCAGCGCAACTGAATCGGTGAACGCAATTGGCATTCAAATATTTCAGTCTGACGAATAAAAAAGAGCAGCGGTGATTGTGCTGTGTTAGCCCGAGAGTGGACGTAGTTCACTGAAACACCCAAAGGTAGCAGCACTGCCTGGATTCATAGCCAGTGTCTTTGTAAAGTGGCTCGAAAAGAGAAAATTGCCGGAACCGGGACAAAAGTATTGCTAGACGGGATTTTACGGGAAATTTTAGTACCAACCTACACCAGACTAAAGCTAAATAATCTAAGCTACGATTAGGCAACGATTATAACGTTCCCCGGCAATGGCTGAGCTCACACTAAACTAATGTGGAGAGAGTGGCATGACGTCAGCTTTAGCTGATGTCCGCCACCAGTGCTAGTGTCGGACATCATCTATTGATGATGCCCGCACTGAACGTGTTAAATCGTTTGATGTATAAGAATTTGTATTATATTATCAAACTTTAGAGAGTAATGAGTTTCTAACGCATGAAAAAACTATTCTTATATTAGCCTCAGCCTCAGCTTTATTACTGTTTATTTAATGCTTTTGCCAATATAAACGAGCGATATATCTTATTTTTTATATTTTTAATGGTTTTAATAATAATTGTCATCACCAAATTACTCTTTTCGTTGGTTTTCGTGTCGTTTCGTTGTCAATAATGTCGTCTGATTTTGACTGATGTTACACTGAATCAGTCATAGGGAAAATAATTTATTGTAACCTAGGCTAACTTACTACTAGCACTAACTAAGAGTGTTGCAATTAGCAGTGTGGGATGATTGCACTGGATAATTTAGCTATCTATTTCAGAAAAATAAAATTTAAAATAGATCAAACACTAGGATTTGTTCTAAAGTTTAAGCCTTGTTGAGATGGATCCTTTCAGGTTATCCTAGCCTGAACAGTGAACAACTGGGTTAGTAACTTAGCTTGACTTGGTTGTTCATCCATGTTTTGTTTATTCACACTAATCAATGCCTACTAGATTAAAAATGCCTTATTCTGCTATGTTTTGAAACTAATATCCACAGGCCTTAAGCCTTAAATTTTGTTTTAAGTACTGGCACTGGGTACATCATTAGGTGACTCAACTTGGTAAGGTTTCTTTTTATAAATGGATAATTTCATGAATCACTAATACCCTATATCTAGGTGTGTTCAGTAGGCCTACATAATGAAACTCTAAAAAAATTACTAATCCTAACCCAAATAAAATATAGGTAGCTTCATTAGGGCTACAGAGGATGAGTGTTTATATCACTTCTCTGTGGTGTAAGTTATGTATGCCTTAAGATGGCTATAAGTTTAAGACTAGATATTAAATAAACTCCCAATTAACTTATGGACCTAGGGCAGCCTAGCCTATTATTTGTCAGTGTCAATAAAATAGTGCAATTAGGCCTATATCGAGGACAGCCAAACTTGGATATACAACCATGTTTATACCTAAGTTTCCTTTTTGGTACTCACCAACATGGATCAACCCGGGAAACGTTTACCCCTTAGTCGAGCTAGACCTAGCCTATGTGGCTTGGCTACAAAACTTTACTTAGATAGGTTATACGTTTTCAAACTGAGCTAAGTTTGGCAAATTGATACGATATAACATATCCCAAGTTAAAGCATGCGTCGCATGCCATAAAATGTTGCAAACCGACAAATGTCACCAGCTCGAAATTTCTCTGGAGAGTGGAGGCTATCTATTGTATTTTAAGCATTATATCCTATGTTATCTGTAGGCATACACAGGAGTTTTTCTCCTAAACTAGGCTAGGCTACCTACATTTTTGTGTGAATAGGCCTAAGTCAGGGCCGGTTTAACCCATACGCGAAGTACGCGGCCGCATATGGCGCCACGAAAAAGTGGCGCTGTGGCGCCAATGGAACATTTTTTTTACGTGAACAACGTAATTTTGTTTATTTTTGCTCAGAGTTCAAGTATTCAAAGCACCACAATAAAGGCAATTCTGTTTGTTCTCTGTTTGTTTTTTCTGTTTGTTCTGTTTATTCTGTTTGTACCAACAGCACTTGAAAATTTTGTATATTTGTAGAGCACTACAACTCAAGGACTCAATGCCATTTGCAGTTCGATTTGAACTGAGCTGACGCTCGGCAGTCGGCAGCGTCAGCGCCAGCGCGGCACCTATGGGTTTCATTTCACGAATCACTCATGCTCGAGATAAGCAAGCGCGCAGCGCCACTTGTCACAACAAGAAACTTCCCCTTTCTTTCACTCCTTTCTGTTTCTGCCTGCTTCTGGTCCTAGAGCAGAGCACTACGTTGTATTGCACTCTTTTAGTTGTATACGTATAGGCCCACGTTTACTAGAAAAATACCTGTATGGATCATAAACATAAACAAATGACGTTGTTGGCCCGAATCCTATACTAATAGCATTGAACATATGTTTTGGCAGTTCCATTTAAACAATGTTAAATAATGTCTATTTTCGGGCCAAAAACGTCATTTGTTTATGTTTATGATCCATACCGGTATTTTTCTAGTAATCGTGCGTAGGCCTATACCGTATCGGTACCGTATTGGCATTGTTTTGATGATTCATGATTGTTGATAAGCGAATTATTACGAGTGTTTTAAGTTTAATTTATAATTAGCGCATTAAATAAAAAGAAAGTATAAACTGAATGAATGAGTAAAACATATTGCGAGCCGAAACTATGAAAACAATGGCAGAAAAAAAGAAACCGTCTGGCACTTATCATAGAAAGCGTAAGGCGAATTTGGAAGAGAAAAAAAGCCAAATCAATGAGTAGACTTTTGTAGAAATCATCTGGGGCCCATTTCATAATTTTTTTTTTAAGGGTGAGGAGGGAAAATGTTTTTACGCACACAGGTAGCCAGCCTGTAGTGTGAGACTCCTGAGTTTATCACAGACTACTCACTAAAAAACCCCCTCTACTCTGTTGGACACAGACCTGGAATTGTTTGTCACATTACTTCAAGTCAGGCCAACATGTGACCTAAGCCCACAGGGCTCGCACCCTTTCTGGCATTATTTATTTTTTGACCTACACCGCATCCCGGTCGAGGTCAAGCTTCTTGGCGCGGAGAACACCCTGGATGTAAAGTGACACACAGGTCCAATTGTCCTCACCCTCCATCATCATCGGTATGACCGTGTCCACCTGTTGAGCCTCTAGGCGGGGCCTTTCCCAATGCTGGCAGTGGAAGAAAGTGTGTTCCACGTCATCGGGAATGCCTGGGCAGTATATGCAATCGGGTGACACGGCTTTGCCCATCCTGAACAAGTACGACCGGAAAAAGCCGTGACCCGTCAGAAATTGGGTGAGGTAGAAGTTCACCTCTCCGCACCGCCGATTAACCCAAGGTTGGACCTGTTTTATCAGTCGCCTGGTCCAGAGCCCCCTTGTCTCCTGTTCCCAGCTCTCCTGCCACAGCTGGAAGGTCCGGGTGCGTTCCTCAATTCTTGCCTGGTCCTCCCCATGGCGCTGATAAATTGCCTTCCTCTCCGCCACCAAAAGTTTGACGGGGATGACTCCAGCAACCACCAGGATGGCGGGTTCGGACACTGTGCGATAGGCAGATGCTACCCTTAGTGCTGCCTGACGCTGCACTCGGGCGAGCCGCATCCTATAAATCTCCTTATTGAGAGCATCTGCCCAGACTTCCGCACCGTACAGGAGCACGGACTGGACCGCAGACATCAACAGCCTTCTGCGGCTGGACCGCGGACCTCCGACATTGGCCATTAACCGACTAAGGGAAGAAACCATTTTAGTGGCCTTGTCCGCCGTACGGGTGATCTGGTCTCGCCAGCTGAGCTTGCTGTCCACCATGACCCCAAGGTACTTTGCGGCACGAGTGGTTTGGACTTCCACGTTCCCCACCATCAAAGGCACGATGGTGTCAATCCTCTTTTTAGTCAGAATCACAATCTCAGTTTTGCTCAGAGCGAGCGAGAGACCATGTTCTGCCATCCATGCGTTAATGGTTCGCATGACTCGATTTAGTTTCAGCTGGGCAAGCTCAATGCTACGTGCAGCTATTAAAGCCGCAACGTCATCTGCATACCCAACTAGGACAGTTTCCTCATGCATCTCGGATCTCAAGAGGCTGTCGTAGGCGACGTTCCAGAGGTCCGGGCCCAGTATGGATCCTTGAGCAGCACCAGAAGTTACATCCATCGTCCTGGAGCCTTCTGTAGTGTCGTAAATGATGAGGCGGTACCGGAGGTAGTCTTCCCCATTTCATAATAAAGTACAAACTAATATTATTAGTAAATCAGATGATCGCCCAATGCAAATCTATGTAACTTGTAGTTTATTATGAAGGTGGCGAGTCCAGTCAGCCCAAAGAAGTCACGATAGAAGACAGCAATGACGTAGGTATTTATTTATTTATTTTCCAAGGAAAGATTAAAACAAGCAGCTGATCACAAACGGCAAACATTACGTCATTGCCGTCTTCTATCGTGACGTCATGCTTGACGAGCATTACATAACGGCCTGTTTTTTTAGTGTGTCCTTGGTTTTGCTATAGTTTATATGATGAGTAAAAGTGTATAAATGTCACATTTCTGCGAATAATAAACAGCCTTTTATTGCAAGTTAGTATTCTTCTACCTAAACTTATAAAAAAAATTCTTCCCAAAATTATTGGGAAAAAATTCACAAATACGGTTAAGTTATGTTCATGGGTTTGGGGGGGGGGATTCTAAGTGGCGCTGATTCGGGTGTTCGCTTAACTCTGAAAAATTCCTAGAACCGGCCCTGGCCTAAGTAATACAACTAAACCAAGCAAAACAAAAACTAAATATCCAGGAAATATTTGTCAATGGAAACCCCAATCAAGGGCTGCAAAAGATTCTTCAAGGTTAAAACTACTCATTATCCAATCCTAAAGTGTCTTTTGTATAGATAAAATAAATACTTAACTCTTGATTTGATGTCAATCAATATTTTCATTAATTATGCCATATACACCATAACGGTGTTGTTATTAGGACAATTTGTTCCATGAAAGCGTGTAACATAAGGTATTTTAAAGTTTAAATTCATTATTATTTATTCTTTAATGTTTAGTTTCTCGAGCAAAGCTCGGTCCCCAGGTACTGTACTTTTTAATTGGACTGAAGAATGTGAACATGATTTTCAATTGGTGAAAGAGGAAATGATGTCAGAGAATATACTATGCCATTTTGACCCACACTTACCACTCATTCTAGCAACAGATGCTAGCCAATCTGGAATTTCGGCAATTCTTTCTCATGTGCTTCCGGATGGAAACGAAAGACCTGTTGCATTTGCTTCCAAAACACTATCACAAACACAAAAACAGTACAGTGTCATACAAAAAGAAGTCCTGGCAATTTATTTTGGAATCAAACACTTCTACCCATACCTTTATGGACGTCATTTCACCCTAGTTACAGACCACAAACCCCTGGTATTATTGACTCAGCCGATGTTCATGAAATAGAACAAATCTATACTTTACCTGTCACAGCTGAAGAAATAGCAAAAAATACACAATCTGATCCAGATCTTAGAGATATTTATCAATCACTAATCAGAGGGGAGCCAATCCATCACCTGATGTCTTCTAACGAGCAAGAATGGTCAATTCAGCTTGGATCCTTATTAAAAAAGGGAATCGTGTGGTGATTCCCAAACAACTTTGTGCAAGAATTTTGAAAGAACTTCATGAAGCTCATGTGGGTATAGTTCGCATGAAGGGACTAGCTCGTTTGTATGTTAGGTGGCCTAAAATTGATACAGACATTGAGAATATGACCTTAAATTATTTGGGATGTCAACGAGTACAGCATGAATCACCCAAAGCACCAGTTCACCATTGGGAATATCCTTCAAGGCCTATGCAAAGAATTCATGTTGATTTTGCTGGACCATTTTATGGTCATTATTTTCTCCTAATTGTGGATGCCTACAGTAAATGGCCAGAAATTGAAACACTTACAACTATAAATTCACATAAAACCATTGAGGCTTTGCGTAAATTATTCGGCTCCTTTGGAATCCCTAACATATTAGTGTCAGACAACGGAAGGCAATTTGTTTCATTAGAGTTTGAAAAATTTCTTAAATCAAACGGAATTAGACACAAGAGATCAGCACCTTACCATCCTGCTACTAATGGTCAAGTAGAACGCTATGTACAAGACTTGAAAGATACCATCAGAGCTATGCACTTTGAGGAAGGCTCTATCGAATTAAAATTGCAGGGATATTTAATGGACTATCGAAGAGCTCCACATAGTACTACAGGACAATCTCCTTCACATCTCTTCATTGGACATCAAATTTGATCAAGACTTGACTTATTGTATCCTGATTTGTCACAAAAATGAACCGAAAGTTTGACTCAGACTGTGACAGGCAAAAGTCCTTTAAAGCTGAAGACCGTGACAGACAAAAGTCCTTTAAAGCTCAAGACCGTGACAGGCAAAGGTCCTTTAAAGCTCAAGACCCTGTCGCCTACCGCCTCTATGGAACCTGCAACAAATGGGGGTTTGGAAAGATCAACAAAAAAGAAGGACCAAGAAATTATGAAATAACCACAAGCAGTGGCTCAATCAGACGACATCAAGACCAAATTAGACGCTCAGGGCAGGACTTGTGTGAGTTTTCATTAAGGAATGAGCAGAATCAAGTATTCATACCAACAAATTTTGGAGAAGTCGTAGAGGAACCAACCGAAAACCACGTAACAAATTATCACAACATTGATCCAGAGGCCAATGATCACAACATACCAGATGATCCAGAGACCAGTAACAACATATCAGATGTTCCAGTGGCACCAGCTTCCGCTATGACAGTGAGACGATCAAAACGGACACACAAACCCGTCGATAGACTTAACTTATGAAACTCACTAAGAAGGGGAGGTGTTACATCCTAAATGTCTATCTTTACTTATTGCTTATTTATTTTATAACTATTATCAGCTGGTTATAATGTTTACTTGTTCACTTTGTTTTTAATTTGTGTTGAATAAAGTTGGTTAAAATTGTACTTTGATAAATACATTTATTATTTGTTCTAATTACATACAGAACACCATGAAAACTACAATAGTTGACTTATTGTCCATAAAAATAACATGGGAATGTTAAATTTAAAATTTTTTTGGAATTTTTGTTGTAACCGTTAGGCACATAATAACGCTTCATCATACTAAATTATTTGTTTTCTTTTAAGCTCTACGAAATGGTTTGGAAAGAAGTTGTAAAATGTTGTGTTTTTAGTGTAAAAAATGAGAAAAACCTATTTTTACCCCATAAAACTCCCCATAAGTCCCCGTTCCCATAGTCCGATCATTGCTGGTTCGCTAACTCGTTTGAATAAATGCAGATTTCATCAGAATCGGATCATTTTTGCTTGAGTTTATCGTGCTAACGGACACACACACACACACATATATATATATATATGAAAAATAGGGCTACTATATATAAATAAAGATTAAACATTAATAAACTTAGTACCCAAAAATTGAACGGATGGTGTTTTTGGCCTCTGGGGACCTTAAAACCAAAAAGTAAATCGTTCCCGGGTCCAGGTCTTACCATGAGTACTACGGTAATAGTTTATTCCCTATATGGGAAATTCGCTAAAAACTCAGAAAAGTTTAGTTTTGATAAAATGATATAATAAAATGATAAAATTTTTAGGCCTATAAATATTTTAAATTTTATGCGGATTTCAAAAATATTAATCTAAGGGTGCGTTCACAAAGAAAGCTGGTTACAAGCGCTTGTTGGCAAGCGCTTGAAAGCTCGAACCGGCATGATTAAAGTCAACATAGTATCAAGCGTGTGCGACGTGCGTTCACAGACAAAGCTTGTGCCGGCTAGCAAGCGCTTGTTACAAGTTCTGACAAGCACCCAAGAACGTTTACTTGTTTTCCGGCGCTTGTTGACCAAACCAGTCAGTTACAAACTACTAGCAGTGCAATATGGATGTCGATGAGTTGATAGCTCAAGTATTTAGATCTTCCTGGTTGGATTTTTTATAGATGAAACCATAGACTAAGCAACACAAGTAGACTCCTCATCCCATTGTACATTTTGAAGCTAGTTTTTTTTGTCTAGTTCATGTACGTTCACACCGATCGCTGGGGCAGACAAAATTTTGTTTCTATTATTTTAAGGTTATTTTCATGATTTGTGGTTTACTCTTTGGTTATATAACTAGGAGACCAGTTATTGTTTATGATTATACCGTTTTATTTGGTTAAATGAGGTTTTAAATTACTGAAATTAAAAGAAACAAATTGTAAACAAAACACAACCTCTACAGTTGGACGTACAGAACTAACAATAAAATTGGCTTCAGCTGTTACATAAGGATGACAAATCTACTTAGGGAGTATGTTTTAACTATGATGAAACTTATACTTTTACTTTATTTACCCAGAAAATTAAAACATTTGCATATATCTCACAATATTATTTGCATCATAATTAATCAGCTACATAGGGTGTTTAAAACTCCCTTTGAGTATATTTTAGGTTTTATTATTGGTCCAAAATTTGTTCTGGTGCATGGATGGTTGCTTATGCTATTCCCCCAAAACTTCTCTAAAACACTTCAATTTTCTTGAGGATGTAATTAAACGTGGTTAACTCCATTCTCATATAAGAAAAAAACTTCACTTTGTCCAATTTCAATTCAGGGAATAGATAGTGGTATTTTCCCCGAATCTACCTCTTCCGGGCTAATTACTTCCTCAATTAAATTTTGTGTGACAAATAATAAAAATATCTTTTTTATTTCATTATCTAATGATTTTTAGTAGCCAAAGTTATAGCTGGGAAACTATAGCTAGTATTGACCGAACACGCAACAACTTAATGTTAAATTTTACTTTGCCAACAGAACAATTTTTACCTATTTTTTTCAGAGTTTTGTACAGAATTTTATTATTATTATATTATACTTACAATATTTTATCATTAGTTCATTCTTTTTGTTATTTAAGTGAGCCTCCACACAACTACAGGGCTTTATGTGCTTTATTGCCCTTCAATGGCCTAGGATTTAATGACAAGTCAATTTCCTCACTAGCTTTGTTCTCTTCCAGAGGTACAGCTGTAGCAGTAGAGACTACAGTTTACCCTTGGACAGCGTTGGACACACAACAACAGTATGTTCGGGTAGATCTCTCTGTAACATTGCCATCACGCTACCCTGATGTCAGTCCGACTGTCACATTGCGCAACCCACGGGGTCTTGACGACTCCGTACTCACTGCAATTGAGGCCCAGATAAGGGAAAAATGTGAGGACTTCATCAGTCAACCTGTCATTTACGAGATTATAAATGTGAGTTTCGAGTGTGTTTAAGATTTTTAGTTTTTTGTACGTAGAATTTGCCAACAGATATCTTGACCTTAAACCACTGGACCCCCTTTCCCCTTACTCAAACCATCCTTGGTTGAAAATGCATTAAAATGTTTTAATCACCAATCTTGTGTGTAAAGTACCTAGTTCAATATTTTTCTTGAGCCATGGTGGATTCTTTCCCATTCAGGTAAAGCCGATTTGTGAACTAAACTATTTTTGGTTTTTATTTTTAATAATTTTTGTCTAAATATTAAATGTTGATTGTCAGCTGGTAAAGGAGCAGCTAACAACCAGTAACGTGCCATGCTGCCAGTGCTGCATCTGTTTGTACGGATTCCGTCAGGGAGATCACTTCACCAAGACCCCTTGTTATCACTACTTCCACTCACACTGCCTAGCTAAACACCTCAGGATATCTCGGAGGATCTTCAATGAGGAGCAGGACATGCTTCCAGCATGGCAGCGAACAGACAGCTTCCAGGTGGGGATGGTATATCATGATTTACTCTGTATGTGAGAAGGATCAGGAGAAATAACTAAGTTTGCAATTTATTATACATGAAAGGGCTATTCAGAAATCAAGGAAAGTTTCCGTCTGACTCCATTAGGCATTTTTAAGCTGGTTGCACACATTTTGATGTACAGACAAGTTAGCCTGGCTCAATGACTGTCTAGCCGTCATCGCCAGCAGAAATGTTGCTACCAATTGTTGCTATACAGTAGATTACCTATTATTTGGACTTCTCAGGACCGAGGCCAGCCCGTATAGTGGGCTTTATGGTTAAAATGATGTCCCCTAAAACTCATTATCTAATAGAAAAGCAAACGCACACAACTGGACAATATGTGGTAACGGACTATACTGTAACATGTGGTATAAACGTTTACAAAAATTACAATTTAGAGCACAATTAACCTCTTGGTGTCCACGTTCGCATATATGCGAGCAGACGACTGTCGCACCAGCGGTCCACGCCCGCACATATGCGAGCTGACGTCAACTTGTTATTTTTGTCCTCTTTTTTGCTGTCAGCTGCTACACTAATACGTTGTGTTTAGTATTGATCTGTTCAGGGGAATCATGGGATATTTTGTTTTGTTCTATTGCATCACTGCTAGTTCTGAATCGTTTTCGTTCCGCTCCCAGCTGTCACTTTACTCAAGTACTGTAATACGTACGCGAGTTGTTAGTTTTTTTTGTGTTTTGGTAAACATTGTGTAATGGATTCGCAATCTAACAAACTTCGGGACAACGAAACATCAGAATATTTGTCTCAAGATGATTTTAGTGATTTATCGGACGGTGAAAGTGACAGTGAAGAGGGATTTATTTACTCTCATCAACAATCTACGGCAACAAGTGTTCCTGGACCTGCAGGAGATGCATCGAGTTCAACTAACCTCTACGACGATCCCATTCCTGGCCCGAGTTGTTTTGACCCAAATTATGTAAATAGTGTATTTAATGTAAGTAACAATGATTACGATTTAGGCCTACATGATGACAACTACATGCTTAGGAACTGATAACTCATATTTTATAGACTGGGACGGGTGGCGTCGTCCTGTAATCCAGCTACTAGGAGGTCACGAATTGTGGATATTTATAGGCATGCACTGTGGATGCGATACTCCCTGGTGTGGATTAACATCCGCACGGGTGAGTACTACGACTATCCGCAGTACTGTCCTGATAATTAGACCAATTCGTAATTACCAAAGCAAAAATGTGGTTCAGATTCCACTATAAACTGTAGGTCCCTTAGTTGCTATTAGCTGTAGGGGCTATTAATTAACAGTTGTGTCTAAGGAATGTCGGCCTTAGATACACTAACAAGACTACAAGATCGTGCCACTCATCCTACACTCATCTCCATTCATACTTGGCTTAAAATACCTACTTTGTATGGTCGCCATTTCATAGAACAGTATTAACAGTATCAGAAACAAATTCTTATTTTACAGATGTAATTACCAAACTCCCTAATTATGCTTCTGTTGACGAGCTAAGTACATGGAAACCTGTTGACAAGGATGAGATTCTCTGCTTCCTCGCAGGATCAGAATCGGAACTTGAGTTTGCAGAATTAAAAGAAAAAGTAGGCATGACTGGGCAAGTGGTGCTAACACTAACAGAACCCTACTTCGATAAGGGGCATAAATTGTTTTTAGATAATTGGTACGTTTCACCGTCACTAGCTCAGGAACTGATGAAGCGCAACACAAACATGTGTGGTACAGTCAATCCCAATCAACAGGGTTTACCAAAAAAACTATCCCCCTTAGATGTAGGTAAAACAGATGTACATTGTACAGAAAATATGATGTACCTACGTTAACAAGATAAAAGAGAGGTTAGGATGCTATGTACGATGCATACCAGCGGCATGATTAGCATAGGGAAAAACAACTGGGAAACTGGGGAGGAAATCAAAAAGCCCTTGTCAGTGGTGGACTACAACAAAAACATGGGGGCTATCGATATTGGCGATATCATTGACTATACACCTCTACTAGATTGAACATGTAATGCATTTAGTAGATAACCAGATAGCGGTGCGGTAGCAACGCAACCTATCGTTGTATAACGGAAACATGTGTTCTGTCTGGTACTGCCCCCGCGCGGAGAATGTGAAAGCTACTAGCACACTACAATGAGAGACGAGCTCGGCCGGCAGTCGCCCGGGCCCGATGATGGGGGAAGTGATGTAAATAAAACTGAACTCATCACTTCCAATATCTCATCCACACTGGGCTCAACGTCGAGTAACATAGATCTGGCTATGTAAATATTTTAGCTAAGGTGCATCAGCAAAATCATAAAAATATACATTTTTTTGTTTTATATGACCGTAAAATATTAATATTACCTTGAAATATATGATTTATGTATAAATGAATCTTCATCAAAGATGGGTTTCAAGTGTTTCAAATATTTGTTTGGACGCCATTTCTAATTAATTGCAACAGAGTAAAATTATGATACTTATTTTTATGTGAGGAACTTGAGAAATAGCTATAATAAGTCAAAACCACAGATTTGCACTAGGGGACTAAATAGGCAGATGTTTAATTAGTCTGTCACCTGACGGTGTTGGGCACCTGTGAGTGACGTGTCATAAAGTTTTTGTGCCATCTCCTTCATCCCTTAGTTTGACGCCAAAATGTTAAAAGCTGTATTGTTGCCAAACTTCAGTTCGCAAATGTTTGAGCACGGCGACGGTCGTAACGGTTGTGCACGTCTTTGTTGGTTTTGACCGGTGTGTCGTGTTGATTTCGAGTGTGTACGTATGTTGGTGACAACGTACAGACTTTCATTTTCAGAATTGGTGACGAATACTTCTAGGTATTGTTCCATGGGTCAAAATAAAACTTCCAAGTTAATGAGAATGTAAGTTATAAAAGCCTACCAACGTAGGCATCCACCATTTTTCATTTTTATATACTAATTTATGTTTAGTAACTTAGTCAAACTATCCACATATTTAATTTCGTAAGGTGAATCTTTACGTTAAAATTTTGGGCGACTGTGAAGTCGTAGAACGACGGGGACTGGAGAGAGATCAAATTAAAGGTCCCTATCTTGTGACGGCGTTAAAAAAATTGTGAAATTTCCAAAGTTTTAACACACATTTAGATCTATTGTAAAATGCTCTCCATAACAATATCATTAAAAGTCATTTACCGCTGATCCGCAATAACCTACAGTATTAAATTTTGGATTACCTTTTTGCCAATTAATTCTGCAATCTATGTATACAACTGTATAAAATATATGGAACTGGGAATAACGTGACCTATAAAATTGATACTATTTTGTTATGACTTTGAATGTTAAAATCAATTATTTTTCCTGTGAGATTTGCAAATTTGTGTATTTTTATGTAAGTTTTGTAAGCGTATGATAATTTGTAAAATCTTGTAAAAATTGTGAAAGCATATTTTAGTGAAATTATAATCAGGCAAATGGAAATTCGCTTAATCTATAGATTTTCTGCGGCAGGGGGATTAAAAGGTGTAAAGTCAATGATATTACTGTTTACCCAAAAATTAATAAAAAAATAAACCTCATAAAACTCAGGATAAGGGCCTAGGTTGATACGGCAATGGTTATAGAATCTTAATTATTCCCTATATCCATGAATGATTTCTTGTACAACGAATTATTCCCTGTAAAATATTATTACATCATTTCATAAATTCATTTTTATAAATCTGTAATATTGGTGTTATTTCTTGTGTCACTACAAACACGATGGTATTTTGAACGAAAATTTTAGCATCTTATTAATGATTTTAGCATACGATTTAAAAATAACAGCAGTATAAAAACTATTATGAGTAAAAATTTTTAAATGCATGGAAAGGTTAACAATAAACCTACCAATAAGCCATACAAATTTCAGAAAGATTCGTTCAGTGGTTTGTTTACAATTAAATTTTAAACTTCAGTGTTGGTGCAGAGTTTCTTAAAAATCGGTACTTTTTAGGATTTTTCAACTATATAAATGTTGCTGGTAAACGGTAATATTTTCATTGTTTTGTTACCACGTAAAATGTGTTTAAACCAGCTTATATTTAATTTTTGTTTCAACAAAATCGGATAATTCACAACTTGGTGACTCAGCGAATTTCAATTTTACAGATTAGCCTACCAAGTTCAAAAAGATCGAATGTGAAATAGCTTAAATATTTAGATTTTCTGTTGTAAAATGGGTCAAACCTGTCAAGCTTCTGCCTTATTCTACCACATTTTACAACTACAATTCGTCATATTTCAGCTATTTATTATGTGATCTTTTTGAATATGATATTGTTTGATAGATAATTAAAAATGCTAAATAAAAGTGTTTTGAAATTTTTTCATAAACCAGCCAATTTCGAGTAATTATAGTTTAAACATTTTAAATGGCCGCCATTTTGAAATTTTAGGTTGAATTGAGATGAACTTTTTTTAACATGGGTCTCTTCTACCTTAACATACATACCAAGTTTCATAAAGATCGGTTGAATATATTAAATGATAAAAATGTTTATGTAAAAAATACAAAATGGTGGATATCTGGTTCACGAAGCGGTTTTGGAAAAAAATTTATTCTTGATTTTCTCGTTATTTTGACCCAAAGGAATCAGTAGGTAAAATATGTCTCACCTTTTTTGAACACTGTATAAAATGCCACATCGTTTGCATTTATTCAATATTACATTTTAATATATCTCATAACGTTTTCTGACCCATTAGAATGAACATTTGATTTGTCAAGTTGATTCTATATTTAGTTTTATGTTATATGCTTCCATTTAAAAATCACACCGTTTAAAAATTACTAAAATATTATGTAATATTTTCTCACCTGCGATCCCCGAAGGCTGATTAGTAATGTTTGAGTGCATTGGTTTTTTTATGTATGTATGTTCATTTATTCTTATTATTAAATAATGTTCTTCTAATAAAAATGTTCTTTATTGATAATTCTTTGTTGTTTTTTAACCGTGTTTCAATTTTCTTGTGGTTCATTTTTCTTAATCCATTATATACTAATAGAGTAGAGGAGTTATTTCAGTCAAAAAACAATAATAGTTAATATTAAATTTTAAAGCACCAAAAATATTATCCTTATATATAATACGTATAATATTATACGTTATAATATTATTATATAATATGTGAAGGCGATTTCTAGAAAACACTACTCCTCCGTTAATAATGGACGGATTTTTACAAACGACGTGTCAAAATAAAGTATTTTTTGTGTAGACGCCCCCTTTCACCAATTCATGTAGTAAAAATCCTCAGGCTTTGCCCCACAAGCCATCAAAGTTGGCGTTTCTCCCATAAGATTAACATGGGGGAATCTAAATATTTGATTGGAAACTTTGTCCCCACTAATTTGAGAGAACGGTTGGGCGTAGAAACTTGGTAGAGGTGTCCAAAGAAAGGTCTTGGTCTGTAGATGAGTTATCAAAAGAAAAACTAAGCAAAATCCCTTAGGACTCTGCCCCAGAAGCCTTAAAAGATCCCTCAACAGAGTTGTTTACATTTTGGCCATGAGAATAATACTTTTTAATGAAACAGCTGTTCATTTTTAAATTGTATTTCAAACAACACATATTTATTGGGAGTTGAATTCTACCAAATAAGTATTTGCAATGTTATTTTCTGATTTTAAAATTGATTTTCTTCTTTATCATGCCATGTTTGGCAATATAACGTTCCATTACGAAATCAGTGGAAAATCCTTTTATCACAGCAATTCTTAAATTATTTCTTATTGAACTATCTTACATCTATTGTACGGGTTGGTGTGTGCCTTTTTCGCCACTTTTGCCTACATTTTAACATATTATTCTACAAAATATCAAATATTTATGTAGAAATATCTGTTCTTATTGTGTCTAATAAAATCCAAACTTAGAAACATTGCCTAAAATGGTACCTATCTTGACAAATTATTTGCACCTGCCTATATTACGGACTTTGGCGCACCAAATTTGTAACATTATTGAAAATAACACAAAATTTTGGCTGTAAAATATGGTACAAAGAGAAAATACAATTTAAGCAGCTACTGTCATGACAGAAAGGTCATATTCCTTTTAAACTAGATCACATAATCCTTTGACTGGGACGGGTGGCGTCGTCCTGTAATCCAGCTACTAGGTCACGAATTGTGGATATTTATAGGAATGCACTGTGGATGCGATACTCCCTGGTGTGGATTAACGTCCGCACAAGTGAGTACTACAACTACCCGCAGTGCTATCCTGATAATTACACCAATTCATAAATACCAATGCAAAAAAAATTTGGTTCCAATTCAACTATAAACTGTAGGTCCCTTGGTTGCCATTCGCTGTATGGGCTATTAGTTAACAGCTGTATCCAAGGAATGTCGGCCTTAGTCACTAACAAGACTTCAAGATCGTGCCACTCATCCTACACTCATCTCCATTCATACTTGGCTCACCTACTATGAATGGTCGCCATAAAAAACGTATTAAAGGATTAAAGTATTTATCATATACGTTGATTAACAATATGTAAACGTCAATATATACGTAACAGCCATTTTACAGTATTTTTGCTTTTTGGAAATGTTCCATTGCTATGTCATTTGCATTATTTATTGCCAATGAAGCCGCCAAGATCATATGAACTAGGAGGCCCCTAACAGTTCAAGAATAAAAGCCAACTTTACTTCATGTATTCCACTACACCTAACATTCCGTAGAGAGATTGTATTGACAACTTTATGTTATTGATAAGGCCGAGACAACTAACTGACATCCCCCATGTCAAGGAATTCCAGCTTTATCAGTAACCCCATAGTCAATTTCTCAAAACTATGCTAGAGGGTTCATTCATTGGCACAGAAGTACGATATGAACTGACGCGACGTGACGAAGGAAAATCAAACTTACACTGTAACGTATATAACTCCCTTTGAAGTTAGAACGTGTCTTCTCAACAAACATATATTTTTTCTCAAACACTGATGAAGTCGCGGAAGTGTTTAACTACAAGATCCACCAATACGATTTAAATACTATTTAAAGGTTCTACCAAAGGAAGAGATACCATATAACATACTTATAATAACTCCGATGACGTACAGGATAGGAAATATTTTAATCATTGAATGAACAACCAAATTTGGCAACTAACGCAATATTGTAATTTTTTACACTTATTACTCTTTGAACAATGTTAAATGCTCAAAATATGTATATTTCACCCAATTCATCGCAGTTAGATGAATTAACGTAAGCCTTGAAAGTAACCGTCAATTTCGACGGGTTTCCCCTAGTAATTTATAAAAGGTGATGATTATAATTTCTTGTTGACTAATGTGCATATTTAATTCCACTTAGAAACTACTTCTGCGAAAAATCAATTCCTCAGTCACACAGACAGTACACTTTTGTTCTATGATTTACAACTTCACAATTTGCCATGTTTTGGAAAATTTTGCTAGAAATTATAATCTAATTTGGTTTAATGAAAATCAGCTTACATTTGCCAATGGATATGAAGACACACAATCAAAGTGGGCAAGCTATATATCACACAATATCTCATGGGGGACCCAGCAATTTGTACTTTTTACTGCGCGCTAATCAACAAGGTAATCGTCACTGTTTGGCACTTGCGGCTCGCAGTCGCAATACGCATCGTAGCCGAGGTTGTCTGCAGTGACAGACGACGGGCGCTCACAGCGCGATCCAACGTTATTTAAGGGAACTGAAGGCGCTTGAAGAGCGCCTAGCGTCATCTAACATAACTACGTGGACCATACACTAACGCAGAACCAGTGTATTGTTAACAAAGCTACCGTATAGTGTTCAATCTAGTAGAGGTGTATAGTCAATGGCGATATGCAACTGTCCTTCAACTGTTCTGCAAGAAAGAGTACAAAGTGGTACAAGAAACTTTTTTTCCACTTCTTGGATGTAGCCATCAGTAATTCATATATTCTGCACAATGAATTCCAAAAAAGAAACAAGAATATGCAGCTATCAGATTATCGCAGGGAGCTCGTCAGGCAGATTTTGGAACATCACTGAGTGATGAGAACAAATGTTCAAGGTGGGCGACCATCAAAAGACGAGATTCCACTCAATCTCACCCAACGACACTTCCTCACACCGATCCCACCAACTGAAAAAAAGCTGAAACCTTGTCGCTACTGCTATGTCAGCTTAGGCCCCAGAAAAGGAAGGACACACCGTACATGTGTGCTGAATGTGGCGTTCCTCATTGCGGGTACCCTTGAATGAAGGACTACCACACACTCCAACAGTTTTAGAAAGTAAGTTGAATGTCTCTTTCTTGGATTTTATTTATTTAACACTAGCTGTACCCGCGGGCTTTGCCCCGTTTAACTTCATAAGTATTCGCATGGCTCATTCACGTCCTGGTTGCAGTTTGTTCGCTACGCTCACTCATCTTTTGGTTGGAAATTAGCTGTTGTCATAACCCCTGTTGGTAATCCTTGTAACTTTGATGCTATTGAACATCATAGAACAGAACCAACTTGTTTAATTGAAACAGCTGTTTAGATTCATTAATTCCTTTTAAATATGAAAAATCATAAGGTTAACATGGGGAACTACTGAGCCACTGGGGGGGAGCCCGAAAGGATTTTTGAGATAAGAATATGCTTTAATGTTAATCGGGAATGTGAGCTACCATCATGCCAAATTTCAGCCCAATCCGTCCAGTAGTTTATGCGTGATTGAGCAACACACACACACACAAACACACACACAAACTCACAAACTTTTAGATTTATAATATTAGTAAGATTAGGCTTCAGCCTAACATGATTTTATATCAAAGCTGCTGTTGCCACCTTGACATTGTAAACATATAGCCCACTGTATGTATATATTTATATATTTTATGTGTGTTTATGTGCTTTACATGATTTATAAGTTGAATTATAAAATTAGATTACAAAAAAATGTAACTTTCTAACAGCTTTTATAAATTTTCAAAATTATTTTTCTAAATTACAATAAATGGCGTGCAAAGTCACATTTTTGCGATTTACGCTTTTCCGTTTTTTTTAACATAGCTCATGTAAAATATAGTATTCTTTAGTTTGTATATATTTCTATGTAAGGAATTAAATTGTCTAATAGATGTATATAATAGATTTTTAAATAATTTGTACTTTTACAGAACCATTACTTTTGAAATTTATGTTTGATTTTTTTTTTACAAGAAAAAAAAACAAAAAACTTTAACTTTTTTGAAAAATGAAAAAGACTAACCATACATGTGCACGCCAAGGGAATATCTCAAACACTAATCCAAGTATTTTACTTAAATTTAGGACAGCATTGTATTTGGACACATTGGTTATCACTTGTTCCAAATCTGTCACACGAAGAAATTTGTTTCAGTAGCACCCACTTCCTGCCAACTCAGTTCAGTTAAACTGATGGGCTGATGAAAATTGTCTGGTTATAAAGATGTCACTTCACTTCTGCCAAGTGTAGTCCGGTTAAAAGTGTCTGTATAAGAGGGAGTCTACCGTATTCAAGTTGAAAATTCCATTAGTTTTGTGATGTGTGGTCTGTAATATGGTTTTGTGATGGTAGGACGAATTTAATTTTTGGGGAAGAATTTAATTTAATAATAAATTTAAAAATTCATATTGTAAATGATTTTCAATCAATCAAACAATTGTAGAAGTATCAGTTTCAGCAGTTGGTTGCTGAGTGTAAGCAGTTTTGTGCTGCTTCTCGCATTCAGAAAGTTCAATATCCAACAAATTGCTGATCATGGCCTTACCCTCTCTCTTTGTAGCTAAATTGTAAAATACCATCGTTGGTAGAGTTTGACCAAAAACACACACTCCCCCTGGAACCAGCGCCAGCTGGCCAAGGTAAGGCCGTTCTCCTCTCTTACTTTTAACTTGATATTTTTTTACTTAGAGAGCACAGACAATTTTGCAATACTATTAAAGACCTAAATACTTTTTCATATTTATAAATTCATAAATTTTATTACATAGAATTATTTGATACAATAATATATATTTACAATGCAGACCGATTTCTATTGCCTCTTTGGATTAATTGTTATTTTGAGAATATTAACATAAACATTTATACTTGATTAAAAATCATATTTTGTACTTTAGTACTTGCCCCTCTTTGTTCTTGTTATAATATCTCTATTCTATTATCTATATAAAATATAATTTTGTATAATTGAATCTCCAGTACCTTTCTTCGTGCTCACTGCCAAGCGACCACACCCCCCACAATATACACTATAACTATAAATAACATATAAAGGAGTAACACTTAAAAATATAACCGTTACAGTTTTGTTAGCCAAATACTTAAACTTAAACTCAATAAGTGAATGAAGTGTACAAAAACAACGTTATAATTAAAGTTCCACAAAATAATGGTGCATTATGTTCTGAAAACGTTCCTTACTTTCTGAATAACCTTGTATTTTGTTTGTTTCATTCCTCATTCCAAATTAAACCAAGTTTCTACAAGTTTGAATAATGCAATCTCAGCTACTAAAAACCAAACACATTTGCAGCTGTTAGTTTTAAACCTGCAAGAATTGTCTTCAAAACGCCCTCTTCTTTGACACAGATCCACTTTTAATATTACTCACTTCTAACCATATTACATATAATATAAGATTATAGATTGTGGGTATTTACTCAGGGGAGGTATAGATGAGCCTACGATGACAGCTGTGGGCTTCTTATTAGCTGAGGGAACACCATTACCGTAACAATACGGAGTTTAGCCATTGGCCTCGGTGGTATAGTGGTTAGCGTGCCGGGCTGTCATGCTGAAGGTCCCAGGTTCGAATCCCGCAAGTAGCATAAACTTTTTGTCTAAGATTTTTTCATTATCAGCAAGTTTGGTTGGTTTGGTTCGGTTATGACAGTTTAATTTTATTAACTGACTTCCCAACTACCAACAAAAGGAGGAGGTTCTCAATTTGTTTGTGGCGATTTTTTTTTTCTATGTATGTTCACCAATTTCTCTGTGATTCTTTTACCGATCAGTGTGGTTCCACCACCAAAATAACCAGGAGAGTTTCTATTTGGTACCTTATATATTATGTTTAAGTATTTGTTTCGGTGAAAAATTCTGAAAACCTTAAATATTCAACATTTATTTTGTTTACATTTGTGCAGATTGTTTACATTTGTGCAGAGAAGGCAATAAATAATGATGACATTCCTACAGCTGTTAGTTGAAACCATTTAAATGAAGCTAGAGACAATTCTTCATGAAACA
The DNA here is from genome assembly GCF_028750875.1 of Macrosteles quadrilineatus. Lineage (NCBI taxonomy): Eukaryota > Metazoa > Arthropoda > Insecta > Hemiptera > Cicadellidae > Macrosteles > Macrosteles quadrilineatus. The sequence goes on from NW_026542594.1 coordinate 15,633,246, forward strand.
GTTGCTTCATATTGATCAATAAACTATTTCTTGCCATGCATTTTGTTTTGGTTACTATAAAAAATGTATTTTAACGTTTGATCTGATTTGTGTATACAGTAATTCTGTTTTTAGTATTGAATATTCTGACTTAAAAAAAAAAACATATATGTTTCAGTAAATAGCTGTTTGATATATACAAATAAAGGTGTATTGTGATAACCAAAGCATTCGTAAAACAGGTCTAAATATAAATTAAATGCAATTATTCCTTACACGACCTAAGAAGTGTGACATTGCATAATCGTCAATTGTCTTAAAAGTGTTAAATATTTTAATTACTAAACATGCATTTGCAGATGTGGAATGTTTATTGATATTCTCTACCCAGTTACTATATTATCATATCAATACTATTATGCCTGCTTCGGAAAGTCCTAGAGGAAGATGATTTGCAATTTCGACTAGGCTATATCTTGATCAAACAAAACCACCTACATGGCTTGCACCACTTTTAGCTGAAACAATCGTTCATACACATATTTCATTTGCAGATGTGGAATGTTTATTAATATTCTCTACCCAGTTACTATAACATATCAATACTATTATGCCTGCTTCGGAAAGTCCTAGAAGAAGATGATTTGCAATTTCGACTAGGCTATATCTTGAGTAAACAAAACCCCCTACATGACTTACACCACTTTTAGCTGAACCAATCTTTCATAAAATATTTTCCAAAGGTACTATACGTGTTATCGACCAATTTTCCACTTTTGAGAGATTTTTTACTGCTGGTAGCTGAGGAATAACTTTCATATTGTTCCAAAAGGCTTGAGACGTTACTGTATTTCTTTTTATAATGTAGTACAGCGATTGCAGGAAACGATGATGTCTGACATTTCAATGTATCAAGAAAAGACAATTAGTTTTTCATTAGGCCTAATGTAATGGACAACTCTCTCTTTCTTAGGGAATATCTTAAAATGTTTATTTTCATACCCATTGATTATGTAACCTGAACAGGTGACTCAAGCAGTTTTAAAATAATGATTGTTCTGTGGAGCTTTTGATTGTTACAAACAGTTTTGCTTATCAAAAACCTCAAGTAATTAATATATAAAAAATTATACAGTCACTAAAAATTATAAAATTATTTATTTTTGTAAAAAAAATACAACCGACTTCAAACGCTCTAAAAAGAATGAAATAATTTCAATAAAGTAAACTTTTGTATTAGGCAAGCTCACGTATCTCAAGTCGGCGCGGCTCAAACTGCAAATATGATTGAAATTAAATATTGTGCGTGTGTGTATTTTGAAAATCAATAAATTGTAGCTGCATAACATAAATATATAAAAAACATACTGAACTGTTTTATTTATATATTAAAGGAAATATTTTATTGTATTTTGTGTTTACTTCAGAATAAATGCATTATGAAAATAACACACACAAATGTTCTATATGAATAGGAAAATAATTTAGTTTGATATTATGATAGGGAAAAGAAGCTAGTTTGGTATTAAAACGTTACTTATCCATGTTAGAAACATTTAGATGCGTTATAATCTTTTTAAAGATGCTCGTTAATACCACTATAATGCCGATCTCTGATTACGGTAATAAAATAACACTTAACGCATAACTATGAAAAAGACATGCAGATTAACAACTTTAGTTATAGATAGTCACCTGCAATATGGACACCATCCTTCAATTTTGTTTCAAAAATCATCATAGAGCCGCGCCGACTTGAAGTACGTGAGCTTGCCTAATACAAAAGTTTACTTTATTGAAATTATTTCATTCTTTTTAGAGCGTTTGAAGTCGGTTGTATTTTTTTACAAAAATAAATAATTATTAAGTCAAGTCATTTTAAAATTTTGATTGAGCAATTTCTAGTTTTAATTAATGAACAGAATTATGTTTTCTATTAGTAAACTTTTTTATATTATTTCATTATCAGCAAGTTTGGTTAGTTCGGTTGGGTTATGATAGTTTAATTTTATAATTATAAAATTGAATTTGAGGCATTTATAATTTTATTTTATGAACAGAAGTATTTTTAAACCTTTATTGCCAAAGTGCTCTCTACTACAGCGCTGTTCACGGAGGAATTTTGAACTAATGCCTCATTCGTACCTCCCCTAAGTCAGACCCTAGATTGTGTACCATGACACAACTTGACAGTGTATAAAAATTCAAGGTTAATGTTTCAATAATTTATCTGCAGCTGTTATGAAATAAAGCATGTTGAATAATGAATATATTTAAAAAAAATAAGAGCATTTACTAAGGGCAAATAAAGCCAACGTTAGGGAACCCAAATGAACCTGTGTTTTTGACTAGGCTACGTGCCCTGTGTGTCGAGCCCCAGTGTCTTACGATGTAGAGACACTAGACTCCGCTCCTCCCCCACTAGACGTGTTGCAGGCAGACAACTTCAAGCCTTCCCCTGAACTGCGTCGACTGCAACAACAGATGGCAGCCTTGTATGTGCGGCAGCAACAACGTGGTGGCATCATCCAACCAGACAACTCTGTCATACTGCTAACTGTAAGTCTCTACTCTACAGAGTAGAAACTCTTTTAAAATATGGGAATAGACACATTTCAATTCATTTTTACCACAGCATGAACAACAATAGAGCCAGCATAGCTTATTTGTGCTCACAACAAAGGATCACAACAGAATTAAAATAAATCACCTGTATGTTTTCTGTCTGAATTCACAAGCATGTACTCTTGTAAATGGACCAGTTTAATTATGTCATTGAGTATACACATATAAGAGGAGACACATAATGCTTATACATTTTACTGGTTTTGGCGGCGTAGTTTGGGTCACTGACGATTGGGTTGCGGTAGTCGGTCGGTAGTGCAGTGCACCTCTGAGCACTTCAAAATCATTTGTATTAAAAATGCATAAGAAAACAACTAAACGACCAAACAAAAAAATGTCATCAAGAAAAATGACATTTTAGAACCTTCAACAAACACAATATTAAAACTAAACTAACTTACCGGCATGCCCAAGGTTGCGTAGTTCGGGCCGCTGACACTTCTCTGTAACATCGCTGTTCAGGTAACGGTAGACTCCACTGAGTGTCTTCTATAGTAAGTGTATACAATGATTATGCTAATAAATTGTTGATCAGACCATTCAAACTTACCTCTCGACCTGAATTTGTTTCTTTATGGTCAGATCGTTTGCTTACTTGGAACTTTTCAGCTTCCCACATAATAATCCCTACTTTCACATTTTGTATATATCTTTTGTGACTCTGTGTTATCTTACGATAAAATGTGCTTCCAAATTAGAACTCCTAACAATGAGTACTGCTAGCAATAAGTATTTTAAATTATATTTTTAATAAATCCTAAGTGGCCATGCAAAAACATTTCTCAGATGTATTTTGTTATTTAAAATGTTATATCATTGTATGTGATATGTAGATCTTAGTGATTTTCAAGATTCAAATATTCTTTTCTAACTTTCAAAACTTCATAACCGTGAAGTGTGATACTAATCTTCTAATTTATAATCCACTATCTCCAGACAAAGTTTATATCACAAGTTTTAAAATATGTATTATAATATTTTACTGTCACTGACAGGTTGGCACTACTGGTGCGATTCAAAGCAGACGTGCGTGATTGCAAGTTCCCAAATATTCTTCAATTTTCACAATTTAACGACATTTTATCAGTAAATCTGAGTGAAATCCGGTTATGTTGACTGATTTACACGGAGTGATAAGCTAAATTTACCGCAAACCTGCAGTAGACAGCAGTTATAAGCGATAAACGGTGCGGCAACGTGGTCTCGGCTAAACCAGTGTGGACTCGATAGTGAACGATTAGTGATATTAATTTCGAGTCAGCAGATGTTTTTGAGGGATTAGTGAAGATAGTTGAGGCGGAAAGAGATAGCTGGAGAATTGATATGGTTGGCAGAGCGCGTACATCGCAATATCACCAACAACTGCTTGCCGTTAACCTTGACCTAGGGCCCAGGAGTTTTCTCACTGATAGCATCAATAGTCTTATCTCATGGGTCATTAAGGCCCGAGCAGAGCTGGTTGATTTGAATCACAAACCATGGATAACGAATAAAAATCATTTTTGTAGTCTGTGCAATTTGCGCGAATTTGAAACAGTTTTTCAATTTGTTTCTATTTGCCCAATTTTAGGTGATATCAGGGAGTATTGGTTTGGAAAACGAAGCATGCATTGGGAAGAACACATAGAATACATAAATGGTAGGCATTGGCGTAAATTAGCAAACTTTATGAGAGAGGCGTGGAGAAGGAGGTGGGAGTTAATTAGAGAATTTAATTACGAATAAATCAAGTGAAGTTTTTTTTTTCCAAATTCAAAATTGTTTTATTCTCTTTCTAATTTATAAATTATAGCAAAACAATAAATATTTCAAATAAATTGTCAGCCTGTCTTCTTGAATATTCATAGTAATTTTATAGATTTTATTATGCGTAAACCTTTTAAAACCTAATAATTTTAAAAGTAAAATAATACAAGTTATGTAAACAATATTATGAAAAAGGTTTTTTTTAAGTTTAGTTTAAAAATGGATGTATAATTGTATGTAAATTTGTGTATGTTATTAAGTGTATTTTGTTTCAACTTCATTTTCATAAATGTGTTTTCCAGGTGTGTCAACCAAACAGACGGTCGTAGACCATTGTTTATTAAGTGTTTGATTATGTTTATGAGGGGAATGTTTATTTTAAAATAAAGCACTTTATTCATTCATTCATTCATTTATTCTGTCACTGACAGCATATTCAACCAAGAAATGTTTGGGTAAAGGGGGCTTTTTGAGTTCTTTTCGAGTTGGGAAGACGTGTTTCTTCTCATTCTTCCCAACCCAACCTTCATTAATTAAAAAGAAATGATATATTCTAATTTATTTCTACAATGTGAAGTGATTGTGTTTCTTGTACCAGGATGGATTTGTAAGTTGACACCACTGTTCCAGGAGGACTCTGGTAACGCAGGGGACAACAGATGACGCTTGTCACCGCTATCCAAGAAATACATCGTCCTGATAGATCAGACCTGATCAGACGCCTCAGGTGCAGTGGCCGTATTCTATTATAATATCCAGCCCAGTACATTACTATTGTATATAATTTCTTTTACAATACTTTATATGTAGGCTTCATGCTGACTCTTTGTGATAGTTTTGTTATACATCTCATTAGTTTGTTAAACTAAGTTTTTGGTATTTTTAAGTTCTCCTGGGTTCCAAGAACCATAACTGTTTAAACAGTAAAATAATATTTCCTATGGAAAATTATAACCAAGCAATATTTTATTGTGCTTTAAAAGGGTTTTATCTTTTAAAATGTATTCAATCTTTTATTTTTTGTAAACTTTCTCTTCTACTATGTTGCACAAATATTATATATTTTTATACTTTGAGTCTTCTGTCAATTTCTGCTTTTATACAGTCATGATTTAATTTTATTTCTTGCTTCAATAGGGTTGTTTATTTTGTTTGATGCCTAAATTCTTCAAGTTCATGAATTTTCTATTGTATTAGGTCATGTCATATTAAAATGTGATGTTATATTTACTAACAAACTCTTACTTGTAGATATTATGGTTTAGTAATTGCTTCTTTTTCATATATATTCTTACAGTAAAATAAAACCAGGTTTATCAATCATGGTTTGTGGGTTGTACTCCAAAGAATAGCCTAGAGCTTAATTTTAGTTCTCTCTTTACACCATGGATAAAATTGGTTCAGGTAAAATTTAGAGTATTCTTTTCTTGTATGTTAAAAAAAAAAAACATCAGCTGAAATTAAAATACAAGTTTGTCAAACGTACTAAACTTGTCTTCCAATCATAGGTGTTGCTTTTAGGTTTGTAAAAAAACTACAATAGGAAGATTAAAAGAAGCTACTAACTACAATGAACCACATTTTTTAATTTGCTAGTGAAACTGTGATCGGCCACTAAATTAACCGTATGCGCTCGGCGTTATAGGCCCAGACAGGGAACAGGTAGTCAGTTAGACACTAGGTCGGATATCCCGAGGAGTCGGTTATGCAGAGGTTGGATATGAGGGGTTCTTCTGTACTTAGATTTGCTGTCTAAGTATACTGTCTAAGTCTTTAATATCTTAGGGAAGATATTAAAGTGTGTTTTTAGAGAAGTGTTAACAATTTAGTACCTACTAAATAAATAAATTTCAAAAAAATCTTTTAAACAAGGTTTCTACTACAGTTGACCTATTTCCGTAATAAAAATGACATATGATATTTCAATACTTAATTTTAGTTATTTTACCATTTACAATAATTTCTCTGTAACCATTCAGCGTACAACCACATTTCGTTATACTAAATAATTTTTTAAGCTTTGCAAAATGGTTAAGAAAGAAATTGCAAAATTGTATGTTTTAAGGACAGACATTAAAACATATTAGGGCATGTATTATTAGCTGGAAAACTAAATTTGTACCCCCATAAACCCCGTTTCCATAGTCCGATCATGCTAAATATATTGAAGTCAGAGGATTTTTATTTTCGTTATCTCACCAAAGGACACTAACATTAATCTATGAAGATGTGGTTTTTCACAATTCCTTCAAATTATTATTATTATATATATATATATATATATATATATGTGTGTGTGTGTGTGTGTGTGTGTGTGTGTGGGTGTGTGTCTGTATTCACCGAATAGTGGCATCCTTCACAGGCACACGGCCGTACTGTGGCACCTTCAAAAATTGTGGAACCTTTTTCAGGGTGCCACAGCTAATTCGATCATTTTTTAGGTTTTCCAGCATTATTACGTCGTTTAAACATCACATGCCACAATTGAGTATTTTGTGAACTCGTTGATGTGAGTTTAAGTAGCGCAGGTACACGCCGAATTGTGGAACACGAAACCATACAGGTAGCTAGCGCGCCTCGCGCCGTCCGCCGGAACTATAACTTTCCTAATGCTATGTTGCCAATTCTCGCGCCAGCCTACACTCTAAATAGTGGCACCATGCCGCAATTCAGTATATATCAACAGTGTGTGGACAGGATGCCACTTGATGAGTTGTAGCGCTTGAGCAGTGTGTAGAACAGTGCAACAGGCAACTAATAAACTAATAATACTGTACTGCCACGTAAGAAATACTAAATTTAAGTACCATAAATAATATACTTTTGCTCCGAGTGGTGAACAATGTGTTACATTAAAAATAATTTGTGTAGTAAATAATTATTAAAATTGTTTTTATGCCACCATTAAAAAATGTATTTTTGTTTACAAACATAAATTGGTAACGTAGTTACTTTGTATTAATTGAATTTTTACATTGAAACAATAACAATGTTTTAGGTTAGAACACTATATAAGTTGTCCTATGCTGCAATTTTTTATCTTACAAACTATTTCGTGCTGACATCTATTTCACTAACATTCTAGTCATGTTGACAAAAAATTTTACAATTACATTTCTGAATCACTCAGTAGAGGTAAATTTCGATGCAACATTGCTGAAAGTTATGTTTTGCTTCTCACTGTCAGAGTATCTTAAAGACATCTAATGTTTCAATCCATGTTCAAATGTTATATGAGGTAAACATATAACCGCATCAATTAAAGACAGTACTTAAATTAAAATACATATTATTACTAGACATGCCTTAAATATACAATATAGATAATATGATTAGAAATTCGTAGCCTACTTCTGGACAGGCCTAGACAATTATCCATACCGTGTACTTCTATTAGCCCAGGTAATTAATTATTTACTTATTACGGTTGTAACTGGACGTATGTATAGTCCGTGGCTTGGCAATCAAATAACAGTATTTAAATAGGACAGGCTACTGTTATCAATTTTTGAAATTACTGAATTGTTACCAAATTACTGTTTCACAAAATACATATTCCATTTTCAGCCGAGCCATTAAAATGAGGATTTGCCGAACAATTATTAATATTACAGAATAGTATTTAATGTTATACAACTTTTCACATTTCATAAATTATATGTTAGTTTTGGTATGGTCAAAGGTCCAAATCCAAATGTTCTTTTCATTTGGTTTGTATGTAGTAATTTGCTAGAATCATTGAGTTTATATAAAAAACAATGCTAGAATACTGTAGATGGCTTGTTAAGGCCATAACACAAGCATTTTTCAAATCGGTTCCCCGTTTAACCAACTATTCCAAAAGATAAAAATTATATGGTGCAACACAAATAAACAACCCGATCACCTATCTATAACCTACACTTTACCTCCCTAATCTAACCTTACTTTAAAACACTTAATGTAGTCACGAATACTCATAAACCCCGACCTACCTTCCCCACATGCCTAAATTAGATCAGTGTTCAATCTGCGTTTTATTAATAAGTGTAATAACTTACTGCACCGTCGATGTAATTCAACATAATATAACCTGTGAGGTATTATCGGATTAAATATCGATTTCGATGCGGTTCGATATATCGCTTATTTATTTATTTTTTATCAGAATTTATTTTACAATCTGTTCAAATATGAGAACAATAAGTAAAACATATATCAAAACAATGTCAGGAAACATTAAACAAGCACCTGTTCATCAACAAGTCTTGCCAAAAATTGGAACAATCATTTAAATATTTACAGAAATCTGTAGCTTAGGTCCAGCACATGCACAACACTTTTTAATCTGGTAATGCACTGACTATTGTCATAGATTAAACATACTCCCTTTATTGTCCAGCAGATTAACAGCAAGACTGCTCGAAATCCTGATTTATTTCTAACATTGGCTGTTTCTAATCAGCCGGCAACACAAATAGGTTCCCAAGAAAGTAGTCACAGGTCCGTATCCCTCCGCTCCTTGTTTATGCTCCGTGAATTGAGAAAGTAGTTCCATATATTTTCTCAATTTTCAGTGAATTCCGCGCCTTAAAAAAATGTTTTAACGCCATTTTCATGTTCATTAAAATCATAGGAATGGTTTAAAAACATTTAAAAGAAAAGTCTAGAAAGTTCAGAAATACCTTATGGGTATCTTGTTTATATTTCTATTGTAAACAAAAAAAACTGTTATGGATACTTTAGTCCCATAAGCCTAATGTTAAATATTGGAAATTTTAAGTTCGATTTAAATTGCATTAGCATTATCTAATTGAAATTTGTTTGTTTAAAAGCCATCTCACTATTAGTCTAAGTAATTTTGTTAAGTTTGGCTGAAATGCGTTCAGTCGTTATTGAGTGATGTGTCTCTATTTGTTGCATTAAAGTTGATCCCAAAGAGCTTCGCTCGCTCCGCATTGATAGTAGCTGCTTAAATAGTATTTTCTCTTTGTACCATTTTTTACAGCCAAAATGTCGTGTTATTTTCAATAATGTTACCAAACCAGTGCGCCAAAGTCCGTAATATAGGCAGGTACAAATAATTTGTCAAGATGGGTACCATTTTAGACAAAGTTTCTATGTTTGGATTTTATTAGACACGATAAGATCAGATATTTCTACATAAATATTTGATATGTGTAGTATAATATGATAAAATATAGGCAAAAGTGGTGAAAAAGGCAGACACCAACCCGTGCAAGTGATATAAGATAGTTCAATAAGAAATAATTTAAGAATTGCTGTGATAAAAGGACTTTCCACTGATTTCGTAATGGGACGTTATGTTGCAAAACATGACATGATAAAGAAGAAAATCAATTTTAAAATCAGAAAATAACATTGCAAATACTTATTTGGTAGAATTCAGTAACTACCAATAAATGTGTGTTGTTTGAAATACAATTTAAAAATGAACAGCTGTTTCATTAAAAAGTATTATTCACATGGCCAAAATGTAAACAGCTCTGTGGAGGGATCTTTAAAGGCTTCTGGGGCAGAGTCCTAAGGGATTTCGATTAGTCTTTCTTTTGATACCTAACTCATCTACAGACAAAGACGTTTCTTTGGACATCTCTACCAAGTTTGGGTCTCTAAATCCACCGTACAAAAATAGTATATTTCGTACCTAGGGCCGAAAGTGAGGTTTTGCCGACTCGAGATTGGGTTTTAAGTTCGAGACGAATTCGAGAACGTGAATCGATCGAGAGCTGCAAACCCATTTTGGCTCGTGGTACAAACGTTATTTTTCACCCAAGTATGTTTTGCAATATAACGTATCTCTTATTTATCTTAAATATTTTGAGGAATCAGCTTAGTAAAAAATAACAATAAATAGTTGTCTAGGCAGCTGTGACAAAAAACAAGTCCATTGCAATGCCATGGATACAGCTTGTGCATTTAATATACACTAGATGTTGTACCCGTGCTTTGCAATGGGAAGAGGACACAAAGTGCAAAAAAGTTAATAGTACTGCACCCTGTTGGTAAACCTTATAACCTTTTAATGCTATTTAATATCATAGAACCAACTTGTGTAGTTGAAACAGCTGAAAAAATTCTTTTATTCCTTTTAAATATGATTACTCATAAGGTTAACATGGGAAACTCCAGAGCCACTGGGGTGGAGCCCGAAAGGACTTTTGAGATAAGAATGCGTCTATATGTTAATCAGGAATGTGAACTATCATCACACCAAATTTCAGCCCGATCCGACTAGTATTTTTCGCGTTTACTTGTCACAAACATACATCCATACATCCAAACTTTCTCTCATTTATAATATTAGTATGATTAATGTTTTAAGTAAATAAGCGAACAAGTGATTTTGCGGCCCTAGGGATGTAAACCCCTGCTCAGCCCCTATATGATGGTGACAGCTGGCATGGCCAGCAAAACGTAACTTTACGCCCCCCAATTAACGTATGTAAAACAGCTAAAAACATCATAGTGTGGTGAAAAATTAGTTACGCATACTTTTACATTACCATGAATTAATTCTATACATACAGAAAAAACTTATTACAGAGTCATACTTATTGCGTATATTCATGCAAATTTCTTGTATATTCCCATGAAACTGATAATTTACCCAGCACATTAAGGCCTTTAATCCAAGTATCTAAGTTCGTAAACCATACATACAATGTGATAAAATATCAACGACATAGCATGTAGTTTTATGTAATCCTCACAACATTTCATTTGTTCCATTGACTTTAAATCCAATAATTGTCAAAATTATTGGAGCTTGGAAAAAACTGCATGTAAAAAAAATCGTAACACTAATATACCCCCGTCGCAGCAAACCTGCATACTAAGCGAATTTCCATTTACCCGGCTTGATTTCTACTAAAATATTCCCTATAAATTTTCAGATTTATTTCCTATTTAAATAACATTAATTTTAGTGAGTAGTTAGGTTTGCTGCTACGGGGAAGATGTTGAGATGTGTTTTTTCAATTGAAATATTGATAGCTTAGTATGAAATAAGCCAAATTGCCAAATTTGATTAAAATATATCCATAAACAAGCAAACTAGAACAGTTTGTTTATTCTCCATAAGAATAACATGGGCATTTTAAATTTAAAATTTTTTTAATTTTCTCCGTAGTCAATGAACATTCAAAAAAACTTAAATATACTAAATTATTTGTTTTTTTTAAGCTCTTCAAAATGGTCTAGAGAGAAATTTAGAAATTTAAAGTTTTTAGGGTCAAAAATGAGAAAAACCCATTTTTACCCCATAAAACCCCCCATAAACCCCTGATCCCATGGTCCGATTATGCTGGTTCGCGAACTCGTTCGAATAAATGTAGGTTTACACGTTTGTACCAAATTTCATCAAAATCGGATCAATTTTGCTCGAGTTATCGCGCTAACGGACACATATATAAATATATATATATATAAACTAGCTGACCCGGCGAACTTCGTATCGCCTAAGTTATAGGTTTCCCCTAAGACAGACCGATGGAAAGAAAGTACCGTTACGTTTAATTTTCAAGATGATCTCGTTCGCATCGCTCAATCACGTCCTGGTTGAAGTTCGTTCGCTACGCTCACTCACCTTTGGGTTGGAGCTCGTTCGCTACGCTCACTCACCTTTAGGTTGGAGCTCGTTCGCTACGCTAACTCGCCTCCAGGTTGAAGTTCGTTCGCTACGCTCACTCACCTTTTGGTTGCAAATTAGCTGTTGTCATAAATGTAAAATAAATAATAATGCTGCACCCTGTTGGTAATCCTTGTAACTTTAATGCTATTGAACATCATAGAACAGAACCAACTTGTTTAATTGAAACAGCTGTTAAGATTCATTAATTCCATTTCTCATAAGGTTAACATGGGAAACTCCAGAGCCACTGGGGCAGAGCCCTTTTAGGAATTTCGAAACGGGAAATAGTTTACGTCCGATTCGCATACCTACAGAATTTACACACCAAATTTCATAACGATCGGTGAAGTCGTTCCGGAGGAGTTTGCAGACAAACACTGTGACACGAGAATTTTATATATTAGATATATATATATATGAATTTGAACGGATGGTGTTTTTGGCCTCTGGGGACCTCAAAAGGAAAAAGTAAATCGGTCCCGGGTCTAGGTCTTACCATGAGACCTACGGTAATAGCTTATTCCCTATATGGGAAATTCGCTAAAAAGACGACGTGATGAGCGCGGGCAATGAGCTACGGCGGCTAAGGCATAGCCACATGAATACAGAACGGAATGAAGGAACTAGAACGGAGAACTGGCAACAGCGTACGCGAGAAGTAGGGCGGGGCGAACACACCGTTCAAGCGCTACAACGCATTAGTGGCATCCTGTCCACACACTGTTGATATATACCGATTTGTGGCAAGGTGCCACAATTAAAAACTGGAATGTTAGATGTTAAAATGGAGTGTTCATTAAAAATATCGATGCACACATGGTTCTACCACCTTCCTTCATCCACTGGTGGCCGCAGTTTGAAAGATGCCACAATTAGGTGTTTGCGAGTATTCGGTAAAACCCCGTAGGTGTGTGTATGTATGTGTGTCCGATAACTCAGGTAATTTTGGTCCGATTTTGATTAAATTCAACATGAACATGAAGTTTGGGAACCAGAAAGATCGGGTCATAAAATTGGGTTGTCATAGAGCTTTACGCTTTTTCAAAATGTTATCCTTAAAACATGAAAATGCCCATTTTAAAACGTTTTTATTAGCTCGCTTTCTTGTCCGGTACAAATTTAATTTTACAATCAATTTTTTACTAAGTTCCCGATGAGCTAGAGACTTGAAACTTGAAACATAGCTCACAAATGGATGACAATGCAAAATTATATAATTTAATTTTCATATTTCCCTTGGGCTACGCCCCATGGGCTTGTTTTTATTAACTCGCTTTCTTGCAAATTTTGATACTTCCCGATGAGCTAGAGACTTGATACTTGAAACATAGCTCACAAATGGATGACAATGCAATATTATATCATTTAATTTTTATATTTCCCTTGGGCTACGCCCCATGGGCTTCCAAATTTTCCATGTTTACATTTTGAAAGAATGTAAATATATCAATTAATTTAAGTCAGCTGTAAATACTTAAATTTGACAGTTCGAAGAGCAGAGGTTAAGAGGTACAGGTTATGCTCCCAAGAGATTCTTTAAACAAACAAACATTTCAAAATAAAGATGGACAATTTGATTGCAGATACAAAGGTGTTTGTTAATAATGTCATTTGTTATTTATTTAGTATTCTATAAAGTAAACAATAAATTAAATAGATTGATATATCTATAGTTAGTAGGTAGGCCATACATTCAATCTGATACAGTACATAATTATATGAAAAGAAACTGAAATAAACCTTAGATTTCCCACATGCCTCTGTCTTAATCTGTTATAGATGCTTGAAATAGATTTAACATCCACACACATTCAAAACTAAAAAGTAGAAAATAATTTATAAACAAAAAAATTTTTTTAAACAAAGCGTTTTCATACGCACTAAAAAGTAGAAAATAATTTATAAATATGTGGAGAGTATAAATACTTGTAAGATTTTAAAACGAAAAACATTGGGTGTATGCAATTGATAATATACATTGGTTCAATAGATGAAGGTAATTGTAAACTATCTATTGCATGCACCCCACGTTTTTTGTTTTAAATCTTACAAGTATTTATACTCTCCACATATTTCTAAATTATTTTCTACTTTTTAGTGTGTTAAAAAAGTTTTGTTTTAAAAAAGTTTTTTTGTTTATAAATTATTTTCAACCAGAGAGCTTAAATAGCAAATAGTTTTGTGTATTGAAACAAAAATCCAATAAGACGAATAGACGATTTAAAATTAGCTTAATCAGCAAGATTGCTGCGGCAGGTGTATTTTATATGTATCAAACCGTCAGTTCAGACAATCAAATTCGAAGTCTACTACTTGTGTTTAATGGTTGTATTTCAACAATAAGAAACACAAACAGCTTCATCTCTAAAGGAAAAGGAGCTAATTAATTATGTGTAGACATTATCTAAGCAGTATAAAATATGTGAAAAAGTTGCAATTAGTAGTATCTAGAAGATATTTACCTACATAGAATGAATCAATGTTTACAATTTATACTCAATACAGTAGACATAATGCCACTGCACCCTAGGTTTTTTATGTACGTTCTTATTTCTAATTGAACATGTTTTAGGCCTATTAACACTTAAATTTGTTTTGTACACATTCCAATACCTTTATGTTTAAGTGGGGTGTTTAAGTGCAGTAATTATTGTGCAAAAAAATAATTGAAATACTAGCTCTAAAAATGTCTTCTTGTTAGCTCAGAGATTTTTTTTTAATATCATTTACATTTAGTGTAGATTATGTTTACAAACTAAACAAAGGACAAATAACTTGAGTGGACAATAGTCTATTCAGTTTTGCAACATTAATTAATTTACAAAACTAGACCATAGTCCCCCTTTAAATAAAGTTGTAAAACGTGTTATTGTCATTGAGGGACGGAAATTTAACTGGAAACAAAGTATAATTTAATTTGTTTATAACAGAATTAAGAACTGTGACTGTGGCAGAAAGTTGTTCTTTAGTTTGAACTCCTCTGCAGGACATAATTCAGATCTACATTAATATACAAGTAATGTGATCATGGCTGTATTTCCCTATCGGCGTACACGGCAGTTGCCGGGGGTTCTCGGCCTAGGAGGGGGCCTCACTTGGGACCTGAAATTTTTTTTCTTGATTGCGACCGCAGGAGACAAGACGATGATGATGATATCTACACGGCCGCAGTAGATGTTTATGATTTTGCCATTATCGCGTAAAACAACATTCACGTTTTTGTGACAGCGAGAGACAATGATGATCTCTACTTCTCAGTGGTCACATGAGTCGTTCATGATTCCGCCGCGATCGGAGGAGACTAAGATGACGTCCCAGCACCGGCGCAAGATGCAAACTATTTCTCCGCGGCCATCACATTAATGTTTTCACCATGATCGGAGAAGACAAAGATGTCTCAGCGATCGCGCAAGATGTTCACCATTTCTCCGCCGCCGCATGAGTCGTTCATGTTCCACCATGATCGGAGGAGACTAAGGCGACGTCTCAGCGCTCGGGCAAGAAATTAATAGACTTATTTATTAGCTAGTCTCCTAGGCCTCTATGTGTATCCGCTTGTTGGAAACAAAAGGTTAATTCATCAAGCTAAATTAATACCACGCGTATTTCTAAACCCTTAAGTTCTAACCTTCGAAGAATCAGAATATAGAGAGGGGCTTCTCTGGTAACAGCCACCGGGGCCTCATGAATTCTTAATACGGCCGTAAATGTGACCAGCCACTTGTGTTGTCAGTAACGTGTTTTGCTACATTACCGACTAGTTCATTGTATTTTAATATTGGATAGTTTTATACTTTACAATCTTGAGCAGACTTAAGCCTTAATAACACAAAATACAAATTAGATGGATAAAGCTGGGTTAAACTCTTATTATGATGCTTAACTACAAGTATTTTCATTTAATGGTATACCTTAAAATTAAGTGTTGGCATACAAGATTTTGAAATGTAACTCAATGATGTTGGATAGCATTACTAAACTAAAATAAAAATAAAAATTACAATCAGTGGAATTTTCTCTGCCAACAACACAGCACAACAAGGTTTGTTTTGTTAACTGAAATGTAAAGTTTGTGTTCTAGTCATATTGTATTTAATCTTGTTTTATATGTGTAAATTTAGTTTAATAAATGTGGTTTATTTTGGGTCAGTACACAATTATTTATTCTCCATATTTTACTTCCTGCTCTATTGTCTGAAGTCTTGTGAATTCGTTCTTGCATTTGATATAGCCCATAAACAACCATTCCCTTACACAAACACAAAGCTACTTTTTTTTTAAGTAAACTTGACTATCAATTTGTAAACTCTTGTTGTTTCTTTGCTGTATAACCAAAGAATAGACTTTATCTTACTTGTACCAAATTACAAAATTTTCCCTCAAATAAGAGATAAACATTAGGTTAACATCCACGTTATCTCTAAACAATGATCGTATCTAGCAAACATTCGGAGGAAATGTGACGAAAAACGCACAAATCTGAGGCTTTGGACGTTTGTAGTTTTATTTCCTAAATAGGAAGGCTAACTTATGTATTCTAGGGAAAAGTACCGATATTGTCGAAATGTGGTTGTGAATGAGGCCTACCCAAGAGATGGGCTATGGGTCAAGATTTGCGGTATGGTCCAGCGATTGCAGCACAAAGAGGTAAGTAGAAACCAAAACACATTATTGGAAAAGCGAGTTTAGCTACATCTGTAAGTTAAACCTCTGTTACAATCACAGCTAAATCAGAAAGATCTTCCAAGATCGCAGCAACATCCACGATCAACCACTGCAGTTGTGATTTTTTACTTTGCACTGTACACAACTGTCCTTGAAGCGCCGTCAATGGGTGGAAACCTTTTTTGTAAGCTATTGGTGAGTGCTGACGATGATAAAAAAAAATGTAAGTTTCCCAGCACAGTACAACACTGATTCGCGGTCTTTTTCCCGGTTATCAAAACTCATAAGAACAATCGTTGCACTTGCCATTAATTAAACCGGTTAAGTAAGGCACAACGTTTTTAATCTAACTTGTGGTTTGGATGTGCTTACAAAACTTGATCGGAAATGGTTGTGGTATTTGTAAACAGTACCTATTTAATGTAAACGTATCAGTGACAGCTAGAAGTGAGAACTAATCCAAACAGTTGATCGTTATTTCATATAATGCAATTGTAAACAATGGGAGAAAATTTGACAAAAATCGAACAAAATTGTGTTTTTGATTGTTCGTTATTTTGTTTTCAAAGAAGCGAGGCCGTGTTTTTATAGCCAAAGACACTCTCACCAATCCAGTAAATACAGAAAAATTTGTTGAGGATTTTATAGTATTGCTTTGGTTTGTGCTATATAATCAAATATCTTTTTAATGTATCTTTTAACACCAGCTGCTTGATTATGTTGTTCTAATATGTTCACAGTTTGAAGTGTTAATCTATCTTCTATATACAATACGCTAAGCCAATTTTTGTAAACAGAACTCCTCCCTCATTTTTGGACCGATTTTGATGATTAAAGTGTCAAAAAAATTGCCTTGATCTGTAGTTTTGCAAAGTATTTTTCGTGTTTTGAAATCTATTAGTTTGGGCAGGATCTTCCATCAAAGTTGGATTTTCTCCTATAAGATTAACATGGGGGAATCTAAATATTTAATTGGAAACTTTGTCTCCACTAATTTGAGAGAACGGCTGGGCGTAGAAACATGGTAGAGGTGTCCAAAGAAAGGTCTTGGTTTGTAGACGATTTATCAAAAGAAAAACGAAGTAAACTCCCTTAGGGCTCTGTCCCAGAAGCCTTTAACTCTTTCCAGCACGGAAAATATACAGGTGTCAGGTGACCCCAACCTGCACTTTTTTTTGTTGAAATGTTAAAAAAATACTTCATAATTTGTGTTTAGAACCATATAAGGTTTTATAAAAATGCATTAACAATTTTTTGTTGTTATCAGTTAGTGATAAAAGGTTGATAAATTGAGCGATTTATACAAGCTTAAAAATGCATGTAAACGTCAATATTTACGCAACAGCCAATTTACAGTATTTTTTGCTTTTTGGAAATGTCACATTGCTATGTTATTTAGCCTACATTTTGTTGCCAATGAAGCCGCACGACCATATAAACGAGGAGGCCCAGTTCAAGAATAAAAGCCAACTTCACTTCAAGTACTACACCTAACATTCCGTAGCGAGATTAAACTGACAACTTTATGTAATTGATAAGGCTGAGACAACTAAACTGACATTCCCCATGTCAATGAATTCTAGCTTTGACAGTAACCCCACAACCAATTTCTCAAAACTGTGCTAGAAGGTTATTCATTGGCACAGAAGTATGATATGAACTGACACAACATGACTCAGGAAAAATCACACTTACACTGTAACGGATAAACCTCCCTTTGAAGTTAGAACGTATCTTCCCAACAAACAGATATATATATTTTTTTTCAAATAAAATCGTAGATTAATCTGCATTACACTGATGAAATCACGGAAGTGTTTAACTTCAAAATATATACCAATACGATTTTAATACTATTTAAAGGTTCTTCCAAAGGAAGAGATACCAGATAACATACTAATAATAACTCCGATGACGTACGGTATGGGAAATATTTCATTCATTGAATGATCAACCATATTTGGTAACTATCGTAATTAATATCATTATTGTTTTTACAATTATTACTCTTTAAACAAAAAACAATGCTAAATGCTCAAAATAAGTATAATTTCACTCAATTTATCGCAGTTAGATGAATTAACGTAAGCCTTGAGTCGATTTTGACGGGTTTCACCTAGTGTTTTAATATTTTTCCTTTTTTACATCAATTATTAAAAAAGTATTTCACGTATTTTATTCCCTCGTTTCATCAGGTTACGGGCCCAGAAGACGTTTTTGATATAATTCATTTTGAATATGTATAAAACTACATTAAAATGAAGAATTCAGGACTGATTGTGTTTGGTAAGATTTCTAGGCTTATGAACAATATTTTGTTACTGTACGTAATTTCTTGAACTGAATTCCTACTATTACACCTCTACCTCAAGTAGGATTGTCTAGAATGACAAATATTATAATGGGAGGAAATAGTGATTTTGAACGTCTAGAGGGTGTTTCAAATTATAATAATTGGAAGTTTTCAATGAAAATAATTTATGGACTTTGGGATTATGTATCTAATGATACTGAAATTAAAGATAAAAACAAGGATAAAAAGGCTCTTGCAAAAATTTGTTTAAATGTTTTGCCTCCTTGTTATCCTTATGTTAGGAATTCTAACACTGCTAAAGAAGCTTGGAATAATCTCCAGAATGATAAGTCTTTTAAGACGTTTACTTAGAACTAAATTGGAAGATTTTAGCACAATGGCAGACTATGTAAATGGAACTTTGTCCTTAGTTCAACAGTTAGCAGACATAAATCACATTGTTGGTGATGAAGAAGTTGCAATGCTACTTCTGGGTGGTTTACCTTCAGAATATGATGAACCGCTTATTATGGGTATTGAAGTTACTCAAACAACTGTCTCAAGTGAGTTTGTTAAAACTCGTCTCTTACAAGACGATTTTAGGAGGTCTGAAAATACTTCAACTGGAAGTAAATCAGCTTTAGCAACTAAACATTCTTATGCCAAGAAAATTGAGAAGTTGAAAGATTCAAAAGGTAAGTTTAGACCGCAGAAGAAAATTATTTGTCATCATTGTAACCAACCTGGACGCATTAAGCCTAACTGTCCTAATCTTGGCAATAATTCTCAGCACAGATCTAAGGCCAATTATGTTGGAAAACACAAAGAAAATGACAATGTGTTGCTTACAACTGTTTCCCATACTGAAAATATAAAATCTTGTGAATCCAAAGTTGATCATAATGATTGGGTAATTGATTCAGGTTGTACAACTCATATGAGTAATCAAATGGTGAAGCTATGGTGAAATGGGGAGAAGCTATAAACACAGCTATATATTTTAAAAATCGTAGTCCTACAGCAGCTTTAAAGGATGCAACACCAGCGGAAGTTTGGACTGGTTCAAAGGTTGGATATAAGTCACTTACGGGTTTTTGGCTGTAAAGCTTATATGTTCATATTCCCAAATGTGACAGAAAGAAACTTGACACAAAAGCAAAGCCTTGTATCATGGTTGAATATTGTGAACATTCCAAAGGCTACAGACTAATTGATCCTAAGAAACCTTATTCTATTATTAAAGCACGTGATGTTTTTTTTTTTTTTAGAAGGACCAATGTCATACCTCTGATGTGAATGATGACCTGAAAAATGAAAGTCAACAAGTTGAATATCGCCTACTGTTATAAACACTAAACAGTAGCTCAACTCAACTGAACTTGTGGCAGAACCAAACGATGATATCCCATGTAGCACAGATGGTTGGGCCAACGTTGGCCAACTGTGGAACAGTTGGTCGATGGTTGGTTGGAGCTTCCACAACCAACCAACCGTTGTCCAACTGTATATCTCATAGTTGGGCCAACCAATATTTACAACTGTGGACCAACATTGGTTCATTGTTAATGAAATACATAATATGCATTGCTGGGTTTCATACATCAAGCCAACCGTTGTCCAACCGTTTTTCACTCCGTTGGACCAACAAAAGATACTTTTGTTGGACCAACGATGGTCCATAGTTGAGTTTTACACGACTTTCATTCTCTGGATAAACTAATATTCTTTTACCTAACCCGCCATGTTAAACTTCCCTATCCTAAGCGTGATGTATACAACTTCCTTACTTCTCGAGTGATGTAAAGTATCAAAAAACTCACTCGGTGATGTAATGAAACCCATTTAAATAACATTGAGTGGATAACTTAAAAAATATAACTCTATGGAGCCAACGACGTTTAACGCTAGAAATCAGCTGTGTTTGAATTTTATTGTTATGTTTTGAAGAATTTTCATAGCCTAGCTTTTGTTTGTAAATGAACCTTACTGTTATAAGATGAGTGAAATGGGTAATGAAAAATATTGTTCGTAACCTCCTGTATATTGTCGGGTCAGGTAAAATCTTGTACGTCACACATTACGCAAGAGCGTGTTTACATCACTTAGGTAAATTATGCAACTCGCTTCGCTCGTTGCACAACTTTCACCTGCGTGATGTAAAAACGCTCTTACTACACTTGTAATGTAAATAGCTATTACCTAACCCGCCATGTTAAACTTCCCTATCCCAAGCGTGATGTATATAACTTTGTTACTTCTCGAGTGATGTAAAGTTGAAAAAAACTCACTCGGTGATGTAATGAAACCCATTTAAATAACATTGAGTGCTTAACTTAAAAAATATACCTCTATGGAGCCAACGACGTTCAACGCTAGAAATCAGCTGTGCGCTTGAATTTTATTGTTATGTTTTGACGAATTTTCCTAACCTAGCTTTTGTTTGTAAATGAACGTTACTGTTAGAAAATGAGTGAAATGGATAATGAAAAATATTGTTCATAACCTCCTGCATACTGTCGGGTCAGGTAAAATCTTGTACGTTACACGTTACGCAAGAGCGTGTTTACATCACTTCGGTAAGTAAATTATGCAACTCGCTTCCGCTCGTTGCACAACATTCACCTGCGTGGTGTAAAAACGCTCTTACTACACTTGTAAAGTAAATAGCTATAACTTATTTGCAACAATTTAAGAGGAAAGAGTAATTAATCATATAACAGTCAATTATAATAGCATTAATAATCTAACGGTAATTAAATAATCTATATTCAAATACCAGTATCCTCTCTAACTCCCCCCCCCCCCCCAAAAAAAATAATAACTACTTATGATGCCTTAACAGATTAACAGAATCATACTGTGTAGTATCAAAATTGTTTCAAGTATTGCGACCATTGCAACTGTCGGCTACTCTTACACCACTTGAAAACTCTCTGTATCAACAATCGCAGATAGCTCAGTGGTAAGGTAAGAGGCTCATAAGTCGAAGGACCCGGGTTCAAGACCCGTCTGGGCCAAAAAAATTTTGTTCTAGCTTTTTTTAAAAATTTGTTTTTATGAACTATTTAATCAATTTACTCAACTAATAATTATGCTTTTCATACTAAATCTTTAATATTTTGTGTTAAATAAAACGGTTGGTTGGATATCTGTTGTGTTATGGTTAGTTGGCCATCAGTATTTTTGGATAGTTGGGCCATTGTTGGACAATGGTTGGTTGGAAAACAGAGGTGACATTTCTACCGTTGGCCAACTGTGTGGCTCCACAATTTACCAACGTTGGCCCAACCATCTGTGCTACATGGGATAACATCTGTTGACAACGAAGAACATCTTGTTCATTCTAACAGTAAAAGTGAACAGAGGAAGTTTCAGAAAATTAAAATTCTTATCTAGACAATTACATGATGAAAATGAACAGCAAGTTTTGGAAGAAGGAAAATCTTTGATAGAAGATAAAATAAAAGTATGCCAGTGTACCGGTCCGTACAACCACAACTCTAGTCACTTTTGTTTACAATGGAGCTGTTAGCCCCGAAACTATAGTAATCATAAAAAGACTACTTTGGATTGAAGACGTAAATAAGGTATTTAACCTATATTTATTATTATTATTATTATTAGAAGATAAAAGACCTGAACGTGATCGCAGAAAACCATTATGGATGATGAATGATTTCGTTTCATATCAAGCTGTGGATGTTTTTAAAGAACCACAAACATTCAATGAGGCAATTAAAAGTAATTTCAAAGAAGAATGGATGAATGCCATGAATGAAGAGTATATTTCTGATTAAAAACAATGTTTGGGAGTTGGTTGATCGTCCTAAGACTGAAAATGTGGTTAAACGCAAGTGGGTTTATAAAACTAAGAAAAATGTAGATATATTATGGTGATCGTCAAAGTTCAAATAAGCATGTCTTGTTGCTAAATGTCAAGAATATGGTTAAGAAGTTCATTGAAATCAAGTATGCCATAACTGAGTAATATGACGGCTGATATTTTAACCAAATCTTTCACGTGAAAAATGTAATCACTTTGTGACGGACTTGGGACTTAAAGACTCAGATTAAATAAAAAAAGATGTTTGATTAAGGGGGAATGTTGAGGATTTTATATAGTATTGCTTTGTTTTGAGCTATATAATCAAATATCTTTTTAAAGTATCTTTTAATATCAGCTTCTTGATTATGTTGTTGTTCTAATATGTTCACAGTTTGAAGAGTTAATGTATTAATATTTTTCCTTTTTTACATCAATTATTAATAAAGTATTTCATGTATTTTATTCCCTCATTTCATCAAAATGATTTAAACCTTGATCAGTACTCTAGTTTTCTAGGAGTAGGCCTAGGCCGCGTAAAATTACATTTCGTCTTCACAGACGGAATGACAGAATGGACAGAGTACAGACAAAACAGGACAGACAGAAATTTAGATAAGTTTTGGCTTTTTTAGGCTGAAACGTAAAAATAACAAAAAACTGCATGGTTCTAAGCAATGTGCAGACAAAACTGTAATTTTATTTATGATGCATAAACTATACAAATTGGACAAACATAGTTAATTTTATTTATAGTGGGGAGGTTGGCATGTAAATATTAAATGGTTATTGCCGTTCCTGTAATAACCATACTTTAAAATGTACAGTACTTTAACATTAGATTTAACGAGTGCTTAGGTTTGCTGCTACGGGGAAGGTAAAAAGTATTTTTTTGACTATACGTCAATCAATAGTATAGGTTGAAATAAATATAAATTTACCAAATTTTATCAACATAAAATATTCCTAAAACAAGTAATTTTATCCATAAGAATAACATGAAAATTTTAAATTACACTATTTTTGAATTTTCTCCGTGACCGTTAGGCATACAACAGCGCTTCAATATTTATATTATTATTATGGGGGAGAAAGTAAAAATAAATTTGAAGAGGTTGTAAATTTATAGTACTGTATTAATGATCAGTACATTAGTGACAGCCAACTCAATAATGTGTGAGAAAGAGAAACCAATTACTGGTACTTAGGCTACTATTTGTGCATTTCGGCTAAACAAATATAACATTTCTTCTTACTGTTGAAACTTAATAAGTAGTTGAGAAATCTGCTTAATATAGTTGGGAAATTCAAAGTGTCTCTATTGTTTGTGACACCCCTGAACACAGTATGTTTGAGAGGAATGAAAATTTCATACTTTGAATATGGATGGCGATATGGATATAAACATATTGACAATATACAGCAAGTAGACTTCTCTAACCAGAATCATATTTTTTTAGTAGTGTTTAATGTCCAATTAGCCTTGAGCCTATGAGAAGAATCTATGAGGCCCCCGGCGGCTCTTACCTGAGAAGCCCTTCTTATATTCTGATTCGTCGAAGGTTTAGAACTTGAGGGTTTCGAAATACACGTGGTATTGGTTGAGGTTAATATGGCAATAACCATAGTATTTTTTAAATATTTAGCTCTTTAAACTTTAGACGTAATATCTATATTCATTTTCTCTTAGTGTTATGTCAATTTGATGATAATACCATATATTTTAATCGATTTGAAACTAAATAGTTTGAACCCTTAGTTTTTTAATCATTAAATGTAATAATGGTGTTGAAGAGGGAAAAATTGTAGCTAAACAAGTTTTATAGCAAACAAATTTAATTTTTAATTTTACAAAAGTATGATATTTGTATTAAACAATGGAAACATTTAATATTTCATGAATTAATACATCATCTCTGGTTTGTAGAAAATACTGTACAAAAAATTGAAAAAAATAAAGAAGTTCTTTGATAATGTATGTTTATTTCAAACATCCTCGTTCAGTGGTTGGTTTAGAAGTACTTTTAAACACACTTCACAAATATTTTAAATTCCCCCCCAGAATATTGTTTTTTTAGGTTTTACACTTAAATTTGGTCTCGGCGTCTTTTTGTTCAAGGCAGATGTGCCTTGCACTGGGAGGCTAGATCAGTGGACTCTATGGTTGGACATTTCCATACAATTGGTTTACAGATAATAAGTTTTTTTGCAAATTTTCAATATTATCGAAATTATAATGATCAAGTTATAAGTTACTACTAATTATGATAATAAGTCTGAGACGCTACTACGCGCGTGGGGGTACACACTGGATCCCCTAATGAACACTGTACTAGCAACACAAGCACTCGCGTGGGGGTATGCCAGACCCAGGGGGTGATAACAGAACAATGACTTGGTCAAGACTAACAACCCTGAGGCCAGATGAAAAAATATGCTATTTTAGGAAGCTACTGTTATGCTCATCGGGGTTACCACCATGGTGGAATCCTTCCACCACCACCATGGGCTACCACCATACTTATAAAATTATTGCAAAATTAACGTATGTGGGGGTATGTCATACCCCCGCGCGCGCGTTTAAGGGGTAATGAAAACTTCAACCCGAAAAAGTGTGCAGTAGTGAGGTTAAGGTAGTATATTTTAACTTCTTTTAACCAGTGTGAAAAGTAACTTTCAATTACAGGATTACAAGCCTACCTTAAGGCTATGCCTCAAAGATCTATAAAGCAAATCCTTTTATCATTAGATATAAAATATGGAGTCACGATCGGGTGACATTTAATTGCGAAGCATTCGTTTTGGCTTGAAACTGTCAGATATTGTATTTGCGAAGGTTTATATATGCATTCCTATACAGTAATAGTTTTGCCAGCATATCTGGAAAAATGCACACTAAATATGCAAACCAATTTCTGTTCTGAATATAAGAAGGTTTCAACGTTTCAACTTACTACAAGATTCCCGTACGTAGAACGGGCACACAGCTAGCTAGCTGTAAAATAAAATAAAACGGTATATCATCAATCTCTGACACAAACTTTCTCCCATTAGCTTGTCAACGATGTTCTGTTATTTTATGGGTTTTAAGGAAAATAATATACGACAACCTTTAAACCGTATTTTTTACGGAAATGGGATTTGTATAGTTTTGTTCAGAAATACCCCCGCCGCAGCAAACCTGCCGACTAAGCGAATTTCCATTTGTCTGAATTGATTTTCAGTTTATTTAAATAACATTAGGGGGTTTAACGAGTACCTAGGTTTGCTGCTACAAGGAAACTAATAAAGTGTGTTTTTGAGTAAAATATTGATAGCTCAGTACAAAATAAATAAATTTGCCAAGTTTGATCAAAATATATCCATAAACAAGCAAACTACAACATTTGACAATATTCTCCATAAGAATAACATGGGAATTTTAAATTTACAATTTTTTTAATTTTCTCCGTTACTAATTAATAATCGAACAAAAATACTTTTATATACTAAATTATTTGTTTTTTTTAAGCTCTTTAAAAAGGTTTAAAGAGAAATCGGGAAATTTTGTGTTTTGAGGGTCAAAAGTGAGAAAAACCAATTTTTACCCCATAAAACCCCCCGTAAAGCCCCGTTCCCATGGTCCGATCGTGCTGGTTCGCGAACTCATTCAAGTTTATCCCGCTTTACACCTTTAAACCAAATTTCATCAAAATCGGACTAAAATTACTCAAGTGATCACGTTCACGGACGTATATATATATATATATAAGTATATATATATATAAGTATATATATATATATATATATATATATATACATATATAAAAATTTGAACGAATGGTGTTTTTGGCCTCTGGGGACATCAAAATGAAAAAGTAAATCGGTCCCGGGTCTAGGTCTTACCGTGCCACCTACGGTAATAGCTACTTCCCTATAGGGAAATTCGCTAATAAAGGCATACATGTTACAGTTTTATTTCTGCACGATTCAATTCCAACTAAATACAAAATTTACGCATTTTATTAAGAATAAGGTGTACTTTGCTTTAAATTTTATTCGAAATTGTTTGCATAATTTTTTTATAGTATGATTGTGAAAGTTCAAAATCCTTGAAAAGGTTTTTAATCGTACTCTGTTTCTAATCGGAACGGCCCTCATCTGGAACTGAAACTGGAAATGTTTATGATTTTTTTTAAGCTGAGCAAACGAAAACGAAACACGGGAAACACTGAAGACTGAAACGAAACAGCGAAGCTAATCAAGTAATCAAGCAACAAGCAAGAGTGACTGACACTGACACTGACACTTCAACTTCTTTCGTTTCGAGGGTGTAATATTATTGTTTTGATGCGACGTCTACTTAACTTTGTCATAATAAATCACTGACTTGGCTCCTAAAATGTCATCTTTGTCACTTCCACGTGTTCTGCAGCAACGGAAATCGAGTTTGGAAATAGAACGAGAGAATTTTGAGAAATTTCAGGTTTGTTTATTCTAGGCTATCAAACATTTCTTCGTAAGAGTTAGGGCTACTGTGATTAGTACAGACGAGCTTATAGTTTCTGTGCTAATAATTGGGTGAAACTAGGTACCTAATAGGCTAACCTAAAATACTTTCAAATGTATCATAGTATACTTGAATAGCCTAGACCTTACTTATAGCCTACTAGCAGAGTACCCGTCCTTCGTACGGGGTTGGCATATAAGTATCAAATGCTTATAGCAGTTATGAGTGAGGACATGGAAATTTCGGTTCTTTTTGAAGTTCGTTCGCTACGCTCACTCACCTTTAGGTTGGAGCTCGTTCGCTGCGCTCACTTTCCTTCAGGTTAGCTCGTTCGCTACGCTCACTTGCCTTCAGGTTAGCTCGTTCGCTACGCTCACTCGCCTCCAGGTTGAAGTTCGTTCGCTACGCTCACTCACCTTTTGGTTGCAAATTAGCTGTCGTCATAAATGTAAAAGAAATAATGCTAGTGCTGCACCCTGTTGGTAATCCTTGTAACTTTAATGCTATTGAAAATCATAGAACAGAACCAACTTGTTTAATTGAAACAGCTGTTAAGATTCATTAATTCCATTTCTCATAAGGTTAACATGGGAACCTTTGCTCCAGAGCCACTGGGGCGGAGCCCGGAAGGATTTTTGGGATAAAAATATGCCTATATGTTAATCGGGAATATGAGCTATCATCATGCCGAATTTCAGCCCGATCCGACCAGTAGTTTTCGCGTTTACTTTTCCCATACACACAGACACCACCTCTTTTTTATAATAGTATAGATTTGCAGGCCCTAGGCATTGAAACGGGGACACATCAAGTTAGGCCTATGTTGTATTAACACGTTCGCTGCTGACGACGTACTGGCACAGCGTGCTTACGACTCCGGTCGGAGTCACGGTGCAGTGTTGTACAAGCTTGTCTACTGTGAACTCCACATTTATTAGGGATCAACTAAACTATGTCAGCATGTTGTGCTGGTCCTATACTTTAATTTGGTTTGGGTTGGTAGTAAATTTCCGTAAATTCCACTCACGGAGTAGCCTGACACAGCACCTTCACCACTGCTGTTTTGCCACTGTCAAGACTGAAATATTTTAATGCGTTCGCTGATTCAAAGGCGCGCCGAGGCTGGGCCGCATTTCCTACTGTACTGCCAAAGAGATTCTTGCTGTGAACGTGTTATAATAAGCCTAATATCTGTGAGAGCTAGGAGAGCCCATTTAATTTAGGTCCATCTTGACATTTTTGTACCTTTTAACCCTCCGAGCGTCACTTGTCAAAAAATCTACTCACGACACACTTTGTGTAGTGTCACGCGTCGATTTTTCGACGCACGAACATCGTTTACGGCGAAGGCTCTGTGACTGACTGAATCGGATTGAACTGGATCGAGTTAGGTATCGTTCTTTTTGTTAGATTCGAAGCTTTCTCCAGAGGTCTGTCTCTAAGCGCTTTATGTTCTCCGAGCCGATCGTAATTGTAGCAGACAGCTGACGTGCGTATTTGTAAACAGCTAGGTTACCCTCGGACCGATGACTGATGTGTTTTATTACGTTTATCATTGTTTTAGTGTTAAAAATCAAAAGTAGTGATATACGTGGTGCATTATAAGAAGATTTAAGTGATTTTGAAGGGCTGGTTGATGATCCTGAAGAAGTAGGGTAGTGATATTGATGTAAATTATCAGCCAGATTCCTAGCTATGGTTAGGCTATGCATTCTTAGCTAAACGCTAAGTATGTACTGAAATCGGTTTTTTGCCCATGTAACTTATTTATTTGCAAATCTACTTCCTTATATTATTATATATTTGTAATCCTCATAAAATTTAGAACAAAGTGGCTATTTTCAAATATTTATAGGCCTATAATTTATACAATTTCATTGAGCGCGAACTTATTTTTTTTTTTGAAAATTTTCCAAAATATTTTTTTTTATTAAACCCTTTTTATTAAAAAAATTTTTTTTTTTTTATTATAAAAAATGTTTTTGAAACAAATGTTCCTTATGTTTTATGTATAATATTGAAGCCCATGATTTTCCAAACAAAATGGTATATAGAACAGTAGAATTAACATTGTTTTAAGCTTCTCAGATCCGTTTTAATAAAACCTTGCAAATGCGCCAAAAATAGGCGGACATTAAGGCCTAAACCATGGACACTCGGAGGGTTAAAAATACCCCCGCCGCAGCATAGGCCACCGGCAAACTAAGCGAATTTCAACTTGTCTGAATCAACATTTCACTAAAACATTTCCATAGGCCTAAATAGGTCAAGATCAGCGTTTCCATACGCGAGATTATCATCCTGAAAACAGGAGTTTTAGACCATGGGATTTAAACGAGATGCGGGATAAAACAGGATTTTTGGCTCTGATGTCTGTTTTTATATTTTATACATACCAGTAATTTAAGAGAAAATTTAACCCCAATTGATAAAACTACTGAAACAATGAATTATCTTACGGCAATTATTCTGTATGTCTACACTGGGAAAATATGTAATTTTTATATGTCTACAGCTTCTTTTCACGCTGAATGAAGTAATGCAATCAGTTTTTGTCAGAGAGATTCCTAAGTGGCTGTAAAATGATGGTTAAAATTATGAATCTAAGGTTCATTGAGCGGTACTGATGGTAATATGGCGTGGTCTGGACGGGTCCGTATGTGGGCTGAGTAATAGTGATGTAAATATTCATACCGTATATAAATCTGCAACATTGTACATTGTATTTAAGATTGTAAATCTGTAAATAGATCTTAAGTATATGTATCAAATTTTTATTTCATTTTGACTTACAACTTGTATACGTTGTTAATTCTTGCTCAATAAATTATATGAGGGTGAATGTGGGTAATTGTGAATTGGGGGAATTGTGAACTAGGGCCGTAATTTCTTAGTGTATTGTTGATTTGAGTAGAAATCAATGTTTTATGTTTATTTAGTTTGACTAGTGGCCTGTAGGGGCCATAGCCCCTAATTTAGACTACAATAAAAAACCCATATATATTCTAGAAACCCAGACAAATATTCTAAATATGTTTCTAAAATTATCAATTTTATGTTACTTAAAATTAACAGTGTTTCTTGTTTTATATCTTGGTTTTACTTCCGTTGGAGTCGTATATTAGTTGCTTCTAATGTGTCAATGAAATAGCCTACAATTGTAAAATAATGACACAACATGTTACAAATGGAAACGTGCACACAGTTGGCCTGAGCCCGGAGAACGACGAATCAGAGTTGAAATCATACAGCCAAAAATTGAAGATTTGTTTTGTAATCTTACGAATTCTGTTATAGTTTCCATTTTAAGAACCAAATGTAAAGGTTAAAATTATTATTAATTATTATCAAGGCAACTCCCCATTTGGCGGTGGTAAGCAAGAAATATATCTATGAATTTGTCCCTGAATTTTAAGACAGTAAGGCCCATTTCGCGGAATCTCTTTTTGTGTAGCGGAAAGCGACGCAATAGCCATTGCACTGTTGTATTGCCTTATGTTTTTTATGAAATACGAATTGCACGTAAAAACAGTTAGTTGTGGTTGTGGCATGTCCATTGTGGCAACATGCGTTGAAATGTCCATTTGTGGCCTCCTCTGCGAAGTGAAATGCGCCACAATGCATGCAAGTGCTTTAAGAGGACCTAGATTGTGAGAAACAACTCAACTCATTTTCCAGCGTTCTTATAAGGACAGGTTGTAAATTTCTAAAAACAGCTTCTGGATTTCTTTCACAGTTAGGCCCTACATGACATTCTCTTTTGTATTTCTTAAGTCTGTTGAATTCCTGGACACTCTTCCACGTCTTGCAGGTCTTCCCCTACCCTGTCTAGTTACGTCACTCATTATAAAAACGGAAAACAAAAAAATTAAACACAATTCATTTTGAAACATTATTTACCAACATCGACTTTTGGAATAAATGTAAACATTGCAAATAAATAAGTACCGGTAACAGCTGATAAAATGCAGACGTTTTTCAGTCCCCATGCATTTCTTATGGTGGATATTTTACGTTATATCCCGTTTTCTGGTAACTTTATGGGAATTCTGCTATTTTTCCCGAGTCCCTGGGGTCAAGACCTTTAATTTAAGACCTCTCCCACTTTTCTGCGACTTACCAGACGTCCAAAATTTTCTGGTAAAAATTTGGTCTTACAGAATTATATATATATAGATTTCTATACAGGATAAAAATTCTAGAAAGTTATGAGCCACTTCACATTTTTTTTAGGTTGAATAAAAAAAGTTGCTTTTTTGTTGTCAAACAAGTTGCGTAGACGTTAACAAATATTTTTTTTTCTGAAAAAAGTAAAAGTCAGATTGACATGAAAACCAGTCATTATGAAAGAATTTCAAATGTAGGCCTATAATGCATTATATATCCTTATACCTTTCATGTAAGCAATTTTCTTTTTATTTTATCAAATTCACAATTACCCTCAATATGTGGGGGTAATTGTGAACCTAATCCGCCTGTAAAAGAAACACTGATTACTTACAAGTTTCCAGGTTGTGGTCCAGTTTTTGAGATGAAAGCGGACAGGACAGTTAGTAGGCACATCTGTTAGTGATTTGATTTCTAAATAGGCTAGTTTTTAAGGGTTTCCAAGATAAAAAACCATTTTAGCGAATTTCCCTATAGGGAAGTAGCTATTACCGTAGGTCTCATGGTAAGACCTAAGCCCGGGACCGATTTACTTTTTCATTTTGATGTCCCCAGAGGCCAAAAACACCATTCGTTCAAATTTTTATATATCTATATATAGATATATATATATATATATATATATATATATATATATATATGTATATATGTATATATACATGTACATGTATATGTGTATATATATATGTGCATCCGCACGATAACTTGAGTAATTTTTGTCCGATTTTGATAAAATTTGGTTTGAAGGTGTAAGGCGGGATAAACTTGAATGAGTTTGCGAACCAGCATGATCGGACTATGGGAACGGGGGTTTATGGGGGGTTTTATGGGGTAAAAATAGGTTTTTCCCATTTTTGACCCTAAAAACACAAAATTTTACAATTTATTTTTAAACCATTTTGTAGAGCTTAAAAAAACAAATAATTTAGTATATTGAAGCGTTATTATGCGCCTAACTG
The DNA here is from genome assembly GCF_028750875.1 of Macrosteles quadrilineatus. Classification (NCBI taxonomy): domain Eukaryota; kingdom Metazoa; phylum Arthropoda; class Insecta; order Hemiptera; family Cicadellidae; genus Macrosteles; species Macrosteles quadrilineatus. The sequence goes on from NW_026542594.1 coordinate 15,665,625, forward strand.
TTACGGAGAAAATTCAAAAAAATTGTAATTTTAAAATTCCCATGTTATTCTTATGGAGAATAAGTCAACTGTTGTAGTTTGCTTGTTTATGAACATATTTTGATCAAATTTGGAAATACATTAATTTCTTACTAAACCACAGTACCTTTTAATATTTTACATAAAAAAAAAAATTTTTACCCTCCCTGTTGCAGTAAACCTAAGTACTCATTAAACTAATTCTGTTTAAATAGGGAATAAATGTGATATTTTTAAGGAGACATTTTAGTTAAAATCCAATCAGGCAGATGGAAATTCGCTAAGTCTGCAGGTTTGCTGCGGCGGGGGTATTTAGTACAACTAATATTTTGTATAGCCCAAAAGGAAATTGCCTAATTATTTTATCTAACCAAGGTAATTTAGTTATCTTTTCTAATGGTTGATTGTTATTACAGGAGGATTTCAACAATTTTAAGAAACAAATTGTGCTCTTTCGTTGATTAAAGTTAGATTATCTTGTCATTTCCTTTAAATTTTTAATTTACTGTATCAAATAACTACTCTATATTATTTTCTCTTGTATAAGAATACTATTTTACCCATTAAATACATTAATTTTAATTATTCTGACCATTTTTTTATTGTTTTTACATCTACCTGATTTTCTAACTATTTCAAAGTACCATGGAAAAATCTCATTTGCGCGCTTATTTTTTGTCACATGCCATTGAAAGTGGGAAATTTGTGAACAGTTTGAATTAATGCTTTAATACTTTTCGATGAAATGGCGACCATACAAAGTAGGTATTTTAAGCCAAGTATAAATGGAGATGAGTGTAGGATGAGTGGCGCGATCTTGTAGTCTTGTTAGTGACTAAGGCCGACATATTCCTTAGACACAGCTGTTAACCCTCCGAGTGTCCCCAGTTTTGGCTTTGATGTCTGCCTATTTTTTGCGCATTTGCAAGGCTTTATTAAAACGGATCTGAGAAGCTTAAAAACAATGTTAATTATACTGTTCTATATACCATTTTGTTTGGAAAATCATTGGCTTCAATATTATACATAAAACATAAGGAACATTTGTTTCAAAAAAATTTTTTAGGTAAGAAAAAACTATTTTGGAAAATTTAAAAAAAAAATAAGTTTGCGCTCAATGAAATTGTATAAATTATAGGCCTATAAATATTTGAAAATAACCACTTTGTTCTAAATTTTATGAGGATTCCAAAAATATAATAATATAAGGAACTAGATTTGCAAACAAATAAGTTATGGGCAAAAAAACAGATTTCAGTACATAGCGTTTAGCTAAGAATGCATAGCTAAGAATCTGGCTGATAATTTACATCAATATCACTACCTACTTCTTCAGGATCATCAACCAGCCCTTCAAAATCACTTAAATCTTCTTATAATGCACCACGTATATCACTACTTTTGATTTTTAACACTAAAACAATGATAAACGTAATAAAACACATCAGTCATCGGTGCGGGGTTAACCAAGCTGTTTACAAATACGCACGTCAGCTGTCTGCTACAATTAAGATCGGCTCGAGAGAAAAAAGCGCTTAGAGACAGACCTCGGGAGAAAGCTTAGAATCTGCCAAACTCGATCTAGTTCAATCCGATTTTGTCAGTCATAGAGCCTTCGCCGTAAACAGTGTTTGTGAGTCGAAATTTCGACACATAACATTCTGAGGGTTAATTAATAGCCCATACAGCTAATGGCAACTAAGGGACCTACAGTTTATAGTGGAATCCGAACTCAGTTTTGCCTTAGTGTATACGAATTGGTCTAATTATCAGGATGGTACTTCGGATAGTCGTAGTACTCACTCGTGCGGACGTTAATCCACACCAGGGAGTATCGCATCCACAGTGCATGCCTATAAATATTAGGCTTTAATCACAATTCCCCTCCTATGCTGTAGTATATCACTTAATGTTTTCTCAACTGAGTTCACATTTACCCCAAAATTGTAGCCAATTGTGAATGTCGTCCGGGCAATTGCGAATGCTGAATAACTCCTTAACTAAATAGGGGATGAAATCGGCTTGTATGAAATATTAAGCCCAAAATATGTATAATGCTATAACACTGATCACATTTTTAAAACTGCTTACAATTTTCTTGTAAATTGTATTTGTCTGTAAAATTTGTCAATGGCGTTCACAATTTCCCACGTTGACCCGATATGATATGATAGGGCTATGAGGAGAGCAAACAGCTGGTTATACTCGACTTAATGCGGAATGAAATCAAAGAGTTTTAAAACCAAATAATCAGCTCTTATTTAGGCATGTTGGGAAGGTAGGTCGGGTTTTATGCGGATTTGTGACTGTATTAAGTGTTTTGAAGTTAAGTTAGGTTACCTAGATTAGGAAGATACCTAAAGTTTAGGTTATAATGAACCGACTCAATAAATTTAAATGCTACCTGCAGACAGTTTTTGTACAATTGATATAGTGGGCGAAACATAATGAAATAACAATAGCCTATGCCTACCAAAAATGCTTCTTAAATACCGGTAATTATTGAGCCAACAACTTTATCCTAGTATTATTTACGCGATATTATGCCCAGGAAATCAATTTAGGCTAATACATAACCTACACACCATGAAATTCATCATTTGAGTAGCCTTAAGTGCAAGTACTAGAGTCAAATAACTTAGAAGGTTTTCAACACCAAACAGCCTTAAGTAGAATAAGACTCTCTACTTCATTTAAACTATTATGTTTGATCTGAATATCATCAACCTACTTACCTAATAACTCAAAAATGGCAATACAAATCTAACTTATACCTTTTTCAAAGATTAGGCTATAATACCCTCAAACCATGTATTTATGGAAAAACTCTTGTACCAATATAACCTTAACAAAGTAAAACAATGTTTAAATCAATAACGTTTTATACTCTAAATTAATAAAATAAATAAACATAACTTAACTATAGCAGTTAGTAGAATCATACCATGGTTGAAGTAGATTTTCTAATGATTCCCTCAGCGGCTGTCACTAACTATGGGATCAATGGTGAGTCGAGAAGAAACCCTATAAGTTGTATAGGTTTTACCTTAGCCAATACTCAACTTGGTTATTTCAATCTGGTGCTGTATGGAATAAAAAACTTGACAATGCATTCATGGATGTCTCACGCTGAATCGTGCGGTGTATGTATTTTTCAAATTTATCTTAAGGCCTAGGCTATGCTTTAATTTGTGTGTCAGAACTAACTTAAGTCAATGTAGATATTTTACATTATAGATTGTGGCAATTTTAGTAAATAACATATTATTTAATAAAATGTTAACTTTATTAGCTAACCTGTAGTGTTCCCCTAACAATTATTTTACTATGTAGTTATATCAAACTAAAGTAAATTTTGAAAAATCTAAAAAAATAAAAATGTGTTCCCTTATAGGCTATTATACTTTTAATCTGTATAATCAAACCTTTATCAACACTAAATAGCTTCCTATTTTGTTTTAATTTCATTTTGAGATTCGAAACTTTGCTTACAAAATTAGTTTCATGCATGTAAAAACCAACTACATATTGGATACAGTATGCTGTATAGATTTAACTGTATATTCATTTTTGCCATCCTGATGATTGAGGCCAGTTTACAGAGAAATAGGAGCCATGAATGAATCAGCTTCCTCTAATTGCTCAATACTGCATTGTTTGTACCATTATTTGCTGATTCAGTACTTCATTGTGAAAATCCATTGTTGGTTGAAATGAAAATTGTGAATACTTCACATTTCAATAAACAATTGTGGATATCCATGTTACCATCAATACCCTACTATAAATTTTAAAATTATTTTTTCAACAGCTAGTACTGTAACAGCTTAGCACCAAATTAGTTCATAGGACATATTATTTTTACTATTTAAATCTACTTAAGGCGGCTCCAGACATGCGCCATTCGCCAAGCACAGAACAGCAACTCGCCAAATCGGGAGTAGTGTGGATAGGTGTTTGTCCATTTGGCAAGCAGCAAACATTGGTGATCGTGTTTTCCCATTCATTGTCGGTATTTTTGCACACATCAAAGTGAACAAATATTTTTGCTATTCCCAAAACAAACAGTTGCTCGGAAAACCACACATTTGTGTAGAAATCTACTTTTGACAACTAGACCCGCGTACGGCTGACAACTAGATCGCCGAACGTCAAATATTTCGTGCTTTGCTAATGACGCATGTCAGGGGCCGTCTTTACAAAGAAATAATTAAGTTAGTTAGTTAAATTTTGATCAACACATACCTAGTTACAAAGGTATTAAAAATTCTAAATTCATTCCATGCTAAAAAGTATATAATTACCGATTGTTAAATAGTGTAGATGGCAAGGCCTAACACAAACTTTGAGACATTAAAATATAAATACCCCTGCCGCAGCAAACCCGCCGACTAAGCGAATTTCCATTTCTCGGAATTGATTTTCAATTAAATCTATTTAAATAACATTAGGTTTAATGAGTACCTAGGTTTGCTGCTACAAGGAAACTGTTAAAGTGGGGTTTTTAGTAAAATATTAATAGCTTAGTATATACAAAAAATAAGTTTGCCAAGTTTTATCAAAATATATCCATAAACAAGCAAACTACCTACAACATTTTACAATATTCTCCATAAGAATAACATGGGAATTTTAAATTTACAATTTTTTGAATTTTCTCCGTTACCAATAACCGTACAAAAACACTTTGATATGCTAAATTATTTGTTTTTTTAAGCTCTTTAAAAAGGTCTAGACAGAAATTGGGAAATGTTGTGTTTTGAGGGTCAAAAATGAGAAAAACCATTATTTACCCCATAAAACCCCCCGTTCTCATGGTCCTACTGGATTAAGACAGAAAACACTACGTTTAAAAGGAATCAACGCTACCTTTTGCCTTACAAATGTAATACAACAAAAACTAACAATCCTATTCCTTTATCCATCAACGATAAAATGCCAGATCCTCTGTCATTTACTACTGTTACTCAAAACAACTCTTCCCTACCAAAGAATGCTGAAAAAGCAACTACTACACTATCTAGAATATCTCTAGATAAAAGTAAACCTTTTTCACGATCAACTACTCCCAATCAAGAAGCTGCAATAAAACAATAATCAAGAGGCAGAATTATAAGACCTACCAAACATTTTCCTGACTAAACTCTGAAAAGAAACTCAAAGGGAAAGATGTTCAACCTCTATGGTTATTTAATTAATATTTAACCATATGTGTTTATTTACTTTCTTTACCGATGTTGTCTTGTATTTGTGTCTTGATTCAAAATATTTTAGTTTCTTTTGATCTTTTAATTTTTATCTAACTAACAAATATTGCCAAGTATATTGCCAAACTCTGCAAAACCGTAGAAGAGTGATGCAAAACAAGCACAGGGGAAAGTTAAGCTCAAAGATCCTGCTGATTCACGACAACGCCTGGCCCCACACGGCAAATGTCACTCTTTGCGAATTTCTTGAATCTTTTAATTGGGAGTTGTTACCTCATCCGCCGTACAGTCCTGACCTGGCACCGAGCGACTTCCACTTATTCCTAGCAATGAAGAAGTCGCTGGCTATGCGGCGCTTTGATGACGACGCACAGCTACAAGAAGAGGTAACAAAGTGGTTAAAGGTGCAGGTAGTCAAATTTTACGACGTAGGAATTTCCAAGCTCGTCCATCGGTACGATAAGTGCTTTAATTTGAAAGGGACTATGTAGAAGAGTAGTATAAGTGTGGCTTTCATTTGTATTAAATAAAATATTATTCCGAGACTTTGTTTATCCTTAATTCCAAAATGTAATCTACTTTCTGGTTAGCCCTCGTAGATTTAGGGTAATTGAAAACCAAATCAGGCAAATGGAAATTCGCTTAGAGGCGGGGGTATTTTAATTGATAATTCATTCACAAAGATTTTGGGGTTTCTCCTGTATTAAGCCAATCCTATTTATACTGGGCTTTCCACCTTTAGTCTAAATCTCCTTTTATCATAAACTTGTTTTGCTAAAAACTCAATAAACAAACTATAGAACGGCCGGTTAGAAAACGACCTACGCGAAATTTTTAGCACATGTAGGGGAGGTAACGGCGAGGGAGGGTATGTCCCCCCTCTCCGCCAATGGCCGTTTTCACACTGCACGACACGACACCGACACGGCGCCGCTCCGGTGTCGCATGATGCTCAAATATTGATGCGATTTAGGCTGGCTATACAATATTTTTTGCAGGACCTATTTTTCTCAAGTTATGAAGAACGTAATTGTTTACATTTTGATCAGCTGTATAATTTAATTTGATTAGCTGTGTTCGGGAAGGTTGGGGGTGGGGCGGCAGCGGAGTGGGGAAAGAGCCATAGTCTGTTTCACTCCCACAGCTTGGTATCTCTCTCTCGCACCAATGCTACAAGGAGGACCCTTTCTAACCGGCCGACCTATAGAAATCCTCTTTGTTAGGTTAAATGTGACATAGGTATTTCATTATAAGTGAGTTAAATTTGTTTTGTGCGACTACATGATTTTAATTCCTCCCACACCCTGGTTTTGTCTAATTAAGAATAGCTTTTGTCATTATGATAGTTTAGATTAGACATTATTATAGAAGTTATAGTTTCAAGATTTCTTAAATACCAACATAATCCAAAAACATGATAAAGTATGTAGGTCTAAAGTAACTATACCTTAGACTCACCTGAGTAGTATACTAAGTGCGATTAACCTTTTCCTCAAAGTCTATGATAACATTCTTTCATAACCACTCTAGCTTATCAGCTGATAAGTTTTGAGAGCTGGATTATTGATTGATATGGTCAGAAACAGAGTCTGCCTTAATTTCAATCTACAGTGTTAAGTGTAGTGTATGCAGTTCTAACAGTTTCTGTCACTGTAGCTGTTCCATTAATAGTTGTTTGTACACTTAGTCTAGTGTAAGACTAATAGTTAATCAATTGGTTTAATTTAGATATTATATATTTAGATAGCCTATATTATGTTCCAGGTCAAATCTACATTTGATAAAATGGTTGTTTCCTCTGAGACTGTGATGAAATGTGTATCACGTGAAATTCATTGTCCTTTATGATAGAGTCTCAACTAAGTCATGCTTGTTTTAGTAAATATCAAATAAAAATATGATTGTTGGATCAGTTGTTATTTTGTCAAATTGAAACTCTATATGTGTAAAAAGTCAGGGGTGATGAATTGTGTTAAGTTAATGGGTTTATCTTCCTTTGTTATTGGATAAGTGTGGCACAAATAATATTGAGTGTTGGTCTGTTGGATGTACTGAACTACTGTATGCAGCTATCGAATAATCTTATTAGCCTAGTCTTAATGATTGTTAAGAGCCCCTAATTAAAATTAGGTCTGAGTTTTTAACACAAGGTCTTAGACTGTTGCACATGAGATAAACAAATAATAATTGCAGTTTACTTTGTAATTACTAAAATTCCACTCCTATTCTAAGATAACCTTGACTTTAAATTAAATTTGAAAATATTTACAAACAGCAACTCTACAGTGCTATATATTTTGTAAGTAATTTAAATAGAATCTGTCCTGTACTGAGTAAACAAAAAAAAACAGCTGTATAGTGAGTGATTCACTCATTTCGTCAATTATGATTATTTTAATATTGATACGTCAAACTATTGACAAGAATGCTACAATCAGCTGCAATCGATGAAATTGATCGATACATAATTTCGGTAAGCAATTGCTTACAATCGAAGTTAACAACAGCAGATTTTTACTCCTTGGAGACTAAAAACGCTTTTTACTCCCGAGTAAAATGAGTTACTTTAGACCCGCAAAGCATGCATTAAAAACAATAGCTTTTGCTGCAGTATGACGAAAAGACCATTATATGATCTGGTGAAAAACCCAATAACTTAAATTATCGAACAAATAGTGTTTTTGGCGTCTGGGGACATCAAAATGGAAAAGTAAATTGGTCCAGGTCTTGCCGTGCTACTTTCAGTAATACCTTCTATGAAACCTAGTTTTGAACCCAAACTTTTGCCAAGCATCAGTAGCAATGCAACTTTCTAGCACACGTCCTATTACTAAAGCTGTCACCTGTATAGTAGACAGACAGGCACAACCGCGGGACAGTACGGTAGAGTGCTGTCTAATTATGTGTTTACCCATCAGACAATGTTCTCTCCCACAACTATGCATGGCCTAATTAATTCGTTCATTAATAAGCAGGAAGTTTAAATGCTCCACTTCCCCCAAACGGGATTTTATCTTCCGTTTGTTGAATTACACAATGTGTTGTACCATAGATTAAAAGAAGTAGACATACTCCTTTTGTATATACTCCTTTTATCTATGGTTGTACCGACATAAAGAATTCTTTTTGTTTACAAACACTAAGATTATTGCCTTTAATAAATTTTTTTAATGGATTAACTTGAGAAAGAATTAAAGATAGGTTTAACTTAATATAGATTTGACAAAATTTCACTGATTACATTTGATCTGAGACCACAGTAGAAAATTCACAATTTTGTCCATCTTTCATTTGATGAAATAAACGGTATCAGCAATTTGACACATCCTTTCTCCCAATAGCTTGTCAACAACCTTTAACATGGGTAATGGATGGTAGTAACTATGATATTTTATAAGGAAAATCACAAAAGTTGCTACAAATTTTGAACCCTAATTGTTTCAGCAACGGGGGTTGCACTATTTTTTTTAGAATTATAAGGACCATAACCCATTAATTTGAACCAAAACCAGATTTTTTCCTAAAAACCGGTCTTATGGGGTTTATGGGGAAATAACTAGTTACAATAGCTTTTGAACTTACATTACATTACATCCATTTTTATCGAAGGAGCCTAGATTCCCCGACGACTACCCGGTACCTATTTTCACTAAACTTTTGAGCTGTAATTTTTAGGAAAATGGGATTTGTATTATTTTGTTCAGAATTTAAAGCATTATAACATAGAAATTTTTTTATCAAAATCGTCAGGCCGTTTTAGAGAAAATCCGATTTTTCTGTTATTTTATGTGTTTTTGTGGGATACTCACTATTAAAAATAAAAATTCCAAAAAAATGAATAAACGCTTGGAGATATCATAGATTAGTACCTACATATCAAATTTAATCAAAATTGGATTATAGGTGTGGTCTCTGTTAGTATCTCTGTACACATCCACACATACAGACACACACACACACACACACACACACACACCAACACACACACTTAGATATCACTTTGAAAACCCCTTTTTTGGGCTCAGGGTGACCCAAAACGGATATATCCACTCAAAACAGAAACTCAAAAATTTTGATGAAAACAATACTTCCTCCATATCCACTATGTATAGGGGGGAAAAGTAAAAAGTTAGGCTAATTATTAAAACGTTTTTATTAGCTCGCTTTCTTGTCCGGTACAAATTTTGAAATCAATTTTATACTAACTTCCCGACGAGCTAGAGACTTGAAACTTGAAACATAGCTCACAAATGGAAGACAATGCAATATTATATCATTTAATTTTCATATTTCCCTTGGGCTACGCCCCATGGGCTTGTTTTTATTAAATCGCTTTCTTGCAAGTTTTGATACTTCCCGATGAGCTAGAGACTTGAAATTTGAAACATAGCTCATAAATGGATGACGGTGCAATATTATATAATTTAATTTTCATATTTCCCTTGGACTACGCCCCATGGGCTTGTTTTTATTAGCTCGCTTTCCTACAAATTTTGATTTCAATTTTAACCCTCCGAGTGTTCATAGTTTAGGCCTTAATGTCCGCCTATTTTTTGCGCATTTGCAAGGTTTTATTAAAACGGACCTGAGAAGCTTAAAAACAATGTTAATTCTACTGTTCTATATACCATTTTGTTTGGACAATCATGGGCTTCAATATTATACATAAAACATAAGGAACATTTGTTTCAAAAAATTTTTTTAGGTAAAAAAAAAATATTTTAGAAAAATTGAAAAAAAAAGTTTGCGCTCAATGAAATTGTATAAATTATAGGCCTATACATATTTGAAAATAGCCACTTTGTTCTAAATTTAATGAGGATTACAAATATATAATCATATAGTGAGGTAAGTTATCAAATAAATACGTTATGGGCAAAAAACCGATTTCGGTACATAGCGTTTAGCTAAGAATGCATAGCCTAACCATAGCTAGGAATCTGGCTGATAATTTACATCAATGTCACTACCTACTTCTTCAGGGTCATCAACCTGCCCTTCAAAATCACTTAAATCTTCTTATAATGCACCACGTATATCACTACCTTTGATTTTAACACTAAAACAATGATAAACGTAATAAAACACATCAGTCATCGGTGCGAGGTTAACCAAGCTGTTTACAAATACGCACGTCAGCTGTCTGCTACAATATTTTCGGAACTAAAATGAAGAAACAGACATCAGGAGAAAGCTCTGAATCTGCTGAAAAGAACGATACCTAACTCGATCCAGTTCAATCCGATTCAGTCAGTCATAGAGCCTTCGCCGTAAACAATGTTTGTGTGTCGAAAAATCGACAAGTGACACTACACAGAGTGTGTCGTGAGTAGATTTTTCGACAAGTGACACTCGGAGGGTTTAACGAAGTTCCCGTTGAGCTAGAGACTTGAAACTTGAAACATAGCTCACAAATGGATGACAATGCAATATTATATAATTTAATTTTCATATTTCCCTTGGGCTACACCCCTTTGGCTTCCAAATTGTCCATGTGTACACTTTAAAATAATGTAAATATATAAATTAATTTAAGTCAGCTGTAAATACTTAAATTTGACAGGTAGAAGAGCAGAGATTAAAAGGTACAGGTTCTGCTCCCGAGATATTCTAAAAATATAAAACAATCATTTCAAAGTAAAGGTAAAACATCTGATTACAGATAATAAGGTTTTGGGTTTTGGTTATGTATTAAGAGGCTATATAAAATAGATTTAACATATTTACATATTAAAGACTAAAAAATAGATAATAATTTATAAATAAAAATACTTTTTAAAAATGCCACGTTTTTAAACGCACTAAAAAGTATAAAATAATTTATAAAATGTTGAGAGAATAAATACTGTAAGATTTAAAACAAAAAACGTGGGGCGCATGCAATAGATCATAATAGTTCAATAGGTGAAGTTAATTGTAAATGAGCGAGCGCCCCACGTTTTTTGTTTTAAATCTTTCAAGTATTTATTTTCTCAACATTTTATAAATTATTTTATACTTTTTAGTGCGTTTAAAAACGTGGCATTTTTATAAAGTATTTTTATTTATAAATTATTTCCATAAAGACTCCTAAACAAATGGCCCATTAAAACTAATATTTTTCATATTTTGGATGTTATTTGTTCGTAGGAACATTGTCTTGGGTTGGCTATGTGTGTGGCTCAATTGAGTTGGGCTATGGTGTACTTGTTTTTGAGGTATTTTTTTGCCAGAAATGTAGAAAAAATGTATTTCAACCTTAAGAAAAACATATCGGTGATTTAAGTGTTTTGGTCAGTGTAGGCCTAAGAACAGCTACAGTGACAAAACCGGTTAGTATTAAATTTTGAAATGAACTACGATATTGCAGGTGTTAGGTTGTAGACTTTATTATACTGTTATTGTACTTCCTATAGTTAGTTACCTTTAGCAGTTAAATCATTTATCACATCTGGAAATAAAATGACAGATGAAGAATTTTATTTATGGATGGAAGGTTATGAGTCTATTCCAAAGCCTCATGTTTTGGTATGTTGTTCATTTTGTCGTTTGAATAAATAAATTATGATACAAAAATAATAAATTGTAGAAGATGCATATGCAAACAAATGATAAAAATTAAAATAAATAAAATAAAAATTAAAATGCAGCAATATGTCAATGCCCTCAGGTTTACAAGAGCTCTGAGCTTTATGTATCCTTTATATTATTTAAAATATCCAGAAATTAGCCTACACTCCCTTAAACATGAATTTGTTTATAATAGTTTAAAGATACAACTTCTAGAAAGTTCAGGTACTAATATATTTAACTTAAAAGAAGAAAAGACCCAATAGAAAATCTTATATATACAGTAGTTAAAAGAATACCCCTGCCGCAGCAAACCTAAGCGACAATAATATTTGCCTCAAAAGATTTTCACTAGAATACATGTCAAATTTATTTGGTTGGTGCTGTTCTGTTAAGTCACTCTCTTCCTCTTTTTCATTTTTTGCAGTGCTGCTAAAATCGCAGCATACACCATCACCTCCTCCATTTGAAACGACATGTCACACTACAGAACTGTTCACAGCAGCCGCAAAATGCAAACTGACTGTACTGCACGCACACTTGCTGCTAGGCGGAGAAGATTCAGTCCCGCCTGGCAGGCGAATCGTTGCACGTATGGGGACCTCGTTTTAACTGATCAGTTTGGCCTTCTGGCTCTCGCCGGCTGACCGATCATTACGTGTATGGGGGGGCCTTAGATTTAACAAGTACTTAGGTTTGCTGCTGTAGGAAAGGTAATAAAGCTGTTTTTATTAAAATGTCAACAGCTTAGTATGAAACAAATAAAAAATTGAAATTTTAAATTTACAGTATTTTTTAATTTTTTTCCGTAACTAATATATTTGCAACGCTTTATATAAATCTACTATATAATTTTTTTAAGCTTTAAAAATGGTTCAGAAAGAAATTAAAAAAAAAATATGTTTTAAGGCTCAAATTTGAAAAACCCAATTTCTACCCTCATAACCCCCTAAAACCCCATTCCCAAGTCTGATTAAGCTGCGGTTGCAAACTTTACTTGTTCAAAAAATGAACGTTGGTTTACATGTTTGTATCAATTGTCATCAAAGTTGGATCTTTATATTTATTAGACAATATTTATATTTATTAGACAACATAGCACAGATTCTGATAAATTATACAAAGTTAATTAACAACTTTACTTTGTTAAGTTAGTTGAACTATGTGTAGTTTAATTTTGTTACATATTGGATGACATTTAAGAGATTCCAGGCTTGTGGTTTTTTTAATGAACAATTAGCAATGAAGGTTTATTTAATTAGGAAGAAACGTTTTTAAATAAGCTACTTCTATAAATCTATTTTTTTAAATGAAACATTTGACACAATAATTTATTAAGCATAAAACTTAAAAAGCATATAGAGCCCTTTTAATTTATAGAGCCGAAAATGTAATTAGGCCTTATGTGTTTATAAGATAAAAAAAGATAAGATGTGAGATGTGTTAAGATGTGGATAAGAGAAAAACTTGATAACAGTTGGTTGGTATAATTTAATCGATGAATTATCCATGTGGTCAAGGTAGCCATAGTGTGACAGATCAACAGATGGGATACTTATTTTGTTTGTTGATTTCCTAATCAACAATAATAATGGATCTTGGTTATAAAACCAAAATGTTTTAGCAACAATTTTGTAAATTTTTTTGCTTTCAGTCTGCCAGCATTGGAAAAGCCATCAACCAACATGAGTCTCCTGTCAAAGAGAAACACATCCGCAGTATCCTTTTATTACTATTCAGTTCACAACTTGCCATGAATGTGTTTTACATTGTTTATAACTCATTCAGATTATTATTGATTGTATTGACAACTATGAATATTAAGTTGCTGATCACATTATATAGGTACCGTAACCAAGGAAGAACATTTAATTTGCTAATTTGGGTTCGTATCGCTCTTTGGTTAAAACTGTGGATGATTCGGGAGAGTACCTGTCTATAACTTATGCAGTCATATTGCTTTGTTTGTAGCTCCATAGACAAACATGTTGCTAGTGAATATCTTTCTGTAGTTTACAAACTTTGCTCACATGACATATGGTTTAAAAAGTATTCATCAAATTTTTGTATTCATTTCTCATGATTTGGACTTTTTTGGTCCAATCATGAGGTGTCTGAAAAGTAAAGGATTCTTTTTTTCCAATATTTTGACAGTTTATTTTTGTTTTACGATAGACCTTATCCCATTTTCCCGTAATCAAATTCTAAAACATTTTATACAGGGTGAGTTTTAAATGAGTTCCCCCCCTACTTTTTTCTACATTTCTTAAGATATCAACTCCGGACCACATCAGATCATTGTAGAGTAGTAAGTACTTCATTTTGACTGGGTATACATTTTTGGCCGCCATCTTGGATCCGCCATATTGGATACAAAGTTTTTTTTTTCAAATGTAAAGGTAGTATTGTGACCCATTATTTCAAATTAGAATTTTACGCTGATTACAATGCCGCAATTAGTTTTTAAAAATCTTGATCCGTTCTAAAGTTATGAGGACTTTTTATAACTTTATTTTTAGCCCATTTTAACATTGTGCATTTACAAACTAAGACCTTAATCTCAAAATAGTGCTAGATAAAGATAAGTATACGCCACCATTCATTGTCGACCTATTTTCACTTGGTTATGACGAATGTATTTTTTTTGGCCACCATCTTGGATCCACCATTTTCAAATGTGATCAATTAATTTAAATATGAAGGTGGTGTTGTGACCCATCATTTTGAACTACTTTTTTATACTGAACTCAATGCCGCGAACCGTTTTTGGTTATCAAGCTTTCTTGATGAAATATTAAAATTCTCTTATTTAAAAATTCAATATTTCAAAAACCAAAGATGCAAATGAAAAACGGATTGCGGCATTGAGTTCAGCATAAAAAAGTAACTCAAAATGATGGGTCACAACACCACCTTCATATTTAAATTAATTTGTCACATTTCAAAATGGCGGATCCAAGATGGCGGCCGAAAAAATTACATCCGTCACAACCAAGTGAAAATAGGTCGACAATGAATGGTGGTGTATACTTATCTTTATCTAATATTTTTTTGAGATTATGGCCTTAGTTTGTAAATGCACAATGTTAAAAAGGGCTAAAAATAAAGTTATAAAAAGTCCTCATAACTTTAGAACGGATCAAGATTTTTAAAAACTAATTGCGGCATTGTAATCAGCGTAAAATTCTAATTTGAAATAATGGGTCACAATACTACCTTTACATTTGAAAAAAAAACTTTGTATCCAATATGGCGGATCCAAGATGGCGGCCAAAAACGTATACCCAGTCAAAATGAAGTACTTACTACTCTACAATGATCTGATGTGGTCCGGAGTTGATATCTTAAGAAATGTAGAAAAAAGTAGGGGGGGAACTCATTTAAAACTCAGCCTGTATAGTGTTTTTTAGCGAATTTCCCTATATAGGGAAGTAGCTATTATCGTAGGTCTATGGTAAAACATGAGCCCGGGACTGATTTACTTTTCATTTTGATGTCCCTGGAGGCCAAAAACACTATTCGTTCAAATTTTTATTTATGTATATTTGCTATTCTTGGTTTGTTGGCTACTCATCACTAAAATAAATTAATCACAATTTACAAAAAAAATGTGGAGGTATATTTTGAGTTTACATCAAAACCCATCTTCAGCCTCTGGTAACAACATATCAAGTAAATAAACTATGATTTATAATATAAATTAACAGTACCTGGGGAATCATTAGTTCACTCTGAAAGCAGTCTTAGTATCGGAGATACATAAATCTGTTCCCAAACTCCACACGGCTCGCCTTTACAACGTCCTACACCATTTCCTACGTCATGGACCTGTTTCCCTCCATTCCCATAGCACTTTAGGATTGTAGATACCTTAATCTAATCGTTATTAACAGTTCCCACACTCCGGACAGCTCGCCTTGACTACTTCCTTCACCACTTCCTACATCGCGGACCTGTTTCCCTCCCTTCCCATAGCATTTTAGGATAGCCCATACCCTATCTAATCGTCATAAACAGTTCCCACACTCCGGACAGCTCGCCTTGACTACTTCCTTCACCACTTCCTACGTCACGGACCTGTTTCCCTCCCTTCCCATAGCATTTTAGGATTGCCCATACCCTTATCTTATCGTCATAAACAGTTCCCACACTCCGGACAGCTCGGTTTGACTACTTCCTTCACCACTTCCTACGTCACGGGCCTGTTTCCCTCCCTTTCCCATAGCATTTTAGGATTGCAGCTACCCTAATCTTATCGTCATAAACAGTCCCCACACTCCGGACTGCTCGCATTTACTACTTCCTTCATCACTTCCTACGTCACGGACCTGTTTCCCTCTATTCCCATAGCATTTTATGATTGCCTTTACTACTTCCTTCACTACTTCCTACGTCACGAACCTGTTTCCTTGCCTTGCCATAGCATTTTAGGATTGCAGATACCTTAATGTATTCGTCATAAACAGATCCTAGACTTCGCACTGCTACTCTTGACTACAATGTATCGAGTAATCTTAAGTATAATCTTTGCTCAATATTAACAAGTGATGTTTTTCCTTTTGTACTGTATTTGTAATTTGCTAGTATACTGTGGGTAGTTGGCTTATTATGAACACACGCTACAACTTCAAGTCTTTTGTTTACTTTTTCCTTGTTATTTAATTCAGCCAACATGGTTAGCAACCCATAAGATTAATGTTAAAAAAATGTGATTTTCAGTTTCATTTTTCTACGTAGTTAGATTTTTGTTGGCAGTTCTAACTGCATGAAACTCGTTTTTAGGCCAGAAATGAACTATTTACAACATTTGAAGAAAATCGTCGGAGCCGTTTTCGAGATCTTTGTGCAAGCAAGCAAGCAAGCAAGCATACAAGCAAACATTGCTCGTATTAGAGTATAGGATATGTTTGAATTATTTTAAAATGAAGTTAGCAGGAAAAAACATTTTTCTCTATGTATATATTATGTAGATGTCACAGTTAATTTATTATTGTTTTTCCAATTTTAATTTTGTTCTCAACCTCTTGTCAAATCAAAGGTATAAACATGGGGCTGATTGTAGCACTAGGGATATGCATCTTTTATCAACCGCCATGCAAGCAGCTTCTTTAAGATTTCTTAGTTTCCAGTCTGCTTCCTGGTAGATCATAGTCAATTCAGTCCAATGTATTCTATGTTCTTCAGCAAGTATCTGTAAGTTGGTAAGTTTGGAATAATTCTAATGCTCTTCTGGTGTTCTTTTAGTCTCTTATCCACAGGTCTTGATGTTTGTCGGTAATAACTTCTTCCACATTCACAGGGTATTTGATAAACTATATTTTTTGTGTCTTGATCTTTGTTCTTGGACTTCACTCTGGTCAGAAAACTTCTCAATGTAGGTCCAGAAGAGAATACTGTTCTTATGTTAAACTTTTTGTTCATTCTTCTTATTTGTTCAGACTTACCGTTGACATACGGTATAGATATGGTACAATTAGGTCTTTCTTAATTTCTACTTAAGTTATTTCTATTTAACAGATTTTGTTATGTTTTATTTAAGGCCCTAATTATCAAATCTAACGGATAATTATTTCTTTCTAATTCTTCTTTGATTATTTCTCTATCTCTTTATTTCTTGCTTCTTCGTCTGATGATACTTTAAATGCTCTGTAAAATAAGCCTTGGGCTATCCCCATCTTTACGTTATTTGGGTTACTAGAATGAAAATTGAAATACTGTCCCATATTGGTAGTTTTCCTATAGACTGAAGTCCTAAAGCCATTTTCTTTCTTTTCAACTAACACATCAAGAAATGGTAGTTGATCGTTTATTTCTATTTCTGCTGTAAATTTAATAGTTGGGCATAAATTGTTGATATGGTGTAAGAAATCGTCGAGATTGGTATCTGGCTTCATAAACAAAATATATCGTCCAGATATCTAAGCCATATTTTTGGTTCCCTTTCCCATGTCCTAAGGGCGACACTTTCAAAACTATCCATGTAAATATTACTCAGTATAGGACTTACCCATTGGTAAACCTGATTTTTGAAGATAAAACTGAGAGTTGAATTGGAAATAACTGTGATTTACGCACACCCCCAACATTTCCATAATTGAGGACACAGGAAGACCAGTTTGCTCTTGTAGACTATCGTCTTTCTTCAACTTTGTTCAAACTATTTTTAGCAGCTCATCTACTGGTATGTTTGTGAATAAGCTGGAAACTTCATAACTAACCATTATGTCTCTTGTACTTACATTTATTCCTTTAATCTTCTCTATGAAGTCTGTAGAGTTGTTTATGAATGAGTTTTCTAAGCCAAAAAGTGGTTTTAGTTTAGGTAGCAGAAACTTAGACAGCTCATAAGTTGGTGAGTTGATAGAACTTACTATTGGTCTTAGAGGAATTCCATGTTTGTGCAGTTTTGGCACACTATAAATATGGGGAGGTTTTGAAAATTGCGGAGACAGCCTTCTAATAGTGTTGCTCAAAAGGTATGAATTTTGGTCTTTTAATACAGCCTTAACTTTACTCATAATATTGTTGGTTGGATCTTTAGGAATAGGGGTGTATTATCCTCCTTCAAGGAGTTCCTTCATTTTGCTATTGTAGTCAGTTTTATCCATTAATACTGTTGCCCTACCTTTATCTGCTGGTAGAATCATGATTGAATCATCAAAGATTTTATAGCACCTACTTCGTCTATAGAGAGATTGCATTTGGTTTTACTTTCTTTTTTTTAGAGTGCCGACTAAATTACTTGTATAGTAGTCTCGTTGATCTTCAGGAAGAGAATCTACATTACTTTTTAGAGGGATTAACTACAAACTTTTTATTCAATTGCTCATTTGACGTCTGGGCTCGATTACTTATACAGTATTATTTTCTTCTTTTAGCCTAGCAAGTTAATCTTTTGTCCCTATTTAGTAGAATTATATACTTGGTTGTATAAATAAAGAGCAGCTGCTGTTATTTTGTTGTAGTCTGAATTATCAACTAAACATTTTATATTTACTTCCAAAAGTTGAATCAATTTTAAATATATAACTTGGTCTGAGTTTTCTCTGATAGTTGCTAGAAGTAAATCTCGAAGAATTTTTTGTTTGTTTTGAGGGATACTAATTATTACTGTTAGTTGTATCATAATTTTACTGTGTTATATATTTCAAAAGCTGAAAAATTAATTTTGTGCTTTTGTAGTGCCTTTATTTAACCGTCAGGAAATATCTTCTTTAACAAACACTCATGTGCCATTTTGGGTACTTTTCATGAAAAATGCGCAGAAACATTTTGGACCTGCGTTTTACGATTGCCGTTACAAGAAAATCCCATAGTTGCTTGGAAATTCTGCCATGTTTTACACAAGGTAGGTCTAATGCTTATTGCAACCTATTTACAATATCAATTTACTAAATTATAATAATACAAAAAAATGATTCATTTTGATTTTTATGATTTTGTTTCTAAATTTGATATTATTAAAGCCTTTCATGAAAGGTTGTTATGTAGAGAAGTAAGGTATTAACGTTGTGCTAGGGCGAATCATGCCTAATTATTCCGCCTAGATCGCAGCATTAGTACTTGCAGCGCTCTCCCCTTCGCCGCCTGTTCCCCTTCCTATCCCCACCAAGCCAAACCACGCAGCTGCTGCTATTGTCTGTGTTATCTGAATTCTGAAATGTCTTGAGTCGCTAGTCGCTTGTCTACCCGAGCTGGGCCGTTGGGGGTGCGATTCATTTTCATCTTGTTTGTAACATAAAATAGTGATTAAAAGAATGGCCAATTACCAACTTAATAATAATTAGCATAGCCTCGCCTTGTTAATAGCAATTAGCACTAAAATAAATAATTTTTATTATAATAATGGCTTAATTTACCTCTGTCAATATGGTCCTTGCGTAGTTTGTCACTACTGCAGTTTCGTGCTCGTGGAGCACATCTTCAGGTGAAGGATCACAAAAGTTAAAACATTTTCTTCATGTGAAGGTCGTCAATTTTTGAAAAAACACCGAAAACATATAACACACGAACAGTACGAAAAAATATTTACAAACTTGGCCAATACATTAAAGCGTTACGAGTCGGCGCCGGACCTCGTGTGTAACGCTTTAATGTATTGGCCAAGTTTGTAAATGTTTTTTCGTACCGTTCGTGTGTTATATGTTTTTGGTGTTTTTTTTAAAATTGACGACCTTCACATGAAGAAAATGTTTTAACTTTCGTGATCTTCACCTGAAGATGTGCTCCACGAGCACAAAACTTCAGTAGTGACAAACAACGCAAGGACCATATTGACAGAGGTAAATTAAACCATTATTATTGTTACCGTATGGTCCAGAGGCTACCCATCATGAAATTTTATTAATAAATCTATATAAATAAAATTACAGTTGTGACTGAAATTGCTTGGAATCATAACGTTTTTGGTTATTTTTACGTTTTACACCCTAAGAAAACCGAAACAAGTCTGTTCTCAATCTCTCTCTGTCTGTCATTGTTTCTGTGACGCCAAAATTCTAACTATGCGGCCTACTCCGAGAAAACTAGAGTACCATTCATAATGATAACAATTAAATTGTATTCACAATCACGGGGTCGGCAAGAGTGTGTTTAGCCATTAAAATATAGCCTCAATACTTGGGAAATAAAATAACTGACGTTCAAAAACCCAATTTTGTGCAATTCTTGTTGAAGTTTTTTCCCAATGTTTAGTACGTCATTTAATTTATTACTAATCATCTGTTTAGAGAATATGTCATCAATAAAATAACGAACAGCGATTTGAAACAATGATCCTTTTTTCTAGCTGTCACTTATATTAAATGTTGTTGTAAGATGTCGTTGTGATTGTAACAGATGTTCACGGATGCTGCTAAAATCGCTTTCCCAATATGTCGATTTCGGTTTCGATTCACCAGTATTGCACTGCCATCGCTGGACAGTACCGCCATTAGGCCCGTGTTCCACCTCCTATCAGTACACAGGCCCGCCCAATTGTCCATAACCAAATTTCGACGTTGGTTCTTAGTTTACAGAAATCGTTTGAAAGAGATTGGAGAGTTTATATTTTTTCTAAATATTGCCATTACAAATAGCTCAAATAAAAATGTTTTTCAAAACACAAATCAATTTATTTTTTACAATATGAAATTTTTATTACCGTATGCTTATGACTTTTAGCATGTCTTCTAGCGTAAGAAACGTTTAACAGATTTACAAAATACGTAGGCTAACAACGATCTATTAATTCCGGTCCAAAGTTTTGCTTTTTTTAACATCTAAAACCTCTTAAAAACTGGGCAAATATTTTTTTGTAATTTTTTTATTGCCTATTACCACACTTGAAGCAATACCTGATTAATTTCGGTACAAAAATAAAATATTCAAAAGCCCAAGCACAACCATAAAGGGATTAAATTAATAGTTTGTATGTAATACTGGCCTGAATTATTTGTAGCAAAATATTTTATGTACTTTAAAATTTTTTTAGGTTTTGAGAGAAGGCCACCCCCAAGTGATACCAAACTCTTTAAGACACCGTAGTAAACTAGAAGACTTGGGGAAATTATGGGTAAGTTTTTTGACGCATTTAGTATATAGCCAGTCTATCATCAAATAATGTAAAGCAGATTACTGTCTTTCTAGGTTTTAGCAATTTTCCCATATAGGGAATAAGGTATTACCATAGGTCTCATGGTAAGACCTGGACCCCGGGCTGAATTTAATTTTTCGTTTTGAAGTCCCCATGGGTAAAAAAACCTCTATTCAAATTCATATATAGACCTATATATGTCAGTAAAAACTCAAGCAATATAATGATTTTGATGATATTTTGTCCAAATGAGTAAACCTACGTTTGTTCTAACAAGTTTTTAAACTAGCATTATCAGACTATGGGAACAGTGGCTTATGGGGGGGTGGTTATGGTTTGGTTGTTTCCATTTTTGACCTTAATAAAATTATAAATGCCTCAAATTCTAACAAAAAATGTACTTTTTTTATGATATAACCCAGTTACAAGAACAGTTTTAATCAATTAATTACCTTTTTGGTTTTTCTTGCCTTGAAGTTCTTGTTGGTTTTTGATACCTGATGCGCATTTCGCCACAGGTTGTGGCATCTTCAGAGTTCACTATCCTACACTTACATTCTAATATATACACAGTTTATATACACAAGAGTCACTGTACCGGTTCACATGGTAGCGTTTACACTCGCGGCGCGGCGGGCGTGTGTTGCGAGCGCGGGGTGTTTACTTGTGCCGGGATCGTTGTTAGACTGACAGAAAGAGTGCCTGGTGGATGGACGGGTTGGGGTGTGGAATTCCCAGAATTGTTGTATCTGCGACGTTGTCTAGTTTCTGCGGGGTTGCCAAATCGGTTGGTTTCTATTTCGTACATGGTCTTAAAGATGATGGAGTTATTGAAGTCCTCTTTTATGTTAAGTAGGCTGTCAGGTCCAGATTCGGTAACTTGTTTATAGATTTGGTAGCTTTCCTGTATTTTGGCTGTGGTTTTTGACTGGGTTCTGTTCAGGATAGTAAGGGAATCGGGGAATGTTATTGAATGAGTATGGTTTTGTTTGAGGTGTTTTGCTACTATTGAGGTTGGATTTTTGTAGTGACTAGTGTTGTGTTCTTTGAAGCGTTGGGAAAATGATCTATTCGTGTAGCCAATATATTGTTTGTTACATGGTGGATTGCAGGTTATTTTGTATACTCCTCTGTCTTTTTCTATTGGTCGGGCTTCTTTGTCGTATAGTGGTATAGGACAGTTTTTGACTTGGTACGCAGGTGTGTAGCCAGATTTCTTGAAAACTTTGCCAATTTTCTCTGATATTCTGCCAGTGTATTTGATTGATATATATTTTGGGTTTGGTTCGGGATTTTGGGCAGTAGTCTTGTTTTCAGGACCGTGTTTTATTTTCCTTTTCATTTTGTTTATAATGGGGTCAATTATGGTGGGGTTGTATCCATTGTTTTTTGCTATTGTCTTTATTATATTAATTTCTTTTGCATATTCCAGGTCGTTAAGGTTGTAATTTAATAGCCTATAGACTAATGAACGGAAGGCAGCCATTTTTTGATTGTATGGATGGTTGGAGTCGGAAGGTATTATGAGGTCCGTTTGGGTGGGTTTCCTATATATTCCAATAGCTACTTTTCCTGTGCTGTTTTTTGTGATGGTTAAATCGAGGAAATTTATACGGTGGTTTTCTTCTGTTTCCATTTTGAATGTGATGTTGTTGTGGATTTTGTTAATGTGGTTTAGAAAGAGATTTATATAATTAATATAATAAAGACAATAGCAAAAAACAATGGATACAACCCCACCATAATTGACCCCATTATAAACAAAATGAAAAGGAAAATAAAACACGGTCCTGAAAACGAGACTACTGCCCAAAATCCCGAACCAAACCCAAAATATATATCAATCAAATACACTGGCAGAATATCAGAGAAAATTGGCAAAGTTTTCAAGAAATCTGGCTACCCACCTGCGTACCAAGTCAAAAACTGTCCTATACCACTATACGACAAAGAAGCCCGACCAATAGAAAAAGACAGAGGAGTATACAAAATAACCTGCAATCCACCATGTAACAAACAATATATTGGCTACACGAATAGATCATTTTCCCAACGCTTCAAAGAACACAACACTAGTCACTACAAAAATCCAACCTCAATAGTAGTAAAACACCTCAAACAAAACCATACTCATTCAATAACATTCCCCGATTCCCTTGCTATCCTGAACAGAACCCAGTCAAAAACCACAGCCAAAATACAGGAAAGCTACCAAATCTATAAACAAGTTACCGAATCTGGACCTGACAGCCTACTTAACATAAAAGAGGACTTCAATAACTCCATCATCTTTAAGACCATGTACGAAATAGAAACCAACCGATTTGACAACCCCGCAGAAACTAGACAACGTCGCAGATACAACAATTCTGGGAATTCCACACCCCAACCCGTCCATCCACCAGGCACTCTTTCTGTCAGTCTAACAACGATCCCGGCACAAGTAAACACCCCGCGCTCGCAACACACGCCCGCCGCGCCGCGAGTGTAAACGCTACCATGTGAACCGGTACAGTGACTCTTGTGTATATAAACTGTGTATATATTAGAATGTAAGTGTAGGATAGTGAACTCTGAAGATGCCACAACCTGTGGCGAAATGCGCATCAGGTATCAAAAACCAACAAGAACTTCAAGGCAAGAAAAACCAAAAAGGTAATTAATTGAAAAAAATGTACAGTTAAGAAGTTATCACATTCTAAGCAAAATCTTTGACAATAAGTTAGTGTCAGCAGTGGAATTCGATCTGGTTACCTATTGGACATCAGCCGAGTACTCTGTCCACTTCACCACGAACACCAATGGCAGCACCAGGTATCGTTGCGGTAATATGGTGTTCATTATATTCATTCAACCATTAATCAATTGAATCGAACCTACTTGGTCCGAAATAATATCGTTACTTAGTATTTTGATATTGAACCGATAGTACACGGCGTTTTTGTAAGAAAATTTGCTCACCTACAGTATGTAGTTTAGTATGAAATAATGCATTTTTTTAATTTGATCAAAATATGTTTATAAACAAGCAAACTACAAAACTGTTATTTATTCTCCATAAGAATAACATAGGGATTTAAAATTTAAAACTTTTTGAATTTTCTCCATAACCATTAGGCGCATAATAATGCTTCAATATACTAAATATAGTGATGGGCCAATGTCTGAATTGGTCGATTCTGATTTTACAACTTTGGTTTCGATTCTCGATTCCACATTTGATACCGATACCTGTTAAAAATTAATTTAATAATAACACATATAACTTATGTGTGCTTATCGCTATCCCTATAAATAAAGAAGCATGTTATTTTTTTATTTAAATCTTTATACAATAAGATAACTGCATTGCTATTGATTAAGGTTACATAGATTTGGTTATCGTATAAGGAAAATAAGATAGGCTACTTCAAGAAGACATGCATTTTAATATATTTTATTAAATTAAATTGAGACAACAATCACCGGTTTAGGTAGGCCTAATATGATCACTGAGTTTTTTGTTTGCATAAGGCCCCCCATACACGTAACGATCAGCCGGCCGGCCCGGCCTGAACAGTCCACGCCAGCCGGCCGATCGTTACGTGTATGGGGTCGTCGTCCGGCCGCCGGACGACCAAATTGGCCGGACGACGACTGATGGGATTCCCATTAGTCGTCGTCCGGCCAACCCCCGCCTTCAGGCCGATCGTTACATGTATGGGGCCGCCGGCAGGCCGCCGGAAGGCCGACAGTACAGTAGTAGCATTATTTTTTATTTACGTTCATTTTTAAGGTCAAATACGGTCATTGCCATAACCTATGTGGTAAAAAACATGTGTCTTCAATTCTTTATTGTTTTGTTGTGTTTGTAAACAAATCCATTATAATTCAATGTAGTATTGTTCAAGTTATTAAAAACCTTTCTAAAGGTAATAAAAGTTCTTTTTCATTCGTTCTTACTCTCATTACAATTTTAATAACTTGATATTGTGAAATGAATACGATCCTAAAGCCAGACAAGTTTAGTGTAGATCCAAACTCATCATCTGCAAGTAAGGAATGGACACATTGGCACAAAACGTTTCAGAATTTTGTTACCAGCATCACACCACAACCATCCGACTCCGATAAACTCAAAATACTTATAAACTTTATTACTCCGGAAATCGACGAGTACATAAGTGAAAGCGGTACGTATAACGATGCTATATCTGTGCTAAGAAGTATCTATGTAAAACCTGTAAATGAAATATATTCCAGACATAAACTATCTGCACGTCAGCAGCAACCTGAGGAGACTATTGACCAATATCTCCAGGCTTTAAAATTACTAAGTAAAGACTGTCAGTTTAAAGCTGTCACAGCTGAAAAGAATAGGGATGATTATATCCGTGACACATTTATTGCAGGAATAAAATCTTCTGCAATTCGCCAGCGCTTACTAGAAAATGTTTCGTTGACCCTAGATCAGGCATATAGTCAAGCCAGATCCCTAGAACTTGCACATGAGCAATCATTAGCTTTTCAATCTTTCCAATCTATAGTAAATGCAACTTCGTCCCAAGAAACTCAAGCGAGCAATCAGAATGTTGATGCAACTTCAAGCAGTTTAGAAAAGTGTTCTCTAGCTGCTGTGACTGAAAAATGTTTCTTTTGCGGTAATCTAAGACATCCTAGGGTCAAATGTCCAGCTAAAAATACAATTTGTCATAACTGTGGTAAACAGGGGCATTTTGCTAAGGTCTGCAGGTCAGGTAAATTACAAACCAAGCAATTGGATAAATCTAAAGAAGTAATGAACTCTATTGACCTAGCAGCTTCGCCCGGTGGGTTAACAAAGAGTACAGTACAAGCCCTAGTTAATGGTAAATCTGTCTCTGCTTTGATAGATACGGGAAGCTCTCTAAGTTTTATAAACAAATCTACTGCTCTTAATTTAGGTATTCCTATAAAACCAGGTAGGGGTACTGTGGCTACTACATCAATCACATCCGACATAACAGGTCAATGCAAAGTAAATCTTGTCATTCTTGATCACTTTTACAAGCAAGTTAATCTTTCATTGTTACCAGATCTTTGTGCAGACATAATTGTTGGACATGATATTTTGAAAAACCATGCAAGTATTAAAGTAGTCTTTGGTGGCAACAAGTCACAACTAACCGTATGTAGCGTGGCAGCCTCAACTGTAGAACCGGTATCTTTGTTTTCTAATTTAAAACCGGAATGTAAGCCAATCGCAATCAAGTACTCCTATCCTTTGGAATAAGTATTTATGGAGGAACATCACAAGCTAATTTAGACAGAATTTTAATTCTCCAGAAAAGAGCAATATGCATTATGTTAAATGTGCATTATGTTATGTTAAAAAGAACTAGGCATAATGACTGTATATAGCTATTATATCTATCAATGTGTATTATATACTGTCAAAAATTCGAATAATGTCTCACTGGTAGGGGATTCTCATCAATATTGTACCAGAAACAGAAATAACTATGCAACACCTTCACATAGATTAAGATTTAAAAAAAAAAAAACCAATGTATATGGGTATAAAATGTTACAATGCTCTTCCAACAAAACTAAAGGACTACACAAGGACTACAAAATTTAAAAATAATCTAAAAATGTACTTTATAACCAATCCCCTGTATTCAAAGAACGAATTTTTCCTCTTACATAATGTATTAGAATAAGAACTTTTTCAATAGTGATTATATCTTTTGTATTTTTTTAGGATTAAGCATTATGATTTTGATCCAATGTAATGACGCCATTCGTGCACATGTTTGCAAAGTATGAATAAAGTTGATTTCATTTCATTTCATTTCAAGTATCATCGCCATACGACCGATGATTTAAAGTTTATTGAAAACGAAGTAAGTAAATTGCTTAAAGACGATGTTATAGAGCCTAGTATGTCTCCATGGAGGGCTCAAGCATTAGTAGTTACTACTGAAAATCATAGAAAAAGAATGGTCATTGACTACTCCAGAACTATAAATCGTTTTACATTACTGGACGCTTACCCACTACCTAGAATCGATGATATTGTTAACAAAGTTGCAAATTATGAGTTTTTCAGTACTATTGACTTGAAAAGTGCGTACCACCAAGTTAAGATAAGAAATGAAGAAAAGCACTACACAGCTTTTCAGGCCTGTGGTCAACTCTACCAGTTTAAGCGTATCCCGTTTGGGGTCACTAATGGGGTGGCAGCATTCCAACGTGTAATTGACCAAGTCATCCGAACAGAACAGTTACAAGACACTTACGCCTATCTTGATGATGTTACAATCTGTGGAAAAACACAAGAACAACACGATATAAACTTAAAAAAGTTTATCGAAGCTGCATCCAAATACAACCTAACTATTAATAATGAGAAGTCTTCATTTTCACTGCGATCGATCAACTTGTTGGGCTATCATATATCAAACAAAACTATCAAGCCTGACCCCAGTCGACTAGATCCTTTGAAAAAATTACCTCCGCCCGGAGACACCGCATCACTGAGGAGGACCCTTGGTATGTTTTCACATTATGCATCACTTATACCAGATTATGCTGCCAAAGTGATTCCACTTGCGCGTACTACATTCCCTCTGTCCAAAGCAGGGCTCCAGTCTTTTGAAACTATGAAAAGTGAAATCATCGGATCTGTAGTAAGCTGCATTGTCCCTGAAGCACTGTTCATCGTAGAAACTGATGCATCTGAGAGTACCATTGCTGCTACTTTGACTCAATCGAACCGTCCAGTCGCATTCTTCTCAAGGATACTTTCTCCAGCAGAACAAAGACATTCAAGTGTCGAAAAAGAAGCACAAGCTATTGTGGAAGCACTGCGGAAATGGCGTCACTATTTGGTTGGTAAACATTTCAAACTGATTACTGACCAGAGGTCGGTTTCTTTTATGTTCGATAACAACCGTCATGGCAAAGTGAAAAATGAAAAGATAATGAGGTGGAAACTGGAATTGTCGTGCTTTCATTATGATATTGTATATAGACCCGGTAAAGATAATATGGCTGCAGATGCCCTGACTAGAGTATGTTCTTCAATCCAAAATCAAGAAAAACTGTTGATTGATTTACATGCCAATCTATGTCACCCAGGTGTGACACGTTTGTACCACTGGGTTCGGAGTAAGAACGATATAGACCCGGTAAAGATAATATGGCTGCAGATGCCCTGACTAGAGTATGTTCTTCAATCCAAAATCAAGAAAAACTGTTGATTGATTTACATGCCAATCTATGTCACCCAGGTGTGACACGTTTGTACCACTGGGTTCGGAGTAAGAACTTGCCCTACTCGATTGATGAAATCAGACGAATAACAAACTCCTGCAATGTGTGTGCTGCTGTGAAGCCTAGATTCTTCAAACACAAAGGGATTTTGATTAAAGCCACTTCTGTATTTGAACGGCTGAATATCGATTTCAATGGCCCACTGCCTTCATCAAGTCGAAACCGTTACTTATTAGTAATAGTAGACGAGTTTTCACGGTTCCCTTTCGCTTTCCCGTGTTCAGACATGTCATCGTCAACAGTTAAGTCAAAACTAAAAACATTATTTTCTACTTTTGGGGTTCCTAGTTACATACATTCGGACAGAGGAACATCATTTCTGGAGCCAAGATCTAAAAAGCTACTTGAACTCACTTGGAATCTCAACTAGTAGAACCACTGCGTACAATCCAGCAGGTAATGGGCAAGTAGAAAGAAAGGTATAACGGCATTCTATGGAAAACAATTGAACTGGCATTGAAATCACTTAACTTAGAAATAAACCAATGGGAGACAGTTTTAGAGGATGCCCTTAGCTCAGTGAGATCATTACTTTGCACAGCCACAAATCAAACTCCTCACGAGCGTATGTTCTTACATCCACGTAGATCTGGGAACAATGGTGTTTCAGCTCCTTCATGGCTTCTCAATTCCGGCCCTGTCTACTTGAAGAGATTCAATCGTACGTCCAAGTATGAGCCACTTGTTGAAGAGGTCCAACTTCTTCACGGGAATGCCGAGTATGCTCATGTTAAGTTGCCTGATGGAAGAGAAACTACCGTGTCTACACGTCATCTTGCTCCGGTTGGTGAGTACCAAACCGACATAGAGCAAACCGATTTTGAGAGTGATGAAAATACTCTATTACCCACTTCTCAACCTGAACCTGAATACTTTCCTAGTCCATCATCAACACAAAATCAAGAAGATGAAATGAATACTACTGCCGAGAATTTACAACCTAGACAAGAAGCTTCTAGAGTAGAGAACCATAACACATATCCAGTAGAAGAAGTTTCAGAAGCAGAAGACCTCCTAATTATTTAAATGACTACGTTCATTAACATAAGGGAGGAAGAATGTGGTAAAAAACATGTGTCTTCAATTCTTTATTATTGTTTTGTTGTGTTTGTAAACAAATCCATTATAATTCAATGTAGTATTGTTCAAGTTATTAAAAACCTTTCTAAAGGTAATAAAAGTTCTTTTTCATTCGTTCTTACTCTCATTACAACCTAACTTTATTTTCTGTTCAGTCTTTGTACTAATATGGCTACGTGGACTAATCAGCATGTGCTAGCCTTTATAGAAGAATACAGAGAGCATGAATGTCGGTGGAGGGTCAAAACAAAGGCATACCACAACAGGGACTTAAAAGATCCAGCTTATAGCAAGTTAACCAAAACGTTTTTGCCGTACGAAAACTGACTGCACACTTGCCACTAGGCGGAGAAATTTCAGTCCGGCCGGCAGGCGAATCGTTGCGTGTATGGGGACCCTCCTTTCACAGGCCAAACTGTTCAGTTTGGCCTTCCGGCCCTCGCCGGCCGGCCGATCGTTACGTGTATGGGGGGCCTAAGAATTTGTACATCTAGGCCTACAATGAATGTTCCATATTTATTGAGTTATAAACTCAAAGTCAATATCAAATTCATCTTTAATATTGTCATTATCAATGTCACTTAAATTACTTAAAGAATCCCATAAAAGTCATGGAGTTCGACACATCACTAGAACGGAGATCATAATCCATTTTGAACAACTCACTACGCATGTATGATCTGATACTGGATTGGTGGTTTTATGCCCTACTGTAATGGTCGTGTAGTTAACTGAAGACAATTCTGCCTAAAAAATCCTTACACCGACACCTGATTAGTGGGGGATTTTCCGTAAAATCTTCATGGCTCAACTTAGCAAATCCAAATAATTCATTTGAAAAAAAAATCTCAAACATACTGGACTGGTGGGGTTTTCTGTACCATGTTAATGGCCAAACAGTAGCCTAAACTTAAAGCCACTCCAGAAAATTCTGTTTTTTTAAATTTCTGGATTGGCTGTGTAGCCTAAATTAGCCAAATAAGTGCATATTTAGAAAGTGAATTGTTGGCATTACTGTATCTGTAACTCGTGTGTGAACATATAGGGTCACCTAAGGGAAGGTTATGGCAGACTGATACAGCACTATTGTAAACTGCTGTGTGTCAAGTTAGACTTCCACAGACGCAACCCTCGGTTCCCCGGCAACCTGTCACTCTCCAAAGATGAGCTAGAGGCCATCGGAGACAATGACATCAACAACTACTTCCAGATGTCCGTCGAGATGTTTGACTACATGGACGAGATATTGGCTCTGCAAGCTGCAGGTTAGTACAAAATTGTCTAACTGAAGTAAACATCCTTTATTTATTATATGAGACTTATTTATGGATTGTGTTAACAATTAAAAAAAAAAAAAAAAAATAGACCAATTGAGGGAGAGAGCTGGTCTACTGGTAAAACGCAGGGCTTTGGTCTTGGGTTCCAATCCCAGCAATCACATATTAGCAATTACTGTAATTGTGGGAGAGAGCTGGTCTACTGGTAGAACGCAGGGCTTTGGTCTTGGGTTCCAATCCCAGCAATCACATATTAGCAATTACTGTAATTGTGGGAGAGAGCTGGTCTAATCGTAGAACGCAGGGCTTTGGTCTTGGGTTCCAATCCCAGCAATCACTTATTAGCAATTACTGTAATTGTGGGAGAGAGCTGGTCTATTGGTAGAATGCAGGGCTTTGGTCTTGGGTTCCAATCACAGCAAATACCTAGGGGTTGCGGCATTATCACTTAGATAAAATCCATTGGTGACTTGGCGGGGATCGAACCCGGGACCTCAGGGACTGAAGTCCCGCGCTCTAACCACTACCCCAGCTCGCTCCCAGCAATAAAATATTAGCAATTACACTAATTGTACACTAATTGTGGGAGAGAGCTGGTCTACTGGTAGAACGCAGGGCTTTGGTCTTGGGTTCCAATCCCAGCAATCAGCTATGCAAAAATGCCACGACCCTCTAGGCCTAGTCTGGGCAAGAGTCTAGCATTCTAAAGCGTTTTAAAGGCAGGGTGTTAAACATAATCCCCTCTAGTAAAAAAAAGTTTCACACATTAATTTACACCTTACATAATCAGCGGATTATTAATGTGCTGCATCTATCTGTTTAAGTACAGCCTTAGGATGGCACCACTTTTACAGATAAGTGCTGAGTGAAATCGGTAGATCTCTATTATAGAATCAAAAATTAATTTAACCAATTTTTAATGCCATTGGTAATCTGGAGGCTGTAATACCATCATATAGATATTTGTAGACTAATATGTCTAATAAATACTTAATACATTTGAGTGATTAATTTAATGATTTGAGTCTATAGATGAGTGTTGATAAAGTTGTTTCCCTGCAGTGTTCGGCTCATTAGACATGTCAAGGTCCAACTCCATGACAAGTTCCGGCCAGTGTCGTCTTGCTCCTCTCATACCAGTCATACAGGACTCTTCTCAACTATACGACTTCTGTGTCAA
This sequence comes from Macrosteles quadrilineatus, assembly GCF_028750875.1. NCBI lineage: Eukaryota > Metazoa > Arthropoda > Insecta > Hemiptera > Cicadellidae > Macrosteles > Macrosteles quadrilineatus. The sequence goes on from NW_026542594.1 coordinate 15,697,806, forward strand.
AGTGAGTGGTTTGTAAACGAATCTGTAAATCAGAATTTAAATTTGATAGAAAGTGTAGTTAAGTTAAGTTTATTTAAAAGTAAAAACTCAAGATGGTCAAATCCAGAAATTTCGAATCTTTGAATCTCGAACCCAAAAAAATTACGAATGGGCTTATGGCGATTAAAAAAGTAAGAATGGAATAGGAACCATTTAACACTTATAACCACCACGACAACGATAACCTCTATGGTTAGGCAATGTCACATTACTGTATATTACGACGTCAATAACCTCTATGGTTAGGCAATGTCACAGTACTGTATATTACGATGTCAATAACCTCTATGGTTAGTCAATGTCACATTACTATATATTACGACGTCAATAACCTCTATGGTTAGTCAATGTCACAGTACTGTTTGACCTGAATAACCTCTATAGTTAGGCAAAGTCACATTGGCGTCAATAACCTCTATGTTTGAAAGACATGTTTTTAGGCGAGGATTATTATACTGTTTTGATCAGCTTTTGGGCTTCACTCACCTTAATTTGTTAATCCAGGACTCGTCAAAATGTAACACAACGAAGACACACAACACACACATACACGCACATAAAAAATCGTCCTTGGATTTACTCCGACGTTTCGCGGGACCAAAAATAACGTCCCGCTTCCTCAGGGAATTAAAACTTTATTTTTCTCACGTACACGAGCTGAACGCCTAACCACGACTGCCGGATCAGCTGTTCCTGTAGAGGGGGGGAGGGCAGGGGGGTTGGTGGACGTACTGGTTATCTACAATAACCAGTCACAATAATCATTGTCACAGTACTGTATATTGACGACATGAATAACCTCTATGGTTAGTCAATGTCACATTACTGTATATTACGATGTCAATAACCTCTATGGTTAGTCAATGTCACATTACTATATATTACGACGTCAATAACCTCTATGGTTAGGCAATGTCACAGTACTGTATATTACGACGTCAATAACCTCTATAGTTAGGCAATGTCACATTACTGTATATTACGATGTCAATAACCTCTATGGTTATTCAATGTCACATTACTGTATATAACGACTTCAATAACCTCTATGGTAAGGCAATGTCACAGTACTGTACATTACGACGTCAATAACCTCTATGGTTAATCATTGTCACAGTACTGTATATTGACGACATCACTAACCTCTATGGTTAGTCAATGTCACAGTACTGTATGACGTCAATAACCTCTATAGTTAGGCAATGTCACATTACTGTATATTACAACGTCAATAACCTCTATGGTTAGGCAATGACACAGTACTGTATATTACGACGTCAATAACCTCTATGGTTAATCATTGTCACAGTACTGTATATTGACGACGTCAATAACCTCTTTGGTTATTCAATGTCACAGTACTGTATATTACGACGTCAATAACCTCTATGGTTAGGCAATGTCACAGTATATGGCCTTATAATTCTATTCTAAAAAAAAATATATATTCTCAAATGTCGTTAATCAAATCTTGAATCCGAATCTTTTCTTAGGATTCGGTGGATTCGAGATTCGGATTTGACACATCCCTTGTTAAAATATAAGATAGTTTAGTTTCAATAAGTCAATAATAACTTAATAACTCATTCATTTGGCCAGATTGACAACATTTACGGATGATTTAAATACAGTTCTAATGTTTGTAGGAAAGACCATGAATTATTCTAATGGCTCTCCTTTGAAGGCGAAAAAATAAGTGGGTTCTAGTGCTTTCACCACCCCATAGTGCAACTGCATATATGATGTGTGGATAAAGAACGCCGTAATAAGCAGTAAGAAGAATGTCTTTATTTTAACATTTTGCTAGTTGACGCAGAAGGAAAATTCCTGAACTGATCTTTCTACATACAGAATCAATGTGGAGTTTGGACCATTGTTTGTGTTTTTCATTTTTATTTTCATTAATTGTATCCCTTACAACTTTGCTTTTATTGTCTGCCTGATTTATTTTACATAGGATGATAATAATATAATAACATTTCAGATATATAGGCTAACCTATAATATATAGCCTATAATAACATCTATAATCTTATGTTGTAATTGATCTTATGTTCAACCTATAATATATAACCTATAACCTATAATATACAACCTATAATAACGTTTCAGATTTCTTTTGCCTCACAATTTTGCTAAAATTAGATTTTATTCTCAAATAATATTGCCTTATGTAATGTTCGGAGGAAAGATCTTATGTTTGTTTGTATAGGTCAATCATTTCTGCCCTTTTTTGGCATATTTCTTTGTCTAAGATTACCCGACCCGTGTTTTTCCTTTCTTTTACCTTCTTTCTTTTCAATGGAAATGCTACTATGAATATGTGGCGTAACTATTAACCATATTAACCATTCCCGGACGGGTGACGGATATATCTGCCTAAGTCTTTGGCGATAAAGGACGGGTGGCGGATATATCCGCTTATGGTTTTTGATGTTCCGGACGGGAAGCGGCTATATCCGCCTTCTCTTCAGACAGACTGGCAGGTGCTTAAGCAGTAACCAGATGTTTTGCTGTACCAAGGCACCACTTTCCTGCTCTCTCCATGGCTGCGCTCTCTCCCGCACCTACCACCCCTCTCCCACGTCACCCCCTCTCCCGCGCACCACCCACCTCTCCTACGCTTCTCCATTGACGTTTCGCGCTAAACACTACGTTGTCTTTATTTATTGTTTACATATTGTTCTTTATTTATTGCCTAACGTTGTCATGTTAATATCTTCAAAGACGGACTGCTGATATATCCACTGCTTTTTTACTCATCTGCGGACGGGTAGGGGATACATCCGCATAGTTAAAAACGAGTAAAAAATTATTTTGACAGTATGAAGTGTTCCATTGTGTTTATTTTATGTATACTTGTAAAACAAACTATGTCAAGATTTCGCTCGTCCGGGAAGGGTTAAATACACAATCAGTATCCATAGCTTTGAAATAGAATTGTTTTATTGTCACTGCTGTCTAGCAACTATTTATTATTATTTTTGCTGATTCCTCAAATTATTTCTTCATATAAAAGTTGTAGTTGTGTTGACTATCAGTGAGCGTTATTATTGTGGTGAATAGTGGTAATAAGGTATAGTGTGGTAAAAAATAGCGTTCGTACCACGGACCGAAATGGTTTTGCAGCTCTCGATCGTTTTAAGTTCTCGACTTCGTCTCGAACTCAAAACTCGAGCCGGCAAAACCTCATTTTCGGCCCTAGGTACGAAATATCAATACTATTAAATTATGGCAGGAAATATAAGTTTTGCTCATCAGAATATAAAAACAATAATCCAGCTAATCCCCACTTATTTTGTTCAAAATAGCATATATTAGGGATGGACGGGATTGAATTTTTAGTTCGGGACGGGACGGGACGGGATTTTTATTTCCTTCCCGATTTTCGGGACGGGACGGGACGGGATTTTTTTCCGTGCATAAAAAGAAAGTACTGTATTGCAGTTACCAAAAAAAGACATACGAAATCAATTTTTACCATTTGTGGCACTGATCTATAAAAACCAAAAAATGGGTAACAATTTCCAGGTACCTATAGTAACTTGTGACTCGCGGGTCACGGGGTTATCGTCTGTATGACTCACGGTCACGGCGAGATCGTCGTCATGACTCGCGATCACGGCGCGATCGTCGGTATGACTCGCGGTCACGACGCGATCGTCGTCATGACTCGCGGTCACGGCGCGATCGTCGGTAGGACTCCGCGGTCACGGCGCGATCGTCGGTATGACTCCGCGGTCACGGGGTTATCGTTGGTATGACTCGCGGTCACGGCATGATCGTCGGTATGACTCGCGGTCACGGCATGATCGTCGGTATGACTCGCGAACACGGCTCGATCGTCAGCATGACTCCGCGGTCACGGCGCGATCGTCGTCATGACTCGCGGTCACGGCGCGATCGTCGGTATGACTCGCGGTCACGGCGCGATCGTCGGTAGGACTCCGCGGTCACGGCGCGATCGTCGGTATGACTCCGCGGTCACGGGGTTATCGTTGGTATGACTCGCGGTCACGGCATGATCGTCGGTATGACTCGCGAACACGGCTCGATCGTCGTCATGACTCGCGGTCACGGCGCGATCGTCGGTAGGACTCCGCGGTCACGGCGCGATCGTCGGTATGACTCCGCGGTCACGGGGTTATCGTTGGTATGACTCGCGGTCACGGCATGATCGTCGGTATGACTCGCGAACACGGCTCGATCGTCAGCATGACTCCGCGGTCACGGCGCGATCGTCGTCATGACTCGCGGTCACGGCGCGATCGTCGGTATGACTCGCGGTCACGGCATGATCGTCGGTATGACTTGCGGTCACGGCGCGATCGTCGGTAGGACCTCGCGGTCACGGCGCGATCGTCGGTATGACTCCGCGGTCACGGCGCGATCGTCGGTATGACTCGCGGTCACAGCGCGATCGTCGGTATGACTCGCGATCACGGCTCGATCGTCAGCATGACTCCGCGATCACGGCGCGATCGTCGTTATGACTCGCGGTCACGGCATGATCGTCGGTATGACTTGCGGTCACGGCGCGATCGTCGGTAGGACCTCGCGGTCATGGCGCGATCGTCGGTATGACTCCGCGGTCACGGCGCGATCGTCGTCATGACTCGCGGTCACGGCGCGATCGTCGGTATGACTCGCGGTCACGGCGCGATCGTCCGTAGGACTCCGCGGTCACGGCGCGATCGTCGGTATGACTTCGTCTCCTGCGTTCGCGGACCTATCGCTCGCAATAACGGCGTTATCGGCACTCGCGAAGCGGAAAAATCGCCGACGATCGGACCAAATCCCGTCCCGAAAAATTCCCGAGTCAAATGTAATCCCGTCCCGATAATCGGGAATATTTTTTTCCCGAAAAATTCCCGAAATTTCGGGACCCGTCCATCCCTAGCATATATAATTTGATTTTTGATAACTTTCAAGAACAATTCAACTTATAAATAAGAACTAGATTAGAATAATTAGATGGAACTCTCTGAGGGAGACTTACTTATGTTGCATTCCAGATACTGTTCCGCCTACATGCTAGTTTACCATCTGATGTACTCTCCGGCCATAGACAGAGGTTCTTGAACCAGTTCCGAGAACTGAGGAAGTTTTACATCGCTGCCTCGATGCTTCAATACTTCAAGAATCTTATTCAGATCCCCTCTTTGCCTGAGGTAAAGTATTTATTTTCCCAACTTACGATGCAATATTGTAAAGGCATGATAGGTAATACCATACAACCTTGGCAATATTGATCTTCAATATTATTTTAAAAAATATTCCATTAGAACTGTGAGAAATTGTCACAAAGAGTCATGACAGGAGGCTAACGCTATCCCGAAACGGATCTCTTAATCTTTTATAAGTGGTTTTGAAGAACAACATTATTCCATCCAAACATCACTACCTTGATAACATTTAGATATATAACAGTGCAGTGTCATTTGCAACATTTGTTACAAACTATCGTTGAGTGATACGACCGTTGAGCGTGGCCCCCTACCTGTTCAAGATAAAGGCCTGGTCAAGTACAAGTATGGTCCACTTCATTCAAGAAATGAGAGAGATAGATTATTTCAACAGCCTTACAATCAATACGGATAAAAAAACTGGCCTATGCATGCACAGGAATCTCACAAGTGATAGTAACCTCATGGCCAAATTGCACTAAATTATGCTTGAGGTTAATCTATAAGCACAGAAGTACAAGATGAGTGCCGATGTGAAGAGGGAAGAAAGTGAACTTGTACACAACGTGAGGGTAGACCTTCCTTTGTTGCTGATTAAATGAAAAATAGACCTGTCTTCCGCTGATGAAATTGCTGCAGTGTTTACCACCAAAGATGGCAATCCACCGATCTTGACCAAGAAGGATTTTTCAAAAGGAGCTGGAATCAGTTATCTTAGTTTAATATCAAACTCTCTCCATCAGCTGACAGACCTAATGTTATGTCCTCTCCCTTTCCCGTATGATGAAAGAAGCTGGAAGATGAACAAAACCAATAAACAAGAAATAAACGGTTTTTAATTTACCTAAAATTATAACAGGAAAAAAAGTTTTGATGTTTTTAAAAAAAGATTGAAAAATTATCTCCTTTCATTATCTTTGTATTCTTTGGATGAATTTTGGAATTGAAAGATAAATCATAAATTATAATTTAAAAAGATGATTTCATTTAATTTGTTTTGTTTAGTCTTCTTAAGCTTAACATTTGTCTTGTAAAGATAATGATTGTTTTAGCGATAAGTAAGGCATAATTCATCTTTATATTTATTTGACACTGTTCATTTTATAAAAACCTGTACTGTGAATGAATAAAGAGAATTTGAATTGAAAATGTAGGCGGTTTCAGGTAAACGACTCCATCCCCTCCACTTCACCGTAAAAGTGAAACAACAGCCGACAAATGATCAGCAGATATTTACATCAAGCAAAAAAAAAAGTGGTGGGGGAACTCAAGAAACCTTCCCTTTAAACCGCCTAAATATTGTGAACGGAGTATAGTAATAATTTATTTCACCATTCCAAGTTTGATATGCAAACAGATTCTTGGCTCCTGTTATGAGTAGTCAAATGTGACTCAGGTAGTGTCTACAAGCCTACCATTAAAAAACTTTGACGAAGTTGAGATGTACAATGTGTTTTCACAGAATCCTCCCAATCACCTGATCCAGGCGGATCTCCAAAGTTACGTTCCTCCAGTTGTAGTCATGCCTGGTGATAAGGAGCCTCAACCGACACCTGAGGTTTATTATAAGCAAACAATCTTTAATTGTCAATACTTGTTTAACAATTTCCTTTGAGACAAACAAGTAGTACAGATTCTACTTACAATGTTACAGAAATAACATAAAATAAGGTTACTGATTTGTCATCAATCAATCCTATATTTTCTAGTTGTTGACTAATTTATCGGTTTTAACCCCATTTTCAAATCCTTTTTCTTGTCAACTGCTGTTGTCAAATTTAAAGTTACTTTATAGAAAACACAGACACACTAAGAAACATTTATTTTACAAAATTTACAAACATGCAAGACCCGCCAAGGACAAAACCAGATTTCGAGAGCTGATACGAGCGTAGGTTAGATGATGCTTAGTTGATGACGTTGACCTTGGGGAAGGGTATCAGCTGTTTGTGTCCTCTATTGTTCGGTAGTTTTACCGCTCTGTCAAATATATTTTAACTTCTCATTCAAAACATCATTTGGTGAATTTTTGAATGCTTTGTAAATTTTAAAGCTTTTATGCATATAAATATTTAGGTTAAAAACCCGTTTGGTGATTATATAATTTCGAGTGTACACACCATGAATAATAAGCCTAAACGTTGATTGATGTAACAAATAATTGCAACACTATTACAAGCAAGCAATGGAGAAGTAGGTGTTCAAGTATAGTAACACATGGCCTAGGTGCTATGGCAGGTCGTAGCGCAGAGGTAAAGTTCTTGTCTCTCAAAGTAGAGGGTCCCTGGCTCGATTTCGTGCCACTTAGTATTCTTTTTATCCATGAATTACACTTTTACATTTTTCCACTTCAATGACAGCACTAACCACTTAAAAAAATAATCAACATATATTTTTGATTGCTTTAAATACGTAACAAATTCAGGATACCTAAATGAATTATAATTAATGTTTTTATGATAAATAGTTCAGTCCAACACACAAAAACAAAATATTATAGGCCTACAACTGATAGTACATCACAGGGTTTTAGCTATTTAGGGAAGCAAATAATAAGCACCTGATAAAATACTATGCCACTCCTGTTTAAAATTGTCTTACTATAATTTTCTATGTTAAAATGTCTTTAAATAAAAACGAGAGCCTTGGGTGTAAAATAATCTGATTAGACAAAACCATGAAATTTAACTCAAGTAAAAGTAAAATTTAACACTATAATTTATAACCTATAATTAGAATTATTCTAATTGGACATTTCACTCCATCAATTTCACTCATTTTGTACTACGCCACATTTATTGCTTGTAATTTATATCTAATAATTATCATATTAGCACTCGCATAACTATTTTTTATCTAAAACTGCAAATGTGAGCCAATTTGCACTCGTAAAAAGAACTTAATAATTCATTTTTACAATTATGTGAGTGATGAAATATCACTCTTTTCAAAAATACAAGTTTACTACAAATATTACGGGTGTAGAGATTTGGTAGAAAATGGCAAGTATTTATCACTGTAATTTACAAGAGTAAAACTTTATGAAACAGACTTGCTGTCTACACTAGTAAAAACCACTAGTAATACAAAATCCGTAAATTAGTCTTTTTCACTTGCAATTTTAACTTCTAAATAATAGTTAAAAATAATTTTTGCTCCACCTACTGCAAGCTCTGATATGTTAAGAGCACAACAAGCTCACAATCATTGGAAACAGATTAGTTATAGAATGTCAAGAGCTTGTACCGTAGAGGAACATTAGCATGTTTAACCGCCATCTTGAATTGACCGGGTAGAACCCTCTTAATGTAACCAACGAGCACATAATATAAATAGACACGCTTCAATAAGCGCAGTACAGCGAAGTGTCGCCAGTCTAGAGCGCCGCGACCCAGCCAAGATGGCGGTCGAAAGCATGAGTCACCACACTAGCGAGTGTCGAACTACGGTGATGCAATCCGACAATCCACTGTAATGTATTGACGCACGTCGTATGAACGCACATATTTGTTGTAAAGCTTGTATTTTTAAACGGTGACAGTTATAGTAAGGTGTGATCTGTAGAGTTGACTGGTGATAGTTGACATATTTTGTATTGATTAAGTTTTATTTAGTTATTAAGCTTAGTTTCAACAGTGCATTATTAATGTTAAGATACACTAATGCCACAAACATTTTGCTGCCTACGTATGCAGCAATGGAAGAAAAAATAATTTTACGTTTAACATGTAAGCATTAAAATTAGCAGGAATAATAGTTAATTATATTTAATCCTGATAAACTATAATATACGTTTGTTTTTCGTCTTGATCTGTCATTTCAAGAATTTCTCACACCAGAAGAAACTGTAATCTTGATGGAAACTGGAATAATAAAGTGAAAAATACATAAAGTAGTTTTAATAAACATGAATAAGCTATTATAGTTTTTATAGATATAACAACTCTATATTTTGGTAAAATAGTAAAACTGTTACTATTCACTTAATAAATCAAAACATCTACTACATTAACTGGTTACATAAGTTCTTGTTGGAATGCATTAAAAGAAATTTGTGCAGATGATTCACAATATCTGCTTACAGATATTGTGAGTCAGTTTTTAGGAATAAAATGAATATAGACGGCAGAAATATTCCCAACGAAATAAGTGTATTAAAGAAAATAACCACTACTGTTATGACACAGTGTATAGGGCTGCAACTGTTTTCTGGTGACCTTTGTTTCCAACAAGAAGCCGGCCAAAATCACCACAATTTATTACTAAAATATATAACTTATGCAAGGAATTCAATGATCTCATCCACACAAGCAGAATAAGGGGCCATCTTAACAAAACAATCACCTTTCTAGGTCAGTAAGAATTAGTAAAGAATGCTATCTGTATATAATAAACTATTGTAAAACTACAACCAGAATATAATTAATTACACTTCCCATACAAGTTCCTTACTTCATGGATTAACTTGGTAGTTTATCAACAATTAACTATAACATATGAATAAGTTTTTATAAATTAATATGGAATGTATAACAGACAAATTACGTACTAATTTTAAATTGTTTTAAGCTTTAAGTACGCTTGTTTATAACATCATATAAAATACTGTATGTTCATTTCTTAACCAAACTTTGCTAATAGCACTAATAGCAGTGTTAAAAATCTATATCTATAAAAGAGGAAGTTTGTATGTATATATATATATATATATATATGTTTGAACGTTATGGACTCCGAAACCGCTCGACAGATTGTAATGAAACTTTCAGGAATTATTAAGCATCTTTCAAGGATGGTTTTTGTGAAGTTTGGTGCAGATCCGTCAAAAGGGCTCCGCCCCAGAGGGTTTTAAGTGGGACAATGTCAGACTTTTTGAACTACAATGTTTACAAATAAATATAATTTAAAAGCAGATGTTTTCTTTCACCAACTGTTTTGTAGGTTTGAATAATCACAACGTTCTGTATTAGTCATGATTTGAAATAGTGCCACAATGTTTCTACAGAGTGCAGCACAGAAAACTATTTTAGTTTTGAATAAGTCCAAATATATTAACACGTTCGCTACTGCAATAGTACGAAATTTTTCATTCACGTGGACTAGCGACGCACATATGCGTCGGCCGGGTTCCACCCATAGACTGCCGTCGCATATATGCGTCGGCTAGTCACATTAAAATAGACTGCCGTCGCATATTTGCGTCGGTGTTCTAATGTTATTCAGAGTTTTAAATATTTAAATCATTGCTACCGCTGATGATATTGTTTTATAATGTTGACATTAGAATGGAACGCTTACTTTCATAAGTAGTTATAAATGCTTATATCTTTGTAACGGTCTATTTGAAGGCACTGAATTCCCTGCAGTGGTCTACAGAGATGTCTGACGCACGACTGCGTCGCTTGGTCTGTGGATATGATGATTGGTGACGTCATATGATAGTTGGAAAAACTGGTCTTTACTTTTCTGCATCACTGTTTGTATGTATGCAGTATGTATGCTAAATTTTCCTATGTAGCTTTTATATTTGTTCAGTTATAAACTGTTATTGATCAATCTGTTTTTTATTTTACTTACTTTCACCTTAAAACACAAAAAATGAACTGTCGCATATATGCGACGTTTAGTCTATTTCAAGAAAACTATGATAATTTTCACTATTGTCTTCGCTGTAGACCGGGCGTCGCAAATATGCGACATTACAAAAGGTTATTAATAATACAAAAAACAAGAATACATTATTTACAAACACGATTGTAGCGTATTACAATGTAAATGATCAATTTTTTACAGGTTTTCACCCGTGGTCTGTGTGTACTGTTATCCAAGTGACAGCCGGTCTGTGTGTAAGATTCAAATGTATACCTCGGTCTGTGGCAATGACCGCGGCGTCGCATATATGCGACGCTCAGTAGCGAACGTGTTAAACCCCAATCGCAGCACACCTGTGCACTCAACAACGTTTAAATTCTCCAATGTTGAATATGTAAACATAAAAACCTTGATTAAAGTATTATAAACAATAAAAGGGATGGTAATGCCTTAATATTTTTATCTTTTGTTCTATACCCACACAATCTAACATAAATTATTAAGTGAATAATAATCGTGCGTGCTATCTCAGGTATTCAAATGCCATTACTGGCATTAAAAGAAGGAACTCCATTAATACTAATGCGAAACTTAAATCCACTTAAAAGGAGAAATAGTCTTAATCCCAAGAATACTGATGACTTCATCCAAATTACCCTCTGAATTGAAGCAACTACAATTTCCTTTTTTTGTCTTTCTTTCCCAATCACCATTATAAGGCTTTAGGCCCTATTCACTGGCAATTAAGTAAAATATTCTATTTTTATTTTTGATACACACTTTTATTATTCATTGTAAAGAACAAATTACCATTTACAATAATAGTTGTTAAGCGCAGCAACGCGCGCCGGGTAACTGCTAGTATAGTATAATATACAACCCTACTTTCAAGTTGCCATGATAGAAATATCCAGTGATGCCCGATCGACACCCACACGGGCCCCGCGCGGCGGCAGAAATTAGTAAATATTTAGCGTTATACAACTCGCTCTAACTGCTAAACTAAGGGCCCCACAAAAAAATGTTTCAAATGAAAAAAATGCCTCATTTAGTGACCTTGACATTTATAAAACTTAAAACTCGCATGACCAAATAATAAAAAATTTCCTCACAGAGTAACTTTTTGATGTCAAAATCTATAATTATAAAAACATCACATTAGTTATTGTTGTATAATTAAAAAGTTAATACTTAAAATACAATTAAAATAGTTTTGTCCATGGAAGAAGGACCTAAACTTCAACTGTGCAAAATTTGAAAATTTTATCTGCACTCTAAGGCACTTAAATCACTGTGTATTCTGTGCGTGTTCAATTAAATGTTGTTCAATGCAGTGATCCAGTTCGAGCTCCTTACCAATTCAATATGGCGGAACTGGCGACACGAGTGGTATAGCCCCTCTATTTATATTATGTGCTCGTTGAATGTAACAGAGGAACAAAATGGACCCAAAGATCGATCCCTGGGGTACTTCATATCGCAGTGTCTGGCGCCGAGATCTAAACTTTTCAATATATTTAGTATTTTTTTTTTGTTTGCTCTATTACGTAGTCTACTTCAAAAAACTGCTCTCTGTTTTCTACATATGAAGTGAACCACTGTAATTCTTTTCCAATTATTCCTCACATATTTAATAGTTTGCAATGTGAAATGCTGTCAAAAGCTCTTCTAAGGTCTACAAATATTCTAACTACTTTATTACCTTTATCTACTGAATTTATAATTGATTCAATAAACTCTATTCCAGCTGTTATTGTAGATTTTCCTGGTTTAAAATCTTGTTGCTCCTTATCAAACAGTCGATTCAATTCACGGTAATTAAAAAAGCCGAAGATAAACAACTTGTTCAAAGATTTTTGAAAAAAACTGGTAAAAGAGATATTGGGCAGTAGCCTGATGGATCCACAGTGTTTACTTTATTGAATATGGGAATAACTTTGGCTAATTTTAAATTGGATAGAAATATTCCTGAAATCATAGAAGAATTTATTTATTACATGTGCTAGTGGTTTTTTAAAATATATGGTAATTATTTTAGCAAATTTCTCATATAGGGTATAAGCTATTACCATAGGTCTCATGGTAAGACCATGACCCGGGAAAAAAATTACCTTGATATAGGAAATAATTAAGATTCTATAGGCCTAATCATTGCCGTATCAACCTTGGCTCTTATCCTGAGTTTTATGAGAATTATTTTTTTAGATATATTTTTGTGTAATATAATACCCTGCCGCAACAAACCTACAGACTAAGTGAATTTCCATTTGCCTGATTATAATTTCACTAAAATACGAGGACTATCCAGAAAATACCCCCACTGCAGCAAACCTGCCGACTAAGCGAATTTCCATTCGTCTGAATTGATTTTCAATAAATAAATTTAAATAACATAAAAATTAACGAGTACCTAGGTTTGCTGCAACAAACCAATAAAGGAAAAAAAATTACTCAAGTTCATCGTCCGCGTTTTCCACTATGCCTTCTGTCGTCCAGTACTCATTTTCTGTATGTTCTACATGTTCGGAATATGTTTTCCACAAGGTAGGGGTAACAGAGTTAAGCGCCTCGTTTTCCATGTCAGTTAATGCGTAGTGCATGGTAGTCTCCTTTGGCACTGTTTGCCTTATAAATAAGCCGACACCCTGTAAACTCACCTTATAATATCCATTTTAGGTTAGGCCTATTCTATAAATGTTTAAAGTTAATAAGTTAACAAAAATATGAATTACAAAAGGTGTTTTATTTAAACAAATGAACAATTAACATGCAATGAGAAAAGGCTTGACGTTACAATGAAAGGATTGACAATGGTGTGTGGGGTTGAAATTAAATTGAAATAAAAGATAAATTTGAATAATAACTTGAAGGTTGAAATAATTTAGATGTGATATATCTCAGGGTAGGGTGTCGTGCTGGCTTGAATGCTAAGAATGAATAAATTTGATAGTGTCCAAATATAGGCCTAATTAAGGTGTTAAACTTACACAAGCCCAACAATGAAAAATCTAATTTTGGTGTTGTCCAAAAGGTAAGTCCAATTAGCACAAAATTTAAAAGAGTTTAAAGAAAAGGTTATACTTAATTTTGAAGATAATGATGGAGTTGAGTCCTCTTGAGGTTTAGGTTACTATGATATAACTTGAAACTGGTCTTCTTGATGAATGAATTTGATTTAGGAAAAATTTTGACTCCTCCTTCTAACAATTTCAACTTCTCAAATGGCTTCCTTCTCTCTCAATCTCAATGTTCACATCACTCATTGTTGAACACATGGGATAACTTTCACTGCTTCTTAAATTTTGATTCCTTAAGGACTAATTTTGAAATGATATAAGAAATTTTGATGTATTGCAATTCTCTTACATATTTAATAAATAATTAGGTTGTGGGCTTTGTAAAACAAAAAATATAGGCTATGGAATTAATATTATTAATGATTAATTAAACAGATAAATGAAATTATATAAATTAGGGAAATGAATATTAGGCCAGACTTTCTGAGGAGTGATTATTAACAAAGGTGTAGGAATAGAAGTTAACATTTTAAGAAACTTAATACTAAATAATGAATGAAATGACATGAAATATTACAACCCTGCAAAAACCCTTTGTTTGACCCAATGTCTACGACAATCACGCGGTTTGACGCATTCATATCAGGTAACACACCATCGACGTCTACACTTTGCCAACATTTCTGAAACGTTAAATTACTGTCTATCCAAGTTTCGTCCAGATAGAAAATTTTTCTTTTTTGTTCCCTTAGCTTTCTTATCCCTCGCAAATACTTCAACCTCCAATTAACAATTTCAGGCCTTTCAATCAAACATTTTCTTTTGGAACCACATTTCTTCCACTTGAACCCCATATCTTTTAAGAGACGCCGAAGTGCCCATTCGCTCCATTTAAAATTTATTCTTTCTCTCAAAACAGGTAATAGTTTTTTACAAGTGGGACAATTTTTTTGTTCGTGTAAAAATCGCGTATTACATCTACGATTACACGCCTATCAAAAGCTATCTATTTGTACTTTATGGTTGTCAGCCATCTTGCGTTTTTCCCCTGGTGTACAGAGTTTTTCATCCGGAGTTTGTTTGCCAGCTTTTCTAATTCATTTAATAGTTTTTTCTAACACTTAACAATAGTTTGCGTCACGTTCTGTTGCCTTTTCTATCGGCACTAATAACTTTTTGTCTTAACATTCGTTGTCACAACACTCGATCACCCGTTCCCTCTCTCCACTATGTATAGTAGCACCACGTTTTCTTAAATCCATAGCTACAAGGACCGTCCAAAACAAAACGAACTCACTATGCGAACACACGAGACTGTACCGAATCAAATGACGTGACCACATGATGATAATCCACTTACCAAAACAAAGATATGAGTATTTATGTTTACAACAGTTGTTTACAGACAGACATCGAGGCGAGGCGCCTAGATGCTTAGCGCCTGCAAATAGTGCGCAATACACTCCAAACATAGCTGCGTATCACTCTGGCTCAAGGGACTTCTTTACTCTCGCGGACAGTATAGTTTTTGTTGACAAAAAACTTAAAACCGATAGACTAAATTATTGTGATGGCTTTTCGTTTACAGTACAGACCATTCAACATGTTATTTGATTATACTTTAAAATCTATCATTGGTTTTGCATCCTAGGTGGCCTAAATATGTTTTAACAGTCTGAGTTAACAAAAATGTACTATTATCAAGTTAAGTATTACAGTTCAATTTTGTTTCTAAATTAATGGTAGGTAATTTCAAATAACAAACATTATCTCTTTTGCATACTGACCCTGTTGCAAGACACGGTTATCTATAATGCTGCTAGAATAACCATTTATACTGCTATATATTTTAAAATTGTGTACTCATTGTTGTAATCTTCTTGGGTCATTAGTACTTTTAAGAGTCTATTCAGGTATTCACAAAGCTTTAATAGGTGGCCATTTTATGCGAAAATGTAGTTGAAACGCCAAAACTAGTCATCCACTAAAAAATAGCTTATAGGATTTATTGACTACAGGTCAGTAACCTTATTTTATGCCATTTAATCAATCCAGAAGGCACATTACAAATAAATGACAGAAATAAGTCTTTTGGAGATTAAATGAATATAGTATTTTAATTTCTTAGTTATTTAACAACTACATTACTGCAGTACTCTCTTTTAAATTGATTAAAGCTGTATGTAAACATAACTAACATTAACTGCTAGTTAATGCCAATATTGTCTCTGTGGGAAATGTTTTACAATTTTGACAGGTAAACTGATAGAACCCACTCCCCTCCCAAATGCCTAAACAGATTTTTGCTTGGTATTGAGTATCTTTTCTTGTACATTAGTTGTACATTTCATAGTTTTGGAGCCATTCCGGGATTTTTGTTTATGCCCCGGTAAAAGATCGCGATCGTTAAACGAGTCTGCTAATTTTGCTAGATTGAAAGTTCACCCATTTGTTGCGATTGCGGATGACTATGATAATGTTTCCATAACCACAGGAGGCGACGATAATGTCTACAAACCATGGAATCGCGGGTGATGATAATGTTTCCGTGATCGTGGGAGATGATGATATGATAATGTTCACAAACCGCGGGTGATGTCCAGGATTTTGACGCAATCAAGAAGACAATAATGTTGTTTCTGTCACCGTGGGAGACAAAGATAATGTCTAAAAACTACAGAAGATTCTCAGAATTTTTCCACGATCGCGGATGATGATGATAATGTTTCTGTGACTGTGGGAAACCGTGATAATGTCTACAAACCTTGGGAGTGATGACCTTAGGTGATGATGATAATGATAGTAAGGAGTATTATTTTTGCAACCACTGGACTTTGGAAACTTTTGAACGATTAGAAATATAGCCTACAAATGTGATGTGAGAACAAATTTAGTTGTGGGCCTTGAATTGGTTCTAGTTTACTCGGCATTCACCCGGGAATCAATATAATGTTCATGCAGGAAACATTCACGCAAGAACCAGGAAAACTTTGAAAACCTGGAATTTCAATTTCACACGTTTGCTTCCACAATAGTACCAAATTTTTCATCCATATGGACCAGCGACGCACATATGTGACGCCCGGTTTCTACCCATAGACTGCTGTCGCATATGTGTGTCAATGTCCAATTTTATTAAAAAGCTTATATCTTCATAACGGTCTATTTTAAGGCCCTGAATTCTCTGCAGTGGTCCACAGGGAAGTCTGTCACATATGTACGTCACTTGGTCTGTGGATATGGTAACTGTTTTATACTGCGGGATGAATAGTAAAAAACTGGCGAAAATTAAAATGGTTAAAAAGGAGAGAGCAAAAGGAGGTTATGACTCACCCTACATTCTGAAATCAAGTGGGGTGAACTCAATCCTCTTCTAGCTAGAGTAGAACACCATCAGCTTGTTTTTAGTGCTCATGAAAGGCAGGCATTGGACAAGATTATGGAGTATGTGCGTGCAGGAGAATTGCCAAAAAATAAAGTTTCGAATAGCTACTAAACAAACTGTCAACCAAAACAAAACTGAAAGTTTTCTTTCTTCTCAAAATGTAATTAAAGTTCATGAGCTTACACAAAAAACTACTTCCTCTTTTAAAACTGCAATTAAAATTTCTTCTGAGAGGAAAAAGTCTTCTCTTCTTCAAATAAATCAAATTAAGTTCTTCTCATTTTTTTTTTATAGAATGTAATTTTATAAAAAATATTCAAGAAACTTACTTGAAACTAAAAAGTAAAAAAACCAAAATCTCTTCAAAACAAAACTCATGGTTTGACTTATTCTTTGGGTAGTGGACACAATTTAACCACTGGTTGTGTTAATTGTCCAGATGAAGTTCGTAGAGTTACAACTCAAACCGTATTGTCTTTTCCTGGAAGTACAGCAACAATTTGTCCAGTAGGCCAGTAAAGAGGAGGTATGTTTGGATCCTTTATGAGAAGAAGGTCTCCTACTTGAAGATTTTGAATGTGTTGAGCCCACTTCCCGCGCTGTTGGAGATGATGTAAATATTCTGAGCTCCATTTCTACCAAACATGTAAAAGAATACAATGCGTTTATGCTGTTAAATTAACAAATCTATATCACTAACCAATTGGCTCAAGTGTTAAACAAATTTTGTTATTGGTAGTGCTTTGTAATTTGGACTAATAAACTTGGTTCAGGTTTGTACCTTTACTAGGATGTAATGAACTAAGAATAGGATATTACAATGAATGTGGATGTGGTTTGATAATTTTATTAAAATGAACAACAAAGGGTCGCCATCTTTGGTTCAGCTCAGTAAATCAGAACAATGAGTTTACAAACAAGTTAATAAGTTATATTCTCAGGGGGAGGAATTCGGCTGACTCAAAAGATCTTCAAATATCTTAATTTATTAAATAACATATGCCAATTAAAAAAAATGGGAATAATTAATTGATATTACACTTAGGCTTGGATAGGTAGCTAAATAGCCCAACAATGAATTGAATAAGCTAGGTGAAAAATTAATCAAGGTTGTTGAATTTAGCTCTCTTGTTCAGATTGGATTACTGAATTTATTATTGATGAAATAAAGATAATTTTTTTTAATTGTGAGCCTAATTAGGTTTGATCGGATTGGAAATAAAGTATGTCTTTGTTAAGTTACATTTCTTGAAGTAGGATAAGCGTAATATTCACAAATAGTTCTCACCAGGTTGGTTCTTCATAGTCACAGTGGAAAATTAATTTAATAGGTATAGATCGATCTTGATGTGGCAGTAAGTTGCAAATTTAAAATAGAAAAAATAAAATATATATATAAAGGCTAACTTTTCTGTTGTTAGTATTAAATACTTTTAATCACTTTGACATTTATTTGAATATTTTACTTAGGGATTAAAATTCCCTCACTGAATTTAAGATGTTGAAGGCCCAATAGAGAAGAGAAGGAGTTTTTTAATTTCACACAAATGTTCAGTGGTTCATTGTTGTAGCCAGCTGTCTTCTTTCTTCATAAAGGAACATCACTTGTACTAATATTCAGGACATGCATGATATTGGCATAAAATATTATACACTCCTTTTACTTAACATATAATATATTTTGCAAACATGTTAATCGCAGTATGACAAAGAATCATACTGTAGTAATATAAACAAAATGTATAATCTTACACGTTGCAAAGTCTCTCAATAATAATTGGGGCTCACAGTGGCAAATGATGATTATTGTGATATTTTGTTCTGGCCAATGTTCAAATATAAATAAATCGAACTCTTTCATAACATCTCTAAATTTCTTATAGAGTGAGCATTTCATTTCAAAGCAAGTACCTACATTAATTATATCTGCTTATAAAACCTCCTTAAGTTCATTACAATCAATTTAATTGTAATATTTCCACAAAACTAACTTAGCAATACGCGGCAAGAGCAGGCCTGACGCTCGGCAATAGGGTGAGTCATGCCTTTATCCCCACTCCTGGCGGACAGAGCGAGGTAGTGACGGCCCGTTTCAGAGCCGTACTTCAACCTGAACGCCCAATCCGGGGATCGTCGGTATGACTCGCGGTCACGGCGTGATCGTCGAAATGACTCCGCGGTATCGTCGGTATGACTCGCGGGCACGACATGATAGTCGGTATGAATCGCGGTCACAGAATGACCGACGGTATGACTCCGTGGTCATGGCGTGATCGTTGGTATGACTCCGCGGTCACGGCGTGATCGTCGGTATGACTCGCGGGCACAACATGATCGTCGATATGACTCTGAGGTCATGGCTTGATTGTCGGTATGACTCGCGGTCACGGAATGACCGACGGTATGATTCCGTGGTCACGGCGTGATCGTCAGTATGACACCGCGGTCACGGTGCAATCGTCGGTATGACTCCGCGGTCACGGCGTGATCACGGTATGACTCCGTGGTCGCGGCATGATCGTCGGTATGACTCGCGGTCACGGCATGATCGTCGAAATTACTCGCGGTCACGGCGCGATTGTTGAAATAACTTCGCCTCCTGCGTTCGCGGAACTATTGTGAACACCTCTCGCAATAGCGGCGTCATCGTCACTTGCGAAGCGGCAAAATCGCCGATGATCTGATCAAATCCCGTCCCGAAAAATTCCTGAATCAAATGTAATCCCGTCCCAAAAATCGGGAATATTTTCCGGACCCGTCCATCCCTTTGCTTCATCACTGGCCCGCGATCTGCGTTTACTGCAGTGTTAACCAAGGGACAACTGGTCTATGTGTAATATTAAAATGTATATCTCGGGCCGTGGCAATGACAGTAGCTTTGCAAATATGTGGAGATCGGTAGCAAATGTGTTAAAAATACAGTATATATACCCTGTAGTTTGTAAACAAAATGTTGTACTTATTCTTTAGCATTTAGAGATGTGATTGTAAAGTTTAAAATTTGTTTTACTGTAGAATAGTCATGCTATTATGGATATCCCCATGTATTAGTGTGTGAATCATGATCAAAAGTATTTTGTGGATGCCGTAGTATCTATTCTTTGATGTATCAAAGGGAGAATATTTTTTTTTTATTTGTTTCTCAAAATCATATAACAATAGTTATAATAACCACTAATGACAATAATGTTTAACTTAAAACCCAAAATAGTTCAAATTTATTATTCAATTTAAAAAAGGCCCTGAACCCCAAATTTTGCTCACAGGGTTAAAAATATATAAATGTAAGTTTTCTCTAGAAATATTCCCTTGTCGAATTTAATCCAAATGTCATTATTGATTATTTTATTCTAATCTTGCTTTTAAAAGATTCTGTGTTTGGGTGAAAAGTCTGTTAAATATTTAAAGTACTTTAAATATTTAACAGACTTTTTACCCTTAACAGATCTTGAGTGGGCAAAAATTACTACTATTTAATATCTGTAAACAAATATTAAGTGTATTCATTTTGGCTCCAGTTGCTATGTACTTACATGCCATGTAGTTATATTTTTAGACCTCAAACATAACATTATTATTCATTGACTTTAGAACCCTCCTAACCTACTGATCCAAGCAGAGTTGAGAAGTTACGTGACTCCGGTCGTCATTCTGCCTGAGGAACCTCCTGAAGAGCCTCCCATCACTAGTGCCACAGCAGACCTGGTAGACATCAGTGCAACTAACAACCACACCAACGGCTCCGTGTCTCCAGATGTTCTGGCACAGAGGTGAATTAGTCAAATTCCAAAATACCCATTACCAGTCTGTACCGGTCCTGGTACCTCACCAAAATCAGTTGTTAGTGCACCTATCATTAGAACCAAACGAAATAGTATTCATAATTTTAGAGAATTTCCCATAGGCCTATAGGGAATTTACTTTTTTGTTTTGAGGTCCCTAGAGGCCAAAAACAATATATAAAGTGTCAGTTAATTATAAAGTTATAAACAATAATAACACTGTTGCTGTTTGCTAGTTTCAGGAAATATCTTAGGCTAATTTAATTTGGCAATTTTGTTGTTTTGAAACTTAGCTATCATTATTTCCATAAAAAAACCCACCTCGCTACCTTCCCTGTTGCAGCAAACCTAAGTACTAAAATTAATGTTATTTCAACTAGTTATGTTCTTCTACCCATGCTTCGCAATGTCTTTGAGACAAGAATACCTAAGAGAATAATGTGGGTTTCTAAATCTACTGGAAATAAACGGTATCAGCAGTGTGATACATACTTTCTCCCATTACCTTGTCAACAACCTTTATCAAGGGTAAGTGATGAGAGTAACAATTATATTTAATACGAAAATCACAAAAGTTGCATTAACTTTTGAACCCCTATTTCTACAAGAAGGGGGAGCTGCACTATTTTGTTTAGAATTATAAGGACCATAGTCCATAACAGTTGAATTTCAATCAGAACCGTTTTTTAAAATCCATTTTTCCGTTTTTTCATAGGGTTTTAATGGGAAAATAACATGAGTTACAATAACTTTTGAACCATAAATTTTACAGGAATGGGAGTTTTATAATTTTGTTCAGAATTTAAAGGGCTACAACATACTAAATTTTTACCAAAATCATTTGGGCCATTTATTTTAGAAAAAGCTAGAGATATTATGGATTAGTACCGGTACCTACACACCAAATTTCATCAAAATCGGACTACAGGTGTGGTCTTAGCTCTGTACACATCCACATATACAGGCACACACACGGGCAGATATCACTTTGAAAACCACTTTTTTGGGTTCAGGGGGACCCTATTCGGACACATTCACTCAAGACTCAAACTCGAAAATTTTGACAAAAACAATACTTTCTCCATATACTATATGTATAGGGGGAAGAAGTAAAAAAGTTACACATACTTACCAAGTAAATTTACTTGCAGACAAATACAGGCAAATTTCAATTGTACTTTTATTTTAATAAACATTTCTTGTGTATTTACATTAAAATGTGATGGCAGTATCATAACTAATAACTTTATCTTAATGTAAACATCTATAGTAGAACTCCAATTATCCGAAGTCCAACTATCCGAATCAACAATTATCTGAATCGCTTACAGAAAAAAAACAAAAAAAAACACTTAAAACCACAGTAATAAGACTTGTTATAAAGAAGACAGGCGCCTTGTGGCAAAATCAAAAACCTCTCTTGCAATCGTGAATATCATCATTGTCTCCCGCAGTCATGGAAACATTGACATCGCTTTCCGCGATTGCAGCAATATTTTTAACATCTTCCCTGGTCTTGTAGACATCATAATTGTCTCCTGCGGTCACGGAAAGTCATAGATGTTCTCCGCAATCGTGGCGAAAGCGTAGATTTTCCGATCGTAAAATCGTTGCAGACACCTTATACAATCGCTATAGTAATAGCTCGACATGACTCGGCTTATTTTCTTTTAAAACCTTGAGTTTTGGTGAAACTCCAGCTATCTGAATTTCTTATAATCTGAATGGGGTCTGATCCCAATTGATTCGCATAGTTGGAGTTCTACTGTATGATTAGAATTCAAATATTACCTCAGGGAAAAGTAAAAAAGAACCTATGGATAAAAACAAATACAACAGAATGCATCCCTTTAATTGAGGTTCGTGCCCTTAGGAGAGGGTTTATCATAAAAATTATATTTATTGGGAAGTTTCACATCAAGACCGACTTGATTCAAGTATGCGGTTAATTGATAGGTGTGCAGCTTACAGGTTTCTTAAAAGTTTGTGATTCTTGTTAGCTTTATATATAGATAGGAAATAAATCTGACATTTTAAGGGAATATTTTAGTGTAAACGAGAGCTCGCCCCATGGTCGAAAACTAACCAAAATTATGTATTGTGCAACCTTTTCTATTTTACCCCACGCTGTAAATAAAACATGTGATTGGAATTCCTTCCATTTGTTTTGATTTTCTGTTTATATTTTGTTGTTATTTTGTCACCAGCATGGCAACCCATAAGGCCCATGTAAATTTTTTTTTAATTTCAAATTCATTTTTCGTGCTTATTTTTTGGCCTATTTTAATCTATAAAGGGATTCTGCACAATTACAGAAAAATATCTTTCATTTGTTACCAACCCCGTGTAATTCAGTCCATTAGTCTAGCTGTCATAAGTTTTGCAAAAGTTTTTTTAAATATATAAGACTAGTCAGGTAAATGGAAATTTGCTTAGTCTGCAGGTTTGCTTCGGAGGGGCTATTTTAAAGCAACCTGACCTTTTCTATTCATCTGTAAGAATATTTTGGTTACTTATAAATATTCATCTAAATTTTTATTCAATTCTATCTTTTAGTTGCAATTAGGAATATTATAATTTATTGTTATTATTAGATAAGGACGCCAACTAGGTGATGGTAGGAAGATTTGGACCATTCTTGTTGTATGGCCAAATCCAAAATTAATTAAAATTCCTTCACTGCCTCGTTTGCCGATCTTGAATTCGCCCAATACTGCTGTGCGAAGCCATCATTGTTTGTACCACCATTATACACGTGCTCTATGGGTACCAAATTACTAAATGGTGCTTATTACAACTACAGGTATCGTATATTACGTCCACTAACCTGTTACTCATTTGCTAGACTGCTTGTCTCCGACATCGGGCTGTGACGTCAGCTGTTGTCGTCATCGGTGGTCAGTGTAGCCAATTCATAAACATAAATTCCTCTTGCTACTTTACTTTAATAATATACTACACTCGCCCCAACTTAAAATCAAGCTCTTCCTTTAATAGGCCTAAATAATAATCCTAGGCCTAATACCAAAAATCCTTAACCAATTTCAAAGTCCATAGTTCATTGCATTTAACTTAAAACTTTTCTTCAAATAACTCAAAATAAAAATTACTTCTTCAGTTACACATTCGACTGTTTACTTAAAGATCAAGCCTCCTCGGCTTACGAACGGCCCGTTGAGACCGTCTAAGAAGTTGCGGGCTTGACTGCACTTCATGTCTTTCTTCAAGTCTTGGTAGAGGGCTAGATGCTTCTGGCAGGCTTCGCCTCTGATGTGAGGGCGTTATCGCCGCTGGCTGAGGGCTAGGTATTTTCACTGGTGAAATAGGCCTAACCGGAGGTGACGCCTTGACTGGTGATGGCTGTGGAATTCGCCTATCCACCAAAGTCTCCTCTTCGTCTCCCAGAAGACTGGAACGCAGATGGTCCGCATGACAGAACCGGACCTTGCCTAACACACTTACAACATAAGTCGCAGGGCTTCTTTGCTCCATCACTTTTCCCGGAACCCAGGACACATGCTCCCCTCTGACCGTCTTCACCCACACCTTATCTCCTTTGCCAAAATATCTAGCACCACCTCGGATGCTGTTTGCAGCTGAACGTTGCTGTTCCTTCTTTTTATCAATCACTGACAACAAATTAGGCTTAAGTAGGGTTAATTTTGTTCTGGGTTTCCATTGGAGAAACAACTCGGCTGGTGAGAGTCCAGTTACTGTGCTGGGTGTGTTCCGGTACACAAACAGGAAGTTGTCTAATTTATGCTGTAAGGTAACACCTTCCAATTGACTTTCTATCACTTGCCTCTGCAGATTTTTCTTTACCTCTTGCACACATCTTTCGGCTGCGCCATTGGACGCAGGGTGATAGGGGGGTGACAAGGTGAATTTTATACCATTCCTACTCAGAAACTCCCTGAACTCGGCACTCGTAAAATTAGGTGCATTGTCACTTACCAGTTCTTCCGGCAACCCATAAGCAGCAAACAAGGTTCGTAATCTTTCAATGGTTTTGAATGATGTAGTTGATTTCATAAGAAATACTTCAAGCCATTTTGAAAAACTGTCAACTATAACTAACAGTTGTTGTCTAGTTTGCGGATCTTCCGCATAGTCAATATGAATTCTCTGCCATCTGTTGGTAGTTCTAGGCCATTGATACAATGGCACCTTAACGGCAGCATTTCTAGTGCACTGTCAAACAGTGCAGGTAGACACTGTTTCCTCTATGTTTTTCTCAAGACCAGGCCACCAGACGTAGCTCCTGGCTAACATTTTCATACGCGATATTCCTGGATGCTGGTCATGTAGTAATCGGATTACAGCACTCCGAAGCTTTTCGGGCACGACTACTCGTGCTCCCCAAACGACACAATTGTTGTCAACCGACAGTTCATCCTTCCTTCTGAAATATGCAATTAACTCAGGTTCATCGGCCGAACGCCAACCGTGCCAAATAAAGTCCCTTACTTTTGATAACACAGGATCCCTATCAGTCAATCTAGCAATATCTTTAGCCGTAATAGGTGTGTCGTCACACACCAATTTGTAGCAGCTAAATACTTCCACCACATTTTCCACGTGAGAGAGGTGATTGGCCTCCAATTCCATGGTCTCATCATTGGGCAGCGGCAATCTTGAAAGGGCCATGAGCCATCAGCATGAGGGAGATCCACCCCTCGCCTGTACTTCACCTCGAAGTTATAGGCTGACAGAATCAACGCCCAGCGTTGCAGACGAGCCGCAGCTACACACGGCACTCCTCGCTTACTTCCAAAAATGGCAACCAAAGGCGCATGATCTGTCTTAACTCCATAGCTTTGAAGTCGCTGCAGAACATGTTCCAATCTTGTTAGAGCCTCCTCTCGGGATGATCCACCAACCAACACATCATCCAGGTACGCCACTGTACCTGGGAGTCCTCCAATTATCTTGTCCATCGCCGCCTGGAAGAGGGCCGGGGCTGACGACAAGCCATATGGTAAGCGACGTAGCCGCACGAGACCTTTATGTGTCGCCAATGTTAGAAGTTCCTGAGACTCCTCTGCAACAGCAAGCTGGAGGTACGCCGCCTCCAAATCCAACACAGAAAAACATTTACAGCCTGCTAACGAGGCAAATATATCTTCGGGCTGCGGCAACGGATAATGTTCTGACTGTATAACCTGGTTCAGAGTAACTTTAAAGTCCCCGCACAAGCGGACGCCTTGTTTCTTTTGTATAACTACTATTGGGGTAGCCCACTGTGAGCTTGTAACAGGGTAGGCAATACCTTCGGATATCATCCGATCAATCTCTTGTTCAACAGAAGTACGCAAAGCGTACGGGACAGGTCTATATTTACAAAACTTAGGGATAGAGTTTTCTTTTAAGACTATCCTAGCCTCAACATCTTTGATCTCCCCCGGACCACCTCTAAATACAGAGACATATTTTTGTTTTAATGCCTTAACCTCATTAGGTTCTATAGAAACCTTTCCGGTTAGGTTAGGTGAAACCCCATCTTTGGCTGCCTCATTAGGCTTGGGTTCATGACTACCAGTAGCGGTTGCGCTAGCAAAATTACATGAGAAAATAGATTTCCAATCTAAATCAATGTGCTTAATCCAGTTTCTTCCTAAGAGCATTGGTTGGTTAGTACGATTTATTTGAACCACAATCATAGGCAAACAATAAGAATGGTCCTTGTAGTCAACATTGACTTGAGCTTGCCCAGTTACTATGACTTCGTTGCCAGAATAGGTTAACAACTTAATATCTACAGATCTCAATGGAACGTGAGAAAAATATTTCTCAAATATTTCCTGAGGACACACTGACAGTGCCGAACCAGTGTCAATTTCCATAACTACAGGCACATTCTCTATAGCTAGCCTTACCTTGTAATCAGAGTTACTTGAGCATGAGCCAATATTATATAGAGACAAATTTTCCACTTCCTCATTTATGTCTAGGCTAGGCTTCCCTTTATCTTCCAGTTGATGCACCTTATACCTTCCTTTTAGCTGGCTTTTTGCGGCAGTTTCGCCTTTAGATTTGCACGCCTTGCTAAGATGGCCTACTCTTCTACACAAATTACACCTATAATTACTATAAGGACACATATGAGCCTTATGATCCCAACTTGTGCAACGATAACACTTTATCTTGTTATCATTATTTTTCTCTTCAAAAGATTTTAACTTGTACCCAGCAGGATTCCCACTTTTCACAGGACCACGTGCACACTTTTTCACACTAAATTTGGAAATATCTTGCACAGGATGATTCCCGAATAAGCCTGTTTGCCTTTCAGCCTGTTCTAGCATGAGCGCTTGAGCAAAAGTTTTGCTCAAATCTAATTCTTCGGAAAGCAACTTTTGCCTTATTCCATCATTACTAATGCCTGATATTAGTTTGTCCCTCAAAGCATCATTTAAGAATGTACCGAAATTACAAGTACTGGCTAAATGTTTGATAGCGACCATAAATTCCGCTATTGACTCTGCCGGTTTTTGACAACGACTATAAAACGTATATCGTTCCGCAACAACGAGCCTTTTAGGAGCAAAATGTTCTTCCAATGTTTTACTTAGGCTTTCGTATGTTTCATCGTCAATCTTCTTAGGGGATATTAAGTCCATTAACACAGCCAAAATCTTAGGCCCAATCACTGTTATCAAGATGGAGACATGATTTGTCGACTTGACATCGTTGGCCTTGAAGTAATGCTTGAGTCGTAATAAATACGAACTGATGTCCTCTTCGTGGGGATTAAATTCCGAGACTCTACCGATACTCGACATTTCGCATTTTTGCGGTTTTAAAGAACGCACTCTACAAAACTTTCACTAGTTTTACTGCGACAAAACCAATATTTAATCCGGCGACTGCGCCATTATTACAACTACAGGTATCGTATATTACGTCCACTAACCTGTTACTCATTTGCTAGACTGCTTGTCTCCGACATCGGGCTGTGACGTCAGCTGTTGTCGTCATCGGTGGTCAGTGTAGCCAATTCATAAACATAAATTCCTCTTGCTACTTTACTTTAATAATATACTACAGTGCTGACTTTTAGTTATAATGCCAGTTATTTGTATTGGTACTTTACCCAAGAACAGAAGGTACTGAAGCTTTTCATCAGGCTCCGACACATCACTACCAATTACCAAGTGGGTTAGATTAACTTCACTACCGAGGATGAAGTGCCACTAACATAGACTAGAGTGATCATTTTAGTATTTTCATGAAATTTTAAGGATTTGAGTGATTTGACACTCAACGACAGATGTTTTAAATAATATATATTCGATAACTGGTTCCATCTATATCAGTAAATGTATTTTTCACTTAAGGGTTACTGTTTTAGGGATCACTTGATTGAACACTTACAAGGAGAAGTGAGTAGACTGAGACTGGAAGCTCAGAGACTGGCAGCTTCACATCAACAAGATGTGGCACAGCTGCATGAACTATCAGAGCAACTGCATGAACGAGTGTCTGCTCTGGAAACTGACCTGGCTACCAAGGTAAACCTTCATTGTCTAATTCAATGGCTATTTTAAAAAGTAAGGCTTTGACAGGCTACACACATACAGTAGCACAGGACACCTGCTCTTATGATAGGCTATCTCAGGGTGTCTAGCTGACTTGGAAACCAGGGAAAACCGCAAATTGTACTTGAATTTTGTAAAGAACCAGGTAATTGAAATTTTAAGATGATAACTGAAAAATCCGCCAGAAATCACAGATTTTTCTTGTATTACGTAGTTGAAAATCGTGATCGCGATAAACCATTATGAATAACAGACGTTGCCATGATTGCAAGAAATTTTAACAGCCATTGCTGTGATCATTGGAAATCTAAGTTTTAAGATTTCTAATCTGGATGATAGGTGCTGTACATTTTGGTGAAGTAATGAACATTTTATCAGAGTACTATTGCTAGAGTTTACGGTAGATTTATGACATGTTAAGTTTGAAACTGATCTATTTTTATATTGCTTAAAAAACTAGTATTCCTACTTGATTTTTCCAATGAGGAGTCGTCAAAACAAATGTCGCTAGATGTCACATCATGAAAGGCTGTCCCTGATCCTCCTAGATTGGTTTCTACAGACTCTTCAGCAGACTGATGTATTCCCATGCCAATCTCATGGTTTGATGTGGTGTCCACAGGTTGAGTCAGTATGTTTTTTTTTTTAACAGGTATGGGCGTTTTCAGTATCTGATCTTCTTTTGACTTCAGATATGAGTAGTTAGGCAAGTTATTTAATATAAAATCTTGCAATTTTTCTTTAAACTCTTGATGTGGTAGTCCGCTTCTCAATGAACCAGCATCATTCTGTTTGAGGAAAGAAACTTATTCTTATTCTTAATGACCTATTTCTCAATCTTTCCTCAAACAGAATGATACTCACACTAGCCCCCGTAGCTTCTTTAAACTCCAGTAGTCTTTTCATAAAATGACGTGGAGGGATTTTGTCTCGTAAACATCCCATTGGGGAGTAAATTAGTCTCTTCAAACCCCTCTGTTTGAAATCTTCTGTAAGGTGATGGAAGGACTTATCATAGTCTGGCAAAGAAGGCTTTGAGCTGTAGTTTTTTTTTTATCAGGCTGTATGTAACTGCACTGTTGTTTTTGTATTGACAAGCCAGGTGTTTATTTAATTGGTCCAAAGCCTTAGGTTTTCCCACTAGTGTTTTAAAAACTTTTGCGACAACTGCGGACATATGTCGTTCATCTTCAAAATCTGCAGAGATGCAATGCCCGAAAGCAATTTCACTATCCAGGTAAAATTGTTTAACAACTTTTTTCATGTCAGCTTCAATTATATTTACAGATGCATTGTCTTTTCTAATATGTAACGCCAGTTTTGATGGAGAGGAACCTCTATTGTTTTGGTAGCTGGCATCATTTGCTTCTTGCTTGTTGCAGGCAGCTTGTTTGTTTGAAAATTGGTTAGAAGTTGTAGAGCTCTCAAATTGTTGATGCAACACTTTTTGCAATATTCTAACTGTAATTAATTTCTTCCCCATATAATTGAAATGGATTCCAGATCTCACGAAACAGTTTTTGGGCCAACCTGTCAGGTCTAGGAAAGAAGTGTAATTTAGTGAATGTGTAATTTCATGAATAAAGAGATTAAAATTAATTATGTTCTCATTTTTTTGGTCTGATAGAGGCAAATAATTCCTAAAAGGAATGCTGGCTATAGTTACTCTGCAGGGTTTCAAGGATTTTTTGGTCTGATAGAGGCAAATAATTCCTAAAAGGAATGCTGGCTATAGTTACTCTGCAGGGTTTCAAGGATACCACTAAAGACTTCAGCTTTTTACATGAGGAATCAACCTGACCATTGTAAATGTTGTTTGCCCCAGCAATGAGGATTACATAATTGTTCTTTGATCGTTTGACATGCTGAGCCTCATGCATAATATAGTCCACTCCAGCTCCTGGCTTTATTATACCATGTACTTTTATTTTTTCACTACAACTTTCTTGAATATGCTGGTCCAATCTCCTTGCATGGCTGTCCCCTAAAACAGTTATTGTCTGTGCAGGGTCGGTGCTCATTTCCATAGAAGGTGTTTCCATAGCTTTTGTAATTGTTGCTGTCTCATTGAGTACTCTCAATGGATCTGTTTGAACACCAGTGTTGACTAAATTGGGTTTAGGACTTTTCTCAAGGGGCATTTTTGATAGTTTTATATTTTCCACATTTTGTTTCACATCTTTCTTCACACATTTTTTAGGTTCCTTATATCTGCCTTCTGGCAGGTGGCGCTGTAGATAATGGCGTGTTGGAAATTACAATGTGTCCATGCTGTGAGTTGGCAGTGACGTCATTATTATGTTTCAATCTTGCGTAACTAGTTACAATTATTGTTTATTCTTGCTACAATTCTCTACAATTATCGTGTTGAGAAGTTGTTTTAGATAACATAAGCAATGAATGCTAGGACTATACTATACTAGGACAACTATACTAAAAGCAATGAAGTCAAACGATGCATGGCGGACACCCATCATTTAGTGTGAAAGTGCTCCCTCTTTTATTTAAGTGGAGTTTATGTGGTAAAACCAACAAAATACCTACCAAACTGCACGTTTATTTTAATAAAGCCAAATAGACATTTAAATACCTTGAAGATAATAAACATCCAAGAACAATTTTTGAAGCACAAACCAAGTAAACAGTTGAAACTAATTTTACTCAAGAATATCTCAAAAGCACTCTCAAGCATTCTAATTAATTCTGTTGACTGTTTTAACGCCATTAACTGACGGGTCTTATAATTGAAAACATAAACAATAATTGTAACTAGTTACGCAAGAATGAAACATAATAATGATATCATTGCCAACTCACAGCATGGACACATTGTAATTTTCAACACGACATTATCTACAGCGCCACCTGCCAGAAGGCAGATAGAGCCAGCTAGCAATGTAGGTCAGGCAGACGGAAGTATTGCCTGACAACTGCTGACGCGTCTAGGAGGCTGACCTCAGACAAGG
The DNA here is from genome assembly GCF_028750875.1 of Macrosteles quadrilineatus. NCBI lineage: Eukaryota > Metazoa > Arthropoda > Insecta > Hemiptera > Cicadellidae > Macrosteles > Macrosteles quadrilineatus. The sequence goes on from NW_026542594.1 coordinate 15,729,311, forward strand.
CCTCTACTCTAGTTAATAGAGTAATACAGTGTACCACTCTGGTATTATTCTTCTACAAACTGACAAAGGAAATAAATTCTCTTTACTTATTTGAACAATTATACAACTTCTTACCACTGAACAAAAACAACCAAATTTTTTAAATTATTTTTTTAAACAAAGAATCGGCCAAAATTTCTAAAACTTATATCATTTTTACACCTGAACTTCAATTTCTGACGTAAAGAATCAGCCAAACTTTTCAAAACTGATATAATTTTACACCTGAACCTCAAGATTTCTGACACAAAGAACCAGCCAAACTTTTAAAAACTGAAATGATTTTACACCTGAACTTCAAGATCCCTGACATAAAGAACCAGCCAAACTTTTCAAAACTGATATATTGGGGTTTTGTCAACGAATATGTCATCGTTTAATCCCACTCAAAATCTTCTGGTAAGAAGTCTTCCGAGAAAACAGAGCATGAATCGGGGTTCCATTTGCCGCCTCGCCTGCATAAATGAACCCCCTTCTTCCTTAATTCTATATCTTTTGGGAAGTTAAATAACTAATAGCTTTATATCTCGTTTTGCTGTAACTGTTATTACAAATTGCTACAGTACATTGCTATCTTCGTTAACACACACAACACAACAATACCACCATCACCACTTCACTGCACTGTAGGACTGCTCTACTAGTTGTACTGACTGTGACTGAGACTGACACAAGTGGTTGAACCTCGCGTGTGCAGAGGGGTGGGGAGCTGAGCGGTCACTCGACTACACCACACAGTGCCTTCCAAAATCAGTTTGGCATGCTGCCAGGCGAGATTGTGATGCGTCAACCTGTCTCTCTACCAACCTTGAGTGTATTCAGAGTGTTTATGTGCAGTCTTAACACTTTTTCCTATTTACGTTTACACTACATTTTAACACATTTCTAAGAGTAAGAGTAGATTGATAAGTGGAATTCTTTGGTTTCTATAACATTTTCTGAAGACCTTTCACATAATTGTGTTTATGTACAATCACTTGGGACTTCAAGGTTGTTAACAAAATGCTTCTAGCCTATACAGCACCAATACTTGAGCATGACACAATGTTACTGTTATTACATATATAATTTATTTTATTACATATCTTGTACTGTATTTTATACTATCAGGGTAACCGTATCGTAGGCCCATATTAAACTTGTTAACCTCTTGAACAAATGAAACACCTCGAGCAATGTTCAGTCGGTACTTATTCTAATTTATAGTTCTGATGATGCACTTTGTCTGATTAAATGGAAAATATGATGTACCGGTAAAGATAGCCACATTTAAGTGTAAACTTATGGGTAGTAAAAGGTTGACATTATGTGTAAATAACTAATTAATTAGTATGATTAGTTATAGCATATACTTATAGTTTGATCTATTTCTATTTATATTAATTTTGATTATATGATTAAAATTGTTTATTAGAATAAAGCTTCCTTAGTAAATTATCCAGATTAGTGTTATCATCCTCAATCTGTTTTATAGTTTAATAGGCAGACTATGACGTCCTTTTTGGTTCTAAAAATAACAGCTAAGTTAGTTTAGTCTGTTTTTAGCTTGTTTGTTTTAAAATTTATAGACGTAGGGTATTGCCTAAGTTTCAATGGGTCAAAATTGGACAGCTGACACTAAAAACTTCTTGTGTCCTCTGATTTGCTTTTGCCTGGTTCATGTTAGTAACTTGACCATAATATAAGTGTTAGGCTTTATGTCGCATTTGAACCCTATCTTATCTATCTCACAAAGTGAGTTGTTAGTTAACTTGTAATAGTCTTACGGACATAAGCTAATGTAGAGAAATAACACTGGTGTGTATAGGCCTATGTTTTAGACTACAGTAGACTCCCTCTTATTCGGACACTTTTTGACCGGACTACACTCGGCGGAAATGACATCTCTTTAACCGGACAATTTTTATCAGCACATCGGTTTAACCGGACTAGATTGGTAGGAAGTGGGCGGTACTGAAACGGCTGTTCTCGTGGGAAAGATTTGAGACCAGTGATCAGGTGTCTAAATACAATGCTCACCTAAATTTAAGTCAAATACTGTAAAAAGTATGCATTTAAACGGTCCGTTTTTAACGAGATTTGGGGATGTCGGTTTAACCGGAAAAACCGCTATCCAGACTGTCCTCAATCCCGAGGAGTCCGGATAAGAGGGAGTCTACTGTACATAAATTGGTAGTCCATCACAAAAAAAATTGTAGATCCGGATTCAACATGGAACTGATTTAACAATTTGTATTCAATAACGGCTGTAAATTTGAGATTCAGATTCGACTTGGGACTACCTAATTGAAAAATTCAGATTCAACTCGGATTCGATAAAAACTGTAGAACTATGATTCGGATTCTGATTTGACCCAAAATTTTTGGATTTGTAAATAAAAAAAAAAAGATATTTACCCACAGTAATAAACATTGGGGTATTTTACATCTCTAACGGTAGTCTACTTAAGTTATGTGTTCATTCGCAGCTCTAGAGAGATTATTTCACATGCTGTCTGAGAGCCTCAAATGATCCCAAAATCCATTGTGCAAACTGAATAATATAAATCTTGAAGACAATAACTAAAATAAAAATCATTTCAGGCTTAGTGCTAATCGTATGATAACAGTATGACTATTTTTAAACTAAGTATAGATGGTTAAATCTAGGTATAAAAGGATTGCAATTTAATTAATTATTTATTTTCATAATAAAGTTTTTTTTTTTTTTTTATAGGAGAGTGAGTTGGAGCATGAAAAGCAGCAGAAGGAAGAACTACTTCAATTGACGGATGCTGCAGCAAAGTTCCATGAGGCTGACAGTAAGTATTGAGACATCAATCTTTTGCAAATTTGAAACCTACTCCCTTAGTAGATTCCTCATCTTTATGGATCAGCTGAAGACAACTTCATTGTTAGTTTCATCTGGTGTTTTGTTTTCAATTCGTTTCTTGTTATTTCAGTAATTTAAAATATTGTTTAACCAAATAAAACGATCCAATCATAAATGTTATCCCAGGTGAGAAAAATAACTTGAGAACAGTGTTCTAAAAACTTGCCATGGCAAGCTAGAAACACTTGTTTAAAGTTTTGTTTTCTTTGACAAATAACCAAACTAGTGGCAAGTGTGAGGCAAGCTTTCTAGTTCCCATTTTAAACACTTGACTTAAGCTTTTCTTGGCAAGTTTGTGAAAACTTAACACCAAAACTTTCTGAAAGCTTTGCTGGCAAGTATATATAACGCCTTAAATAAACATTTGAGGCAAACTTATCCTGACAAGCTTTAGGCAAACTAGCCAGGCAAGCGTGTAGTGGTCTGTTAAATTATTAATAAGTTTTAATATGACTGCAAGGTATGATTAAAAATAACGATGCGATCACAACTTGTTTGATTATACCTCATACCTCTTGTGACACTTTTATGAACACTCTGTATAATAGTTTGTCGATGAAATATAATATAGTACACTACCAATTATATGGGATATTTGGAACCAAGGCTACCTCTGATACCGCAAAACTCCTATGTGTCATAAGGCTAGGCTGTAATAAACCCTCCAGTATAATATATTTTGTATCTACAGTAGACTCCCTCTCGTTCGACCACCTCGGGACCCAACCACCAGCCAAACTAAAAAATGGCCGTAAATTGACTTATAAGTGATCTATACGAAATAATTAATTTAAAAACTTGTAGGTTTCAAAATGGTGTAATAAGAGTTGTATTTTTTCTTAGTACTTTAACACTAAACTAAAATAGACTAGACTTAGGGTAGGTGTAGATTTTAAACTTACCCTCAGAAATGTTGGTTTTGACTAATAAAAACACGTACTGTACACTTGATACTGACATTATTCATTTATTTCACACACAAAAAACAGAAGTACTGTAGGCCTAAATACAATAAAAAAGAAACCATACAGCAATGAAATTGTACTGGAATTAAGTTAAAACTACTTTACAGTACTGCGCTGTAATGACAAAGTTTAAAAGAAATCGGTAATTTTTCGATGCACCTTTTATTCAATTGTTTTCTTTCTAGCATAGTCACACCATTTTCTAAAAAGCATTATGTCAACTGCTGTAGAACTTGTCTGTTGTTCGTTGTAGGTTGTAGCCAGTTGCAGGGCTGCCATTCCCTCTGTGTGACTCATTTTACACTCGTCGTCCTCCTCACTGTCGCCACCTTCATCTTCTCCTCTTGGGTTTATTGTCGTTGTAAAACTGATTGAGCGATTTCTTTGTTATCCAAAATTTAACTGCCCACCTGACCACCTCCTTTTCAACAGTTACCCACTCCAAAACATCTTCTAGCTCAATATTTTCACTGTGAGGCAGTTGCTGTAGATTATTGAGGATATAAGCTTGGTCATCTGCTTCACATTCAAGGCTTTGCACATCAACAACATTGCCTTCCCTTGCAACAACTTCTTCAACATTCGGCCTTACCTTTCTCCACAACTTTACTAATGTTAAAGGTTGTACTTTGTCATAGGCCTTTGCTACCATGAAAATCACGTCCTTCATGTTGATTGTTTTAACACTTGGATAAGATCAGTGTTTTCATCGCTCTCCAGTTTGTACAAAACTTCTTAAAGATGCTTTCGATGATATTTTCTTTTGAAGCACTCTAATACCCCTTGGTTCATAGGCTGTTGGAGGGCAGATAGTACAGTTTTTTCCAGACTCGCCATCACATTCTAACTCATCCGGATGGGGCATTGTCAAGAACAAGAAGTGCTTTTACAGGGAGATTTAAACTCAACAAACAACTTTTTACTTTAGGCACTAACCACTCTTTAAACAAATACGAGTCCATCCAAGCTGGCTTCTAGTGGTATTCCACTGATAGTTTTGACATGTCCTTGTCTAAGTTTTTGAATGCTCTCGGTTTTGCTGATTTTCCGATTACAAAAAGTGGCAATTTTTGGGTACCCGAAGCATTGGAGCAAAGTGCCACTGTGATCCTATCTTTACTGACCTTAAACCCAGAAGCAGAGATTTCTGTTGCTGCAGTAAATGTTTTCCGTGGCAAGAGTTTATAGTACAGCCCCATTTGTAGTACATCGATATTGTAAACCTGTTCCGGGCATAGGCTATTGTCAGCAATAACTTCCTAAATTTTTTTCAAAAATTCAGCTGCACCAACAGGGTCTGCCGATAGCTTTTCGCTGCACACTCCAAGAAAATGAACACCATGTCTCTTTTCCAACAGGAAAGCCACCCTTCACTAGCCACAAATTCCCACTATTCTCCAAGTTTACCATGTAAGATAACTGCATTTTCCTTTAAAATAGGGCCACTGATCGGCGTTTCCCTTCTTTGTTCCTGCATGAACCACACCCAAAGAGCATCGTTCACCAATTCATTTTTATGTTTTTTTTAATGTGCAACGTGATGAAAGAGCTTTTTCAAATTCGATCTGCGTACAAAAAGCCCCGATTGATTTTCAGTTTTTACGCCAGTCATTTACGGTGCTTTTATGAACCCCAAAATCTGTACAAATACTTTGGACCGATTCACCTTTGTCTATTCTCTCTAGAGCTTGCAACCACTGTTGCATTGTCACAAATGTACGTTTTTGTTTAGCACTCATAATAATGTTCAGTACGTACAATAACTTAAAAAGTGGGGTACAGTAAACACAACACAATCAAATCAGCTCACTAAGCAAAGTCACAACTACTGTAAATGTACACACACGAACGACTGGTACTGTACTGAACAGTGAACACGTGTGCAGTGAACTAGAGCTAAGATAACCTCAATTAAAAGAAAATTTTATTCCGGCGGCCGGCCGAACCATCCGGAGACCGAATCAACCGAGGCCGAACGAGAGGGAGTCTACTGTATATCTGTTACTCAATACATAGGACAATAAAAGACCTGCCTTGTTCCAAGTAATAATTTTGAATAAAAACATTTATTTCACATTATTGTAAGGTTTAGATAGAGAATAAAAATTAATATTTAAGCCTACATTTAAGCTGCCTCCAATAATCCTGAGTCGTAGTTTATTGAGAATGGACTATATTTGAATACATAAGAATAAATCAAACATCAACATTTAGACCAAATATTTCATATTAAACATATACCGTGACTTTCATGCACTCACAACAGTGCTTGGTTAACATTTTATCAAGCAGCATTTAAAGGGAATCCTCGAAGCGGTTTTGAGATTACCTATATTGTGACTAGTGTGCAAAAATTAAGGCCTATCCATAACAGTACAGGATAAAAGTAATTTTATGTTCAGTGTCATACAATTGCAAGCGTTGAAAACTTAAACAGCTGACCACTTTATCTTTGTGTTTTGTTTTAAATTTGTTGCAAAGCCTACATTGTTATTACTATACAATTACCTTCGATTTTTTAATCAGGGCTGTTATAAGCCCTGAGATAAATATAGTTTATCTAAATTACTAAGTAAGTATGAAATAATTCCTAAAACTATGGAATTACCTAAAACCAGAACTTGCCTCTGGTGTTTTGTCCAATAAGTTTTTTGTTTCTAACGAAAAGGAAGACTTGCCGTAAGTTTATGTCGCTCAAATTTTCTTAGGAGAACTTGCCTCTGATGTTTGGCAAGTTTAGTCCGATAAGTTTTTTGTTCCTAACGAAAAGGAAGGCTTGCTGTAAGTTTACGTGTTACCTGGGATATTTATTGGTTTACCTTTTGTTTGCCAGGTTCTTAAAGGTTGTAGATTTTCAAGCTCGACGTACATTTCGCCACAAGTGTGGCATCCTCAGGAGCAGAGTTTGTATTCACATAACTTAAAACATCATTACTATTTATTTAAATTATTGGTCAGCAGACAAATTACAGCGAGGGCGTAGAAAACCGAACGTTTGCGCAGACTGGGGGCGCACGTATGTCACTGTCTGATTGCCTACCTATTGTCCCTGTACTGGCTTGAGGTATGTTTGGTAGGTCAGGGGATGGAGGTGAGCTTATGATGTTTGAGCTTTCTATTCTAAGACTGCAACGATGCCAAATCTCTGCACTGTTGCCACATTGTTCTTCTAGTTGGTTTATATGAGTTTGAAAATTATTGAATTACTATCAGAGTACCCGTCCTTCGAACGGGGTTGGCATATAAGTTTAAATTGCTTATTCCAGTTATACTCAAGCTTTTCGCTTGCAATGGGGGAGGACAAAGTTTGATAAAATTTGCTTCTATAAATTGACGGTATACTATGGTATTACAAATCTACCATAGCCATAATGTTCTACCTCTTCACCTTAACAATAAAGAAAAATAAAGTATTACAAATTTAAAAAAATCACAAATTATTCATTACATTAAAAACAAACATAACTGTAAACAATCCTACTTTGACAGTTCTCATTGCGTATCACAGTTGTTTGTTGCTGCTTAGTTCAAATTAGGTGTTTACATAAATGCAAAAAACATATAGTGCTGCACCCTGTTGGTAAATCTTATAACTTTTTAATGCTTTTGTATATCATAGAACCAACTTTTTTAGTTGAAACAGCTGACTAAATTCTTTAATTCCCTTTAAATATGAATACTCATAAGGTTAACATGGGGAACTACAGAGCCACTGGGGCGGAGCCCGAAGGGATTTTTGAGATAAGAATATGCCTATATGTTAATCGGGAATGTGAGCTATCATCATGCCAAATTTCAGCCCAATCCATCCAGTGGTTTATGCGTGATTGACCTTCAAACAAACAAACAAACACACAAACTTTCACATTTATAATATTAGTAAGAGTACCTGGGACCGAGCTTTGCTCGGGAAAAATTATTAGTTTACTCTGAAAAGTATTGCAGATACATTAATCCACTCCAAATCTCCACACTGCTCACCTTCACTACTTACTTCACCACTCCCTACGTCGTGGACCTGTTTGCCCCCCTTCCCTATACCGTTTTAGAATTGCAGATACATAAATGCCACAGACAGTTCCCACACTCTGCACTCCTAGCATTACTACTTCCTACACCATTTCCTACGTCATGGACCTGTTTTCCTCCCTTCTTGTAGCATTTTAGGATTGTAGATACCTTAATGTAATTCCCATAAACAGTTCCCAGACTCCAGACTGCTCGCCTTGACTACTTCCTTCACCTCTTCCTACGTCGCAGACCTGTTTCCCTCCATTCCCATAGGATTTTAGGATTGTAGATTCCTTTCTAATCATCATAAACAGTTTCCACACTCCAGACAGCTCGCCTTTACTACTTCCTTTACCACTTCCTACGTCCCGGACCTGATTCCCTCCCTTCCCATAGCATTTTAGGATTGTAGATAACTTGATATAATCGTTATTAACAGTTCCCACACTCCGGACTGCTCACCTTTACTACTTCCTTCACCACTTCCTACGTTGTGAACCTGTTTCCCTCTCTTCCCATAGCATTTTAGGATTGCAGATTACTTAATCTAATCGTCATAAACAGTTTTCACACTCCAGACTGCTCGCCTTTACTACTTCCTTCGCCACTCCCTATGTCGTAGACCTGTTTGCCCTCCTTCCTTATACTATTTTAGAATTGCAGATACATAAATGCCACAGACGGTTCCACACTCTGCACTCCTAGCCTTACAACTTCCTTCCCCATTTCCTACGTCATGGACCTGTTTTCCTCCCTTCCCATTACATTTTAGGATTGCAGATACCTTAATTTAATCGTCATAAACAGTTCCCACAATCCAGACTGCTCGCCTTTACTACTTCCTTCACCACTTCCTACGTTGTGAACCTGTTTCCCTCCCTTCCCATAGCATTTTAGGATTGCAGATTACTTAATCTAATCGTCATAAACAGTTTTCACACTCCAAACTGCTCGCCTTTACTACTTCCTTCACCACTCCCTATGTCGTAGACCTGTTTGCCCTCCTTCCTTATACAATTTTAGAATTGCAGATACATAAATGCCACAGACGGTTCCACACTCTGCACTCCTAGCCTTACAACTTCCTTCCCCATTTCCTACGTCATGGACCTGTTTTCCTCCCTTCCCATTACATTTTAGGATTGCAGATACCTTAATTTAATCGTCATAAACAGTTCCCACACTCCAGACTGCTCGCCTTTACTACTTCCTTCACCACTTCCTATGTCGTGGACCTGTTTTCCTCCCTTTCCATAGCATTTAAGGATTGCAGATACCGTAATCTAATCGTCATAAACAGATCCCACACTCCACACTGCTACCCTTGACTATAGAATCGAGTAATCTTCAGTATAATCTTTGCTCAATAGTAACAACTGATGTTTTTCCTTTTGTACTGTATTTTGCTTTGCTAGTATACTGTGAATAGACAAATTACAAGTCTTTTGTTTACTTTTTCCTTGTTATTTAATTCAGCCAACATGGTTACCTAGCAACCCATAAGACTAATGTTAAATACCCCCGCCGCAGCAAACCTGCCGTCTAAGTGAATTTCCATTTGGCCGAATTGATTTTCAATTGATCTATTTAAATAACATTAGGTTTAACGAGTACCTAGGTTTGCTGCTACAAGGAAACTAATAAAGTAGGCCTAGTGTGTTTTTAGTAAAATATTGATAGCTTACTATAAAATAAATAAATTTGCCAAGTTTGATCAAAATATATCCATAAACAAGCAAACTACAACATTTTACAATATTCTCCATAAGAATAACATGGGAATTTTAAATTTACCATTTTTTTAGTTTTCTCCGTAACCAATAACCGTACAAAAACACTCTGATATACTGAATTGTTTGTTTTTTTAAGCTCTTTAAGAAGGTATAGAGAAAAATTGGGAAATTTTGTGTTTTGAGGGTAAAAAGTGAGAAAAACCAATTTTTACCCCATAAAACCCCCCATAAAACCCTGTTCCCATGGTCCGATCATGCTGGATCGCGAACTCATTCAAGTTTATCCCGCCTTACACCTTCAAACCAAATTTCATCAAAATCGGATAAAAATTACTCAAGTTATCGTGTTCACGGACACATATATATATATATAAATCTTAATAAACTTAGTACCCAAGTAAAATTATTTATTAATAATAAATCATTTTACTTGGGTACTAAGTTTATTAATGTTTAATCTTTATTTATATATAGTAGCCCTATTTTTCTATTTTTCATATATATAAATCTATACAGGGTGTCTCAGACCACCCGGCCGGCTTGTATAGCTCCAATATGAAAGCAAATGGAAACCTAATTGCAACTGGAACCCCCTATTTTGACCCCAAGGAATTCAGCTAAATTATTTTCAACCCCAAAAAAGCACCCCAAAGGGCAGATTTTGGGGGGTAGGGGTGGTTTTTGGGAAATTTTCAAATGTAAAGGGGGGTCGTGTTATACCTCATTTTAAAGGTCCTTTAGTCCTGAGTATTTTAGTGGAAAAAGATTTAAATTATCTTCATCCCTATTTACAGGGTGTTCAAAAACGTACAAAAAATAGACCTTTGAACTACTTTTCACTGTAAAGAGGTGGAATTTCATGGGGGGTTCAAATTTTGATAACACTTTAATTGCTAAATGAGCTTTCAAAAAACTCTGGTTTCAACCCTTTTGCTATCTTTTTACTTATGTTACGCATTTTCAAACTTTAAGAAGTTTCAAAAGCTGTTATCTCAAAAATTTCAAATGGCAACATGGGTTTTATTACAAACCACATTGTAGCCCTTATAATTAGCTACAAATTTTGTATTTAATGTTTTTTGGTATCTTCAATGGTTAAAGAGATATAGTGAAATTAGTGTATTTTAATGTTTTATTAAATTGTATTCAAAGTGTTTGCTGTTGTAAATGTACACCTCTAAGTCTCAATTAAAACTAATTTTGTCTAAAACAATAAAATAGTACTCACATTGTTGATCTTGGAAGATTGATAAAGGAAAGGACACAACTGCAAATATTCTTAGTTATTTTACAATTCCATGGCTCTAATAGTGCTTTAAATGAATAATTTGTTTGAATCAGCATTAATAGTCTACATACCTCTGGACTTCTACAAATGCTTAAATTGCCTTCCATTTTGTTCCATGCAAACCCCAACTCTGTTTATAGGCACGTAATACTTCTTCTCCACTATGCTACTGTATTGCTATTTTACTACTGCAGGTGCATTCACCTATCGTACAGGTCCAGTAAGTTCCTTAAAATTTGTTTTATCTGATAAAACGTGACCAGTTTCACGCACACACTCATTGATTTCATGATGATTTTTTTTTACAAGTAGCATTTATAGACAGTATTCATTCAAAGCACTATTAGAACTTTGGAATTGTAAAATAACTAAGAATATTTGCAGTTGTGTTCTTTCCTTTATCAATCTTCCAAGATCATCAATCTGAGTACTATTTTATTTTTTTTAGACAAAATTAGTTTTAATTGAGTCCTAGAGGTGTACATTTACAACAGCAAACACTTTGAATACCATTTAATAAAACATTAAAATACACTAATTTCGCTATATCTCTTTAACCAATGAAGATACCAAAAAACATTAAATACAAAATTTGTAGCTAATTATAAGGGCTACAATGTGGTTCGTAATAAAACCCATGTTGCCATTTGAAATTTTTGAGATAACAGCTTTTGAAACTTCTTAAAGTTTGAAAATGCGTAACATAAGTAAAAAGATAGCAAAAGGGTTGAAACCAGAGTTTTTTGAAAGCTCATTTAGCAATTAAAGTGTTATCAAAATTTGAACCCCCCATGAAATTCCACCTCTTTACAGTGAAAAGTAGTTCAAAGGTCTATTTTTTGTACGTTTTTGAACACCCTGTAAATAGGGATGAAGATAATTTCAATCTTTTTCCACTAAAATACTCAGGACTAAAGGACCTTTAAAATGAGGTATAACACGACCCCCCTTTACATTTGAAAATTTCCCAAAAACCACCCCCACCCCCCAAAATCTGCCCTTTGGGGTGCTTTTTTGGGGTTGAAAATAATTTAGCTGAATTCCTTGGGGTCAAAATAGGGGGTTCCAGTTGCAATTAGGTTTCCATTTGCTTTCATATTGGAGCTATACAAGCCGGCCGGGTGGTCTGAGACACCCTGTATATATATATCTATATATATACCTATATATATATATACATATATAAAAATTTGAACGAATGGTGTTTTTGGCCTCTGGGGACATTAAAATGAAAAAGTAAATCGGTCCCGGGCCTAAGTCTTACCATGAGACCTACGGTAATAGCTACTTCCCTATAGGGAAATTCGCTAAAAAATGTGATTTTCAGTTTCATTTTTCTACGTAATTAGATTTTTGTTGGCAGTTCTAATTGCAGTAAACTCGTTTTTAGGCCAGAAATAAACTATATACAACATTTGAAGAAAATCGTCGGAGCTGTTTTCGAGATCTTGGTGCAAGCATACATACAAGCAAACTTTGCTCGTATTAGAGTATAGGATTGTAATCTTCTTTTTTGTCAGCATTGTGTCAGGATTTGAATTATGGATATGTTTTTAGATGTGGTAGCTTTCTTGGACTTTAAAAAAAGAATGTGTACGTTTAAGGATTGTTTATTACATGGGAATGAAAAAAAAGCCTACTACAAAGTTCAAGATTACTTGTATGCTGCTGAAGTATAAACTAGTGGTTCTAATCATTTAGCAAGAGTTTTATTATTTTGTATTATCTTTAATTACTTCACGGGAATTATTAGTTTGTGTCAAAATCATAAATTATTGTTCATATATTTATTATCTGTTTTTTGTTGCCATTTAGTTGGATTTACAAAATTTTATACCTTGTTATATTTGAATATGTTGTATTGTAGCACTAAATTTTAAACTGTGCTCAAAATCTTAGGAACTACTTAACATTTTTTTTTAATAATTTACGATTCACATTAACAATTTTTAAGAAATCTAGACAAACCACCTGTACATGTGATTTTCACAAGTTTTATGTTATGTGCAAATAAATTATCACTATCATTATCATAGTTAGAACAATGTGGCAACAGCGCAGAGACTTGGCAACGTTGCAGTCTTAGAAGAGAAAGCTCTAGCATCATAAACTCACCCCCATCCACCATATCAAAGTGACGGCCATTTTAGTTTTAGCGAATTTCCCTATAGGGAAGTAGCTATTACCGTAGGTGGCACGGTAAGACCTAGACCCGGGACCGATTTACTTTTTCTCATTTTGATGTCCCCAGAGGCCAAAAACACCATTCGTTCAAATTTTTATATATATGTATATATATATAGACATATATATATATATATATATATATACTAGGGTACATGTTGCTCGAAATCGAGCAATTTAAAATAAGTACATGAGTTGAGGAGTTACAAATAAACAAATGACTTGTTTAAAAACTAATAACAAATTTCCGATGATTTTAAAAGAGTCAACTAAAAGATTATTTACTGATAAAAATACTCACAATTTACATAACAGTCTTATTCCAGTTTAAAGGGTTAATGTTTAACTCAAACTGTCCATGGACGGGAAAAGGCAAGCTTACAATTTAAGTCAAAGTAAAAAGGCTGTCAGCTTTTATAATGTACAGTACCGTAGGCCTACCTAAGTTATTTAGCCAATTTGTAGGTGTAGGGTGTAGGCTACTTTAAACTTTACAGAACAGAGTTAGGTAAAAACTGGCAGAACTCTGAAATGGAGTTATTTATCATAGACATACTCATATGCCAAATCCTTAAAATAAAAATTCTAAGATTAATAACTTATATCATTAACACGTTCGCTACTGAGCGTCGCATATATGCGACGCCAGGGTCATTGCCACAGACCGAGGTATACATTTGAATCTTACACATAGACCGACTGCCACTTGGATAACAGTACACACAGACCACGGGCGAAAACCTGTAAAAAATTGATCATTTACATTGTAATACGCTACAATCGTGTTTGTAAATAAATTATTCTTGTTTTTTGTATTTTTTATAACCTTTTGTTATGTCGCATATTTGCGACGCCCGGTCTACAGCGAAAACAATAGTGAAAAATATCATAGTTTTCTTGAAATAGACTAAACGTCGCATATATGCGACAGTTCATTTTTTTGTGTTTTAAGGTGAAAGTAAGTAAAAAAATAAACGGATTATTCAAGAACAGTTTATAACTGAACAAATATAAAAGCTACATAGGATAATGCAGCATACATACTGCATACATACATACAGTGATGCAGAAAAGTAAAGACCAGTTTTTCCAACTATTATATGACGTCACCAATCATCATATCCACAGACCAAGCGACGCAGTTGTGCGTCAGACATCTCTGTAGACCACTGCAGGGAATTCAGTGCCTTCAAATAGACCACTACAAAGATATAAGCATTTTAATAACATTAGAACCCCGACGCAAATATGCGTCGGCAGTCTATTTTAATGTGACTAGCCGTCGCATATATGCGACGGCAGTCTATGGGTGGAAACCGGCCGTCGCATATGTGCGTCGCTGGTCCATGTGAATGGAAAATTTCGTACTATTGCAGTAGCGAACGTGTTAAACACAAACCAACATCCAAAACTATACACATTTTTAATACAACATAGATAATTTACACAGTGTCTGTTTACAATTAACAACATGTGTTCTTCTTCAGGCATTTGACAGTTCTGGTTGTTTACATTTAAATGTCAAAGCAAATGTAATATTTAATTTATGACAACAGCTGGAGTTTCAAAACAATGTTTGTTTCCCATGTTAATCTTATGGAGAAATACGAAACTTTAAAGGGCCCCAGGGCCTCACTCTCTAATTTTTTACCTAAAAAGAAAGTTTCCTGCACAACTTCACGTTACGCTCTTTCCAATGACACCAAAAACATGTCAATCGGTTCAGTAGTTTCGGAGGAGTAATTGTCACAAAAATCCTGCTTGCGTATTAAATAAGTAAATAGATATATGTCCGTGAACGCGATAACTTGAGTAACTTTTGTCCGATTTTGATGAAATTTGGTTTAAAGGTGTAAAGCGGGATAAACTTGAATGAGTTTGCGAACCAGCGCGATCGGACCATGGGAACGGGGCTTTACGGGGGGGGGGGGGGGTTTTATGGGGTAAAATATGGTTTTTCTCACTTTTGACCCTCAAAACACAAAATTTCCCGTTTTCTCTTTAGACCTTTTTAAAGAGCCTAAAAAAACAAACATTTTAGTATATAAAAGAATTTTTGTTCGATTATTAGTAACGGAGAAAATTTAAAAAATTGTAAATTTAAAATTCCCATGTTATTCTTATGGAGAATATTGTCAAATGTTGTAGTTTGCTTGTTTATGGATATATTTTGATAAAACTTGGCAAATTTATTTATTTTGTACTAAGCTATCAATATTTTACTCAAAAACACACTTTATTAGTTTCCTTGTAGCAGCAAACCTAGGTACTCGTTAAACCTAATGTTATTAAAATATATTTAACTGAAAATCAATTCAGACAAATGGAAATTCGCTTAGTCGGCAGGTTTGCTGCGGCGGGGGTATTTTAAATTTAAATTATGTACAAAAAAATGGCTGATTTTATGAAAAAATTTCAGAAACACTTTTATTTAGCATTTAAAATTCCCTATCAAAGTTCAAAAATATTGGATGAAAAATTGCTGAAATATTACGATTTTCAGTTGCAAAACAAGGAAAAATAAGGTGTATCAGCCTTATTCTACTGTAATATTTCAACAATTTTTGATCTGATCTTTTTTAACTTGGTATCGTTTGATAGGCAATTTTTTTGCTAAATAAAAGTGTTCATAACATGTTTTCATAAAATCAACCGTTTCTTAGTTATTTAAATTATATAAATTAAAATACCTACCATTTTGATCTTTTGAACTGGACCAAGTTAATTCTTTTGTCTGAAATAAGTATCTTCTACTTTAACATACATACCAAGTTTCATAAAGATCGATTTAAAAAATCAGGAGACACAAATGTTTATGTAAAATATACAAAATGGCGCATATCTGGTTAACAAAGTGATTTGGGGAAAAATCTTGATTTTATCATAGGTAATGTTCCCTTGGTAGATTTCCCATCCTTATAGAACAGCTGAAGCCAATTTTATTGTTAGTTCTGTCCGGTTTTCTGTAGATGTTGTGTTTTGTTTACAATTTGTTTCTATTATTTTAGGGTTAGTTTCTCATTATTTGTGTCTCACTGTTTGGTTATATAGCTAGTGGTAGAGTTATTGTTTATGATTAGATAGTTTTATTTGGTTAAACGAGGTTTTAGATTACTGAAATAACAATAAATAAGTATTATAAATGTTTATCTCAATTTCTTTTAATTACATACTTTTGCATTACAGAGGTGTTGATATTTGAAAGTATTTGGCTCAATTTGTATAGTAGCTGGTTTTTTATAACCAAAATTTAAATACCCCCGCCGCAGCAAACCTGCAGACTTAGCGAATTTCCATTTGCCTGATTGGATTTAAACTAAAATGTCTCCTTAAAAATATCACATTTATTCCCTATTTAAACAGAATTAGTTTAATGGGTACTTAGGTTTGCTGCAACAGGGAGGGTAAAAAAGTTTTTTTTTTATGTAGAATATTAAAAGGTACTGTGGTTTAGTAAGAAATTAATGTATTTTCCATATTTTATCAAAATATGTTCATAAACAAGCAAACTACAACAGTTGACTTATTCTCCATAAGAATAACATGGGAATTTTAAAATTACAATTTTTTTGAATTTTATCCGTAACAATTAGGCGCATAATAATGCTTCAATATACTAAATTATTCGTTTTTTTAAGCTCTACAAAATAGTTTAAAAAGAAATTGTGAAATTTTGTGTTTTTAGGGTCAAAAATGATAAAAACCGATTTTTACCCCATAAAACCCCCCATAAACCCCCGTTCCCATAGTCCGATCATGCTGGTTCGCGAACTCATTCAAGTTTATCCCGCCTTACACCTTCAAACCAAATTTTATCAAAATCGGACAAAAATTACTCAAGTTATCGTGCGGTCGGACATATATATACACAAGCTGCTACACCCGTGCTTTGCAACGGGAAGAAAATGTGACCTAGAGAGCTATTAAAGTGGTGGTGATGTGTGTTTTAAAATACAGCAACTCTATGATTTAGTTTGAAAATATAAACTGATTTAAAAGCGTAAACCTACTTACTTTCAAACCCCTACTTTTGATGTTAATAGATCCCTAAGAATATTATTATAACGATACTTTTAAAACGTAACCAGAATATAACTTACAAATTACGGTTACAACTACAGGCAGAAACGCGTGTCTATCTATGCGTACCTGTGTCTCGTACTCGACTGAAGCTCCGATCGTTTCTCTAGGGCTTTCCAGAAGCGTAGGGTCAAAGTACAAGGGTCGTCTCATTGTCTCTACCGAGCGCTTCCTCTTGCTATTGTATTATGTAGGCTACATGTTTAAAACCAATGTCCACTTCTTGACTTTATAATATTAACTAAATATCTTGAGGTGTAATATAAAATAAATAATAATCTTCCGATTTATAACAATTCCTCCCAACCAAAAAGAGAATGTGCTTCCATCAAATAAAATAAACAAAACAAAACTTGGGAGGATTTTCTTTCTCTATTTACATGTCCAGTTTCTTAGGTACCCTCCGGGGCCTTTGCGAGCGTCGAAGGATAGCCTGTTCTTGATGTTGGTCGTGGCGTTGGTCTGCATCATATGTGACGACTGGTTCTGGTGACCTTTGCGGTGAAAGAGGGGTAGCGGGAGTGATAGCCTTCTTCAAAGGCGAGTTCTGGGGGCTCCTTTCAGTTGTTTCAGTTTGTTTGGGACTTGATCGAAAGGCTTCTCTTGGGAAACGAATAAAATCATCTTCTTCTTCCTCCTCACCGGCCCTTGCTTTGAGATGATCTGCGTGGACAAACCTAACCCTACCATCAACTCTGACCAAATATGTCACAGGACTGACAACCTTTGTTATAACTCCTGGCTGCCACTTGATCTTTTCCTGCCGAACTGTTCGGACGTAAACGTTGTCATCAATTACAAAACTCCGAGGCTTACCACGGTGATTGTTGGCCGTACTTGTAATGCCTTCTTGTTTAATCTCCATCTGACTGGTCAAGTGAGGTTTCAAAAGACTCAGATGTGTTTTGGGCTTGAATTTAAACATTAATTCAGATGGGGTCAATCCTGTCATTGAATGGGGTGTGTTCCTGTACGTGAACAGAAAAGCGTCAATGTGGTGTTGCGTTGAGCGTTTGCTATTACATTTGGCATCATGAAGCATCTGTTTGAGAAATGATTCCTTCACTGTTTGTACTGCTCTTTCGGCTAAGCCGTTGGAAGCAGGATGAAATGGAGGTGTCAGGATATGATGTATACCATTTTTTTCCATAAATTCCTTGAATTCAGATGACTTGAACTGCGGTCCTCCATCCGTTACTACTGTTGAAGGTAGCCCAAATGCCGCAAAGCAATGACGGAGCTTTTCAATGGTGTGCTGAGATGTAGTTGTGGACATATAAAATACCTCAATCCACTTAGAGCAGCTATCTACTAGTATAAGGAAATCTTTCCCTTCAAAATAGGCAAAATCCAAGTGTAGCCTTTGCCAACAGTGTTTCGGCCAAGTCCAAGTTTGGAGTGGAGCTAATGGGGCAGACTTGCGTGTTTTCTGACAGATTGAGCACGTACTCACCATATCTTCAATTTGTCTGTCCAATCCAGGCCACCAGATGAAACTACGGGCCAAAGCTTTCATTCTGCTCTCACCCGGATGTTCTGAGTGGAGCAACAAAATAACTTCTTTCTGATGTGTGGGAGGTATTACGACCCTATTACCCCACAAAATGCAACCCTGTTCCACTGAAAGTTGAGTGCTTTTATTGAAGTAAGGTTTCATATCTTCTCGTTCAACATGTCCTGGCCATCCGTTCGTAACATAGTCAATTACCTTTGACAAAACTGGATCGAACCTTGTAGCTGTAGATATCTCCCTTGAAGTAATCGGTAGCTGGTGAGCGTAAGAGAAGAAAGAAATCTCACCTTCGAGTTCTCCCTTGTCACAGGGCAGTCGTGATAACGCATCAGCGTTAGAAATATCCGTACCCTTCTGGTACCGAATGTCGTACTGGTAAGCGGCCAAGGTCAGTGCCCACCTTTGGATGCGGGCTGCTGCAAGTGTCGGGATGCCTTTGGTAGGCCCTAACAAAAATATCAAAGGACGGTGGTCGGTGACCAACGTAAATTTCCTTCCGTATAGGAATTTGTGGAACTTTTTCACAGCGTAAACTAACGCAAGAGCCTCCTTTTCTATTTGGCTATACTTTATTTCACATTTCGTTAGCGTACGCGAAGCGAATGCAATCGGCCGCTCTGTCTTGTCAGGTAAGGCATGTGCGATGACGCAACCGATACCATAGCTTGAACTGTCACACGTGACTACTACATCTAGATTTGGGTCATAGGGCATTAAGACATTGTCCCTAACTAGCAGTCTTTTGCTTTCTTCATAAGCAAACTCACATTTACTACACCAGAACCATTTTGTATCATTATTCAAAAGCCTGTAGAGCGGGTGTAGCAAGGTTGCCAAATTAGGAATAAATTTTCCATAAAAATTTATGAGCCCTAAAAATGACCGCAACTGAGAAACATTTTCTGGCTTGGGTGCATTTAATGTGTCCCTGGTTAATTCCTCACTCTGATGAATTCCCAATTCATCTAGGCGGTAGCCTAAGAACACAAGGCTAGACTTGAAAAACTCACTTTTACTAATATTGATTCTTACTCCATATTCCATTAGCCTACTAAGAACTAATTCAATTAAAACTTCCATTTCAGATAGGCTCTTTGAAAACACTAAAATATCATCAATATAACACACTGTGTTACTTATTCCACTCAAAATCTGATCCATAGTCGCTTGAAACAAAGACCCTGCACTAGTGATACCATAGGCTAACTTTTTGTAACGAAACAATCCCTTATGTGTGTTGATTGTGAGCAACTCTTGTGAGGACTCATTAACCCTTAATTGGCTATAAGCCGCAGAGAGATCTAACTTTGAATAAAATTTTGCCCCTGATATCCGAGTAAGGATATCTTCAGGATTCGGTAACGGATAGTGATCCGTCCGCAAGCAAGGATTAATAGTGACCTTGAAGTCCCCGCATATTCGAACTTCATTATTATTCTTGGGTACAACAACAATGGGAGTCGCCCATGAGGACTTGGTTACAGGGTAAATGGTCCCATTTTTCTGCAATTTCTCCAGCTCGTCTTCAACCGCCCCTCTAAGGGCAAATGGTACACTTCTGGCCTTACAAAAGACCGGTTTGGAATTTTCTTTCAAAATAATATTTACAGAACTGCCTTTGATTTCACCGGGTCCTTCCTCAAAAACAGGGGCAAATTTCCCTTTTAACTTAGCGACTAGGTCATCTGGAACGGACTTACCGTTCACGAGATGCACATCCTTACTGGCACATTCCTTGGTAGCACATTCCAATCGACCCGGGGTGACCGCTCTCCAATCCAACTGTAGCTGTTCCAGCCAGTTCCGTCCCATCAAGGTAGGTTGATTGTCTCGGGAGCTCTTGACGACAACGACAGGTAACTTGTAGTATTCCCCCTTCGATGTGGTTACATGTGCCTGAAACTTTCCGAGAACAGGAATATTTTCTCCAGTATATGTTTTAAGCTTAATGTTGCAATCTTCCAACTCCGAGCCAGCCCTTTTAAAATTTTTACAATAAATACTGTCTGGCATGCAGGTGACAACAGCACCGGTATCTATAACCATTTCAATTGGAACCTGGTTAACAACCAAATTGACTACAAAACTATTTGGTTTGTTATCATTAGCATATGCTATGGTATAAAGTTCGAATGACGAGTCCCCAATATCTTGACTGGGACCGTCATCATTGTCCTCATGAGAATCACAGAAATTGATATTTCCATTAGGCCTAGGCCTATTGCCGCTAGGCTTAAACTTATTAAAACTATTTCTAGCCCGACACACACTGGCTAAGTGACCTTTCCTTTTACATTGGAAACAGGTAAAATCTACGAATGGACAAGTTTTAACATCATGCTGTTTCCCACAACGGTAACATTTTTGTTGGTTACCCCTTCGTACCTCAAAACCTTTAGGCCTAACTGCAGATGGTGCAGTAGGTACCTTATGACTAGGCCTACTATTCTTAACATAATTAACTTCATAAGTCATTTGTTTTTCTGGATGCAAGGATCGAACATTGCTATCAGCATTTTCTAAGACCAAGGCGATTTCAAGAGCCTTTGAAAAAGTAAGAGAATCCCCTTCTGCTAGGAGCTTACTTTGAATCTGTGAGGATTTCAAACCACATAAAAACTTATCTCTTAAGGCCTCATCAAGGAATGAGCTAAAATTGCAAGTGGCAGCCAGTTTCTTTAGCTGAATAGAATAATCACTAATACTCTCCCCTTCCCTTTGAATACGTCTGTTGAAGATAAACCTTTCATAGGTTATGTTACATTTAGGAGTGAAATATTTCCTTAAAACTTTGATAATTTCTTCATATTTCTCATCTTTTACTAATTTAGGATGTAGTAAATCCTTTAAGGTTGAATACAAGGATGGCCCCATAACAGACACAAAAAATGAAACCTTGGTTTTATCCTCAATGGTATTGATAGCAAAGAAATGTTCAAGTCTCTCCACATAGTTTTCAAAACTTTCTAAATCCTCATTAAACTCACTAACCTTGCCGATGAGTTGTTTTGCCATGGTTACAGACTGTAGAAAACTTACATAAAATCATCCATAAAACATGTGCTCACGATGTTGCAACATAAAATCATCACGCAGAAACATGAAATGAAGCACTTTGTCTCAACACGAAAACCCGATCCAGGCCTAGCCCACGAAATAATTTGATTAACCACTCAATTAAGTTTACAGTACTATACTTTTCACTGTAAATCGCGTGAAATAATTTGATTAACCACTCAATTAAGTTTACAGTACTATACTTTTCACTGTAAATCGCGTGAATACGCACTTACTTCCTCGTCGCCAGTTATTATAACGATACTTTAAAAACGTAACCAGAATATAACTTACAAATTACGGTTACAACTACAGGCAGAAACGCGTGTCTATCTATGCGTACCTGTGTCTCGTACTCGACTGAAGCTCCGATCGTTTCTCTAGGGCTTTCCAGAAGCGTAGGGTCAAAGTACAAGGGTCGTCTCATTGTCTCTACCGAGCGCTTCCTCTTGCTATTGTATTATGTAGGCTACATGTTTAAAACCAATGTCCACTTCTTGACTTTATAATATTAACTAAATATCTTGAGGTGTAATATAAAATAAATAATAATCTTCCGATTTATAACAAATATGACAACATTCCTTAGTGTAGCTATAGCATCAATTATTGCTTCATATTGATGCTTTATAAATGACTTGTTTTACAATTTTATTCAAGCCTCTTCACATGTAGCTTACTATATAAATTTAAAAAAATGAAACTTTGAGCAATACTTTACAAAACGTATACAACCTCACTTTAAAACCAAACATAAACCTCCTCAATCTACATAAAGCGTCACAAACATCTTATTCAAATAAATAAATAAACACCAGTTCATTTTACTGACCAGCTGTTTCATTTACTAAATTAAATTAAATCATGTAAACATTGGAAGCATGCCAGGCGTGTAGCCCTTTGGAAATCAGCCTATGGGGCAGAGCCCTTAGGAAATTCGTCCATATCAATACTTTTCGGCAAATCTACACACTCTAAGCTTCATTTTGATGTGCCATATGCCTATATTTTTATTTGGTAAATGACCTTAACCGTTTACATAAAATTTGATTGTATCACTTTAATAATATAATAGATATATATATATAGATATATAAAAATTTGAACGAATGGTGTTTTTGGCCTCTGGGGACATCAAAATGAAAAAGTAAATTGGTCCCGGGCTTAGGTCTTACCATGAGACCTACGGTAATAGCTACTTCCCTATAGGGAAATTCGCTAAAATCAGCTGATTTGCAGCTTGAGCCAAATACTTTCGATAGGTAGTTTTTGTTGACAGTGTAGATAAGATCAAACCAAGTATTAAAGTTCCAGGCACCTATAATAAATTCTTGTAATGAATTCTTAAAGACATGTAGAATTAATAGTAGTAATTGAGCGGAGCGAGCAAAGCTCTTTGAGATGGACCTTATGCAAACTAAGTAATGAATTAATGAACTAGTAATCAATTAACTCAATAACGGCTGAACATATTTAATCCAAACATTCCAGGGTTATTTTTACAAACAGTGTTCATACAAACATATTTCAATTTGATAATGACTGTACAATTTCAAACCAACATAATGTTTTAGCATTAGCCTTATGAGTTGCCATGATGGTTACAAGGTAACAACATGGATGTAAACAAAGAATTATAGCATATGCTTGTTAGGTTGTTAGCAAACTAATATACAATCTAAATACAGCACTAAGGAAAACCCCCTTAGGTGACAACCTTTGATCAAAGAATACAGAGAAAGTAATACAGAGCATTTGGAAACTACCACTGTATTTAAGAGGAACACTATCTTACTGTAGTAAAAGGTGAAGGAAGTAGTAAAGGCGAGCAGTGCAGGGGGAACCGTATGTGGCTGTTTAATATATATAAAATACTAAAATGCTATGGGAAGGGAGGAAAACAGGTATTTTACACTAAAATGTCTCCTTAAAAATATCACTTTTATTCCCTATTCAAATAGAATTAGTTTAACGAGTACTTAGGTTTGCTGCAACAGAGAGGGTAAAAAAGTGCTTTTGTTGTAAAATGTTAATATTGTAGTTTAGTAAGAAATGAATGTATTTTCCAAATTTGATCAAAATATGTTCATAAACATGCAAAGTAGAACAGTTGACTTATTCACCATAAGAATAACATGGGAATTTGAAGTTTACAATTTTTTTTGAATTTTCTCTGTAACCATTAGGCACATAACAACGCTTCAATAAACTAAATTATTTGTTTTTTTAAGCTCTACAAAATGGTTTGGAAAGAAATTGTGAAATTTTGTGTTTTTAGGGTCAAAAATGGGAAAACATATTTTTACCCCATAAAACCCCCCATAAACCCCTGTTCCCATAGTCCAAGATCATGCTGGTTGCAAACTCGTTCGAATAAATGTAGGTTTACACGTTTATACCAAATTTAATCAAAATCGGATCATTTTTGCTTGAGTTATCATGCTAATGGACACACATTTATATATATGAATTTGAACGAAAAAGTAAATCGGTCCCGGGTCCAGGTCTTACCATGAAGTACTACATTAATAGCTTATTCCCTATATGGGAAATTCGCTAAAACCCAAGCTTTAAATTTTGTATATAATCTATGAAATCCATTGTAGATGTGTGTGTAGGGGCCTAATGATGTCATACAGTAGATTAAAAGAACCAAATTGTCCCCTTCTGCGTCCTCTCACCGTTGCAAATTCAATGCATCAGTATAATGTCAACAAGCACAGTTCAAATATACGTCAACCCCGCACAAAGGGTGGGTACTCTGCTAGTATATATATACTTGCTATAACTATAACTGTAACTACTATACTCTATTTATTATTACAAACAACAATTATTTGTAGGGCCTACTAGTAATATTCTTGATGATTGTTATTTAAATATATTTTTATTTGCAGAAAAGGCAAAAACTTTTGAAGAAAAGTTCCAAAAGTTAAAAGAAGTGTATTCAAAACTACGTGATGAACACATCCAGCTTATAAGACAGGTAAAAATTGTATTTAAATGACCTATAATACTAGGATTGCTTTCAGAATAGTGAATGCCAGTTGAGCAGAGCCATCATGTTGCATCATTTTATTTTATGTACGAAGTAAGAAAACTAAACAACGTCTATAGATGAAATAAAACTGATTTATTAATTGAAATTAAAAGTTTAATCAAAAAATTTAGTCGGCATCAGAGCACTCAAAACATTTCCAACATGAATCATTCTTCAGAACCAGTAATTATTTTCAGTTAATAGTAAAACAACGTGAATCTAATAGCTTACTCATAGCATTGGATAAACACAGACTTGAGAGTATTTAGTAAGTTAAAAATAACTGATTGAAATTATTGTTTTAGTCTTAACTTATATTTATTACATGAGAAAAATCTTTAACCCTAGGACTGCCATCTGCCGTTTGAACTCATGTGTTGACTTAAGTGAATGTAAATTACTAACACCTAAGTTTTTACTGTTACAATAATTATCTTTTATTTTACTGAAGTACACATACAACATTTTTACTCAAACATATCTTATTCAACAATTCTCATTACAACATAAACAATCCTAACTATTTACACATGAACAGCTGTTACCAACATAAATTAAATTAAATACAGAACAAGTAACAGCAAACATATTATATAAAAATAAAATTACATTCAACATCATGTGTGTGCCAGGTGCCCAACCGTCATTAAACAGCCGTTCGGACATTTTTTTTCAAACGCTTACTACGCAATGAAAATTATCCAGAAGCGTAATAATTTTTATACCGTTGGAAAGAGAAGATTCTAAACTTTTATTTTCATATGTAAATGAACCTCGTAGCACTAACTTACTTACTTACTGCCGTGGCTCTTGGTACCCAAGGTGGTACTTTGCCTCGCCAACACATTGCCTCCAGATTTTTCTATCCATTGCCTCCTCTTCCCTTCTTCCAGTCTTCTTAGGTCTTTTCTAACCTGGTCTCGCCATCTCAACTTGGGCCTTCCTGGTGTTCTTCTGCCCTCCGGATTGTTCAAAAGGACGTTCTTGACTAAGGAGTCGTCCTCTTTCCTTAGTAAATGGCCAGCCCATCTCATTCTCCTACCTCTCACCTCGGCCACTATGTCTGGGTCCATATATAATTGCCTCAACTCCGCATTGTGTTTTATCCTCCACTCTCCATCTTCAAAGGTTGGACTATATATTTTTCTCAACATTTTGTTCTCAAATACTATCAAACGTTTTTATGTTTTTTTACTTAACACCCAATTTTCTGAGCCGTATAACAGAACTGGTCTTATAATGTAATTAAATCTAAGGCTTACCTTACGATCCAATTTAATATATAGTGGAGACCTAGGTTTCTACGTCGAAACGTTATCGTCAGTCCTTTGTCTCATAGGTTAGCTAAACATTTTGTTTGCCATCTATGAGCTACATTTTAGCTAACCTATGAGACAAAGGACTGACGATAACGTTTCGACGTAGAAACCTAGGTCTCCACTATATATTAAATTGGATCGTAAGGTAAGCCTTAGATTTAATTATGTTCAATAACGATCCAGAGGCTATATCTCCAAATGGTCTTATAATGGTTTTCCTATACGGAGTTTTGTTTTGTGTGATAGTATTCGAGAGCTTAATAGTTTGTGGGATGCTGATAAACTTCTGTGTGCTGCATTTATTCTTTGTTGTATTTCCATATCTTCTTCATTATTATTCGTCAGCATTACTCCCAAATAAGTGAAGTTGTTTACTTTTTTAAAGTTGTACCCTTCTATTTCTATATTGTTGTCATTGTTTATTTCTGTTGCTCTTCCACACTCCATTATTTTTATTTTCCCTTCATTTATTCTTAAACCAACTTTCTTTGTATAATTTAGAAGTTTTGTGACCAGCGCTTTCAACTCTTCTTTACTCTCCGCTATAATTGCAACATCATCTGCAAATGCAAGGACGTTTATTTTGGTCCCTATTGTAATTCCAGCTTCTGTTTGTCTTACTTCTTGTAGTGCTTCCTCTAAAGCTAAATTAAATAGCAATGGGGACAAACCATCCCCCGTCTTACGCCTGTGCTTACATCAAACTTTTCTGAGATTTCACCATTTATCTTAACCTTACACCTAAATTCTGATATGCTTGATTTTGATAAGTTTATTAATTTTTTGGGTATTCCATACTTTTCCATAATCTTCCAGAGTCGTCTTCTACTAATTGAGTCATATGCTTTGGAGAAATCGATAAAAAGGCAGAGAAAGGTTTTATTACTTACTTTCCGTGTCCGGAAAAATCACCAGCTTAGTTAGATATTATTTTTCCAATAATCTGCCACTTATATGGCTTTGTCATTTGCCTCCTTAAGATCGAGCCAGGAGCATGTTCTGTCCATATCTGGACAAACTAGTAGATGCTCATGGTCCTGAGAGGCCCCACATGTGCAGTTTGGTTCTCCTTCATAGTACCCCCACCTCATGAGGTTTACTTTGCACCTCGAGACCCCACTTCACAATCTATTTAGGGTCCTCAATGTGGGGTAAGGCAGGTGACAGCCTGCAGGGAGTTCCTCTCTGAGTTGTACTGGTGGCTGTTGAGCCTCCTGCCTCCATAGCTGAAGCCTTAATACTTCCGGTGTTACTGAATGTATCTCAGTGGTTTTGAGGAAACTCTTTCTTGACCGGAGTCTAGAGGGCTGCTGTTGATGCCCATATAGTGGATGACAGTGGTCGGTCACTTGCTTCTGTCGTTCTACTGCGGCTGCCACGTTTCTCCTTATATATGGTGGAGCTACCCAAATGAGAGGGTATATACTGTCCACTGGGGTTGGTTTTAAGCATCCTGACACGACCCTTGCAGTTTCGTTGATGGCTATGTTTACCTGCTTTGCATGGGCAGAGTTTCTCCACACTGGTGCTGCATATTCTGCTGCTGAGAAGCTAAGGTTTTATTGAACTCATAGTATTTGGCAATTGCCTCCTTCAGTATGAATATTTGATCGGTAGTTGATCTACCTCTTGTGAAGCCTGCTTGATGTTCACCTATTATATTTGATGTATACTCCTCCAATCTTTTTTGTAAAATCTTTGATAGTATTTTGTAGGTGCAGTTGAGGAGAGAAATACCTCTGTAGTTGGTGCACTCTTTTTTGTCACCTTTCTTATGAATCGGAATGGCTATCGCTTCCTTCCATTCGTTTGGAATCACTTCTTTTTCTCAAAGAATCTGTTCCTAGCACTAACAGATCAATATAACTGTTATTATAATTTGAACAATATTTAATGCGCGTAACATTTTTGAATCGCAATTGGTGAAATCTCGTAACACGTTATCATGAAACAAATCTACATAAATATGTTGATAATTGACACAGAGTGATGATAGTCATACCTATTTGAAGCTAAGAAAACATTCTATCTCTATGTTTTGGTGCCGTTTAGTATTGAGATTCAGGTGACACATTAGTTGTAACTGGCTTGTTGTTGTGGTTTGCCCCTGAGCTGGTAAGACGAATATTAAGTGTGGTTTATTTACCTTGTATTTTTGTTCCAGCTCAAAAAAGTTGTATGTAAGTTACAACCATGGTTTCGACGCCGATTGTGTCATGGTCATGTAGGACATGTCGAGAATCAAAGCATTGTTGTTGTTGTGTTCTCCAGCTCAGTGTTCTCCAGCCGGCTCCCGTGACGGTACAATTAAATAAACGCAGGCCTGTATTCTGTCCCCAAAAACCTTTTGCTAAATATTAAATATTATTGTTGTTATATTAAATATTAAATATTATCCGTGTCCCAATGTTTTTGTGATTTTGACGACATCCAAGCGACCGACTGTGACAACGACAACAATGCTTTGATTCTCGACATGTCCTACGTGACAATGATGCAATCGGCGCCGAAACCATGGTTGTAGCTTCCATACAACTTTTTTGAGCTGGAACGAAAATACGATGTAAATAAACCACTATTAATATTCAAATGTTCAGCGCAAATTTATAGATTTTTCCCAATTTCCGTTTCCCCCCCCCCCCGTAATTCTGGTAAAAAAATTATTTGAAACAAATCAACCACATTTCCATGTAGGGAAATAAATTGTCTACATTTCATATATCTTAGATTGTCTGTAAAAATGTTGGTGTAAAAATTCTAGGCCTCTGCTTTTGAAAACCATTCCAAAACTTTTTTTAATTTTTACACATTTGACAAAATAAAAAAAAAACCAGTAACAGGGATTTCTGATATTTCATTGTATCCTAAATCTTCTTTCTTATCTGAACAAAACAAGTATGAATATGACTAGGTTATCAATAGTACTTTAGGCACTGTGAACTGTTAAAAAAACCTCTGCAAAATGGCAATTTTGCACGGGCACCAAGCATTTGACCATAAATCAGGTCAGGGCAGTCCTAGGGTTAAAATACCATATATCTTTGATTCTTTGCTCAATGTCTTCAGCCGAAGGTTTTTTCCTTTGTACTGTATTATTAGGTCGTATAATAAACATATGCTTTGGTTTTTTGTTTACATTTACATTTCTATTTTGTAACCATCATGGCAACCCATAAGCCTAATGTTAAAAATTGAACAGCTTTAGTTAGTTTTAAATTGTAGTATAGACATAATCTCATTGAAATTTTTGCTTCACAGACCTCCCTACTATTTGTCTAAATAACTTTGGTAAGTTTAGCTGAAATTTGATCAGCAGTTATTGTGTGATGATGAAACAAAGTTTGCATTGAAGTTGATTCCATCGCTTCGCTCTGCTCAACTATACGTACTCATTTATTTATTTATATTCTTATCCAGATTTTAAAACAAATGGTTATTTTGTTTTATTTAGTTAGTCGATTTGTTGTTTTCTTGTTTTCATTTTATTAAGTTTTGTTCCTCTGACTTTCGCTAAGTAAAGCACTGTTTCTTGTTTTAAAATAAAACTAAATCTTTAGATGAAGAATTCCATTTAATGAACTACAAGTTAGTTTGTTTACAAGTAAGTTTTGTTTACAAAAACAATATAATAATAATTAACAACCATATGACTTTATAGTCATATGTCATTTCCCTTCTTCACTTATAAGTCAAGTCTTTTGGGAGGATTTACTCTTCGTGATGACTATCTACTATCTACATCTTTAACTCCATTTCCAGCTTTACTTCCGTTCACTTTACTTGCTCCTGCCGGTTCTTCAACGTCATAAAAACGTTTCTTCAAAAACCAAGAGTTCCTTCGATAAATATTCCCATCTGGAGTTTCTATAAGGTATGATCTTGGCTCCGGACCTTTTCTTACGACTGTAGCTGGCTGCCAGTCTCTGTGTTATTTTCTATACAGTACTTTTTCTCCTTCTTCAAATTCTAAGTTGTTCTTTTTTGTTCTGTTACTGCATTGTCTGGATTTTTCCCGAATATTTTGCAATTCATTGTGAACATTTTGAATTATTTTAGGTTGCAGAATTTTATCTGTGCTAGGGAGCAGTGTCCTTGTTCTGCGCCCCATTAATCTTTGAGCTGGAGATCCAAGATTTTTCCGAGGTATATTTCTTTGATGAAGTAGGGCTAGATAAACATCCGTCTTTTCTTCTAGACATTTCTTTACAATGAGTTTTGCCTCTTGAACATACCGTTTGGCTAATCCATTTGATCTTGCAAACAAAGGTCTTGAAACCCTTTTATTGAATTGCCACTCTTTTTCAAAAATTTTGAACTCAAATGAATTGAACTGAGTACCTCCATTGATAATAACGTTTCAGGAATTCCATGTACTGAAAACAACTTTTTGAGTTCAGTAATGACATTTGAAGATGTTGTAGATTTTAACTCAACAATGTCATAAAAACCAGAGTAGGAATCCACAACAACAAGATGATCTTTACCAGATAGGTGACAAATGTCAGTTCCTATTTCCATCCACGGTCTAGTTGGTACTTTCTTGCTGTAATAATTTTTCCTCGTTATTATCTTTTTGGAGCTTTGAGCATATTTTGCAGTTCAAAACATAATTTTTGATTTCGTTTAGATTTTTCGCAATGTTAGGCCAGAACACGTATTCTCGAGCAAAATTTAGTGAGTCTTGTATTCCTCTGTGTCCTAGGTGGATCTGTTTTAGTGTAAGTGGACAAAGATGCATGGGCAGCAATATTTTTTCCCCTTTAAAAATTATATTTTCATGAACAGCTTGTTCATCCCGATAATTCCAATACTTGTATAGCTCTTCTGGCAATTCAGATTTTTCTTCAGGCCAACCACTTAGAATGACGTGCTTAAGTTTGGAGAGTTCAGATTCTTTTTCTGTGAGATGTTGAGCCTCCTTAAGTTTTTCTTTTGGCATGGATATTACCAAGTCTACTGCAAAAGAAAGTTCTTCTTCAGGAGTAGCCTGATTTATGCAGTCTCTACTCAGTGTGTCCGCAATATATAATTCTGTTCCTTTCTTATAAACAATTCTTGGATTGTAGGGTATTATCTCCATAACGATACGCCTAACTCTTGGAGGGGTGTCATGCAAGGGTTTTTTAAAGATCGATTCAAGAGGCTTATGGTCAGTTTCAACTACCAGACTTTGTGATCCCCATACATATTTGTGAAACTTCTTACATGCAACTGAAATTGCTAGAGCCTCCTTCTCTAACTGGCTGTAAATTTGCTGTGTTTTAGTTAGAGATTTGGAAGAATATGCTACTGGCCTATTTTCCTGTAGGAGCACTGATGCAACAGAATGTGAACTTGCATCAACTGATAATGTTATGGGAAGTTTTGGGTCAAAGTAACGGAGCAAAGGAGGTGTCACAAGAGCTTCATTTAGCTTTTTGTATGCTGTCTTTTGATCAAAATCCCAAACCCAGGCTATTCCTTTGTTCAGTAGTTTGCGCAAAGGCTCTGTCAACTTTGAAAAGTTATTAATGAATTTACCCAAGTAAGTTACCATGCCAAGATATCGCTGTAGCTCGGCTACATTTGAGGGCTGTTTTAGATTTTGTATAGCTTCAATCTTAGTGGGATCTGGAAGGAGGCCATTTCCAGAAACTATGTGTCCCAAGAATTTGATTTCTTGTGCTTTGAAAATACATTTGTCTTTGTTGAGCTTAAGACCTGCTATATTGAGAGCAGAGAAAACTTTGGAAGTCCTTTTTTCCAGAATATCAATGGTCGAGCCATGAATAAGAATGTCATCCATTGAAACTTCTACTCCATCTAAGCCTGATAAAATGGAGCTCATGCGTTCTTGAAATATTTCGGGAGCAGAGGCTATGCCGAATGGCATTCTTAAGTAGCTGTACCTTCCCCAAGGCGTTGAAAAAGTTAAATACTTAGAAGTACGCTCAGAAACCTTAATTTGCCAAAATCCTTTTCTTCAATGTAGGAGTGTGAAAAATTTTGAGCCATTTAACCTAGATGCTATTTCTTCTAAAGTTTGAAGTGGGTGATGGCGACGTTTAATATTTTTGTTCAAATCGGTTGGATCTAAGCAGATTCGGACTTTGTCTTTTTGGCGTACAACAACCATGGGGGATACTACAGGAGTAGGTTCAGTTACAGGTTTAATAACACCTAACTCTACCATGTAATCAAGCTCACGTTTAACATGTTCTCTTAATGCAAAAGGAATTCGCCTAGCTGGATAGATTTTAAGTGAAGGATTGTCAACTATATCAATGTCATATTCATAATTGTTAAAACACCCTATCCCATTGAATAGGTTTTCATCAAGATTGCTAGCGTGTATTTGACACCATGGGTGTTTTTTTTCTTTAATTCATGTACCCTTTTAACAAATCCCAATGTCTGACATGAATCTCGACCTAAAATCACTGGATAATTTCCATCAACTACAATAAAGTTGACTTTTTGTCGTTGTTTGTTAATTGTTTCTACAGTTGCAGTACATTCACCAAGCACCGGTAGCTTGTTATTTGTGTATGAAATCAAATGTTTAATCTTAGAACCAATAATTTCTAAACTACTATTTAATGCAACAGTTTTACTTATTACATTACATTGAGCTCCTGTATCTAATTTGAAAAATAATTCTTGGTTCTTAGGAAGTATTAGGAGTTCGGTCCAATCTCCTGTTTTTTGTTTTCTTTCGTTAGATAAGGAACTAATTAATGTTACCTGGTCTGAGTGTTGAATCGAATATACTTCACCATGTTCATCGGAGTCCTCAGTTTTTAATGATTTCACTCGATTATTTGGTTTTGAGCGGCATACCTTAGAGAAGTGGCCAAAGATACTACAGTTAGAGCACTTCTTTTGGTAAGCAGGACAAGCTCGAGGGCCATGGCGATATCCGCAGCGACTGCAAGTGAAAGTGTTATCCTCTTGTTTTTTGCTTAGTGTTTTTTCTTCTTGCTTCTCATCTAAAGTTTCTTTTCCTTTAACTGCATAAATGTTGCAGCATTTCTTTTCAGACATTGTAAATAGCTGAAATTCTACTTCTTCAGAAGTCTTACAGATGTTTATTGTCTTTTCAAGCGTCAAATTTTCTTCATGAAATATTTGCTGGCGAGTGTTGTCATGATTGATTCCGCAAACCAGCTTGTCTCGTAATAAGCTATCCTTCATTGTTCCGTACGAGCATTTATTTGCTTGGTTAGATGCTTTAGTTAAAAAAATCATTAAAAGTTTCTCCTTTATCCTGATTTAGATTGTTGAAGACAAACCGTTCATATATGACATTTGATTTCTTTTCAAAATACAAAATACAAATCAAATTTTGCAATTATATCATCCAAGCTAGTAGATTTTTCATCAATATCAAAAGACTCAAAGAGTTCAATTCCATCTTCTTTAATTACTGTCATAAAAGTAGCTATTTGTTCCTCTAATGTTCTCTTCTTTAAATTGACAGCAGTAGTATACCACTGAAATTGTTTCCGCCATAAATTCCACTTCTTTGTCATTTCACTACCACTGGTAACTAACAGTGGCTTTGGTGGTTTTATGTTCATTGGCAAGTCTTGATTATTCATCTCATCATTATCATAATCAATGTTGTCTGAAAACTCTCTGAATGGAGAACATTGTCTTTCTTTATTCTTATTTCTGGTTCTTTGTTTCGGCACCATGTTTCTTGTTTTAAAATAAAACTAAATCATTAGATGAAGAATTCCATTTAATGAACTACAAGTTAGTTTGTTTACAAAAACAATATAATAATAATTTAACAACCATATGACTTTATAGTCATATGTCAAGCACTTTAAATATATATTTGAAATGCATCTAAAACATGAATTTAAAAGTAGTATTACTTTTAATATTTAGGATAATATAAACAAAAAAATGAACCACATGGAATTCATGGAAAACACAATTCAAAATTTGTTCTTTACAAAGGCTCTGATTGCCTTTGGCAGAAAACCATTAATCAACCGTATGAAACTTGTTGCTACGCAATAAACATTAATGTGTATTTGTGGGATAAATCTGGCTTAACTTTTAGTGTCTTTCATATTTTTAATGCACCAACTTTGTTTTTGCTTTAGAATTTTTAGATTTGATCCAAAGCCATGAAGATTTTAGTTGGGTTGTAAGTGCAGTACTTGGTAAACTACATTAATATTATACTGGTTTTTCACTTATTATATGTGTACAAAAGATTATTCATGCTGTTGTAATTTGGACACCATCTTAATGATTTTAATGTTGATGGTTGACATTAAAGCATATATTAAATTAAATAAGATTAAGGTCAACACATTCAAAACTTTAGATTCTTTTCAAAATTTCAAAATTGTTATGCTTACATGCCAAATTTGACTATCCATTTTGCACAGTTCTTTAAAAAAATTGACTTTCTAAAATACTTTCTAACTGTCATTAGTAGGCTACATATATAGTTCTATAATCCAAAATAACATATGTGTCTATTGTAAGACTAATCCATAAACAATTTTACAATGGAATTACTCAGTATGGACACAAGAGACGGTAACTTACTAATAAATTAACGTATAACGTTTGCATAAAAAAAATGCAATTGAATAAATATGGGATCAATGACAAAACCCTGAGGTACTCCAGTAGAGTGTTTGACTGGTGAGTTTACGGTTGCAGAAAGCGGGAGTGGACAAAGCTCTGCGAGGAACTGACAAGATGACAAAGTTTGCCAGGGCCGCCAACACGCTAATACTGTCCATAGTAAGACTCGGAGTTATGTTAATGCATGAAGATGCTCTCCGGGAAGGTGAAGACAGATCTTGCTCTCTTTATCGACTGTTGCGCACGATTCTCCCTTATGTACAATTTGCATTATATATTAAAACAATTTATTTTCAACTAGTTTCACAAACTTGTATGTATATTTTTTTTCTAACTTGTTTGTAAATATTTATTTTTGAGGGCTAAATTAAGGTCTATATTGAGCTCCCTTCGTGGCCCAGCAAGACGTTCTATACTACACCTACTACTATTGATCTCCCTTCGTGGCCCAGCAAGCTAGTTAATATCTAAGACCAGCGCCATGTTCTATACTACACCACTATTGAGCTCCCTTCGTGGCCCAGCAAGCTAGTTAATATCTAAGACCAGCGCCATGTTCTATACTACACCACTACTATTGAGCTCCCTTCGTGACCCAGCAACCTAGTTAATATCTAAGACCAGCGCCATGTTCTATACTACACCTACTACTATTGAGCTCCCTTCGTGGCCCAGCAAGCTGGTTAATATCTAAGACCAGCGTCATGTTCTATACTACACCTGCTACTATTCAGCTCCCTTCGTGGACCAGCAAGCTAGTTAATATCTAAGACCAGCGTCATGTTCTTTACTACACCACTACTATTCAGCTCCCTTCGTGGCCCAGCAAGCTAGTTAATGTCTAAGACCAGTGCCATGTTCTATACTACACCACTACTATTCAGCTCTCTTCGTGGCCCAGCAAGCTAGTTAATGTCTAAGACCAGCGCCATGTTCTATACTACACCTACTACTATTGAGCTACCTTCGTGGACCACCGCCATGTTCTATACTACACCTGCTACTATTGAGCTCCCTTCATGGTCCAGCAAGCTAGTTAATATCTTAGGGCCGAACTACACGAGCGTATGAAACGCCGCCGACCGTCTGCTTTTTTTGTGAATTAGAAGTAAAAAAAGATAAATCTATGGCCAAGTTTGTAACATACAGAGATTTTTCTAAGTTTAACATAGGAGATGCAATTTCAATGCTACAGAATGTTGAATGGGGATTGGTAATGGGCATGAGCAATGCTAGTCAAATAAATTCTTTCATTTGCTCTTCTATAAAAAATATTTATGATAAACATGCACCGCTTGTAACAAAGAGAGTGACAAAGAAAAAAGCACCATGGGGGAATAATGAAATTATTATGTTAACAAAAATTAAAAATAAACTAAGGAGGAAATTTTCAAGCTCAGGACAGGATGTAGACTGGGTGGATTATAAAAAAGTAAGAAACAAACAGAATGGGGCTGTATGGAAGGCAAAAAGAAATTTTTTTTCAGAAAAACTTACAGACTGTAAAGATACATGGACTTTTTGGAAATGCCTAAAACTGAGTGACATAGTAGTAGGAAAGGGCAGAAATAATTTACCAAATTATTTTAAGGTCAGTGAAATGAATGCATTTTTTGTAAAAATTTGATCATTTTTTGAAGCTGATGCAGATTTGATTAAATCATACAGTGAAGATACACATAATACAAATAAATTCCAGTTTAAAAAAATATCAGTACCCGAAGTGAGGGAAACTATTAATGAAATTACATCTAGAGTTGTCGGTGTTGATGAAATAAGCATTGCAATGATTAAATCCGTCTGCCCATTTGCGATTGATGCAATGCTCACCTAATGAATGTATCTCTAGCAAAGAGTGAATTCCCACAGGCGTGGAAGAAAAGTATGGTACATCCATTGCCCAAAAAGCAGATCCCCTCAAACTTAAATGATTTAAGGCCAATATCAGTCTTGCCAGCTATGTCCAAAATACTGGAAAATTAGTAATTCGCCAATTAGCAGAGTTTTTAGATGCAGAGAATCTGCTTCCCAAACTACAATCAGGGTTCAGAAAGAACCATAGCACTTGTACTGCATTGCTAAATATGTTTGCAGACTTGTTTGTGGCGAGGGACGGAGGCGTTTGTAGCTCTGTAGTCATGCTTGATTTTTCACAGGCCTTTGATTCCATAAGCCATAGTTTACTCCTAGCAAAATTGAAACATTTTGGTTTTCACTGTGATGCAATTGCTTGGTTTGGATCTTACCTGGAAAACAGACTGCAAGTGACCAGGGTGGGTACCGATATCTCACCTCCCCTTGAGAAATCAAGGGGAGTGCCTCAGGGGAGTTGTCTGGGGCCCATTTTGTTTACCCTGTACACTGCAGATCTGTCCAGATGTGTGAGTCACTGCAATGTGCATTCATATGCTGATGATTGCCAGTTGCATTTCTCGTACGAGATTCAGGCCACTGTGCAAGCTTTTGCAGGAGTGAACTCTGATCTGGTGAGAAAAAATGAATGTTCACGCAAACATGGTTTGAAATTGAACGCTGACAAATGCACTGTTCTTCATATTGCTCCACCCACTACTCTTCACAGAGTTGCAAATGGAGACATGCACGTTCAACTCGCAGGAAACCCTTCAATGGTGAGGGATACTGTCAAGACGTTGGGTGTGGTACTTGACAGTGGCCTCACATTCTCGGACCACATCACTTATGTTTCCCAGGTGGCTTTGGAAAGGTTGCATGGTCTGTACCGGTACAAAAACATCCTACCAGAGACAGCCAAGCTGCAGCTGGTACACTCACTAGTGTTGTCAGTGCTCCATTACTGTTTCCCTGAATACAGAAACAGCATCTCAAGGGAAGAGATGTCCCATTTGCAAAAAGTTTGTTTCGTTTACGGTATCCGTAAGCGTGAACGCGTATCCCAATTCCGGGATGCTGCGGGGTTGCTGTCAATGGAAGCCGTGTGCAGGGCGCAGACTTGTAGCCTCATCCACCGAGTCTTGGTTCAGCAAGAGCCTAAGTACTTGGTGGAGAGGCTTGTGGCACGTGGGGAGGTGACCCAACGCGAGACCCGGCACAACACCTTGCTCCACTTTCAAAAAGTGCGCCTGGAAGTGGGTAGGAAAGGGTTTTCATACTTTGGCCCAAAGATTTACAATGATCTCCCCTTAGACCTAAAACAGCTAGGGGTCCTGGCTTTTAAAAGAAACTTAAAAAACGTATCAATATTGTAAAATAGTTGTATATATATTTAATATTTTTATTTTATCACATGATGTCTTTTATTATAATAGTATTGTATTTTTAGTTAGTATTTGACCTGAGTTACTCTGTAAAACAGTTATATTTGTACTGAGAGACGCTCGGAAATAAAGGCATTTTTATTTATTTATTTATTTTTGCAGAATCAATATCTTCATATGATGTGGACTACACGAGCGTTTTGTCTGCCTGGTGAGGACGCAAAATTAAGGCGTTTGGCAGATCTAACGCCTCCGGATGCGTAAAATACGCGGGCAGATCGTCGGCGCGCCGTACTACACGTAGTGGCAACTAGCAACTAGACTGGGACAGGTGGCGTCGTCCTGTAATCCAGCTACTAGGAGGTCACGAATTGTGGATATTTATAGGCATGCACTGTGGATGCGATACTCTCTAGTGTGGATTAACGTCCGCACTAGTGAGTACTACGACTATCCGCAGTACTATCCTGATAATTAGACCAATTTGTATATACCAAGGCAAAAATGTGGTTCGGATTCCACTATAAACTGTAGGTCCCTTAGATGCCATTAGCTGTATGGGCTATTAATTAACAGCTGTGTCTAAGGAATATGTCGGCCTTAGTCACTAACAAGACTAAAAGATCGCGCCACTCATGCTACACTCATCTCCATTCATACTTGGCTTAAAAAAATACCTACTTTGTATGGTCGCCATTTCATCGAAAAGTATAAAGTATAAAGCATTTCTCCTGCGCGTTGATGTGATACATCCCTCTCCTCACTTGGGCTAGTCCAATTCTGCACTACTTGTTGTAATTGGAGTCGTCTGGTTGTTTTTTGTGCCTTACTATTTTTGTTGGTTTTCGGTGGGCTGTTTTGAGAAAATGTTTGTCTGGGTACATTCTATGGGCATTAAACATTACTTGAAACTGTCCTGTTACTAAATGTTTGATAATGTTGGGTGTGACCACCAGCGCATCTTTGCACGACGTTTCTTCTTTACAGCATACCAGCTACACATCCGACCTATATCATGTCCATATTGGAACGGTCCAAATGTCACATTGGGCGAGGACAGTCAGCGGCGTTCTATACGCTCGTGTAGTCAATGCTCTCGCAATCCGCTGCGGATTGTCGGCTTCGTGTAGTCCTAGACATTTTTGCGCGTACTATCGGCGGCGTTTCATATGCTCAAGTAGTCCGGCCCTTAGACCAGCGTCATGTTCTTTACTACACCACTACTATTCTAGTCGGTTCTCATTGTAAAGAAAAAACTTTTTGGAGAAAATTTGACACTTCTGCCAAAGATGTATCACTTTCTGTGGTCTAATGTGCCAACCTCTATTAAATTCCATCTCCAGTTGACAGAAGTAAATGAAGTAAACTGTTTAGAAGACGTAGAAAATGTGCGTAAAGGGTGGCTGGTGCTCAGAGATGTCATAAATATTTGTACAATTTTTATCATTGGTGTAGACTGACTATGTTCAGCCTCATTTGAAGCAATGACCAAAGTTAGGGTGATTTTGCATGCAGATTGCAGTGTGGCTGAACGAGAGATTGCCAAACCTATAGGGGACCATTAATAGTGACACAGGGATAGTGGCATTATTAAACCCTAGTGTTTTTTAACATGCCTATCAGCAGTAAAAGTTTCCTCAACTTTAATCATTATTTCATGAAACTGAAGAACACCTGCTACCGGCCTCGTCCAAATGTGCATGGCCTTACGACATCTCCCCCAGCCCCCTATGTACATTTCTGTGTAAACACGTTTCTGTACACACTTTAGTCAACTGGCAATGGATCTCGATAGGGGTTGACCGCTCTCCCACGGAAACCTCATCATAGAACATTATTCATAAGTGGTAGGAGCGTAGAATTTTCTTCACGTCAGTATGAGAAGAGGGAACATCCCATGGTGGCAGAAACAGGCTAGAAGAGTTTGGATGAAATGAGAAACGTAGGACTGGTCTATTAGATCGGAACTAGCTTGCTTGGCTGCAACTTGGAGCTTGGTGTAGACCATAATTTACAGACAGCCCTCACACTTCTAAAAAATGAAAATATTTTTAACTTTAGTCAACAGCTTTGTTAATTATGCCAAATATTTATAACATAAGCTATCAATTTTCCCTGCCTTTGTATATTTGCTTGCTAAAGCTTATCATGGCTTTGGATCAGTCTTCATTATTACTTTTGAGGAGAAAGAAGTTTAAAGTGTAGACAACTTCCAGAAATATAAATGAATAGTGGGGGATGATGCTTAGTTCAATTGGTTCACCACGCTATAAATAACTGATCAATGCTATGATTTAAAAGGTCATGGAAGCTTTAAGATGCCAGGGACGGTTGTGTTTTCAGAAGG
Organism: Macrosteles quadrilineatus; assembly: GCF_028750875.1. NCBI lineage: Eukaryota > Metazoa > Arthropoda > Insecta > Hemiptera > Cicadellidae > Macrosteles > Macrosteles quadrilineatus. Next base: position 15,769,587 of record NW_026542594.1, read on the forward strand.
TGATGGTTTCTTTTGTGATTTTATGTACATATTACATGTACAAGTACCCGTGAAATGTATTACCCAAAACTGAATAAATGTCATCCATTTAACTATCTATATTAGCTTACTAATCTGAAGGGTAGGCCTATTCAAGTAAAAACAGATTTCTTGAATCTTCCATTTTGAATCTTTGAATGGCTGCCATTTCTTACTCAGTTGTTTATTTGAGCTCAAATTTGCGGCATTGTATTCTACTAATAAAGACCTATATTTTGATGTGCATATTGCCCAATGCTTACGTTAATGATTTTCTTCCAACTTCTAGTGGACCCCTGAGGAGGTAGCATATAATAACGTATAAGATAAATCACTCTGATTCTGATTCCCTGAATATCATTGCTAATTCAATGAATCTTTGAACAGCTGTAATCTTTTACTTGGTTTTCTATTTGAGTTCGGGTTTGCGGCATTGTATTTTACTAACAAAGACGTTAAATTCGGGACTTTTTTCCACCCTCTATTTCAGTGACCAGGAAAGAATGTAAAAGAAAAACCATAACCTATTAATTCAAAATAGTATAATAAGTAAGCCCATCTCTCTTGCAATTTTAAAATACCAGGAGATAAGACTCTTCTGCTTAAAATATTTGCTTAGTTAGTTATGTTTTATAAAATGCTCTATTATCCCCTGCAATATTGTTGCTTTGTGTGGATGAATGATATGTGATATTGATTTTATCTCCGTTGACATAACAGAAACTTAAGTAATTAACCTGCTTTTTTTAGAAAGCAGATGTGGACAAACAGTTGGCAACAGTGAAGACAAACAGTTTGGACCAGGAAGCAGAGAAAACTCGGCTTGAGCAGGTTTTGGAGGAGTTGGCGTCACTGCAAGTGTCGGCTGACACTGCAGCAGAACATAACCAGGTCTGTTGGATGTTTCTAAAGTCTATTGTTGTTGGTTGTTCTGGAGTTAAATTCATGGAGGATGTAGATTTTTATGTTGTAGAAGTACACATTAGAAGTTTTCCAATAATAATTCAATAACTTTGTATCTCAGATATAGTTTATAGTGTAAAATATTTAATTTAATCTTTACAGTAGTTGTGCATCAAAATCGAATCTAAAATCTCAAAACTATTAAAACTTTGGAAAATTTTTATTTGGATATTTGATAGGCGAGTTTCGAGAATCTAAACTTCAATATAGAGTTTATGTTTTAAGTGTTTTGTTTGTCAAAAATGGTGTTATCGTGGATCTAAAGCAAGTATTAATTCCATTCATGTTTTGATGTAAATGTCAGTAGTTTGTTAGTTGTATTAATTATGTTTTTTTTTTAGTTTTTAAAGTGTAATTGGTCATATAATATGAGATATTTTGGACTAAAATGAATATTATTCATGTTATTATGTCAGGGCCCAGGAGTCCTATATCTTCAGTTTTGATTGCATAATAAACATTTTTATCATTACTGTTTTTTTAGTAACCTTAACCAGAGACACTGTAAAATGTTGTTATGTTAGTACCACTAAAAGAATCAACCAGCTCATTGGCTGTTGGCTTAATTGCAATCCCACAATCTCCTACGTCCTAGTTCCAAAGTACTATTCCTCTACTACAAATGGCGGCAATTGTCTCGCAATTCTTGGCATTCTTGCATTCAGTGATACCTTGACTTAAACGCAATAAGCATTTGTCTGCGTTCGTTTTTCGTGTAGCAAGCAATGGTGGAACTATACTGTAGTGTAGACACTAGACAGACAACGTACGATTTACACAATACGATTCCCAATCGACGCTCGACTGTGGATTGAATTGATGTTTAGTATTTAATATTTTATTTAAAATTGTATTAACAGAGTATACTATCATTGACTACCTATTTATTAATCTCTGTCTTTGTTTCTCTACCTCTATCTCTTGTATCTTTCTTCTATGCACCGACTGGCCGATCATTACGTTCTATTCATGGAATGGGCCTTAAGGATTTTACGGTCTTGTGCTTTCCTGCATGCATAGATCTAAGCAATGTAAAATTTAATAATGGTGTCGTATTAATCGGCTACAAAACATTACTTGTGTACTGTTTAGAAAAGGCATTACATCAAGTTTTGTCATTAAAACTAACATTGTTTGGAGACTGTGAAATTTATAAAAGCAGGCCGTGAGAACCGTAAAAACACCGTGAATTTTGTTGAAGGCAAATAGTGGGAACCCCGTTATAACTGAAGTTACCACAGAATTACTCATGTGACTTACAGTTCATAGTCTTTAGATTACCACCTTGCCTGGCAGGTCCATAGTGACAGGCAGTTGAGAAAAAAATGCATCTTCTCTTTTACTGGACAATATCAAGTATAACTTTTCACAAACTACCCCCGTATAACAAGTTCAATAGTATTTTATGCACCAAGGAAATGTTCTGTGTATATTACCCATCCATCAATTAGACACAAAGTTAATGGTGTAAACAAAGAACGGAGGAATTGAACACAACTAACTTACCTAAGAAAAGAGTTCCAGGTAATTGAAAGCACACACACAAAGCTCACAACACAATAAACTTCATATTTCGCCTCTACAAGAAGCTTCTTAAGAAGAAAGAAGTTGAATGGCAGTTACAAGACCAAATCAGTATTGCCAATAAAGCTAATCTATATACATATAATCAATTAGCAGTTACCCGGCATGCGTTGCTGCGCTAACTATTATTTTAAATGGTAATTTGTTCTTCACATTAAATAATAAAAATGAATACCAAAAACAAAAATAGATTATTTATTTTACTTAGTTGCAAGTGGATAAACAATGTTTTTTTGTTACTTCATTAGGTGTATAAATATATACGTTTTTAGTTTTTAGGCGTACCTACCACCACACAACGCACAGCAATATACAGCTGTCCAAGTGAAAAGCGTTCATTTTCTAAATTTAAAACGGCGATAGTCAGGAATTGCCCTTGTTTCTTATAATGGTGATTGCGAAAGCAAGACGCAAAGGAAATTGTAGTCGCATCAACTCAAAGGGTAATTCGGATGAAATCATCGGTATTCTTGGGATTAAGACTATTTCTCCTTTAAACTCACCACTGATGGTTGTTGCTTCGATCAAGTTCGGTGTCATTTTTAAAATTGTCAGTATGGTTCCTCTGCACAGCTTGGGTGGTTTTAAGTTTCGCATTAGTATTATTGGAGTTCCTTCTTTTAATGACAGTAATGTGGTGAGATAGTCTTTGTTTATTTATACTATAAAGCTTGTTCCATGGTGAGGTAGCTTCTGGATCACTAAATTCAAGCTAAATGGTTTATGTTACCTGGTTTTGTAAAGTGATCCTGCTGCTACAGTAGTTTACTACTATAGTTTCAGACTTAAAAGTCCATCTTCAGGTAGGAACAAAAACGTCAATAAGTCATCTAACCAATTTGGTTAGATTTGCCACACGTTTCCCCCGTGATTTAATTTTCGTGGTCGGTTATTCCGAGGTGGGATATGAGGGTTCCACTGTATTTGTCAAGACTGAGTTGTAATAAAAAGTATTTTCTTGTTGTCAGAGCTTGGTTTTATACACTGGCCAGTTTTACATTATTATATTTGTTTTTTGTGTTTCTTCGTGTTCGTGTATGTGTTTTAAGTGTAACGATGAATCTAACCAATTATGTCGTCACTGTACGTGATTCAATTCCTTTGATATCACGGACGATTAATATCAAACATTAGAAATGACAAAATAAATTTTAACAAAAACTAGGTACCTCTTTATTTTATTCAACAAATCAACACACTAAACTATTTACTGTTTTTTAACAAAAACAATTGAAAAACATATGATTGTTTATTTATTAATCATGAAACAGTCTTTGGGCAAACTTATATAGAAATATCTATTGAGGGTTTTCTTTATAGATATTAATCATCGTACGTCACTAAATTGGTTAGATGACTTATTGACGTTTTTGTTCCTACCTGAAGATGAGTCTGAAACTATAGTATTAAACTACTGAAGCAGGATCACTTGACGAAGCCAGGTAACATAAACCATTTAGTATAAAGCTTGATTCAGTTAGTTGTGTTGTGGGTTAAAGGTAGGGCAAGGTTTTTATCTGATATTTAGGTTAGGTGGTGCTCTTGAGCTGGTAACAAATTGGTAGGCTGATTCCCGTCTCCTAAGCTTAGAGCTGTTGCATTGATTCTTTGTAAATGATCAGATAAATAAATTACCATTATTGTTTTGTTTATCAGTAAGCATAACTTCTTATGTCTGTATTTTTTTGCCAGAGAGCCTTACATGCATCACTGCCTCATAATATTCATGTGTACTCTTGAGCGGGTGGTGTTTAAATTAATAGTTTTTTGGTTTTTTTCACTTCGGAAGATATTGACTTCACTGTCAGACGTTTCGCCCTGTATCATATTCAATAGTTGAGTGATGTTCAAGTTTACTCACCAATTACCCCTGATGTTTCCACAGGCGCTGTCGTCGCGTGTTGAGTGGGTCAGTGCAGAAAAGGAGAAGCTAGAGAATGAACTGCAAGATCTGCTGAGTCAGAAGGAAGACTTGGACACACGGATGGACAATCTTCAGAGGAAACTCAGTGACTCTCAGCAACAACAGACGGACCTGTTCAGTAAGTATAACAGACAGTGGCTGACAGTGGTCGATTTTTTATCTGTCTATCCATCTATATACTTAATACAATAAGTGTTTTCTCTGTTACATCCATTCTTCACCTGACCTACTTAAGAGTCTTCATCACCACTCTAACTAAAGGGCAAAACATATTTTTGAATTTAGATGTTTCCGGCCCTACAGTAGAACCCTTCATATCCGACCATGACGGGACCGGGTCATAAAGCCATAAGGTCTGAATATCGGAAGGAGCATAACCCACAGTCTCCGCGTCTTCGGTAATAGTCTCCCGTGACTGCGGCAACAGCCATGAGCATAACTTGCATTCTCCGCGATTTTGGCAAACATCTCATGCGACTGCGGCAACACCGGTGAGCATAACTTGCACTCTCCGCGATTTTGGTAATCGTCTCCCACGAGGGCCTTTATTGTCCCACGTCAGCCTTTTGGCTAACCGATCGGGCTCGGCGTTATTGCCCCAGACAGGAAACAAGTAGATGGTCAGACACTAGGTCGGATATTCCGAGCGGTCGGTTATTCCGAGGTGGGATATGAGGGTTCCACTGTATTTGTCAAGACTGAGTTGTAATAAAAAAAGTATTTTCTTGTTGTCAGAGCTTGGTTTTATAACATGTAATAACCTAAAATGTATGCATTTATTCATCTTGAGTATTATTTATTAAGGGTCTTAATACCTTATAAATAGACATTTATGTCATAATTTGGAGTTTTACACCATGCGGATACAATATGGCATAATCATGATATTTTCATTAACATTGGTTCAGTTATAAAAACTTTTCAGTTTAAATTTACAGTGTCCTCAAACAAAAAATTTACTAATCACTAGGGGTCTGCGGGACAGAAAATTTAAGGTTTGTACCGTTTGGTACGATACATAGCTACCACTATTTTTCCGCTTTCTTCTCAGAATTGTACTTAAACCATTATTTTTAATTTAAATGCATTAACAATATTATGAAAATGAATAGAATCACAAATTCATGGTTTTCTATTAACAATTAACTAAATCACCACACACTATTAAAAAAACCTTTTACTCTTACATAATTGTGTCAAGAAAGAAACACAGTTAAGATAAAGGCTTTAAATATATTACTAATGAGATAAGTCATAGCCATAATAAAGAGGTTTTAAAATTAGGATAATAGTTTTTAGGAATAATTATTATGTGATAACAATTTGATAAGATAGTTCACACAACTGGTAAATTATTCCCACCTAGGCCTAACACAATAACTGGGTGTTCCTTTTATCTTAAGGCTCAATTCAATTTTCTTAGTACCTTTATTTTAAAGCTCTTCCAAAGAATCAAAAGACCCAGGCCTAGACCTAATTATTTAGGAGGGTATACAGTAGACTTCCGATTATCTGAGGTAATTGGGACCGGAACCATCTCAGATACGGGAAAACTCTCATAATACGGAGGTTATATACAGTTATGGTAAAAATGACGTAAAACCCCGTGAAAGTTTACAAAACTGGAAACTGGTTTATCAGAATAAAGAACATATAATGGACAAAATTAAATACCTGTAAGCAAGAATGAACACAGATTATTTCTTTAAAAAAGTCTTTGATTGTCTTTTGAGCTAACCTCTTCCCTCGCTTGGATGATGCAATGCTGCGCCAATGATGTAGAGTAAGAATGTCGTGTGGTGTACACTCTTCTTGCTGCTCTATGAATGCAAGAGCAGCGTCGATCGCCTTCAGCCTGTCGGTGTATGATATTTTGGGAGTTATCTGGTTCAGATCGTCATCGTCTTCGTTGTCCTTATCACTGGTTACCATGTCGATGATTTCCATGTCGGTAATTAACATCTGATCATCTTGATTGCACCAATCGTGAATGTCTTTGCTGTCGATTTGATTTTCAACGGGTAACTTATTGGCTAGTTTGACTAGTTCACTCACGTTCTTGGGTTCTGGCGCTTTTTTTGGTGGTCCATCTATGCCAAATAAGTTCTTCCAGGACTTTTGAACGGTGGTAGTTTTAACCTCATCCCATGCTTAGGCTATCCAGTACGACACATATTTTAATGTGACTTTTTTAAGACGTCCTTAACAGTCATTCATTCGTCTAACTTTGTAATTAACATCTGGAGAAGCCTTCGTCGGAAGTTCCTCTTCATCGCTTCTAGAACCCCTTGGTCTAGCAGTTGTATAAGTGAGGTAACATTAGGGGGTAGAACGATTGCCCTAATATCACCACTGCACAGTTCTTGGGCATCAGGGTGAGATGGCGCATTGTCTAATAGTAGAAGAGCTTTCCTGGGAAGCTTTTTTTCAAAACCGCTTCAGTGACAGGTACAAATTTGTTGAAAAACCACTCATTAAATATCGGGCTGTCCATTCACGCACTCCTTTGGTTGCAGTATTTTGTTGACAGACAGTCGACTTTTATATTTTTTAATGCTCAATGAGCCAGAAGCATTAGCTGTAGCCCGTATGTTATTAGTAATATCGTAACCCTCTCCTTGTTTTTTTTTTAATCCGGAAATGAAATGAAATGAAATGAATGAAATGAAAAATCCTTTATTTTTTCGGGCAAAGTTAGGGCCACATGGCCCTTTCTTACACTTAACCTGACATTCAAAATATAACAAAAATAATGTGACATTGGGATAACTTAATCTAATTAAACATAAAATATTTAACAATTCAAGTACCTACTTATCTAAAAAAAACATACAAATTTAACAAATAGAAAAACACATTCACACACTCTCGCATACACGCATCAGCAAACGCGCTAAGTAACAGTAGCCCTAGGACGCGCCAGCCGAGACCATCTTCTCAAAATAGAGCTTTTTCAGTGCCGCCACAAACTGGGAACGTTTTTCAAGGGTCTTAATGTGTAGGGGTAGGGCATTCCACAGACGACAAGCGGTAACAACAAAAGCCCTGCCATAAGCTGTGGTCACATGATGAGGTACACGCAATGTGATCGAAGAATAACGAGACATTCGTGAACTACCCTGAGACACAAATTTAAAATCGGATTTGAAATATTTTGGGGAGCCTGTCTTCAAAATAAAAAAAAAACCAATGACAAAATTTTAATGAATCTTTGATCATTTAATTTCAGGATGTGTGCCTCAAGGTAGTATGGCGTGATATGCTCCATACGTCGCAGACCATAGACAAATCTCAAACAATAATTCTGTGACCGCTGGAGCATACCCGCCTGAGTCGCAGTCAAGTCATTGATCAATGAGTTGCAGTAACTGAAGTGGGGTAGTACAAGTGATTTGATCAAATGTAGTTTAGTGTGTTGTGGTAAAAAATTCTGTAAGCTTTTCAATGAATGTATGGAGGCAAAAACCTTTTTTTGTGTGTCCGTAACTGCTATGTCCCAAGTAAGTGAAGAGTTGAAAGATATACCAAGATTCTTGACATTGTCGTAGTATGGAAGTGCTTTGCCATTAACTGTGATTGGGTTTATGGAGTCTAAGTCAATTGAAGGTCGAAGTCGAGAATGGCTAATGACAATCGGTTTCGTCTTTTCGTGATTTAGTCTCAGTCCATGATTCTCAGTCCAAGTAACAATTCGGTTGACATCTTCATTGAACCTTCTGACACAGTCGTTTTCGTTGTTTGCAGTAAAATGGTCATAGATTTGTAAGTCGTCAGCGTACATGTGGTGTTTAAAGTTGACCAAGGTCAAGTTTATGTCATTGACGTACAGTACGAAGAGCAGAGGCCCAAGGATTGACCCTTGAGGCACACCACATGTAACAGTCACCCAGTCTGATCTCGTGTCACCAATCTCCACACATTGCTGCCTATCTGACAGATAAGATCTCAGCCATTTAAGAGAATTATGGCCTGTAATTTCTGAACCAGCAGGTCATGATTAACACAGTCAAATGCTTTAGAAAAATCAAATAGAGTTAGAATCGTTCCTTGTCGACGCTCCATAGCAAGTTTTATGTCTTCAGTCACTCGAAGGAGTGCTGTCTCTGTACTGTGTGCTGTCCTAAAACCAGATTGATAGTCAGATAAAATGTTGTTTTCCGTGATGAATTCAGTGATTTGACAGTGAACGATTCTTTCTAGGCCTTTAGATAGAGCGGGCAAAATACTTATCGGCCTGAAATCCCCAACCAAGGTTGGGGCTGAGATCTTTTTTCGGGGACGGATAATAGATTGGATAGCAGACTTCCAAGAAGAAGGGAAAGAATGGTGCCTTAAAGATGCATTAAAAATGAACGTGATAGTTGGAAGGATGGCATAGAGGATGTCTTTGATAAAACGGATAGGTATACCATCAGAACCGACAGCATTACTTCGGATTCTGCGGATAGCCATCAAAACATCGGACTGAATAACTGGTTTAAAATTAAACTCAGGATATCTCAGGTGTGGGGTTGGAGAGTTAACTAGTTCATTTAAGTAACTGTCAACTTGATGCTGGTTGGTATTTTGACTGCAAGAAGAAAAGTAAACGTTTAACTCATTTAGAGGAATGTGTACCGGTTGAGAATCAAATTGTTTCCCTAGCCCAAGACTTTTAACTTTGCGCCATAAAATATTTGATGGTTGCTTTTGACTTTCAAAAAGTTTTTGAATGTATCTGAGTTTTGAATTTCGTAGAAGCTGTTTAACTCGATTACGATGATTTCGATATTGTTGTTTTGAGTTTGAGTACTACAATTATTGTCGTGATAAAATATTAATGGATTTGGGACTGCTAATGGGTTTTTTATTGCTTTATTACCCTAGTAATAAATTATGTAAATCGTAAACAAACATATGATTAACCTTTTATGTGCTCCTAACCAACTATGATAGTGAATTGAAAGTAGGCCTAATTAATTATTCTGTACCAAACCGAATTAGTATCTTGTCAAATGCTGTACAGGACCGTTTCGCTCGCCCGTCCCTAGTTTCCCTCCCGGTAATCAGGCCAGAACCACACCATACCGACTTTTTCGGTGCACGCAGACCCCTATATACACTATACAGTTATAATTGCTACTTACATAAACAAAGTCAACTACGATATTACTATTTTATCACATTACAAATAGACCAAAAAAAAGAAAAATTGGATAAACAATATTTACCTAAGACTATACTAAACATTTCCCCCGAATGAAGTGTGTTCCCCAGATACTTATTATCTAAACAATCCTGTTTTAAAGCTGACATAACAATCATTCATCATTTTATAAACACTACTGAAGTAATATGTATTCTTTAACCAGTAAATTTATAACAGCTGCCATGGATGATGATCCCTATGGTGTTGGTAAGAAGCAGTTTCTGAACTACCCAGTATATTTTGGTAATGGTATATTAGTACAAGTTGTTATAGGACGACCGGTTAGAAAACGACCTGCGCGAAATTTTTAGCGCATGTAGGGGAGGTAACGGCGAGGGAGGGTATGTTCCCCCCTCTCCGCCAATGGCCGTTTTCACACTGCACGACACACAAATGCACGACACCGACACGGCGCCGCCCCGGTGTCGTGGGAGTTGGAATCCTGTGTTACCAAATGGAACTGCTTACACAATGATATAATAACATTTCATGATGCTCAAATATTGATGCGATTTTGGCTATGCAATATTTTTTGCAGGACCTATTTTTCTCAAGTTATGAAGAACGTAATTGTTTACATTTTGATCAGCAGTATAATTTAATTCCAGTTAATATTTATAAAAGATTGGGGGTGGGGCGGCAGCGGAGTGGGGGAAGAGCCATAGTCTGTCTCACTCCCACAGCTCGGTATATCTCTCTCTCGCACCAATGCTACGAGGAGGGCGCTTTCTAACCGGCCGACCTATAGTTGTATTTTTTAAAGACTTGTGTGTTGATGTTTAACTCTTGCTGTGTTATGTTTTTCTCCAAGATAAAATTATTTCTTCACTTATCTTAACTGTAAGCGTATAATCCACTGTAGTGATGTAAATCACAACAATCACATTATTCGCTAATCATGTATTTTGCCCCCAAATGGTTTTGGATTTAACATTAAATTGTTGTTTAACTAAACTATTAGAAATGTGTAATTATCGATGTGTATCTGCATATCTCATACATCTCTAAATACGAGTTAGGAAATGGTATACCTACAGAAGTACTTTGAACGTTGATTTACTTGAATTTTGAACATGTTTTGTGACATTCCATTTAGGTGGAAATAAATATTTATAGTGTCTGAAATTCATATCTAAATCGGTCTGGTGATATTCATATTGCTTAGTGTAGGCCTACTTAATCTAGTTTTTGCCATTTAGTATTTCAATTTCACTCACTTACAATATATAAAAAAAAAAAATCTTTATTCATTATTGCCTCCAGGATTGATTATTGACAATATAAATAGGTTACATACCTTACGTCATCAATCCTTAAATTAGTCTATGGCGACCAGTTCCGAAACATCAAGGTTTCATTGTCGAGCCTCTTGCCTCTTAAAAATACTGGGACATCTTGTGGTCGTCATTACACATAGTACATTTAACATATAAACTCGAACACGGACACAAACTATTTACAAAAATGAATGTGCAGCCGGCCATAAGTACCTCGGTGACGGACACGATGCAACTAACCGACTCCTGTCTGTTGACATTGACCTTGGAGGGGGTGAAACAGCTGATTGTGAGCGCTTCTGTTATCAATGTCCTCAATCCTATCAAATATTATGTTACGGCCAAAATTTAGTTTTTCATTTAAAATGTTGTGAGGATGTTTTTTAGTTGCTTTGTAGATTTCTAAACTTTCCAGAACACTCATTAAGGAGCCTTTGGTACATTTGTGTAAAACATTTAGGCTATCATTGCAGCTATTAACATTGTGGTTTTCGTTAATCAGGTGTTCAGCGAACTTGGAGTGTTGAGTTCTTGATTTAGGTTTAAGAAGATGTTCGTTAAACCTTTTCTTGAACGAACGATCTGTTTGTCTTATATAAATTTTAGAACAGTCACTGCAAGATAGTTTATATATTCCAGTGTCCTCAAGGCTGTTGGAATGAGTTGTTTCGGTATTACGTGGATTTAGGAGGCTTTCTAATTTATTTGAAGTTTTGCAAGCTAAAGTTACGTTATGTTTCTTCAATTCGTTTTTCAGGGTGTAGTGTAGATTGCTACCATATTCTATGGATACAAAGTTTTGAACGGGCTTTTCTATTTGCTTTCTGTTTTTTTGTTTACGGATGATATTATCGATAATGTTACTGTTATAACCATTGTTGACGGCTATGCACTTTAATAATGTATATTCGTCATTGTAGTCAGCTCGGGACATGGGTATTTTTAGAAGCCTGTTAACAAAACTATTGTAAGCGGCCATCTTATGAGATTGTGGATAATTAGATGATGCGTGGATAGTATGGTCTGTTGTTGTAGGCTTTCTGTAAATTTTGTAGGCAATGTTGTTGTTGGTTTTGGTCATTGTAAGATCTAGGAAGTTAATTGAATTATTATTTTTCACTTCGAGTGTGAATGTGAAAATAGAAAATAATAAAAATAAACTGTAGTGTAAAATAGAAGTAATAGATAGTTAGTAAGCATAGTAGCATAGACTAACCACCACAAGGAATCATATATTTTATCTATGATAGTGGCCAAGCACACAACGCTTTAAGAGATTATGGTTTTACTGCATACATAACTGCTTAACCGAGAAAATTTCAATCTTGATAAAAAAATAATACAAATTTCTAACAGATGGTATATGATAAACAATTAATGGTAAAAATTGAATCCTATAAGAATTACATTGGAACTTTAAGGGCTTGAAGGGTGCATCCCTTTGGTAAAACCGTTATGAAAATGGGTTAACTTTCCTATTTTTTGACCTCAATAATGAGTATACCAAAATTCAGCCTTCTAGTTAGTCTGGAAGTTGGAGAATTACTATTAGTGATGAATCAGCCTGTGGGGGCTTTTACCTTTATATGTTTAGATTATCTGATTACATCTACTTATCTAATACATACATAATTATTTCAGAGAGTGTGGTGACAGAGTCAGAAAACATCATGAGACAAACAATCAATGAATTGGGAAATCCAGCCATCTCTGTACTCACCTGCACTCCAGGTAACTCTACTTATACTTTAATATTTTCTTATGAAATGTTGACCATGCGAATGTAGGTATTTTAAGCCAAGTATGAATGGAGATGAGTGAAGGATGAGTGGCACATCCTAAACTCACATATCTTGTAGTCTTGTAAGTGACTAAGGCCGACATGTTCCTTAGACACAGCTGTTAATTAATAGCCCATACTATAGCCCAAAGCTATTAAGCCTATTGTGTCTGCGGCACGGTCTGACCAAGCGAGGAGTCGGGCCATCTGAGGTCGGATTAGCTAGGTTCTACAATGGTTCTACTGTATAGGCTTGAACAGAAGCACACAGGTTCACAAGAAGCAATCAGAAGTAATCAGTCAGTTGTCCTGTTCTTGATACTGATATTGCTTTACATGGTTCTCTGTTTATAGTTTAGTTGATAATTCTCCACTTTTATCAAATGTTCGTTGTTTTGTATCAAACAGTTATTTTTTTAGTTAAGTTTATAATATAAGAAAAACAATTTTCAAAAGTGAAAAAAGTAGAAATTTAGATTTGCTTATTCATGAGTCATTGTTTAGCAGCAGTCTCAGAGAGTTTGTTTTCAGGCTATCTGCGAGCATTGGTTCCTGCCCTGGAGAGTAGTATCAATACACTAGAAACGGCCCCCACAGTTGGTAACATTGTGTCTGTAACACATCTGACAGCACAGTTCATCATCCTGGGAAAAGCAACATCCAACACGGCTCACAACATAGAGTTTGGTGACAGTAAGTAACTTTTCAGCTTTTGCATGCAAGATTTTGAGAAACAAAATACAAAGTAGAACCTCTTGCAGTTTAACTCTTTACCGGGTAAGCGATGTTTGGTATTGAAGTTGTTCCTGGCATTTGGCAGAAAGCAATGGACAAGACGTTGGCTGGCCTAGAAAAAATACAGTGCTTCTTTGACGATATAGTAATTCAGGGAAATTCGGAAGAAGAACTTCTTTTGCGTTTGGAAAGTGTCTTAGGAAAGAGAAAAAGGCAAGACTCAATTGTGATAAGTGCAAGTTTCTCCAGAAAAGAATACATTATTTGGGACTTGTTATTAATGAAAAGGGTATTCATAAATGTATGGACAAAGTGGCTGCCATAACTAAGGCAAGAAAACCTGAGGTAAGTGAACTCCAGACATTTTTAGGTTTGGTGAAATATTACAACAGATTTATAAAAGTTTGGCTACTCTATTGAAACCGTTACATAAACTTTTACAGAAAGGGAACAAGTACGTTTGGAATGAACAATGTGAACAGAGTTTTGAACAAATCAAGAAAGTTATCTCCAGCGATACTGTTCTTTGCTACTACAGTCCAGAACTACCGCTAGTATTAGCAACAGACGCATCTCCTGTTGGGTTAGGCACTGTTATATCACACCGTTTTCTTGATGGGACTGAGAAACCAATTGCTTTTGCCTCTCGAACGTTGACGAAGCCTGGAGAAAAATATAGTAAGGTAGACAAGGATGCAACTGGCATCATTTGGGGCCTTAAAAAGTTCTTTACTTTTTGTTATGGTCGCAAATTCACCGTCGTAACCGACCACAAACCACCAGTCACAATCTTAACCCAGAAAAAAGTCTTCCATCCATGTCTGCAACTTGATTATTCAATTATTCTCATTATTTATCAGGCTTTGATTACAATATTGAGTTCAGAAGATCAAATGATCATGGAAACAAAGACTTTCTATCTAGATTTCCGACTGAGACCCAATACAGCACTTGCATTGGCCAGATTGATGTTTTCCTAACAAGTCAGATCAATAAAATGAGTTTGAATCATAAGCTGGTAGTAAAAGAAAATTCCCTTGACACAGAAATGAATCAAATAGTACACGCTTTACAAAATGGTTTGTTGAAAAACTTGGATTTCATGATGGTGAGTTGAGTCTTCATGAAGGTTGTGTCCTCAAGGGATGGGGGATAATGATTCCAAAATCTCTTAGTAAAATCATTATGAAAGAATTACACTTTGGACACATGGGTGTATTGAAAACTAAAGCACTATCCAGAAGTTTTTGTTATTGGAAAGGCCAAGACAAAGATATCGAGGAGATGATTGTACCATGCAGAAGAGAAAAACAAAATGCACCACAAAAAGAAGTGAACCATCCTTGGATACCAACTACTAGACCTTGGGAAAGGATTCACATTGATTTTGCTGGCTTTACTTCCTGTTAGTCATTGACGCATTTAGCAAATGGGTAGAAGTATTACCTACAAAATGTACTATAGCTACTTTGGCAGTCAAGGAGTTACGAAAAATGTTTTCTACTTTTGGATTACCAGATCTTCTTTTGTCAGACAATGGACGACAGTTTACTTCCTTAGAATTTTCTAGTTTCCTTGAACAGTGTGGAATCACACATAAAACAACTGCACCAGCACCATATCACCCTTCATCTAATGGGCAGGCTGAACGCTTTGTTCAAATCCAAGCCAAAAAGAGCTTTAGAATCAAACGACAACAACAAGAAGATCGCTAATTTCTTACTGTTGTGTTTCAGAGATGTCAAATGTATGTAAGGAGCTCGCCCAGACTTGTGTGACAGTTCTGAGCTCAGTCAGGGATTCAGGCAGTTGTAGTGTCAGTCAGCTACGAGCTAAGCTAAGTGAGCTAACTGAGCTGGTCCACTCACTAGACACAGAGCTCCAGGGCGGAACCACTGAGCTCATCGCAGACTCACTTGAAACTGAGCTGCTCACCATGGACAAGGCTATTGAAGAAGCTGCTCGCAGAATAGAGGTTTGTATAACTTATTTTTTAATCAGTGAAAGAAATTTGAATTCTTTCAAGTCTGTTTTTCTGAAGCTTTTATCAACCCAAAATCAAGAACAAAAAGGCGTTTTACAAAACTTCAGGGGGGCCAATTTTATTAAAAGATTCTAGAAGATCTAAAAAATGCCCACCTTGTCTATGAACTCCTGTCTAATAGCCCACTGCTGTATATTTTAAATTTTGAGATTTAAGCATAGTTGAAGTTGAAAAGTAGTCTTATTGCAGTAAGGTTTCAATGTGGATAAGTCACTGAGTGGTCTCTATAGGCTTTGGGTATTGGATGATAAGGCACTTTCTGTATTGAGTTTTAATGTGAGAACAGGGTGTCTAGTAGTCGGGAAAATCGGGAAAGTCGGGAATTAGTATTGAATTTCAAAATGGTCTTGAAAAGTCGGGATTTAGTCTTAAATTTGATTTCAAAGTTGGGAATTTTCATGATTTTTCCGCAATTGTCGCCTTGCGTTTACGTAACCGCGAAAGCCAATGATGATGATGTCTACACGGCCTCGGGAAATGTTCACGATTTTGCCGCGATAGTGGACGACGACGATGATGTTTCCGTGACCGCGGGAGATGATGGTGATGTCTAAACAGCCGCGGGAAATGTTCATGATTTTGCCGCGATCGCGGACGACGACGATGACGTTTCTGTGACCGCGGGAGATGACGATGTCTGCTCGGCCGCGGGAAATGTTAATGATTTTGCCGTGATTGCAGACGTCGACGATAACGTTTCCGTGACCGCGGGAGATGACGGTGATGTCTAAACAGCCGCGGAAAAATGTTCATGATTTTGCCACGATCGCGAACGATGACGATGACGTTTCTGAGACCGCGGGAGACGACGATGATGTCATTGATGTCTACAAGGCTGCGGGAAATGTTCATGATTTTGCCATGATCGCGAACGACGACGATCACGTTTCTGTAACCGCTGAAGTCAATGATGATGTTTAAACGTACGGTACGCGGAAGATTTCATGATAAAAAAAAAAAAATTTGCTAGTTAGAATTTTTTATTGCTGCATTATTTCTTTACTTGAAAACACTACATTATCATAATACTACTTTATGACAAAGACAGGGGTTGGTGTAGTATTATTTAGAAAATTTGGTTAAGCTATATAAATTGGTATCGTTATCAAGAATCGAGAATCGATACATTTTGGTATCAACACCCACTATACCAACAATACCGGTGTTCCGCAAGGTTCTGTTCTTGGGCCATTTTTGTTCACTGTTTTCATTAATGACCTTCCATCTAACGTTGCCTCTAAGGTTGTCATATATGCAGATGACACAACCTTACTATCTTCACACAGGAACTTAATGTGTCTTGAGGAACAAATAAGTAGTGTCTTCAACACAGCTCAAAATTGGTTCTCTTCGAATAAGTTGCTATGTAACAGGGAGAAAACTCAAAGCTTGTTGCTTAGTTTGGCTCATGTTGAAGATTATCAAACTGTTAAATTGCTGGGATTTTTTATTGACAACAAATTGAATTGGAAGTCTCATGTTGAGTATGTGAACAGAAAAATTTCAAGAGTTTCTTATCTCATGTGGAAGCTTAGGGATTTTGTGAGTTTTGAATATCTAAGGGTGGCTTACTATGCTTTTTGTCAGTCCCATCTTTCGTATGGCATTACTCTTTGGGGTCATTCAGGTTTTGTGTATGACATACTTACAACACAGAAAAATATCATTAGAACAATTTTTAGAACAAGTGACACTGAACATTGCAAACCACTTTTTATAAAACTCAAAGTAATGACTGTTATTAATCTTTACATTTACCACATTCTCATTTATACCAAACTACATATTACAGATTTCAATAATAGAAAAACATTCCATAGCTACAACACAAGAGGAAAAAACAAATTTGACCTTCCCCAGCACCGCTTAGCAAAAACAGGAAACTGCTTTAAAATTAACTACGTGAGATTTTTCAATAAACTGCCTGACACTGCCCGATTTGTGACTATGAAACAATTTAAAATTAAAATATCTGAGTGGCTTATTGCCAATCCTTTTTATAAAATAGAAGATTTTTTATCATGTCCTGTTACTATTGATTTTAAGATTTAATTCATGTTATTGACTGTTATTGTTATTATTGTTCACCACCTCTATGTACCGTTACTGTTAATTTAACCCTCCAAAGGTCCATAGTTTAGGCCTTAATGTCCACCTATTTTTGGCCCCTTTGCAAGGTTTTATTAAAACGGATCTGAGAAGCTTAAAACAATGTTAATTCTAATGTTCTATATACCATTTTGTTTGGAAAATCATGGGCTTCAATATTATATATAAAACATAAGGAACATTTTTTCAAAAAAAAATTTTTAGGTAAAAAAAATATAATTTCGAAAATTTTCAAAAAAAAATAAGTTCGCGCTCAATGAAATTGTATAAATTATAGGCCTATGAATATTTGAAAATAGCCACTTTGTTCTAAATTTAATGAGGATTACAAATATATAATCATATAGCGAGGTAAGTTATCAAATAAATAAGTTATGAGCGAAAAACGGATTTCAGTACATAGCGTTTAGCTAAGAATGCATAGCCTAACCATAGCTAGGAATCTGGCTGATAATTTACATCAATATCACTACCTACTTCTTCAGGATCATCAACCAGCACTTCAAAACCACTTAAATCTTCTTATAATGCACCACGTATATCACTACTTTTGATTTTTAACACTAAAACAATGATAAACATAATAAAACACATCAGTCATCGGTCCGAGGTTAAGTAACCTGTTTACTAATATGCACGTCAGCTGTCTGCTAGCAATTACGATCGGCTCAGAGAACAAACAGCGCTTAGAGACAGACCTTTAGAAAGCTTAGAATCTAATGAAAAGAACAATACCTAACTCGATCCAGTTCAATCTGATTCAGTCAGTCATAGAGCCTTCGCCGTAAACGATGTTTGTGCGTCTTAACCCTTTGAGTGCCAACGTCCGGGGAACCGGACGTTTTTAAAACGAGCCAAAAGTGCCGACGTCCGGCCGACCGGACGTTTTTAGAACGAGCCAAAAGTGCAGCCGGACGTTTCGTAATGATCGAACAGTTGTCATAACAACCGAATGGATACTCGGATTCTTTTAACCCATATATTAACATTGAGTCGAAAGTTACTAGATGCGATACATCGATTTTCGTTGGTCGAAATATCGAAAATTCAATTTTTACGAAATTTTAACCTAAAAATCGCCAGATCGCGCTCGGCATTTTTAGCGCGACCTTCGGGAAAAATCATCGGCATTTTTTGAGCGTTACTTTTATTTCTCGCCTGGCACTCTAAGGGTTAAACTAGACGCGTGACCCTACACAAAGTGTGTTGTGCGTCTATTTTTTGACGCGTGACCCTCGGAGGGTTAACATTTGTAAGTATCTATAATATTAAAACGAAACAGGGTTTTTTTATTTCACGATTCTGAATCAACCACTCGACGGATTTTCATGATTTTTGTGTTGAAAGAAAGATAATTTTGAGAACTAGGGAATGTCGAAGCCATAATTTTAGTTTAGGGTCCCAGTTATTTAGAAATTAGGGCCTAAGTTTTAATTTTTGAAAAGTCTAGCAGCCGATGCTAAGATTCTTAATAATATAATTTGTTTAACATAACAGCTGTAAACATTCAGTGTTTGTAACACAAATTCAGCATTTGGATAAAAATTAAAAGACATACTAAGGGTTGACTTATTTATACTATGTGTAATGCTAATCATTGATACGTTCAATCCTTCGATAAGAGGATGACAGATTAATTAAATATACACAGGTAAAATACTAGGATGTTCAAAGGATTTTATTAATTAATCTTTGCAAAAATAAATATGAAAATGCTCTGTAGAACTTTGAGGTTATTTTATTTACTCTGATTTGTCAATTATTTTTAGTAAATAAGTAAGATTAGTAGACGACCGAGAAAATGTATACAAGTCGAGGCTCTGTACACGAGTCTTAAAAAATGGATTGTTGAAGATTTTATATAGTATTGATTTACTTAAATGCTATATAATCAAATATCTTTTTAATGTGTCTTTTAATATCAGCTGCTTGATTAGATTATTATGTTGTTCTAATATGTTCACAGTTTGAAGTGTTAATGTTTTAATATCTTTCCTTTTTACATCAATTATTAATAAAGTATTTTATGTATTTTATTCCCTCATTTCATCAGGTTATGGGCCCAGAAGACGTTTTTGATATAATTCATTTTGAATATGCATAAAACTACATTCAAATGAAGAATTCTGGACTGATTGTGTTTGGTAAGATTTCTAGGCTTATGAACAATATTTTGTTACCTAATTTCTTGAACTGAATTTTTATGTTGTTTGACCTAAAATGGAAACTACACAAGAAAACAATAATACAACACATACTATTGCACCTACCTCAAGTAATACAGGATTGTCTAGTATGACAAATATTATAATGGGAGGAAATTGTAATGTTGAACGTCTAGAGGGTGTTTCAAATTATAACAATTGGAAATTTTCAATGAAAATGGCATTAATAATTGATGGACTTTGGGATTGTGTATCTGTTGATACTGAAATCAAAGATAAAAACAGGGATCAAAAGGCTCTTGCAAAAATTTGTTTAAATGTTTTGCCTACTTGTTATCCTTATGTTAGGAATGCTAACACTGCTAAAGAAGCTTGGGATAAACTCCAGAATGCTTTTGAAAACAAAAGTTTGGTTAGAAGACTTAGTCTTTTAAGACGTTTACTTAGAACTAAATTGGAAGATTTTAGCACAATGGCAGACTATGTAAATGGAACTTTGTCCTTAGTTCAACAGTTAGCAGACATAAATCACATTGTTGATGATGAAGAAGTTGCAATGTTACTTCTGGGTGGTTTACCTTCAGAATATGAACCGCTTATTATGGGTATTGAAGTTACTCAAACAACTGTCTCAAGTGAGTTTGTTAAGACTCGTCTCTTACAAGAGGATTTTAGGAGGTCTGAAAATACTTCGACTGGAAGTGAATCAGCTTTGGCAATTAAACATTCTTATGCCAAGAAAATTGAGAAGTTGAAAGATTCAAAAGGTAAGTTTAGACCACAGAAGAAACTTATTTGTCATAATTGTAACCAACCTGGACATATTAAGCATAACTGTCCTAATCTTGGCAATAATTCTCAGCACAGATTTAAGGCAAATTATGTTGGGAAACACAAAGAAAATGACAATCTGTTGCTTACAACTGTTTTCCATACTGAAAATATAAAATCTTATGAATCCAAAGTTGATCATAATGATTGGGTAATTGATTCAGGTTGTACAACTCATATGAGTAATCAAATGGTGAAAAATTGTAAGTTTGAAAAGAAGGAAGTTTTGGTCGCCAATAATGCAAAACTTATAAGTAATTGTGTTGGTGATATTGAACTTTTTGTAGAAAATTCTAATAAAGTTACTGTTAAGGATGTTTTATACATACCAGAACTTGCTACTAATTTGTTGTCTGTAAATAAAATTACAGAAAAAGGTAAAATAGTAGTTTTTGACAAAGATTCGTGCAGAATTTATTCAGAAAATGACTGTCGAATAGAGGGAAATAGTGACATTTCTGCTGTGAATGACGGTGGTGTATATAAACTAAACTTAATTGAGCCAACAGAGTTGAATGGTCACTCTGAATTCAAAGAAGATAATTCATCAGCTGCTCTTACAGTTGCTACCAAAGGTACGTGGCACCGTAGATTAGGCCATCTAAGTCATAAAGGAATGGATTTACTAAGAAATGGTTTAGTTAATGGAGTAAATTATTCAAAATCAGAAAAGGAGAATACTTGTACCGCATGTATTGAAGGTAAGATAACAAGAAAATCTTTTCCTAAAGGTCAAAGTATCAGAGCTACTTCATTACTTGAGCTAATTCATTCAGACTTATGTGGACCAATGTCAGTTAAAAGTTGGGGTGGATCTCTTTATCTTTTAACATTCACCGATGATCTCTCGAGAAAAACTTTTGGTTATTTACTTAAACACAAAAATGAAGTTTTAAGTAAGTTCAAAGACTTCAAAATGGAAGTTGAAAAACAAACTGGCTTTAAAATTAAGCGCTTGAGAACTGATAGTGGCAAGGGTGAGTATGTTAACAAAAAATTTTCAGATTTTCTACATTTAAATGGTATTATTCATGAGACCACTATACCCCACACTCCAGAACAAAATGGTGTAAGTGAACATGTTAACCGAACACTAGTTGAAAAGACAAGATGTTTACTTCAAGATTCAGGTTTAGGAAAACGATATTGGGGAGAAGCTATAAACACAGCTATCTATTTGAAGAATCGTAGTCCTACAGCAGCTTTAAAGGATGCAACACCAGAGGAAGTTTGGACTGGTTCAAAGGTTGATCTAAGTCACTTACGGGTTTTTGGCTGTAAAGCTTATGTTCATATTCCCAAATGTTACAGAAAGAAACTTGACACAAAAGCAAAGCCTTGTATTATGGTTGGATATTGTGAACATTCCAAAGGCTACAGACTAATTGATCCTAAGAAACCTTATTCTATTATAAAAGCACGTGATGTTGTTTTTATAGAAGACCAAAGTCATTCCTCTGATGTGAAAGATGACCTGAAAAATGAAAGTCGACAAGTTGAATACACTGTTATAAACAGTAGCACAACTGAACTTGTGGAAGAACCAAACAATGATATAACATCTGTTGACAACGAAGAAAATCTTGTTTATTCTAACAGTGAAAGTGAACAGGAAGTTTCAGAAAATGAAAATTCTTATCTAGAGCAGCAAGTTTTGGAAGAAGGAAATTCTTTGATTGAAGATAAAAGACCTGAACGTGATCGCAGAAAACCATTATGGATGAACGACTTCGTTTCATATCAAGCTGTCGATGTTTTTGATCAACCGCAAACTTTCAATGAGGCAATTAAAAGTAATTTCAAAGAAAAATGGATGAATGCCATGGACGAAGAGTACAATTCTCTGATTAAGAACAATGTTTGGGAGTTGGTTGATCGTCCTAAGACTGAAAATGTGGTTAAATGCAAGTGGGTTTATAAAGTTAAGAAAAATGCTGATGGTGATCTTGAGAAGTTCAAAGCACGTCTTGTTGCCAAAGGTTTTAGCCAAGAATATGGTGTTGATTTTACAGAGACATTCTCACCTGTTGTGCGGTATTCAACGATTAGATTATTGTTTGCTATTGGAAATGAACTTCAACCAGGACGTGATTGAGCCATGCGAACGAGCTCACTTATGAAGTAAAACGGGGCAAAGCCCGCGGGTACAGCTAGTATTGATATAACTACAGCATTTTTGAATGGTTCTTTAGAAGAAACTATCTACATGGAACAACCTACTGGTTTTGAAAAGGGAGAAAATAAAGTTTGTCTCTTAAAAAAGAGTATTTATGGACTGAAACAGGCAAGTAGATCTTGGAATAAAACTGTTCATGAATTTTTTGACAAAGTTAAACTACAAACAATCTAAATGTGAACAGTGTGTTTATATTAAAAAACAGACAAGTGGTTTAACGATTCTAGCTTTGTATGTGGATGATTTTTTTATTTTCACGAATGATAAAGTTGAAAAACGAAATCTAATAACAGCTCTTCAAAAAACTTTTGAAACTAAAGTTCTAGGACCTGTTACCAACTGTCTAGGTATGAAAGTGTCTCGAAATCGTAAAGAGAGAACCATATCACTCTCCCAAAGTAGCTATGTGACAAATCTTTTGCAGCGTTTTAACATGTCAGAAGCAAAACCTGCATCTACATCAATGGCAGTAAACTTGAAGCTTGAAAAGGTTTCTAATGAAGAGAAATCCAATTATCCTTATCAACAGCTGATTGGTGGACTTCTATATCTTTCAGTGTGTACAAGGCCTGATATATCGTATGCTACAAACTATCTAAGTCAGTTCAACACATGTCATGATAAAAGTCATTGGATTTCAGCAAAGCGTGTACTGAGATATCTAGTTGGGACTAGAAAATATGCACTTACATTCAAATCTACCAATAACTTCAATTTGGAAGCATATGTTGACGCAGATTGGGCTGGAAACACAATTGATAGAAGATCGACGACTGGTTTTGTCTTGAAAGCTGGAGGGTGTGCAGTTTCTTGGGAATCAAGGAAACAACGTACTGTTGCATTATCCAGTACGGAAGCGGAATATTTAGCAATGAGTGATGTAACTAAAGAGGTGTGTTTTATGAAAAACTTCTTAAGTGAGATAAGTGAAAAGCTCTACACTGTTGTACTGTATAATGACAATCAAAGTGCTCAGAAGTTTATTCAAAACACTCAAGCTCATAATCGGACGAAGCACATTGATGTTAGACATCACTTCATAAGAGAAGCTGTACAAAAGAAGTTAATTGAAATCAAGTATATGCCAACTGAAAGTATGACGGCTGATATTTTAACCAAATCATTGTCACGTGAAAAAATTAATAACTTTGTGACGGATTTGGGACTTAAAGACTCTGATTAAATAATAAAAAAAAAGATGTTTGATTAAGGGGGAATGTTGAAGATTTTATATAGTATTGATTTACTTAAATGCTATATAATCAAATATCTTTTTAATGTGTCTTTTAATATCAGCTGCTTGATTAGATTATTATGTTGTTCTAATATGTTCACAGTTTGAAGTGTTAATGTTTTAATATCTTTCCTTTTTACATCAATTATTAATAAAGTATTTTATGTATTTTATTCCCTCATTTCATCATGGATATGCAAATTATTATACTGCTCAACTTTTTTAGAAAAGGGTAGGAAAATCCATTTTTTACACGTTTTAATTCATCTTGGTTTGTTTACAATCAATGTTTTTGAATGATTAAACTTTGTTTGGATTAGGCCCGGAAATATTGATGTCATAATAAAGAAGGAGGTCAAGAATCTTCAGGAATACAATTTTAAATTATAACCACAACCCAGACGGGTTCTATCCAAAGATATACAGATATGAATGACATAGATTGAGCACAACGTCATCATTGACCTAGGATACTGCAATTATACTAACTATCCTTTTATGAAATCTAAAAAGTTGTTTGGCGTGTGTTTAGTTGTGGTTACGTTTGGAGGCGTTAAATATTTTTAGTTTAAATAAATGAATATAGGGAATTAAGGTGTACATTGATTCAATGAGGGTGGTTTAATTATTAAGGATATTAGAACTGATAACGGAATGGGTAATAAACATAGACAATTAATTACGTCACTAGCTTTACTAGCGTGTTTTACGTTTTAATTCCTTCAACATGTGACCACTTCTTTTCTTCAAATGAATATTATTTTATTTTTGACTCAGCTGTTTATTAAAACAAACTATATGTTGTTGTTTTTACTTTTCTTTGTTTACACTTATTTATTCGGCAATTGATGCAGTGAAATTGATATAAAGGATATGTGTGGACGATTCGTTTAATGATGTCAGGACACCAACGTTATAATTATATGTACTGTGAATTTTATTGGATGTTTTCGTTTTATTTTAGGGAGTTTCTATTCAGACCTACTGGAAATTGTGTATAGTATGAGTAATTGTATTGTGTTTATATTGATTATGGAAGAGGCAGGTATGCGAAGGAATTGGAAGGTGATATCGTTGACTAGGCCTATACACTTTCTCAATTGATAATTATTCTTTCCACTGTAGGGTGCTATAAAATTTGTCTTTATACGTGTAAGCTAGCTGTTCTGATTTATACACAGTTTTAATTGACTACTCCCGTACGTAGGACGGGCTAACACCTCGTTTGTAATTATTGTTAGAATGTAATGTATTTATTTATTTAATTTATTGACTATGCCAATGTCTGTATATGTATGGATCAAAGGCAATAAAGATTCTTGATTCTTGATTCTTGTTTATATTTACTGCGGGCCAAAGTCTTTTACTTAAAGGAAGCAAAATAATACCGTCCAACGATATTTTCCCCAGTTCCTACAAGCTCTTTTGTATTTTGGTCAGTATTTTCTTATTGAGGTTTTGATGGTTCATGGTTTGATAACTGTAACAAGGGTCTCTGAAATAATGGTTCTTCATGAAAAATTACAACTCTTGATCTAATCAAATAGTTATTTTCCTTACACCAAATTTGATATCCATCGTTATCATCATAACCAATTAAGATCCCTTTTACTGACTTCTTTTCCATTTTTTTCCATTTTGTTTAGGAACATGTGCATAACAATTGTATCCTATGATACTTAGGTTCTTTATTACTAGCTTTTTTCCTGACCACAGCTCAATAGGAGATATATCTTGTACACTTGATGGACCAGTTCGGTTTAAAATGTAGGCCGCTGTGTTAACCATTTCAGCCCATAACATTTCTGGTATTGTCTCATGGGCGTGCATCATTGCTCGACCAATGTCCGGTTGTCTCGCTCACTACAGCTGTTTTGCTCAGGCGTGTATGGCATTGTTAACCTATGCTTAATCCCATGATGCTCTAATATTTGTCTCACAATACCACTATCAAACTCATCACCGTTGTCACTTAATATTTCCTTTACAATCACTCCTGTAGTCTTACTTTCAGCCAAAAACTGCTTAAGTTTCTCTAGAATGTACTTCTGACTTCTGCTTCATGAAATACACCTGTCCGAATCTGGAGAAATCATCTTTAAACAGTACAAAGTATCGATAACCTGATACTGAACTTACAAATGGACCACAGAGATCTGTGTGAATCAGCTCACCAGGCTTAGTCGCTCGTTCTCGAGTACCAAACTTCAACCTGTGACTTTTACCAAAAAAAATGCATTAAAGTGGCCTATTTTGAATCCATGTTCTGAATGAATTTTGTATCTTCTTTATAATCAGACTTAAGTTAGACATTCAATTTACGCTGTTAAATGATAATTCACCAATGGCAAATCTATAATGCACAACTTAGCATCATCGACCATCTACAACAGTTAATAAATTTAATATGAAGACTATTTAATTATTTTGATTGTTTAAATTGTATTTCTTTAATGGATATTCATTATTCATTATTTTCTAAAATGTTGATTTTTTTATCCACTAAATTAAATATTATTCAAATTGATTTAATTATTTTTATGTGTTATAGATTTAAAATTTACTCTTGTGTGTTACCCCTTTAAAAATGTTAAACAATATCATAATGTTTTGTGTGTTTTTTTTTTTTTCATTTGAGTTCCTTTAAGTTTAAGCAGACCTTGGTGATAGTTTGCGATCTCCGGTCCTGTGAACTGCTCAATTTGATCCTGTGCTGTGGTCTGCTATGTCACACCTACTACTCAGCCTAGCAGCTAGATGTGTCACTTTTGTGAACCGGAACTCCTCCCACCTCCACACCACAAAATGATTACTCTCATGATCAAATCAATGGGATTGCAATTGCATCATTACTCTAGTTATAAATTATGAAAGTCGTAAACAAATCTCTGATAAACCTTTTATCTGCTCTTAAACAACCTCAACGCCATAATTATTTTCCAACAGCCACAGTCTGCAACCAATTATTCTGTCAATTCTCGGTTTCGTTTTTTTTATCTTTCTAAAAACTGGTGAAACCGACAACCAACATTAACAACCAAAAAACACTCCCTATTATTTTTTGTATTTTTAAAATTTAGTGTCATTTTACTCTTTTTTTAAGTGAAATATTTTGATTTCTCATGAATAAAAGATAGCTTAATTTAATGACAATTTTTTTAAACAAAAATGATCTTTCCCTATGACATTGATATCGTCAATATGCGTGATTCGATCAACTCGATATCACGGACGATCAGTTAATATAAAATATCAGAAATGACAAAAATAAATGTGAACAAAAACCAAACCATATTCTTTATTTTTCATACATCAAACAACAACTAAACTATTTACTGTTTTTTCAACAAAACAATTGAAAAACATATGACTGTTTATATATTAATTATTAAACAGTCTTTTGGCAAACTTATATGAAATATATTGAGGGGTTTTCTTTATCAATGATTAATCATCGTACGTCAACATGAAATAAAATTTAAATGAAAATTTGCTATTTTGTACAATTTTTTAATCATAGAACAACCATACATTCTTAAAACAATGGTTATAAAACCGTCTGTTTGGTTGACACGTTTAACACTTTAATTTATATTTGTGAACAAATACAAAAATATAAAGTACCTTTTTACAAAAGACTAGCAGATAAAATAAAAATAAAATCATTCAAAAAACATAAAATATAATTTTTCTCTTGATCTTCCCCATATCACTGTGAAATTGTGGACATCTCTGATCAAGGCGAAATTAAAAACATATTTACAGTCACGGAAAAATTTACACATCTTCTGCAGTCACGACTATATTGCAAACATTGTTTGCGTTCACAGTGATATTGTAAATATCATCCACAGTCATGTCAAAATCGTGATATTCCGGCAAAACGTAAATTTTAAATCGTGCATCATCTTGGACATCCTTGTAGATGTGCATTTTTATTTGTGTGATCAGGAAAATAAAAGCTCGACCGGACCTGAATTTCACCAGAAAACTAACCAACCACCATCAATTCCTAAACTATTTCTGAAATTGTTTGTTTAGGAAATGCTGACCAAGTCAAGAGCAGCTGACTCTGGTATCAAACTGGAAGTCAATGAGAAGATACTTGACTCTTGTACAACATTGATGAAGGCTATCAGAGTGTTAGTACAGAAGAGTAGACTGCTGCAAGCCGAGATAGTGGCTCAAGGAAAGGTAAACTACAGTAGTAACTGTTCAAACTGAAAACTTGTCAAATATTAAACAATGCACAGTTTCAAGAATACTTAAATGATATTTTTGGTTAAACATCTCATAGAATCTAAACGAAATTCAAATTATTTTAAGTGCATTCAATTAAGCTTATAACCAAATAAAATAATGTGCATCTGGAAAGTTGTTTGGTAAAAAAATACTGAACGAGTTAATTTGTTTCCTTCTGTTGTACTGGTTTATTGAAATTACATAATTATTTTCGAGAAAGGGATGGGAATATTTTAATTAAATAGTTTATTAGTGAAAACTGGTAGAAAGCTAGAAGGCTAGTTACCTTCAAATTTTGAAAAGATGCACATGTCTGATTTATGCTAGAAGCAATAATAACTATTACAAAACGTTGGCTCTTGGGTGTCGGTTTTGACGTGCCACTAGTAGGCTACATTATATACAATTGATGTCAAATTGCAGAGTAACCTTATTATGATTGTTACTTTCCACTATGTGAAACTAGAAATTATTATCAAACATTTTTAATGACTTCCATTTTGAATTAGGAAACATTTTAAATCTGACACACTGTGCAAAGATTGGTTTTATCTTATTATTTTTAGTTTGAAGTAAATTGATTAAGGGTTTCAAAAGCTATGTTTAGTTTCATTTGTAAAAATCACTTACAGACAGAGAAAGAAAACCAGGCATTTTGAAATGTGTCAATACCAAAATTTATTAACTTCCGATACTGATCTGAAAAATGTATTCTTAATTCTTGATATCTGATATATGGACAGCAAGATGTATTAGGATGCATTAGACAAAGGCAAGACACATGTGAGAGTAACAAACGACATCTTTATTACTGACTATTAGGATTCGACTTCCGTTTCTGACATCAAAATACAAAGACTTGTAAAGTAACAATTCCATGGAGGCTTAGGCCATAGATAAACCATACTAACATATATATTATATAAAGAGACATCAATTTAAATTTTACCAAATTTTCTGCATGGTTATAATACACCAGCCCCTATCTTAATGTCCTTCCATAGTAAGAACATCAGAGGTTCAGAGGTATCAGAGGTTTTGGTATCAGAGGTTTTTTTTTAGAAAAGAAAGAATATGCAGCTATACAAATTTCAAACTATAGTTCGGCCGCTTAGAAAACGACCTGCGCGCTAATGCTAAACCAATGCTGGAGGAGGTCGCTTTCTAAGCGGCCGAACTATAGTCAATTTAAGTTACAACTATTCTAAACAAATGCCACATCAAAGGAAAATAAAGGTACTACTACAAAAATTGAAAAGAAGATTTTATCATACATAACTGGAAGTGCCCGCCTGAGATTTTTTATGAAGCCCAACCCAAGGTAATATTGTGAATTGCGATCATCATTACGAATGTGGAGACAAACTAATCTTCTTCCACAACCACTGCAATATCTTTAATATCTTTCTCAGTCAAAAAACATTATCATGGTGTTTTGCAGTCACAAAAACATTATCAACGTCTTCTGTGAGCACAATTAAAATATTGAATTTCATCCGCGGTCATGTGGAGATATTATCTCTTTTTACGATGCCAGCAAAATTCTGATCATCTCCCACGGTCATGTTACGTCATTATCATCTACCGCAGTTATATATACATCATCATAGTCTTCCTCAATTGTGCAAAATTCTGATCATCTCCCACGGTCATGTTACGTCATTATCATCTACCGCAGTTATATATACATCATCATAGTCTTCCTCAATTGTGCAATATTCTTATCATCTCCCACGATTGTGTAGACATCAACATCGTCTCCCGCAATCACAGCAAAATTCCAATCGTCTCCTAAGCCCGTGTAGATATCATCATCTTCTCCCGCGGTTGCGGCAAAGTTCTAATCATTTCCTGCGGTTGTGTAGACATAGTTATTGTCTTCCGTGGTCACATCAAAATCTTGAATATCCCCCAACACTTGTGGAACCCGAAAAATCTTCGTAGTTTTTTCCAGTTGTGTAGACATCATCATCGTCTCCCGTGTTCACGGCAAAATCATGAATATCCCCTGTGGTAACGGAAACATCATCGTCATCTGCGATCGCAGAAAAATTTCAATCATCTTCTACGATCGTGTGGACATTACCATCGTTTAACGGGGTTACAAGAACATCATCATCATGCAAAAGGGGCAAACTCTCCTGTACATAAATAGTGACAGATAGAACCAATCTTGCCACAAAGTTTTAGATTTTTTATGTGTACAAATTCAAAAGGGCGGCTATTTGGAACTATATTACCTTTTTATCTTTAAAACAAATGATTACACTAAAACCTATCAAGAGTAGGCCTATAGATTTTTGGGGAATTTCATGATTAATCTAATGATACTTCAATGGTGAAATTTGCCTGATAAGCAAATTAACATATTACAATTTAGAGACTGTGTATATATCTATCTATATACTAATAGGCAAGCATGTTTCTTTCAAACCTTTTTTCTCAGCTCGTATGCATCGCTGGGGAAATCTGCTCACACTGTTAGAAATATATTTTCCTGTAAATGTGCAGAATCCCTTTAAAAATTAAAATAGGCTCAAAAATAAGCACAAAAAAAGAATTTGAAATTAAAAAAAAATTAACATGGGCTTTATGAGTTGCCATGCTGGTGACGAAATATCATCGAAATATAAACATGAAATCAAAACAAATGGAAGCAATTCCAAACACATGTTATATTTACAGCTTGGGGTGAAAATAGAGAAGCCTGTACCTTTGACTTACAACTAGACATTCCATCCCCATTTTAAGGTTGTCGCCAATTTTGTATTAAATTTGTCGTAGTTGATGTGAGCCACCAACTGCTCTGATATAAATTACTAATTTCTGTCAAATAAACAATGTTTTTTACCAAGTCAACTTTTGGAAAGACTTATTATGGGCTATAGCATCTGTTATGACCCATCAAATTTGTCAGCAACAAAAAATAAGGTAGAAAATATAATTTTAGACACGCATTCTGTATGGCTCGCACAATTAAAATGTTTTATAAAAAAAAAAATGACAGTTGGTCCACATAGATGGGATGTCTACTCCAGTATCCAATAGTACATTACATATTTTTGGTTGAGTGAGTGGTTATAGTGCTTGTTTAGCAATTAAAGGTTGTGGGATCAATCCTAAGAAAAGTCAGTAGATTTGTATGGTTTAAAACTGGACCCAGCTGTCCCTGATCATTAGGCTTTAAATAATCCAGCTGCTCTGTTCGAGCTTCGCAATGAGTAGAGAACGCAGAGGAAATATTATGATTCTTCACAGGGGTTTTAAAGTTATGGACACATTCGTTACAGACAGAGACAGAAAATCAGGCATATTTTACTCATATTTATGGAATATTTTTTTATTGTTTGACCTTAGGAACAATTTTACTCAATCCACTACTGATAATACTATTTCCGGGTTAAAATTCCAAATGAACTCAGTAGGCCTACTAACTTGGACCTATATTTTTCAGGGTACAGCATCAGCTAAAGAGTTCTACAAGAGAAACCATCAATGGACTGAAGGCCTCATATCTGCTGCCAAGGCTGTGGGAATGGGAGCTAATTTCTTGTTGTAAGTAGGCTTTTGTCCTCTAAAACTTACTTAAAGTTTGCTTTTAAATTATTTGTACTGTGAAGTGTAGTAATTTGGAATTGCAAAAATTCTAGGAAGCTATAAGTGTCTCTTCATTATTATAGGTAAACCTAATGTCATAAATTGGTGGCTTTAAACAAAATGTTTTGTAGTAATTAAGAAGTGGTTTAAACCACCTATTAAAGGGCCTAGAGTAGTAATAGATACCTTGGTTTCAATCCTGAAACACAAAATTTGTTGAGAAAGTATTAATTTTCATTTTGACTTACAGAACTGCAGCAGATGAAGTTGTAAGTTCGGGTGGGAAGCTGGAAAAGCTGGTTGTAGCTTCTCAAGGTAAACTAAAATACAATATTGTGTTAGATTTTCAAATATGTATATTTTACCAAGTTTTATCTTAATTTAATAACTTTTAGTTCATCAATTTTGTTCCATCCAATCTTATTCAATATAGGCTAAAGTTGAAGTTTTTGAAATGCCAGATTATAATATCTGAGTAATCATAGTGTTCTGCTGGTAATCAAAAGGTTGCTTTTTCGATCCTGAGAAAAGTGAGTAGCTCTCTATTTAATGGTTGGAAACTGGGCCCAGCTGTGCTTGTACGTTGGGCTTTTAATAAATGGTAGGGATGGACGGGTCCCGAAATTTGGGAAATTTTTGGGGAAAAAATATTCCCGATTTTAGGGACGGGATTACATTTGATTCGGGAATTTTTTGGGACGGGATTTGATCCGATCGTCGGCGATTTTACCGCTTAGCGAGTGACGATGACGCCGCTATCGCGAGAGATGTTCACGATAGTTTTGCGAAAGCAGGAGGCGAAGACATTTTGACGATTGCGCTGTGACCGCGGCGTCATACCGACGATCCCGCCGAAACGGCGAGTCATACCGTCGTTAGTGAGTTGGTGGCTCAGTCGGTAGCGTCGCGGACTTCGGGCCCAAGGTAGCGATGCCGTGGGTTCGGATCCTGGTCACTGCCGATAACATTTTATCAGTACAGTTCACCTTTGTACTGTACCGGCTCACTCCTTGCTTTGCTGTAAACGATCCACGCACGGGCGCTTAGTCTATGTGGACGGGCAAATGCAAGGTTAAAAGAGGCCGCCAACCTCTTTTATTAAAAAAAAAAAAAAAAAAAAAAAAAAAAAAAAAAAAATACCGATGATCACACCGTGACCGCAGAGTCATACCAACGATCGCGAAGTAAATGCGGAGTCATACCGACGATCACGCCGTGACCCCGAGTCATATCGACGATCACGCCTTGACCGCCGAGTTATACCGACGATCATGCCGTGACCATCAAGTCATCCCTACGATCGCGAAGTTACCGCGGAGTTTTACCGACGATCATGCCGTACCGCAAGTCATACCGACGATCATGCCGTGACCACCAAGTCATACCTACCATCGCGAAGTTACCGCGGAGTTATACCGACGATCATGTCGTGACCGCAAGTCATACCGACGATCATGCCGTGACCGCCAAGTCATACCTACAATCGCAAAGTTACCGCGGAGTTATACCGACGATCATGCCGTGACCACGAGTCATTCCGACGATCACGCCATGACCGCGAGTAATACCGACGATCACACCGTGACCACAGAGTTATACCGACGATCGCGAAGTAACTGCAGAGTCATACCGACATCCATCCCGTGACCGCGGAGTCATACCTACGATCGCGAAGTTACCGCGGAGTTATACCGACGATCACGCCGTGACCGCGAGTCATACCGACGTTCAACTCATGACCGCGGAGTCATAACGACGATACCGCCGTGACCGCGAGTCATTTTGACGATAGCACCGTGACCAGGGACATATTTCCGAATAGGCGGACTAGGCGCCCGCCTAGGGCGGCAAATTTTAGGGGCGGCAAAATTTTGAGGGTAAAAAAATAAAAAAACAAAGTTTTAATCTAAAAAAAATTTTTGCAAATAATTTTGGGAACGGCAAAATAGCCATTTCAAATATTTTTATTAAGTATACAACTATTTCAGAACGCATCCAAGTCAAACAAACGTCAATAGTTTATTACACAGCTGTGTAGAGTTGTCCGTGCTGCCCTATTGGTCTGGCGGACACGCTCGCCGCGGGAGCGGGTCGCCGTGCCGGCCGCTATGTCTAGTGACAAACGTAGAAAACACTCCCTTCTGTTTACTTCATACTCCACTACGCAGTGGCAGCACTATAGCTGAAAGATTCTTGGAAAGTGTGAACTAAATACTTACCACTGTACCAAACTTAACTAATTTAAAATTGTATATTATTCTTTCAGTAAAAGTACGTAATTTTTCTTTGCGATTCATGTGTTTTTTTGTAAGAAAAAAATAGTTTAAGAAAACATATTTCTTTCATTTCAAATCAAAGCCAATCTCTCAAGTGGATCTGACTAATAGTGTTCAATGAAAAGCGTTATAAGAACCATTGTATACTGACGATTTTGTGTGCCGTTTTAAGCCGCAAAATGGGATTGTAAAAATACTGATTAGATAAAAAAAATGGTGCATTCCGTGTATGCCTATCCAAGACAGAATGTTTTGCAAAAAAACGGCACAAAAAACGTCCGTTAAAAGGGGTCGAAATAGTATATTTCGTACCTAGGGCCGAAAATGAGGTTTCGCCGGCTCGACATAGTTTTTAGGTTCAAGACGAAGTCAACCTAAAACGATCGAGAGCTGCAAAACCATTTCGGTCCGTGGTACGAACGCCATTTTCCACCACACTATACCTTAATAGCACTATTCACCACAATAATGATGCACACTGCACACTGATAGTCAACACAACTAGAACTTTAAGGTTATGTGAAGAAATAATTTGAGGAATCAGCAAAAATTAAAATAAATAGTTGCTAGGCAGTGGTGACAATAAAACAATTCTATTGCAATGCTATGGATACTGATTGTGTATTTAATATGCATTCATGTTTAAAAAAGTAAGCGATCAGCTGATTTTGCGGCCCTAGGGATGTAAGAACCTGCTCGGTCCCCAAATGACGATGACAGCTGGCATGGCCAGCAAAACGTAACTTTCAGCCACCAATTAACGCATGTAAAACAGCTAAAAACATCATAGTGTGGTGAAAAGTTATTAAATTTGTTGATGCAGCATGCAATATTACCGATTATTTTTCCACAAAACCAGCTGACAGGGCATGTATTGGCCAATGGGGTGATATTAGTGAGGTCGGGGAGTGCGTTGAAAAGTGGGAGCGGGAGGGGCGGCGGCAAACTTTGTTGCCTAGAGGCGGCAGATACTTAAATACGTCCCTGACCGTGACTGTGAGTCATTTCGACCGCAAGTCACAAGTTGCTATACCTGTAAGTTTTTACCCATTCTTTTGTTTTTATATATCAGTGCCAAAAATGGTAAACATTGATTTTGTTTGTCTTGTTTGGTAACTGCAATACTCAATACTTTCTTTTTAAGCACTGAAAAAAATCCCGTCCTGTCCCGTCCCGAAAATTGGGAAGGAAATAAAAATCCCGTTCTGTCCCGTCCCGAACTAAAAATTCAATCCCGTCCATCCCTAATAAATGGTTCTGGTTAAGAAATTGCTGATCCCAGTCAATAACAAATTTACACAGATCATCTCACTCAGATCTAATACCCAACAAAGTATGCATTGCTGTCTTTTAATTTTAAAATTACATTTTATTTACATACTCCATTTTTATTTGAAATTTTATTTCTCCATCAATATTTTTGCGACAACAACACCACTCCAAGTCACACTGACAGACTGGTGTCTGTTTGTGTCTACTTCTAGCACACAGACATTGTAAATCATATTGCATTCGTGTTTGTGTTTTTAGCTTACATTGATGTCCCTGAGACACTTTTGTCTTAGATTAGATACACTAAGTGTCGTCAGTTGTGATAGGTTCTGTGTGTACCAGGTATTGCCGCCAGTACTGCCCAGCTGGTAGTGGCTAGTAGAGTGAAGGCCAGCCGCAACAGTACCAACATGTCTCAACTGTCAGCAGCCAGTAAGGATGTCACTCAGGCCACGGCTGGGGTGGTGGCTACAGCAAAGTCCTGTATGCAACTGGTTGATGAGTCTGGTGAGTACAACCATAGGAATTATTCACTTCTCTCCCAAATGAACCTAGTTGAATAATTGTCACACCAACTATTACTAAGAGTCTGCTGGACCTCAATATTTTTGGGTCGGGTTGGCCCAAGAAATTGGTCCCAACCAGTAAACATTTTATGGGATCGTTTGTGTGTCCATGCAATAAACTCTGATGTATTTTCATGTCAGTTAAACAAATTAATTATAACAGGCTACGTAACTTGACGTCCACAATTCCTCAGTCGAACTTCCATTGACTAGTTTCGACTACTAAGTAGTCATTTTCAAATCGAAGCGTTAAATTTCATTCATTGAATGTCGTCAATTGGCGTGAGGTTGAGAAGCAGTCCAGTGAGACTGGACTGCCTTCTCGACCTCACTCCAATTGACAAAGGTCACTGCGAGGAGGACTGCCTACAGAGACTCCATTGCGAAAACCTTTGGTTAGATGTTGGAGGATCCCAAGGTCATGCTCGAATCACTCAGATGGTAAGAGTGGTCACTGGATATGACCTCGGACCACATGCCGATTCGATTCTTCTTCCCCAGGCCATTCACCATCCTAACCTTATTTGAGCCATAGTTAAGTTTTTCATTAAGCATGTTGTAAGGGTCGGATTTAGTGGCTTTGTACATCTGAAATTAATTGAGTGCGTCTTGCATGAAGCCTTTCTTACAAACATGTAAAATTTCTGCATTCTCATTAAAGCTATTAACAGTATGGTTTGAATTTAATAAATGTTCAGCAAACTTGGATTTTTGTTCTGCATATTTTGGTTTAGGCAAATGTTCAGAAAAACATTTCTTAAATGAATAGCCGGTCAGACCTATGTAATAGTTTGGAAATATTTTGACCAAAAACGAGGCAAATTCCTTGAAAATTATGAACCTTTCATGCCCCCTCACTTAAAGGACTTCCAAAAGTTCAAGAATGAGGAATGTCAATTAGACTACTAGTCAATTTTATGTCAGCTCCCTCTTATAAATTGGCTATAAAACTATATAAATTAATTATTGAGACAGCATTTAGTTATAAATAATACCCATAGTATTAAAAATAGCATTGAATTTGTCAAAAAACCAAAGAACTACAAGTTGATAACCATATGATAATGGCATCCTTCATCATACAGTAAATGTGTTGTGAACATTTCTTATGACATCTACTACATCTACACATTAAACAATGTTGCAACACCTAAGGGAAAATAAATTGTACGTTAAGTATTAGTTTCCGTAAAACATGTGCTTAATCCTACAGATCTTAGCTCGCATCACAACACCCTCCCTTCAAGACAATGTTAAACACATTGTTTGAAAGGTATAGGCAAATAGAGTCAGACACATGACAAAGTCCACCAGGGAGTTGTGTTTTGTGGCGTCTTGTGTGTACTATGGCCTACTGTTTGTTTCACAGCAGATGAGCTGGATGTGTCACACCTGTCTCTTCACCAAGCCAAGAGACTGGAGATGGAGGCCCAGGTGAGAGTGCTGGAGCTAGAGTCTGACCTGGAGAAGGAGCGACTACGACTGTCAGCTCTGCGGAGACATCACTACCAACTGGCTGGCGACACCGATGACAGTCCGGCACTTTGAGGTAACATAACACCTCCTATAAACCACATAAACCCACAAGCTATCTCAAATTCAAGCAGGTTGATGAAAGACATGTTGTAATAGCTATTTACCTTACAAGTGTAGTGTTGCATAATTTACCTAAGTGATGTAAACACGCTCTTGCGTAACGTGTAACGTACAAGATTTTACCTGACCCGACAATATACAGGAGGTTACGAACAATATTAATCATTATCCATTTCACTCATCTTCTAACAGTAACGTTCATTTACAAACAAAAGCTAGGTTAGGAAAATTCTTCAAAACATAACAATAAAATTCAAGAGCACAGCTGATTTCTAGCGTTGAACGTCGTTGGCTCCATAGAGGTATATTTTTTAAGTTAATCACTCAATGTTATTTAAATGGGTTTCATTACATCACCGAGTGACTTTTTGATACTTTGCATCACTCGAGAAGTAAGGAAGTTGTATACATCACGCTTGGGATAGGGAAGTTTAACATGGCGGATTAGGTAAAAATATTAAATAATAAGGTCCTTCACCAATAAATGTTCAACAGGTATAGATGACATTCCAATTGCTGTAGTTTAACAGGCTTTTCCACTTATCTCAAAACCGTTGACCCATGTTATTAATTCTTCTTTAATTTCCGGCCATTTTCCTTGTAAATTAAAAATTGCTAAAGTTGTACCAGTCTATAAAAAGGGAGATGCATAATGTGGGTTCATGTTGAAGACCAGTATCATTATTACCGTTTTTTCCAAAGATTTTAGAAAAAGTGGTGTACAACCAACTACTATACTTTTTTAGAAAGTAATCTGTTGATTGATAATGAACAACACAGTTTTCGCCCTGTTAAATCTATGATTACTGCGGGAATAAACTTAATTGAATCTATATATATATAAGGCAAAGCCCTCATTATAGTTTAGTAATGGCACCTCCTGGGGGCCAAGCTCGGTCATAATAAGTTAGTATTAGAGCTCATAGATGTCCCCTGCAATTTTCATTCATTTTATTAAGGAATTGATCGAGTTATAAGTCTTTTAAGCAGGAAACCCACTGGTCCAACACTCACCGACAGAATTACTTTGCATGACTTTAAATGGACTGTAAACCACTAGTCCGATCCGACACGTTCTGAAAACATTGCTCTCTGGGGCATTTTTGTCGGATTTCGGATCCGACATTTCTCAACTCTGCGTGCACCAGACCTAAATTTGTCACAGTATAGCTTTGTGTGCGACATGAGTATTGACGAACGTTTGATCGAAGCAGTTTGGGAGTATCCCTTTCTTTATACAGTAGGTTGAACATATTCTGATGCTTCAATGATGCAAGTTCCATGGATTTGAGTGGTGATTCAAATTCAAAATTCAAATTCAAATTATCTTTATTCATCAAGTACATTAGAAATATATACATGAATAGTGTCACATTGGTTCTTAAAATGAGGAACAACTATCATAGAAAACGACCATGTAAACAAAGAACCAAAAACATTTACAAAAATGCCTGAAATGTCTAATTTCTTGTCGGTTACTGACGGAGCCTGTCGGGCCAATAGGTTATACCTTAAAAACTGCGAAAGGTGTCGGAGACTTGTCGGAAGGTGTCGTGTTGGAGAGTGTCGGACTAGTGGGTTCCCTGCTTTAGTTAAGCGCTTTTCTCAACTCTGAGTAACCGCAAGTAACTGACCCCCTACTTAACCTCAGGTTGATTCGTAAGTATGGGTTTGGCTTTTAAAAGTTGCGGGCACTCTTGCGACAGCTTTTAATGGCACTTTGAGCAAATTTGGTTGGTAATTACTGGAGTTATTACCAGAACTACCTGAGAATGTACCTCCGGCCAAAGAATTTTGAACATAATTATACGAAACTTGATTTTTGAAGTATTTATTTATTGAAGTGTCTAATTGTATTGTGATTTATTATTGTATTTTACCCTTCTGGGCCAGATAATTTTTGTCTTTTGATACCAAGCTCAATTTTTATGAAAAGTTCTCTCAAAACTGTGTTGTAAAATTTTGTAAGTTTCAAAATTCATTTTTGTCATGTTTTTAGAGGCTTGCTTATCTGAAATATTTGTGTCTAGTCAAGTCATTTTTTGTTCTCACTTTTAAAGAATGTTTTAAAGAAAGAAACGGTTCATAAAAAAAGAACCAATGGCCAATACTAATGAAAAAGAGAATTTGCTAAAAACATTGTTTATAAACGTTTTCTTTCTTTAAAACTTTCTTTGAAAGTGAGAACAAGAACTGACTAGACTAGACACATTTATGGGTCAAATTTATTTTATTAGTTTTCTAGCCTGGAACGCTTTGCAATTTTTGGAAAACTCTATTCAATGAACTTCTACAAGTTACCACCAGATTGGACCACAGCTGCCCACCACTAGTTTTGATCAACCCCGCCTAGCCTACTACAAATGTGGACTAGTACCGCAAGTTGATCCTTCAATTTGACACAATTTTTAATAATCATTTGTTATTTATTTTACAGTAATTGGTATTTATTTATTGAGCGAAACGAGCGAAGCTCTTATACGTCGACTCTTATGCATTTCGTAATACACAAACTCCTCCTAGACGGCTGAATCAATCGTTTTCAAATTTTGCATGGTGATAAAGACCATATCGGTGAGTGCCAACATCTATATGGCGTTAAAAAAGTCTCTCAGGAATCCGCCCCACTGGGTCTCAAAGATACAATGTAATCCTTATGGAAGCAGTATTTGACACATAAACAAAGACATATGATCAGCTGTTGACTTTTGAATGCAGTAGATAAAGAAATAGCTGAAAGCATTATTCCACAGATATTAGAACAGAATATATAATAGGTTACATACCTTGGTCCGTCTTCAGTCTTATTTTAGTCAATGGATGACTAGTTTTGGGTACAAAGACCCATTGTCAAATCCTTTTTCAAAACATCATGTAGAAGCTAGTCAAAAATCTGACGGAAGTCTTCATCATTATATAAATACAGGTTGACACATAAAGTTTATTATGTGGTTACGGACCAAGGTACGTAACCTATTATATATTCAAATAACAGTCTTGGTGGCAAAAATGTTTAAATTATAACAGCTTGACACTAGCTTGAGG
Source organism: Macrosteles quadrilineatus (assembly GCF_028750875.1). Taxonomy (NCBI): domain Eukaryota; kingdom Metazoa; phylum Arthropoda; class Insecta; order Hemiptera; family Cicadellidae; genus Macrosteles; species Macrosteles quadrilineatus. Next base: position 15,810,209 of record NW_026542594.1, read on the forward strand.
TCCGTGACGTAGGAAGGAAGTAGTAAAGGTGAGCCGTCTGGAGTGTGGAAACTGTTTATGACGATTAGATTTAGGTATCTGTATTCCTAAAATTCGATGGGAAGGGAGGAAAACGGGTCCGCGATGTAGGAAGTGGTGAAGGAAGTAGTCAAGGCGAGCTGTCCGGAGTGTGGGAACTGTTTATAACAATTAGATTAAGGTATCTGCAATCCTAAAATACTATTGGAAGGGAAGGAAACAGGTCCGCTACGTAGGAAGTGGTGAAGGAAGTAGTAAAGGCGAGCTGTTCGGGGTATGGGATCTGTTTATGACCATTAGATTAAGGTATTTGCAATCCTATGATGCTATGGGAAGGGAGAGAAACAGGTCCGCGACGTAGGAAGTGGTGAAGGAAGTAGTAAAGGCAAGCAGTCCGGACTGTGGGAACTGTTTGTGACGATTACATTAAGGTATCTGCAATCCTAAAATGCTATGGGAAGGGAGGTAAACCGGTCCGGGACATAGGAAGTGGTGAAGGAAGTAGTAAAGGTGAGCAGTCCGGAGTGTGGAAACTGTTTATGAGATTAGATTAAGGTATCTGCAATATTAGAATGCACTGGGAAGGGAGGGAAACAGGTCCGCGACGTAGAAAGTGGTGAAGGAAGTAGTAAAGGTGAGTAGTCTGGAGTGTGGGAACGGTTTATGACGATTAGATTAGATTAAGGTACCTGCAATCCTAAAATGCTATGGAAAGGGAACGAAACAAGTCCGTGACGTAGGAAGTGGTGAAGGAAGTAGTAAAGGCGAGATGTTCGGAGTGTGTTATCTGTTTATGATCAATAGAATAAGGTATTTGCAATCCAATAATGCTAAGGAAAGGGAGGTGAACAGGTCCGTGACGTAGGAAGTGGTGAAGGAAGTAGTAAAGCGAGCAGTCCGGAGTGTGGGAACTGTTTATGACGATTAGATTAAGGTATCTACATTCCTAAAATTCTTCGGGAAGGGAGGTCCGACAGGGAAGGGAGGTAAAACAGGTCCGTGACGTAGGAAATGGTGAAGGATGTAGTAAACGCGAGCAGTCCGGAGTGTGGGAACTGTTTATGACGATTAGATTAAGGTATCTACAATCTTAAAATTCTATGGGAAGAGAGGGAAACAGGTCTTGACGTAGGGGGTGGTGAAGGAAGTAGTAGGCCTAAAGGTGAGCAGTGTTGAGCGTGGGAATGGATTAATGTATCTTCAATGCTAAAATGCTATGGGAAGAGACTGTAGACTGTAGGTTAAAATGATTACGAAGCAAGAATCGATACATATTTCGATACATGCAATCGTTAACAATAGAAATTTACAACTGAGTTGACAACAGCTGATTTTTACTCCATAGAGGCTAAAAACGATTTAATTGTTAGGCCTTACAGTTACAAATTTTTAAGTGCAGATAGATACCCATGTTATATACAATTTTAGCAATTCTCTTTGGTTGGTTGTACCTTGTTGTTGACTTTTTGAAATTATAGGCTATTGTTTCCAATTTTCTTTTTTCAGTTCACCCACGGCTTTTCAGATTTTAGGTAGGGATGTCCACTCACACTGTCACTATCGGGGGCATGCTTCCACTAGTTGCTCGTCTGGGGGCGGTGCGAGAGGTCAGCTCATTAATCCCCTCATATAACAAAGGAATAATAGAGAGCCTATACTAGGATAGATGACCAATTCCTTAAACTTCTGATGAATTGTATGAATTGTAATAAAAAATGTGTAACTGTAAGGCCTAACAATTAAATAAATACCTTTAAAAATAAATAAATACCAATTACTGTAAAATAAATAACAAATGATTATTAACAATTTGTCAAATGAAAAGAATCAACTTGCGGTACTAGTCCACATTTATAGTAGGCTAGGCGGGGTTGATCAAAACTAGTGGTGGGCAGCTGTGTTCCAATCTGGTGGTAACTTGTAGAAGTTCATTGAATAGAGTTTTCCAAAAATTGCAAAGCGTTCCAGGCTATAAAACTAATAAAATAAATTTGACCCATAAATGTGTCTAGTCTAGTCAGTTCTTGTTCTCACTTTCAAAGAATGTTTTAAAGAAAGAAAACGTTTATAAACAATGTTTTTAGCAAATTCTCTTTTTCATTAGTATTGGCCATTGGTTCTTTTTTTATGAACCGTTTCTTTCTTTAAAACATTCTTTAAAAGTGAGAACAAAAAATGACTTGACTAGACACAAATATTTCAGATAAGCAAGCCTCTAAAAACATGACAAAAATGAATTTTGAAACTTACAAAATTTTACAACACAGTTTTGAGAGAACTTTTCATAAAAATTGAGCTTGGTATCAAAAGACAAAAATTATCTGGCCCAGAAGGGTAAAATACAATAATAAATCACAATACAATTAGACACTTCAATAAATAAATACTTCAAAAATCAAGTTTCGTATAATTATGTTCAAAATTCTTTGGCCGGAGGTACATTTTCAGGTAGTTCTGGTAATAACTCCGGTAATTACCAACCAAATTTGCTCAAAATGCCATTAAAAGCTGTCGCAAGAGTGCCCGCAACTTTTAAAAGCCAAACCCATACTTACGAATCAACCTGAGGTTAAGTAGGGGGTCAGTTACTTGCGGTTACTCAGAGTTGAGAAAAGCGCTTAACTAAAGCAGGGAACCCACTAGTCCGACACTCTCCAACACGACACCTTCCGACAAGTCTCCGACACCTTTCGCAGTTTTTAAGGCATAACCTATTGGCCTGACAGGCTCCGTCAGTAACCGACAATAAATTAGACATTTCAGGCATTTTTGTAAATGTTTTTGGTTCTTTGTTTGCATGGTCGTTTTCTATAATAGTTGTTCCTCATTTTAAGAGCCAATCACCACTCAAATCCATGGAACTTGCATCATTGAAGCATCAGAATATGTTCAACCTACTGTATAAAGAAAGGGATACTCCCAAACTGCTTCGATCAAACGTTCGTCAATACTCATGTCGCACACAAAGCTAGACTGTGACGAATCTAGGTCTGGTGCACGCAGAGTTGAGAAATGTCGGATCCGACATCCGACAAAAATGCCCCAGAGAGCAATGTTTTCAGAACGTGTCGGATCGGACTAGTGGTTTACAGTCCATTTAAAGTCATGCAAAGTAATTCTGTCGGAGAGTGTTGGACCAGTGGGTTTCCTGCTTAAAAGACTTATAACTCGATCAATTCCTTAATAAAATGAATGAAAATTGCAGGGGACATCTATGAGCTCTAATACTAACTTATTATGACCGAGTTTGGCCCCCAGGAGGTGCCATTACTAAACTATAAAGGCCTATTTTGCTTGAAGTGATTGCAGCGATAGTTGCGTAGCGATAATCGCTCCACAATATTAGCTGGGCACTGCTCTAACGGAGTTTGCGTTGTCCTGTTTTGCTTAGAGCGACTGTCGCAAGAGTCGCTAGCTACAGTCGCAGACCACTGCCCTGGGTACTAGTCTTGCTATAATCGCGCCGCGACTGATGCGCAGCGACACATGTGCAGAACCTCAAAACAGTGCAGTTCACTCAGTCAGTAGGCACATTAAAAATAATAGGGTGAAAATAACCATAATTTACTTTTTTTGTTCACATTAATTTTTCTATTCAAGTGCTGTTACGATTGTACTGTTTTGGCTATATTTCCTTAGACATTCATTTCATTTTCTACATTAAATTGTAGAAGAAACAGGCGACTCTTTATTTCCAGCAAACTTTGCTTTGTCATTGCTCAAATGGTTGTGTTTAATTTCTTTTAGGTAATCATCGTCTATTTGAATTTAAATATAAAATGCTTGACTGTTCTAAGTTGACTATGTGTTATTTATTTACGTAGGTATTAATTATTGTATCAGTTTTTTGTATGAACAAATCATTTTAATTTTTATTAACTTTTTTTATTTCGACCCCAGGTTTTATTTTCCGACATTCATGTACTTTTATTGATATCACTAATTTTTTTTATTGATACGAGGTGTTAGCCCGTCCTACGTACAGGAGTAGTCAGTTAAAACTGTGTAGGCCTATAATTCAGAACAGCTAGTTTACACGTATAAAGACAAATTTTATTGCAGCCTACAGTAGAAAGAGTAATTATCAATTGAGAAGTGTATAGGCCTAGTCAATGATATCACCTTCCATCGCATACCTACCTCTTCCATAATCAATATCACCACAATACAATTACCCATACTATACATAATTTCCAGTAGCTCTGACTTGAAACTCCCTAAAATAAAACAAAAACATCCAATAAAATTCACAGTACACATAATTATAACATTGGTGTCCTGACTTCATTAAACGAATCGTCCACACACATCATGTCAATTTCACTGCATCAATTGCTAAATAAACAAGTGTAAACAACAAAAAGTAAACACAACAACATATTATACTAGTTTGTTTCGTAAACAGCTGAGTCAAAAATAAAATAATATTCATTTGAACAAAAGAACTGGTCACATGTTGAAGGAATTCAAAAAGTAAAAACGCTAGTAAAGCTAGTGACGTAATTAGTTGTCTATATTTATTATCCATTCCATTATCAATTATAGTATCCTTGATAATTAAACCACCCTCATTGAATCAATGTACATCGTAATTCCCAATATTCATTTATTTAAACTATAAAATATTCAGCGCCGCCAAACGTAACCACAACTAAACACACGCCAAACAACTTTATAGATTTATTATTATTTATTTATTCCAACGGCAATATATCACCAATTTACAATGTGGATACAATTAAGAAGCCTATGTGGTAACAACATGCATTTTAACAGAAAACTTAACAACTAACTTAAATCTATGGCAGGAGCAGAGCAACATTGGTAACAGGAAATGTAATCTTGACTAGGAAAGCAATAAATTAACAATGAAGTACAAAATAATAGTGAAAAAGCAATAACAAAGGTAAGAATTTGGACTGGCAATACAGTTAAAGAATCGATCAGCAAAAGCAAGGTGAATCTTTGGCTAGGAAAGCTATAATATAACAATGAAGTCGAAATAGAATATGAAAAAGCAATAACAATAGTAAATATTTGATCCAACAAAACAGTATTAAATAAACGATAACATAACTCAAACATAATTAAATTTACAGGAAACGAAAAAGATAGCAAATGACGAATAACAACGGGACACACTAGGTTTCATTGAAGGTCACTATTATTGAAAGTTTAAGTTATGTAAGTACTATTATTGAAGGTTTCACTAGGGTTCACTAGATTTCATAAAAGGATGCTTAGTCTAATTGCAGTATCCTAGGTCTATGATGACGTTGTGTTCAATCTATGTCATTCATCTGTATATCTTTGGATAAAACCCGTCTGAGGTTGTGGTGGTAATTTAAAATCGTATTCCTGAGGATTCTTGATCTCCATCTTTATGACATCAATATTTCCGGGCCCAATCCAAACAAAGTTCAAAGCATTCAAAAACATTGATTGTAAACAAAAAGCTGCCAAGATGAATTAAAACATGTAAAAATTGTGATTTTCCTACCCTTTCCAAAAAAGTTGAGCAGTAAAATAATTTGCATATCTTTTTTTTAAACTCGTGTACAGAGCCTCGACTTGTACACGTCGATGGTGTTACTTATCTCGGTGGTCTACTAATCTTACTTATTTCCTATAACCAATGACAAAATCAGAGTAAATAACCTCATAGTTCTATAGGGCATTTTTATAACTAACCAGCTGTTAGTTAAAACAAATTATATTGCACTAAAACAAACCGAAGATTACAAAGATTACTTAAAAAAATAATTTGAACATCCTATTTTACTATGTATATTTAAATAATCCGTCATCCTCTTATCGAAGGATTGAACGTATCAATGATTAACATTAAACATAGTATAAATAAGTCAACTCTTAGTATGTCTTTTAACATTGACTTTAATTTGATCCAAATGCTGAATTTGTGTTACAAACGCTGAATGTTTACAGCTGTTTGTTAAGCAAATTATATTGTACCAAAAGCTAGTTGAGAATCTTAGCGTCGGCTGCTAAACTTTAAAAAAATTAAAAGTTAATTTCTAAATACCTGGGACCCTAAACTAAAATTATGGCTTCGACATTCCCTAGTTCTCAAAATTATCTTTCTTTCAACACAAAAATCATGAAAGTCCGTCGAGTGGTTGATTCAGAATCGAGAAATAAAAAAACCCTGTTACGTTTTAATATTATAGATAAGTATATATTTTTTTCATTGATATCACTACAGTTTTCTATATTTCTATCCTATCTAGTGGCGTCTAGTGATTTGTATCCATCCCAAATCCTATGTATAACTGTATTTTTTTTGTTCGTCTATTGATACTTCCACTAGGGTCAAGTACAGCCTCGTCTTTTAACTCCTCTCTGAGGAGATACTTTAAAAAGTTACAAAACGCACTAATAACTTCACGAATGTGAGTGCTGGTATTCAACTAACTATGAAAAATAGCGCGGCGACGGAAAATCAATCGCTAAGCAAGCGACTATCGCTACAGTCGCTCCAAGCAAAATAGGCCTTAAAAGATTTAGTCTATGTGACATAGGCCTACATTACAAATAAATTAGTCTACAAAAAACACTTTCACTGGGCACAAAGGGACAAAATTCGTTACAACATGTTATTTTTAATCTTAACCCCTTAACCGCCGTCTAAGTAGCCTAGTCAAAATCCGCCATTGCCACTTATTTTTGCCGTTTTTGACGATTTTTACTTGTGATTTAATAAACTGTACCAGTTGTTTTTCTAAAGAAAATAGTTATCAATATTGTTTGTAGACATCTTCAAAAACATTAAGCTTTAACAATACCCTACTAAAATTTGTGATTGTGGGGGGGTGGGGTTCGGGGGTTTCTTGAGTTAGGCCTATAATAAAAATTAGGCCTACAATAAAGTCTACAACTCTATTAAATCGTCATCCTCAAGCATGTCACCAGCCATTACGACTAATATTTACTACTCATTCAACACTACCAAGTAAATAACCACCAAAAAACACAATTATAATGACACGCATAATGTACGTAAGCATTACGTAAGCTTCCGCAAGCACGAGTTTTACTGAAACTACGAACGGAACTGATCGGGACCATTACTGACCTATACCACTAAAATCCACCAGATTGCAGCACTGTCAACAACTTGTTTACGTACGTATATCAGAGATAAGGCGGGAAGTGAGCTGTTAAAAATAAAACACAACAGCTGATTACGTCAACACGAGATAACTCGTACGTGGCGGTTGCTCTGAAAACTAGTATAGCCCGGCATATCTCGTGCGTGGCGGTTAAGGGGTTAACAACGTGTTCATTACAACAACACAAAATGAGCAACTGTTAGGCCTTAGGTCCATTATTAATCAAACAGGGACCAAAAACAAACGGACCATAGCCCGCACAAAAATTAATTTTTAAAAGCAGGTTTATTGGGTAATATCTGGCCTTGAGCCACGGGAAAAGTTTGAAAAATCGACAACAAAGAAAATTACTAAACTAACCCCAAAAACTTGTGGTTTGACCACACAAAGCGCCAGCCAAAGGCCCACAAATACCTTGAAAGTCCAACCCTAGGAATGGGCCTAGCACCTTGAAACACAAGTAATTGGCAATTAAAAGTAATTCCAATACACATAAGGTGCTTAATTCTTGTTTTTCACCAGCCAAAACCCACTCCAAGCCTACACAACCATGCAGCCAATGGCCCAAGCTCAGAAAACTCAACCTAAACAACTCTACTCTAAACTCTAAACTCTAACCTGAACAAATAGAATTAATCAATCAACTTACTCATCTGACGCTTGGCGAAACACTTAATCCATGTTTACAATTGCTGTTCCTTATATCTGCATTGTGAGGTGTTTAGTTCGGGTTAGGTTTAACTAACCTAAACTTTCCTCCGTTCGCTCGGACAACTCGAGACGTCCAGGGTCCTGACGAAATGTCTCTATCTTCGTGAATCAATGAATTCAATTTCAACCAAATTTATTGAAGAGCGTTTGGGAAGGATTCTGTGTGAATGCTTCACACGGGTCGGCTAGTATTTTGTTAATAAAGACAATCTATTTTTTACTCTGGTCTGTTCTCATCTCTTCCTTTTAAACTGTGCCCTTCCATGTTTTGGGCTACCCTTAATAGACTTTTAAAATATTTTTCAGCTCTGATCTATTCTCTTTCCTGTACATTTCATACATCCATCCCATTAGTAACTATCTGTCTTGTACATTTCAATCACTCTGTGTTTCAGTATACTGGCACAAGGACACTGCCAAAGCGACACTGCTGGGACCGTGACAGTTTCATTGTTAAACCTCTTTGCTGGGGCATTTCTGTGACTACAAGATTGTTCTCGTCTCGTCTAAACTGTGAATATCAAAGGAAACGCCTCTTACTCGTTGTCTGCAGCTGTCAAGGGCAGCTAATCATTGAAGTTATTTAAAACTATAAAAGATGGTTTGACCAGTTGAAACTAGACTTTTTTTAGGAATCAAATAATTATGCTGAAAGTTGTGTTATACCAATTAACTATTTTTAGATCTACATTCGAAGCATTTAAATTTTGGACAATTTACTATAATTTGTTTTATATGTTGGTCAACAGTTAATAATTGCCAAATGAATTGTGATTTAGAACTTTGTAATGTGTGCTACAACTATTATATAGTAAGCCTAATAAAATGATTACACATATAATACGGTACATTATGTTTTAATTTAACCATTATTACTATTTAATAATTTGTGTACCCAATAAATATTTGTTGTGAAATAATATATGCTTAGAAATATTTTGTTACATTTTAAAGTGAAGATGTTAGGATTTGATTTATTCTTGTATGCTAAATCTGTGAACTTTTTCAATGATTTTCTAAAAGTATAAGACTGCTAAAGAATATTAAAGATTTGTAGTTTTTTACATTAATCAGGGTTGATAAGATAATGTTAAGCTAAGAAAATTTTGCCTGTAAGGCTTGTTTTTAAAATGTAATTCTGATTCAATTTATTTATGCATATTATAGTTAGTTATCAAGATTAGAACAAAAAATGAATATTTAAACTTGTTGATTCAATAATAATTCAACTCTTTCATTTATAATAATTTTCATAATTATTTTACAATTAATTATATTAAACAGTACAATTAAAGTAAGTGGTTAAATTTAAAAATAACCAAAACCAAAAATAAGTAATTAGTTACCAGTCATAATTTTATTTTGCGTTAGCCTCCCAATTGTAGCCTGCAATTATATTGCAAATTTCATAGTTATTGTTTCATAAACCTGGGTATTCTTTAAATTTATATATCTATGAAATCATTTGTTATATATTAAGCATGCAATAGGCTAAAATAGTTGTGAATATTTGTAATTTGGGAGTGAATTCAATTCACTACATCAATGTCATGTTAACTATATTTATAATAGTTGATAAGTTTTATATGTATAACAATCATAAATATTTTCATAGTAATTTTCTATGATTAACTGTTAGCTTAGCATAGTAATGTTAATTAATCAAAATGAAACTGAATAAAACAACTAGGGGTGTGCGAGTACTCGAGTGATTGAGAATTTATTGTTGAACGAGTATTTCAGTAGGCCTACTCGGTTTGAATGAAATATTTAATTAATATTTGTACAAAATGGCAGAAACAAAGCAGGATAGATTAGGTTGTTAAAACTTAAAAAAGAAGTGTGGATTACTCATGGGAAAATTAAATGAAACGACAAGGGCGACTTCCTAAAACTGACAAATATATTACGAAAACTTATTTTTTAAGGTTATGTATGACGTGGAGTTGGGTTTTGTTTGTGCGAGATATTTGCCATTGCCATCGTGAAACGTGTTGACAACATATAAACATAAAGTGAACAAAACTAGAGAGTAATGTAGACTGTTTGGTTAAAAAGTAGTTGTTATGAACATATGTAGTTGTTACCATAGCAACCAAAATGTTTATTATCAAATGCTGTTTACTATTCTATTCTGATCTTTAATATAACACAGTTACTTCTATTTCAACACTCTGTCTTTTTATATTCTAATATTTCCACTTGAAAGTCATCATCTCAGTTGGCGACGAGGATGGGATTACTTGAAAACATTTTCTCAGTCCATGGGTACCCCTCGTTCTTGGTCTCGGACAATGCCACTTATATTCAAAAGTGAGGAATTTATCAACTACTGTAAAGAACGTGGGATTTTCCAAAAATTTACTGCTCCTAACCATCCTGCAACAAATGGCCTGGCGGAACGAAACATACAAACTTTAAAGAGAAGACTTATTGCTGCTGCCGATGATCCAACCCCAATTACCACAAAGCTACAAAACATTATGTTCAGATATCGAGCAACACCTTTGGCATCAGGCAAGACTCCAGCAGAGTTGTATTTGAACAGGAAGATTCGGATTAGACTTGACACACTTCTCCGTAACCCAAAGGCAAAGCTTCCATCAAAATCGATTGCTCCTCTTCGCGTCCGCTCTCTTAAAGTGGGGGAGAGGGTTCAGGCAAGAGTTCACCTGGGAAATAAAGACATATGGCAGTTTGGTACAGTCAAGAGAAAATTAGGTCAATACCATTACATTGTTGAATTGGATTCTGGACAAAGTTTAAAACGACACATAAATCAATTGGTTTTGACTCTTGTATCCAAGAAGAAAGTTACCTTTACAACACAAAACAAACAAGATAGTTCTGTTGTTCCAAGAAGGATTCCTATTATAGACTGTCAAGCACCACCACAAGAGATCCATCCAGAGTCTGAATCAAATACAAACAATCCAACAGAACTAGACGGTACTCTAAGAGAAGAAAATCTAGACAGACCTCAAGCCACAGAACAAAAAGAAAACAAATTAACTCGTCCTTCCAGACAGCGCAAGGTTCCGTCCTATCTTAAGGACTTTGCTCTCCAGCGATTAAGTGGGGGAGAATGTTATGAACATATGTAGTTGTTACCATAGCAACCAAAATGTTTATTATCAAATGCTGTTTACTATTCTATTCTGATCTTTAATATAACACAGTTACTTCTATTTCAACACTCTGTCTTTTTATATTCTAATATTTCCACTTGAAAGTCATCTCAGTAGTTATAAGAGTTCCAATTTAAATCCATGTGTGTAGCCCCTGAGCTGTTGGACATAATGTAAGACTAAATTACTTACGTAATTCCCGTGACAGCTCAATAAAACGACAAGGGCGACTTCCTAAAACTGACGAATATATTACGAAAACTTGTTTACTTAAGTGAAAAATGAGAGAGAGTCATAATTTCTCATTGAGAGTCTCATTGAGTAGAGAAAAATGATTAAGTGGTTTTATTGAGCTGTGACGGGAGCTGTGTTACGTAAGTAATTTAGTCTTACATATAGTCCAGGCAAACTAAACAAACTTACATAGGGACCGTTAAAAAAATTGCAAGAAAACGTTTTATGGTTTTATTTTGTAGAGTTGGGTTTGCAGAATGACATACTAAAAGTTGCCAAAAATCGGTGCACGAGAAAACCACTAAAATCACAATTTAAAATGGCGGCTTTTTTCAACATTGGACAAATTAAAAAAACATATTTCACATGCATTTGCTATGCACATTTTTCGAGATATTGACTTGGGACCACCGCCTGTATTTATTGAGTGGTTAGTACTTCATTTTGATAGGGAACATGTTTTTGGCCGCCATCTTGGATCCGCCATATTGGACATAGATAATTTGTTTTCAATGTAATGATAGTGTTGTGACACATCATTACCAACTACATTTTTACACTGATTTCAATGCCGAAATCCGTTTTTAAATATCTTTATTCATTTAGAAGATATATACAAAAGAAAACTCTGCACCATACATTTCTTATGGACGTTTCGTAGTTTGATATTTTTTTTAAAATTATTTTTCTTATATCTCCAGTTCTTATTAACGCTTGTAGTTCGTTCTAGGCTTAAAATATTCAGTAATGTAAGGGCTTTCATTTGAGCTAATGGGATTCGACAGTGCTGAGGTTAAATTAGGAGATATTAAGAGTTTGTACATCCCCAAAGCCAATAGAAAAGATATTGAAGATATTATTGTAAAATTAAAGAAAAATAGCCCCGGTATAGATGGAATAAGAGAATGTGATTTAAAAAAGTGTAATTTAGAAGCCGCTGAAGTGCTGGTTAATATAATAAATGCATCACTTGATGAAGGCAGAATGCCGACTCTGCTAAAAACTGCTATTATAAGACCTGTTTATAAATCAGGTTGCCACAATTCATACCAGAACTATCGCCCAATATCTATTCTTTCTTCAATAGATAAAATAATGGAAAGGTACATTGCACACCATTTAAATAAATACTTAGCAGAAAATGATGTTATAAATAAAAGTCAGTATGGTTTCCAGAAAAACAAAAGTACAGAGTTATTGCTGAAAGATTTTTCTAACAATATTAACAAAGAATTAGGGCAGGGCAATCAAGTAATAGTAACTTTTATAGACTTTACTAAAGCTTTTGATACACTGCAGTTTGATAAAATATTGACAGCACTCAAGGACATAGGAATTTCTGGCAGGTTTTTAGAATGGTTTAGAGACTATCTGAAAAACAGAAAAATTATTGTAAAAGTGCATAGTACATTTAGTGAAGAGGCAGAACTTTTTTCTGGGGTACCTCAAGGAAGTATTTTGGGCCCAATCTTATATATAATATATGCAAATACACTCCCAAAATATATAAAAGAAGACACGGTTTTTATGTACGCTGATGACACTGCAATTGTCGTATCAAACAAAAATATAATAGAGGCAGAAAAAATATGCAGAATGCTGTTAACAACCTTTTAGAATGGTGTCATGATTATGGATTGGTAATAAATGACAAAAAGTCCAAGGTCATGCATGTGCATTCACCTGCATTTAAATGTTCTAATGTAAGCATTACTTACCATAATTTTGATTGTTTACATAATCATACTTACTCACTTATCCCAAAAAGTTGTCAATGTAAGAGTTTAGAGAATGTGCATGATTTTAAATATTTAGGGGTTCATGTTGACCACAATTTTAAATGGGATATACATGTTAATTATGTTTGTAAAAAAATCAGATCATGTGTTTGCAAAATTTTTTATTTAAAAAGTGTCCTGCCATTTAATGTGCTATTGGTGATTTACCAGTCATTGTGTGAATCAATATTAAGATATGGTGTGAGAGCATGGGGCAATGCTTCAAAGACTTCTCTGAGGAAAATTGAGCATCTGCAGGAGCAAGCGCTCAAATGTATTGTTCCAGTGCACATTAAGCAGTTACCAATTATAAAGATTTTTCATTTTGTTATACTGCTACCTGTTAGTAAGTTATATATCTTTTTGATATCCACTGATCATTTATTTGATGACAGCTTGAAAATAGTCAATAATCACCCATATGATGTTAGAAGGAATTATTATTTTGTACCAAAGCACAGGAATAAGTATGGAAGTAGAACACTTGAAGTTTTTGTTCCCAAATGTTTTAATAACCTCACAAATCATATGGTTTTTGCAAATAGTTATAGCATGTTTAAACATTATTTAAAGGAACTTGTTTGGAATGATTTGTTACAATTTTAATTTATTACAATTATGCATTTAATTTATTTACATTTTAGTTGAAGTTAAAGTAATATATTATTGTTATTTATTCCAATAGTTTATTTGTTATTGTTACTGTTGAATTTTTACAGATATTTGTGTCTTTGTTGTCTTTTTTTTGTTATTAATTACTCAAGAGACAATTAAGAACTCATAAAACTGCATGCTACTGATTCAAACTGACAAAAACTGTATGGTAGATAAGAAACAATATTTTTAGTGCAGACAAACCATTTGTGGTTTTTGCACTTTTGTATCCTATGTATTGGCAATTATTGTGTAAATAAATTTCTTGATTGATTGATTGATTGATAAGCTCTTGATCATTAAAATCAGACGAGTTAAAGACCTGCTACGAACCTCAGAACAATATTAAATTTAACTTTTTAGAAATATATTTTTATTAAAATATTTATAACTCGGGTTGTTAATACGTCACCAAGTTCTTTCTTGTCTCAAATTACTCAGTGAATGTTTAGCTTTGATTTTATTAATCACTAAACAAAATCTGACAATTTTAGAATGAGCCATGGACCATAATTTAACATTAAAATGTATTTATTTTGAAATTTGTCTTTAGTTAAGGACATATATCCCAAACCCTAATAACTCCTGGAAAGTAATCCATAGCTAAAATAAAAGTCAATATTTTGGCGAATTATTTAAGACTATAAAGAGTTTTGGGAGTTATTTAGAATTAGGAATATACGTCTTTAACTAAAGACAAATTTCAATATAAATACATTCTAATGTTAAATTATGGTCCATGGCTCATTTTAAAATTGTCAGATTTTGTTTAATGATCAATAAAATTAAAGCCAAACATTTACTGAGTAATTTGAGACCAGAAAGAACTCGGTGACGTATTAACAACCCGAGTTATAAATCTTTTAATAAAAATATATTTCTAAAAAGTTAAATTTAATATTGTTCTGAGGTTCGTAGCAGGTCTTTAACTCGTCTGATTTTAATGATCAAGAGCTCAAATGAAAGCCCTTACATTACTGAATATTTTAAGCCTAGAACGAACTACAAGCGTTAATAAGAACTGGAGATATAAGAAAAATAATTTAAAAAAAAATATCAAACTACGAAACGTCCATAAGAAATGTATGGTGCAGAGTTTTCTTTTGTATATATCTTCTAAATGAATAAAGATATTTAAAAACGGATTTCGGCATTGAAATCAGTGTAAAAATGTAGTTGGTAATGATGTGTCACAACACTATCATTACATTGAAAAAAATTATCTATGTCCAATATGGCGGATCCAAGATGGCGGTCAAAAACATGTTCCCTATCAAAATGAAGTACTAACCACTCAATAAATACAGGCGGTGGTCCCAAGTCAATATCTTGGAAAATGTGCATAACAAATACATGTGAAATATGTTTTTTTAATTTGTCCAATGTTGAAAAAAGCCGCCATTTTAAATTGTGATTTTAGTGGTTTTCTCGTGCACCGATTTTTGGCAACTTTTAGTATGTCATTCTGCAAACCCAACTCTACAAAATAAAACCATAAAACGTTTTCTTGCAATTTTTTTAAGGTCATATCCTATATTTACCCGACTAATAAGAGTTCCATTTTCAACAACGGAAAATAAGTTAGTTAAAACAAAAAAAAATTATGTTTCTTTGTTCATTCGTACAATAATGCAAAATTTGACATTAGAGAATAACCACCAGTGAATATAATCATTGAATGTTTTAAATAGATATTTTAAAATATTGTATACAATTTTTAAGAGCATAGTTTACTGCTCAACGATTAGTAATTACAACAAAGTATTTGGTTAAATTTAATCTCTGCTGTGGAGGTTTAGAACAAAAGAAAATTGCAATGAATATGCATGGCCAAGTTGTACACTAAATAAATTTTAGTTGTTAACTTTTAGGGCTTAGTTTTATAAGGTACTTTCATAACTAAGCTAGGTAAAAAGAATTATTTCAATATTCAATTACAACTATAAAGTTAATTTGCCTCTTTAGTGATGACTGTTGATTTTAACAAATATTCAGATGGCACAGAAACACACAAAGTAAGAGTGAGTTGTTCGCTCAACTAAACTGTACGTTAAGAAGTTTATCATCTGCATTCTAGGAGTATTAAAACAACTATTTTTTTGAATTGTTTTTTTCTCCGGTATTATAATTTGGCACATCTATCTTACACATTTTAAAGATGTGGTAGGCCTACGGTTAATGAAACAGTCAGGTTAACAAACAGGTGTCTTGACGTTCAGTACTGTATTTGTTTTTATATATTTTTTATTTTGTGCTTCTACTTGGCTCATATTCAGCGTACTGTTTAACTCTGAAGCTTAGAAGAGTGTCAAGATGGCTTGCAAACCTTTAACATTATTATAAATAAAATAAAACCCATGGTTCAAAAGAAATTGCTTGAGTGATTCACATTTTGTAAATAGACAGTTTATTTAACGGCATTGGCACAAGTGAGTGGCATTTTCTTAATTATTTAGGAAGGTGGTCCAAACCCTGGTTGTGTAACTTGATCTCCCTAACATCAACTAGTGATTAGAAAGAAAGCATTTCTAATCAGTAGTTCAAAAATGATATACGTTATCAAATAACAGATAAAAGAATGTACATGCACCGGGACATTATAGGAATACAGTATTGTTTTTTAAGTGCCTGTAAGCATAATTACTTAGCATTTGTATTTAAATCTAATGCATACTTTTTGGAAAGTTTCTGTACCATAAAGCACCTATTTAATTGTTTTAGTTTCTTTCATTAGAATATTATGAAAAAATCGCACATGTCGCTTCAATATAAAAGTACTCAATTTGAAAAAGTCCGAAGCACGCAAGTTTTTTGGAAAACTCAACTTGACTCGTATATGATGAATTTACTACTCGCACACCTCTAAAAACTACTTTTTAAAATGCTGTAGTTTTTACATCATTACTTTTAAAAATTTTTAATCTATTTCACTTCAAATTATTTTCAATCTCAAGTAACAAGTTTACTGAAGTAACTTATTAAATTGTGTTGGTAAAGTTTATTTTATTTTCTTCTTAATTATGTTTATCTGATATTACATGGCATATTCATATTTTATACATCTCCATTACATACATTTTAAAATGAAGTCTACTTCAGTAAAAATGTAATATAAAAATGTAATTTAAATCAGAAAATCTTTTCCGAACACAATTTTGTTAGCTTAATTTTATTTTATTGACGGTTATAAAATTTTGTATTTTGAAATATGTTTCTTATTATGGGTTTTTTTTATGTTTTTTAGTTTTTAAACTAAGCTTCAATTACACAATTGTTTTTTGTTGTTTGTTACTGCACTGTTCTTAATGACTCAATTTCAATTTTGTAGCATTTATCTATTCTCTTAATTAAACTGTAGTATAAATTTACATGTTATTTATATATTTTCAAAAATATTTATAAAATATTATATTATGTGGGCTTAACTAAAATTAGCCTTGCTTTATACATTTTTGGAAGAGTTCAATAACTAATTATTGTATAAGGATTTTGTATTATTATAATTTTGACTATTTTATTTACAAACTAAAAATAGTATGAAATGCCTCTACATAATGTATTTTATTAGTGTAAGGTTAGCAAAATTATGTTTACAAAATCGAGGAAGATATTGTAATTAAGTTACGGTATATTTAAAATAATGTATAGCAAGGTTGGTCTTTATGTTTAAAAATGATTTAGTAAAAACTTACAAGCGTCTACAGCCTGACTGATCACTTATTCCAAACGAAAAAACTGGCCACTGAAAAAGAAGAACCAACCTGGTTGGTGACTGCGGCATGTCGTCTGCCACGTCATAGCATATTACGGAATACAGAACAGACGGAATCCTAATAACCTCAATTCTCAAAACTGAAATGTATTTACTTAATCAAATGTATTAAACAATATTAATTTTATTTTAGAACAAATTTTTAAAACAGTAGAGGGGAACTTGTAATAGCAAAAACATAGCAACAAGAAAACAACTATTATCATATGGTTAAATTAAAACAGTAAAACACATGGCAAAAACCAACACTTAACTAAAATTATAATTGGCATCTGATTTATTTGTGATTCTGAGGAGATTGGGGGAAGAAATAACAGCACATTAACATTGAATTCTAAGAAGTTATTATTACTGAGTCAAATAAAAGGGTTCCAAACTTATAACAGAGTTTATGTGATTTTATTTATATGTTAAAAAATTATGGATGAACATTAAAAAATCATTGAGAATCAAATGTAGGCTTAAACATTGAGTACACATAACAACACCAACGGGCAAAATAACAATTATGATAGGATACAAGTATATCTTAGTGATGGATTTTTATAAAGCTTAATAAAAATTATATTTATTCAAAGAAAACGTTTATTAATTAATACAGTAAATTGATGATAGGCACATACTATCCAAGATAAATATTTGCAAAAGACTAAAAAAGACTATAAAACATCAAAATAAAAAAAAAACCCACAAAATAGTTTTGCCATTGTCTTTACCCAAATCACTTTATCATGGCCATGTTTCTTTTTAGATGGACAGTTTAAGTTGTGCTTGTAACTGTCCAAAGCAGCACAGAAGTCTGTTTATCACACTATTCACAGCAGAAACCAAAGTCCTTTCGATCTTTTTTCATTGCCAGACACATCATTAATAATTTACCACAAAAAATTCAGAACTTCTTTTTAAAAACACTGTGCAGTATCAAGAAAAGCAAAGAAAGCTAAGCTAATCAAACAGCTAAGTGAAGCTGAAAGAGAGCAAAGCAAAACGCCGAAACATAACGGACGATAGATCTCATACGTCACCAAGAAAAAGTAGTTCTTCTTTTTCAGTGGCCAGTTTTTTCGTTTTGCAATAAGTGATCAGTGTAGACGCTTGTGTAAAACTTATAAAATAAATAATTTTGGAAAAAATTTTAAATGTCTAGAGTCAGTGAGTTGTGTTAGTGAATTCACATTTTAGCCTTTTTTATATACTGTTCATGTTAACTTTAAGACTTTTTCAACTCAATTCCGAGATAACATTAAGAAATTCTGGTAAATTCAAAACCGTTCTTATGAAATGTTTGAACTTCTACAGTAATTTGGTTACGTTTTTGCAAACAATTTTACTATACCTTTATTTATTTTTGAATCAACTATCTAACTAACTTTATAAATTAATTAAGAAATTGTGTTTTTTTTTTACTTTTCTCTTAACTATCAACGACAAAGTATACTGGATTATTTTTAGATTTACAATTTTATTGTATGTAGTATATATGGGTATAGTACAATGATTTATTATAATTTTATCTATTTAATATATTCATTTTATTACTATTGATCAAACTGTATACTGATAATTTATTTAAAAGTTTGAGATATTCAAATATAACTCTTATTGTTTGTTTTTATTTTGTATGGTGAAAATGAACTGATTTATTTTTTATTCGATATTACTTTACTCAGTATTATATTTTTTACCTATGGAGGATTTTATATTGTTATTTCATCAAAATACTGTAATTATATTGTTTAGCTGATGTTTTTATTTGTTCGGTTTTACAACTTTCAATCAATTTTAAAATACTGTATTGACAAAATCCCTTATGCAAACTAATTTAGGTCTAATATATTTTTTGATACTAGTGATTTTGCAATGATTTGATATATATTTTTCTAATTAAAGAGTATGTGTTTATTTCAACAATGATAGCCTTCTCAATGCTACACAAGGTACTGTTGCTTATTGCCCACTTAGGTTGCATCATCACTAGCATTTGTTCATCAATACTGTATATTAAAAGTATAACTATCAACTACTCTACCAAGCTCATTACAGTATGTGTTAATGTGTTGTTAAACCTACTTACATTTATACAAATTAAATCTACTACAAATTTAATGAGTTTGTAATATTTCTTACACCCATTCAATAATCTATCAGTTGGTACTCATATCACAATAGTACCTATATTTCACCATTCTCTCTCACGTCAAATGATTCTTTTTGGCTCAAGCTTCAGTTTCACAATCGGGGCGAAGTTGAGGTCGGAAAACAAGCGAGGGTTGAAATGACACTTATTTCCCGTGTGATGAACTATATTTTTTGTCACCTTGCAACACTTTTTAACAAACTAAGTTAGAAAAAGAAAATACTTTTTTTGTAAAATAACGTGAAGTCATTCTCTCAACCTCTCTAAACAACTTGCAACTAGTTTTCAATTTTGTTAACAAGCAGCTGTTTAATAAGTGATTCAATCATTTTGTCCCTTACGATTGTCTACGTGTACATTATACCATATTCAAAATGTTGAACTATTTACAAGAATGCAACAATAAGCTACAACCGATGAAATCCTTCGATACATATTTTCGAGCAATCAAAGTTTACTACAGCTGACTTTTACTCCCTATGCAGCGGTTCCAAAATATTTGTCGCGTACCCACTGGTGGGTTGCGGTAGCTTTTTTATGTGGGTCCCGGTAAGTCACAATATAAAGGCAACTCGTGCTTTATTTACAACTAATTTTTGCTTTTTATTTTGTTTCCAGTGAAACTTTAATTTATTATGTGGCTGCACTTTAGTTATGTCCTGCACTCATTCGAATGAATATATCAATTGATATATCAATTATTTCATTTGATATACTGTATCAAGTTTGGTTAGTTAGGTTAAAACTTAACCGAATGAAATAATCGATATATCAAATAATAGTCTATATATCAATAGTCTTTATTTTATTTTATTTTGCTTCCAACGGTCCAAACAAACCAATTTACAATTATTTTTTTTATATAATGCTTACTCAATGTTCCTATAGCTAAGGGTCAAGCCAAACATGCAAAGGGGCTTAAGAATCTACTTAATGAGAGAACTTGACAAGACAACAATAAGAACAACAACTAAAAATCTGAGCAATGTTGACTAACAATGATAGATCTTTGATATAATTAACATTGAATAAAAATGTGTAGCCAACAAAGATAACAAAAATAATAACAACAACAACAACAAACAACAACAGCATCAAATACAATAGCAACAATAATAGATAACAACAGGAACGAATAATGACAATAGCATATAACAATAATAATGCTAAAATAGAAAATATAACAATAGTAATAAATAAATAAACTGATATTTTACTTAAACAACAAATCAAGGCAGCGCCTCACAGATCAACAAGTAACATCTTTTTTTTCAACGACTCGCCACTGGTGGAGAAGAGGTTGATATCTTCCGGTAAGCTGTTGGCCAAGAGTTGGATGCGGGGAAATGTACTGTGGAACATGTACTGGGTTGAGTACTGACGTCTAGCGAACGGATGAGTTTGGCGCAGGTGACGGGATGTGCGGAAGTTCAACTTATATAGTAGATCAGGTGCATCAATGTCTCAGTTAATTAGCTTCCTCAGGAACAGAAGGTCATTGATTTCACGTCGTGCAAGTAGTGGCCTCAAGTTTAACTGAAGTTGTAAATTCTGGATAGGAACGGTGCGGTAGTCATAACCCATCAGCACACCAACCAGACGAATGAAACGGCTCTGCACGTTCTCAAGACTCTCAATCTGCCCAATCAGGTAAGGGCTCCAAACTGGTGATGAAAACTCAAGTAAAGGCCTGACTAGATCTATGTAGAGGATTCTCAATGCATTGATAGAGAACATGTTTTGCGACTGTTCCTTATAATGAAATATAGGGCAGAATTTGCTCTCTTGCAGATAAAATTTATATGGTCTTGAGGGTTTAAATTTGGTGAAAGTATGACGCCAAGGTCCTTGATCCTGAAAGAACGTGGGAGGGGTTGACCGTCAAGTAAGTAGGGGAAGATAATGGGTGTGCTAGATCTGGAAAAGGATATCACAGAGCATTTTGAAATATTCAGAGTCATCTCATTATCACAGCACCACTTCATCAGCGAATCAATACCGTTCTGCAGAACTTGGCAATCATCCAGGGTTTTAATTGTTTTAAAGAGTTTAGCATCATCAGCAAAGAGCAAAATGTTTGACCCCTGAGTAAGCTGTACCAGGTCATTAATAAATATTAAGAAAAGAACTAGGCCTAAAAGTGATCCCTGAGGCTAACCGGAGACAGCAGAGAAAGGTTGAGACAGACAGCCAGCACCCGAAAACAACCTGAAGAAAACGATCCTGGAGATAACTTCTTAACCACACCAAGAGGCATCCGCCAAGTCCAATAGCTTCAAGTTTGGCCACCAGGTGTTTGTGACTTACACTATCAAAAGCCTTCGAGAAGTCAGTGTATATGGCGTCCACCTGATGAGAATCCGTAAAGGCAGTTAGAATGTGATCCTGGAAGGCAAGTAGGTTGGTAGTAGTCGAGCGTCCCTTAATAAAGCCATATTGTTCAGTACATATGATACTCTTGAGATGGAATGTCAATCTCCTCAGAACCAGGGATTCGAAGATCTTGGCAACTGTTGACTGTATAACCACCGGGCGATAATTCTTGACATCAGCGGGGGAACCACACTTGAAGATAGGTGTTATATAACCCAACTTGAGATTGGTGGGGAAGATGCCGGCAGCCATGAGCAGGTTGAAATATACGGTAAGGTGAGGAGCTAAAACGCTACTGCAGTATTTAAGAACCAATGGAGAAATGTCGTCAGGGCCAGCTCCCTTATTCACATCAAGCGAGTTCAACTCATCTTCAACCTCTACACAGCTCACATAGCAAGAGGAGATTGTGGTACATGCCTTGAAGTCGTATTGTGGTGGAGAAGAAGTCGGAGACTTGTATACAGAAGAGAAGAACATAGAAAACAGGTTGGAGATGTCTTGAGGTTTTTCAGCAGCTTCATTATCAAGCAGCATTCGGGAAGGAAGTGATGAGGTCTTCTTAGACGACTTGACATAACTCCAGAAAACACGAATGTTACTATTCAGAGATGAGTCAATAGATTGAATGTAAGCTGAGTAACATTTCCTCGTAAGTCTGTTGCATGCCGCTCGAATTCCACAGAATTGATGATGATGATATAGACGGTCATCAAGATTCTGCTTGTAGCGCTTATGTAGGTGCTTTTTCTTGATAATCATAGATTCGAGCTCAGGGGAGAACCAAACAGGAAATGATCGTTTACCAATGTATTTAGATGGACATGCACTCCTTATAGTATGAGTAAGTTGGAAACAAAAGTCAGAGAACAAGTCTTCAACGGGAGCAATATTATCCAAAACAGGGTAGTTAAGGCGTTGAACCCATTCGAATACATGGGCGAGATCACACTTCCTTAAATTAGGAGCAAAGACACTATAGTTGAGGTCTTCTGAAGGATTGATATCCAGGTCCATCTCCAAAGCAGGATGGTGACTTTCAGCATGAAGAAGAGGGTCTATGGCGTTGTGGACGTGCAAATGTATAGAAGAGAAGACCAGATCAAAGAAGAACTCCACGATCATTGTAGACATTGTTGTACTGATTTAGATTGAGAAAATTCATAATATCACAAATACATTGGGCTGATGTATTGAGGTGGCTAGAAGGACTGGACCATTCTACATTCGGTAAGTTGAAATCCCCAATAATCAGAAACGAATTTATGTCTTGCACTGTAACTAACAGTTCCTCCAGAATAGATGCAAATTCAATATACTGAGTAGAATTTTGATTAGGAGGCAGATAGACACCAGCCAGGATAAATAAAGAGTTCTTGAGCTTCAAGGCCGCAAAGACGCATTCAATGTTAAGAGAAGAAGGGGAGAGTTCCCAAGAATCAAACTTGTCACGGATCGCCACGATAACCCCACCACCACTGGTTTTCTGGCTCGATGCGATAGATCTATCACACCTGTATACCCTATAATTGATGAAACCCAATTCAATGCTGCTTATATCTTCTGAAAGATTAGTTTCCACCAGTAAACCACATCATACACTGAATGACTAAGGGATTGACGCAGCGTTACAAGTTTAGAACGTAAACCATTGACATTCTGAAAAAATACACTTATTTTGTTTGGACCGTTGGAGTTTAGGCGTTTTTTTGTTTCAACTTTGAAATGGAGGGGATAGTACCATTAATGTATCTTATAGTAAGGTCACTCTCACCACCTTTCTTCCTCACTTCCAGGTCATCTCTAAGTTTCTTAAGATGGTTCCGCTCCCTAACTGTGCGATCTCTAGACATACTAATTCCGTCAGCGTCCTCAGCATATTTCTCAGAGAAACGCTTGGAGAAGATCCGAGCTTGGTCAGCATTAGGAAAAACTAACTTAATAGGTCTGGGGTTACTTTTCTTACGGTCCCCAATTCTAAAGAATCTGATAGTATCAAAATTAGCCTCCTGGTACACTTCAGACAGTAGAAGTTTTATTTGCTGACTGTCATGTTTCTTTTTAGATTCAATGTTTGAGTTTGGACTTTCAGAGATACCGTGTAGAATTACATTACACTGACGTTTGTTACGATCGGTAATCTCCATTAGAGTTTCCTCAAAAGTATTGCAGTCCGCCAATTTCGCCTCAACTCTACCCTCAATATCAGAGACCTTGTGCTCAAGTCGCTCAATTCGTGGTTCAAGTTGTTCAAATCTGTCGTGGATAGCCTTCACATCTTCCTGAATCAATTTTACATTATCAGGTAACTCATTGAGACGATCAACTTTGGCAGAAAGATCGTCTATCTTTTGTGAAAGTGCTGTAAGAATGGTATTTAAACTTGGCAAAGAAGAAGCGTTATCACAATCCACGCGTGAGCATAACCATTTAACAGTCTTATCAGATGCAATTTTCATACATTCCGCTTTAGATAACCCAACGCAAGAACGATGGAACCACCCATCACAGGGGCCGTCACATTGGAGTCCCTCGTCTGTATTTAACACAGTTTTACAACAGGGAACGCAGGTCGTCTTTATTAGATCTGAGTCCATAAAACATATTTCAGTAATAAAATTCATTGTAAAATGTTGCAACAAAACTGTATATTTATTATGATAGAAAAATGTAAACATAAGCATTCAACAGATGTTTTAGATAATTGTTCATAAATTATAAGCCAGGTATAATTGAAATATATTACAGTCTTCCCCTCTAAAAAGAGAACAACAGGTCGAAGTCTTGGTGTGGAAACTCATAACTGATACTTGTGTGGTGTAAGCAATTGGCTTTAGTTGGTTTTTTTTTCTTTTTTTTCTGGAGCAGGTGTATAGCTTAATAGCTTACTGGAGTCGTTGAATAGTAGAAGGTTTTGTCTGGAACTGGAGTAGAGTATTCAAAATTAACAGGAGCGGGAGTTAAAAACTGAACAGGAGGGAAATCATCTAGGGGTCGTAGAATTGACATGGTCGATTTGTAACCGTTGGATACTGCTGTGCTGTTGGAGCTGGAATGGAATACTTGTAGCTCACTGTCGGGGCGGAAGGAGTTAAGTACACACTGGGCGGAGGTAAGAACCATAGCTAACTGCAGGCACTGTTTTTGAATACTTGAGAGTCTTCAGTGGAGTTTGAGTAGAATGTTCAAAGTGGGGTGTAGTCATGTACTGGACTGGTTTCAGCGGTGTTTTGAGAAATTTCGTCACTACACGCTCATACAAGTTCTTTGGATTGTTTTGACTTTGTTTTGTTGATGTGCTATCACAATCATAGTTTTTTGTACGAAAAACTCTAGAAACTTTATTTATCGAATTAGTTTCATGAAATGATTTGCAACCCTTTTTTGATGCTTCAAGAGTCAGAGCCTGTTCATACGCACCTTCAAAAGTTAATTCTGGATGCTGAAGAATCTTTTCACTGATTGCTTCGTCTCGTAATCCTCGAATGAATTGTGCACGTAAAAACAAATCGACCACTGAAGATTCACAAGAAGGGCAGTTGAAATTGCATGTGAATGTAAGTCTTCTTAGTGCAGCTACAAACTCAGATATGGACTCTGTCGGACATTGAACACGTGATAGAAAATTATGTTGTTGCACAAAAACATTGGGTTTTGGACATAAATGTTTTTCAGCTATTTTAATCAATTCGTCGTAGCTTTTGTTTGATGGTAGGTCTGGAGATACAAGACTACCTAGTAGCTGATAGTGTTTTGGTCCAATACAATTAATCAATATTCTTGCTTTGATTTGTTGTACTTCATCTTCGTTTCCTGTAATGTTTTTCAAATTAAAGTAATTTTCAAGTCGTTGTCTATATGAATTGAAATCTTCAAGATTTTCATCAAATGAATCGAAATTGAATGATGTGATTCCGTTCTGGGGTGTTGAAGGTTTTGGATTCTGTGCATGGGTTTGTACTATGATTTCATTAAACTTGTTCAAAAGCATAGCCTGTTGTTGAACAAACGTTGATAAAATTGTTGAAAGGTCTTCAGTCATGATAGTATGTTAATTTTTAATGTTTATCCTGTAGAAAAGTGTATGAGTCATTAAAAATCCCGTCCTCGTCGCCACTAAAACATATTTCAGTAATAAAAGTCATTGTAAAATGTTACAACAAAACTGTATATTTATTATGATAGAAAAATGTAAACATAAGCATTCAACAGATGTTTTAGATAATTGTTCATAAATTATAAGCCAGGTATAATTGAAATATATTACAGTCCATAATTGAATATTTGCTCAAATTAGGGCTACTCAGTTCACCCTGATATAATAACAAAAACAGATAGCCAAATGAAATGATTTGAGCGGAGAAATTCGTTATAGTATATCTTGAAGAATTAGTTGAAGGGCGAATGATCTAGAAGGCTGTGGAATGAAAATTTGACGTAGGTTCCTCTATGTATGCCGTATGAGCAGTGACCAATGACGCATGGTGGAAGGAAAAAACATAGGTGTGCTATTCCCACATATTCTGACGTCACTCGGATTGCAAACAAAAGATCACCTGATTGTAACTGTCAAATTAGTATATGTATTTGTTTTGATTTGGTTGTTATTGTTTTCATAATAATAAAAACAAAAACAATAAAATCAAAACAAATACATACTAATTTGACAGTTACAATCAGGTGATATTTTGTTTGCAATCCGAGTGACGTCAGAATACGTGGGAATAGCACACCTATGTTTTTTCCTTCCACCATGCCAATGACGGGTGTTATTGACAGACGAAAACTGCAATGACGTTGGTAGATTCCTGTTTGATATTGTTAGTCAGTTTCTGGGATTCAGGAAATTAATTAATCGTCAGGGTAAACTACGAGTTTACGTGGTTAAGCCAAAAGTCTACACTTAACTCACAGGGTAGGTGTATGGCTCTGGGGAGTGGGATTTTTTTAAGCGAGATTTATCCCAGTATAAACCAGTATAACCCATGTTGTATAAACCATGTAGCCCTACTATTTTTGGGGCGAGGAATTCGATGGGACCATCGCCGTCCCCCTACGAGCCCCCCTTTCAAATTACAAGGGGTAGATGGATATTCTTTGAATAAAATATATTTGTTTCCATGTGTATTTATTTATTATATTATCCTCCATACAAATAAACTCATTTTAACACTTATACTGCCCCCTTGTAGCCTACTGTAAGGGGAAGACCCTCCCCCCCCTTTGACTAAATGTATATAATTTTGGAGAATATGTCGGTAAAGCAGTACAAAAATAATGAATATCCCCTATTTTTGGGGTGAGGAATCCGATGGAGCCATCGCCGACGACCTAACCCCCCCCCCCTTCCTACTTACAAGGAGGGGAATTCCCCCCCAGCCAAAATATTTTTTCTTCCCCATTAGATTGATTTGTTATGTTTTCCTAAATACAAATACACCCTTTATAACAGTTATATTGCCCTCCTTGACCTGTAAGGGGGCGACACCCCCCCCCCCCCATTTGCTAAATGTATATAGCTATCGAGATTTTGTCTATAAAGCAGTACAAAACCATGGATACCCCCTATTTTCGGGGTGAGAAGTTCAATGGTGCAAACCCCATCCCTCTAACTTTGTTAGTTTTCGAGTTAGGGTGGGGGTATATGGATCTGGGGAGTGAGTACAAAATAGGTGTTGTTAAAGTTTTGAGGGGTTGTGATATATGTATTTACCCTATTTTGGGGTCGAGAAATTCAATGGCGCAAACCCCATCCCTCCAACATCCTTAGTTTTCGATTTAGGGTGGGGGTATATGGATCTGGGGAGTGGGTACAAAAAAGGTGTTGTTGGGGGTATGAGGGGTTGTGATATAGTTTTTTACCCTATTTTGGGGTCGAGAAATTCAATGGCGCAAACCCCGTCCCTCCAACATCTATAGTTTTCGATTTAGGGTGGGGGTATATGGATCTGGGGAGTGGGTACAAAATACTTGTTCTGGGGGGTATGAGGGGTTGTGATATAGTTTTTTACCCTATTTTGGGATCGAGAAATTCAATGGCTTAAACCCCGTCCCTCCAACATTTATAGTTTTCGATTTAGGGTGGGGGTATATGGATCTGGGGAGTGGGTACAAAATACGTGTTCTGGGGGGTATGAGGGGTTGTGATATAGTTTTTTACCCTATTTTGGGGGTGAAAAAGTCAATGGCGCAAACCCCGTCCTTCCAACATCCTTAGTTTTTGATTTAGGGTGGGGGTATATGGATCTGGGGAGTGGGTACAAAAAAGGTGTTGTTGGGGGTATGAGGGGTTGTTATATATGTTTCTACCCTATTTTGGGGGTGAGAAAGTCAATAACGCAAACCCCGTCCTTCCAACATCCTTAGTTTTCGATTTCGGGTGGGGGTATATGGATCTGGGGAGTGGGTACAAAAAAGGTGTTGTACCCACTCGTTTGTCTAAGTATAGCATGATTCGTATAGCATTTTTAGAGTTTCAGAACTGTGTCAAAATTTTTGGGCGTTCCTCCGTAGATTGCCAGACCATAAGACAAAATATTTTTATTTTAGAATGTCCAGGTTACATTAGTGACACACGCCTTTTTACGGTGAAAAATGGGAAAATCACATATTTACCCCGTAAAAAATAGGAGATCTTTAAGCATACTCAATTTTTGGGCTTAACCTAGACACAAATTTTAAATATACACAAATCATAATACAAAAAACTTTCTTCAGGGTTATATGTTTTGAGTTGTGTTTTGATTGTTAAGATTCCATGGGAACTGGGTTTTACGCCCGTTTTATGGGGTAAAAAATTGTTTTTCTCATTTTTGACCCTCAAAACACAAAATTTCCCAATTTATCTCTAGACCTTTTTAAAGAGCTTAAAAGACAAATAATGTAGATATCAAAGTGTTTTTGTACGGTTATAGGTAACGGAGAAAATTCAAAAAATTGTAAATTTAAAATTCTCATGTTATTCTTATTGAGAATATTGTAAAATGTTGTAGTTTGCTTGTTTATGGATATATTTTGATCAAACTTGACAAATTTATTTATTTTATACTAAGCTATTAATATTTTACAAAAAAATACACTTTATTAGTTTCCTTGTTGCAGCAAACCTAGGTACTCATTAAACCTAATGTTATTTAAATAGATTTAATTGAAAATCAATTCAGACAAGTGGAAATTCGCTTAGTCGGCAGGTTTGCTGCGGCGGGGGTATTTATTCATTAATAAACCTTCATTTTATTTTTATCTTATATTTTTTTTATTATCAGCAAGTTTGGTTGGTTAGGTTAAGTTATGACAGTTTAATTTAATAATTAAAAATTTTGAAATTCCTTTATTCGTTTTTTATCTTATATCTTTTATATATTACCAGTAAGTTTGGTTGGTTGGGTTGGATTATGACAGTTTAATTTTATAATTTTTCTTTAGTCGACGTAAGGGGCTCTCCCACAATCCCCCACTCCTTCGCAGAAGAGGTTCTCATCGGTTTCTGACCAGGCCCCTGAGGCTCTAGTCTCAGCGGCAGTTACACTTTTGATGCTGACGATACTCGGACAGTTGAAAACGGGGACAGCTGATATTTCAACATTTTTTTAATAATTTAAAACCTCGGACAAATGAATGCTCGGACAGTTGATTTAACCAAAGATTATTATTGTTTACACCAACCTCGGACAAATGAAAACTCGGACATCTGATATTAGTTTAATAAACTCGGACAAATTAAAACTCAGACAGTTGATTTATCTAAATATTATTAGTTATTTATCAAACCTCTGACAAATGATTTTTCTAATATTTTGTAATTTTTATCAAACTCGGACAGCTGAAAACTTGGACAAATGAACCTTACCCAAAAAAATTATAATCAATCATGTACCCAGGTAAATAAAGGGTTTATTAAGGTGTGGATTCAGTTAACATCGATGAAGTAACACAGTTCCTTAATAACCTTGAAGGATGTGGTCTCCCACAACACCAGATAAGTCTCAAACTTGGTAGAGCTACCTTTGTTATGCTAATGCGACAATGATGAAGCTTGAATAAAAGCTACTGGACCGTATGAAACTAACATTGACAATACATTTTAATTTTGGTTGAGTCTTGGAGAACCACGGTAACCACTTTTCTAACTCTGTATATTATGGAACCTGTCTCCTAACCCTCCATCTACCTGGATACTGGCCACTGGTTTAAGGCCAAGGCCCGGGCTGGTCCCAGGTACCTATCAAGAGAAAGGACCATAGTTCCTAAAAGTTGGACTTTCACCATCTGAATCTGTATTTCCAACAAGTAATACTAACACACCAGTTACCTGTGTTTCATACACAATAAAATAAACCTTCTCGGATATTATTTACTAAAATAACGCTAGAACTTCCAAAGAATTGTTCCCCACAAGGACAAAAGGTTCAGAAGACTTTGATGCCACAAAGAAGTTTATAAGAGATAACTTAATGTCAAACAGTGTCAAATATAATCCATGCAACCGATGGATACGTATATAGAAAATAATTTAAACATTGAATTTCAACTTTATAGTCAAAATGTTTGTATTACTTTTACTTATACATATTATATTGATTAGTTTATCGACTGAATAGTTTCATTAACAAAAGAAACAAAAAAATTATTTATTTTTGGTGCAAATCGCACAGCGTCCTCTAATTTAAAAATATCAGTTTAGTATTAAAATTCAATATTTACAAAGCAACTAAGGCATTATTTTATAACCTCCTGCTGCTACCATACTGCTTTAAATTTAGGAATGGCAGCAACATTCTACAATAATAAATTATTTTTATTTAATTTTAGCTTTAAAGTTTTTTTAACACCTTATCTTATCAACTGACTCTGACACATTAACAAGTTGTAGGATTTTTAATCTTTAATACTTAGTCAATGTCAATAAGTTATCAGCTGTAAATGATATGACCCAACTCAACCCAAATCCTATTACTTTTAGCAAATTTCCTCTACAGGAAAGAGGCTGACTGTAATAGTAGTCTAGTGTGAAATTTATTTAACAATTTGTTTTGAGGTCCTCATAAGCTAAAACACCATCTAATGCAATTAATTTACATTTATAGATAAAAATACATTATATATGTGTGTGTGTGTGTGTGTGTGTCCATAAGTTTAATAGCTGAAGTGAAAATTATTTAATGTTAATGATATTCGCTACAAATGTGTACATTTATAAGAAAGAGTTAGCGAACTATATAGTTGGATTATGGGAACAGAGTTTTATGGGGGATGTAATGGGGTAAAACTCTGTTTTTTTCTGACCTTCACACAATAACATTGTTTTATAGTGGTTACAGATTCTCATCTTATGGGTGATAAGTAAACTGTAGGTCCGTGAAGTTAGCGTATTCATATTAGCGTATCCACTTTTGATCATACCAATAGTTAGTTCTTTGTTATTACTCGATAGTTCTCATATACTTTTGTTAGTTCTCAAAAAATAAAAAAGCTATAGCCGATAATACTGTTAATGCTAACTTAACACTTAACACAACTTAACACGGTTTCCAGTGTGCCCCGTTTTCAGATGAAAAATGTTTACATCTTTATACCAAACGTTAGTTCTCAATAGTTCTCAAAAAATAAAAAAGTTATAAGGCATTAAACACGGTTACGCTAATTTCATATTTAAAGAATTTCCAGCGTGCACCTTTTTCTAATGAAAAATGCTTTTATCTATATATCAATAATTAGTTCCTTGTTAGTACTCAATAGTTCTCCAATATTGATGTTAGTTCTGCAAAAATAAAAAAAGTTAATAGGCATTAAAAGTAGTTAAGCCAACTTCACACCTAAAGAATTAATTTCCAGCTTGCACCGTTTTCTGATGAAAAATGCTAATATCTATTTACCAAACGTTAGTTCTTCGTTAGTGCTCAATATTTCTCCAATATTGTTGCTAGTTTTCCAATCTAACCTAATTTGTATTATAAATAACTACAAATACATTTATAGTGGACAACCATATAGGAGTAATAGTATAAAACTAGTTGTTTCCAGTTAATAATATTAACTATATTTCAATATGATTAAACAAATTTAAATAACCTTTTAACTTTTAACTTATCACTACGAAAAAATAAAAAAACTTTTAAGAGCCAAACTTTTAATTACAATAAATAAAAATGTTAAGCTCGATACTGTTTTAATAAAAGGTTCTAACAGAGTAGGCTTACAGACTGTCATCTTACTTAATCTTACTTAAATTGTCATCTTACTTTTAAAATGTTAAATGAGAAACTCTTCCCATACTATGTTTTTTGTTAACTCTCTAAGTCTTTAGCAAGATGACTTTGGTTTCGTTGTTCTTTAACCATTATTTTTAGATCATCAAAATCGCGGCATCTTTGACATTGCTACATACAATGCCCCATACTGAAAGCAGGGCTCTGGCATATAAAGACCAACTTATTCAAGTGTCTGTCCTTGACTTTTTGTAATGGTCATGGCAAAAGCGATTCGACATATGGGAACTGTCGACGTTTGAATTTTAGGGGAAAATTTCCTTCTGATGGTTCTAAACTTAATTGGGGCAGTAACACTCGTTTTACAGCCGAACTTTCAGTAATAATTTTAAGATTTAGGACTTTGTTATTCATCTCTTCACCACTAATCTGGTTCATCTTCAATCAATAATATACCTGGTTGTCGTAACCAATCACTAAATTACTTTTCATCAGCATCTTCGACATCATATTTTTGGTTAGTTTTAAGAAACAAAAACTACCTCTAGGTTTTACTGTTAGAGATAGATGCTCCCTTTACTACCGTGCATGCTAAGCTATATTATTTGAACCTTTTTTGCTTAGAGCCTTTATTCCCGGGTTGTTTTCTAAGAGTAGCCATTGAGGTTATTCCACTCCATACAAAAGATTGATTAAACACTACAATAAATCTCAAATAAATGTTTTTAAATTTACAAAAAAGGTGTAGAATAAAACTTTTACATATGTTTTGAAATCAAAACAAAGCAGAAGTTTTCCCTTTAATCTTGAATCGTTGATTATATAGACAATATGGTTATTTCATGTTAAACATTCATTCAACACAACAATAACCTTCAAATCGGAAGAAACAACTTCATTATTTTTCAGCCATTTGAAGTTCAGTTCCTTTAATTTTAGCCACCCCCTACAATTCTACTGCTTGAGATACGCATGAATAATTTACTTCAAAATACACAAGTTTGCAAATTGCACGGTAAAATAAATGACTTCAACTTTCTAAGACGTAACCAAAATGTCTTAATCATTATAGGTAACGTTATCCCTGGTTTTATACAGTTTATAGTACATTGCAGGATTGACTGGCAAATTATTAATCCAAATGTATTATTGCCTACTGGCGTAATGATAAATCACGATCAGGAACAGGAAGGTCATGCAAAAGAAAGCATAAGACTACAATCTAAGACCAATTCCTCTAAAGTGGGCACTGCTGACACACAAGCACTTAAATTACTAAGCATTTTACATTGCAATATTCAAGGGATAACCCAGGGAAATAAAATCGATGAAATAAATCTTTACATAGATTCATTTAGAACAAAACCTGATATTGTTTGTTTCTCTGAACATTGGGTTCCATCTACATGCCAAATTCCACTTTTTCAATTCGATGGGTATCAATTAGCCGGTTCATATTGCAGAGAGAAACAAAAAAGAGGTGGGGTTTGTGTATTGGTTAATAATAATTACAGTATTAAATTAAGACCGGATCTTGGAAACTTTACGGTTGACTCTTATTTTGAGTGTTGTGGTGCTCAGATCATGCACCCTCTTGATTTAATTGTGCTTTGTGTCTACAGACCTACCGTGTATACCAAAATTGCATATGATATTTTTTTTCTAGCTTGCGTTCACTTTTACAATATTCTATTCTTAAGAATCCTAAATCCTTTTTTATACTTACAGGAGATTTTAACATTGATATTTTGAAAAATAGTTCTCAATCTGAAGAGTTTCTTTCAATATTAAATTCTTTCAATCTTTTTACAACTATAAAGGTACCCACTCGGCTTTCAAATGTTTCTAGTACATGTATTGATAATATTATAACTAATTTAAAACCTAATTTATGTTTGCCTTCTGTGGTACAAAATGGTTTATATGATCACTTAACTCAATATCTTCAAGTGAATTGTGAATATTTTGCTAAGAAACATATAGAAACTGTGGTTAACAAAAAAACAATATACGTAAGACATTTTTCTAAGGTTAATATCTCCAATTTTGTCAATTCTTTAAAATCGGAGGATTGGTCTTACTTCTTTCAGAAATTGAATGTAACATCTGATGCAAATACCTACTATTTATAAGTGTTTTTTACATATTTTCAAACTACATTTTAATGCGTCTTTTCCATTAGTTAAGGCTAAAAATAGTCTTAACCGGAATAAAGATAAAGGTTGGCTTACAAGTGGGATAAAAAGATCTAGTAAACATAAACGGGAACTTTTTGAGCTCAGCAAACAATCCACAAATCTGCATTTTAAAAACTATGTTAAAAAGTACAGCAAAGTGCTCAGTAAATGTATAAGAACTGCTAAAATATTACATAATAAAAATAAAATTAAACGTTCAACAAGACTAAAACTGCTTGGCAAATTGTAAAAACAGAAACGAATACTTCCGCCAGTAAAATAGATAAATTTCCATTTTTATCCGAATCTGTAAACATCAAAAATCAGTTAAATTATGTAAACAAATTCTTTACAGACACTTGCAAAATTCTAAATGTTAATTCTGATCCTGAAAGCTCAATAAATTTTTTACAACAAGGGGTCCGACCTAATTCCATGTTAATATCTTTCAAAACTACAGATCCTCAAGAAATTCAGCAAATAATTAACGAATTAAAACCTTCCAAATCGTGTGGATGGGATGAAATATACCCCTTCATCTTAAAACAATGTTCATCTTTTATTTCAATCCCATTTGCTCATTTAATCAACACTTCACTCTATACAGGTGTGTTTCCGGATGTACTAAAGCTCTCAAACGTGATACCAGTTATAAAAAAAGGCAATCCAAAAGAACTAACTAATTATAGGCCCATTTCATTACTGCCGACATTCTCAAAAATTTTTGAAAAGATAGTTTATAATAGGTTGTATGATTACCTTGATAAATGTCAACTCTTCAACATGAATCAGTATGGGTTTAGAAGGGGTAAAAGCACTGTAGATGCCATATTCAGCTTTGTATCTGAGGTTGCGGATGCTCTTGACAGGTCGCAGAACGTATCTGGTCTCTTCTGTGACCTGTCAAGAGCATTCGACTGTGTAAACCATAATATACTGATTCGGAAGTTGCAGTTTTATGGTATATCGGGCAGGACCAGTAAATGGTTGGTTTCATTTCTATCCAACAGTAAACAGTGTATAAATTTGCAGTCACTTGGGAATTAAATCTGATTATAGATTAATTATAATTCATGATTTAGCCCCTGAACTGTTTATTAGACTAATATGATCAGGTACATACCTTTACGTCAACAGTTCAATTTTGTAGTGAATAAACTCACAACATGTTTCGCCTATTCAGGCATCATCAGGTGGTATCCTAGCAAGAATGCTTTGTCTTCATCCATGATGGAGTCGTCAAGAAACATTTAAATATGGAACATTCTTGGACCCTTACTCTTCCTTGTTTATGTCAATGACTTGCCCATGACCTTCAATTCTAAATTGGTTATGTTTGCTGACGATACTTCTGCTATCTTCACCCATCCAGATAAATCAATGTTTCCACAGCTTATAAAACAAGAATTCCAAAAGCTGGAAAGTTGGTTTCAAGCTAATGGACTTTTACTAAATCAATTCAAGTCTCTTTTAATGAACTTTAAAAAAAATTATTGTAATAACAATTTTTCGCACGAAAACACCACTCTATCTTGCAACCTTGCTAACTCCACCAAATCTTTAGGAATAACAGTAGATCATAAATTACAAAGCATATTTTGTAACTCTCATTCTTTCTAGATCAGTTGATATTTCCACTCTTATGATGGTATACTATGGATATGTTTATCCTATTCTCAATTACGGAATTATTTTTTGGGGAAATTCCGACAAAAATAAAAAAAGTTTTTAAATTGCAAAAAAGAATAATTAGAACAATTTATTCTATCAAAGCTAGGGGTTCTTGTAAAAATACATTTAAAAACAATAATATTCTTACTTTTCCCAGTCTGTATATATACAATTTATTAATTTTTATGAAACAAAATATTTCTAAATTTTCTGTTAATTCCGACAATCATAATTATATAGGATATTTTATTTTGGGTGTAATACCCGACACAAAAGCTGCCTTTTATACCCTAAACATAAATCCTCAACTTTAGAATCTTCTCCCCACTACTCTGGTGTTAAGTTTTACAATAACCTGCCC
Source organism: Macrosteles quadrilineatus (assembly GCF_028750875.1). NCBI lineage: Eukaryota > Metazoa > Arthropoda > Insecta > Hemiptera > Cicadellidae > Macrosteles > Macrosteles quadrilineatus. Next base: position 15,846,561 of record NW_026542594.1, read on the forward strand.
GATTCGATTAAATCTGCAGTTTCCTTTAAGTCGTTTAAAAAACAGTTATTTAAGTTTTTATGTAGTAAATGCTGTTATAAGGTAAAAGATTTTTTCCACTGACTCTTATACATTAGTTTTAAGATATTTGTTTTATCACGATTATTGTATTGACGCTATTTTTGTATATTGTGTACTAAAATGAATAAAGGATAATTTGATTTGATTTTATTTGATTCGATCAGCTGTATTCAAATAAACAAAAATCAGCAGTAAATGGCTTCTAATGCTATTCTTATGGAGAACATTTTACGTTATATCTAATTTTGTGTAAAGATTTTGGGAATTTCACTATTTTTCCCGCCGTCACGGGATCAAGACCTTTAATTTGAGCTCTCTCCCGTCGTTCTACGACTTCCCAGTCGCCCACAATTTTGACGCAAAGAATCGGCTTACGTAATTAATATAAAGATAGAATAGATAGATAGATAAGGGAATGAGGTTATTTTTATGAAGACAGATGTTTTTAAAAGGAAATGAATCATATGTTCGATTAACTTAACCAAATTTTCACTTATATTTAAAAATACATGGAAACTTTAAAGTCCAATGGGGCAAAGCACATTGAACTGAGCGTGACAAAAATTATTCCATGACTTCTGCAGATAATTCCCTTTAATTTGACACATCAATCATCAAAATCGGTTAATAAATAAATGAGTTTTGGTGTGTACAAGAAATTCCTTACGGAATTAGAATAATAGATCCTTACTCCATTAACCAACATTAGATTGGATGTCATCCATAATCTAATGACGTTTAAACGTGTTCAGGTTTAATGTATGGGAACATTATAAATAGTCATTAACGCTAGTGACTGTGTAACGTGATGTTGCTGTAGGCCTATCTATGTAAGGTAGGATGTTGTTGATGGAAATCGGCTAAGGTTTGCATTTAGATTATGTGTAACATCAACTTTGTCATGTTAATATATGCCTATCGGTAACTTAATCTATGAGAATAAGGTGTGTTACGTGAGCTAACAAAGAACTAACGATTGGCATGAGTACGCTAACTTCATCGACCTGTAAACTGTATTTTGCTCAATTTATTGAAAAAATTTGGCAAATTAATTAATTTCATACATTTACTTATACACATTTGAGTATACAAAAATGTTTCTTCCCTATAGCAGTAAACTTGAAATACTTGTTAAAATTATAAGGAATAAATCTGACATGTTTAAGGAAACATTTTAGTACAAGTTCTATCAGACAAAAGAATGAAATTTCCTTCAAACAAAGGGGTATTTACAGTATATACTGTACTGCACCACTACTGCAACGTACTGTATTTAAACGGTTTTGGAAATGTTAGAAAATTATATTTAAAAAATATATTCTAACTGTATAAAATATATAAATTTTAAATTTACAGATTTTGGAATGTTGTCCTTGAGCGTACAACAATGTATATTATTTTTTACCTCTACGCGATAGTCTGGAAATAAATTACAAAATAAACATTAATAACGATGATTCGTCAGATGGATTCGTTAACCGTAACACCGTTGACCTCATCAATGATTCATGAACTGAGCATAGAAAATAAGGTTATAACAAAGATGCTACATCCTAGTGATTTGTTCAAGATGTCAACAACATCCAAGCCTTGACGATTTCTCAAATACTGACAACAATGACAACAGCTGTTACACATATACAAAGTTGTGAGCTGGGGAAAGTTACATAACCTCGTTCTGCGAGCATTGCTCTGAAGATCACGTCACTCACAGTCTTCAGTCTTCAGTCGTCATTCTTCCGCTCTTCAGCAAACACCGACGTTTCGACATGGACGGGAAAAAGGTAAATACATGTTCTTTACATTTATTTTATTTTGTGTTATCAGATGTTTGGAATGCATCTGTCCAGTACCTACTTAAGTTATGTGGTGTTAAGTATGCGTGTTAGGCCTATATATAGATTATGTGTTTATTAGTGTTAGTGTGATTGATTGGTAGTCTGTCGGCGAACTATAATGAGGTCAAAAATAAATATAAATTATCTGTAAATTACGACGAATGTTTTTAGAGATTAATTCTGTAAGTTAAAATGTTTCAGGTAAATGTAAAATATTTTAGTAGTTGGATTCTTTGACAAGAACTTACTATTTTACTACACAATGTTGCAAAACAAGTATTGGTCATACATCTATGCATGTTTAACTCACATACAATAAGATATCAGCTATCATTAACATTTTAGGTAGAGTTATTGTTTCTTGAATTAGTCGTGTGGTAAAAAAATAATATTTACGTTTGTTGACAAATTTATGTTAGGGTTTTTTTAAGGTTTCCAAGTTTATTTTTGTACATCATTAATTCAATCAAGGGGACCTGTGCGCACATTGCGCATTTTTAGGGTTCGATTCCGACCCAAAACGAATAGTGCAATACCTTTTTCTTTTTTTTATTTGTTAGTTACAGTTTGTGAGGGAGTAAAACTACTAATATACAAGCAATTACATTTGTTGCTTATCTACTATCAACCTGCGTCACTTCGTGACTTCAAAATCCGTGATATATGATATAAGGTTTATAAGGATGAAAACGATTATGTCTCATCACAATCCCTATTATTTGCAGTGTGATACCTATTATTTTCATTGAGTGCGCGATCTCTTCGAGGCATCTTAAAAATTACAAATACTAATTAAATATACTATGAAAACACAAAATCTAACCTAAGTCATGTTGTTCTGTACATTTTACTCAACTAACATTACAAAATTTTACCATTGACTATTGGATACAGAAGATTTTGACTTGAATTCACTGAAACATCACCAACTACAGATAACCCCATTTTCGTCGTATGGATGCAAACAAAGTTGGCCATCTGTTTTGATGTAAACAAATGTAAACTTGGAAAAGTTCGGATGATTGACAACAGAATTCAGCACAATGTATGACATTTTAAAAGCCTAATAGTACGAAGGGCTTTCACGGGATATCGTCCAAACCAGCTAAAGGCACATCTAGAGGAATAAAAGTTTAAATTGATACCCAATATGCCTATAAAAAGAAATATTTAGCGATCGATTTGTTGCACACAATAATCCAACAAATTCTTTTAATAACATCGATAACACGTGAAGAGTGATTTACTACTTTCAATCAGGTTACAGTTATACAGGTTACAGTAGCCTATTAGAAATCATTTTCATAAACACTTTTGTCTCTTCTCTGAATGATCAAGTTCAGAATTAAACCGTTAGAAAGAAAGTTAATCAACATCACTGAATATTTGAAAGCAAACCTTAAACAAAAATCAAACCATAGCCCTAAATGAAATGCCCTTTTTAGTTACCATTAGCCTATTCACTCCGCTAGATCAAATGCTTTACAATGACACATCAATCGTAAAATTCGGTTTCGTAGGACAGCTGAAAAAGGGATGTTACATAGATAGCACTTATTATATCATTATCATTATCAATTGAGATGGGACGTCACGTATATAGATTGTATAGGGAATGTAGTATTGCCTACATTCATATAAAAACTCAATCACGTATATGCAGGCCTATATAGATTGTATAGGGAATGTAGTATTGCCTACATTCATATAAAAACTCAATCACGTAGGCTATATGCAGGCTTATATAGATTGTATAGGGAATGTAGTATTGCCTACATTCATATAAAAACTCAATATTGTATATGCAGGCCTATATAGATTGTTATACTTAGTTTTATTGTTTACCAATATACTCACAAAGGGTTGATAATCGTAATATAAAATCTGTTAGGCATTTTTAAAAGTAAAACTAACTAACGGATGGTTAGAGTTTTTTATAAAACCATAAAGTCCAATGCTCATACTCTATTTGAGCTCCATTCCATTTGAATTTTGTCATATTAACGGTTATATGCACGGTTAAATACTCGTATTAAAATTATTTCAGTTTTTTTCGTCTAAGGTAATTTGGTATGGGGATAGTCAGCAAATATAATGTGAATAGTTTTAAGTTATATACACGTGGAAAAACCGTGTTTTTAGATATAAGACTAGCTGTGTACCCGTTCTACGCACGGGGATCTTATAGTAATCAGTTGAAACCTTCTTACATAAAAAACAGCAGTTGGTTTGCATATTTTCAGATATGCTGCCCAAACTATTTATTATACATAACTTCATTTTATGTTGTTTGTTGTTGTTCCGGATTGGTATGACAATCAATAAAAGGCTAAATTACCTGTGTCCGCTGGTCGATCCTAATGTATCCTATTACAGGAGATGCATTTCGGCGAAATTAAATCGCCATCATCAGTCCTAAAGGTCTTGAGCTTCCCCATTAGGTGCGTCTTGGAGTTTTTGAAACACATACACGAACTGTACACTTATACACATGACGAATAAAACATAAATACACAGTAGGCCTACTTTTATTTTTACTATAGACAAGTAGACGCGCGTCGGTCGTGTGCCGAGTCTCGACTGAAAACGCTCATTTAAAAAATGCAAGTTTCCCAGCAATATACAACACTGATTCAGATTCAAGGTCTATTTCCCGGTTATCAAAACTCAAGAACAATTTTATACACAAAGAATCTCTATTTTCATTTACTGTTACCCTAAATATTGTTGCACTTGCGATTAATTAAATCCGTTATGTAAGGAAAAACGTTTTTAATCTTAATTGGTTTGGATTTGCTTTCAAAACGTGATCGGAAATGGTTGCGGTATTTGTAAACAACATTCAATGTAAACATATCAGTGACAGCTAGAAGAAATAATCTTGATTTGAACAGCTGTTCGTTATTTCATAGAAGAATATGTGCTAAACATTGGGAGAAAACTTAACAAAAAATCGCACAAAATTGGTTTTTTAAACGTCCGTTATTTTATTTACAAAGTGGTGACGCCATATTTTAATGGCTAAAGACAATTTCGCCAATCCAGTGAATACATTAAAATGATTTGGAACTTGATAGGTACTCTCGTTTTTCAGGAGTAGGCCGCGTAAAATGGCTCTTGGGTCGTAACAGACATGAAGACAGACAGAAATTTAGATGAGACTTGTTTCGGTTTCTCTAATGTATAAAACGTAAAAATAACCTAAAAGTTTATGATTCTGAGCAATGTACAGACAAAACTCTAATTTTATTTATATAGATGAGTAGCACCTAAACATTTTAAAGTTACCAGAAATAAAGAAACGGCAAATCCTCTAAGAATCTAATTCTTTTAACGTAATAGAAAATTATAATAAAAGCTAAACAACGTTTAAACATATTTGATTGTTATATCAGTAATATTGCTACGGTTCATGCGCTTTCCATTGTTTAAACATATTTGATTGCCATATCAGTAATATTGCTACGTTTCATGCGCTTTCCATTGTTTAAATATATTTGATTGCCATATCAGTAATATTGCTACGGTTCATGCGCTTTCCATTGTTTAAACATATTTGATTGCCATATCAGTAATATTGCTACGTTTCATGCGTTTTCCACTGTTTAAACATATTTGATAAAGCCACACGTGTACTTGACTCACACGATAAAACATATCACAATTAAATTGAGCGTCGGTGAACTGCGCTACTATGTGTTACGTGCCAATGTTGCTGTTGTGTGAACCAAGCTGAAAGGGCAAGTATTAAAACTGTACCATATTTTATGTCATATCAACTATCACTGTATCTAAAATAATTATAGAAAATGTAATTTTGATAGGAGCAAATAGTGATACTAGATACATTTATATCCTGGTATAGCCAAGTTTGAATAAAATATAATAGAATGTTCTATTTTAATCAAAGCTTGGCTACATATCATGTCCATACAAATTTCTACCCTACTACCAGTCAATGCTAGCTCGTAGTAGTTAATAGTAGCTAGTAGTTAGTAGTAGTTAATGTCTTCGAAATTAATATAGACAAATCGTGTGTGATTTCTGTATAAAGGATGAAGAGCGAGTGACTTTGGTGTGATTCTGTAAGTTTGTACCCATGTGGGTACCTTAGATTTCAAAAATTGTTAAATCAATTCATATAAAGTTCAAAGCGTATATAAACATGTCTGTAATCGAAACGGTTGGGGAGTTTGGTTTAGGATAGTTTTGGTATTGTTTGTATTTATTTACTTTTATTTATATTTTGTATTTATTATTAGATTGAGTATATTATATCCAAATAAACGATATCAGCAATCCGACACATACTTTCTCCCATAAGCTTGTCAAAAATCTTTACCATGGGTAAGCGGAAGCGTTGGGAGTATTCATGATATTTTAGAAGGGAAAATCACAAAAGTTGCAATTATTTTTGAGCCGTAGGCCTAATTGTTCAGAAATGGGGGTTGCACTATTTTCTTAAGAATTATAAGGACCATAACACATTAATTTTAATCAAAACTGGCTTTTCTCCTAAAATCCCATTTTTGTTGTTTTATGGGTTATTTTTTGAGAAAATAACATAAGTTACAATAACTTTTGAACCGTCATTTTTATAAAAATTAAATTTATACAATTTTGTTTAAAGTTTTAATTTTTTGAGAAAATAACATAAGTTACAATAACTTTTGAACCGTCATTTTTAGAAAAATGCGATTCATACAATTTTGTTCAAAGTTTTAATAACCATAATATACTAAGTTTAAACAAAACCGGCTTTTTTCTAAAACCCGATTTTTTGTTATTTTATTGGGTTTTTATGGGAAAATAACATAAGTTACAATCAGTTTGGAACCATATTTTTACGGAAATGGGAATTGTACAGTTTTGTTCAAAATTTAAAGGACTATAACATACAAAATCTTTATCAAAATCGTTCGAGCCATTTTTAAGAAAACTTGATGTTTCTGTTATTTTGTGGGGATTTATGGAAAATCACAATTAAAATAAAAATAAAAAAAAAATTAAAAACTCCTGGACATACCACCGATTAGTACCTACATACAAATTACATTAAAATCGGACTACAGGTGTGGTCTGTAGCCTTGTACACATCCACACACACAGACACACACACACACACACACACACACAGACCTCACTTCGAAAACCACTTTTTTGGGTTCAGGGGGACCCAAAACTGATATATCCACTCAAAACCCAAACTCGAAAATTTTGACGAAAATAATACTTTCTTCATAGGTACTGGGAGGGGAAGAAAATAAAAATATCTTAAAAATCATAAAACGTAAAACTAGTTTTTACAAACAAAATTATATAATCAAAGTGGATATATATCTTTAAATCTTTATAAATTTATTTTTTATTAACTTCGAATGCCTATTTTTCTGTGTAAAAACTAGTTTTTCGTCTTATGAGTTTTGTGATATTTTTTTCTCTGAAAGCTCAAGGGTCAAGCCAAGTTGTACTGTATGGACGTGATTGTATAAGACGTTGCATCTTAACTATCTACATTACTGAAAGTTATTTCATGTTTGATTTCTACAGATTATGTGTAGACCTACATCTATATTAAACAATATCTATATCTATATATATCTATATAACTATAAATATATAAAAGGCAAAGCCCTCACTGACTCACTCACTCACTCACTCACTCACTCACTCATCACTATGAAATTTGGTACACCGATTCTTTGGGCATTAAATAGGAAAACTAAGTAGTTTTTATTCTGATCGGGCTCTCGGGCTCCGCCCCAGTGGCTCTGTAGTTTCCCATGTTAACCTTATGATTTTTCATATTTAAAAGGAATTTCTTAACAGCTGTTTCAATTAAACAAGTTGGTTCTGTTCTATGATGTTCAATAGCATTAAAGTTACAAGGATTACCAACAGGGTGCAGCACTATTATTTCTTTTACATTTATGACAACAGCTAATTTGCAACCAAAAGGTGAGTGAGCGTAGCGAACGAACTTCAACCTGGAGGCGAGTTAGCGTAGCGAACGAGCTAACCTGAAGGCAAGTGAGCGGAGCGAACGAGCTGCAACCTAAAGGTGAGTGAGCGTAGCGAGCGAACTTCAATCAGGACGTGATTGAGCCATGCGAACGAGCTCACTTGTGAAGTTAAACGGGGCAAAGCCCGCGGGTACAGCTAGTACTATATAACTATATCTATATAAAACAAGGTACCGGTAATGAAGAGTATTTGAATAACATTCTATAATCATACTGGATTTTTATCAACAGTTTCAGTTTTTTATATTTTACTTTATCAGTGTTTGGCCAATAAATGAATGTAGCCTGAGGTCATAGTAGCCTACTACACTGTATCTACGATTCGCGAATTGAACAAACTTTTCCTCTTCCAGCTAAAATATGTGAAGGTTACGACGATATCTAGTATGGCGTGATGACCTTCAACGGAAGCAGGATTTTGAAGTTGTCTCGATTAAAAACCACGAACCTGTTAACCTGCTATAGACATCCCAGAAACAAAAGAACCCTGGGCCATTTCGAGCTGCGCAGGTTGTTTTGTTCTTAGGATGTATATAGTGGAATGCTATCTTTGACAATAACGATGTACTTACTGTAAATGGTGTGATGCTGTTGGACTCAAGTAGGAAATAAAATTAATGGAGTATCTATTTTTTTTTAAGATTATTGGCAAAAAGTCATTTTCTTTAAGATAATTAGATTTGTTTTATTTTTAAAGCTAAAGCTATAAATATTAAATGAAAAACTAAAAACTAATTATTTTAATCTTGCATTCAAGGTTTCTTTAAACGTGCATATACTGACAAATCTTCAGATTTTACCATTTGATTTCCAGAATCGGATTGATTTGATTTTTAAGTTTAAATAATCAAACAATATTGCAATAATCGAATTATCTATGTGTAAAATAGAATATCTGCCTGAAAGTGGAAAAATCAAAATTAATCAGTCGTATTAGATTAAATTAATCAGTCATTTAGAAACCCGGTTCTCATAACTGTATTTATCTTTACTCTTTTTTTTTGTAATTATATAAATCTATTTAAGCCCAATGTCTCAATCTGGCTGGTCTTTGGCTGATGTGCTTCGTAAAAACACTTTGCTATGAGTACTAGATACTAAACTTTGTTTATTTTGAGCCACCGTTAATTTTATTTGGTGGATCTTAATTTAGTAAGATATAAATGTGTTTTATGGCTATATGTAACTTGTTTTAAATATGCATAACTGTAAATCGAATTTAAAACTGTTCTATATTGTGAGCGTATGGTTAGCGAAACGCCACTCAACTTTATTAAAACGTAGTACCAGGGGCCGAGCATTGTTAGAGGTGTTTCATTTGTTCAAGGGGTTAAAAAATATGCCTAAAAATGTATGATTTCCATATTAGTATAAAATACAGTCTAAGATATGGAATAAAATAAATGAAATGTAATAACATTTTATCATGCTCAAGTATTGGTGCTGTATAGCCTACTAGCTGTACCCGCGGGCTTTGCCCCGTTTAACTTCATAAGTAAGCTCGTTCGCATAGCTCAATCACGTCCTGGTTGAAGTTCGTTCGCTACGCTAACTCGCCTCCAGGTTGAAGTTCGTTCGCTACGCTCACTCACCTTTTGGCTGCAGATTAGATGTTGTCATAAATATAAAAAAAAATAATAGTGGTGCACCCTGTTGGTAATCCTTGTAACTTTAATGCTAGTGAACATCATATAACAGAACCAACTTGTTTAATTAAAACAGCTGTTAAGATTCATTAATTCAATTTAAATATGAGTACTTAAATATGCGGAAGAACAATGTAACCAATGACTTCATATGAGGTGAAACCATTAACATAAACATAAATGGTAGCACTTATTAAGAACAATGTTGCGCATTGCAAAATCACATGTCAAGTGAATAATGAGTCAACTGCACGAGGAAATAGACTATATTGACATGTCTACTAGTACTAGACCAATCACTGGTTACTGATTCTGACGTATTTGAGGACATTTGCAACCCTAATTGATTAGATCTATTAAGACTTTAAGGTAGAAATATAATGGAGCATTTTATGGACAATGTTCAGAAATTTACACGCAATGATTTTGGGATACGCTTAGCTATTCGTTGAAAAAAGTTATCTTCACTCAAATGACGTTCTTAAATTGGAATAGTACATGTGTATTCATCTAATACTTTTCTTAGAAACAATTCGAAATGCGATGTTTTAACTACCGGTTGCAGTAAAGCTCTTTGAGAACTACAGGGATAACCATAACAACAACTCTGGACGTGATTCTGGGACTCTCAAAGACACGAAGTTTAAGTTTCCTGAAGACCATTAAAACAACATTCTCTCTGGTCTACCTCATGGTCATGGTGTGAACAAACACCAAGCAAAAATGTTGTGTATTTTATTTTATTATTTTACTAGCTGGCCCAACAGACGTCGTCCTGTCTTAATGTGGTTTTATGTCAAATGCTTGTTCATTTTCAAGATCCTGGTTGAAGTTTGTTCGCTACGCTCACTCACCTTTAGGTTGGAGCTCGTTCGCTGCGCTCACTTGCCTTCAGGGTGCTTCAGGTTAGCTCGTTCGCTACGCTAACTCGCCTCCAGGTTGAAGTTCGTTCGCTACGCTCACTCACCTTTTGGTTGCAAATTAGCTGTTGTCATAAATTAAAAAATAATAATCGTGCTGCACCCTGTTGGTAAACTTATCAACTTTTTAAAGCTATTGAACATCACAGAATCAAATTGCTTAGTTGAACCAGCTGTTAAGATTCTTTAATTCCATTTAAATATGAGTACTCATAAGGTTAACATGGGAAACTCCAGAGCCACTGGGGTGGAGCCCTTTTGACGGATCTGCACCAAACTTCTCACAAACCATCCTTGAATAATGCTTAATAATGCCTGAAAGTTTCATTACAATCTGTCGAGCGGTTTCGCAGTCCATAAAGGAAAAACAAACAAACATACATTGGATTTTATATATATAGATTTTAAAATAGTATTTTCTTCCTTAGGCCCCTATTAGACGAGGTAGCCTGGCGACGTCGCCAGCGACCAAACTGGCTACTCAGCTTGTCAAGGGTCATTGATTCGTATGGATGTTATTACACGAGGGTAGCCAGCGATGCAGCCACACTTTGGCGACCGACTGGCTACCGAGCCCCGTCGCCACTGCGGTAGCCACTGGCTACCCATATTGGCGACGCTGCGTTGTAGTGTAGCATATGGAGCTTATTACACTAGGTCGCCAGTATCACGTCGCCACTCGGTCAGTTAATATCACGGGGGTACTTGCACACTGTTGTGTTACGTTCTGTTGTGTTGTGAGTGGGTGAATTGTTCACTTCAGTTGATAAAATGTCTATATCTGATTCAGTCGAAGGGAGACATGAAGATATGAAGAAAAAATAAGAACCTCCGAAAGGCGAACAAAAGAAAGAATCAAAAAGGGTATAATATAACCCTTTCGATTCTCTTGCACTAAGCATTGGATGAACGTATATTTGTCCCTTCCTTTGCCTCCTTTTCTTCAGAAGTAACAGAAGGAGAAGATACTTATAATCTCTCATTATTCACTGTAAACATACCGCTCATAACAAGTACAAGTACAAGACAAGCACTCACAACAAAATTAGTAATGGCGGTAAAATTCTAGCTACTCAACTGGCTACTAGGTTTGGTGGCCAGTGCGTCACCAGCTACTGTCGCTGGCGACGTCGCCAGGCTACCTCGTCTAATAGGGGCCTTTAGGTAGAAACAATACAACAAATCTTAAATTTAAGTAAATGCCTTATATTTCGTGTTTCAGTTATCAGTAGCCAAAATGGTAGAATCTGAAACTGTTATGGTTTTTTGTTAGGGGGGGGGGGTCAAAATCCCTGGGCTGGTCATCAACTTTTTCTCAAACAGGGCGGTACAGTTCCAGCTAGTGATAACCTAACAGTTAACAGTTATCAGTAGCCAAAATGGTAGAATCCGAAACTGTTAGGGTTGATTTCTAACTGATAACTGTTAACTGTTAGTTTATCACTAGCTGGAACTGTACCACCCTGTTTGAGAAAAAGTTTATGACCAGCCCAGAGATTTTAAACTAAAAATTTTGGTTAAATGCAGGTCTCCGGAAAGGTCCGAAATGATATCCCTGTGTTTTTACCCCCCTTCACTACAAAACAATGAGTGGCCAATCTAATTATGATGGGAGTTCAGTTAACTTGGCTGGTTTAGAGGACGACGCCACCGTCCCTCGGTTCATAAACAAGTAAGACACTGTTTTAGCGAATTTCCCTATAGGGAAGTAGCTATTACCGTAGGTGGCACGGTAAGACCTAGACCCGGGACCGATTTACTTTTTCATTTTGATGTCCCCAGAGGCCAAAAACACCATTCGTTCAAATTTTTATATATGTATATATATATATATATATATATATATATATATATAGATTTATATATATATATATACGTCCGTGAACGCGATAACTTGAGTAATTTTGGTCCGATTTTGATGAAATTTGGTTTAAATGTGTAAAGGGAGATAAACTTGAATGAGTTCGCGAACCAGCATGATCGGACCATGGGAACGGGGCTTTACGGGGGGTTTTATGGGGTAAAAATTGGTTTTTCTCACTTTTGACCCTCAAAACACAAAATTTCCCAATTTCTCTTTAGACCTTTTTAAAGAGCTTAAAAAAACAAATAATTTAGTATATAAAAGTATTTTTGTTCGGTTATTAGTAACGGAGAAAATTTAAAAAATTGTAAATTTAAAATTCCCATGTTATTCTTATGGAGAATATTGTCAAATGTTGTAGTTTGCTTGTTTATGGATATATTTTGATCAAACTTGGCAAATTTATTTATTTTGTACTTAGCTATCAATATTTTACTCAAAAACACACTTTATTAGTTTCCTTGTAGCAGCAAACCTAGGTACTCGTTAAACCTAATGTTATTAAAATATATTTAACTGAAAATCAATTCAGACAAATGGAAATTCGCTTAGTCGGCAGGTTTGCTGCGGCGGGGGTATTTTTAATCGTTGCGTTGCGTGGCCGTGCCGTGTATTACGAGTTTTGTTGTGCCGACAAGGTACTACTGTATTATAATCGGGACTTGCACGATCCCACACAGATTTGAATTTTACTGTTTATTGATCATTTTTTTACAATTATTGAACTACCATTGAATTAGTAATAACGTTCCTAAAAACCATAATTGTTTTTTTAGTGGAATCACTATATTTTGAGATAGAAATTTTTGAATTAGGTAAAGTTTAGGAGTCTTAAATACTTAGTATCAATATTGCACAATATTGGTCCTATCTGTACCTAGACCTACTAATATATTATAATTGGAGTAAATCACCAAAGAGGTTCAGAAAAAGTTGTATTTTAGATCCTATGTTACTTTCTCATCCTATACATAGTATATGGAGAAAGTATTTAACTTTTTGCCTTCACATAGACAAATTGAGAACTTTCTCTACTTGGTATTCTTTAGTTTGTCTTTTAGGTTTCGCATTGTGTGTAATGAGCTTGTCCATGCATTCACAAACTAATCATCATCACCGCGCCCCGATGATGAACCACAATTCCTCCTTATAGTCTGGTTGCAGGTCAAAAAACCTGGAAGTAAGGTCCACCCGATGTTTTTTAGTGGTTTCTGTTTCTTCAAGACCTACATAATTAAAATAGGCAGGGTGCCACTTTGTCACCCTTGAGCAAATTGAGATATTCAAGATGGCGGCCAAGATGACTTAAAAACTATATAGGGTTAGTAAAAAGTGTGGAGACCCACTATTATTTTTTCAACGGCCCATACTAGAATAACTAAACTCGGCACACCATTATGGCATGTTATGAAGTACTTTTTGGGCATAACCGCCACTTGGTGTTCATCCCCAAAATGGGGATTTTGGGGGAAACTCAAAAATTTCAAATACAAAGACCCATCGAGTGACCCCTCATTTTAAAGGTCCTAGTAAAAGAAAACCAACAACGCAAATTAGAGGTCTCTATCTCAGTTCAGTAAAAGATGGCAGCCAATTGAAATTCTTATAAGTTCCCAATCCCAAAATGGGGGATTTTGGGGGAAACTCAAAAATTTTAAATGATAAGCCCCATCGAGTGACCCCTCATTTTAAAGGTCATAATAAAAGAAAACTAACAACGCAAACTATAGGTCTCTATCTTAGCACAGTAAAATATGGCAGCCAATTGAATATAAAATTGCAAGTTATTTCCGATTTCTAAAGATTTCAATCAGCTTCCATTTTTTTACTGGATTGAGATAGAAACCTCTAGTTTGCGTTGTTAGTTTTCTTTTACTAGGACCTTCAAAATGAGGGGTCACATGATGGGTTTTTGTGTTTGAAATTTTTGAGTTTCCCTCAAAATCCCCCATTTTGGGGATTTACACCAAGTGACGGTTATGCCCAAAAAGTACTTCATAACATGTCATAAAGGTGTGCCGAGTTTAGTTTTTCTAGTATGGGCCATTAAAAAAATAACAGGGGGTCTCCACACTTTTTACTAATCCTGTATATCTGCTGTATCTTTCCCTATAGAAGAGACAGGATAATCATTTTGTGCCTAGTTTGATGTTTTAATTGGAAAATTACCCAAAATAATAAATCAATATGAGTTTTTAATAATGTCCACATTAATTTGTTGCTAAGTTACCTTATCAACAATTTTTTCAAGTATTTACTTGACTTAAAACAATATAAATCTATGGGTTCTGAGGATAAGTGCAACATTCAAACAGAATGTCAAACAGTTAACTTACAAACAGTTCTCCTAATTGATGCTTGTGCTGTACTGTGGGCAGTGCATTATCCTTCTTCAGGAACAGTGAATGACTTTATCAACTGCTTTTTAAATTATAGTTTTCTTGAATTAAGAAAAAAACACTGTTCTTTAGGCTAGTCAAAATACGGTCCAACATCAAACTTAAGGTAAAAGAAATAAAATATATTTCTTCCCCATATTCTTCCCCATATATTCAAAAATATATGGGATTTTGTCAACAAAGGTGTCAAGAATATTATACTAAAAATCAAGAAAAATCCTAGTGGCGGAAAGCCGCCATTTTTGAAAAAACTTCCGCCATATTGGATTTATGTAAGCTTTTAGTAAAACATCAATAATTTGACAATTAATCAACTTAACAATCTGCGGTTTGTCTTAATAGCTTCCTCATCAAGTTTACTTTAAGATAATAATAACTTTATACCATTTCAATATTGTTTTTTTTTAAAGAGACATCTTAAAATAGAAACAATACCAAATTTCAAAGATTTTTTTTGTAAAACCTTTAAATATTTGCAAATACAAACTCAGGTGATAAGAAAATTCATATTTTGTGGCTCTTAAAAGAATCTGCATAAAATTTTGAACAATTATCAACCTCATATCAGTTTGTATATTGCTTTGAAGATATGGGATATATTGTTATTATATAGTCTTCAACTTGGAACGCTAGCCGTGCTGCACCACTACATCTAGTCCGATTGAAATACACTTTGAGGTGGGACAAATTGCTTTGAGAACATTTAAGACATATTTTGGAATCATACATTCATACATATAGGGCAATGTATAAAAAAATCTCACAAAATCCGAGCATGAGAACACTGAAAAAGTAGGGGTTTTGAAACGTACCAAAATTCAATTTTTCATAATAGACAATTACATATATGTGTCCGTGAACACGATAACTTGAGTAATCTTTATACAATTTTGATGAAATTTGGTTTGAAGGTGTAAGGCGGGATAAACTTGAATGAATTCGCGAACCAGCATGATCGGACCATGGGAACGGGGTTTTACGCGGGATTTTATGGGGTAAAAATTGGTTTTTCTAATTTTTGACCCTCTAAACGCAAAATTTTCCAATTTCTCTTCAGACCTTCTTAAATAACTTGAAAAAACAAATAATTTAGTATATCAAAGGGGTTTTTTTACCATTATTATTTACGGAGAAAATTCAAATAATTGTTAATTTAAAATTCACATGTTATTCTTATGGGGAATATTGTAAAATCTTGTAGTCTGCTTGCTTATGGATATATTTTGATCAAACTTGGTAAATTTATTTATTTTGTACTAAGTTATTAATGTTTCACTAAAAACACACTTTTTTACCCTCCCTGTAGCAGCAAGCCTATGTACTCATAAAAATTAATGTTAATTAAATACATTTAATTGAAAATCAATTCAGGCAACTGGAAATTCGCTTAGTAGACATGTTCGCTGCGGCGGGGGTATTTTATTACTAAGATAATCAATTATTGGTATTCTCTGACCCTTAAAATATAAAATTAGACACAAAAATTACTATCCTGTCTCTTCTATAGGGAAAGATACAGCAAATATACAGTTTTAAGCCACCTTGGCCGCCATTTTGAATATTTCAATTTGCTCAAGGGTGACAAAGTGGCACCCTGCAGATTTTAATTATGTAGATCTTAAAGAAACAGAAAACACCAAAAAACATCGGGTGGACCTTACTTCCAGGTTTGGGTGAAAAATGCCTTTTGGCAACTAGACTATTACTTCAGGAAAGATGAGTCTTCGCGTCTGGAAGAGTGGAAGTCAACAGGTCGCGAATTCCAGAGTAATGAGTTGCAGCTTATAGAGAAGTCAGCTGATCATGACTCACGGGGTAATGGCCAGCTGATTGTTGTGTAACCGTATCTCGTCTCTCCCGCCAACCGCCAACGGCTGACAGGTGAGTGTCTTCGTGGCGGAAAAGTGACATTTTTCCTATCGTCCTTCCATCATTGTCGTCGTTGTGTTGACGTCACTGGCATTTTCAACGTCAATCGAAGTCATTACTCCTACACTGAAGTCGACGCTATCCAATACATGTTTTAGCAACACGCTCCATGAAAATGTGTAGGCCTTTAAACTCATGTAAAAATTATTCTAACCTTGGACAGATTCATTGCAATTTTTTACGGCTTTAAACAAAGCAGTATCTATAATCTCTTATATCCTTTAAATAAAAAACTTCTTGATCAGCATTTTACGTGTTATTAAATTTACGGAAAGTATTAGATATTTTACCCCACCAGGTATAATTTTGGTGATAACATCTCGGATATCTGGGTTTATATGATTAGGGCTTTGTGCATATTTGTTTTCTCTGTTTTTTTTTGTTTTTTTTTAACGGTTTGGTCTTGTGAGTTGGGTCTATAGTCCGTGAGGTAGGCGAAGGACTCTAAGGGATTATAGCCCTCACACACACGGAGATACACATACACACACACACATGGGTCACGCGCCGTGGGGTAGGTAGGGCCCTGCTTGCGAGTGTGTGTGCGTTGGTGGAAGGGACGTAAATCCCTCAGTCCTTCGCCAACCTCACGGACTATAGTGTCTATTTCGAAATGGTTTGTTGTTTTTGTACCGTGATTTGTTTTTTCTGGCGAACTGTACACTTTTTTGTAGTTTTCTATGTTTTTTTTTTGTAGTTTGTGCCATCAATCCCGTGTTGCCTTGTGAAAGGATCGTGGTCTGAAGCTGTTTTGGCATCGCCCATCAAGTGTCCATGTAGGGAGCCTTTTGTTGTTTTGAGGATACTGTGTGTAGTTGCCTCGAGTTTGTCATTTATTTCTTTTATTTTTTGCTATGGTTTCAGATAGTTTCGGAATGTCATTATTCTTTTCCTTTAGACTGTTTTTTAGGGTTTTATGTCTTCCATTAATATGTCTATGATTTGCTCACATTATTTTATTTTATCTTCGTATATTGTAATAGTTTGATTGGTTTTTGGTTCCAGGCTAGTTTCTTTTTCGGGTTCAATTGTGGGTCTGGTCATGGAGTCGTTGATTTTTGGCATAATTTTAAGACAGGTTTTGAGAGTGATAGTTGAATTAACTAGGTAATAATAATAATTAAGTAACATGCTTGGTGATTAATAGACTATAACTATAGGTAACAAAATATATATATATATATATCATGCTTGGCGATAAATAATCTATAACTAGGTAACAATAATAATTAGCAACAATACTCGCAGTGGTGATAGATGCAATATGGAAACGAGTAATAGTGATAACAATAACAGTCTATAAATAGATAACAGTGATAATGAATGATCACTATGTGAAGTAGGCAATGGTGATAAGATTTATAAAATATAACAAAGAAATATAGACTCTGATACAATAGCAGGTAAAATCGAAACACTCCCCACGCCCCACAATGTGGTGTGGTCCTGAAACTACTTGGAGTCTACACTTTACGTGCTATTGTAAAATCAAAGACTTTTTGATCTGTATTTCATGCGTCGTTACGATTGAGTGACCTGATGGTAAAATTCTTTAATTTCATATACCTTAACTTGCACTTCACATTAGCTTTTATCACATTTAGAGAAAAGGAGTTGTTGTGTTTTCCGCTTTAGATTAACGATGGAGAATATCACACAACTAAGAGAAACGCAATTCACTTTCGCTTATAAAATAAATTAGATATCTGTAACTATGTTTCTTTATTCAATGGTTACGTGTAAATCCTATACTCTAATACGAGCAATGTTTGCTTGTATGTATGCTTGCACCAAGATCTCGAAAACGGCTCAAACAATTTTCTTCAAAAGTTGTAAATAGTTTATTCCTGGCCTAAAAACGAGTTTACTGCAGTTAGAACTGCCAACAAGAATCTAATTACGTAAAAAAATGATATTGAAAGTCACATTTTTAAAACATTAGTCTTATGGGTTGCTAAGTAATCATCTTGGCTGAATGAAGGAAAATGTATGACAAGGAAAATGTAAACGAAAGACTTGTAAGTTGTCTATCCACAGTATAGTTTAGCAAAACAAAATACAGTACAAAAGGATAAACATCAGTTGTTACTATTGAGCAAAGATTATATTGAAGATTACGAGATTACTCGATACATTGTAGTCAAGGGTAGCAGTGTGGAGTACGGGATCTGTTTATGACGATTAGATTGCGGTATCTGCAATCCTTAAATGCTATGGGAAGGGAAGGAAACAGGTCCGCGAAGTAGGAAGTGATGAAGGAAGTAGTGAAGGCGTGCAGTCTGAAGTGTGGGCGTTTGTAGCAGTTAGATTAATGTATGTGCAATACTGAAATGCTATGAGAAGGGAAGGAAGCGTGTCCACGACATAGGAAATGGTGAAAGAATTAGTAAAGGCTAGCATTGCGGAGTCTGGGGAATGTTTGTGGCAATTATATTAATTTATCTAATAAAATATTAAAATGTTTTGGAAAGAGATAAAATCAGGTCCACGACGTAGGAAGTAGTAAAGTTTAGCATCGCGCAGTATGGGAACCGTGAGTGGCAGTTACATTAATGTATCTTCCTTCCTAAAATGCTATGAGAAGGGAAGGAAACAGGTTCATGACGTAGGAAATGGTAAAAGATGTAGTAAGGCCAGCAGTGCAGAGTGTGGGTACTGTCTGTGACAATTATGTATCTGCAATTCTAAAATGGTATAGGGAAGGAGGGCAAATGGATCCACGACGTAGGGAGTGGTGAAGCAAGTAGTAAAGGCGCAGTGTGGAGTTTGGGAATGGATTAATCTATCTGCAATACTAAACTGCTTTCAGAGTAAACTAATGATTTTCCCCGAGCAAAGCTTGGTCCCCAGGTACTTAATGTAAATACAATGAACTATGGAACGAGTAATAATAAGAAATGTTATGTGTTATATGTTGTTGATTACTTTTTTACATTGATGAAATTTGTGCCCTGATTAACAATAATATGGGTAGGCTTTCTAATTAAGGGTGATACAAGTTATCTATTATTTTATTTTTGCTTACTGTGATATTTACATAATGAGCTGCAGGTAAAAAATTCTGACTAAAATTCAGTAGTTAGGGTAGAACAAATCAACTTCATGTGAAATCAATATAATATGTTTTTGCTTTACTACAGTACCCTATGTTGTGCGATTATTTTTTACCTGTTAACTGAATGTGTAAGTTTTTCAACTAAATAAACTTTCAAGTAAGCGTATCATTTAAAAATTAAATCGTATAGAAGAGTATTTTCATACATGCATCAGCGCCTCATATAAGTCGTTTCTTTAATTGAGCGGAGTGAGCGAAGCTCTTATACTACAGTCCTACTTTTGCGGCTGAAGACAAAGTACCCTACTGAGGGAAGGTATAAATCTGAAATGGTACAAATCGAACAACAGGTCTTTTCCCTACACGAATTTAAACTTTTAGAAATTTAGCATGGGCCTTATGGGTTAATTGGTTGTCATGACAGTATTTGAAAGATAACAAGAAAAAGATAAACAAATGTCGTAGCATTATGTTTATAATTAAATCATGTAAACTAGCACATTACACAATAGGGAACAAAGGATAAGGAGAATCGGATTGATACCGATGAGCATTATTTGCTACAAAATGAATAATTAATTAGAATTATGAACCATTGACCTTGAATACTGCGGTATTTTGTAAAGCTGCCATAACTACTTGACAATCCATAAGACTGACGTTAAAAAAAATTAAAATTTAATTTTAAGTTTTGAAATTTTTTTCCTGATTTTTTTCGAAAAATGATTTTTTTCAGAACAAAGCCTTTAATTGGATACTGCCTTAAACTAAGATATTTCTAACAATTTGGAGGACATCATAGGAGCCGTTTAGGAAATCACTGTGTGCAAACGTTACTCGTATCATAGTATATATATCTATATATATATATATATAGATAACGTCCAATAAAAGAAAGTAATTAGTTTAACAGTCTTTCTTATTCAACAGTGCAATAACCTTCCTTGTATCAAATCATGAATAAAACAATTGGTCACTTATCCTCGGTCGTAAATTTCCATAAATACTGTAACTTTCCGTTTTTAAGAAAATGATTTTATAGTTCAGGTTATCGAGATGCCACGAGACGAAGTTCTGATTATTACGTGACCAAAAATAATAGCTAAGAGCCAAACGACTGGATGTAAAAACAATTGATGCTTCCGAAGTTACGTAACACCGTTGTGGAACTTGTAGATTTTGTTTTTTTTTTTTTTTTCAGTTCGATCATTTACATAATAAGTATAACTATATATTTTGACTTGTTTCGAAGTTAACTGTTTTGTATTTCGTCTTAGGCTCACCACAAACTTATCTACAGTAGGTACCGGTATCTATTTATTAGACGACCTAATAATTGTTCTAAATGTATTATTATAATTTATTTAAGAAATCTTAAATAGGCAACCACCCTGCTTGGATCCAAATTATCTATTCTATTCTCGTAATTTCACAGTGTGTGTAGAAACCCGCTAAATATGTTTTGTGTATTTTACTTTCTCCTCATATAGATAGTATACTGGAGATTGTATTGATTAGTATTGTTTTCGCCAAAAATTTCGTATGTTTGTATATATTTGTACATGTACAGACCTAACAGACCCATCGATGTATAATATCCCTCCCCTGAATTGCGAGCTCAGGTTACCCCGCCACCTCGCTCTGACTCGCCCTAGTGCCTAGGACTGCCCCCCGGACAACTACCCCCCAAGCAGGCTTCTACGTCATGTTGACGTCAGAGATCGAGGGGGCAGTTTTCCAGTCACGTACACTCAAGTTTCGTTGTCATTCTGTTCTAAACTAACCAACCAAACTTGCTGTAACATTTCACAATTATGTATGATATTCCCCACATGCCTTTTCTGTTATCAAACGTGACCCATAAACGTGTGGTCTTAAGTAGATTTAGTACTCGACTTAAAATTACAATTACTTAGCATCACATTTTGCTAGGGGGTAGTATTCCCCCTATATATTGCTAGGGGGTAGTATTCCAGTCAGTAATGTTATAAAAGAATTAGCTTTTTATAAACTTGTACCTCGTCAAATTTGGTACTCAGGCAGAGGTAACAAAAAATGGTTTTGTTCAGCAACATATGAAGGAGGTTTAACATGGAAAGAATGTTATCAATGGATGATTAAATATTTTCCAATGTTTTGCAATTGAATTACAACTCAGTCCCCTGACTTAGCAACTTGGAAGGATATTGAACTATTATACTGATATAATATCCGTACTATATTTGTACTTCTGTTTGTACGGGTATCGTATCCATATTATATTTCTATGTCATACTGTGAATAAAAATAATAGGAATGCATCATATTCTAGGCCAATGTGTCAAATTTATTGGTTGTTCTCAATGGAGTAACATGTTTATAAAATGAAATTTTTCTCATTTGAATCAATATTAATACTACTGAATGCAAAAGTTATCCTATGACTTAAAGGGGTTTGTTAAAAAAGATAATCTCCATAATATAAAAACACAGTGTATGTAATAAGAAAATGATTAGCCTATTACATGCCAGAAACTCAGTAATGTATCTAAATCCCGTAAACTGCTCCGAGCCAACCGAGCTCCTACCGTCAATGCCGCACCAAGCGATTTTCGGCTTATTATGTAATCGCTTAAAAATGGTACAAACAAATTCCTGATAAAAAAAAGCTTCCAATAAAAAGATATTCATTCCCCATAAACCCCATAAAATAACGGAAAAATTGGATTTTCTCGAAAACTTTTTTTATTGTTTTCTTCTTAAAAATTTACTATGTTATAGTTCTTTAAATTCTGAACAAAATGGTACCAATCCCATTTCCATATAAATTACGGTTCATAAGTTATTTTTTCCCCATAAAAAACATAAAATAACAAAAAAATCTGATTTGATCAAAGGCTGGTTTTGGTAAAAATTAATATGTTATGGTCCTAATAATTCTAAAAAAAAAATAGCACAAGAACCCGTTGCTGTAACAATTATGGTTCAAAAAGTTATTGCAACTTTTGTGATTTTCAACTATAAAATATCATATTTACTCTCACCTCTTACCCATGATAAAGGTTGTTGACAAGCGTATGGGAGAAAGTATGAGTCAGAATGCTGATACCGTTTACAGTATTTATAAAGATATATAAATAAATAAATGTATATATATATAATGAAATTGAACGGAGGGTGTTTTTTGGCCTCAGGGGACTTCAAAACGAAAAGTAAATCGGTCCCGGGTCTAGATCTTACCATGAGACCTACGGTAATAGCTTATTTCCTTTATAGGAAATTGATTAACATGTAGTGGCTATATATGTGGCTACATCAGTAATCACTGTGTGTTAAATGATCATTATCTGTATCACCAACCGATCACTTAAATATAGTATCAGTATTACAATATCAGTTTTTTCCGGCAAAAAAGTTGCTCCACTGGTTTGAGTAAAAATTGCCTGTCAAACCCAAAGGTCACATTCCTTATATTTCATCCATACAAAGTAGCTTTACAAGTAGGTTTCCTTGTAAGGCATTTCAGGGCTACAGCTTGATTTTTATGGATGCGATGAAGTTTTTTATGTTCACCTGTAAAATAAGCAATATTCTACTAACTGTCGCGCAATGGAAAATAGACCTGTAATGCATATATTCTATGTATTACGCCTGTTTCATGAAATTTGACAAAATTGAATTTATTTTATGTTTGGAATATTCAATGCCCTAACAGGATTATTATTAATTTATTTATATTATTTATATTTTATATGATTATTATTATTTTGACCAACCTTGATTTACAGACATTTCTGTACATTAGTACCGCTTACCTGTACACATAACTTTTGCATAAATCTGTATTAGTAGTGGCGAACTAGCGGTTTAACGCCACTTTAGGCACGTTTTCCCCATAAGAATAACATGGTGAGCTTTTTTTGACCACTTTTTTAAAAATCCAGCTCTCGGCCTATACAAGCCTATATAAATGTTCAATACCATTGTACAACTCCATTACTATTTCAAATCTACATCCATTCACATGTATATTCTCAAAATCATGCGAGGTTTGCACGCGAACTCGGGCGCGCTCCCCCACATAAATAAATATATAAATAAATTATACGTGCTACCCGTATAAAATAATGCTAATTTTTTTTACTTTTTGATTTTTTTATGTTGTAATATTGTTTATAATCAAAAGTTGACACCCACTATGTGTGCCAGAATTTCAACCGTTTTGCCGTATCTCAAGCCGTTTTCGAGATATAAGCGTTTTTAGATAGTTTTACGGACTTAGACGATTTTTCATGGTAAATTTTATTTGTAAACATATAAAATAATGTTAATTTTTTTTTACTTTTTGATTTTTTATGTTGTAATATTGTTAATAATCAAAAGTTGACACCCACGATGTGTGCCAGAATTTCAACCGTTTTGCCGTATCTCAAGCCGTTTTCGAGATATAAGCGTTTTTAGATAGTTTTACGGACTTAGACGATTTTTCATGGTAAATTTTATTTGTACCCATATAAAATAATAATTTTTTTTACTTTTTGATTTTTTATGTTGTAATATTGTTAATAATCAAAAGTTGACACCCACTATGTGTCCCAGAATTTCAACCGTTTTGCCGTATCTCAAGCCGTTTTCGAGATATAAGCGTTTTTAGATAGTTTTACGGACTTAGACGATTTTTAATGGTAAATTTTATTTGTACCCATATAAAATAATGTTAAATTTTTTTACTTTTTGATTTTTTTATGTTGTAATATTGTTTATAATCAAAAGTTGACACCCACTATGTGTGCCTACACATATAAGACCATTTCTTATACTCTGATAAAAATAAAAAAGTCACTGGCAAGTTTAAAGACGAATTAGATGGTCATATTATGTATGAATATTGTGGTTTAAGACCAAAGTTATATTCTTACATTCCTCTAAAATGGTTATATGAAGAAGACAAACAAGCTTTAGAGGTGAAGAAACCTAAAGGAGCTGATGGTGCTACAGTTAAACATCTCCTTAGACATCAACATTATTTGAACTGTCTTGCCACTGGGCAAGATTACTATGAGAATGTGACAAGAATTAAATCTACAAACCATCATCTTCAAACCTTGACCATGAAAAAGAAAGTACTATCCTTTGACGATGACAAGAGGTTTATTCTGGAAGATGGCATCAATACTCTTGCTCTTGGTCACTATAAAATTGATCAAACATGAATTGTATGTGTAGATATATTCAATACTGCAAAATAAATGTAAATGTTAAAAAACTCCAGTCTTTTATTTATTTACCCTTACCATCCTCTTGATAGAATTGGTCAAACATAAATCTATATTTACCATTATTCTTTGACATTTCTTTGTCTATTACGAAAAAGCCATATTTAGTTTTATCCCAACATTGATGACAGAGATTTTTAAATTGGTCAAATGAAAAGTCATTACCAACATGATTGTGATATACATGTTTTAAATTTAAATCATATTGTTTGAATAATATTAGGAAATTTACATTATCACGTAAATGTTTTTGTACTTTGCTGTAAGATTGACACAAGTAAAAACAGTTAATATTTTTATGTCGACCCATTGAGAAAAATTGTGTAATATTTGGACTATTTATATCATCAAATACAACAACTGACTGTGATTTTACATCATTTGGTGTGATTTCACAGTCAGTAAACGTGTGTAATTTCACTTCATCACACAAACTAAATATTTCAATTATTTTTTTATATTTTTCTTGTTCTAAAGATTTAGATATTAAATATAAGTTTGTAAATTTTAATCCTTCCTTTCTTACAATTAAGTTATAAATTACAACCGTCTTCCCACTTCCACTTGGACCACAAATAACACATCGAATATTGGTAGGAAATAGACCCAACTTCTTTGGTATATTTTCCTTAGTATGTACTATTTTAAATTTGTGTTTATGTTGAATAAAAGACATTTTTAGCGAATTTCCCATATAGGGAATAAGCTATTACCGTAGGTCTCATGGTAAGACCTAGACCCGGGACCGATTTACTTTTTCGTTTTGAGGTCCCCAGAGGCCAAAAACACCATCCGTTCAAATTCATATATATATATATATATATATATATATTTATATATGTGTCCGTTAGCGCGATAACTCGAGCAAAATTGATCCGATTTTGATGAAATTTGGTACAAACGTGTAAACCTACATTTATTCGAACGAGTTCGCGAACCAGCATGATCGGACCATGGGATCAGTGGTTTATGGGGGATTTTATGGGGTAAAAATGGGTTTTTCTCATTTTTGACCCTAAAAACTTTAAATTTCCAAATTTCTCTCTAGACCATTTTGAAGAGCTTAAGAAAACAAATAATTTAGTATATTGAAGTTTTTTTGAATGTTCATTGACTACGGAGAAAATTAAAGAAATTGTAAATTTAAAATTCCCATGTTATTCTTATGGAGAATAAATAAACTGTTCTAGTTTGCTTATTTATGGATATATTTCAATCAAATTTGGCAATTTGGCTTATTTCATACTAAGCTATCAATATTTCAATTGAAAAAACACACCTCAACATCTTTCCCGTAGCAGCAAACCTATCTACTCACTAAAATTAATGTTATTTAAATAGGAAATAAATCTGAAAATTTATAGGGAATATTTTAGTAGAAATCAAGCCTGGTGAATGGAAATTCGCTTAGTATGCAGGTTTGCTGCGACGGGGGTATTTATATAATAAAAATGGTAAAAAATGTTAATAAGAAAACATGTAAAAAGGGCAAAGGTTTATTCCTAAAGCCTTACAGGGGTCGAGGGTTATTGAATACTCTTATAAATAACCTTCCATTCCCACTTCACATACCATCATATCGGTACTGTGGACCTGGAACGAATATACGTGAAAATCTAGCTAAAAATGTACCTCCAAAAAATAAACTAGACTCTTATTGTAAAGAGCATGACATATTCTACATGAATAATCCCGATACCACTGCTCGGAACAAAGCAGACATGAGATTAGCAGACTTAGCTTGGACAAGAGTTACGGCCAAGGACGCAAGTCTTGCTGAAAAAGCAGCTGCTTATGCCGTGACAAATTTGATGAAGGCAAAAGCAAAAATGGGAATGGGATTAAAATTTAATAAAAAAGATGGACAACTACCAGCTGTTAGAGGCCGCAAAAGACGTGCCTCACTTCCGGGGGGTGTACCTAAAAAGTGAGCTAAAAAATCTAACACCAAGAGTAAAAGAGTGCGGAATAGTTAATTTAGACAGTTCATCTGGAAATTCCGATGAAATTTCCATTCAGAAATAAGTTTCATTGGACAGCATATCGTAAAAATAAAGATATTGTAATTTATTTTGACCCATTTGGAATCCAACCTCCAAAAGAAGTAATTAAATATTTTGAGGGATATAAAATCTACCATACAACCGATCAAATACAAGATTTAAATAGTTCAATTTGTGGAATTTTATGTTTATCATTCATAAAAAATATTTCTTTATAAAAATGGATTCATTTACTATAACATTTTCGGGTACAGAGCCAGAGCTAAAGTCAGAGTTCTTTCCTCCCATAGAATTAAATGATGATTATGTAATTGGATTAGTAGATTTTCAAAGTTATAATTCTATATTTAATGTTAAAAAACCTCTAAATACTTTAACATATTACAAAGTAGAGAAAAAAACATTACCAAAAGGAGATATCTCAGTTGATGATTTAAACCAGTTATTAAATGGTAAACTTAAAGTTATAATAGATAAAAATGGAGACGCATTAATGAATACTAAATCCAAACTTTTATTCAAAGGGCTTATTCCAAAATTAAATCAACTTAAAGGCAACAAATTAACCATTGGAGAAGGTGATGATGTTTTCTATTATGATCACAATGCTCCAGTTACAATAGAAATATCTGAAGGAACATATGAGGTGGTTGAGCTTGCAAAGGAAATTCAAAAGCAAATCCCAGACTTTTTCCTTACAGCTAATAATAAAACTATGAAAGCGACATTACTTTCTAGCCATGTGTTTGATTTTACAAAACCATGTTTAGGGTCTGTTTTATTGGGATTTAAAGGTGTATCTACTCCTGGTGTTCAGTTTGAATCTACAAATAAAATAAACATTAATAATGTAAATGTGATTAGAGTAAAATGTAATATTGCAAATGGGTCCTATTTAAATGGCAACAAATCACACACCATACATAGCTTTTATCCAGAAGCTCCTCCTGGCTACAAAATTATTGAAGTTCCAAAAAATATTATATATTTTCCTGTAAATAAGAGAAGTTTAGATGTTGTCAGTATTACATTTGCCGATCAACACGACAAGGCAATTGACTTTAATGGAGAAGAAACTACAATTACTTGTCATATAAAAAAGATATGAGAATTTATAAGAATTTATCTATAAGTGTACAAAATGCTAGGTTCCTAAAATCAATAGGACTAAAGTTAAAATTTTCTATTAATAAAAATGGAAGATTTTCTAGACGTTACAGGGAAATCCCAATTCGACGATAGTGTGGTTAAAATTACAAATCATTCCTATGTTCCCCACAACACTTTGGCAATAAATAATTCTGATGAAATTCGAATATGTATTAATAATCAAGACTTGCTAACTCTCCCATGTAGAAGTTATCTGTATATTAAGGGAGAAATTGAGAATCATGATAAAGGTCATTTTATAAATAATGCATTTGCGTTCTTGTTGCGTTCTTATTTGATGAAATTAGATACGAAGTCGCAGGTAAAGAAATAGACATTGTAAGAAACCCAGGAATTTCTAGTCTTATGAAAGTATTGAGCTCTTACAATAAAACAACTAAATTGTCAAATGTGGCATTTGATTCTGACACGAATTTAAAAGAGTTCCATAAAGGTGGCAAGTTTAGTACTTGTTTACCATTAGAACTGTTAATGGGTGTATTTGAGGATTTTAATAAGGTATTAGTAAATGTCAAACAAGAATTGGTGTTGAAAAGATCTAAAAATGATTTGAATTGTATATTAACAACCGCTAGTGCTCCAGCCAGTGGCACTGCTGATTTGATTCCTAAAATTACACTTAACTCAATTCAATGGGTGATGCCACATGTGATACCATCAGATGGAGAGAAGTTACAATTACAAAAGATGTTATTGCAAAATAAAAATTTGCAAATTGCATTTAGAAGCTTAGAGCTGCATGAACTTCCATCATATCCCAATACCACAAGACATACATGGTCAGTAAAGACGTCTTCAAGTTTGGAGAGGCCTAGGTATGGTTTCCAAACAGCTAGGGATAATAGTGCACGAAAAAGAACTGATGAATTTGATCACTGTAAATTAAAAAATCTCAAAGTATTTTTAAACTCTGAATATTATCCTTATAGTGATTTAAATCTCGACTTTGAAAATGGAGATGTCTCTAAAGCTTATGAGATGTTTATGAGGTTTAGAGAGACTTACTATAATACTATCCCAGATCCTATGATTAGTAGGGCTGAGTTTATAAAGAAATATCCACTAATTGTAATAGACTGTTCTAGACAGAACGAAACAGTGAAGGAAGGAATTGTTGATATTAAATTAGAGATTGAAACTGCAGAAAATGTACCAGCAAATACATCTGCATATTGTTTGATAATACATGATAAAATGTTTGAGTACAATCCTTTGTCAAATGAGATAAATAAAATGTAAATAAAAGATGAAAAACATTCAACAAGAATTGGTTGACTCTGCAAATCAAATACGAGAGAAATATAGAGCTTTAAAACGTGGCAAGTTTCTAGAGGCTGAAGAGAGGTTCCAAACATTCCAACCTTTAATAGAGCCATTACAAGAATTAAAGAAAATCACATCTATTGGTAAAACAGAGAGGCCTCAAATGGAGATACTCCCAATGACTCCATCTAGAATATCAATGATACCAAGATTACAACCATTACAACCATTACAGCAATCCACTCCACAGAAATTAGATTTTGGTCTTTTAGCATCAGACTATTTAGGAAATTACCTCAGTAAAAGTAGTATGACAGACACTACATATGGTATTAGACGAGAAGCAAATAAATTTTTTATTGGAAATAAGGAAGTTGATATTGCCAATGATGATGTTACAGTTGCAAATAAAACCTACAAGGGGACAAAAGGCTTGTGGCAGTTGTTAACTTTAAAAGAACCTGAGGATTATACTCAGGCTGATTTGCAAAATTATAAAGAGATTTTGGAAGCTACAAATGGACATTTAAAGAGTTACAAAGACGGTGCACCAATTTCAAGTAATAGACATATCTTAATATAATTAAACCTCTATTTAAATCTGTTGGTGAAGGTTTGAGACAAGTGACTGGTAATAAAATAGACTATATTTATTGGGATGATCCTAATGAGCTTGTAGATAGGTTAAGACTTCTTTGGCTAAGTCGCCAAGCCGGTAACTCAGGAGTGGATAATGAAATAGATTCCATTCTTGAGGAATTGAGAGAAAGTGGAATTATTTATTAAATAAAAATATGTTTATAGAAAAATTTTATCGTTTATATAATCCATATAATAAGCCTGCAGAACCCAGGGATGGTAATAAACCTACTTTAAATTTACAAAACTATAGTTGGAATTGTTTAAACCGTAAAATTGGTAATGTTAAAGATGGGGAGTTTGTAGATGATGTATCAACTTTGGGTCAGACATTAACTAGAAAAGGTGATGTATTTTTACAAGGTAAAACTAAATATGAGTTTTTAGAATCTAAGAATAAAAATTGGAATGCTAAAAAACAGAAAATTACTAATGTGGAAAAGGGTGAAAGTTTAGATGATGTGCCCACTTTACAACAGACTTTAATACGTAAAGATGGTGATACATTTGTACAAGACAGTAATAATTATGAATTTTTAGAATCTAAGAATAAAAATTGGAATGCTAAAAAACAGAAAATTACTAATGTGGAAAAGGGTGAAAGTTTAGATGATGTGCCCACTTTACAACAGACTTTAATACGTAAAGATGGTGGTACATTTGTACAAGACAATAATAATTATGAATTTTTAGAATCATAGAATGGTGTTTGGAATGCTAAGAAACGGAAAATTACTAATGTGGAAAAGGGTGAAAGTTTAAATGACGTGCCCACTTTACAACAGACTTTAATACGAAAAGAAGATGGTAAATTTGTACAAGACGATAATAATTATGAATTTTTAGTATCAGAGAATGGTGTTTGGAATGCTAAGAAACAGAAACTTAGCGATTTGATGGAAGGTACAGATAGTAAAGATGCTGTGAATGTTTCACAAGTTCCAAAAATGGAAGCAGGCTATTGGGATTTTAATAATAAAAGGTTAGTATGTGTTAAACCTGCCATTGATGACACTGACTGTGTTACAAAAGAACAGACTATAACTTTTGATAAAAAAGAAAAATGTTGGGATGCCAAAAAACAATATATAAGAAATCTACCAATGGGGGAATATTTAGATGATATTTGTTTAATGTCACAAGCTATGTATTATGATGGATCAAAATTTGTATATGCAGGAAGAAAATTTAATTTGATGGAATACAATCCTGATTTATTAGTTGCCGACCCTACATCTTTGAGCGGATTTAAGTATATAGATAATAGACCATATATACCAGAAAACTATGTATTTAAAAGAATGGAAGATAATCTATTGATTGGGGCTAATGGTAATATATTTACAGTACAAGGAAAGAATGATGTTATAAAAAATGAATGAAATTGCATACGAACTTCATAAGCCGGCAAGAAAGAATTTCATTAGAAGGTCTTTTAAAGTATTAGGTATAAACGAAACTGTACAAATAGATTTAATTGATATGCAAAACTATGCTATAGAGAATTCTGGCAATAAATATATTTTAACTTTAATAGATACATTTTCTAAAAAAGCTTATGCTGCTCCGCTAAAAAATAAGACGGGTTTGGTGGTTACAGAAGCCATTAAAACCATTCTACCCAAGGGGGTTAAAAACATTCAATCCAACAATGGAAAAGAATTTTTTAATCAATATTTTAGCAAACTAATGAAACAATTAAATATTAATCACTATCACACATTTTCTACAACTAAGGCTGCAATTGTGGAGAGGTTTCAGAGAACTTTAAAGAATTGGTTATATAGAGAATTTAGTGCCCAGGGGAGTTATAAATGGTTGGATTTACTTCCAAAGTTAATTCGAAAATATAATAATAAAGTGCATAGATCTATAGGAATGAAGCCTAACCAAGTGAATATTAAGAACAGTAAATATGTGCATGTTAGGTTGACTTCTAAAGTAGTGCAAGTTAAAAAGAACTTAAATGAAAAAGAACTTACATACTGAATAAAACATCACTATCTCGACAATTTGTGGACCCAGAGGTTGTCACGTTTGGGGGTTGTCGAGTTATCCAGTACATTAGAATTAGTAATGGGTTTTAATAAATGAATACAATAGACTCATTTTTACAAATAAATGTATTACTTGCATGAGTATTGTATAAATATTGGTAAATAATCTCCGAAGAAAGGTTGAATATCTATATAATTAATGTGCCGACACGAAATTTTTCCTTTGAGACAGTACTGTATTTCTTGATCAATCCTTAAAAAACCCCGATTTGCAAACCATAGAAACATAGACAATTCATAGAACCCCACTGAGTAGAAAAAGTAGAGATGATGTTTTTTAAAGAATTTATTATCGTCATAAGCATTTACAAAGTAGTGAGGCCATATTTTAATAGCTAAAGACACTCTCGCCAATCCAGTGAATACATTAAAATGATTTGGATCTTGATAGGTATAGTACTCTCGTTTTTCAGGAGAAGGCCGCGTAAAATGGCTCTTGGGCCGTAACAGACAGACAGCCAAACAGGAATTGAGATGAGACTTGTTTCGGCTTCATTAATGTATAAAACGAAAAATTAGCCTACAAATTTATGATTCTGAGCAATGTACAGACAAAACGCTAATTTTATTTATATAGATTAGCATTGATTATATACCATAATAGTTATGGTATATAGTCAATTTCATTAGCCTATATAATTAAGAACGCCTTCAAGATGAAGATTCCTACAAACGATGAACGAGGATGATAGCCGAATGGCTACTATTTTTAGTAGGAAACATGGATTAACTTTGTGATACTGTAATTGCAGAGGAAACCCCTCTAAGGCTAAACTAAATTGGTACCACGGCAAGGACATTAAATACCATATATGTTTTCATAAAAGCCAAGTGATTTTAGAAGAATATGACTACATCAAAGAAAGCTATACTAAAACTTTTTAACGCATTTTTCAATAACTTAATAAAACAAGATCAGCTTTTGAAAAATGATAATACATTTACAAGAAATGTTGATTATATCGAACTGGTATGGATATCGTGAGTACTTCCATTAGTTACATAGTCTTTGAGTTGACACTAACTTTTAAACTCATAATCGGAAATTATGACTGTTAATCGTTTCTAAATAACTCCTGTAATAATTTCTAATTGCTCGAATTCGAGCAACATGTACACTACTTCAACAATTAAAACTTTGAAAGTCGAAAACAGTAGTAAGACAAAGACAAGTCAGATAGACGAAGCCCTGCCAGCTGTTGACTGTGAGTTACAAGGGCTGCCATGTTAGTGAGGTTTTACTAGACTACTATTATTGTATTGTATCACTCTGAACTATTATTAATGAATGACTTGTTCTAAAACTGTGAAAGACTACCATTATAATTCTACCTATTTGATAAGTTATTTTTAGCGAATTTCCCTATAGGGAAGTAGCTATTACCGTAGGTCTCATAGTAAGACCTAGGCCCGGGACCGATTTACTTTTTCATTTTGATGTCCCCAGAGGCCAAAAACACCATTCGTTCAAATTTTTATATATCTATATATATATATATATATATATATATATATATATATATATATATATATATATGTGTGTGTGTGTGTGTGTGTGTGTGTGTGTGTGTGTGTCCATCCGCACGATAACTTGAGTAATTTTTGTCCGATTTTGATGAAATTTGGTTTAAAGGTGTAAGGTGGGATAATCTTGAATGAGTTCGCGAACCAGTATGATCGGACCATGAGAACGGGGTTTTACGGGGGGTTTTATGGGGTAAAAATTGGTTTTTCTCATTTTTGACCCGTAAAACACAAAATTTCCCAATTTATCTCTAGACCATATTAAAGAGCTTAAAAAACAAATAATTTAGTATATCAAAGTGTTTTTGTACGGTTATTGGTAACGGAGAAAATTCAAAAAATTGTAAATGAAAAATTCCCATGTTATTCTTATGGAGAATATTGAAAATGTTGTGGTTTGTTTTTTTATGGATATATTTTGATCAAACTTGGCAAATTTATTTATTTTATACTAAGCTATTAATATTTTACCAAAACACACTTTATTAGTTTTAGTTTCCATGTGGCAGCAAACCTAGGTACTCGTTAAACCTAAAGTTATTTAAATAGATTTAATTGAAAATCATTCAGATGGAAATTCGCTAGCTTTGTTATATACCATATATACCATTTTTTAATTCAATTTTCAATAAATCCTTTTTTAGGAAACTCGGCTTCGCCTCGCACGTGAAATTGGAGTTCCCTGTGTTTGGCTTCGCCTCACACAAACACTTGAGCGCGCAACGGAAAATGCCACTTTCGGTCCTAGTAATGAAATATACTATTATTTCGAATATGTGCTAAATCATTTTCAAATGGTAAGGGTTTTTAATCAGCAATACAGTACCATGAATACACAATCTGCTTAAAAAAGAATAAAAACTGTACAAAAACTGTTTTCCAACTAATTTTTTTTTTGTATTTTGTTTTATATATTTTTACCCAACCCGCCATGTTAAACTTCCCTATCCCAAGCGTGATGTATACAACTTCTTTATTTCACGAGTGAACTAGAGTTTAAAAAACTCACTCGTTGAAGTAATTAAGCCAATTTAAATAACATCGAGTCCTCATCTTAAAAAAATGTGCCTCTATGGAGCCAACGACGTTGAACGCTAGAAATCAGCTATGCGCTAGAATTTTATTGTTGCGCTTTGAACACGTTAACATTGTCTCACTGATGAGCGAATTGACCTCTTTGCTTTCTCAAATCAGTGAGAGATCATGCACATTGTTAGGTAACAGTAGACAAAGAATTTTCCTAATATCGCTTTTGTTTGTAAAAGAACGTTACTGTTAGAAGATGAGTGAAATGAATAATGAAAAATTAGTACGTAACCCCCTGTGTATTGTCGGGTCAGCTAAAATCTTGTACGTTACACGTTATGCATGAGCGTGTTTACATCACTTAGGTGAATTATGCAACTCGATTCCGCTCGTTGCACAACATTCACCTGCGTGATGCAAAAACGCTCTTACTACACTTGTAATGTAAATAGATATTTTAATTTTAGAGATCAACATTTGCTTTGTTTGAGTGGTCAAAATTTTGAAAAGACTGTAAACATTTTTACCCGACCCACCATGTTAAACTTCCCTATCCCAAGCGTGATGTAAACAACTTCTTTACTTCACGAGTGAAGTTAAGTTTCAAAAACTCTCTAGGGAAGTAATGAAACCCATTTTAAATAACATTGAGTGCTCAACTTCAAAAAATATACCTCTATGGAGCCAACTACGTTCAACGCTAGTAATCAGCTGTGCGCTTGAATTTTATTGTTAATGCTTTGTCTTAATGCTTTAATAGTTACTAGTGTACCTGTTGCTTGAATTCGAGCAATTGCTAAAAATTACAGGCGTTATTTTAAAACGAATAACCTTCATCATTTCTGAAGACTTTAAAAGATTCGACTCAAAGATTATGGAAATACTCAAGCTGCACATAACAGATCGATATAATCAAAATTTCTTGTAAACATCTTATCATTTTTTTAAAAGATGGTCTTATTTTTTAGTGTTTTCTACAAATAGCCTTCCTCATAGCCTCATTAGGTTGTCCATAATGATTAAAAATTATAAAAAATTATTATTTTCCTACAGTCACCCGACAAAGTTGGCTTCCTTGTACTGTTTATAGGACAGAAAGCTGCTAATTGCTGCATATTTATACTTTGCCGTACGGTTTATACTTTGTCGTACGGTTTATACTTTGCCGCACATCAGGATTCAAACGAAACAACACAAAACAGCGTGGTTCTATTATGCACGTAATCCGTGCACGCTTGGTTGGCATCACTTAAAGATAATAATACTATGAGCAGCTGATTGACTATTATAACTACGATTTAACCTGTCATTTCGTGTTTATAGTTTCGGTATTTCTGAACTTTCTGGACTTTTCTTTTAAACGTTTTTAAAACCTTCCTACGATCTTAATAAAC
This sequence comes from Macrosteles quadrilineatus, assembly GCF_028750875.1. Lineage (NCBI taxonomy): Eukaryota > Metazoa > Arthropoda > Insecta > Hemiptera > Cicadellidae > Macrosteles > Macrosteles quadrilineatus. The sequence goes on from NW_026542594.1 coordinate 15,882,626, forward strand.
AAGAAAATACCTTTAAAGCAATTTTTAGGCGCGGAAACCACTTCAAATTACAAAAACATACGGAACTATATTCTCAAAACGCGGAGCACATTTCTTGCCGAGGAAAAATAGCGGAGTGATACGGACCGCGGGTACTACTTTCTCTAGGGCACCATTTGTGTTGCCAGCTGAACCTAAAAACGTGTTGTATAGTGTTTGAAAGACTAATTATTTATATGCTTTATAGTGACTGTAGGAAAAATATAATGTGTAACACGAGTGAAAAAGGCCTTTGCTGCACTCGAGATCATTCCGCACTCGCCTCCTCGTGTGCAGCAAAGTGCCACTTTCACCACTAGTTACACAAATAACTATTCTATTTCTTATCCTCGGTGTTGTTTTATGACTTTCCTATGTTTCCATAGGTTGCAAATCGGCTCTTTCAATGATTAATAAGAAATGCAGCACGTTGTTAATTAATTCAGTTTTCTTTTTAGTACATCAAATTATCCAGGCTCTCTCGCTTTTTTCCATTGTAATATTGACGCCAACCCAAATTCAAATAGTAAATTTTTCATTTCAACCAACTCAGTAAATGTTTGTAGCAAACTATTAAATTAGCAGACTTATTGACTGTTTACAGTTATCATGTTCTTCTTCTCACTTTTAATTTTTGACAACAGCTGGAGTTTCATAACAATGTTTGTTTCCCATGTTAATCTTATGGAGAAATACGAAACTTTAAAGGGCCCTAGGGCCTCACTCTTATTATTTATTTCCCAATTTCTTAATTATTTCCCAAAAAAGAAAGTGTTCTGCACACCTTAACGTTACGCTCTTTCCAATGACACCAAAAACATTTATATAAATCGTTTCAGTAGTTTCGGAGGAGTAATTGTCACAAACAACCTGCTTGCGTATTAAATAAGTATAGAATCGTGCAACTAGTGAGCATTGCTGTATAGTGATACAGTACCTGGGGACCGAGCTTTGCTCGGGAAACTTAACATTAAAGAATAAATAATAATAAATTTAAGCTTTAATTTAAAATACCTTATGTTACACGCTTTCATAGAACAAATTGTCCTAATAACAACACCGTTATGATGTATATGGCATAATTAATGAAAATATTGATTGACATCAAATCAAGAGTTAAGTATTTATTTTATCTATACAAAAGACATTTTAGGATTGGACAATGAGTAGTTTTAACCTTGAAGAATCTTTTGCGGCCCTTGATTGGGGTTTCCATTGACAAATATTTCCTGGATATTTAGTTTTTGTTTTGGCTTGGTTTAGTTGTATTACTTAGGCCTATTCACACAAAAATGTAGGTAGCCTAGCCTAGTTTAGGAGAAAAACCCTTGACACTTATAATTCATCACACTCTTGTGTATGCCTACAGATAATATAGGCTATAATGCTTAAGGATAGAAAGCTTCGAGAGCAAAAATTCAAGTTTTGACGTTTGTCGTTTTGTATCATTTGTCGACACACGACACGCTGCAACACATACATTTTAAAACTTTTTAGGCAGTTTAGGAGAAAAATCCCTACACATTTATCAAAATCATCACAGTCTTGGGTATAGATAACATTGGCTATAATGCTTAAAATAAAATAGATAGCCTCCACTCTCCAGAGAAATTTCGAGCTGGTGACATTTGTCGGTTTGCAACATTTTATGACAGGCAACGCATGCTACACCACTATTTTAAAACTTTGCTTTAACTTGGGATATGTTATATCATATCAATTTGCCAAACTTAGCTTAGTTTGAAAACGTATAACCTATTTAAGTAAAGTTTTGTAGCTAAGCCACATAGGCTAGGTCTAGCTCGACTAAGGGGTAAACGTTTCCCGCGTTGATCCATGTTGGTGAGTGCCAAACAGGAAACTTAGGTAAAAACATGGTTGTCTATCCAAGTTTGGCTGTCCTCGATATAGGCCTAATTGCACTATTTTATTGACAATGACAAACTAGGTGGCGTTCGCAGAGGCATCCACAAAATTGAGCGGAGCCATCAAGGGTTTATATTATATTCTTTTGGTCATACTGCAGTAATACCAGTCGTTTTTAATGCATGCGTTGCGGGTCTAAAGTAACATTTTTACTCTTTAGGAAGTAAAAATAGTTTTTATCCTCTATGGAGTAAAAATCAGCTGTTGTCAACTCAGTTGTAAATTACTATTGTAAACGACAGCATGTATCGAAATATGTATCGATTCGTGCTTCGTAATCATTTTAACCTACAGTCTACAGTCTCTTCCCATAGCGTTTTAGCATTGCAGATACATCAATCCATTCTCACACTCAACACGCTCACCTTTACTACTTCCTTCACCACCCCCTACGTCGTGGACCTATTTCCCTCTCTTCCCATAGCATTTTAGGATTGCAGATACATTAATGTAATTGCCAAAGACAGTTCCCACACTCCACACTGCTAGCCTTTACTACTTTTTTCACCATTTTATATGTCGGGGGGATGCTTCCATCCTCTTCTCATAGCATTTCAGCATTGCAGATACATTAATCCAACTGCTACAAACGGTTTCCAGTTCCCACACTTCACACTGCTCACCTTACTACTTCCTTCACCTCTTCTTACGTCGCGGACCTATTTCCCTCCCTTCCCATAGCATCATAGGATTGCAAATACCTTAATCTAATCGTCATAAACAGTTCCCACACTCCGGACAGCTCACCTTGACTACTGCCTTCACCACTTCATACGTCTCGGGCCTTTTCTCTCCCTTCCCATAGCATTTTATGATTGCAGATACCTTAATTTAATCGTCATAAACAGTTCCCACACTCCGTACTGCTCGCCTTTACTACTTCCTTCACCACTTCCTACGTCGCGGACCTATTTCCCTCCCTTCTCATAGCATCATAGGATTGCAAATACCTTAATCTAATCGTCATAAACAGTTCCCACACTCCGGACTGCTCACCTTACTACTTCCTTCACCTCTTCTTACGTCGCGGACCTATTTCCCTCCCTTCCCATAGCATCATAGGATTGCAAATACCTTAATCTAATCGTCATAAACAGTTCCCACACTCCGGACAGCTCACCTTTACTACTTCCTTCGCCACTTCCTACGCCACGGACCTGTTTCCCTCCCTTTCCATAGCATTTTATGATTGCAGATACCTTAATCTAATCGTCATAAACAGTTCCCACACTCCGGACTGCTCGCCTATACTACTTCCTTCGCCACTTCCTACGCCACGTACCTGTTTCCCTCCCTTTCCATAGCAGATTTTGATTGCAGATACCTTAATCTAATCGTCATAAACAGTTCCCACACTCCGGACAGCTCGCCTTGACTACTTCCTTCATCACTTCCTACGTCACGGACCCGTTTTCCTCCCTTCCCATAGCATTTTATGATTGCAGATACCTTAATCTAATCGTCATAAACAGTTCCCACACTCCGGACAGCTCGCCTTGACTACTTCCTTCATCACTTCCTACGTCGCGGACCCGTTTTCCTCCCTTGCCATAGCATTTTATGATTGCAGATACCTTAATCTAATCGTCATAAACAGTTCCCACACTCCGGACTGCTCGCCTATACTACTTCCTTCGCCACTTCCTACGCCACGTACCTGTTTCCCTCCCTTTCCATAGCAGATTTTGATTGCAGATACCTTAATCTAATCGTCATAAACAGTTCCAACACTTCGGACTGCTCACCTTTAGTACTTCCTTCTGCCTACGTCGTGGACCCGTTTTCCTCCCTTCCCATAGAATTTTAGGAATGCAGATACCGAAATCTTATCGTCATAAACAGTTCCTACACTCCGGACAGCTCGCCTTGACTACTTCCTTCATCACTTCCTACGTCGCGGACCCGTTTTCCTCCCTTCCCATGGCATTTTATGATTGCAGATACCTTAATCTAATCGTCATAAACAGTTCCCACACTCCGGACCGCTCGCCTTTACTACTTCCTTCACCACTTCCTACGTCACGGACCTGTTTCCCTCCCTTCCCATAGCATCATAGGATTGGAAATACCTTAATATAATGGTCATAAGCAGTTCCTACACTCCGGACAGCTCGCCTTGACTACTACCTTCATCACTTCCTACGTCGCGGACCCGTTTACCTCCCTTCCCTTATAATTTTTGGAATGCAGATACCTATATCTAATCGTCATAAACAGTTTCCACACTCCAGACTGCTCACCTTTAGTACTTCCTTCACCACTGCCTACGTCGCGGACCCTAAACCTAAACTAAAATATTGTTCAGTCAGTTCATTAATGTCATATTTCATTATATGTGTCCTAAAGCTCAAACCCATTTCTATCTGCCAATTCATATCAAAAATGTGTCTACATCAGAAACGGAAACACCCTTACATCAACAGTTAGTTGGGTTGTGGTTGCCGTAAAATTATAACAAACTATAATAAGCTCATTCGAGAATAAAGTTGAAGTACTTCGAGATTAAAGTCGAAGTACTTCGAGAATAATGTCGAAGTACTTCAAGAATAAAGTCGAAGTACTTCGAGATAAAAGTCGAAGTGAATGAAAGACAAAAAGAAACTGGAATGTCCATTCAGGGCCGTCGTATAATGATGTACACAGTGCCAGTACTTAAAACAAAAATTAAGGCTTAAGGCCTATGGATATTAGTTTCAAAACATAGCAGAATAAGGCATTTTTAATCTAGTAGCCATTGATTAGTGTGAATAAACAAAACATGGATGAACAACCAAGTCAAGCTAAGTTACTAACCCAGTTGTTCAGGCTTGTAGGATAACCTGAAAGGATCCATCTCAACACGGCTTAAAACTTTAGAACAAATCCTAGTGTTTGATCTATTTTAAATTTTATTTTTCTGAAATAGATAGCTAAATTATCCAGTGCAATCATCCCACACTGCTAATTGCAACACTCTTAGTTAGTGCTAGTAGTAAGTTAGCCTAGGTTACAATAAATTATTTTCCCTATGACCGATTCAGTGTAACATCAGTCAGAATCAGACGACATTATTGACAACGAAACGACACGACAACCAACGAAAAGAGTAATTTAGTGATGACAATTATTATTAATACCATTAAAAATATAAAAAATAAGATATATCGCTCGTTTATATTGGCAAAAGTATTAAATAAACAGTAATAAAGCTGAGGCTGAGGCCAATATAAGAATAGTTTTTTCATGGATTAAAAACTCATTACTCTCTCAAGTTTTATAATATAATACAAATTCTTATACATCAAACGATTTAATGAACTGGAGCAAAGTCGAGTCGTTCTCTTTCTCTGTCGCAAGTTGACAAAATTGTATGTCAGAAGCCAATCAATGAATCAATACACACAGATTCAGAAGTAACAGTCACCTGGACCTCGGAAAGTGCTTCAAGAGCTTTGTTTTCTGCGCATGCGCAAGCGGAGGTGCCCGTGGGTACAGAACGTCATGTTATGTCTTAAAATGTAAACAAAATGACAATAATGGCGGAATGTTTTCTCATAAGGCCCATGTTAAATTTTCAAAAGTTTGTAGTCATATTATGGCGAAAATAGATTTTACGCCACACTACATTATTTTGATGAACTTTCCACGCAAGGATTTAGTCCAGAAAACAGCTGTTTGCCACCAGCTTATTCAAATGGGGTTTCATTGCGTAATACTGTTCTGCAATGAGTTTTACCGGACACCAATCAGCTGATTATACTGTATTTTCGTGGCAATTAGTGGTTATAAACAAAAACATAACCTCTCATGACTAGTGATTTTTAGTCCTTTAGTTGGTGGAAATATATAACGATTTGTACGGATTAAGTAGTATGGCGTAAACTATCGTACGTAACTCGTCCAAAATGTGTGTACCGGACTCGTATGGTAATCCCGTACTCGACTTCGTCTCGCACGGGAACGACCACACTCGTCCGGTAAACACTTATTTTCAGGACTAGTAACGTAATATACTATTTCCTGGCTATACCACTGGTCTAGAACTTATTTTTGACACAGAACTTAGTTATTCCGTAAATATAAACGTTTTTGTTAGGGACGATTCCCAGATCGAGTTGACAAGTATTCAAACTTTACTCGTATTATATATAGGATAGAGTACCTGGAGACCGAGCTTTGCTCGGGGAAAATCATTCCCCCACTCTGCGATGCCAGCCTTTACTACTTCCTTCACCATTTCCTACGTCATTGTTTCCCTCCCTTCTCATAGCATTTAAGTATTAGAGATGCATTAATCTAACTGTCACAAACGGTTCCTACACTCTGCGATGCTAAACTTTACTACTTCCTACGTCGTGGACATGTTGTCATCTCTTTCCATTGCATTTTAGTATTTTAAATACATTAATCTAATTGCCAACAACATTTCCCACACTCCGCACTGCTAGCATTTACTAATTCCTATGTCTTGGACATCTTTCCATCCCATCTTATAGCATTTCAGTATTTCACTTTCAGATACAGAAATCGAACTGTTAAAATTGGTTCCCAGTTCCCAGACTCCACAGTGCTCGCCTTTACTACTTCATTCACCTCTTCCTACGTCGCGGACCTGTTTCCCTCCCTTCCCATTGCATTTTAAGATTGCAGATACCTTAATCTAATCCTTATAAACAGTCCCCACACTCCGGACTGCTCGCCTTGACTACTTCCTTTACCACTTCCTACGTTTCGGACCAGTTTTCCTACCTTCCCATAGCATTTTAAGATTGTAGATACCTTAATCTAATCGTCATAAACAGTTCCCACACTCCGGACCGCTCACCTTTACTGCTTCCATCACGACTTCCTACGTCATGGACCATGTTTCCCTCCCAGCCCATAGCATTTTAGGATAACAGATACCTTAATCTAATCGTCATTAACAGTTCCCACACTCCGGACTACTCACCTTTACTACTTCCTTCACCACTTCCTTCGTCGCGGACCATGTTTCCCTCCCTTCCCATAGCATTTTAGGATAATATATACCTTAATCTAATCGTCATTAATAGTTCCCACACTCCAGACTACTCGCCTTTACTACTTCCTTCACCACTTTCTACGCCGCGGACCTGCGCCGCTTCCTTCGTCGCGGACCATGTTTCCCTCCCTTCCCATAGCATTTTAGGATAACAGATACCTTAATCTAATCGTCATTGATAGTTCCCACACTCCGGACTACTCGCCTTTACTACTTCCTTCACCACTTCCTACGCCGCGGACCTGTTTTCCTCCCTTCCCATAGCGTTTTAGGATTGTAGACACCTTAATCTAATCGTCATAAACATTTCCCACACTCCGGACTACTTACCTTTACTACTTCCTTCACCATATCCTACTTCGCGGACCTGTTTCCCTCCCTTCCCATAGCATTTTAGGATTGTAGATAGCTTAATCTAATCGTCATAAACAGTTACCACACTCCGGACTAATATTTACCACAAAACTAATAACAACAATTAAACGAAATAATCTGCTTGGAATAATTCAGTAAGGCCACCAGAAATTATGCGAATCGGTGTATTGTTAATCAACGCTTAATGGTATTCATCGGACTCCTTTTCTTTTGTACTGTCTTTTGTAAATAGGCCTTATGTGCATGCGCAAGCTGAGGTGCCCATGGGTACAGAACGTCACGTTATGTCTTAAAATGTAAACAAAATGACAATAATGGCGGAATGTTTTCTCATAAGGCCCATGTTAAATTTTCAAAAGTTTGTACTCATATTATGGCGAAAATAGATTTTTCCTGGCTATACCACTGGTCTAGAACTTATTTTTGACACAGAACTTAGTTATTCCGTAAATATAAACGTTTTTGTTAGAGCCGATTCCCAGATCGAGTTGACAAGTATTCAAACTTTACTCGTATTATATATAGGAGTACCTGGAGACCGAGCTTTGCTCGGCGAAAATCATTCCCCCACTCTGTGATGTCAGCCTTTATTACTTCCTTCACCATTTCCCACGTCATGGACCTGTTTCCTTCCCTTCTCATAGCATTTCAGTATTTCAATTTAAGATACATAAATCTAACTGTTACAATTGGTTTCCAGTTCCCAGACTCCACACTGCTCGCCTTTACTACTTCATTCACCTGTTCCTATGTCGTTTTCCTGTTTTCCTCCCTTCACATTGCATTTTAAGATTGCAGATACCTTAATCTAATCCTTATAAACAGTTCCCACTCTCCGGACTGCTCGCATTGATTACTTCCTTTACCACTTCCTAAGTCTTGGACCTGTTTTCCTCCCTTCACATAGCATTTTAAGATTGTAGATACCTTAATCTGATCGTCATTAACAGTTCCCACACTCCAGACTAATCGCCTTTACTACTTCCATCACCACTTGCTACGCCGCGGACCTGTTTCCCTCCCTTCCCATAGCATTTTAGGATTGTAGATACCTTAATCTAATCGTCATAAACAGTTCCCACACTCCGGACTACTCACCTTTACTACTTCCTTCACCACTTCCTTCGTCGCGGACCATGTTTCCCTCCCTTCCCATAGCATTTTAGGATTTTAGATACCTTTATCCAATCGTCATAAACAGTTCCCACACTCCGGACTACTCACATTTACTACTTCCATCACCACTTCCTACTTCGCGGACCTGTTTTCCTCCCTTCCCATAGCATTTTAAGATTGTAGATATCTTAATCTAATCGTCTTAAACAGTTCCCACACTCCGGACCGCTCGCCTTTACTGCTTCCTTCAAGGCTTCCTACGTCACGGACCTGTTTCCCTCCCTTCCCATAACATTTTAGGATAACAGATACCTTAATCTAATCGTCATAAACAGTTACCACACTCCGGACTAATATTTACCACAAAACTAATAGCAATAACAACTAATCAAAAGAAATAATCTGCTTGGAATAGTTCAGTAAGGCCGCCAGAAATTATGCGAATCAAAGTATTACTAATCAACGCTTAATGATATTTATTGGACTCCTTTTCTTTTGTACTGTCTTTTGTTAATAGGCCATATGTGCATGCGCAAGCTGAGTTGCCCGTGGGTACAGAACGTCACGTTATGTCTTAAAATGTAAACAAAATGACAACAATGGCGGAATGTTTTCTCATAAGGCCCATGTTAAATTTTCAAAAGTTTGTACTCATATTATGGCGAAAATAGATTTTTCCTGGCTATACAACTGGTCTAGAACTTATTTTTGACACAGAACTTAGTTATTCCGTAAATATAAACGATTTTGTTAGGGCCGATTCCCAGATCGAGTTGACAAGTATTCAAACTTTACTCGTATTATATATAGGATATAGGATTGTTAGGTAACAGTAGGAAAAGAATTGTCCTAAATATCGCTTTTGTTTGTAAAAGAACGTTACTGTTAGAAGATTAGTGAAATGGATAATGAAACATATACATAACCCCCTGTATATTGTCGGGTCAGGTAAACTCTTGGACGTTACACGTTACGCAAGAGCGTGTTTACATCACTTAGGTGAATTATTCAACTCGCTTCCGCTCGTGCACAACATTAACCTGCGTGATGTAAAAACGCTCATACTACACTTGTAAGGTAAATCGCTATTTTGTCGTGAATTGTTTATTATTAAATTTTTTGTTTAAATTTATTACTAATATAATAAATGGTATAAGCAATCTGACACATACTTTCTTCCACCAGCCCTCAACAACCTTTATCATGGGTAAGCGATGAGAGTAACTAACAATGATCTTATTTAATAGGTAAAATCACAAAAGTCACTTAAACTTTTGAACTATAATTTTTACAGGATTAGGGAATATGATAGTTTAGGTTGCACTATTTTCTTTAGAATTATAAGGATCATAACAAAAAAATATTAATCAGAATCGGGTAAAAACCAAATCCATTTTTTGTTTTTATGGGAAAATAACATGAGTTACAACAACTTTTGAACCGTAATATTTACAGCAATGGGGGGTTGCACTATGTTGTTAAGAATTATAAGGATAATCAAATACTAATTGCAATCAAAACATAACTTGTTTTTTGAAAATACGATTTTCTCTTTTTTATGGGGGTTTTATGGGAGAATAACATAATGTACAATAACTTTTGGACCGTAATTTTTACAGAAATGGCAGTTACACCATTTTGTTGAGAATGTAAAGGGCTAACACATACTAAATTTTTATCAAAATCGTTCAGGCCATTTGAGGGGAAATCTGATTTTTTATTATTTTATGGGTTTTATGAAAAAATCTACGTTAAAAATCAAAATGTTAACAAAATAAAAAAACATCTGGAAATACCATGGATTAGTACATACATACCAAATTTAATCCAAATCGGACTACAGGTGTAGTCTGTAGATCTGTACACATCCACACATACAGACACACACACACACACAGACATCACTTCGAAAGCCACTTTTTTGGGTACAGGGGGACCCAAACGGATATATCCACTCAAAACTCAAACTCGAAAATTTTGACGAAAGCAATACTTTCTCTATATACCATGGTATTGGGGGAAAGTAAAAATTTGATGAAAACACATTAATCTGTCCAGGTTGAGCTACACGTGCATTTAGACTCGTCTTGGAGGTTTTCTACGCTTTGGGAGTTGGCCAAGTAAGTATATATTTTCAATTGTAATTAGAAGTTTTAAAGAAACTTTTCAAGATTTAGTTGTGTGGAATATTCAGTATCTAAATAGGTACCTTCTAATTAATTTGAGTCCGTCTATACTATTATGAGGGCGTCAGATTGTTTATCGTGTTCTATTCCACATGATCAGAGAGGCAAAAGAGAATATTGTGAAGCTAAATTCTTGATCAATTCTTTGAACAACATTTTTTTAAATGCAACAAAAATAAATTGGTATTGCTTACTATCCTGCAATTGTATTTCTTCTACAAAATTAATCAAATATTGGTAACAAAATTCATATTCAACTTAAAAATACACGGTATCAGCAAACTGAGCAATCAATTCAATCAATTATTTAGATGGGGACGCCACTAAATGTGTATTTTAACCCAAATATGAGTGAAGGATGAGTGGCACGATCTTGTAGTCTTGATAGTGATTAGGCCGACATATTCCTTAGCGCAGCTGTTAATTAATAGCCCAAACAGCTAATGGCAACTAAGGGACCTAATAGTGGAATCCGAACCACATTCTTGTCTTGGTATTAACTATAACTAATTGGTCTAATTATCAGGATAGTACTGTGGATAGTCGTAGTACTCACTAGTGCGGAGCGGACGTCAATCCACACGCATACTTTCTCCCATCAGCTTTGTCAGATCAAGTGGTAGGAGTAAATGTAATATTTTATGGGTAAAATCACAAAAATAGCAATAAATTTTGAATAATAAAACTGTTACAGAATTAGGGCTAGTAGGCTAGTGTTTTGTTAAAAGTGAGTTAAAAGACTGTAATTTAACTAAATTTTAATCAACATCATTTGAGCAACTTTTTGTAAAAAAAATCAAATTCTTCCGTAGTTTTTCTGGTTTTTTTGGGATTATCACTATTAAAAATCAAAATGAAATAATAACTCCTGTATATACGATGGATTGGTACTCATATACCAAATTTCTCTGGTGTAGTCTCTTGTACCTCTGTACACATCCAAACACACACATACATTTGAAACCACGTTTTTGGGTTCTGGGGTCCCAAAACTGAAATTTCTTTCCCGAAAATCAAACTCATTTTTTTATGAAAACAAAAAAGAAAGTAGACTATATAGGTACTCTAGGCCCTATTAAGTAAGAAATAAAATTATAGTTACCAATAAAACGATTTGTCTTTGCACATATCAAGATTTCTCTAGAATGATCTTATACAAATTAATTTTATACAACTTTTTTCAAATCAATTTGCATGCAAAAATATTAATGGAATGAGTTTTATTTCTACTTTCAGGAAAAGAAAGGTCAATATTCCTGGTGTGGAAAGTTTAGATGACATGAGAAAATTTTGCACCTGTGATGAAGCAAAGAGTTTGCATTACTTCTTAAAACCCCACAAACATTTGACACCAGTTTACAGGTACTGTGCTGTGATATAGTCTAGAATTTAAACTTAAACATTTAATTTTCTATCTTAAGTGAAAGCCACTAGGCTAGGTTTGGAGGACCAAATGAGTCCAGTTTAATTTTGTTTGAATCCAAGCATTTAATAACTAATAAAGTATTGGTTTTAAAAATATATAGAACTCTTAGAGAACATTTAACATTACATACTAACAACTCCTCTACAACCAGGGCTTAGTGGCCGTGGTGGGAGTGGGCCCGCGAGCCTTGACCGGGATTTACCGGGAAATTTTACCGGGGTCTGCCACACAGGCTCCCTAACATAACGATATTTATATGAGAATTACCATAAGTTTTTTGACCAAAATTTGTTAAAAACCAGTAAGAACGCTCGGACAAGCAGTTCAAAAAAGCTAAACTAACACTACTTGACCGATCGATAGAAATTCTATACTAAAGCATTGTCATTAGTCATGCGAGTTGTATCACCAGACCTCGTAAATGATGACAACTGTGACGGACAACAATGACTGACTGACTGACAATGACTGACTGACTGACAATGACGATGTCTCCGCGGCCGCGGGAGCCACTCAATATTTTGCCGCTATTGTGCAAGACGATAATGATGTCCACACGACCACCGGGAGTTGTTCAATATTTTGCCGCTATTGCGCAAGACGATAATGATGTCCACACGACCACCGGGAGACATTCAGGATTTTGCCGCGATTGTGCAAGACGATAATGATGTCTACACGACCACCGGGAGACGTTCAGGATTTTGCAGCGATTGCGCAAGACGATAATGATGTCCACACGACCACCGGGAGTTGTTCAATATTTTGCCGCGATTGCGCAAGACGATAATGATGTCCACACGACCACCGGGAGACGTTCAGGATTTTGCTGTGATAATGGACGACCATTTAAATGTTTCCTTGACCGTGCAAAGTATTCTAGATTTTGACATTATTGCAGAAGATGATGATGACGTTTATTTTTCCGCGGTTGATAGATCTAGGATTTTGCCGCAATTGCAGAAAAAAATATTCTGGAGACGATTATGTTGTTATCTGAAGATGTCCTAGGTTTTTTGGCTGCAAACACGGTAGACGTTTCCATGACTACAGGAAGTATTCACGATTTTGCCGCGATCATGGAAGACAACGATGAAGCCTCTGTGCCTCGGGAGATGCCGTGCCAAGCAAAAGTGCAAGTTTAGGCGGAACTACCTGTGATAATGTTGTTGAAGATTATTGGGAGAGAGGGAGCCGGGTAAACCAACTTACGGGAGGCCCGCGGGCTCTAATCACCACCACTGCAAATCTTTAATCCTATTTAAAAGTCTGAAAAGTCGTTTTCCACATCTGATTTCCACCCAGATTTGATTAGGATTAGAAATCAGTTTTAGCGAATGTCCCATTCATTAAAAATTTATATGCTATTACCGAATGTCTCATGGTAACCGATTTACTTTTTTGTTTTGAGGTCGCCGTAGGCCAAAAACAAAACACCCTCCGTTCAAATTCAAATATAGGCTATCTATATATTTATATTTTTTATATATGTGTATATACAGGGTTAGTGAAAAGTGTGGAGACCCCCTGTTATTTTTTTAACGGCCCAACTAAACTCGCCACACCTTTATGGCATGTTATGAAGTACTTTTTGGGCATTTTGGCCACTTGGTGTACATCCCCAAAATGGGGGATTTTGGGGGAAACTCAAAACTTTAAAAAAAAAAACAAAAACCCATCGAGTAACCGCTAATTTTGAAGGTCCTGGTAAAAGAAAACAAACAACGCAAACTAGAGGTCTCTATCTCAATCCAGTAAAAAATGGCAGCCAATTGAAATTCTCAGAAGTTAAATTTAACTTACAGCTTTCCAAGTCTGGAGACCACCTGTAAATTTTGTAATGGCTCACACTAGGAAAACTCTACACACCTTTTTGGCATGTTATGAAGAACTTTTTAAGCATAATAGCTACTCGGTTCCCAAACTTGGTCTCCACACCTTTTACTAACCCTGTATAAATATTGATATAGATGTAGCCGTTAGCGCGATAACTCTGGAAAAAGAGCCCAATTTCTTGAAATTAGGTACAAACGTGTAAACAAAAGGTTTATTCCAGAAATCAAATGTTATATTCGAAAACAAGTTAACTGCAACAGCTTACATATTCTCCATGATATTTACATGGGAATTTCAATTTTGTATTTTTTTTTTTATTTGCTATGTGACTATTAGATGTACAATAACGCTTTAAAATATTAAATTATTTGTATTTTTGAGCTCTACAAAATGAATTGGAAAGAAATTAAAACATTTTATATTTTGACTATGCTGGTTAGTAGCTTGTTTACACGTTTGTACCAAATGTAATCAAAATTGTATGATTTTTACTTGAGTATCCTCCTAACGGACACATGGGTACGGTCCCATCTAACCACTCTTGGTATTTATTGAGCAGAATCGTCTAATTTGTTTGGCTAATCAATGGGTGAGTTTTTAGAAATATATCTATAATAATAATTGTAAAGTGGTTGTACTGCCCCCTAATTGTGATATTTTTTCCTTTGTCAGATGTGGTGAAAATATTGTCAAACCCTACAGACAGAAAATACATTGTTTAGCCTCTCCCACAAACATAAATAGCTGCTGTAGTTGAAGTTGTGTTGGCTGGAAGGCACTCAGCTAAAAAATGTAAACCTATCCCAAGTATTTATTGTAATTATGAATTTCTAAACCTTAATATCGTTACAAGGTACCTCTAACACCCTTTATAGTTTAAAAGGTTTTAACTTGGCAAATAAAATAAATATAAATACCCCCGCCGCAGCAAACCTGCAGACTAAGCGAATTTCCATTTGCCTGATTGGATTTACACTAAAATGTCTCCTTAAAAATATCACATTTATTCCCTATTTAAATAGAATCAGTTTAACACATACTTAGGTTTGCTGCAACAGGGAGGGTAAAAGTGTTTTTATGTAAAATGTTAATAGTTAGTAAGAAATAAAAACATTTTCCAAATTTGGGCAAAAAATGTTTATAAACAAGCAAACTACAACAGTTTACATATTCTCCATAAGAATAACATGGGAATTTGAAATTTACAATTTTTTGAAATTTTCTCCGTAACCATTAGGTGCATTATAACGCTTCAATATACTAAATTATTTGTTTTTTTAAGCTCTACCTACAAAATAGTTTGGAAAAAATTGCAAAATTTTATGTTTTTTGAGTCAAAAGTGGAAAAAACTCATTTTTACCCCATAAAACCTCCCATAAACCCCCGTTCCCATGGTCCGATCATGCTGGTTCGCGAACTCGTTCGAATAAACGTAGGTTTACACGTTTGTACCAAATTTCATCAAAATCGGATTGTTTTTGCTCGAGTTATCGCGCTAACGGACACATATATAAATATATATATATATATGTATATGAATTTGAACGGATGGTGTTTTTAGCCTCTAGGGACCTCAAAACGAAAAAAAAAATCGGTCCCGGGTCCAGGTCTTACCATGAGTACTACGGTAATAGCTTATTCCCTATATGGGAAATTCGCTAAAAATGCAGGTGTTAGATTTACTGAATAATGAATAGCTGTATGTTGGTGTGCAGTGGGGATCTAGATGCCGTGGAGAGACTAGCATATGAGTACTGTGAAGACGTGGCCCAGAGAGGAGTTGTCTACGCTGAGGTCAGATTGGTGCCTCAGAGACTCCTGGGACAGGACCTGGCCAAGACACTTGGGTATGATGGTACGTATACTAAAACATAGAGTCTAGCATATGAGTACTGTGAAGACGTGGCCCAGAGAGGAGTTGTCTACGCTGAGGTCAGATTGGTGCCTCAGAGACTCCTGGGACAGGACCTGGCCAAGACACTTGGGTATGATGGTACGTATACTAAAACATAGAGTCTAGCATATGAGTACTGTGAAGACGTGGCCCAGAGAGGAGTTGTCTACGCTGAGGTCAGATTGGTGCCTCAGAGACTCCTGGGACAGGACCTGGCCAAGACACTTGGGTATGATGGTACGTATACTAAAACATAGAGTCTAGCATATGAGTACTGTGAAGACGTGGCCCAGAGAGGAGTTGTCTACGCTGAGGTCAGATTGGTGCCTCAGAGACTCCTGGGACAGGACCTGGCCAAGACACTCAGGTATGATGGTACGTATACTAAAACATAGAGTCTAGCATATGAGTACTGTGAAGACGTGGCCCAGAGAGGAGTTGTCTACGCTGAGGTCAGATTGGTGCCTCAGAGACTCCTGGGACAGGACCTGGCCAAGACACTCAGGTATGATGGTACGTATACTAAAACATAGAGTCTAGCATATGAGTACTGTGAAGACGTGGCCCAGAGAGGAGTTGTCTACGCTGAGGTCAGATTGGTGCCTCAGAGACTCCTGGGACAGGACCTGGCCAAGACACTCAGGTATGATGGTACGTATACTAAAACATAGAGTCTAGCATATGAGTACTGTGAAGACGTGGCCCAGAGAGGAGTTGTCTACGCTGAGGTCAGATTGGTGCCTCAGAGACTCCTGGGACAGGACCTGGCCAAGACACTCAGGTATGATGGTACGTATACTAAAACATAGAGTCTAGCATATGAGTACTGTGAAGACGTTGCCCAGAGAGGAGTTGTCTACGCTGAGGTCAGATTGGTGCCTCAGAGACTCCTGGGACAGGACCTGGCCAAGACACTCAGGTATGATGGTACGTATACTAAAACATAGAGTCTATCATATGAGTACAGTACTGTGAAGACGTTGCCCAGAGAGGAGTTGTCTACGCTGAGGTCAGATTGGTGCCTCAGAGACTCCTGGGACAGGACCTGGCCAAGACACTCAGGTATGATGGTACGTATACTAAAACATAGAGTCTAGCATATGAGTACTGTGAAGACGTTGCCCAGAGAGGAGTTGTCTACGCTGAGGTCAGATTGGTGCCTCAGAGACTCCTGGGACAGGACCTGGCCAAGACACTCAGGTATGATGGTACGTATACTAAAACATAGAGTCTATCATATGAGTACAGTACTGTGAAGACGTTGCCCAGAGAGGAGTTGTCTACGCTGAGGTCAGATTGGTGCCTCAGAGACTCCTGGGACAGGACCTGGCCAAGACACTTGGGTATGATGGTACGTATACTAAAACATAGAGTCTAGCATATGAGTACTGTGAAGACGTGGCCCAGAGAGGAGTTGTCTACGCTGAGGTCAGATTGGTGCCTCAGAGACTCCTGGGACAGGACCTGGCCAAGACACTTGGGTATGATGGTACGTATACTCAAACCGCCTACAGACAGATTGTGCTGATCTGAATTACTAATCTTCTATATATATAACTAGCTGTACCCGCGGGCTTTGCCCCGTTTAACTTCTTAATTTTCAAGATGATCTCGTTCGCTACGCTCACTCACCTTTAGGTTGGAGCTCGTTCGCTGCGCTCACTTGCCTTCAGGTTAGCTCGTTCGCTACGCTAACTCGTCTCCAGGTTGAAGTTCGTTCGCTACGCTCACTCACCTTTTGGTTGCAAATTAGCTGTTGTCATTAATTAAAATAAATAATAGTGCTGCACCCTGTTGGTAATAATTGTAACTTTAATGAAATTGAACATCATAGAACAGAACCAACTTGTTTAATTGAAACAGCTGTTAAGATTCATTAATTCCTTTTAAATATGAAAAATCATAAGGCTAACATGGGAAACTCCAGAGCCACTGGGGCGGAGCCCAAGAGTCCGATCAGAATAAAAACAACTTAGTTTTCCTATTTAATGCCTAAAGAATCAATGTACCAAATTTCAGCCTCCTAGGTAAATGGGAAGCGGGAGAATTAGTGATGAGTGTGTCAGTGAGTCGAGTCAGTGAGGGCTTTGCCTTTTATAAGTATAGAAGATACGCTAAGCCGATTTTTGTGAACAGAACTCCTCCCTCATTTTTGGACCGATTTTTATGATCAAAGTGTCAAAAGAATGGCCCTGATTTGTAGTTTTGCAAAGTGTTTTTATTTTTTTGAAATCTTTATTAGTTTGGGCTGGATCTTCCATCAAATTTGGGTTTTCTCCCATAAGATTAACATGGGGGAATCTAAATATTTAATTGGAAACTTTGTCTCCACTAATTTGAGAGAACGGCTGGGCGTAGAAACTTGGTAGAGGTGTCAAAAGAAAGGTCTTTGTCTGTAGATGAGTTATCAAAAGAAAAACCAAGTAAATTCGCTAAGGGCTCTGCCCCAGAAGCCTTTAAAGATCCCTCCACAGATTTGTTTACATTTTGGCCATGTGGATATTACTTTTTAATGAAACAGCTGTTAATTTTAAAATTGTATTTTAAACAACACACATTTCATTGAGAGTTACTGAACTGTCCAAAAGAAGTATTTGCAATGTTATTTTCTGATTTTAAAATTGATTTTATTCTGTACTAGCTGTTTGCCCGTTCTACGTACGGGAATCTTGCAGTAAGTTGAAACCTTATATTCAGAACAGGAGTTGGTTTGCATATTTAGTGTGCATTTTTCCTGATAAAGTTGGCAAAACTATTACTGTATAGGAATACATATAAACCTTCGCAAATACAATATCTGACAGTTTCAAAGCCAAAACGAATGCTTCACAATTAAATGCCACCCGATCGTGTTAGTCCATATTTTATATCTAATGATAAAAGGAATTGCTTTATAGAATTATGAGGCATAGCCTATAGGTAGGCCTGTAATTTAAAGTTACTTTTCACTTTGAATAAAAGTAGATAAAATACTACCTCAACCTCACTACTGCAGACTTTATTCGGGTTGAAATTTTCATTAACAAAGGTGCTCCTGCCTTTTCCACAAGACGCTGAGAAGTTAGGACATTAGGGCGTTACTAACAGACATACACACACAAAAACATAATTGAATTAGGGGATTTGCTACGCTTTAACCAAAGCAAATTACAAACAAAATAATTATTTGATAGTTTTAATAGTGCCATCCAATTTTATAATAACTTTTTTAGGCCTAATCAAACTGTAAAATTGGTGTAAATCCGTTGGCAAATATATAAATAAGCAAATAAATACACAGTCTAAAAAAATGTATACGTTAACAACGCCAAGCTTAAAAAATTCGTTAAGCTCAAATCATCTTTCACTAATGTTTTATCATTTTTATAGCATAAACTAACATTTTGGAGTAGCGACAGAACACGCAAAAATTATACAGTAAGACATCAATTAAATTTTATAAGAAATAAGGTGCAGCACTAACAATAACTCTAGTTGTAAATAGTGATGTGTTTGTACGTAAAAATGATTCTTACTGCTACCACCGATTCTAAGGAGTAGCAGTACCAAAAACCAACGTTTACATTTAAGAAAAAAACTATAGTACTTTCGACAAATTCAAACTGTCCTTCTAATCAAACTGTATTATAGGTGTTAATCCGTTGGCAAATATATAAATAAATAAATACACAGGCCACAAAACATGTAACATGTAACGTTAACAACGTAAAGCTTTAAAAACTCACTATGGTTTGCTCAAAAAACTTTCACTTAATGTGGTGCAGTACTGAAGTTATTAATCTCCTTTGGTTTAAATCTTTTTAAGTTTTCGAAAATCAAAGTTATTTCCCATTAATAGCATTATTTGTAAGCAACTATTATTGTTAACATATTAATGTCAGTTTGAAGAAACCACCTATATCCAAACAAAGGTTTCTCATTTAAAAGATTACGTAATCTTCAAACGATAATTGGTACATATATCTAGCAAACAGTTGGAGGAAATGTGACAAAAAACGCACAATTCTGGGGTTTTGGACGTTTGTAGTTTTACTTCCCATGTGGGTAAAATACCGATATCGTTGTCGAAATGTAAGTAAGTAGAAACAAAAAGTGACACATTTGAAAAGCGAGTTTAGCTACATCTGTAATAAACCTCTGTTACGATCACAGTGCTGGATGTAGGTCTCGGGCTAGGACATTGGGTTTTGTGTTTGTGAATTATTATCTTATATGATTTTATTTGGGGGTTTTCACTATCCGTTTTAACCCAACTATTGCAATCTTTGGAACAACATCTCCAAGACAATGTCCCATCAGTCAGTTTTGCATTATAGCGAAATTTATACTGACCTAAAATCACATACTGTCCCAGAACTTTCAACCACTTTAAAAGACATAGTGGCGAGACAAAAATACTTTAATAAGAAAGAGTTTTCTGTTAAAAAACAGTTAACTTTTTCAACACCAACAATATATAAAAATAATAATTAATTAATTTGATTCCATTAATGGTTCCGTATCAACTGGGTTTCTCTGGAGAGTACCTTCAATGGTTAAAACGCAATCACGCAGTGCTCGACTATCAAGCGGGAAGTATCACAAGAGTTGCGGGCGTAGTGAAATGCAGAAATCGCTCATAGGTATAGCGTTGTGATGATCTCGAGGATAGGGGTACCTATGAGCGATTTCTGCAACTTTTTCAATGACAAATCTCAGCTCTATTCCTAGACTTCCACACTGCATAGAACATTACTCACTTTCTCTGATCCTCAGGTCTGACTGAGGTGGTGAAGCGGGTGTCTCACGGGTTGACCCGGGCAGAGCACGACCTGGGTATCCGTAGCAGGATCATCCTGATTGCCATGAACAGTCACCCGGAGTGGAACATGCAAGACACCCTGAGACTGTGCCAACATAGCTGGGACCAGGGAGTGGTGGGATTGGACCTGTGTACCTGGCAGCCTGAGGGCACCAAAGTTGGTAAGTTTAGATCAAGGTAACGCTTTGCACCTCTAGGATTGAACCGGACACCAGCCTCGACCCCACCCAAAACTGAAAACGCACTACCCATGTGCCGGGTGAGTGTCCAAAACACAGGTTTGCCAAAGGTACAAATAAAAGGTGCCGATGTCCGCTGTGGTTCCAGGAGCACCAACTCCGGAGGTGAACCCCATTGTTAGTGCGAACAGCCTTAAGATTAGCCACTCTTAATTAACAACTAAAACTTACAATAACCAGTGAAAATAACAAATATTCTGGTAAAATATTAAACAGGGCAGAATGAGAACATGAGTGGCTAACGAAAGTTGTCCAGTCCAATGACTTCTAAAGCCTGACAGCACACACCCATCAAAATAACAAACACTCTGACAACTTACATAGGTAGGCTACTTTACAGAAATGAGTCGGAGATATGAGAGTGGCGACACAAGCATTGACCCGGCTCAGGATTATTCATTAATTTAACTATGACTATTTCATAAATTTCTTTCCTCATCTCGAACAGATAACTAAAATATTACTAAATACCCCCGCCGCAGCAAACCTGCAGACAAAACGAATTTCCATTTACCTGAATTGATATAAAATTAAATCTATTTAAACAACATTAGGTTTAACGAGTACCTAGGTTTGCTGTTGCAGGGAGGCTAATAAAGTGTGTTTTAGTAAAATATTAATAGCTTAGTATAAAATAAATAAATTTGCCAAATTTGATCAAAATTTATCCATAAACAAGCAAACTACAACATTTTACAATATTCTCGATAAGAATGACATGGAAATTTTAAATTTACAATATTTTTAACTTTCTCCGTTACCAATAACCGCACAACACTTTCAATATACTGTACTACATTATTGTTGTTTAAAATGGCGAAGAGAGAAATTGGGAAATTTTGTGCTGTAATGGTCAAAAATGAGAAAACCTAATTTTACCCCATAAAACACCCGTAAAAGGACACTTTATGAAATAATGGATAGTTTTGCGCAATGTTTCTTGTCATGACGAATGTTCACCTCTCCCACCAATACAGTCAGATTGCACCCGAGCCGTCCACTGTTTACCTCTTCCACCCATATCACCAACTTACACCCGAGCTGTCCACTGTTCACCTCTCCCACCCATACCGTCAATTTGCACCCGAGCTGTCCACTGTTCACCGCTCCCACCCATACCGTCAACTTGCACCCGAGCCGTCCACTGTTCACCTCTCCCACCCATACCGTCAACTTGCACCCAAGCTGTGAACTGTTCACCTCTCTCACCCATACCGTCAACTTGCACCCGAGCCGTCCACTGTTCACCTCTCCTACCCATACTGTCAACTTGCACCCGAGCCGTCCCCTGTTCACCTCTCCCACCCATACCATCTACTTGCACCCGAGCTGTCCACTGTTCACCTTTCCCACCCATACTGTCAACTTGCACCCGAGCCGTCCACTGTTCACCTCTCCCACCCATACCGTCAACTTGCACCCGAGCTGCCCACTGTTCACCTCTCCCACCCATACCATCTACTTGCACCCGAGCTGTCCACTGTTCAACTCTCCCACCCATACCGTCAACTTGCACCTGAGCTGTCCAGTGTTCTCCTCTCCCACCCATACCATCAACTTGCACCCGAGCCGTCCACTGATCACCTCTCCCACCCATACCGTCAACTTGCACCCGAGCCGTCCACTATTCACCTCTCCCACCCATTCTGTCAACTTGCACCCGAGCTGTTCACTGTTCACGTAAAAAGGGTGAGCTCTCAGGACCAGTCCAAGACAGGATTGAAACTCTCGTTATAGTACTGTATAGTCTGTATGCCATATTCTGCCCACCTGAGTGGCATTGAACCACTCAACCAATCATCAGTTCCAATAATGGACTGAATTAAAATACTAATAAAAATAATATACTTTTAAATTAAAATACACGTTTAATGGTACGGTAATCTTAAAACATGATGTGCTGTTAAGATGAGGCACCTCTGGTGGAACCTGTACAGGAGTTGATGGAAGAGGCTCGTAAGAGTGGAGTGTTCCGGACAATACATGCTGGGGAAGTCTCCGGACCAACAGCTATAGAGAGGGTAATGTACCTGTAAATGTACTACAGGTAATAGATAGGACAGGTGTAAAATACTGTAAACGATTTACAAACGTTTCGAGGTCAAACATAACCAAAACTCATCAACTTCAGATCACCTGCCGTAAATGTAACGAACGTTATTATAATGAAATACTTTACATAAAGAATTTTTGGATTTGCTATAAATCTAGGTTGCAATGAAAAAAAATCATTTTCCCTTAATCACATCTTGAACTTAAATAGTTATTTGTGTAATTGGTATATTTTTCCTACAGTTACTATAAATCATGTCAATAATTAATATTTCAAACACTGTACAGCACGTTTTTAGGTTAGGTTAATTCCAAACATTGAACGAAATGGGAAACGCTTGACCAGCTGATCGTAGTACATAGTAATATCTTTAAGTGTTGCCAGCTTATTTTCAAGCGTACACGGATTACGTCACAGCCACCTCAAACATCAAACATGAAATTTCAAAACCGTTAACACATCAAGTAAATTCTTCATTAATCTGCGGTATATTTCCCAACAAATTAAAAATAGCAAAAGTTATTCCAATTTTTAAAAAAGGTTTAGAAACCAATCCTCTCAATTATCGTCCAGTTTCACTACTATCAAATTTTTCTAAAATTTTTGAAAAAGTTGCGTATGATCAATTAGTAGATTTTTTAGAGAAAAATAAATTATTTGATGAAGATCAGCATGGGTTTAGAGCTGGAAGGTCAACGACAACCGCTAGTGTAGATTTTGTGACATCAATAATTGAAATCATAGATAAAAAAATAAAACTTTCGGGATCTTTCTAGATCTTACTCGCGCTTTTGATAGTGTAAATCATTCAGAATTAATAAAAACATTACAATCCTTAGGAAAAAAAATCGCCAGATAGAATGGTTTAAATCATATCTTAATGATAGGAAACAATATACTGTCACAAAAGGGCTTAGTACAAAAAATGTTATACAATTTCATAATTCAACAATACAATCTATCAAATACGGAGTACCCCAAGGATCTATCCTAGGACCGCTTCTGTTTTTGTGCTATATCAAGGGGTTACCTAGTTTTATTTCAGGAACAGATAGCAAAGTTTGCCTCTATGCAGATGATACAAGCCTTTTGGTGACAGGCAAAACTCTTGAAGCTGTACAAAATTCTTATTCTCACTCTATTAACAAGATAAACAACTTTTTTAACAGTAAAAATTTACTTTTAAATGAAAATAAAAGTAGTTACATTTCTTTCTGTACAAATAAAAATAAAAACAATGAGACAATTTTGAAGACTAATGCTAAAATTAATAAAGTGAATGATTTAAAATTTTTAGGAATTATTATTGATAACAATTTAAGTTGGGACTCTCATGTCCATCATGTTGTAGGCAAAATTTCATCAGGCTTGTATGCTCTTCGAAGGATGTCCTATGTCTGTGATCTTTCGGCTATAAAACTGGTGCATTATGCTTTTGTACATTCATTTATATCATACGGAATTAGTGTGTACGGAGGGACCTCAAAATCAAACCTTAATCAAATACTTCTGTTACAAAAGAAAGCTATTAGATTAATGCTAAGTTTAAATTGGATTGAAAGTGTAAAGTATCATTTTTCTAATTTGGAAATCCTAACAGTGTTTGGAATTTATATATACGAGACAATAAAATATACTAAGCAGCACCATTTACCAAAGATACAGTTAGAACTAAGTAGGCCTACCAGTTATAGATATAATACCAGAAATGCACAATATGTTATACAAAACAGACATCATTTAGAATTTTATAAAAAAAAAAAAACACAGTGTATAGAGGCCTTAGATATATAATTTTTTTACCAAAAGATATAAAAAATGAATGTAATAGTAGGAAATTTTACTTTAAACTAAAAAAATACCTAGTAGAAAAAGCAATTTACTCCTTTGAGGAATTTTATAATTTAAAATATTGTGAATAGACAATAAGTACTCACTGACTCTATTCTTTGTACTTGTACATTCATGAATAAAGGAGATTTTGATTTGATTTGATTTGATTTGACCTCTAATACATGTATTAGAGGTGGTTGTGATTACGTACATAATATGAGCACGCAGTTTTGTGTTGTTTGGTTGGAATACTGGTGTGAAAAGTAAAAACACTGTGCCAAAGTAAAAACTGTGCGCCAGTAAAGCTTTCTTAACTATAATCTATGCAAGGAAGCCCACTTTGTTGGGTGACTGTAGGAAAAATAAATTCTTCGACTGCTGGAAGTTTCTTAATCTGTGTGGATCTTTACCTTAATTTGTGGCAGATAAGTTTTTTTTCTATGATAAAATATCTATTGGTACGCAAGGTATGTTGTGCTCTTGAGTTCTCTCTGTTATAGTACTTCTTACAAGTTTTTTCAGTTATTTTAACAAATGTGGAATTATTGAAAAATCTCTAGTATGAGAACCCTCTAATACCTCCAAACCGTTCATCCCTCCCGAACCGATGCAACGTCAATGGAAACTTTTCCAGAAACTACAACTATGTTGAAATTAATGGATCAGCTAATTTAATTTATAGTAGAAGACGTACAGTAATTGTAATTCAGTAGATTCTACTATACGCGTATTACTGTTACTAAGCTTTTGCAAAGCTCATATAACCTTAATGAACTATTGAAATGAAAATTTAATATTTGTATGAACTTATAGTTATGTATATTCTTTAAACTAAAAAAAATAGTTCAACTATGTTGTTCAAACTCTCTTACAGTAATATATTTTTAAATCAAAAACATTATTACTAGCACATCTTCTTTGTTGCTATTATTTTACTAAATTTGACTATATATCATTTAAATGTTGTACGTGGTGTTAATTTCTTATATTATCCCAATGCCAGGCAGCGTACAAACTTCGCAGCAATCGTGTTGGTCACGGTTATCATGTGGTTCAGGACAATCAGCTGTACTCCAGATGTCTGAAAGACCAGATTCACTTTGAGTGTTGCCCATACTCTAGCTACCTCACTGGAGCAGTCCCAAAAGCCACAAACAAGCATCCGATACTCAGGTCAGTAGTCAGTCAGTAAACTGACACTTACAAAATATCTTGAAATGATGCAAGTCTGAGAAAACGTGGTTGATAGCTGTTTATCTAAAACTTTTATATATTTATGTAAAACAAGTAAATCTGTAGATGGTAAGCAAAAACGTCAGTTTCAGTTTTTACATTCTTGGAGGAGAATAATAATGAACTATTGTACCTGTTATCGAAATCGAGCAATTGTCAATTGTCTACTGTTCATAACAATCCGATATAATCAACACTTTTTGAAAATATAATTTTTCAGAAGCTGACCTTGCATTTTAGTGTTTTCTACAAATGGATCTCGACTCGCCCATAGCCGCATAAAGTTGTCCATGTTTATCTTCATGATTGATAAAGTAGTCTGCATACTGCATGGTAACACCATGATGTTTACAAAATCTACTAATTTTTAATAGCATTACAAATTGTTCACATTACTCAAATACTACCCGATTTCCTGTATAATCTGTCTGTCACAATTTTATTTGCTTCAAATAGCATTCTCTTGGTTAGTTTATGTAATGACGTCAATTAATTATCTTTATCTGTAAAAATGCAGAGTTACAAGGTCCGACGTTGTTCAGGTGTTTTTAGCGAATTCCCCTATAGGGAAGTAGCTATTACCGTAGGTGGCACGGTAAGACCTGGGCCCGGGACCGATATCCTTTTTCATTTTGATGTCCCCAGAGGCCAAAAACACCATTCGTTCAAATTTTTATATATGTATTTGTTTTTTATATAATTATTTAATTAAAAGCTGTGTCTAAGGAATATGTCGGCATTATTCACTAAAAAAGGCAATATTAGTGAATGCTAGCAGGGTGTGTTGCTAGCCTAGTGGTTAGCGTCTCGGACTACGGTGCGTGAGGGACGGGTTCAATCCCCGGCATATCCACAAAACTTTAATGGGTTCGGACCGCTTTCCCTTAAAAGTGTTTGACTTCAATACAAAAATGCGAATGGCGTAGATACGAGGGAAAAAGACTACAAGATCGCGCCACTCATCCTACACTCATCTCCTTACTTGGCTTAAAAAAACCTACTTCGTATGGTCGCCTTTTTATTGAAAAGTATAAAAAGTATATATACGCGTCCGTGAACCCATTAACTTGAGTAATTTTTGTCTGAAGGTGGGATAAACTAGAATAAGTTCGCGAACCAGCATGATCGGATCATGGGAACGGGGTGTTACGGGGGGTAGGGGTAAAAAAATGGATTTTCTGATTTTTGACCCAAAACATGAAATTTCCCAATTTTTCTCTAAACTTTTTAAAAGAGCTTAAAAAAATAATTTAATGTGTCAAAGTGTTTTAGTACGGTTATTGGTAACGGAGAAAATTAAAAAAATTGTATCATTATTATGTCTTAAACTTATAATATTTTTTAGTAAAATGGCGACCACACAAAAACTGTACACTATCACCTGAAGTTCCTACGCAGTTCCAAGGGGTTGCTCCAACTGGTATTAACAAATTTACCTATAGGGAAGTATTAGCGAATTTACCTATAGGGAAGTAGCTATTGCAGGCCAAAAACACCTTTCGTTCAAATTTTTATATTTGTGTATATCTTATACTAATATTATAAATGTGAAAGTTTGTGTGTTTGTTTGTTTGTTTGTTTGAAGTTCAATCACGCATTAACTACTGGACGGATTGGGCTGAAATTTGGAATGATGATAGCTTACATTCCCCATTAACATATAGGCTTATCTCAAAAATCCTTTCGGGCTCCGCCCCAGTGGCTCTGTAGTTCCCCATGTTAACCTTATGAGTATTCATATTTAAAGAGAATTAAAGAATTTAGTCAGCTGTTTCAACTAAAAACTTTAGTTCTATGATATGGAAAAGCATTAAAAAGTTATAAGATTTACCAATAGGGTGCAGCACCATATTTTTTTGCATTTATGAAAACAGCTAATTTGAACTAAGCAGCAACAAAAAACAGTGATACACAACTGAACTGAACTATCAAAGTAGGACCTTTGACTATTAATACAACAACTAGACATTCCATCCCCATGTTAAAGTTGTAGCCAGGTTTTTAATAAAATTTGTCTTAGTTGATGTGAGCCACCTACAGATTGCGCTGATCTAAATTACTGACTTCTGCCGATTACATGATGGTTTTTACCAAGTCAAACTGATGGAATGAATTATTATGTGCTATAGCAACTATTGTGACCCAGCAACTACGTCAGTAACGAAAAATAAGGTACAAAATATTCTGTATCCAATAGTCAATGGTAGGACTGTGTACTTACGTATGTTTTTAATTTCATGAATAATTTGTGATATTTTATAATTCATTTTTCTCTATTGTTTAGGTGAAGTGGTAGAACATTATAGCTATGGTAGATGTGTAATACTATAGAATACTGTAAATTTAAAGAAGCAAATTTTATAAAACTGTGTCCTCCCTCATTGCAAACGCAAAGCTCGAGTATAGCTTAACTGCAATAACCATTTTATACTTACACGCAAACCCCGTACGAAGGACGGGTGCTCTGCTAGTATATATAAATATATATAGATGTCCGTGAACGCGATAACTTAAATAATTTTTGTCCGATTTTTATGAAATTTGGTTTAAAGGTGTAAAGCGGGATAAACTTGAATGAGTTCGCGAACCAGCATGATCGGACTATCGAAACGGGGGTTTATGGGGGGGGGGGGGGGGTTTATGGGGTAAAAATAGGTTTTTCCCATTTTCGACCCTAAAACACAAAATTGTACAATTTCTTTTTAAACCATTTTGTAGAGCTTAAAAAAAATAATTTAGTATATTGAAGCGTTATTATGCGCCTAATGGTTACGGAGAAAATTCAAAAAACTTAATTTTAAAATTCCCATGTTATTGTTATGGATAATAAGTCAACTGTTGTAGTTTGCTTGTTTATGAACATATTTTGATCAAACTTGGAAAATACATTAATTTCTTACTAAGCTACGGTACCTATTAAAATTTTATATTAAAAACACTTTTTTACCCACCCTGTTGCAGCAAACCTAAAAAATCGTTAAACTAATTCTATTTAAATAGGGAATAAATGTTATATTTTTAAGGAGACATTATAGTGTAAATCCGATCAGGCAAATGGAAATTCGCTAAGTCTGCTGGTTTGCTGTGGCGGGGGTATTATATATATATACTAATATATATATAATATATATACTATATACTATATATACTAATATACTAAATGACTTTTGCAAAACTTATGACAGCTAGCCTGACCATAGTATTGGACCGAATTACACACGGGATGTACCAAAATTAAGTTATCGGCTCTATATGTGCAGGTTTTATTTGTATTTTAGAAATATTTGAATCGGGACAAAAATGGAAATTAAACTTTTTCAAAACAAATTAAATGGAAGAAATTCCAATAACATGTTTTATTTACAGCGTGGGGTGAAAATAAAGAAGTTTGCACAATACATACTTTTGGTCGAGTTTTCGACCACGGGGCGAGCTCTAGTTCCCTTTAAATATTTTCCCTATTTCAGTACGGTAATGGTAGTATGGTATGCTACAGGTATATATTCAGCCTCATATGTTTGAATAATAAATTTTCATTGATCCTTTGTTCTGTCGTGTTAATGTGTAATACCACTATGTAATGTCGTTTAATTCAATGTGTTTAAGACATTAAAACTAATCTAAGCTATTCTTTATTCTAAAACTATCTACCAATTTACCATGGGAATTGAATATCTCCATCATAATAGCTTCTATAAACAAAGCTAGTTGCTGCAGAGTTAAATTAGTGCATAATGGATAACTAGAAGTGCAATAATGGGAAGTAGCCTACATGACAAAATTCGTGTTCGAACCCTTCCTTAATCAGTACTAACTGAGATATTATTCATATCCAAAATCATTATTGCACTGAAAATAATTGAAACTTAAGACTCCACATTGGTCTCTAGGTTTGCTGAGGATGGTGCAAACTTCTCTATATCCTCAGATGACCCAATGCTGACAGGATACTACTTGGATGGTGACTACGAGCTTGCAAGGAGCTTCGGACTTACGGATACACATCTCGCTCAAGCGGTATGTTGAAATATAAACAATCAGAATTGTTTATAGAAGTTGAAAAGGGAATACATTTTTATTCGTAGGAACTGTACCAGTCTCTACCAGAACTCTTTCTCTGTGTAAGAATATAGTTGAATAGGGTCTGAATTAAGCATTGAGGAGCTATAAACTAATAGTGCCACCATGATCGTACTAAGAGAGTTACACAACAACAAGGGGTCTCCCTTAAAAATATAATAAAAATTAGCACATTGAAATATTAAGAAAAAATGAAAATACTCACGTATCAGTTATTTGTTTTTATTTAGACTTGGCTTATTATCTCTGCCATAGAAGAGTTATTATTAGTTATTCCTACACCTTTGGGAATACTATTAAGAAATGTAAAAAGTGTATTTGCTCAGTGTGAGATCTACTGGGTTGTTTTACAGAATATGAATGCCGCCAAAGCCAGTTTCTTGCCAGAATCTGAGAAGAGGCAGCTGTTCCAAGAAATATGCAAGTCCTACAACTTGGAAGAAAACCTTTCAGAGACGTGACATATTTACCAATCCTTGATCATATAAACTTCTTTATGGTGCTGAGCACAACGACGCCAAACAAGAAAGAGAAATAGATTTTTTCTGTTTTAAGATGTACATTCCATCTCCACGTCACAGTATTTTACAAAATGATGTTTCTTGCATACTGAAGACAAATAAAGGATTTTTGATTTTATTTAATTTGATTTTTTTCTTGTTTTGTTGGCTTAGCAAATTTTAAATTTACCAAAAGGGAAGTAGCTGTTACCGTAGGAGGCCTTAAAAATATATATCTACTAGCAGAGTACCCGTCCTTCGTACGGGGTTGGCATATAAGTCTAAAATGCTTATTGCAGTTATACTTTAACTTAGCATTTGCAATGGGGGAGGACACAGTTTGATAAAATTTGCTTCTTTAAATTTACGGTATATACTATTACACATCTATCATAGTCATAATGTTCTACCACGTCATCTAAACAATAAAGAAAATAAATTATTGAAAATTCGCAAATATCACAAATTATTTCTGCAATTAAAACATTAACATAACTGTAAACAATCCTACTTTGACAGTTCTCTTTGCCAAACACAGTTTTTGTTGCTGCTTAGTTCAAATTAGCTGTTGTCATAAATGCAAATAAAATAATAGTGCTGCACCCTGTTTTTAAATCTTATAACTTTTTAATACTTTTGCATATCATAGAACCAACTTTTTTAGTTGAAACAGCTGACTAAATTCTTTAATTCCCTTCAAATATGAATGCTCATAAGATTAACATGGGGAACTAAAGAGCCACTGGGGCTGAGCCCGAAATGATTTTTGAGATAAGAATATGCCTATATGTTAATCGGGAATATGAGCTATCATCATACCAAATTTCAGCCCAATCCGTCCATTAGTTAATGTGTGGTTGATCTTCAAACAAACAAACAAACAAACACACAAACTTGCACATCTATATACTATTATATAAAAATCTAATGGTGTCTGTCTGTATGTGTGTTACTAATAGGTACAAAAACTACTGAACCAACTGGGCTTAAATTTTACAAAAATATAGCTACCATACCAAGAACCATTATAGGACTATTCACATTTCGATATTGACCGTAGGCTTTGCCCCTTTGGCTTTAAAAGTTCTGAGGTGAGGATTTTAAAAGTAAATATTGATTGGTCTCCATGGCTGCGATTAGAACACTTATAATGTTTGTTTACATTTGCTTTGCCATTTCAATGTAAACAAGAAGAACTGCTTAATTGCATATTTCACAATTTCAAACAGCTGATACAAAGAATTTAAATATAATATTTTCCATAACTATGAGGTAGGTTTATTTTAATCTAACGTTTTATCATGGATTATTTATTTTAAACTGTCAATTATTATAGAAAAAAAAGATTCTATAACCGTTGCTGTATCAACTCCAGCTCTGCTTTGGATTTTTAAAGCGTCTACGTTATGAAAATAATGTTATTGATATGTTTTCATGGAAACAGTATGAAAATTACAATGTTTTGTATGAATTTGGAGGCTACTTTAAATAAATTCTAACTGCTTAACATGTGTTAGATTAACTTAACATAACTTGCACATCACATTGTTTTTTATATGTATATTTAGGTAAATTTATTTATTGTGTTTTGCTAAACCTATGCTTAAATTAAACTAAAGGATATCATCAATAACTAAATTGTACGTCATTGATTTTTGTGTTCTAAAATCTGTTGTATATGTGTAACTATATTTAGTTATCAAATGGTAATACAAAATACTCTTATTTTATCTTAACATAGCTTTCAGTTCACATTTACTTTATTTGATAAATTGATTATTTGTGTTTTGCCACACCACTGATTAAATTAAACCAAGGAAAATATCATAAAACTAAGCAGTACACAGTGTTCTTTTGTTTCTAAAATCAATGAAATATCTGTTACCGGTACTATGTTTACTTAATGTTAAGTGTGAAAATTTAAAGGCAATGGACTGTGGAACTGATTAAAAGAACTGGTTTGTATATTAAGTTGTTTGTTAATATTTTTGTAGAGTAGAATCAGAGATGCAATGAAACATATACTGTATTTGCCTACATTTTTTAGTCCTCAATGTTTTGATAATCATATTAGTTTTGTCTGCTGTCTTTAATGCTAAATTATTTGTTTGAAATTTTTTATAGTATAGATATAGTTTCTGTAATATTTCAAAAGACTGTATTGATAAGGCACAACAATATTTCTAAAGTTTATAACAGCTGACTTAGTTTTGCTATTGATTTATTGTGAGTGAAGTAACTGAAGATGGAAGGATTTGTGATTTAATATGAAAAAGAGTGAAATTTAAAAAAAATGTCCATTTAAATTTAATAATTAGTATTTTTGCAACTTCAAAATTGAAATTTAAAATGACAATTATAAATAAAAAGATATGTAATAAAGAGAGCGATGAAGGTAAGTCGTATGTGAAAGTTTTATTCGAAGATTTGGTCAGTTTTTCTCATATCGGCCTACACAAGATTTAAAATTAATCTAAACAAAAATGGTGGTATCCACTACTTACCAGATTTAAAAGTCATAACTTAAACGTTTCTATTAAGGCCATAAAAGTTGAATTTTGTTTCTAAAAGCGTTGGTGGATGTGTAACTATTATATGCAACAGATGTAAAGATTAAAATGTTTCTATTTTGTGTCCTCTTCCCGTTGCAAAGCACGGGTACAACAGCTAGTTTATAATATTAGTAAGATATATCTACTTCCGTAAGCCGAACATTTGTACAATGAAATTGTGAGCGAACGGGAGGCCATAGAATGCTGGGAGAGGTCTCATTTTAAAGGTCTGGTCATACAATTTTGGGGAAAATTATTCATTTTTCTTCATTTAAAATGATTCACATTTAAATAGCATGGGAATCTAGGTCATGTCTGCTTTGTTTACTCTAAAACATGTGGTTTAACTTTATTTACCTAACCCGCCATGTTAAACTTCCCTATTCCAAGCGTGATGTATACAACTTCTTTACTTCACGAGTGATGCAAAGTTGAAAAAACTCACTCGGTGAGGTAATGAAACCCATTTAAATAACATTGAGTGGTTAACTTAAATAAACGGTATCAGCATTCTGACACACAATTTTATTGTTATGCTTTAAAGAATTTTCCTAACCTAGCTTTTGTTTATAATGAACGTTACTGTCAGAAGATGAGTGAAATGGGTAGGCCCTAATTGAAAATATTGTTCGTAACCTCCTGTATATTTTCGGGTCCGGTAAAATCTTGTACGTTACACGTTAACGCAAGAGCTTGTTTACATCACTTAGGAGAATTATGCAACTCGCTTCCGCTCGTTGCACAACATTCACCTGCGTGATGTAAAGATGTTCTTACTACACTTGTAATGTAAATATCTATTAAAGCATATGGTAATAATATGTAATCTGTACTGTAATATGTAGTATGTATACTATTATAGAGCTGAAATAGACTTTACCCAATTTTAAGGGCCTGGATTAGCTAATGGAGTATTTCATGTTGTTTCTTGTCTCAGGATTACTGTTTTAGATTATAAAAGGTATAATGTTACCTGGATCTGCCAGAGTAATCCAAATTGCTGTCTAACGACTAAGCGTTTCGAAGCAGTATAAGCTTCGTCTTCAGGTCGTCAAGAACACATTTCACTCATCAGAGGTCGTCAAATAAATATAATTGATATACAAATAATATAATTTGTTTATAATATAATTGTCTGATGAGTGAAATGTGTACTTGACGACCTGAAGATGAAGCTTATACTGCTTCGAAACGCTTAGTCGTTAGACAGCAATTTGGATTACTCTGGCAGATCCAGGTAACATTATACCTTTTATAATCTAATGGAGTACGATTGGTTGTGTTAGATATGTCTGCAAAAAGTGTAAAGTTACACATTTAATAAAATACAAAAATGTTAAACGATGATTCAAGGTAGGATAACCGATGAGACTAATAATTTTTACAAAATAACTACTGAAATATATAGGCCTACAGACTGTCCCGAAAGTCCCGGACCGGTTTAATATTTTCTAAACGACAACAGATAAATCAATAAGATTTTGCACATCAACACCACACTGAAAAATCTACTTTTTTAAGGAACTATCAATTTTCTGTCATATCATGGGGACGTCCCGCAAGGAGTCAGAAGGAAATCTTAAATAGAAGCATAGGTTGATATGCACATCAAATTAAAGATCTTTACTAGTAGATTACAATGCCGTAAATTCAAGCTCAAAAGAACGCCTGAGTAAAAAATGGCAGCCGTTCAAAGATTTCTCGAACCTGCCATTTTGAATCTTTGAACGACTGCCATTTTTTACTCAGGCGTTCTTTTGAGCATGAATTTACGGCATTGTAATCTACTAGTGAAGACCTTTAATTTGATGTGCACATCGACCTATGCTTACGGTAAAAAAAATTTTCCGATTCCTAGGGCTGTGCCCCCAAATGCAAATTAAATGAATCTTTGAACCACTGTCATTCTTGACTTGGTTGTCCGTTTGAGTTCAAATTTGTGGCATTATATTTTGCTAGTAAAGGCCTTTAATTTGATGTACATGTCAACCTATGCTTCTATTTAAGATTTCCTTCTGACTCCTTGCGGGACGTCCCCATGATGTGACAGAAAATTGATATTTCCTTAAAAAAGTAGATTTTTAGGTTTGGTGGTGATGTACCAAATCTTATTGATTTATCTGTTGTCGTTTAGAAAATATTAAACCGGTCCGGGACATTTGGGACAGTCTGTATATAGGCTATGTGTGTGTGTGTGTGGGGGGGGAGGGGGGGTTGTGTGTGTGTGTGTGTGTGTGGTTGGGTGTGTTTATTATATAGGGGCTATTGCCCCTACAAGCCACTAGTTTATTTATATTTTCCTTGGAGGTGTAGGGCAGGATAAACTTAAATGAGTTCCAAAACCATGATGGGACCAAGGTTTTATCAACAACGTTTTATGCGGTACAAATTGGTTTTCCCATTTTTTACCCTAAAAAAAGTTTTTATAATTTTATCTCTAAAAAATTTTGAAGAACATAAAAAACAAATAATTTTGAATGTTGACATTTTTTGTACAGTTTTTGGTTACAAAGACAATTCAAAACAATTTAAACTTAAAATATTTAATATTATATTTAATATTTAATATTTAAAATATGTTATTCTTATAATAAATAAGTAAATTGTTGTAGTTTGCTTATTTGTGGATATATTAAAACGTTTTTATTAGCTAGCTTTCTTGTCCGGTACAAATTTTGCAATCAATTTCAAACTAACTTCCCGATGAGCTAGAGACTTGAAACTTGAAACATAGCTCTCAAATGGACGACAATGCAATATTATATCATTTAATTTTTTATATTTCCCTTGGACTAAGCCACATGGGCTTCCAAATTGTCCATGTTTACAATTTGGAAGAATGTAAATATATTAATTTTAAGTCAACTGTAAATACTTAAAATTGACAGGTCGAAGAGCAGACGTTAAGAGGTACAAGTTCTGCTCCGGAGAGATTCTAAAATATATAAAACAAGCATTTCAAATTAAAGATAAAACATCTGATTACAGATAATAAGGATTTTGTTATGTATTAACAGGCCATTTAAAATAGATATGTCATATTTACATGGCTATAAAGTAGAAAATAATTATAAATAAAAATATTTTTTTAAATGACATGTTTTTAAAATATAATTGTTAACTAGCATGCGCCCCACGTTTTTCGTTTTAACAATTATTTATTCTATCCACATATTTGTAAATTATTTTCAACTTTTTAGTGCGTTTGACTCCTTAAAAATATCACACGTATTCCCCATTTAAATAGAATTAGTTTAACATGTACTTAGGTTTGCTGCAACAGGGGGGGGGGGGGGGTAAAAGTGTTTTTTTGTAAAATGTGAATAGTTAGCAAAAAAAAAAAACATTTTTCAAATTTGGGCAAAATATGTTAATAAACAGGCAAACTACAACAGTTTACTTATTCTCCATTAGAATAACATAGAAACTTTAAATTTAAATTTTTTTGAATTTTCTCCGTAACTATTAAGCGCCATATAACGCTTGAATATACTAAATTATTTGTTTTTTTAAGCTCTTAAATATAAAAGGCCTGCCTTCAGCTCTAACAAACTTAAACAGTAAGTTATGCCTCTATGCTGATGATGCAAATTTAATAGTTTCTGGTAGATCAAAAAATGACATTGAATATAGAGGCAATAGTAGCCTTGAATCTATATATGAATATTTATCTTGCAAAAACTTATTGCTTAACTCAGAGAAAACCAATTACATAAATTTTTCAACTGCCAAAAAAAAAGCTTTGAAACCTCATTTAAAAATTGATAACAATTACTTAACTCAAGTGACTCAAACTAAATTCTTAAAACTAATAATTGATCAAAATTTATCTTGGTTCTACCACATTGATAAACTAAAAAGTAAAATTTGTTCAGGTCTATTTATGCTGCACAACTTGTCTAAACTCTGCTCGTTGAATGTTTACTATGCTCACATAAACTCACATATTGCAATCGGCATTGAATTATATGGTGCAACAACCATTCAAAATTTAGACAGTATATTAATTTTACAAAAGAGAGCCATACGTATCATGTTAAACTTAGGAGAAAACCAATCGGCAAAACATTATTTTGCTAAATGAAATATCTTTACAGTGTATGGATTATATATTTATAAAACTATAATTAATCTAAAAAGTGAAATGAATACACATACACTTCCGAAATTGGGAATGACACATAATTATAATACTCGGCATCGGAACTACCCAGCCATCCAGAGGCATAATTTAGAGTTTTATAATAAAAACCCCACTGCTGCAGGTAATAGGTTTTTTTATTCTCTGCCTAAAGATATAATGGGAATTAATAATATTAGGGCATTTAAAAAGAAATTGAAAATATTTATAATAAGCAAATGTTACTACTCATTTAGTGAGCATTTTGATAATATTTTATAGAATTAATTGTATTTATTGACGCCATTCTGCATTTATATTTGTAAAATGTAAATCTTGAATAAAGTGTTTCTGAATCTGAATCTGAATCTACAAAATGGTTTGGAAAGAAAATGCTAAATTTTAAGGTATTAATATTAAGTTAAATTCAACCCATATGTTTATGTGAAGTTTAAAGTAAAAATTATTTCTTGACACCCTCTCGTAATTTTTACATTTTTACAAATTCAATTTTAAATAATAAAAGAAATGGAAAATGTTTAGTACATATTGTCCATTCGGAACTTCCACTTATCACATGAAAAAAAAACTTCTTATTTAATTATTGTTTCCTTTCTTTTTACAACCTCTTCCTACAAGTCTAGTTTTATACTTTCCATTCTCTTTCTTCTTAAACACCCATTTGTTTGATAGTTGCAATATGTTCATCATTGACTCAAACCTCTTTAAAGGCTTTATTTCTCTTGAAGATCTTTTACTTATTTCTTTTACCTTCTCATCTTCACTTTCTCCACTCTCTGTTCTCTGATACTCTTGATTTTCTTGATGCATTTTAATTATATTTACTTTGAAAATTTGGTCTGTTTTCTTACTTTCATCAATGTTTGTTTCTTTGCCGTTTACATAATTTTTAATTATATTTACTTTGACCATTTGATCGGTTTTCTTACTTTCATCAATGACTGTTTCTTTGCCGTTTACAGTCTCTTCCCTATTTTCTTCACACTCTGTTATTGTCTGTCCCTCTTGATTTTTGTATGGATTTTCAAACGCCAGCATAGAACTATTCTTAGATTTATGATCATACACTTTAGGCTCACCAAATATAATCCATTGGATTGTTTATTTCCCTCACATACAACAATATTGTTTTTACGGTTTTATGAGCACTACGGTAATAGCTTATTCCCTATATGGGAAATTAGCTAAAAAATACACAGTATGAATAATTATGAAAAGCAGTTTATAAATTTATGATGGAAACAAATACGTTATTTTTGATCGAATCATTAATTTTGTAATGTGAACTATCTCTATCAAATAGTTCATATGTATGAGTTAGCCTATCATTGAGAACTGGTGAAACCCGTCGAAATCGACGGTCACTGTCAAGGCTTACGCTAATTATTCATCTACGGAAAGTTAGGTGTAGTGGAATATACTTGAAGTGAAGTTGGCTTTTACTCTTGAACTGTTAGGGACCTCCTCGTTTATATGGTTGTGCGGCTTCATTGGCAACAAATAATTCAAATTACATAACAATGCGGCATTTGGGAAAAAAACAATAAATACTATAAATTGGCTGTTACGTAAATATTGACGTTTACATGCATTGTTAAACAACGCATCTTATAAAGGATAATGTGATCTAGTTTAAAAGGAATGTGACCTTTCTGTCATGACAGTAGCTGCTTAAATAGTATTTACTCTTTGTGTCTTTTTTACAGCCAAAATGCCGTGTTATTTTTATGATGTTAACAACCCAGTGAGCCACGGTCCGTAATAAAGACCACTTCAAATAATTTGTCAAGATAGGTACCATTTTAGGCCAGGTTTCTTTGTTTGGACGTTATTAAAAACGATAAGAGCACAATAAACTTCTTCTGCAGATAAATAATCTGCTGGAGAAATATAAGCCGAATTATAAATGTGACAATGTGAGTTTGAGCATTTTGTAACTATATGGGTAAGTTACATAGTATTTTCGAGGCTGCTGCTCAGTGCACTTTAAGAATATATTTTTAGAGTAAATTAAATGGTTTTTGGTGCTGGAGTTAGTAAACATGCACAACCCATTTCGTTAGTCCAATAACATTCAAAGGCACTCTAAGAGTTCAAATTCTTATTTGTATACTTATCTATATTATGTTTTCACTAATCTGAATTAACAACATCGAAGTAACCTCTCTGAAAAGTCTGTAGTAAATTGCAATATATTTCAGTTTTCCAGCTTAATGGCTTTCTAAATCGTGCACATATTTCTACATAAATATTGTAAAATGTTTTATCCAGTTGCTGTAAACTACTATTAATTTAGCAAAATATGGACACTGCTCAAATGGGCAACGTGCCCCTCTGCACTTGTATAATTTTGTATTGTAAGTTTCCAATTAAATATTTAGATGTCCCCATGTTAATCTTATGGGAGAAAACCCAACTTTGATGGAAGATCCTGCCCAAAATAATAAAGAATACAAAAAACCAAAAACACTTTGCAAAACTACAGATCAGGGCCATTTTTTGACACTAAAACCATCAAAATCGGTCCAAAAATGTGGGAGGAGTTCTGTTTACAAAAATATTCTTAGCGTATTATATATATATTAACTAGCTGTACCCGTGGGCTTTGCCCCGTTTAACTTCATAAGTGAGCTCGTTCGCATTGCTCAATCACGTCCTGGTTGAAGTTCGTTCGCTACGCTCACTCACTTTTAGGTTAGAGCTCGATCGCTGCACTCACTTGCCTTCAGGTTAGCTCGTTCGCTACGCTAACTCGCCTCCAAGTTGAAGTTCGTTCGCTACGCTCACTCACCTTTTGGTTGCAAATTAGCTGTTGTCTTGTAAAAGAAATAATAGTGCTGCACCCTGTTGGTAATCCTTACAACTTTAATGCTATTGAACATCATAGAACAGAACCAACTTGTTTAATTGAAACAGCTGTTACGATTCATTAATTCCATTTAAATATGAGTACTCATAAGTTTAACATGGGAAACTCCAAGCCACTGGGGCGGAGCCCAGAGGTCGGAGGGTAAAATCCTTTCTTAGCGAGCGTCTACTACCCAAAAGGAAGATGCCTGCCAAGTTTCAGGTTCCTAGGTCTTATGGTTTCTGAGATTTCGTGATGAGTGAGTGAATGGTATTTGAGCTTTATAAATTTATAGATAGGCAAGCATGTTTCTTTAAAACCCTTTTTCTCAGCTCGTGTGCATCACAGGGAAAATCTACGCATACCTTTAGAAAGATATTTTCCTGTAGAAGTGCAGAATCCCTTTAAAAATTAAAATAGGCTCTTATATAAGCACAAAAAATGAGTTTTAGTTTTAAAAAATTAACATGGGCTTTAACAACTACAAAATATAAACCGAAAATCAAAACAAATGGAAGTAATTCCAATCACATGTTTTATTTACAGTGTGGGGTGAAAATAGAGAAGCCTGAACTTTAAATCCCACCCCCATGTTAAAGTTGTCACCAGTTTTTTAATTAAATTCGTCGTAGTTGATGTGAGCCACCAACAGACTGAGCTGATATAAATGACTAAATTTCTGTCGAATACACGATGGTTTTTACCAAGTCAAACTGTTTGAATGAGATATAGCAACTGTTATGACCCATAAACTTTGTCAGCAACAAAAAATAAGGTAGAATATAAAATTTAAGACACGCTTTCGGTGAATGGCTCACACAACTACATGTTTTATAATACAAAATAAAAAAAATTGTGACAGCTGGTCCATATAGATGGGAAGTCTACCTCAGTATCCAGTACTCAATACGTGTACGTTACAGGTTTTTGGTCGAGTTTTCGACCACTGGACGACCACTAGTATATATAGATAGATGACCAAACACTACACTGTAGTTTACCGAGAAAAAGAACATGTACCGAACTGAAGATAAATATTCAAACTAAATATGATAAATATATAAAATTAGTACGGTACGGTAAGCAAAAAAATCACATTACTTTTGACTAGTTCTTATCTTCTGCCACGTGTTGGTAGATTTTTCTCTAAGGACAGTTTTGTTGTATTTAACAACTTTGTCTAGAGTTGACATTACAGTTATTTGGCACTCTCACTACAGATTCAGATTTACCATCCGTCCACACATCTCTGCGTTATTGTGCAAGTGACTCTGTTTACCTTCCCTGAGCCAAAACGCAAAGCCAAACTCATTAAACGGCAGATTTGAGCCGAGACAGGTAGTAACAAAGACCTATGGTTGGCACATGTCCATCGATCGTGGGCGTTGCTTTGTTTGTAAATAACCAGAAGTGGATGGCCTATATTAATTACAATAACGCTATATTCTTATGTCCAGCAGCAAACTATAGCTATATAGGCTAGACGTTGTTTCAACAAAAAAACCAACTTTGTTTGGCTATCTAATAAAACATTCCTATCTCAAGAAAAACACAGAGGATATTTAACTGTATCAATGGACATTGAAAAACTTTGCTATACAAATTTGTTAATTATTGCTAGTGACTACAATCATACTCTCAGATAAAGATAAAATACCCAGTGGTTGTATGTAATTAAAGCTCGCCTTGATATGAAGAGGTTAACGGTACCGGTACAGTCTTGAACAGATTCTGGTTCAGTTGCCAGTTGTCATTGGGCTTATAATTAACGATGATCAAGCTAAGACAACTCCAGAGGTCCAGAGGTTAGATGGTAACAAAACAGGATTCAGGCTGGTCCCTTGCTAAATGGCATAAAATTACCAATAGGCTAATGTTAAATAGGCTACCAAAACTAAAAATGAAAATGAATAAATCTCCAGTTGCTGAGTTTGTTTTAGTGCCTCTCAAGCTGAATTGAGAGATTATCTAAGTGCAAGTAATTTAATGATCAAAAACGACATTGTCTAGTTTTGCTGATGGTTTTTTGACCATATCAAACATCGTTAAATACTGAAGAACAATTTAACGAGGTAAACAGATTACGGTTCCCCCTCCCAACTCAAACAAGAAATGTGAGAAGGCAACTCCAGCTCTCGCTGGAGGCTATATCTGGCCTGGAGAGAAATCCCACTAAACAACTGCTGTTGGTCACAACAGCCATTCTTAGTCCCTAAATTATCAAACAGCAGTCAGGATGCTAATTGCCTATATATCGGAAGTTTCAGATTTATTTTTATATATCAGAAAAGTGAACCCACTTTGTAATGTTATACGGTGATTTCTCTTAGTCAAATATTGTAGGCCATTTAATTACTCTTGATGCAGTATGCAGTGCGGTATAGTTGTTGTCATAGAATGCAGCTATATTTCTCTTAATAACAAACACATTTCAGCAAACAAGGTTTTGGCCCAAATGGTGTTGCCAGTTTTGCAGAAATATATTTCTCCTTCGCAGAATCAGGCTATGATGACGCGAGAGTGCTATTTTCGTCCTACATGTTTCATCTTCCAACTGACTATTTGTAAAACTTTACAACTGTCAACAAACTTTTGCAGTACTTCAGTTAGTTAACAAATTGCTTTCCACACTGTGATGTGCAGTTGTTGTATTCTCAATTTTGATTAATTAATCTATCTATCTATTTAACTAGCTGTACCCGCGGGCTTTGCCCCGTTTAACTTCTTAATTTTCAAGATGATCTCGTTCGCATGGCTCAATCACGTCCTGGTTGAAGTTCGTTCGCTACGCTCACTCACCTTTAGGTTGGAGCTCGTTCGCTGCGCTCACTTGCCTTCAGGTTAGCTCGTTCGCTACGCTAACTCGTCTCCAGGTTGAAGTTCGTTCGCTACGCTCACTCACCTTTTGGTTGCAAATTAGCTGTTGTCATTAATTAAAATAAATAATAGTGCT
The DNA here is from genome assembly GCF_028750875.1 of Macrosteles quadrilineatus. Taxonomy (NCBI): domain Eukaryota; kingdom Metazoa; phylum Arthropoda; class Insecta; order Hemiptera; family Cicadellidae; genus Macrosteles; species Macrosteles quadrilineatus. Next base: position 15,925,639 of record NW_026542594.1, read on the forward strand.
GCACCCTGTTGGTAATCATTGTAACTTTAATGCAATTGAACATCATAGAACAGAACCAACTTGTTTAATTGAAACATAAACTTTAAATGAAGCTGTTAAGATTCATTACTGTAATTCCTTTTAAATATGAAAAATCATAAGGCTAACATGGGAAACTCCAGAGCCACTGGGGCGGAGCCCGAGAGTCCGATCAGAATAAAAACAACTTAGTTTTCCTATTTAATGCCTAAAGAATCAATGTACCAAATTTCAGCCTCCTAGGTAAATGGGAAGTGGGAGAATTAGTGATGTCAGTGAGTCGAGTCAGTGAGGGCTTTACCTTTTATAAGTATAGATACGCGACATAAAACTTTGTGAACATTAAGGCTTTTTTTGTTTTACGATTTAACCCCACATATTATATACCAAAATGTTCGTCTAGGTGTGTAGATGTACAAACTGGCTTTAGATTTTCGAAATATATCTTTTTAAGGGCGTGGGCTGCCCTCAAAGTTCCTTCCATAAGGATAACATTGTGATTGATTTGAATGTTATTACATTCTGAAACAGATGTCAATACATTCGTTTTCTATAAAAAATAAATCCCAGCTGTTTTGTTTCGTTTTGAAATAGAAACAGTTTGCATGTTTTTTTTAAATAATTAGAAACCCGGCAAAGAAACCTATTAGGACACGACGGGCGAAAAGTTTTACATTTTATTTTCGTTTAGACATGCCAAGGACCCGATGACAAAGAAATATTGCCGGGCGGACACGGCGAGTCAATATACGGCAAGCAATGCAAAACGCAAGGAGCCCAGACGAGGATGAGGAGCTGGAACAGTTAGTGGCTAACAAATACAATAATTCAGCAGCATGAATGAATATAGCAAGTGAAACTTGGCGAGATGGCATTTAATGTCAGAAATGTGGTGCGCTACATCACAGAAAACATACTACTATACATTTTAAAGAAGAACAACTATACACTAGCCTAATACATACATAAAACATCCTACTATACAATTTAAAGAAAAGGACGAGGCGAAGCATTTTCATCCTGCTGCCAGAAAGGAAAAGTGAATCCACCACCATACAGAGAAAGCCATTATATCCAGAGCCTACTTAATGGAGCAAATCATTTGAGCAGAATCTACAAAGAGAATATTTGATCGTACAACTCTGCGCTCGCAATAGTCAGCACTCGAGCTAAAATTGAAGAACGTAACGGTGGATGGCCTTTCATATATAAGGTGCACGACACAATTAATTTATCACTAAATTGGCACCTTACAACCGTCAGAAGGGGAGCATCCCACATATGCCCAAATTTACATCTACGACGTCGAAACCGCTGTTAAAGAAAGAATGCTAAACAAAGCTAATGGCTCTTGCAGCACTGTACTATCTTATGTTATGTTGTTACGTTCCTTATCTCATGTTAGATGAATTAGCGTAAGCCTTAAAAGTAATCGTATACGTAATTTTGACTCATTAATATAGGCCCCATATATTAGGCCAGATGATCAAAAAGTTAGTGAATTGGTAAACAAAACAAAGCCTGTTTGACACAGTGTGTGGCTCAGTTGAAGTAGGCTACGTTCTTTTTCATTATAAAATGGCTTCACCTTAACATAGGAATTAAATTTCCATTTCATGGTTATGTATTTATAATTTGGTCGGTACAATTTGTATACCTTTAACTTAAGGCGAGCATAATTACAATTCAGGAACTACAACAGTCTCTTCTTTGTAAATATTATGTATTGCTGAATATAAATTAAATTCGAAATATTTAATTTTTTTCAGTATGAAAAAGCTAACATTGTTACATCATTTTTATGATCAGAACAAATTCAATTATTGATAGATAATTTATTTCGTAAGTTATTTCATGCAGCATACGTAAAATGCTTTGTAGCATTTTAAACACACAGCAACTATTGCAGATTCATTTTTTCAAACCAAGCAAATCAACAATGCTTAGAAATTAATATATAACGAGAGGTCGTCCAGTGGTCGAAACTCGACCAAAAATATGTAATGTACTCACTTCTCTATTTTCACCCCACACTGTAAATAAAACATGTGATTGGAGTTTCTTCCATTTGTTTTGATTTTCTGTTTATATTTCGTTGTTATTTCGTCACCAGCATGGCAACGCATAAGATCCATGTTAATTTTTTCAAATTTTTAAACTCATTTTTTGTGCTTATCTTTGAGCCTATTTAAATTTATGAAGGGATTCTGCACACCTACAGGAAAATTGCTTTCTAATGGTATGCGCAGATTTACCCCACGATGCACACAAGCTGAGAAAAAAGGTTTTAAAGAAACATGCTTGCCTATTAATATATAGATAGATACTGTGTTAAATTTTAGGGGGGGAAATAAATAAAAACTTTATTTAAAAAAATCATTACCTTATTGTTTCATAAATATAAGAATTAATAGAAGAGTCCTAGTTTATCTTACTATTTTGGATTTCTTGAATAGAGCTTCGAATTTTTCAGCCCCTTCACTACATTCTGTTTATCAGTGATAAGCACATAAAATACATACAAATATTTTGCCACCTTTATCATTTACCAAATAACCAAATTAATAGCATCAATATATGATAGTTCATACAAATGTCATAGACAATTTATTTCAGTGTTATGGTTTAATCTTCATGTTTCCTATTTTATTAATTAGGCCTACTATCAAAATTTTGAAGGAGGTTTTTAAAAAGGTTTTAAAATGACTAAGTATTTGAACCATCTCAGAGTAAAAGTGTCAATCAAGTGGTCAAAAATAGGAATGAGGCTCAAAATTGTGATTACAGAGAATAAACAAACACCGACATTGTTGCCAACTTGCTGCAAATAAACAATAACATCCTGGTGCTGTGGCCAACCTGACAGTTACTGACAGGACGTTGTTTTGGGACAAAAATATAAATTACTCTGAAGCCAGAACTTCCAAGGAAATGTGCTACTAGATGTACAGCTAATGATCTTAAAAATTCTGTGAAAGAGGACGAGCAGAATAAAAGTGTGTTAAATGCCCTACTTTCACCCATAAAAGCCACCTTTTACTTACTTTTATGAGGTATTGTATTTGGAAAGGAGGATTTAAATCGTGAAAGCTGGGTTTCAAACTGTATATATTTTTACACTTATACTGTACTGTACAGTGTACATTTTCTACTACTACTACCCACACTAACCCTTTCATCAAACCCTTTGACCGGAGATTGAGAGAATCAAAATAACATCCATGTCTAAAAATAAATAGTAAGTATAAACTTTCCTGTTAAAGGGAACATTATCGATTATTTATTTTCGATACATCAATATTTTATTTTTTTATTCGATATATCAGGCGTAGCTTCAAAACGAATAACAGTCATAATTTAGATAATGTAATCAATCACTCCACTCCAGTTATCGAAACTTAAATCTATCTATCTATCTATATATTAATAGGCAAGCCTGTTTCTTTAAAACCTTTTTTCTCAGCTTGTGTGCATCGCAGGGAAAATCTACGCATACCGTTAGAAGGATATTTTCCTGTAGAAGTGCAGAATTCCTTTAAAAATTCAAATAGGCTCAAGTATAAGCACAAAAAATCAATTTGAAATTTTTAAAAATTAACATGGGCTTCATGGGTTGCTATGCTGGTGACGAAATAACAAAGAAATATTAACAGAAAATCAAAACAAATTATCACATGTATTATTACAGGGTGGGGTGAAAATAGAGAAGCCTGTACCTTTACATTCCATCCAAATGTTAAAGTTGTGACCAGTTTTTTAATTAAATTCATCGTAGTTGATGTGATCCACCAACAGACTGCACTGATCTATATGAATAATTTCTGTTTAATACACAATGTTTTTTTACAACTCAAACTTTTTGCATGACTTATTATGAGCTTCGTTAAGACCCATCAACTTTGTCAGTAACAAAAAATAAGGTAGGCTGGTCCATATAGATGGGATGTCTACTTCAGTCTCCAATAGTTAATACATGTACATTACATGTTTTTGGTCGAATTTTCGACCACTGGACGACCACTAGTCTATCTATTTACTTATTTAATACGCAAGCAGGATTTTTGTGACAATTACTCCTCTGAAACTACTGAACCGATCGACATGTTTTTGGTGTCATTGGAAATAGCGTAACGTGAAGTTGTGCAGGAAACTTTCTTTATAGGGAAATAATTAGAGAGCGAGGCCCTGGGGCCCTTTAAAGTTTTGTATTTTTCCATAAGATTAACATGGGAAACAAAATGTGTTATGGAACTCCAGCTGTTGTCAGAAATTAAAAGTGAAATATTTATTGATGGTATCCATGGTAACAAAGAACAAACCCACACAATTTAAAAATGTAATCAAACAGAACTAACTGTCAAATTAATTTTGATTTCACAATTCCACACAGCTGGTCCAAACATATTAAATACTGCATGATTATTAGAACAGGAACGGTATGGATCATAAACATAAATAAAATGTGTCACTCGCCCATTTAAAATTGATTAAATGGAACTATTAATGTTAATGTCATTAGTATGGGATTCTTTCATATGGTAATTATACCATTCGGTAATTTGTTGAACGAGTCTGTTCCAATATTTTTGAGCTGCTGTAATAATATTTTACAGGAAATAATTGTTAGATAAATTCATGGATATAAGTAATAATTCGGATTCTTCAATCATTGCTGTTATTAAAATTGTGTATCCGCAGCAAACCTTAAGACTAAGCGAATTCCCATTTACCTGGCTTAATTTCTACAAAGATATTCCCTGAAAATGGTAATGTTTTTCCTATTTAAAGCTTAAGAGTTAATTTTAATATGATTACTTAGGTTTGCTGCTACAGGGAAGGTAGGTGTGATTTTGTTGAAATGTTGATAGCTTAATATGATTGTTATTGGTTTACAAATCCTGTAATACTTTACAATTATTGCTCGAATTCGAGCAACATGTACACTAGTACTTATTTAATACGCAAGCAGGATTTTTGTGACAATTACTCCTCCGAAACTACTGAACCGATTGACACGTTTTTGGTGTCATTGGAAAGAGCGTAACACGAAGTTGTGCAGGAAACTTTATTTTTAGGGAAATAATTAGAGAGTGAGGCCCTGGGGCCTTTTAAAGTTTCGTATTTCTCCATAAGAATAACATGGGAAACAAACATTGTTTTGAAACTCCAGCTGTTGTCAGAAATTAAATATTAATTGGTCTCCATAGAAGCATGAGAAAATTCACAATATTTACATTTGCTTTGACATTTAAAAGTAAACAACTAGAACTGTCAAATGCCTATTTCACAATTTCAGACAGCTGATCCAAAAAAATAAAACAACTATGTGGTAGGTTTATTTAATCTTAAACTTGATGATAGATTATTTATTATGAATCTATTTCAATGATTATGAAACAGATTTTGCCGTTGCGAAGCAAAAATTAAAAGTGAGAAGAAGAGCATGTTAATTGTAAACAGTGATGTGTAAATAATTATCTATGTTGTATTATAAATGTGTATAGTTTTGGATGATGGTTTGTGTTTAATGATATAAGTTACTGTATTAATTATTGAATTTTTATTTTAAGAATTTGGCATATGAGTTTGCCTATGATAAATAACACAATTTTAGAGCTCTGCCAGTTTTTGCCTAACTCTGTTCTGTAGAGTTTAAAGTAGCCTACACCTTATTGTCTACAAATTGGCTAAATAATTTAGGTACGGTACATTATAAAAGCTGACAGCTTTTTTATGTTGACTTAAATTGTAAGCCTACCTTTTCCCGTCCATGAGCAGTTTGATAGTTAAAAAAATAACCCTTTAAACTGGAATAGGACTGGTATGTAAATTGTGAGTATTTCCATCAGTTAATAATCTTTTAGTCGTCTCTTTTAAAATCATCGGAAATTATGACTGTTATTATTAGTTTTTAAACAAGTCATTTGTTTATAAATAACTCCTGTACTTCTTTGCAATTGATCGATTTCGAGCAACATGTACACTAGTACTTATTTGATACGCAAGCAGGTTTTTTGTGACAATTACTCCTCCAAAACTACTGAACCGATTGACATGTTTTTGGGGTCATTGGAAAGAGCGTAAGGTGAAGTTGTGCAGGAAACTTTCTTTTTAGGAAAATAATTAGAGAGTGGGGCCTGGGGGCCCTTTAAAGTTTCGTATTTCTCCATAAGAGTAACATGGGAAACAAACATTGTTGTGAAACTCCAGCTGTTGTCAGAAATGCTGTAATTTGTTTACAAGGAGAATTGTTTCTTGGTGCCATGTGGTCAATGAATTATACTTATGCATATATTTTAAATGCTATAAACTATATAAAATATAGTACTGTAATACATTAAGATATCTTAATTTAAATAATCAATAAGCAGGATTCAGCCTTTGCCTATATGTTTCCTGGTAAGTGTGTTGTAACTGTTTCTCTTAGTATATTATAGTATCTTAAAGTAAAACCGAATTATTCTGTTCTGCATTCTCACCCCGTAGTGAAGCACGAGCAAAGCAACTAGTTTAGATAATGTAATCAATCACTCCACTCCAGTTATCGAAACTTAAAACGAGCTCACTCTGAAAACAAATTCCCTTGTGTGTCATGTGTTTACTATTTCGATCATTTCACCCAGTTCATCATTAGTCTCATAATTTTGTCTAAGTCGATGAAGGTCACGTAATAATCTTCGTCTTCTACGGTATGATCAAAACTTTCTCTTGCTGCTCGTGACATTTTATTTAACCACGGAAAATATGATTGAATTCTGATATATATTTGTATCTAACCCAATACTGTACTTGCAAACCATGTGTTGTTTGTTTATATTCAACTGACAACATGTACACATGATGCAAAATATCTTGATACTTAACTTGACAGATTCCACTACTGATTTATTAAACAGCTGGGTTAGTAAACTTTCTTCATAATAAAATACATTTGGATTTTGATGGCCTGTAAGGAAAAGCCCAAGGACTTTTATTACAGGAATTGGTGAAAGGGGTCGTTTACAAAAAAATACTTAATTTTGACACATTCTTTGTAAAAATCCGTCCATTATTAACAGAGGAGTAGTGTTTCATAGAAATCGCCTTCACGTATTATATAAAGATTCCAATAAGTTCTAGGGGAATCAGCAAGGTTAACCAGTTCATTTGTAAATTTTAGAATTATATTATTAACAACTATTCTATTCGTATTACATTTTCCATTACAATTTTAAAATCTTGAGGAACTTTAATGATCTTCAATAATCTATTATTGTGTAACCATTTGAAATTGGTTTTTCATGACTTAAAGATGTTCAAGACTTTTTTCAAGACTAGATTTTCAACTTTTTCAAGACTTCTTTAACACTATCTGTGTTTCAGCAACAAACGTAATGATACTAATTGATACTTCATTACTTTAAATTTAAATTGCGACTATACGAAAGTAGATATTTTAAGCCAAGTATAAATGGAGATGAGTGTAGGATGAGTGGCTCGATCTTGCAGTCTTGTTACCGACATGTTCCTTAGATATAATATTAACATAATTGCCAATAGCAACACGGTGGCGTAGTAGCTATGAGTTCTTTTATAGAAAAATACTGTTATCACCAACAAAATTCAAAGCTTATTATTGTACTTAGCTCTAATTCAACTTCAGTTCTCAACACCATGGTAAACTAAATTATTTAACATGTAACGAATGATATGTAGTTTATTAGCAATCTTAAACATCGATATTTCCGTCCGACATATATTCCAGCCAAAACAGCAGGATTATAAAGTATATTGTTTACAGCTTTTAACATGAAAACCACTCGTCAACTCGGACTGCGTCTTAAAATAAAATACGCTAGAGATCAGCATCTAGTCGGTTAGCTGTATTGCTGCTTGGTCTGCTATGGTTAACTGTGCTAAAAATACCCCCCTAGTTCCAGCCCCCCCCCACAGGACTGATACTCCACAAACTATCCAGACGTAGTGACAGCGCCCCCCTAGAAACTTCAACATGGTAAGGCCAACTAGTTATTTACCATAACAATGTCTTTTAAACTAAAAACCGTTAATTTGTTCATATTTTGGGCTTGTTATATGGGTCCCTTCAAACATTTACATGACATGGAAAACCCCTTAAAGTGAATTAAACGTACCTAATGAATCAATTGGTTAATTGTTACTACAAAGACACTTTTTTGAGTCTATTTTAAACTAAAATTTAACTTTAACTGTGTCAAAATGTCCAAAATTTTTTTCTAGAAAATCCGGTAAAAAGTTTGGTTGGGTTGCAATGCTGATAAATGGGTTTGTTGAAATGGTTTGTGTTCTCCATGCTTAATTAATGGTATATTATTACTCGGTTTTATTAGCCAAAAACAGTATGAGCACCTTTCAACTGCGCTCTTTTCTTCATAATGTAGACATTGTGAAACTGTTGTTAGCTTTATTGTGTATACAAATGTTAATGTATTTGTTTTAGCGAATTTACCATATAGGGAATAATCTATTAAAAGGATATACCCAAAACAGATATATCCACTCAAAACTCACACTCCAACATGTTGACAAAAAATACTTTCTCCATATACTATGTATAGGGGGAGAAAGTAAAACAGTATTTTTGAAATCCCATATTATTCTTAAGGAGAAAATGAAAACTGTTTGAAGTTTACTTTTTAATGAATATGTTGCTCAAATTTGGCAAATGTATTTATTTTTTCCTATGCTATTGACATTTGGTCAAAACACTTTTTTTTCCTTTTCCGAATATTTAGCACTGTTAATTACTCACACGCTGTGAAGCATTGTTTATGGAAAGTAAATAAAAGAAACGTCTTAGTATAACACTTAAAACATATATTTACACTTATACTGTTATTCACAAGACGGTAAATATACAAAACATTCGCCTATTGGGTCTGATGATGATTGGAGTGTCCAATCGAAATCGATCACCACTTACCATCTTTTTTGTATACAGGGTGATTGATATAAGTGTGCCAGCCGTTTTATTCGAAAACCATAAGAGATATAAAAAAAGTTAAATGGTAAGTGCCTTGGACTTTTTATTTAAAAAATTGTAGTAAAGTCGAAAAAATTATTTTAGCCGCCACTTTTCCAATATGGCCGCCAAATTTGATTTTTCTTACGGAACACCCTGTATTTTACTATGTATTCTGGTAGAAAATGTAATTTTAAGACGATTTTATTCTTGTGATTATTTTTATAAACCTAACCGTTTCAAAGATAATAATGGTTTAAGTTGTGAAATTTTGAATGGTTTTCGAATAAAACAGCTGGCATGCTTGCCGTTATCGAAACTCTTTCTCATGCAGAAATTCCAAAACTTTAAACATTATTATCTTAGATACGGTTAGGTTTATGAAAAAAAATCACCAAAATTACATTTTCTACCAGAATACATAATAAAATACAGGGTATTCCATAAGAAAAAACAAAGTTGGCGACCATATTGGAAAGATGGCGGCTAAAATAATTTTTTCGACTTGACTACAATTTTTTAAATAAAAAATCCAAGGCACTTACCATTTAACTTTTTTTTATATCTCTTATAGTTTTCGAATAAAACGGCTGGCACACTTATATCAATCACCCTGTATTTACCGTCTTGTGAATAACAGTATAAGCGTAAATATATGTTTTAAGTGTTAAAAGACTTTTCTTTTATTTACTTTCCGTAAATTTAATAACACGTACAATGCTGATCAAGAAGGCATTGTTTATGGCATAAATTTAACAAATTTATATTCTTTCAAATTTTTTGGGTGCAGGAAACTACTCTAATCTAAGTGTTTATCTTTAAATTGGGTTACAACTGTTACAAGAACCTGCAAAATATTGATCGTATTATAGATTTCCAAAATAAATGTTTGAAAGTTCGGAAGATCTGAGCCTGGATTGAGTTTCAGCATTTCATTGTAATAACACTATAAACTGTACTTATATAATATTCACAGTTCGCTACACTACTGTGAAATGACATGTTTTCGTTGCATGTTTATCAGCTACAAAAATCTAATCATTACATTGTTTACTACGGCATAAGAATGTTTACTATGCAAAAGAAATGTTTACTATATTTTTTTTAGTCTCCGACGTAAACAAACAAATATTTGTTATTGTTTTATCAACTGTTTCAATTTTCAACAACTAAACATTGAATTTAAATTGAAGTCATAACAACAACAAAAATCGATGAGCTTTGTAATGCATAGGCTAATCATAATTATTCTTTTTAGTATATCGAAAAGTAACGTTCAAAACACGAGTCAAAGTGGGTCTATGCATATGATCGACCATTTAAAGTGCTCGATAAATTTCACACTTCAAACATGGTCTCAAATATGTAATGACTCGTTTTATACTCTTGTTATGAAATATACTATTACATCATACTAAACAGAAACAGGTACTTGTCCATCCATTGATAGGCTGGAACGTTGCCCTTTACCATGCCTACACACGGAAAAGTAACGTAATGTACTTTTACCGTGCACTTATACTTACTTACTTTTACCGTCAGCTGATGAAATAAACAGATAATTGCAACGGCTAGTAAAACAGTTAATAAACAGCTAATTGCAACGGCTAGTAAAACAGTTAATAAACAGCTAATTGCAACGGCTAGTAAAACAGTTAATAAACAGCTAAGTAAAACACCACTTATCGAACTAGTAACGTAATATACTAATACATTATTGGGATAAACTAGGTCTATTGTTTATTGTATTTTTATTTTGTTTTGTAACTTGATCTACAGTCATAGTTTACCACAGACGGGGTGACGACCCGATAGTTATTTCTGGAAATGGGAGAATGCCCAGTTGGTTTCCGCCATTACTCATTTCCTTCAGTTCACGGACACTCTTTAAACACTTTTGAAAGTTGTTTGCGGTGATATGTAAAAAACTTAAATAACAGTCTTTTTGGATGCTAAAATATTTAAAAATTACAATGCCATCGCCCATACAAAAGGGTGATGTTGTTGTACCTTTCGTTGATATACTTACTTAAAATTGAATGAGGAGTGTTAAATCAGAAAACGTTTTCCGAGAGAAACATTTCCATCCCTACAGTTCTAAACTTATTTGTAAATCTAATACTTCTCATGCCTAACAGAATTGATGTCAATGATTGGTAGTATTGCAAGAAGACATCTTGTGCAATTAAAAAATATGAAACAAACTTCCATGTGTTTCATGTCCAAACTCTGCTCTGCCGAGTGTGCTGAGTGTCTACTAATGTTTCCAAACTATTGTTTTTCGTTGATAAAAAATGTAATATAATAATGGTATATAGATGGAACGTATACCGTACTTCAGTGTTCAAAGTGAATGATATAACTGACAATACAATTTTGGTATGAATTATTATCAATCATATAATTGGTTTTACACTGTTATTAATATCAATCTTCATATGTTATAGGATGATCTACCACCTGAGCAAATCTCTGGTAAGTTGGGGTCCAAAATGTTCTTTTAAAGTATACAATTCAAGTAACCCTAATAAGCATTACGCTGTATAGTGTGTGCAAGTAACAAAATAAAACTGTTATTTTGTTGTTATTTGCTTTCTTTTGCAGATGAGGCTTAAAATGTAACAACTAGTGCTTTGGAGTCTAAAAAAAATATGTTTAGCCTACATGCAACTTTATGAAATTGCGCTTGATAATGAAAAGATTAGATTAATAAGTGTAAATACAAAAATACTGATTGTTATTGATTTAAAAAAAAAGAGTGAAGAATATGATAATTTGGGTTTATAGTAGATTTACACAATGCTACTAGACACTGAAACATACATGATTATTTTAGTTTGAATAGTATGAAATTTTAAGTTTAGCAATTTATTAAGAATTAAACAAAATAAACGCTACAAAGTGGTGGTTTTTTTTTGTAGTTATGCTAATACTGAAAGTATGACATTTTCTGACTTAGCCAATACATTAGTGTAAATCTGGCCAAATGAATAACTTATGGCTTATGGAACCGATCAAAATTCACAAATAATAATGTCGGTATTATTAAAGGTGGCTGGTTGCACAGTACAGTGTCTGATTTATTTGTTTCTTGTTAGTGATTTAGTGAATTACTGTTATGCAGTATGAGACGATGCAATTATGAGATATGAGACTATTAACTATTTGCAAGCACACAGCGTATAATTATTCTGTAATAATTTAGGAGTAAATAAATACAATAATTACTAAAACTTACTGTTTTTTTTTTGTACTTTTGGATATTACAAGTATGGATTTCACTATCACAAGTACATACAGTAAAACTTCCATTTATTTATGTACATGACGTAAGTAACCTCGTTTAATCACCTTATCAATTAAACAATTTTTTAACCACTAGACCTATGGAACTGAGCAAAAACGGTTAACAGGATAGACAGATGACAGAAATCCCTGTATTTATTACTACAGTTTGAATAAAAAATATAATGAATTTTTAAGAAGATGACAAAGTGTAGATGTCAATAACACACAGTAGCACTTTTTATGCATGTTTATTTATATACTATATCATATCATTAAAATACTGCGGTATAAAAGCACAGTAGAAATAGGGACATAGAGATTTTGAAGATTGCCGAAAAAGAGATTGATGGTTAAAAGAGCGAGAACTAATCAAGGTTTCCATGTATCCAATCAACTATCTTTTTTTTAATTGTGGTGTAGTTTGTTTAGACAACTATTCCTAGTAAAGAGTTCTGTGTCTATATTGCTAGTTGCTGGAGTCTAGCGTTGTCAAAAATAGACTTGGGACTTTCCTTCCCCCCTCCATGTTGCATGTTAAACAGTTTCATATGCTCGAAATATGAAAATCACTAGATATATGGTATTTAGCAACTGACTATACAATTATAAGAAGTATTGATAATAAACATTTCCTTGTACTTATTGGTTGACAGAGGTTGACAAAGTAAGTCATTTGAAGTTACTTAGGAAAACAACTATCAACTATATTACAAATAGCACTGAATCAATAAAATTTTAATTTTTATTAGCAGCATAGTTTCAATTTAGTCCGTTGGCAATAAATAAATAAATAAATTATAATATAGTGTTATACTTGGATAAATCAACATAGTATTATTGTTTTACAAAATATAACATTTCACTAGTATTCTTAATCAGCTGCTTAGAAATTTAAAATTTGTAATTGTTTTTACTTTGTGTTTCTTTTTTCGTAATTAGCATTTTTGGTGTTTATTGTAAGGGAACAATCTGATCTCCGGTCTTTTTACTATCTAATTTCATTGATAGCCCAATGTCCCGCTCCCAGAGAACACAGAATATAAAAGAATATAAAATTTATATTCTGTGTTCTCTGCCCGCTCCCGCATGGAATCGATCCAGCAAAAAATGCAGCCATCAGGTTTCAGGACAAGCATTATAACCAATTTCGTTACCCAGACAATTTTATAGGGAGAGGCAGAACTTGTGGACAGGATGATGCAGTTTATCAGGTAGCTCAAGTTTGAAAGGCGGTGAAGCACTTGACAGGATGTACCAAAATCTCACAATATGGATGACACCTAAAAACACAATTCACCCTTGCCGAGTCAATCAATCCACCACTCAACCTCTCAACTCTCATAAACTATTAATATGTTTTTTGTCTATGGTTATATACAGGGTGTTTTTATAAAATTCAACTTAAATAATTACATGCACAGAGAGTTACTGGTTGGGTACAAAACAAGCTTATAAGTTGGCAGCCCTGCTTCCTTTACTTCATTATTCATCAGCTGATATGCATTTTTGCATTCTTGCCTACATGTTTATTGGGAATTTTATGAAGACCCAGATAAGGTTTTATTTTAAACATCTGATAAAAATAAACATGGCCTGATAATGCCATCTGATAAAATGCCAATCAAAAATGTCAGAAAATAGGAAAACATTAGAGTCAAAAATATCAGAAACTAGTAACACGTTAGAAACCCTGGAAGCTAATATTGTCGCAAAAATGTCAAATGTAGAATCAAAAATGCTGAACGGATTAGATTAATATTCTAGCAAAGTTGATAGCTTAGAAAGTAGAATGAATGAAATTGATGAGAAATTTAACTGCATGAAAAAGAATCTAGAAGATAGATTAGTAGATAAGCTTAGGCAGGAGATGGCTGCATCGGGGAGCTTCACACCTGCGACCTCGGCTAGCACTGGTGAACTTCTACCGGATAACGCTCCGGAAACAATCTCCAAGCGCCCACTATTGCTGTCGTTGCTCCTCAGAACATAGTTCGAGGGCAAAACCCCCTGGGTGGACTACGTGATTCTCTTTGAGACAGTGGCTATGGTTCGTGGGAGGACCGAAGAAACAAAGGCTTCAACACTGTGTCTTGCACTCTGGGATGATGCATTAGCTGTTCTGCATGCTATGCCGATGGCGGAGCGGAAGAATTTCCAGAACTGGTAAGAAGATTGGACATGCGATTTGGGCATCGACACATGGACCAGCTCTACCCATCACAACTGTGGAACCGGATACAGAAACCTAGCGAGACACTCCTGGAGTTTGAAGCCGACATTGCTCGACCATTTTTTATCGCTTATCTGTCGGTCACGGATGACGTCTACGAGAGCTTGGAGGTGGATAAATTCCTAGACGGACTACGTGAACCTGAGACTCAACAGGCAGTGAAGCCTGCCAGACCGAGGACCCTGAGTGACGCATGACGCACTGACACAAGCGCTGGAGTTTGAGGCTGTGCGACAGTCGGTGAGAGGCCAGGCTCGAGTCCGTGCGGCAGACGCAGAACCTACAACGGCTCCACTAGACATCGAGGACCTGGTAAAGAGAGTTCTGGAGGCACTTAAAACTCGCCACCGGCAGGTACGCTGTTGGAACTGCGGAGAGATGGGGCGTCCCCGGAGTAAACGTCATTTAATCTATTCAGGAACGAAGCAGGAGTATGACTTCGAGTCAATTCATCGTGCTGGGCCGAGACATAAGAAGGCGGATGCACAACACTTCAGCCAGAAGGCAATGCGGAAACAGTTGCAATCATTGTGCGCGCAAGGATGACAAAAGTGCATCGGTTCATCGAGTGACTACCGTTAACGACGAATGGGACAAGAAGAAGCTGGTCAGAGGACCAGAAGGGGGACCCAGACCTAAGACACATTATACAGTGGAAGATGGACGGTTAAGGATGACCATCGTGGTAGGATGTTGCTCCCTTGTTTAAGAACGGGAAGAGGATGGACGAGATTCATTAGAAAGTCCATCGCAACATATCTGGAGCAAGTGACAGGATGAAGGAGAGGTACGACGTGACGGCCGAGGGAGGAGGTTTCACACCTGGAGATCTCGTGTGGCTACACAATCCCCAAAGGCTTCGTGGTTATTCACTCAAACTCCAGAACTCGTGGGAAGGACCCTATGAAGTTATATCCCGTATAAATGACATAATCTACCAGACTAAGAAGCAACCATATGGCAAACCCAAAATATTCCATTTCAACAGACTTGCACCCTACAAAGGAGATTACAGCCAACAAGAGGAACAACAAGTTCGGAACCTGTCTAACGAGCCAAGCGACGTTGTGCCTAAGAGACGTGGAAATGAGGGACTGGGGCTATTATACAAGGACCGCTTCACCTTGCCAGTGCAATATACCTTGGTCCTCTGCGTAGCAGAAGACCTGAGAGCGTCGCTAGCGCCGCAGTCTTCAGGAAAAACATTTGGAGGGACCGAAGATCATGAGCGCCGGAGCCCCATCATTGGCACAACCTGAAGCGAAATAGGCAATGGGGAACCGGAGATATTATCGATCCAGAAGATCGCAAGCCTCTGGGGAATCTGTTTTGGGACAGGACAGTCTTAAGGAGGGGGTAGTGTTACAAATAAGGTCCGTCTTTCGGCACACGCCAGTCTGAGTCTAGTCAAGTCAGAGATCAACGCCAGTCCGAGTCTAGTCAAGTCAGAGATCAGTGCAGCGACCGCACGCCGGTGTGGACCAGTGCCAGTGACTGTGACATTAACAGTAACAGTGACAGTGACAGTCTAGTGACAGTGTTGTGGCAGAAGTAGTGATAAATCCTGTAGAGGTTAGCTGTAAGTAGAAGTATTGTAAATTAGAATAACCTTGTGGTTAATGATGATGTACAATGATTAATAAAATAATATAATTAGTATTTTATAGGATTTATTGTCTGGACAAAAAGTACAAGATCAAAAGAAAGAAAAAGGTAAACAAGAAAAGTAAATATTAGTTAACAATAATTGCTAACATGTGTTTTAAGTTCAAATCAATTGAATACTGACAGATGGTTAGGTACAGCCACATACTCCCCTCCCAGTGACAGCGCAAAGTTTCATGTGAGGTATTTGGAAGAGAACCTCACAACACGTCCCGAGCGGGTTTTTCGTTCATGGACAAGTCCAGAAGGTCCAGGTTGGGCTGAAGGCTGTTGAGTCTTGATGTTTCTAGGTCTCGTTGGTGGTGAGTCTGTTTCAGGTTGTTTCGCCAGTTCATTACCTGACTCCATTGTTTTATCCATCTGAGACTGTGTAGGTTGAAGATGATTTTGAAGAATAAATGCTGGTTTCAGCCGATCAATAGAAACGGTATCTTCACCCCGTGGCAATAATATGTTAAAATACTTGTCACCTCTTGAAACAACTTTGAAAGGCCCTTCGTATGTTGGTTGAAGAGGCTTTCTTATTGCGTCATGACGAATAAAGACATGAGATGAGGTCATGAGATCAGGATGGATGAAAATATATCGTTTATGATGATGGCGAAATGGTACAGGACGAATTGATTCGACATGGTCTTGAAGTCGAGCAAGTAGTTTAGGGATGTCATTCGGCAGCTTGGAGTCTTCAAAGAAATCAACAGGGAGGGTGATTGGTTCTCCGTAGACGAGCTGTGCAGGTGAAACTCCTATTTCTGGTATTATGTTTGAATGAAGTCCAAGCAGAACTGATGGAAGTTTGGAAACCCAGTCTGCTGTTAGTTGTGCTTTGAGAGCCGATTTTAAGGAGCGATGCCACCTTTCAATAGCTCCATTTGCAGCAGGATGGTAAGCTGTAGTTTTTATGTGATTTATGCCAAGCATGGCTGTCAATGATGAAAACAATTCACAATCAAACTGCCTTCCCCTATCAGTAATAATAAAACGAGGAACACCGAAGCGAGATATCCATGAGTGCAAAATAGTGGAAGAAACTTCTTCTGCGGTGATGCATGAGATTGGTATCGCTTCAGTCCATCTTGAAAACCTATCGATGATGGTTAACAGGTACTGATATCCTCTTGAAGGAGGTAAGGGTCCAACAATATCAACATTCAAATGAGAGAATCGTTTTTCGGCAGTAGGGTAGGCACCGAGTTCACTAGAAGTGTGCCGCCATGTTTTACAGCGTTGGCAAGGAATACAAGTTTTGGCCCACAATGAAACATCGCGTTTCAGCGAAGGCCAGCAGAATCTCTCTTGAAGTAGTTTGACTGATGCGGCAATTCCAGGGTGAGATAGATTATGAATGGAGTCATAGAGAGGTCTTCGGTAGGCATGAGGGATGAAAGGTCGTAGAGTTCCAGTCGAAGAATCGCAAATCAATTGAAGTCTGACAGATGGTTAGGTACAGCCACAACCTTGTCATTAGCCAGGTTTAGGCAGGCTTAGTTAGGTAACTGTAATTACTGGTTTTGAAAAATATTAGAGGAAATAAATAGCTTTTATAAAATCACCGAGTTTTTATTGTAAAGAACCTGTATAGCAACAATACAATATATGAACTTTCTATACAACAACAATATTGACAACACTACAATACACAACTATATTGAG
This sequence comes from Macrosteles quadrilineatus, assembly GCF_028750875.1. Classification (NCBI taxonomy): domain Eukaryota; kingdom Metazoa; phylum Arthropoda; class Insecta; order Hemiptera; family Cicadellidae; genus Macrosteles; species Macrosteles quadrilineatus. The sequence continues at coordinate 15,943,473 of NW_026542594.1, forward strand.
CAATATTAACAATTCCAATTGAGAAATTGTTACAATTGATTAGTAACAATATTACAATATTGAGTTTATTTAAAATTAATTCTTAAATCCACTAAGCTGTGCAGACATAAATGTAACAACAATCCACATAATTTGATCAGTGAAGTCAAGGAAGCAGGCTTGCAAAATTATTAAATCGTTTTTGCCTAAATAGTGACAAACAGAGATAGGCCTACTTGTAATTTTAGTTGAGTTTTATAAAAAAAAACGAACACGGTTTCATATAGTGTTATCTAACACTCGTCAAATATACAATTGTTTCAGTGCTGAGAAAAGCGTTTGATGCCTTTGACCGTGAGAGGTCGGGCAGTATACCTACAGACATGGTGGCTGACATTCTTCGACTCATGGGACAACCTTTCAACAAGAAAATCCTCGACGAACTGATTGAAGAAGTAGATGCCGACAGTAAGTATAGGCTTTTTACAGTTTTTCCCCCAGAAAAACAAAATATTTTCATCCAAATTAATTTTAAATTGAAGTAGGTGGTACCGGTATACTATAAACACATTATTTTACAATATTCTACAAAATCAAAACAGTTTTCACTGATGTCAATGAGCTCAAAATTTTAACTAAGCTTTGCTTCAAGAGAGTTAGCTTTTTCGAAATAGGTACTTTGCTATTTTTTAAGAAATATATTTCAGTTTAAAAAGTATAGTCTTACTTTGCCATTAATTTACTCTCTAAATATTCAGTTCTTTAAAAAACTATTCTCCTACTGTTTAATTTTTATCGGCATACATAAGCAGTCTGTTCAATGTTTATATTATGTTTAAAATGTTCTTATTTATTGCACTCTGTAATTTAAGCTTTACGTAGAAACAAAGTACTGTACTATCTGTGGACCCGTCCTAAGCACGGGTGTCAAGTAGTCTGTTAAACCTGTATTTATTAAGCTGATTTACATATTAGTTAGAATTTCTCAAGAGCTACAGTCTAAAAAATCCTTCAGATATTAACCTACATAAAGACAAATTCTGATACTTTTAAATTGAAATAAACGGTATCAGCTATCTGACACATACTTTCTACCATAAGCTTGCCATTGACATTAACCCTTAAAATGCATTGGGAGAAATATTGGTATTTTATGGGTAAAATCAAAAAATTTGCAATACCTCTTAAACCGTAATTTAAAAGTAGTAGTAATTTTAAGGTAGGGTCATTTGTAGATTCTTGAACCTGGTAACCATAAGGTAAACCAATTTAATTAATCATTCTTGAAACTGGGAATAACAGCCTAACACACAAATTACAACAATTGTTAGTATAATCTCCAAAGACAATATTAGGCCCTACCTATCAATCTATTAATCAGCATATGCTATTAATTTCACATAAGTCAACACATGTAATAACACGTGAAACATATATTTAAATTTAAGAGTCAGCAGGAGTCAATAATTTTGCATTGTTGTTGACCGTCAGATGCCAGGCTAAAGAGTGGTTGTCCTAGCGCCGATCATCAAAAGCATGCGTTCACGTTGAAGCATATTAATCATGCACCATAAGCTTAATTACCGAGCAGAAAATTATACGTGATTCTTAAATATATTTTCCTTGGTGAATTGCTTTTGAGATTTTTATAATTTTTGTTTTAGAGGTTGAAAAAATCACAGTTATCTATATAAATAAAATTTGAGTTTTGTCTGTACATTGCTCAGAATTATATATTTTTAGGCTATTTTTACGTTTTATACATTAAAGAAGCAGAAACAAGTCTTATCTATATTTCTGTCTGTCTGTCTGTCTTTTTGTCTGTCTGTAACACTCAAGATGGCATTTTACGCAATCTTCTCCATGAAAACGAGAGTACCTTTCAAGATCCAAGTCATTTTAATGGATTGGCAGAGTGTCTTTAGCCATTAAAATATGGCCTCACTTCTTTGTAAATAAAATTACGGACGTTAAAAAATGACGTTTTGTGCGATTTTTGTCAAATTTTCGTTCAATTTTTATCACATAATCATTTATTTATGAAATAACGAACAGCTGTTCGGATCAAGATTATTTTTTTCTAGCTGCCACTGATATGTTTACAATGTTGTTTACAAATACCGCAACCATTTTCGATCCCGTTTTGAAAGCAAATCCCAACCAAGTGAAATTAAAAACGTTTTTCTTACATAGCGGATTTAATTAATCGCAAGTGCAATATTATAGTGTAACCGTAAATAAAATTAAATAACTAGGCATCATCCAGGTCAGGAACCAGAAAATCTTTGTGTATAAAATTGTTCTTGAGTTTTGATAACCAGAAAGAAGACCTTGAATCAGTGTTGTATAGGGCTGGGATACATAATGATCGTCGTCAATAGCTTACAAACAAGGTTTCCACTCATTGACGGCGCTTCAATGGCGGTTATGTAAAGTGTAAAGTAAAAAATCACAACTGCAGTGGGTGATTGTAACAGAGGTATACGGATGATGCTAAACTCGCTTTTCCAATGTGTCACTTTCTGTTTCTACTCACCGTGTGATGCAATCGCTGGACCATACAGCCAATAGGCCCATAGCCCATCTCTTGGGTACGTACTTTGGGTACGTACGTACGCCTACCTATTTATTCATAACAACCTTTTCGACGACGATCCTTGATACCGGTACTTTTCCATAGAATACATGGCCTACCTACTTAAGAAATAAAATTACAAATGTCCAAAAACCCAACATTGTGTGATTATTGTCACATTCAAATGACTACTATAAGATCCCCGTGCGTAGAACGGGCACACAGCTAGTAGTCAATATATTTATTTAGTTTGACAAAATAATAACAATTAAAATTGAAAAGTGAATAGGAAATCACACCGCAGTTTCAATGGCTTTAATATGAGATATTTTACAACATTTTATCTTAATAAACAATGCCGTAATATGCTTCAACCATTAACATTTCCGTTATGGGCAGAAAATCTAAGATGCCCGGAAGTCCTGCTGACTCTGTTTTAACAAGACAGTGAATCCTATGAAAGGTAAGTAGCATTGATTATACATATTAAATTAGTCAATGGTAGTAGTGTCACGTCATATTTCAATTCTATATTTGTGGTCAGTGCCGGATTTAGGGTAGGCCTACTTGCGGCCCTAGGCCAAATTACTTGAGCGGCCCTCCCCCTATGCTGGAAATTCCTCGCGATCGCGGAAGTAATCGTGAATATCTCCTATGCATCAAGGGGACATCATCATCGACACCCGTGATCGTGGATGAAATCATGTACATCTCCCCTAAACTAAATCAAAGCCATCATAGGTAAGCCTATCCGGGACCGCGGCAAAATCTTTAACATCCCCCGCGGGCAAAGGGACATCATCCTCGACACTCGCGACCATCATATCCCGTGACCTGTGACCTGGAGGACATCATCAACGCCACCCGTGGTGGTGGTGTTTCCACTACCACTTTTATATGTGTCTTGTTAAAACAGTTTTTTCTACCCTAGTAGCATTTTTACTATGAGTCAACGTGAGTATGTTAGCTTTTAGGAGAAACGATCAAAACTCATATTAAGTGTTTAGTGTATGTGATGTAATTGAAGTCCCTCTCGCACCGAGGTCCGCGATGGTAGACACTCGGCTAGCAACACAACCACATTTAGTTTAATTGTAAATACTGTATATGTTTCAAGTGTTATTAGACATATTTTTATTTACTTATTGTTATATCTATGCAGAAGAATAATTCAAAATAAAAATACTTTTTATTGCGTTTAAAATCATGGCATTTTTAAAAAGTTTTTTTTTTATAATTGTTCTCAACTTTTTAGTCTTTAATGTGTAAATTTGTTAAATCTATTTTTCACCACACTGTAATATTACATGTCATTCATTCATCATTAACATTAATAATTATTTATCTATTATTTTGTATATTTTCTCCCATAATGTCTGTTAATGACCCTGATAATGTGTTATCAGCTATTTAATGTTTCTCCTTGTTAATGTGTTATTTTATCCAATTTTGTTCAATGTTATATAATATCCCATCACCCCACAGAAACATCATCCTATTTTATGCGACAATATAATATTTATGCCAATTCTCTCCATACCTATCCTGTACTTATCAAAAACCAACAATAATCATTTACTTAGAATAATATATAATTGTAAGAAAATTGCAATATAGTAATAACATCTTAAATATAGTATTACTTTTCAAAATTATCCAAAGAAAATCAAAATTACTGTGGCAAGTGTCATTTATGTGAATTAACCAGCTGTACATAATTTCAACAATGGACATGGACTTCCTGAGCTTCTACCATTGCCTCTGCCCAGATCCTGCCAACTCTTCACAGTGTGAACATCATTCTATTAGACATTGTGTTTGATTTAAATTAAATTCATAATCCCAAAGTATAACCTAAATTTTAAATTTCTTATCATCCAAAAGTATTGGACAAGTGCCTTGAAGAGTTACCAAATTTTAACCAACCCCTATTTTATTTATTACATGGATCCAAAGGTGAAGACAGACACTCCAAATTTGGTAACCATCATCCATCTTGTTTAACTAAGGACAAATTTAATCTTCATTGGACATTTAATCAGCCTAGCCTAATAGGCCCAATTAACTTAACTCATCAAGATATTTTAAATTGAACTTTTATTCAAAATTTAATCTTCAAATTCTATTTTATTTCATTAAATTCAGTGAAACTATCTGGAATCTTTCTTTGGACATTAACATTATTATATTAATAGCATCACGAACCTAGTATTTCAGAATAATAACTAAATTAAATTATTTGCATTTTAAAGAAGCCTAATATATCATTCGAACCGGCACGACCACCCCTCCCTGAAATTAAGAGCTCATATTTAAATATTATTTAGTACTTTAGAAGAAACCAACCCAGTATAAGCCTAGAATCTTTTCATCCACTTTGGAACCCCCACCATTTTGAAAATTTACCATTGTTAACTTACCCTGTAGCTAATTCAACCAATAACTTATCTTATATTTGTATTTCATTAATAAATTTTATATTGTAACTTACCAAATCTATTTATTCTTAAAATAATTCATATATTATAAGATTAAGATAAAGACTTACCTTATTAGACAGAAATAAAACACAAATTAGGAATTATCTTTATTAAGAAAGAAATGACTTTGAGTTCAATGTGGGCTAACTTAATAGCCAAAGGAATTTTGTAGGCCTAAGTTAATGAAAAGTCTATAGAAAGCTTTATGGTGCGTAGCAACACTATGATGTTTTTCTGTATTACATGCGTTAAATTGGTGGCTGAAAGTTACGTTTTGCTGGCCATGCCAACTGTCATCGTAATTTGGGGACCGACCTTGTTATTACATCCCGGGGCCGCAAAATCAGCTGTCCGCTTGCATACGCTTATTCTACGCGTAACGGGATGAGTGAACGTGAGCGCAACAATTGAAAAGTACACCCGCACCTAACCTATTTACCGGTGTCACTGGTGAACACAATGTAATTTGTATTGGCAAATCAACCAAATCTCAGTCGACAACAATCCTAACTTCTCGTCCATTAATTAACCAAAGTCATTGGTTGCAGATGCTTTAATCTAACTGCCACCAACGGTTCCCACAAACTGCACAAATAATTTATTTATTTTGTACTAAGCTATTAATATTTTACTAAAAACACACTTTGTTAGTTTCCTTGTACTGTAGAAGTAAACCTAAGTCCTCGTCAAACCTAATGTAATTTAAATGGATTTAATTGAAAATCAATTAAGACAAATGGCAATGCGCTTAGTCGGCAGGTTTGCTGCGGCGGGGGTATTTTTTATTAAATATAAATCATAATTTAATTTTATATTAACTATTAGTTTGTATTTTATCCCAAATGGGATCTTATCATACAAGAAAAGAATTGTGAATGAGGGTTCTTTTTAAAACATTTTTATTAGATCGCTTTCTTGTCCAGTACAAATTTTGTAATCAATTTTAAACTAACTTCCCGAGGAGCTAGAGAATTGAAACTTGAAATGTAGCTCACATATGGTTGACAATGCAATACTATATCATTTAATTTTCATATTTCACTTGGGCTATGATGCCCCATGTGCTTGTTTTTATTTGCTCGCTTTCTTGTCCGGTACAAATTTTAAAATAGATTTCAAACTAACTTCCTGTTGAGCTAGAGACTTGAAACATAGCTCACAAATCGATGAAAATGCAATACTATATCATTTTATTTTCATATTTCCCTTGGGCTAAGCCCCACGGGCTTCCAAATTTTCCATGTTTACATTTTGGAAGAATGTAAATACTGTATATCAATTGAAGTCAGCTGTAAATACTTAAATTTGACAGTTCAAAGAGCAGAGGTAAGTGGCACAGGTTCTGCTCCCGAGAGATTCTAAATATAAAATACCCTCGCCACAGCAAACCTGTTGACTAAGCTAATTTCCATTTGTCTGAATTCATTTTCAACAAAACCTATTTAAATAACATTAGGTTTAATGAATACCTTGGTTTGCTGCAACAAGGAAACTAATAAATTGTATTTTTTTAGTAAAATACTAGTGTCCCTGTTGCTCGAATTCGAGCAATTGCTATGTATTACATGCATTATTTTAAAACGAACAACATTCATAATTTATAGTGACTTTAAAAGATTCGACTCAATGGAAATACTTAAGATCTACATAACAGATCGATATAATCAACATTTCTTGTAAGATAATTATAAGATAAGATAATTATCTTATAATTTTCCAAAAGCTGATCTTGTTTTTTAGTGTTTTCTACAAATAATAGCCTAACTCATTAGTTAATAATCCATTTCAACCAATTCAGTAAATGTTTGTAGCAAGCTATTAAATTAGCAAACTTGTTGACTGTCTACAATTAACATACGTTCTTCTTCTCACTTTCAATTTCTGACAACAGCTGGAGTTTCATAACAATTTTTGTTTCCTATGTTAATCTTACGGAAAAATACGAAATTTTAAAGGGCCCCAGGGCCTCACTCTATAATTATTTCCCTAAAAAAGAAAGTTTCCTGCACAACTTCACGTTACGCTCTTTCCAATGACCCCAAAAAGGGGTGGCGGAATTGTACCCCCCTGGAATTGTACCCCCTGCAGGTTAGTGACGTCACGATGACGTCTCATTTTCTCGACCAAAACGGCGTGTACGGGAAACTGCAAATTAAGGCCATTCCGAGTGCGAGATGCCTAACAGACTTCTTTGTACGTTATTCATTAATATTTTCTTAACCTTCCCAAGTAGGCTACTAACTGTTTATGGGTTAGCTTAAATTCACAAAGGTTAAAACTTTGACAAACCGTGAAATACTTTGTACCAGATACCTACAACTAAATTTTACAACAGGTATTTTACCCACCTTTGCCAGTAATAGCTGTTCATAATTTGTTACCGAATGAACAATAATGCATATTATGTTTGAATGAACAAAAATGAAATACATTAACTTCTTTTCACGGTCATATTAAATTAAGTTGAAAAAAGTTACGTATATAAATAACCATTCCATTCTTATAGCATAGTTATTGTATACAAACTAGTTTAGCTTAGTTATTAGGCCTATGTGCAGTAATCAAAAGGTAAGTATTTCAAATGTATATAACTAAGCCGAAATTCGCTGCTTGCGACTCCTCTTGAAAACAAAGTTTGTAAGGATTAACGGTAACAGCGGTTTTGTTTGGAAGCAGCTAATAGTATTTGTGTTTTTACGAAATATTGATTACTGGACTATGACAATATTGACTCTGCTTAAAATGTACAGATGTAGATTTGTAATTCATATTGTTTCGGTTTTCAATTCTGTATGTTTTATTTTCAATATTTTAATAAATGTATGTTCTTAAATTTATTTTATTAAATTTATTTTATAGATTTAAATTTAAGAACATACATTTATTAAAATATTGAAAATAAAACATACAGAATTGAAAACCGAAACAATATGAATTACAAATCTACATCTGTACATTTTAAGCAGAGTCAATATTGTCATAGTCCAGTAATCAATATTTCGTAAAAACACAAATACTATTAGCTGCTTCCAAACAAAACCGCTGTTACCGTTAATCCTTACAAACTTTGTTTTCAAGAGGAGTCGCAAGCAGCGAATTTCGGCTTAGTTATATACATTTGAAATACTTACCTTTTGATTACTGCACATAGGCCTAATAACTAAGCTAAACTAGTTTGTATACAATAACTATGCTATAAGAATGGAATGGTTATTTATATACGTAACTTTTTTCAACTTAATTTAATATGACCGTGAAAAGAAGTTAATGTATTTCATTTTTGTTCATTCAAACATAATATGCATTATTGTTCATTCGGTAACATGGCAAAGGTGGGCAAAATACCTGTTGTAAAATTTAGTTGTAGGTATCTGGTACAAAGTATTTCACGGTTTGTCAAAGTTTTAACCTTTGTGAATTTAAGCTAACCTATAAACAGTTAGTAGCCTACTTGGGAAGGTTAAGAAAATATTAATGAATAAAGTACAAAGAAGTCTGTTAGGCATCTCGCACTCGGAATGGCCTTAATTTACAGTTTCTTAGAATATCCTTTCACAACAAGCAATTCATTAGGTTTCGGGTAACATGGTTCAGTTCACTTTCGTGTGATTCCCCTCTAATATCCAACATAACTATTGTTTTGATTTTACTTGGTAATCATAATAGACAGGCTCCTGGGTGAAATGGGGGGGTACAATTCCAGGGGGTACAATTCCGGGCCGTACATCTTCTTCTGCGGTCACCAGGGGGTACAATTCCAGGGGGGTACAATTCCGGTCCTATAAGACCTATAAGAAGGGCTAGACTGCCGGGGGTACAATTCCAGGGGGGTACAATTCCACCCCGTACACTGGCCAAATAAAATAGAGTTCTAACTGAGGGGGTACAATTCCAGGGGGGTAATATTCCGGTCCGTACAGTTTTTTAGATGCGAGTGGATTTAATCAAACCACTCGTGCATAACAATATCAAAGTTTTATGAGGGGGGTACAATTCCAGCCCGTACACGCCGTTTTGGTCGAGAAAATGAGACGTCATCGTGACGTCACTAACCTGCAGGGGGTACAATTCCAGGGGGGTACAATTCCGCCACCCCTTTTTGGGGTCATTGGAAAGAGCGTAACGTGAAGTTGTGCAGGAAACTTTCTTTTTTAGGGAAATAATTATAGAGTGAGGCCCTGGGGCCCTTTAAAATTTCGTATTTTTCCGTAAGATTAACATAGGAAACAAAAATTGTTATGAAACTCCAGCTGTTGTCAGAAATTGAAAGTGAGAAGAAGAACGTATGTTAATTTTAGACAGTCAACAAGTTTGCTAATTTAATAGCTTGCTACAAACATTTACTGAATTGGTTGAAATGGATTATTAACTAATGAGTTAGGCTATTTGTAGAAAACACTAAAAAACAAGATCAGCTTTTGGAAAATGATAAGATAATTATCTTATCTTATAATTATCTTACAAGAAATGTTGATTATATCGATCTGTTATGTAGATCTTAAGTATTTCCATTGAGTCGAATCTTTTAAAGTCACTATAAATTATGACTGTTGTTCGTTTTAAAATAATGCATGTAATACATAGCAATTGCTCGAATTCGAGCAACAGGGACACTAGTATTTTACTAAAAATTTAAAAATTAAAAAAAAATTTTATTAGTTTCCTTGTTGCAGCAAACCAAGGTATTCATTAAACCTAATGTTATTTAAATAGGTTTTGTTGAAAATGAATTCAGACAAATGGAAATTAGCTTAGTCAACAGGTTTGCTGTGGCGAGGGTATTTTATATTTAGAATCTCTCGGGAGCAGAACCTGTGCCACTTACCTCTGCTCTTTGAACTGTCAAATTTAAGTATTTACAGCTGACTTCAATTGATATACAGTATTTACATTCTTCCAAAATGTAAACATGGAAAATTTGGAAGCCCGTGGGGCTTAGCCCAAGGGAAATATGAAAATAAAATGATATAGTATTGCATTTTCATCGATTTGTAAGCTATGTTTCAAGTCTCTAGCTCAACAGGAAGTTAGTTTGAAATCTATTTTAAAATTTGTACTGGACAAGAAAGCGAGCAAATAAAAACAAGCACATGGGGCATAGCCCAAGTGAAATATGAAAATTAAATGATATAGTATTGCATTGTCATCCATTTGTGAGCTATGTTTCCAAGTTTCAAGTCTCTAGTTCAACAGGAAGTTAGTTTGAAATCTATTTTAAAATTTGTACTGGACAAGAAAGCGAGCAAATAAAAACAAGCACATGGGGCATAGCCCAAGTGAAATATGAAAATTAAATGATATAGTATTGCATTGTCATCCATTTGTGAGCTATGTTTCCAAGTTTCAAGTATCTAGCTCAACAGGAAGTGAGTTTGAAATCTATTTCAAAATTTGTACCGGACAAGAAAGCGAGCAAATAAAAACAAGCACATGGGGCGTAGCCCAAGTGAAATATGAAAATTAAATGATAGTATTGCATTGTCATCCATATGTGAGCTACATTTCAAGTTTCAATTCTCTAACTCCTCGGGAAGTTAGTTTAAAATTGATTGCAAAATTTGTATTGGACAAGAAAGCGATCTAATAAAAATGTGTTAAAAAGAACCCTCATTCACAATTCTTTTCTTGTATGATAAGATCCCATTTGGGATAAAATACAAACTAATAGTTAATATAAAATTAAATTATGATTTATATTTAATAAAAAATACCCCCGCCGCAACAAACCTGCCGACTAAGCGCATTGCCATTTGTCTTAATTGATTTTCAATTAAATCCATTTAAATTACATTAGGTTTGACGAGTACTTAGGTTTACTTCTACAGTACAAGGAAACTAACAAAGTGTGTTTTTTAGTAAAATATTAATAGCTTAGTATAAAATAAATAAATTTGCCAAGTTTTATTAAAATATATCCATAAACAAGCAAACTACAACAATTTACAATATTCTCAATAAGTATTACATGGGAATTTTAAATTAACCATGTTTTGAATTTTCTCCGTTACCAATTATTGTACAAAAACACTTTGATATTCAAAATTATTTGTTTTTTAAGCTATTTTAAAAGGGCCAGAGAGAAATTGGGTAATTTTGTATTTTGAAGGTCAAAAATGAGAAAACCCAATTTTTACCCCATAAAACCCCCCGTAATATCCCGTTCCCATAGAGCGATTATGCTGGTTCGCGAACTCATTCAAGTTTATCCCGCCTTACACCTTCAAAACCAAATTTTATCAAAATCGGACAAAAATTGCTTAAGTTATAGCGTTCACGGATGTATATATATTATACAAAAATATTTGAACTAATGGTGTTTTTGGCCTCTGGGGACATAAAAATGAAAAAGTAAATCGGTCCCGGGCCTAGGTCTTACCGTGCCACCCACGGAGTAACACCTACATCTCTATAGGGATATTCGCTAAAAAAAACTATTTAATTGTTTTCAGAATCAGGCCGATTGGAGTTTGACGAGTTTGTTACATTAGCAGCTAAGTTCATTGTTGAAGAGGATGATGAGGCAATGCAGAAGGAGTTGAGAGAAGCTTTCAGACTCTACGACAAAGAAGGTAGGACCAGATTTGCATTTATTATTATCATTGTTATTTGAGATGGGGGCGCCGCCTTGGTCCGTATTTTAACCCGAATGTGAGTGAAGGATGTGTGCAGAATGGAGTGAGACGCCTTGTGTAGCTTTGTTACGGGTGTAGGCACATGACCCAGGCTGAAATCCTCTAAATCACGGTCGGTTGACCTGTCCAACGATATAAACAACTCATGGATCGCTGGCTCAGTGTTGGCCGCGCGGTCGAGCTTCCCCTACCACCTACTGGCAGAAGCCGACGCAGCCCATACATTCACCATTATAAAACACACTTTTTATTTGCTGCACTGTTGAAATTTATAGGGATAAAATATTGCTAACGCTTGTCAAACTCTTTTTACTAGTTAAACTTTTTATGTCTGTTTTGTTTCTTGCAGAAAATAACCCATTTGAATTCTTTAAAACTACAAATTCACTAAACCCGTTTTGTAGAGTTTTTTAGACAACTGATATGGCTAGTTCCAAATTGTACATGGTAAAATAATAAGTGATTACAAAGGAGAAATATAAAGTACAATATTTGTGTTTGAAATTCTATTTTATTAATCGAAAAACTAGTACATAAACATTTAGAATAATTTTGCTAAGTTTTTGCCGCAGTGGTAACGTAAATGTTTGACGTAAACGCGATATTTTTTCCTTCAATGTTTAATGACAATGTAACTTACAAAATAGGTCATAAAAAAGTATGCCTATCACGTTAATGTCAAGCATAGATTTGCGGTAAAAACTGGACAAATGTAGTAGGGTTTTTAAGAGTTCAAATGTGTTATTTTTTGCACGAAAAGAAGAAGACATAAAGTTTAGAATAGTAAAAGTTTTTGGCATGTATTAGCAATATTTTATATCTATACTAGCTGACCCGGCGAACTTCGTATCGCCTAAGTTATAGGTTTCCCCTAAGACAGACCGATGGAAAGAAAGTACCGTTACGTTTAATTTTCAAGATGATCTCGTTCGCATCGCTCAATCACGTCCTGGTTGAAGTTCGTTCGCTACGCTCACTCACCTTTGGGTTGGAGCTCGTTCGCTGCGCTCATTTGCCTTCAGGTTAGCTCGTTCGCTACGCTCACTCGTCTCCAGGTTGAAGTTCGTTCGCTACGCTCACTCACCTTTTGGTTGCAAATTAGCTGTTGTCATAAATGTAAAATAAATAATAGTGCTGCACCCTGTTGGTAATCCTTGTAACTTTAATGCTATTGAATATCATAGAACAGAACCAACTTGTTTAATTGAAACAGCTGTTAAGATTCATTAATTTCATTTCTCATAAGGTTAACATGGGAAACTCCAGAGCCACTGGGGCGGAGCCCTTTTAAGAATTTCGAAACGGGAAATAGTTTACGTCCGATTCGCATACCTACAGAATTTACACACCAAATTTCATAACGATCGGTGAAGTCGTTCCGGAGGAGTTTGCAGACAAACACTGTGACACGAGAATTTTATATATTAGATATTTAAACAGAGCAGCAACTTAAAAAGGCGCGTTTTACAATGGTGAGTGTATGGGCTGCGTCGGCTACTGCCAGTAGATGGTGGGGGGAGCTAGACCGAAAACAGCGCCCGCAGTGCTACTGAGAGCGCAATCCAGTAGTTTTTACATCGTTGGACCTGTCACGCTCCTTTCACACTATACGTTTTCGCTCGTGCGGTTATTAGTCGCATTTGTTGTATCGCATTGGAGCTAATAGCCCCTTTCACATTATACGATTACCAACCGTGTACGATTTTCACCCGCGTAGCGACCGTAGGTGCACACGGTTGGTATCCGACTCCCGCACGAGTAATAGTCGTGTCTACTGCTAGTGGACCATGTGACCATATGGCCCTTTTCACACTACACGGTTGTTAGTCGTGCGGGAGCCCTCCCCGAGTGCAGTTCGCAGCGTTTTTGCTATATAGTTTTAATTTCGTTTTTCAGTTTAATTGTTTGGTTATTGAGTTTAATTTTTTTTTTTAAAGAAATCTTTATTGTTTTTTCCATACACAACACAAAATACATTTACACATGAAAAAGAAAAAAACAATAACCACCTTAGGTTAAAAACCTATGTTGGTGGATTTATACACTATCTTATGTTCTAAAAATCGAAGAGGCGGTTTTGTCCGGTCACTTATATCACTTGGTTATAATATATACAGTGAGAGTGAGTTCTACACAGTGATCTTCTTCAGCACAGAGTAAAAGTCAATACACTTACAAACAAAAATGATACAACAGAGTAGGTATTTATATTACTTATTATCTATATTAGTCACTTCTATACTACTGTATATATACTAAATTCCATAAAAGTACATTTCAGCATTTTCCAAACATATAAATAAGGCCACAGCTGCCTAGAAAAATCTGCTTCTGAGATGGTTTTGAGATTGGATGGTAGAGCATTAAACATTTTAGGTGCAAGGTATAAATAACATTTCTTGAAAGCTGTTAAATTTGGTTTTGGAACTATTGCATTATACCTATTTCTTAATGTTATTCTCCTTTCAGTCATAGTTTCAACCTCATCTCCACTTCTTTTATAAAATATTCGTAAAACTTTATACATATATAGATTTCTCAAAGGCAAAATTTCTAACTTTTTAAATAGTGGTGCTGCATGTTCTGTTCTACATTTGTTACTAATTATCCTTATAAAGGTTTTTTGCAAGACAATTAATGGCTTAATTGACGAAAAGTAAGCTCCTCCATAGATAGCTAAACCATACTCCAATTTAGAATTTATCATCGCATAATAAATATTTCTGAGTAGGCGTTGATTACACATATTTTTTAACATATAAAATATCCTGACGTATTGTATTAGTTTATTCTTAACATAATCTATATGGCGTTTCCAATTTATCTTTGAGTCTAAGTGTAATCCCAGATATTTAATTTCCTCTACCTGCTCAACAACAGGACAATCACAATTTGTAGATTGGCAGTTTGTTTGGTGGTATTTTATCGGAGTAATAAAACTTATGTTCCTTGATAGATTAAAAATTACATATTTAGTTTTTGGGCTCATTACCATGAAGTTGTTGGTAAACCACCATCGAAGAGCATTTACATCGTATTGAATATTTAATTTTAAAGTTTCAATGGAATCCGATTTGTAAAATAATGCAGTGTCATCCGCAAAAGCCACTAAATTTCCTCTAAAACGGCTATTACACAAGCTATTTACGTATATTAGAAAAAGAGGGCCAGATAGAACAGATCCCTGTGGAATGCCATGTAATACAGTTCCTTGGTCACTAATTACGCCGTTCGCCCGTGTACGTTGAGTACGTCCAGTGAGATAAGAAGCAAACCATTTATGAGGCACACCTCTTATCCCTGCTTCATGAAGTCTATCCAACAAAATACCATGATCTACAGTATCAAAAGCTTTCATGACGTCGACAAAAATGCCAGCACAATATTTACCTTCATTTAAACCTCTATACACTTGACTCATAAAATGTAATAACGCCGAATTAGTGCTTAGTTTTTTCCTGAACCCAAACTGCCCATCACTAAAATATTTGTACTTTTCTAAAAAATTTATTAGTCTAGTCTTAACTATTTTCTCAAACATTTTAGAGAATATAGATAAAAGAGCAATTGGTCTGTAATTGCTTGGATCTGTTTTAACACCCTTTTTGAATAACGGTTTTACAATAGCTGTTTTTAAATCATTGGGAAATTCACCTGAATATAAACTAAAATTTATTAAAAAAACAAGAACCTCAACAATATAAGTAGAAATTATCTTAATAATCAAAGGAGTAATATTATCATATCCTGGTGCTTTCCTGTTTTTAAGTGATTTGATTATGCCAATAACCTCGTTTTCGCAGGTTGGATAGAAAAATATTGAATTGTTACATGTAGTTGTCTGAAACATGGGTTTATATTCGTTTACTAGCTGGGGAACTATCTGTTGTTCTAATATAATACTTTCTCTCAACTCCGTTGCTATAGAACAGAAGAATCTGTTTAATTTATTTGCAACTGCTTCAGGGCTTGTAATTAACTCTTTATCGTCACCTTTCAATACAATAAGTTCTGCATCTTTCTTATTTTCTCCAATAAGGGTTTTGATTGTGTTCCATTGTTTCTTAGGATTTTGATTATTTTCGACTAATATTTTGCTGTAGTACTCATTCTTAAAGTACTAAGTAATTACCTGTGCGCACTGTATAGTATTATTCAGTTGTTGTAATTAGTTTCAGTTGTCTCGATATAGTCACAGCCAGCATTTCAACTGGTTGAATGCAGTTCCTGAACGTCGTATTACTTCTTTGAAGATCACTTTTCAACTAATTGTGCAGTTCGTCGAACGATTCTTTCAACATACGAAAATGGTTAAAAAAAACTTGGCTTAATCGTTGCTCAAATCTTCGAATAATGTATTAAACACGCCCACTTCCTCACGTCTTACATTTATGGGATGTACCCAGTGCAGACGGCCGCGTTTATTTCTTTTCCTGTGTCTGTAAATAATTAGCGCAGCAATAATTTGCTCCCGATCCATACTCCACAAAACTTTCCACTGAAGTATCAATGAGCTCTGTACTGGTGGAGTGGGGGGTTTCGATACTCGTACGATTACAAATCGTATAGTGTGAAAGCAACAGACCCACGACCGTCTGCCCGCACGATTAACACTCGTACGAGCGAAAACGTATAGTGTGAAAGGAGCTTCAGTTCTAGGTTGGTGTCGAACGCTTCCGCATCATACCGTGCTTAGCCGAACTGTTCGTGGCAAATTGTTTGCTCTATCACCGTCGCTGTCAAAACGTATCGTTTCTTTATAGAACTTTCATAACCTAACCAAACTAACCAAACTTGCTGATAATGAACAATCGAATGAAGGTTTACTAATAAAGAAAAATAGTTATGTTCATAAAATAAAATTACAAATGTCTAAAATTCAATTTTATAATTTTTAATTATAAAATTAAACTGTTATAACCTAACCAAACCAACCAAACTTGCTGATGATGAAAAATCGAATAAAGGTTTACTAATCGATAGTTCTGATCATAAAATTATAAATTCTAACAAAAATGTACAGTTAAGAAGTAATCGCATTCTAAGCGAAATCTTTGACAAAAGGTTAACGCCTCCGGTGGGATTCAGAATTATCGATTCCCCACCCCTACTTCGGTGACCACTACCCTCAGGCCGTTGTCCGTCTCCCCTTAACCACAGCTGGGTTCTGTCATCTTAAACTAAACACTTTTCTCAGGTCAGGGTCGAACTGACGATCGACATTTTGATAACTAAGCGAGGACTATAACCGCTGAGCTATATCCAGCTATGTAGCTGTAAAATTGTAATAAAATATTTGAATTGATGTTTAGTTTAAAACACTTATAACAACTCTTATAAAACATTACTTTAACCTGCTTTAACTATGAGTTAGAAAAAAACTTCAAATTGTAGGTTGTAGCTTAAATTTTTTAAATTATAATTCACTACATACTTTTTGTTAACTTGTTACATGATCAAAAAATTATGAGATGGAAGTATATTTTTCAGGGCAAAATTAAAGTTATATTAAAAATATTAAGTTGTCTCATGTGATGCCTAATAATATGGTCTTATGTTGGATGACATTTTCAATCACATCAGTGGCCTTCCCTCAACACAGGTAACACCCATTAGTCTTGAAACTGCAGATGAGATGTTTCAAAATCGAATGAAATTCAAAATGTTCAAATTCGTGTGGTCGTTCCCGTGCGAGACCAAGTCGAGTGTGGGATTACCATACGAGTCCGTTAAACACATTTTGGACGAGTGGCGTACGATATTTTACGCCATACTACTCTAAAATAACTTAACAATACGAAATCTGTAAAAATCCTTATTCCCACCACCGACTAAATAACTAACAATCGCTACTTATAACCACTCATTGGAAAATATAATCAGCTGGTCCTGTAAAAACTCATTACAGTACGTGATGAACCCCCATTTGATTAAGCTGGCCGCAAACAGCTGTTTTCTGGACTAAATCCTTGCGTGAGAAGTTCGTTAAAACAGTGTAGTGTTGCGTAATTTATATATACTAGGTGGCGTTCGCAGAGGCATCCACGAAATTGAGCGGAGTCATCAAGGGTTCATATTATATTGTTTTTGTCACACTGCAATAAAAACAGTCGTTTTTAATGCATGCGTTGCACCCGGGTCTAAAGTAGCATTTCTAGTCTTTAAAGAGTAAAAATCGTTTTTAGCCTCTATGGAGTAAAAATCAGCTGTTGTCAACTCAGTTGTAATTTTCGATTGTAAACTATTGCATATATCGAAAATATGTATCGATTCATGCTTCGTAATCATTTTAAACTCTCTTCCCATAGCACTTTAACAGTCTCTTCCCATAGCATTTTAGCATTGCAGATACGTTAATCCATTCCCACACTCAACACTGCTCACCTTTACTACTTCCTTCACCACCCCCTACGTCGTGGACCTGTTTCCCTCTCTTCTCAGCATTTTAGGATTGCAGATACATTAATTGCCAAAGACAGTTCCCACACCATGCACTGCTAGCCTTACTACTTCCTTCACCATTTCCTACGTCATAGACCTGTTTCCTTCCCTTCTCATAGCATTTAAGTATTACAGATACATTTATCTAACTGCCCAAACGGTTCCCCCACTCTGCACTGCTTGCCTTCCTTCCACCACTTCCTTTACCACTTCCTACGTCACGGACCTGTTTCTCTCCCTTCCCATAGCATCATAGGATTGCAAATACCATAATCTAATGGTCATAAACAGATCCCACACCCCGAAAAGCTCGCCTTTACTACTTCCTTCACCACTTCCTACGTCGCGGATCTGTTTTCCTTCCTTCCCATAAAATTTTAGGAATGCAGTTACCTGAATCTAATCGTCATAAACAGTTTCCACAGTCCGGACTGCTTGCCTTTACTACTTCCTACGTCACGGACCGGTTTCCCTCCCTTCCTATAGCATCATATGATTGCAAATACCATTATCTAATGGTCATAAACAGATCCCACAACCCGAAAAATCGCCTTTACTGCTTTACTACTTCCTTCACCACTTCCTACGTCGCGGACCTGTTTCCTTCCCTTCCAATAGCATTTTAGGAATGCAGTTACCTAAATATAATCGTCTTAAACAGTTTCCACACTCCAGACTGCTCACCTTGACTACTTCCTTCGCCACTTCCTACGTCGCGGACCTGTTTTCCCCCCTTCCCATAGACTTTTAGGAATGCAGTTACCTTAATCTAATCGTCATAAACAGTTTCCACACTCCAGGCTGCTCACCTTTACTATTTCCTTCACCACTTTCTACGTCACGGACCCCAAGCTAGTGTCATCATTTGATTACATTTATGATCTATACCGTTTCTGTTCTAATATCTGTGGAATAATGCTATCAGCTATTTCTTTATCTTCTGCATTCAAAAGTCAACAGCTGATCATATGTCTTTGTTCATGTCTCAAATACTGCTTCCATAAGGATTACATTGAAACTTTGAGACCCAGTCGGGCGGATTCCTGAGAGACTTTTTTTAACGCCATATAGATGTTGGCACTCACCGACATGGTCTTTATCACCATGCAAAATTTGAGAACGATTGATTCAGCCGTCTAGGAGGAGACGAAATGCACAAGAGTCGTCGTATAAGAGCTTCGCTTGCTCCGCTCAATCTATCTATCTATACTATTATAAAAAAGAGGTGGTTGCTGTATGTGTGTATGTGTGTATGGGAAAAGTAAACTCGAAAAATACTGGTCGGATTGGGCTGAAATTTGGCATGATGATAGCTCACATTCCCGATTAACATATAGGCATATTCTTATTTCAAAAATCCTTTCGGGCTCCGCCCCAGTGGCTCTGGAGTTTCCCATGTTAACCTTATGAGAAATGGAATTATTGAATCTTAACAGCTGTTTCAATTAAACAAGTTGGTTCTGTTCTATGATGTTCAATAGCATTAAAGTTACAAGGATAAATACCCTTGAACCTCTCTTGAATCTCTAGCCAGTCATCATAGGCTTTTAGCAGTTTCAGCCATTTGACCGTGACTTCGGGCACAGGCGAGAACAGCTGTTTCCGAGAACTCCCTCTGCTAAAGGAGTTTTGTTGTGCTTCTATTTAAGATTTCCTTCTGACTCCTTGCGGGACGTCCCCATGATATGACAGAAAATTGATATTTCCTTAAAAAAGTAGATTTTTAGGTGTGGTGTTGGTGTACCAAATGTTATTGATTGATCTGTTGTCGTTTAGAAAATATTAAACCGGTCCGGGACTTTTGGGACAGTCTGTATATGTCCGTTAACACGATAACTCGAGTAAAAATTATGAGATTTTGATGAAATTTGGTATAAACGTGTGAACCTACATTTATTCGAACGAGTTCGCGAACCAGCATGATCGGACTGTGGAAACAGGGGTTTATGGGGGTGTTTTATGGGGGTAAAAATGGGTTTTCCTCATTTTTCACCGTGAAAACATAAAAATTTTGCAATTTCTTTCCAAACCATTTTAAAGACCTAAAAAAACAAATAATTTAGTATATTGATGCATGTTGTATGCCTAACGGTTACGAAAAAATTTCCACAAAAAAGTGTAAATTTAAAATTACCATGTTATTGTTATGGAGAATAAATAAACTGTTGTAGCTTGCTTTTCTCTATGGACATATTTCAATAAAATTTTGAATTTTTTTACTTCATACTAAGCTATCAATATTTTAATAAAAAAAAAAACTCATTTTCTTCCCTGCAGCAGCAAACCTAAGTAGGCCTACTCATTAAAATTAATGATGTTTAAATAGGAAATAAATCTGACACTTAAGGGAATAATTTAGTGGAATTCCAGCCAGGTAGATGGAAATTCGCTTAGTCTGCCGGTTTGCTGAGGCGGAGGTATTTAATTGTTAAGTTAGCTTAGTGTAGTATAACGTAAAATATCGTACGTCACTCGTCAAAATGTGTTTACCTGACTTGTATGGTAATCCCATATTTGACTTCGTCTCTCACAGGAACGACCACACTCGTCAGGTAAACACCTATATTTTCTAGTAATGTAATATACTATTAAACTGCACACAGTTGTTGTTAGACATTTTGTTTTCGTTTTGTCAAAAAAGTATTGTTTTTGTGTAAATAATGTGTTAAATTGTATTTTCTATTTTATATTTATAATTATGCATGCAGGTTAAGTGTAAGAAAGGGCCATGTGGCCCTAACTTTGCCTGTTGAAATAAAGGATTTTCATTTCATTTCATTTCATTTTACAGTTTAATCTAATAAATAATTTAAATCGATTGGAAGATTTGTTTGGCAGGGGGGATTGGCCACCGTGTGGCACATGTATACTGTAGTTGTTTTAAAATGACAGGATCGTCAAAAACTACTGTGTTTTCGACCTATTTTAAGCGAAACAACCTTCTACCACTTTATTAACCAATAATTTATAAACAAAAATACTTTTTAAAAATGCCACGTTTTCAAACTCATTAAAAAGTATAAAATAGTTTATAAATGTGTTATAAAGATTTAAAACTAAAAACGTGGGGCGCATGCTAACTTACAATGAACTTCATCTATTGAACTATTATGATCTATTGCATACGCCCTACGTTTTTAGTTTTAAATATTACAAGTATTTATTCTCTCAACATATTTAACATATTTTTACATATTTATAAATTATTTTCTAATTTTAGCGAATTTCCCATATAGGGAATAAGCTATTACCGTAGTACTCATGGTAAGACCTAGACCCGGGACCGATTTACTTTTTCGTTTTGAGGTCCCTAGAGGCCAAAAACACCATCCGTTCAAATTCATATATATATGCAAAAATGATCCGATTTTGATGAAATTTGGTACAAACGTGTAAACCTACGTTTATTCGAACGAGTTCGCGATCCAGCATGATCGGACCATGGGAACGGGTGTTTACGGGGGGTTTTATGGGGTAATAATAGGTTTTTCCCATTTTTGACCCAAAAAACTTAAAATTTTGCAATTTATTTCCAAACCATTTTGTAGAGCTTAAAAAAACAAATAATTTAGTATATTGGAGCGTTATTATGCGCCTAACGGTTACAGAGAAAATTCCAAAAAATTGTAAATTTAAAATTCCCATGTTATTCTTATGGAGAATAAGTAAACTGTTGTAGTTTGCTTGTTTATGAACATATTTTGATCAAATTTGGAAAATGTTTTTATTTCTTACTAACTATTAACATTTTACAAAAAAAAAAATTTTACCCTCCCTGATGCAGCAAACCTAAGTACTTGTTAAACTAATTCTATTTAAATCGGGAATAAATGTTATATTTTTAAGTAGACATTTCAGTGTACATAATCCAATCAGTCAAATAGAAATTCGCTTAGTCTGCAGGTTTGCTGCGGCGGGGGTATTTAGTCTTAAATGTGTAAATATGTTAAATCTATTTTATATTGCCTGTTAATACATAACCAAAACCTTATTATTCTGTAATCAGATGTTTTATCTTTACTTTGAAATGCTTGTTTTATATTTTTAGAATTTCTCTGGAGCAGAGCAGAACCTGTACCTCTTAACCTCTGCTCTTCTAACTGTCAAATTTGGGCATTTACAGCTGACTTAAATTTATTGATATATTTACATTCTTTCAAAACGTAAACATGGAAAATTTGGAAGCCCATGGGGTGCAGCCCAAGGGAAATATGAAAATTAAATTATATAATATTGCATTGTCATCCATTTGAAGGCTACGTTTCTAGTCTCTAGCTCATCGGGATCTTCGTTTGAAATTAATATACAAATTTGTAAGAAAGTGAGCTAATAAAAACAAGCCCATGGGGCGTAGCCTAAGGGACATATGAAAATTAAATGATTTAATATTGCATTGTCATCCATTTGTGAAATATGTTTCAGGTTTCAAGCCTCTAGCTCATCGGGAAGTTAGTATAAAAATTATTGCAAAATTTGTACCAGACAAGAAAGCGAGCCAATAAAAACGTTTTAAAATAATATGTTATCCAAAATGGCTTGGCCCCCTTCATTTCGGATTGTTGGGGTTTTACTGTGTTGGTCCATGGTGGACTTCCACCATGGTGTTGGTCATTATTTTTGGGGTTAGTACAATGAATAATTGTCTGACACTGACACTCACCTGTTATATAGTTTTACTACATTGTTGTGATTAACTATGGGATTAATGCAGTTTTTTTAGATATTAACTTATGTTATTTTTCCACTGTTTTCCTGTCCAGGAAACGGCTACATCCCCACCTCCTGTCTCAAGGAAATTCTGAGAGAACTCGATGATCAACTGACCAATGAGGAACTCGACATGATGATTGATGAAATCGACTCTGATGGATCAGGAACAGTCGACTTTGATGGTACGTTAAGCAAAGTTATAACTTCTGGAAAAAAATTCAATATTTTAATAAAGAGTTATTAATTTTAAGTTTGAAAAAGAGAGTTCTGTCCTAGAGACTAAGTTCAAACCTTGCCAATCATCATTGGCTTTTAGCAGTTTCAGCCACTTGACCGTGTCTTCGGGCACAGGCGAGAACAGTTGTTTCCGAGAACTCCTTCTGCTAAAGGAGATTTCTGTCCTAGAGACTAGGTTCAAAGCTTGCCAGTCATCATAGGCTTTTAGCAGTTTCAGCCACTTGACCGTGTCTTCGGGCACAGGCGAGAACAGTTGTTTCCGAGAACTCCCTCTGCTAAAGGAGATTTCTGTCCTAGAGACTAGGTTCAAAGCTTGCCAATCATCATAGGCTTTTAGCAGTTTCAGCCACTTGACCGTGTCTTCGGGCACAGGCGAGAACAGTTGTTTCCGAGAACTCCTTCTGCTAAAGGAGATTTCTGTCCTAGAGACTAGGTTCAAAGCTTGCCAGTCATCATAGGCTTTTAGCAGTTTCAGCCACTTGACCGTGTCTTCGGGCACAGGCGAGAACAGTTGTTTCCGAGAACTCCTTCTGCTAAAGGAGATTTCTGTCCTAGAGACTAGGTTCAAAGCTTGCCAGTCATCATAGGCTTTTAGCAGTTTCAGCCACTTGACCGTGTCTTCGGGCACAGGCGAGAACAGCTGTTTCCGAGAACTCCCTCTGCTAAAGGAGATTTCTGTCCTAGAGACTAGGTTCAAAACTTGCCAGTCATCATAGGCTTTTAGCAGTTTCAGCCACTTGACCGTGTCTTCGGGCACAGGCGAGAACAGCTGTTTCCGAGAACTCCCTCTGCTAAAGGAGATTTCTATCCTAGAGACTAGGTTCAAAACTTGCCAGTCATCATAGGCTTTTAGCAGTTTCAGCCACTTGACCGTGTCTTCGGGCACAGGCGAGAACAGTTGTTTCCGAGAACTCCCTCTGCTAAAGGAGATTTCTGTCCTAGAGACTAGGTTCAAAGCTTGCCAGTCATCATAGGCTTTTAGCAGTTTCAGCCACTTGACCGTGTCTTCGGGCACAGGCGAGAACAGCTGTTTCCGAGAACTCCCTCTGCTAAAGGAGATTTCTGTCCTAGAGACTAGGTTCAAAACTTGCCAGTCATCATAGGCTTTTAGCAGTTTCAGCCATTTGACCGTGACTTCGGGCACAGGCGAGAACAGCTGTTTCCGAGAACTCCCTCTGCTAAAGGAGATTTCTGTCCTAGAGACTAGGTTCAAAGCTTGCCAGTCATCATAGGCTTTTAGCAGTTTCAGCCATTTGACCGTGACTTCGGGCACAGGCGAGAACAGCTGTTTCCGAGAACTCCCTCTGCTAAAGGAGATTTCTGTCCTAGAGACTAGGTTCAAAGCTGGCCAGTCATCATAGGCTTTTAGCAGTTTCAGCCATTTGACCGTGACTTCGGGCACCGGCGAGAACAGCTGTTTCCGAGAACTCCCTCTGCTAAATGAGATTTCATGATTGTTGACTTTCGTTGGCTTCTCATCTCCCATGGACATAAACAGACAAGAAAAAGGAAATTGTTAGTGGTTTTATTTAATACAAATAATGTTATTACGTGCTATAGAATTTTCCCGGCTATTATGGCAAGGCGACCTTAAGAAAATGTGATTCTGAGCAACAGTTTCGCAAGTAAAAAGGAGATAAAAGCATATGCCAACTATACACTGTTGCTGTTATGATTTTCCTACTCATAAGGATCAGTGATTGTGTGATAGTATGACAAGAACTAAATTAATGTTCTAATTAATGAATTAATGTGTGGATTGTTGACCTATTAGATTACAATGTATTCACCTAAATCTACCTAATATTAAATAACCTTTTTTTCAAACTTCCTAGTACCTTATTTTTTCAGGAGATTAGCTTTCGGCAATTGTATAACATCAAACCTTTCATCATACGTATTATATTTACTACGCTACCTAAGAGAAAAATCCTATTTTATTAATATTACTAGGCTATTCTACAACTCTTTTCTATCATAAACCCCCCCCCCCCGATCATGCTGGTTCACGAACTCGTTCGAATAAATGTAGGTTTACACGTTTATACCAAATTTCATCAAAATCGGATCATTTCTGCTCAAGTTACAACTAAAAAATGAGGGTTTTTACCATTCGTCTACAGCTCAATGAGTTGTAACTTCCGTTACGTCCGTTTCGGCATTAACATGCCATCATCAGACGTCATCGGCTGAAGCAGCGTCGTCACAGTAGAAACACATAACACGATCACAAAAACATTTTACGATTACAAATATACGCTCACCACCTCCCTTCATCGGTCGCGTGCATATCGGGTTGTTGCAAGAAGAAATGTGAATTATGAATACCCCCGCCGCATCAAACCTGCAGACTAAGCGAATTTTCACTTATCTGATTACATTTTTACTAAAATATTTCCATAAATAAGACATATATTTCCAATTTCAATATCATTAGATACAACGAGCGCTTAGGTTTGCTAAAACGGGGAGGATAAAATGTGTTTTTTTTACCAAACGTCAATAGCATAGTATGAAATAAATAAATTTGCCAAATTTATCAACATATATCCAAACAAGTGAACTACAACAGTTTTCATTTTCTCCATAAGAATAACATGGGAATTTTAAATTTACACTTTTTTGAATTTTCTCTGTAACCATTAGGCATACAACAATGATTCAATATACTAAATTATTTCCTTCTTAAGCTCTACAAAATGGTTGGGAATATATTCCAAAATTTCATGTTTTTAGGGTAAAAAATGGGAAACTCCCATTTTTACCCTATAAAACCCCCCATAAACCCCCGTTCCCATGGTCCAATCATGCTGGTTCGTGAACTCGTTCGACTTGACCAATTGATATGAAATTTGACCAACAGCTAAAGAATACTGAGCACAATGTTTATGGTAAAAAATATTTGCAAATTTCCTTCTGGATTTTATTTTACGGGTCATGCAATTTCGCTTGTTATTTTAATGTAAGTTGAAAGAAAAACTATATTGGGTTTATGACATATGGGTTTATCTCGTTTCATTTAAATAAAATAAACATATGTTAATTGTTTGTAACTGTTTTGTTTACATTTCAATGTTTACTTTCATCCTAGGTTAAAGTTGGAATGTAACAGTTTATCAATGGAAGTAACAGTACGGATGTCGCGTGATGCTAACGCAAAATCTATGGACAAACAAAGGATTGTGTAATGGTGCACTTGGCTTTGTAAAGGATATTATGTACTCTCCAACAGAAAACCGCAGTCCGATGTCAGAAATTCCGTTATGTATTATGGTGAAATTTGATAAATATAATTTATTTATTTATTTCTTTTATTACAATGCTGCAAAACAGGATAAACCCAGTTACATTGTAGCATTAATATTCGAACAAAATCTTGACATGCATTATAAATAATAAATATGGTAAAAGTTCATCTTGCTGAAGAAATTATAATTACAAGCTGCCTTACCCGTGCTTTGCAACGGGAAGAAAATGTGACCTAGAGAGCTATTAAAGTGGTGCTGATGTGCGTTTCAAAATACAGCTCTATGATTTAGTTAGAAAATATAAACTGATTTAAAAGCGTAAACCTACTTACTTTCAAACCCCTACTTTTGATGTTAATAGATCCATAAGAATATGACAACATACCTTAGTTTAGCAACAGCATTAATGGCTTCATATTGATGATTCATGAATGACATGTTTTACCACAATTATTCAATAGTCAAGCATTTTCACCTGTAGCTTACTATGTTAATAAAAAAATGAAACTTTGAGCAATACTTTACAAAACGTAAACAACCTCACTTTAAAACCAAACATAACCCTCCTCAATCTACATAAAGCTTCACAAACATATTATTCGAGTAAATAAACAAACACCAGTTCATTGTACTGACCAGCTGTTTAGGTAACTAAATTAAATTAAATCATTTAAACATTGGGAGCATGCCAGGCGTAGCCCTTTTGAAATCAGCCTGCGGGGCAGAGCCCTTAGTAAATTCGTCCATATCAATACTTTTCGGCAAATCTACACACTCTAAGCTTCATTTTGATGTGCCATATGCCTATATTTTTATTTGGTAAATGACCTTAACCGTTTACATAAAATTTGATTGTATCACTTTAATAATATAATAGATTAGTGTAATCACTCACAACAATACAATATATGACAAATACCCCCGCCGCAGCAAACCTGCAGACTAAGCGAATTTCCATTTGCCTGATTGGATTTACACTAAAATGTCTCCTTAAAAATATCACATTTATTCCCTATTTAAATAGAATCAGTTTAACACTAGGTTTGCTGCAACAGGGAGGGTAAAAGTGTTTTTATGTAAAATGTTAATAGTTAGTAAGAAATAAAAACATTTTCCAAATTTGGGCAAAAAATGTTAATAAACAAGCAAACTACAACAGTTGACTTATTCTCCTTAAGAATAACATGGGAATTTTAAATTTACAATTTTTTGAAATTTTCTCCGTAACCATTATGTGCATTATAACGCTTCAATATACTAAATTATTTGTTTTTTTAAGCTCTACAAAATAGTTTGGAAAGAAATTGCAAAATTTTATGTTTTTTGAGTCAAAAGTGGGAAAAACCCATTTTTACCCCATAAAACCCCCCATAAACCCCCGTTCCCATGGTCCGATCATGCTGGTTCGCGAACTCGTTCGAATAAACGTAGGTTTACACGTTTGTACCAAATTTCATCAAAATCGGATCGTTTTTGCTCGAGTTATCGCGCTAACGGACACATATATAAATATATATATATATATATATATATAAATATATATATATATATATGAATTTGAACGGATGGTGTTTTTGGCCTCTAGGGACCTCAAAACGAAAAAAAAAATCGGTCCCGGGTCCAGGTCTTACCATGAGTACTACGGTAATAGCTTATTCCCTATATGGGAAATTCGCTAAAACGAATAAATATCAATAAATATCGTACAAATAAATATCTTAAAAAATAACATTGGCAAATATTTAAATATCTATAACAACAATAACGAATTAAATAAATAAAATACAACAACAAAGTCTGAACAGAGTAATTAATTTAATAACAATAATTATTTGGAGTAATTAAATATCTAAAAACGTATTTCCTGAACGTACTGTGACAGTTAAAAAATATGTCTATTTGGTCGTTATTAATTGTGTTGAACAGCCTAACCATTGAGTTGAGCGTTGAACACATTCCAAGGTTCGTTCTAGAGAAGTGGCGAGAAGAGCAAACGCGAACGTGAATTGTGTCTGGGCAACGTGAACCGCACACGGGACAGCAGCGCTGCGTCGTCGAGCTCACCACACACCAACCGCCTCAGATACAACATCATTGACACTTTTCGCCTAGTACTCAACTGATCGATTTCAAACAGTGTGAGAAGTTCTGAGTATGGGACCAGCGTCGTATAGTAACCAAATGTTTTGTAATAAAGAAATCTCAAGAACCTTCTTTGGACATCCTCTATGAGATCGGATAAATAGTTCACACTAGGATACTATACCACAGAAGCATATTCTAATCTTGACCTGACCAGTGAACAATATAACAGTTTAATACTTCTCTGATTGGTAAAAATGTTGCCCAACCTGCGGATAAGACCAACAATTGAGAAGGCAGTCTTACAAATGGAAATCACATGATCATCTATCTATCTATAATATTAAAACGAAACAGTGTTTTTTTATTTCACGATTCTGAATCAACCACTCGACGGATTTTCATGATTTTTATGTTGAAAGAAAGATAATTTTGAGAACTAGGGAATGTCGAAGCCATAACTTTAGTTTAGGGTCCCAGTTTTTTAGAAAATAAGTTTTAATTTTTAAAAAGTCTAGCAGCCGACGCTAAGATTCTAAACTAGCTTATGGCATAAAATAATTTGCTTAACATAACCAGCTGTAAACATTCAGCTTTTGTGTCACAAATTCAGCATTTGGATAAAAATGTAAAGACATACTTTGGGTTGACTTATTTATACTATGTGCAATGCTAATCATTGATACGTTCAATTCTTCTGTAAGAGGACAGATTAATTAAATATACATAGTAAAATACTAGGATGTTTAAATTATTTTTAAAGCAAAATTAGACCACAGTTTAAAGTAGTTTAGACCAAAATTAATTAAACCACAGTACAAATCGAGGCTCTGTACACAAGTCTTAATAAAAAAGGATAAATGCAAATTATTTTACTGCTCCACTTATCAAGGAAAGATTAGAAAAATAACAATGTTTACATGTTTTAATTCTTCATGGTAGCTTTATGTTTACAATTAATGTTTGTCTGCTTTAACTTTGTTTGGATTAGGCTCGGAAATATTGATGTCATAAAAAGAAGATCGAGAATAATCAGGAATCACGATTTTAAATTACCACCACAACCTAATTTATACAAAGATAAACAGATGGATGACATAGATTGAACACAACGTCAACATTGACCTAGGATACTGCAATTAGACAAACCATCCTTTTATGAAATCGTGTTCAGTTGTGGTTACGTTTGGGGGTGCCTATATCAGCGCCCCCAAACGTGAAAATATAACTTTTATTTCAACTATGAATATATTGTAGTTTAAATTAACTAATATGGGAAATTACGATGAGGGTGAAGAATTATCAAGGATAGAACTGATAACGGTATGGATAATAAACATTGACAATTACGTCATTAGCTTTACTAGCGTGTTTAACTTTTATATTCCTGATACACGTGACCAGTTCTTTTTTTTCAAATGAATGTTATTTGAACCAAACAGCTGTTTCAAAACGAACTGTTATTGTTTTTGAGCGGAGCGAGCGAAGCGAGCGAAGCTCTTATACGTCGACTTTTATGCATTTCGTAATACGCAAACTCCTCCTAGACGGCTGAATCAATCGTTTTCAAATTTTGGATGGTGGTAAAGACCATATCGGTGAGTGCCAACATCTATATGGCGTTAAAAATAACTCTCAGGAATCCGCCCCACTGGGTCTCAAAGTTTCAATGTAATCCTTATGGAAGCAGTATTTGACACATAAACAAAGACATCTGATCAGCTGTTGACTTTTGAATGCAGTAGATAAATAAATAGCTGATATCATTATTCCACGGATATTAAAACATAAACGGTGGTATGGATCATAAAATAATCAAATGACGACACAAGCTTGAGGTCCGCGTCGTAGGAAGTGTTGAAGGAAAGGTACACAGTCTGGAGTGTGGAAACTGTTTATGACGATTAGATTTAGGTATCTGCATTCCTAAAATTCTATGGGAAGGGAGGAAAACGGATCCGCGACGTAGAAAGTGGTGAAGGAAGTACTAAAGGTGAGCAGTCTGGAGTGTGCAAACTGTTTATGACGATTACATTTAGGTATCTGCATTCCAAATATTATAAGAAAGGGAGGAAAATGGGTCCGCGACGTAGGAAGTGATGAAGGAAGTCGTCAAGGCAAGCTGTCCGGAGTGTGGGAACTGCTTATGACCATTATATTAAGGTATCTGAAATCATAAAACGCTAAGGAAGGGAGAGAAACAGGTCCGTGGCGTAGGAAGTGGCGAAGGAAGTAGTAAGGTGAGCGGTCTGGAGTGTTGGAACTGTTTATGACGATTAGATTAAGGTATCTGCAATCATAAAATGCTATGGGAAGGGAGCAAAACGAGTCCGCGACGTAGGAAGTGATGAAGGAAGTAGTCAAGGCAAGCTATCCGATATGTGGGAACTGCTTATGACCATTATATTAAGGTATCTGCAATCATAAAATGCTATGGAAGGGAGAGAAACAGGTCCGTGGCGTAGGAAGTGGCGAAGGAAGTATTAAGGTGAGCAGTCCGGAGTGTTGGAACTGTTTATGACGATTAGATTAAGGTATCTGCAATCATAAAATGCTATGGGAAGGGAGCAAAACGGGTCCGCGACTTAGGAAGTGATGAAGGAAGTAGTCAAGGCAAGCTGTCCGGAGTGTGGGAACTGCTTATGACCATTATATTAAGGTATTTGCAATCCTATGATGCTATGGAAAGGGAGGGAAACATGACCGTCATGTAGGAAGTGGTAAAGAAAGTAGTAAAGGCGAGCAGTCCGGAGTGTGGGAACTGTTTATGACGATTACATTAAGGTATCTGCTATCATAAAATTCTATGGGAAGGGAGGATAACGGGTCCGCGACGTAGGAAGTGATAAAGAAAGTAGTCAAGGCAAGCTGTCCGGAGTGTAGGAACTGTTTATGACAATTAGATTAAGGTATCTGCAATCATAAAATTCTATGGAACGGGGGGGAAACAGTTCCGTGGCGTAGGAAGTGGCGAAGGAAGTAGTAAAGGCGAGCAGTCCGGAGTGTTGGAACTGTTTATGACGATTAGATTGAGGTATCTGCAATCATAAAATGCTATGGGAAGGGAGGGAAACAGTTCCGTGGCGTTGGAAGTGGCGAAGGAAATGGTAAAGGCGAGCAGTCCGGAGTGTTGGAACTGTTTATGACGATTAGATTGAGGTATCTGCAATCGTAAAATGCTATGGGAAGAGAGGAAAACGGGTCCGTGACGTGGGAAGTGATGAAGGAAGTAGTCAAGGCAAGCTGTTCTGAGTGTGGGAACTGCTTATGACCATTTTATTAAGGTATCTGCAATCATAAAATGCTATGGACAGGGAGAGAAACAGGTCCGTGGCGTAGGAAGTGGCGAAGGAAGTAGTGAAGGCGAGCAGTCCGGAGTGTTGGAACTGTTTATGACGATTAGATTAAGGTATCTGCAATCAAAAAATGCTATGGGAAGGGAGGAAAACGGGTCCGCGACGTAGGAAGTGATGAAGGAAGTAGTCAAGGCAAGCTATCCGGAGTGTGGGAACTGCTTATGACCATTATTATATTAAGGTATCTGCAATCATAAAATGCTACGGAAAGGGAGAGAAACAGGTCTAAGGCGTAGAAAGTGGCGAAGGAAGTAGTAAAGGCGAGCAGTCCGGAGTGTTAGAACTGTTTATGACGATTAGATAAAGGTATCTGCAATCATAAAATGCTATGGGAAGGGATGAAAACGGGTCCACGACGTAGGAAGTGATGAAGGAAGTAGTCAATGCAAGCTGTCCGGAATGTGGGAACTGCTTATTACCATTATATTAAGGTATTTGCAATCCTATGATGCTATGGGAAGGGAGGGAAACATGTCCGTCACGTAGGCGAGCTGTCCGGAGTGTGGGAACTGTTTATGACGATTAAATTAAGGTATCTGCAATTAAAAAATGCTATGGAAAGGGTGGGAAAAAGATCCGTGGCGTAGGAAATGGTGAAGGAAGTAATAAAGGCGAGCAGTCCGGAGTGTGGGAACTGTTTATGACGATTAGATTAAGGTATCTGCAATCATAAAATGCTGTGGGAAGGGAGGAAAACAGGCCCACTATGTAGGACGTGGTGAAGGAAGTAGTAAAGGCGAGCAGTCCGGCGTGTGGGAACTGTTTATGACGATTAGATTGAGGTATCTGCAATCATAAAATGCTATGGGAAGAGAGGGAAACGGGTCCGTGACGTGGGAAGTGATGAAGGAAGTAGTAAAGGCGAGCAGTCCGGAGTGTTGGAACTGCTGTTTATGACGATTAGATTGAGGTATCTGCAATCATAAAATGCTATGGGAAGGGAGGGAAACAGTTCCGTGGCGTTGGAAGTGGCGAAGGAAATGGTAAAGGCGAGCAGTCCGGAGTGTTGGAACTGTTTATGACGATTAGATTGAGGTATCTGCAATCATAAAATGCTATGGGAAGAGAGGAAAACGGGTCCGTGACGTGGGAAGTGATGAAGGAAGTAGTCAAGGCAAGCTGTTCTGAGTGTGGGAACTGCTTATGACCATTTTATTAAGGTATCTGCAATCATAAAATGCTATGGAAAGGGAGAGAAACAGGTCCGTGGCGTAGGAAGTGGCGAAGGAAGTAGTGAAGGCGAGCAGTCCGGAGTGTTGGAACTGTTTATGACGATTAGATTAAGGTATCTGCAATCATAAAATGCTATGGGAAGGGAGGATAACGGGTCCGCGACGTACGAAGTGATGAAGGAAGTAGTCAAGGCAAGCTGTCCGGACTATAGGAACTGTTTATGGCAATTAGATTAAGGTATCTGCAATCATAAAATGCTATAGGAAGGGAGAGAAAAGGTCCGAGACGTATGAAGTGGTGAAGGAATTAGTAAGGTGAGCAGTGTGGAGTGTGGGATCTGGAAACAGTTTGTAGCAGTTAAATTAATGTATCTGCAATGCTGAAATGTTATGAGTAGGGATGGAAGCATCCCCACGACAGAAAATTGTGAAAGAAGTAGTAAAGGCTAGCAGTGCGGAGTGGGGGGAAATGTTTGTGGCAATTAGATTAACGTATCTAAAATACTAAATTGCTATGGAGAGTGATGAAAACAGGTCCACGATGTAGAAAAAGGCTTAGAAAGTAGTAAAGTATGAGCATAGTGTGAAAACCGTCTGTGGCAGTTAGATTGATGTATCTTTAATTCTAAAAATGCTATGAGAAGGGAAGGAAACAAGTCTATGACGTAGGAAATAATGAAGGAAGTGGTAAGGCTTGCAGTGCAGAGCGTGGGAACTGTCTTTGGCAATTACATTAATATATCTGCAATCCTAAAATGTTATGGGAAGAGAGGGAAATAGGTCCACGACGTAGGGGGTGGTGAAGGAAGTAGTAGTAAAGGTGAGCGTGTTGAGTGTGGGAATGGATTAATGTATCTGCAATGCTAAAACGCTATGGGAAGAGACTGTAGACTGTAGGTTAAAATTATTTCGAAGCACGAATCGATACATTATTCGATACATGCAATCGTTTTTAATAGAAATTCACAACTGAGTTGACAACAGCTGATTTTTACTCCATAGAGAATAAAAACTATTTTTACTCCATAGAGAATAAACACTATTTTTACACCATAGAGGATAAAAACTTTTTTTACTTCCTAAAGAGTAAAATTGCTAAGGCAGTGACACACTATCGATCTTTTCCCCGATCAAGACCTCGAACCGAGCAGGGAGAAGGGAGATAAATATCAGCAAAATTTCACTCCGAACATTACCCCGAACAAGACCAAGACCAGACGAATTCTACCGAGCGCGGCAAAATGGAGTTTAGAGAGAGATGGAGAGTGTGTGCGAGTGAGAGCGCGGAGGTATTAATAATAAAACAGTAATAAAACATGAAATAACATGTTACCTAATAATAATTTTAATTGCCTTTAATAATATTTATGTTTATATTAATTATGAAGGAATTTATGTATAATATCAATTAAAGGTAAACATTATTGGTATTATTGAGTTGACGGTTTCAACTTGTAAAATACATTTTCAACCTTGACCAAACAAACCAAAAAATTATAACATAAATTCCCATAATATAAAACGGCAAAATATTACCCAGCATTCATTTATTTTACTAATTATAGAGTTAAAATGCCATATTAAATTAGAACTATCATCGCTAGTGCAGGCGGCCGCTCGGTGCGGCGCTCGCGACGATGTACGGGGCAAAAATATACCGTGACACACTATCGTACATCACTCCGTACATCGGACCGATCTTTTCTTTGATCTTTCGCCAAAAAACCGCCTCCAGAGCGCTCGTGTCCCTGCTCGGCCTGATGTCTGGTTCGCCGTCTGGTTCGGTGTACGGACCCGTGACACACTATCGAACATGATCCCTTCGACCTCCCTTCTCCCTTCTCCCTGCTCGGTTCGGGGTCTTGTTCGGGGAAAAGATCGATAGTGTGTCACCGTCTTTAGACCCGCAACGCATGCATTAAAACGACTGGTATTACCGCAGTATGACCAAAACAATATAATATAAACCCTTGATGACTCCGCTCAATTTTGTGGATGCCTCTGCAAACGCCACCTAGTTACTTTTCTTTGTTTACACTTATTTATTTAGCAATTAATGCAGTGAAATTGATATAAAGGATAGGTGTGACGATTAGTTTTGATGTTAGGACACCAAAGTTAAATTATGTGTACTGTGAATTTTATTGGATATTATAGTTTTATTTTAGGTCGTTTCTATTCAGACCTACTGGAAATTGTGTATAGTAGTTGTATTGTGGTGATAATAATTATGGAAGAGGCAGGTATGAGATGGAAGGTGGTATCGTTGACAAGGTCTATACACTTCTCAATTGACTATTACTCTCTCTACTGTAGGCTACTTATAATCAGTGTGCGTCTGAGTGAATCGGCTGCAAATCTCACTTCAACGCTTTTCACATCGTAAAAATTGCAGAATTGCTGTTTTATTGTAAAATTATCGGATTTAAAATGCATATCGTATAGGCCTGTGATGGAATAAAAACATACTGTATTTGGTCACACAACATTTGTTTACAAGATGATTTTTCACATTAAAACTGCAAGAAACTTTGTCTTTATATGTGTAAACTAGCTGATCTGAATAATTGTACACGGTTTTAACTGACTACTGAATTCCCGTACGTAGGACGGGCTAACACCTCGTTATATGTAAATCTGGAATCAAATGTCACACCCAAGTCTTTAATTGAAGTTTTCCTCGAGAGAAGACTACCTCCAATATTATAATTATGCATGATGAGGTTACTAGGGGTTTTCTTTGAATATGTTACAACAGAACATTTATCCACATGAAATTTTAGATTGTCACGACTCCAAAGAAACAATTGATCGATATCATCTTGTAGCATAACACAATCTTGTTGGTTGTTGACAATGGTGAATATTTTTAGATCGTCAGCATATAGAAGAAATTCGCAGTTTATTATCAAATCTTTTAAGCTATCAATGTACAAAATAAATAGCAAAGGTCCCAAATTTGAGCCCTGGGGCACACCTGAGTCTACATCAAATTGTTCTGATAGGTGTCCCTCAAAAGATACAAATTGTTTTCGACCCCTGAGATATGAACCCTGATAGTTTTGTTATTATAATGGACCCACTTTAAATGAAGGCGAAATACCTATTGTTATCCAAAGCTCAAGTTTAAAAAAAAACCAACGTATCTTGTGTAAGGAAACAATTTCCACTCAAAGTAGCGTAGGCATTAACAATACATAAAGCACAAGGTATGTATAACTGTGGACCAAGCTGTTGTGGACATTGGATCTTCAGAATATGGCTTAGGTTTGTCCTACGTAGGCCTATCAAGAGTTAAGACATTTGAAGGCCTGCTTCTGGATCCACCATTTTCACTAGACCGATTGATGTCAATTAACAGACACGGATCTTGGGCAAAGAAGAAAGAAGCTCTTGTCCGTTTAAACGAAATGTCAAATACACATGTCTAATAACCTTTTATCAATTCTTATTCTTATTCTTAACTAAATAAATGAACTATCAGATAAATTTGTCATTCTTTAGAACTCAAATAATATCGGGCAAACAAACGGTGAATCTGTTGAAAGGGCACATATTGTAGGTTGTTAGCTGCTTTAGCCATTGACAATCTTTAAATAATTCTTCGCTCATTTATGCGTCTAAAGTGTAACGGCAGACCACCCTAGTATAGTATAACACGTCTACCATAGTGTACCATAATGTTCTACCACTTCACCTAAAACAAAATATCACAACTTATTCATGAAATTAAAAACATAAACATAACTGTAAACAATCCTACTTTGACAGTTAGTTCTCATTGCGTTTTTGTTGCTGCTTAATTATTCAAATTAGCTGTTTTCATAAAATTGCAAAAAAATATAGTGCTGCACCCTGTTGGTAAATCTTATAACTTGTTAATGCTTTTGCATATCATAGAACCAACTTTTAAAGTTGAAACAGCTGACTAAATTCTTTAATTCCCTTTAAATATAAACGAGATGATAGCCCGTCCTACGTATGGGAATTGAGTAGTCAGTTAAAACTGTGTATAATTCAGAACAGCTAGTTTACACGTATAAAGACAAAATATTTTCTTACAGTTTTAATGTGAAAAATCATCTTGTAAACAAATGTTGAGTGGTCAAATATGTTTTATTCCATCATAGGCCTATACGATATGCATTTTAAATCCGATAACTTTACAATAAAACAGCAATTGTGACGATGTGAAAAGCGTTGAAGTGAGATTTGCGGCCGATTCGCACACTGATTATAAGTAGCCTACAGTAGAGAGTAATAGCTTTGACTATTAATATAATAAGTCAATATCCAATAGACAATGGTAATAGTCAATTGAGAAGTGTATAGACCTATAGTCAACAATACCACATGCCATCGCCTGCCTCTTCCATAATTATTATCACCACAATACAATCATTCATACTATACACAATTTCCAGTGTCTGAATAGAAACTACCTAAAATAAAACGATATTATCCAATAAAATTTACAGTATACACATAATATACACCTACACATAATATAACTTTGGTATCCTAACATCATTAAACGTATCAATTTCACTGAATCAATTGCTAAAGAGTAAACAAAGAAAAGTAAAAACAATAACATATAGTTTGTTTTGAGACAGCTGTTTGGTAAAACATTCATTTGAAAAAATAACTGGTCACATGTTGAAGTAATTTGAAAAGTAAACACGCTAGTAAAGCTAGTGACGTAATTATCTATGTTAATAATCCATACCGTTATCAGTTCTAATATCTGTAATAATTACCCATCCAGAATCAACCTACAGCGTAATTTCCCATATCAATTTATTAAAAGTATAAGATATTTATAGTTGAAATAAAAATGATATTTTGCCTACATCAGCGCCCCCACACGTAACCACAACTAACACACGCCAAACAATCTTTATTTTCATAAAAGGATGGTTTGTCTAATTGCAGTATCCTAGGTCAATGATGCCGCTGTGTTCATATCTCATCCATCAGTTTATCTTTGGATAAAACCAGGCTGATATTGTGGTGGTAATTTAAAATCGTGATTCCTGATTATTCTTGATCTCCTTTTCTATGACATCAAGATTTCTGAGCCTAATCCAAACCAATTGTAAGCAGACTAACATTAATTGTAAACAAAAATCTACCCAGACGAATTTTAATACATTTAAATATTGTTGTTTTCCAACTCTTTCCTAAAAAGGTTGAGCAGTAAAATTATTTGCATATCCTTTTCTTTTAAGACTCGTGTACAGAGCCTCTATTTGTATACAGCAATTGTTTTACTTATCTCTGTGGTCTAATTATATCTACTAATCTTACTTATTTCCTATAATCAATGACAAAATCAGAGTGAATAAAATAACCTAATAGTTCTATAGAATATTTTTATATTTAACCAGCTGTTAGTTAAAACAAATTATATTGCACTAAAACAAATCAAAGATTGCTTTACACAATAATTTGAACATCCTAGTATTTTACTATGAGTATTTAATTAATCTGTCATCCTCTTGCCGAAGAATTGAACGTATCAATGATTAGCATTACACATAGTATAAATAAGTCAACCCTAAGTATGTCTTTACATTTTTATCCAAATGCTGAATTTGTGACACAAAAGCTGAATGTTTACAGCTGTTATGTTAAGCAAATTATTTTATGCCAAAAGCTAGTTTAGAATCTTAGCGTCGGCTGCTAGACTTTAAAAAAATTAAAACTTAATTTCTAAAAAACTGGGACCCTACACTAAAGTTATGGCTTCGACATTCCCTATTTCTCCAAATTATCTTTCTTGCAACACAAAAATCATGAAAATCCGTCGAGTGGTTGATTCAGAATCGTGAAATAAAAAAACACTATTTCGTTTTAATATTATAGATACTCATAAGGTTAACATAGGGGAACTTCAGAGCCACTGGGGCGGAGCCCGAAAGGATTTTTGAGATAGGCCTAAGAATATGCCTATATGCTAATCGGTAATGTGAGATATCATCATGCCAAATTTAAGCCCAATCCGTCCAGTAGTTAATGCATGATTGAACTTCAAACAAACAAACAAACAAACAAACACACAAACTTTCACATTTATAATAAACGGTATCAGCATTCTGACACATACTTTCTCCCATAAGTTTGTCAACAACCTTTATCATGTGTAAGCGGTGAGAGTAAATATACGGAATGGGATTTGTAAAATTTTGTTCATAATTTAAAGGACTATAACATACTAAATTTTTAACAAAATCGTTCGGGCCATTTTTGGGAAAATCCTATTTTCCGTTATTTTATGGGGTTTTTATGGGAAAATAACATAATTTACGATAACTTTTTAACCATATTTTTTACAGAAATGGGATTTGTACCATTTTGTTCAGAATATAAAGGACTATAACATACTAAACTTTTATCATAATCGTTTGGGCCATTTTTGGGAAAATCCTATTTTTCCGTTATTTTATGGGGTTTTATGGAAAATCCCCATGAAAAGTCAAAATTTCAAAAAAAATAAAAAAAAAACTATCAAAATTGTAAGGACCATAACATAATATGTTAAATCAAAACCGGATTTAATTAATTTAATTTAAATTAATTTTCGTTATTTTATGGGGTTTTTATGGCAAAATAACTTAATTTACAATAACTTTTGAACTGTAATTTTTACAGAAATGGGATTTGTACCATTTTGTTCAGAATTGTAAGGGCTACAACATACTAAGTTTTAATCAAAATCGTTTGGGGCCATTTTTAAGAAAATTGGATTTTCCCGGTTTTTTATGGGTTTTGATGGGAAAATCCCCATTAAAAATCAAAATTTCAAAAAAAAAATGAAAAAAACGCCCGGAGATACCATGGATTAGAACCTACATACCAAATTTCATCGAAATCGGACCAGAGGTGTAGTCCCTAGCTCTGTACACACACATACACGCCATCCCTATACTTGTGTGGACATGGGTTTTTAACCAAACTATGTGGACATCAAGGCACACGGCTGAAAAAAATATCCTAGGTTCTTTCTAACCTCAAATTGAAGATGAATAAAAGAACACTCCTTGTTTATTGGTCTAAATGTAGTAAAAAAATCATAAAAATTGTGTGGACGTCCCCACAGTTAATGCAAGAGTCGGTCATATCCCCACAGGTAATGCAAAAGCTAGTACACATGTCCACGCGGATAATGCAAATGTTGACACAATCGAGTGTTTTTTCGCTTGAAGGTGTTAATGTCCACACAGTTTGGGAATTTCACTGGTTGCATTTTGACAGTATATTTAGGTTATGTCTCCACTCTTCTTTATAAACAAATCGTTGTATATTAGTCACATCCGAATTGCTATGTAGCATATGAAATAACAAGTATTAATTCAATATTCATGTATTAATTCATTGTAAAAAATATTTAAAAGTAAGAAATACAGTTTCTCGTCAGATTAAAATATCAGGTCAAAACACCAATGTCTTCATAACGATATTGCTGGAGAACTATCGATATTTTTCAGTGATAGAATCGATTTGGTTCCATACTAATATAATTTAATATTATATATTAATATTGTATAATTTGATATAAATATTTTATAGTATTAATTTCATATTAATATTTTACAATATTGATTTATTAATTAATATTAATTGAATAGGCCTATTTTATATATTAATAATATATTAATTAAATACTTTGCTGTATTTGGTTTTGACTTATTCTATGACACCAACTGACTTTGTCTCTGGTCAGAAAGCCCTTTCAGATGAGGTATTCAATTCAGTTTCTAATTTGACTATAGCTTGACTATGTTTCACTGTAGCTCTAGTTAGCTCCTATAATCGACGATAGTGTAAATGGATTAATGCAGGTAGGAAAAAGATGATTCTGTACAGTAATCAGCGACCGACAGTACAAAGAAATATTATCATATGAATCACGTCTCCCCCTTTATATATGATACATTACCTGTACTTGTAGTCAGTTAGCGTCCATAATCAACGCCAGTACAAAAGGTTTTATGAGAAGAAATAAAACATATTCCCGTATTAAAATTACTGGCGGACGTAAGGAAAATGTACTTTATATTTTAATTAATAACTATACTGTCGGTACGGCACTTAAATTGCAACCTACAAGTCAACCCAACACTTTGGTCATCTAGATGGTGGCGTTTTGTTGGGGTAGCATCTTGACGACAACCCCTTACTATTAGAGGAGGGTTAAACATTATTTTGTCTTCTCAGTTTTTTAATTGTAATTCACTTTATTATTGAATTCTTTCTATTTTTTTTCAAATGAATTATGTCCGTACGAATGAATTTTAGGAAAACGGAATCTATTGGGAAAATCCAGCCGTTCGGTTCTAAAGAAACTGTTAGGATGATGTAGATGTCAAAACGCTTTGTCAACCAGGGCCGTCCCTCCCTGGAAAAATATAGTCGCGGTGCCCCCTCCCCCCAGTACTAGTCGCATTCTTATATGTTAGCTTCATACTACATTACGTTTACATTTTGATTACACCTATAGTGTTACAAATTATTGTTAACTACAACCTCATCTTTCAGATTCGTATTTATTAACTCCATAATCTGATAACCTTTACAATTCATGCAAACTTACAAGACCACAAACAAAATTTGCTGCGGCACCCGGGTCAACTTGCCCCGGTTGCCCCCCCCCTTCGGGCGGCCCTGTGCTAGCTGTGGTTCATAATTGTTGATTAAGCTATTTTTTATGTCACAGGTGAGACAACAACGTTAGATGAACATTAAACCTTATAAATGTTAATTTAACAAGATTCACTGCCCACAAGGATTCAATTGTCATTAAATTTATTATATTTCTATTCTAGAATGGTTTATTTCACCTTCCCAATATTTATGTCGTGATATAATGTCGTGGCCCCTAGATCACCAGATTTTAGCGTGTGTAAATTTCTTCTGTGAGGCGTTCTCAAACTTAGCATCTACACTCACAAACCCCGTACTTAAGGACGCAATTAACCAGAAAGTAAAGACAATTAATGATGGCCATTTAATAATGATGGGACTTGTAATGGAAGAATGTAATAAGACAGGGATAAAAACTGTACGGGCTAATTTTGTCACAACTGAAATCTAACTTAGTGCATTTAATCAATCATCTTAGTACACCCAGACAAAGACCGAAAACTCGTCCAGTCTCGGGGGTTCGTGCAAACTATCCTGTTGAGTTGTGCGGTTGTTTAGAATCTACTAGAAATAATGTTTGATGTTGATAAGTTTATCGAAAATGTTCACGGCTAGCTATCACTGTGGGACAAACAGGCATAATAATATTTTGATAGCATAGAGTAGCATTCCTAAAATGCGTGTTTATTTTTGTTATCTAAGTCCTCATGATCTGAAGAAGCTCATCGAATGACTGGACTGACATACGATAGTATAAAAAAAATGTTGTCTCATGTTTCCTGATGTTTTGTAAAACGTACGAAAACGTTCGCCTGCATCACGTTCACGACAAAAAGGATGAATCCAATGACTTCTGTTATTTGTTCTTAGTAAACCAATTGCTTCCATTACACACACAAGTTTGATTAATAATATAAAAGGGTTACCTCATCCAACCACA
The DNA here is from genome assembly GCF_028750875.1 of Macrosteles quadrilineatus. Lineage (NCBI taxonomy): Eukaryota > Metazoa > Arthropoda > Insecta > Hemiptera > Cicadellidae > Macrosteles > Macrosteles quadrilineatus. The sequence goes on from NW_026542594.1 coordinate 15,985,971, forward strand.
GTTGCTGGTATGACGACTAGTTTTGTTCCTTAGAACTTCGTCAGGTCATTGTATGCAACCACATAATCAATGTATTAACATTGTGGTATGTCAAAAGATTCTTTAAAATACTGTCAAAATCACAATAGTCAAAACTAGTCATGTTGATCAAATTATAAAAAAAGAATAAAAAGCGATAAAACTGGTTAAAACTGTAAAGTCTGGCCAGCACTGTCTATTCACTTGCAACTTGTTGCAAATGGATCTTGCAAATTGTTTTTTTACTTACTAAATACTATATTGAATATGTAACATTTAAATGTGATAATGATTTATTATATCACGAACTCATTATATTTATTATGAATGAATGAATTATATAATTATTCCAACAAAGTATTTACAAAAATTGTACACAAATATTTAATGGAGAAGGAAAACATAAATGTGAAATGAACTGAATAAATTAAAATAACCTTTTCATCTAATTCTATTTGATCAAATAGAAAAAATAAATAAATGAAAGAAGATGGGTGAAAATATGAGCTAAATGGAATCACAAGATTAAATAGTGAAATAAATAACTATAAAAAAAATATTAGGTAGCATAAAAAGTTAAAAAAATAATATTTATATAAATAAATAAATATATATCAATGAAAATTATGCTATGTTTAACCAAACTGTGAGAATTATTTAAATAGTTGATTGGATTATTAATTTATTATGAAATGTTGTACAAGGAGTATTCTCTATCAGGAGATTGGGAAGCCAAACGCTCAACTCCCATTGCTAGTAGCCGCCAGCAGCTTTCCTTGTTTACCAAAAAGTCTGTAGGAGCGCCACTAGTCAGACATCACTAAGTCCACACAGTTAATGTATTTCCTGTGAAAATTGTGTGGACGTGTGTGATGTCCACATAAGCGACCAGGTCCACACAGTCTGGTCACATTCACACTCATGTCCCCACAGCTTATGCAGCACGAAAGCATCCAGACACACACACAGAGACACACACACACACACACAGACATCACTTCGAAAATCTCTTTTTTGGGTCCAGGGGTTCCCAAAACGAATATATCCACTCAAAACTCAAACTCGAAAATTTAAGCTACTAGTATAAAACTTTCAAAAGCTTTAATTATTAATCTGGCTGGAATCTCTATCCTAAAATATCTTGAGACTTATTTAGAGTGTTCAAATTGATCGCTCAGAACAGAAACCAAATGCCATTTGTCAAGCAGGTTTAATTTACTGAGTTGATAGTTGGACTTGGCCCAATCCAGATGATGGTACAGTTTGGATTGCTGGTCACGGATAGAATCTCTTAAATTAGCTCATTACTTTGGTTGAGAAATGAGAGCTCATATCAGTGTTTTATACGATTTATAGCTCATTATCAGCTAAATTACTTGGTTACATTACACCTAACCATTGCAGATTGGACTACTTCTGATAATGAAGGTAATGCGCTTCAACATGACATTAAATTTAGCGAGTCGTGGCTCAGTCGATAACGTGAATACGCGAACTTTGCGTACAGTTGGAATTTAGCGAAGACTGCGTACGTCCCACCAGGTTGATGTTTGACGAGGATGGGACAAGACCTGACCCTTGAGGCTGTGGAATTTGACATGCGAAGTTTGCGTACACCAGAACTACGCCTAGGTGTTCACTATGAACATCTTTATCTATATCTATACTAGCTGAATCGGCAGTTCCCTAAAAAATGTTTACCACGCCTAAAAAGGTTAAAGGTTTGACCGGCAGACGTTGTCTTTCCTTTGACTATTTATAATTTAAGTACCGTAACGTTTAATTGTCTTATTGTATATGAAGTGCTTATAACTAAATTAAAATACGTACGACAACTAATGAAACACTTATAGTACAAAGGATAACCGATTCTTTATTATTGCTCTTATATTAATGCTAGTGGGTAGACAATATTTTTGGTCTTTCTATTTGGCTCAATCACGTCCTGGTTGAAGTTCGTTCGCTACGCTCACTCACCTTTAGGTTGGAGCTCGTTCGCTGCGCTCACATGCCTTCAGGTTAGCTCGTTCGCTACGCTCACTTGCCTTCAGGTTAGCTCGTTCACTACGCTAACTCGCCTCCAGGTTGAAGTTCGTTCGCTATGCTCACTCACCTTTTGGTTGCAAATCAGCTGTTGTCACAAATGTAAAAGAAATAATAGTGCTGCACCCTGTGGGTAATCCTTGTAACTTTAATGCTATTGAACATCATAGAACAGAACCAACTTGTTTAATTGAAACAGCTGTTAAGATTCATTAATTCCATTTCTCATAAGGTTAACATGGGAAACTCCAGAGCCACTGAGGCGGAGCCGCGATTGGACGGATCACGAAATTGATGGTGTATAAACCTATTCCATGAAATTCTACACGTATGTACCAAGTTTCGTGGCAATCGGTTCAGCGGTGTCTGAGTTTATCACTGCCAAACATATATATATATATATATATAATATATATATACACAAACATCCTCTTTTATACTTATAGATATATCTATCTATTATATATATATACTTATTTAATACGCAAGCAGGTTTTTTGTGACAATTACTCCTCCGAAACTACTGAACCGATTGACATGTTTTTGGTGTCATTGGAAAGAGCGTAACCTGAAGTTGTGCAGGAAACTTTCTTTTTAGGGAAATAATTAGAGAGTGGGACCCTGGGGCCCTTTAAAGTTTCGTATTTCTCCATAAGATTAACATGGGAAACAAAAATTTTTATGAAACTCAGAACAGACAGAAATTAATACCCCCGCCGCAGCAAACCTGAGGACTAAGCGAATTTCAACTTGTCTGATTACATATTTACTCAAATATTTCCATAAATAAGACATATTTATTCCCAATTTAAATAATATAATATTTAACAAGTGCTTAGGTCTGATGCTACAGGGAAGGTAAACAGTGTTTTTTGACCAAACATCGATAGTATAGGATGAAATAAATAAATTTGCCAAATTCGATCAACATATATCCATAAACAAGTAAACTACAACAGTTTTCATTTTCTCCATAAGAATACCATGGAAATTTTAAATTTGAATTTTTTTGAATTTTCTCCGTAACCATTAGGCATACAACGATGCTTTAATATACTAAATAATTTCTTTTTTTAAGCTCTATATAATGGTTGGGAAATAAATTCCAAAATTTTACGTTTTTAGGGTCAAAAATGGGAAAAACCCATTTTTACCCCATAAACCCGCGTTCCCATGGTCCGATCATGCTGGTTCGCGAACTCGTTAGAATAAATGTAGGTTTACAAGTTTATACCAAATTTCATCAAAATCGGATGATTTTTGTTCGAGTTATCGTGCTAACGGGCAACTCAACAATTATATAGTTATATATTACTCTGTTCAAATTCATATATATATATGAATTTGAACGGATGGTGCTTTTGGTCTCTGGGGACCTCAAAACGAAAAAGCAAATCGGTCCCGGGTCCAGGTCTTACCATGAGGCCTACGGTAATAGCTTATTCCCTATATGGGAAATTCGCTAAACGTGAGAAGAAGAACACGTGGTAATTGTATGTATACAGTCAATAAGTGTGCTATAAAAATTTACTGACTTGGTTGAAATAAAATATTTACTAGGCCTATTTGAATTTGGGTTGGCGTAAACTTTACAATGGAAAAAAGCGAGATGGCCTAGATAAAATGATATAATCTGTTATGTACATCTTGAGTATTTCCATAATCTTTGAGTCGAATCATCGAGAAATTATGACTGCTATTCGTTTTAAAATTAAACCTGTAATACTTAGCAATTGCTCGAATTCGAGCAACAGGGACACTAGTTTGACTTAAGCAACAAATCAGTTCTTACTGATTACATAAAACTGATAAAAATGAAAGTAATAGTAATAAGTAAGTAATATTAAAGTTATAGTAACATATAAATACTATTTTTAACAAACACGAATCTGGTTTTCAATCAATGTTATACTACTTCAGATAATAACTTTTAGCTACCCTTAAACATTATTAGTTAGGAGGTACTTTATTTTAGGTACGTTATGATTTCTGGTCGTTATCTATATGATGGACAAAAGGATCGAAAGAATACCAAACAATACCAAGACACTGGAGACATGGCTTCAAGTTTGAAAGCGATATTATACCTCCACAAACTTGGATAGTTACTATATTTAACTATGCACAATTTTGTTATACCTAGCAGAACTAAAGACTCAAATATTTTTATTTAACAACATATTTGGGATATATTATTCAAATATTATAAATGACGTTATTATTAGTTGATAGTCAGTTACACTAGTTAATATAATGTTATGATATTTACAACTACTTAATATAATTCGTAAGTTTTATGTAATCAGTAAGAACAGATTTGTTGCTTGAGTCAAAAATTATAGTCAACACCTAGCCGAGGTTCTTGGTGGTGTACGCAAACTTCGTCTATCAAATTCCATTGTCTCAAAGGTCAGGCCTTGTCTTATCTTTGTCAACAACAGCCTGGCGGGCTGTACGCAGTCTTCGCTAAATTCCAACTGTACGCAAATTTCGCTGTACGCAAACTTCGCGACACCGATAACGTGACAGACTAAAGTTGTATAGCAGTGATGTTGGGGTTTGCGTCCTCGTACCTGCACTTGATTGCTACTAATCTATGAAGCGACTGAAGCGAGCTGGTATTTGGTCCCAGTGGTCCTGGAGGCCTGAGGCTCCAATGTGTTTGATCTGACATCTAAGTGATGATGATCGTCGATGCCTAAGTTCTGAGTTCAGTGCTAGAAGCTAGCGTCATAGGATGTAACAATATATGTGTTTACAAGTAATGTTTGTGCTTTTAAAACTATAGCCTGTGTACTTACCTTTACACTTCTGTTTTTTACTGCAATTTACTAAATTAATGTGAACATGTATACATAACTGCAAGTATGCATGAGTGCTAATCCAAGGGTTTAAATGACATAAGATTTTCCAAATAGAAAAAAAAGTTGCATAAGGCATTTGCAATCTGATTGTGCATTGTTTTATTAATGAGATATAGTAATGATGTACACAAACAGCCGTAATAGATGACAGTGGGTCGTAAGAAATTCTCCTACCAGAATAATTACCATAAGATGAATTTGGCTGTTAAGATGAGTAGTCTTGTTTTATGAATGAAGTAGCAGTTACCCGGCGCGCGTTGCTGCTCTAACAACTATTATTTTAAACTGGGTGAATCCCGTCGAAATCGACGGTTGCTTTAACGGCTTACGACAATTCGTCTAACGGCGACAAAAAGAGTGAAATTATAATAAAATGTGAGCATTTAGCATTGTTTAATGAGTAATAAATAGGCGAAGCAACAGTACTGACTATTGCGTTAGTTACAAAATATGGTTATCATTCAATGAATAACATATTTTTTTACCAGCCGTCATAGGAGTTATTGTTCCTATGTTAACTGGTTTATCTTGTTTTTGATTAATATAATATAAAGAATGCTTTTGTAAGAATCTCTAAATAATATTAAAATCGTATTGGTGGATCTTTTGTGGTACAATTCTGTGATTTCATTAGTGTTATGCAGATTAAATATATGTTTATTATTTTAACTGTTTGTTGAGAAGGCACGTTCTTACTTCAAAGGGAGGCCCACCCTAAAGCTGTGCAAGTTTTATTTTTCCTTCGTCAGGTCGGTCATCATACCGTACTTCTGTGCCAATGAATATCCCTATAAATTTAGCAATAATATATTTTTAGCATAACTTTGATTCCATGACATGCGGATGTCAATTGTGTCAGCATTATCAGTTACATAAAGTGTTCAATATAATATATCTTCGGAATGTTAGGAATATACTTGTAGTGAAGCTGGCTTTTATTCTTCAAATGAAGGACCTCGTTCATATGGTCGTGCGGCTTCTTTGGCAACAAACAATGCAAATGACAAAGCAATGCTGCATTTCCAAAAAGCAAATACTATAAATTGTTACGTAAATAGTAACATTTACATGCTTTGTTCTTAATCAACGTATCTTAGAAAGGATGAGGATATCTCTTGAATAATATGACAAAATATCGACAAGTGGTCAAAAAGGCAGACGCCAACCCGTACAATAGGCCTGGATATAAAATAATTCGATAAGAAATAATTTTAAGAGTTACTGTAATATTATGATTTTCCAATGATTTCGTAATTGAACATATTGCAAAACATGAGATGATGCAGAACAAAATAAATTTTAAAATCAGAAAATTACATTGCAAATACCTCTTTTTGACTAACTCAGTAACTCCCTGTAATAGCCTATGTGTTGTTCAAGATACAATTTAAAGGGATCACATCAGTTGTCCGAGTTTTCAACTGTCCGAGTTATTTAAAAATTACAAAATATTTGAAAAATCAGTTGTCCGAGTATTCATTTTTCCGAGTTTATTAATTTTTTTAAAAAATATCGAAATATCAAGTGTCCGAGTTTTCAACTGTCCGAGTATGGTTTAAATCATAATAATATTTGGTTAAATCAACTGTCCGAGTTTTCATTTGTCCGAGTTTTTAAATTATTTAAAAAAATATCGAAATATCAACTGTCCGAGTAGGGTCAACATCAAATGTGAGACTGCGCGCCGAGACTAGCACGTCTAAGGCGCCTGGTCAGAAGCCGATGTAAACCTTTTCTGCGAAGGAGTCAGGCATTGTGCGAGCCGCGAGAGCCCCTCACGTCGACTTGAGAAAAATTATATTTTTTTTATTATAAGACTAATTTTACAATTTTTAATTATAAAATTAAACTGTCATCACCTAACACAACCAATCAAACTTGCTGATAATATAAAATACCCCCGCCGCAGCAAACCTGCAGACGAAGCGAATTTCAACTTGTCTGATTACATATTTACTAAAATATTTCCATAAATAAGCGAGTGCTTAGGTTTGCTGTTACGGGGAAGGTAAACGGTGTTTTTGACCATACGTCAATAGTATTAAATGAAATAAATAAAATTTCCAAATTTGATCAACATATATCCATAAACAAGAAAACTAACACAGTTTTCATCTTCTCCATAAGAATAACATGAGAATTTTTAATTTGCATTTTTTTTTATTTTCTCCGTAACCATTAGGCATACAACAATGCTTCAATATAGTAAATTATTTATTTTTTTAGTTCTACAAAATGGTTGCGAAATATATTCAAAAATGTTATGTTTTTAGGGTCAAAAATGGGAAAACCCCATTTTTACCTCATAAACACCCGTTCTCATTGTCCGGTCAAAAAACACTGTTTACCTTCCCCGTAACAGCAAACATAAGCACTCGCTTATTTATGGAAATATTTTAGTAAATATGTAATCAGACAAGTTGAAATTCGCTTCGTCTGCAGGTTTGCTGCGGCGGGGGTATTTTATATGATCAGTAAGTTTGGTTGGTTGTGTTAGGTGATGACAGTTTAATTTTATAATTAAAAATTGTAAAATTAGTCTTATAAAAAAGTAATATAATTTGTCTTGTCGACGTGAGGGGCTCTCGCGGCTCGCACAATGCCTGACTCCTTCGCAGAAAAGGTTTACATCGGCTTCTGACCAGGCGCCTTAGACGTGCTAGTCTCGGCGCAGAGTCTCACATTTGATGTTGACCCTACTCGGACAGTTGAAAACTCGGACAGTTGATATTTCGATATTTTTTTAATAATATAAAAACTCGGACAAATGAAAACTCGGACACATGATATTTCGATATTTGTTAAAATAATTTCATAAGATCGGACAGTTGATTTATCTAATTTATTATTATTAGTTATGTATCAAAACTTGGACAAATGAAAACTCGGACAACTGATTTTTCTAATATTTTGTAATTTTTAAAAAACTCGGACAGTTGAAAACTCGGACAAATGAACCTCACCCAAGTCAATAAAGCTCAAAATATGTCCCTCAGCGGGAAAAAATGGTGTAGTCCCGGATTTTTGCACAGTTGTAGGGGATACCCTCCTGAACAACATACTAAAAGTCCTGACTGATGGGGTGTGAGCTAAGGGGGGGAGGGGGGTGTAAATGCACAATTTTTCGGTTTTCTGTAAATATCTCGAAAACAGTGCCCTCTAGCGGTAAAATGTACTATACAAAAATGAAGAGCATTAAATTTCCAACAATAATGTTCATTACATTGTGTTCCTAAAATCAATACTTAACGAGATACATGGGTCATAAGAAAAAAAAAACATTCAGAGCAACTAGTATTATTGTGGTAAAGTGATTGTTTTATACTACATCAAGTTATACAAACTGATAAAAATGTGCTAAATACTCGTCTATGCAGTACAGCTGTTGAAAAAATTGAGGGGAGAGGAAGTCGGGCCGGACTGGAAGCCGAGAGACCAAACAGTGGTAACCATAATAACATACTGTAATATTAAAACTAAAATAAACTTGCAGAAAATTTATTACACTTGTCTTTTAACCCAGTAACCTAAAACATATGACCTTGAATGAAATGGTGTAGTAGGTTTTTTTACGTTGTTTGTAATTTGACGGGTCCGATTTTGACCCTAAAGCATACCTTTTTCATAAAAAAACTACGATAATCATTTTTAAAGTACATTAGATTACCTATCATTTAAGACCAAAATGGTTAATAGCCTAATAGCCTAATAGTTTTCAAGATATGACTCAGCAAATAATAAATAAAATTACCAAATTTTGAACTTTTTGAGTTTGGTTAACATTAACCCTTAAGCATAACTTTTCATAATTTTTCATTAAAACGACAATTACTTCAAAACTAGCCTACATTAAATTACCCACAATTTAAGACCAGAATGGTGATTCTAGGCCTAACACATTGAGAGATATGCCTCTTCAAGGTTCATAAAATCTTCCATAACGCTTGTATTTTAAGTTTCAAGCTATTCAATTTGGTCAAATTTTATAAAAGAACCATATACAGAAATAAACGAATTTATTTCATTTCAACAACAGATTGTAAGTGTTATTTAAAAACAATTTAAATGGAAACCAATCTATCATATCTATCTACACACACATATAGTACATTGTTCCAATAAATGGTTCTCGTGGATAGAACCCAGGCCTATGACGAAAGGTATTTATTTAATTGTATTGTCGCGGGAGCCGGTTGGAGAACACCAAGAGTGACGGCGTCTGTGATTGACCCTTGTACCTTTGTACATGGACTCGTCCTGTGGGGGGTATCAGTTGAAGATTGACTTGTCTGACTAACTTTAGACGTTTGGATGTTTGAACTATAATTTAGTTTTCATTCAATTCATCAATTGTGACGATTGAGATTGAGGTAATGGTGAAAATCCATGCGTAAAGAAGTGCTTTAGTTCCTCATCCGACTGCTTCAGAACGCATAGCCTGTGAAACAGTATGAAGGGGTCAATAGTCACCTTTATATTGCCAACAGTCACAGTATTAACTTCAGAAGAAAGAGATACTACTTAATTCTTCCTTTTGTATCTGACTTATCCATATTTTCTTCATAAAACTCTCAACATCGCTTCCTTGCCAATATCTCTAGCCATATGACAGTTGACAGTTTTCCTCCAACAATTCCACTGCTTAAGAACATTATAACATCAGTATTAGGGAATGGAGGGTGACGAAGTAACCAGTCACACAGCTTCTCTGTATCCGCTTCAACTCGAGTGACTCGTGAGGGTCTTATTTCCACATGCTGCTCAGTTGTAAGTGCCTTAACATTGTGGTAGGCCTACTTCTCAACCTCAGCACTTAAATTCTACAAATAAATTATATTATTCCTAGTGTCCATCGGGTGAGCACGGTGTCAGTTATACCACGGTCCCGAGTCAAACCTACATAGCTTTTCATTAACCAAATGAGCACCTGCTCTATAGTCCTCTATAGTCTGTTTATTGAGATCCATATTGTTTCCTTATTTCAACATATCCTGCAGGCACAGATGCGAACACTTGGCATAAAAGAAGTAATATGTAGCATGGCAGAACTGAGAACGACAGCAAAGTCAAAACTTTTTTTCATTGTTGCCTCTTCATTCTTTCTATCAATTCCTCTTGATAGTATGAACATTTTAATAACGACAGATTTCTTCCATAAGAAATATTTTTAAATAAGACTTACAATCTGTTGTTGAAATGAAATAAATTTTGTTTATATTCTTACTATGGTTCTTTTATAAAATTGGACCAAATTGAATAGCTTGAAACTTGGAAATACAAGCATTTATAGACCTAGAAGATTTTATGAACCTTGAAGAGGCTATATACTCTCAATGTGTGAGGCCTATAATCACCATTCTGGTCTTAAATTGTGGGTAATTTAATATAGTTTTAAAGTAATTATGATTGTTTTAATAAAAAATAATGAGCAAGTTATGCTTAAGGGTAAACGTTAGCCAAACTTAAAAAAGTTCAAAATTTGGTAATTTTATTTATTATTTGCTGAGTCATATCTTGAAAACTATTAGGCCTGTATTAACCAGTTTGGTCTTAAATGATAGGTAATCTAATGTACTTTAAAAATGATTATGGTAGCTTTGTATGAAAAAGTGATGCTTCAGGGTCAAAATCGGACAAACGTAAAAATAGTGCGGAATTCCGCCTATTTTTAAGGTTTTTGGAGGTGATCCGGAAGGTCGCCGAGGTCGAAAATTTGGATTTAGCATCTCGGTACTATTACAAACAACGTAAAAAAATAAACCTACTACACAATTTCATTCAAGGTCAAATGTGTTAGGTTACTGGGTTAAAAGACAAGTGTAATAAATTTTCTGCAAGTTTATTTTAGTTTTAATATTACAGTATGTTATTATGGTTACCACTGTTTGGTCTCTCGGCTTCCAGTCCGGCCCGACATCCTCTCCCCTCAATTTTTTCAACAGCTGTACTGCATAGACGAGTATTTAGCACATTTTTATCAGTCTATATAACTTGATGTAGTATAAAACAATCACTTTACAACAATTATACTAGTTGCTCTGAATGTTTTTTTTTTCTTATGACCCATGTATCTCGTTAAGTATTGATTTTAGGAACACGATGTAATGAACATTATTGTTGGAAATTTAATCCTCTTCATTTTTGTATACGTACATTTTACCGCTAGAGGGCACTGTTTTCGAGATATTTACAGAAAACCGAAAAATTGTGCATTTACACCCCCCTCCCCCCCTTAGCTCACACCCCATCAGTCAGGACTTTTAGTATGTTGTTCAGGAGGGTATCCCCTACAACTGTGCAAAAATCCGGGACTACACCATTTTTTCCCACTCATTCAGCTTCGATGACTGGACTATAAATATGAACAGCTGTTTCATTAAAAAGAAGTGAATAATTATCCATAATGACAATAATGTAAACAAATCTGGCAAGGGAACTTTTAAAGGCTTCTGGTGCAGAGCCCTAAGGGAATTTACTTCGTTTTTCTTTTGATGGCTCATCTACAGACCGAGACCTTTCTTTTGACACCTCTACCAAGTGTCTACGCCCAGTGGTTCTCTCAAAAATTGTGGAGACCAAGTTTCCAATTAAATATTTAGATTTACCCATGTTAATGTTATGGGAGAAAACCCAACTTTGATGGATGATCCTGCCCAAACTAATAAATATTTTTTTAATGCCCCCGCCGCAGCAAACCTGCAGACTAAGCGAATTTCAACTTGTCTGATTTCATATTTACTAAAATACTTCCATAAATAAGACAGACATATTTATTCCCAATTTAAATGACATTAGATTTAACGAGTGCTTAGGTTTGCTGCTACGGGGAAGGTAAACATTGATTTTTGACCAAACGGCAATAGTATAGGATGAAATAAATAAGTTTGCCAAATTTGATCAACATATATCCATAAATAAGTAAACTACAACAGTTTTAATTTTCTCCATAAGAATAACATACGAATTTTAAATTTGCTTTTTTTTTTAATTCTCTCCGTAGCTATTAATTAGGCATACAACAATGCTTCAATATACTAAATTATTTATTTTTTAAAGCTCTACAAAACTGTTTAGAAAGAAATTAAAAAATGTTTTTAGGGTAAAAAATGGGAAAGACCCATTTTTACCCCATAAAACCCCCCATAAACCCCTGTTCCCATGGTCCGATCATGCTGGTTCGCGAACTCGTTCGAATAAATGTAGGTTTACACGTTTATACCAAATTTCATCAAAATCGGATAATTTTTTGTTCGAGTTATCGTGCTAACGGACACACCTATATATATAATTTATAAAAATATATGAATATAAATACCTATATAAATATATATGTAAATATATATATATGAATTTGAACGGATGGTGTTTTTGGCCTCTGGAGACCTTAAAAACGAAAAAGTAAATCGGTCCCGGGTCCAGGTCTTACCATGAGACCTACGGTAATAGCTTAATTCTTATATGAGAAATTCGCTAAAATGAAAAACACTTTGCAAAACTACAGATCAGGGCCATTTTTTTACATTTTAATCATCAAAATCGGTCCAAAAATGAGGGAGGAGTTCTGTTTACAAAAATCGGCTAACCGTATTGTATATATAGATAGTATACCTATATAGATAGTGATGGATAGATAGTTAGATATAGGCTATCTATTATATATACTAGTTAAGGTACTAGTACTTAGATAGATAGTTACTATAGATATATATATATATATATAGTCTATATTTAAATATATAGATATATACAGATTAGTAAGATACTAGTATAGATAGTTGCTCGAAATCGAGTAATTGTCAAGTACCGGTATTATACAAGAGTTATTAAAAAAATAACAGTCATCTATATATATAATACGCTAAGCCGATTTTTGTAAACAGAACTCCTCCCTCATTTTTGGACCGATTTTGATGATTAAAGTGTCAAATGAATTGCCCTGATCTGTAGTTTTGCAATTTTTTTTTCGTTTTTTGAAATCTTTATTAGTTTGGACAGGATATTCCATCAAAGTTGGATTTTCTCCCATAAGATTAACATGGGGGAATCTAAATATTTAATTGGAATTTTTGTCTCCATTAATTTGAGAGAACGACTGGACGTAGAAACTTGGTAGAGGTGTCCAAAGAAAGGTCTTGGTCTCTAGATGAGTTACCAAAAGAAAAACTAAGTGAATCCTGTTAGGGCTCTGCCCCAGAAGCCCTTAAAGATCCCTCCACAGATTTCTTTACATTTTGTCCATGTGGATAATACTTTTTACTGAAACAGCTGTTAATTTTTGAATTGTATTTTAAACAACACATATTTATTGGGAGTTACTGAATTGTCCAAAAGAAGTATTTGCAATGTTATTTTCTGATTTTAAAATTGATTTCCTTCTGTATCATGTCATATTTTGCAATATAACGTTCCATTACGAAATCAGTAGAAAATCCTTTTATCACAGTAACTCTCATTTAACATTAATTTCTTATTGAACTATCTTATATCTATTGTACGGGTTGGTATCTGCCTTTTTCACCACTTTTGGTTATATTTTATCATATTATTCTAGACAGATCATCATAGGTTCGTGAGATTATTGTCATACATGTTTTCAATCATTGGAAAAATCTTCGATTGTGTAATACAATACAAAATAATACAAGTGCAGAAGTGTCTTTTAGCTTTAACATTAAACCCACAACCGATTTCTCAAAACTATACTAGAGGGTAATTCATTGGCACAGAAGTACGATATCCCCACAACCAATTTCTTAAAACTATACTAGAGGGTAATTCATTGGCACAGAAGTACGATATGAACTGATGCGACGCGACGTGTCGAAGGAAAAATCAAACTTACACTGTGAGGACCTCCCTTTCAAGTTAGAACGTGTCTCCTCAACAAGCAGATATTTTCTCTCAAATAAAATCAAAGATTAATCCATATTACACTGATGAAATCGGGGAAGTTTTTAACTAAAAAAGATCCACCAATACGATTTTAATACTGTTTAAAGGTTCTTCCAAAGTATGGGAAATATTTTATTCGTTGAATGATCAACCATATTTGGTAACTAACGCAATCAATATCATTATTGTTTTTACACTTATTTACTCTTTAAACAATGTTAAATGCTCAAAATATGTATAATTTTACTCAATTTATCGCAGTTAGATGAATTAGCGTAAGCCTTGAAAGTAACCGTCGATTTCGACGGGTTTCACCTAGTCTTCTATAAAATATCAAAAACGAGCAATTTTCAAGTACCATTATTAAACAGGCGTGATTTAAAACTGCAGTAACAACAGTCATAATTTTCGATTTCGATAAGTTTAAAAGACTCAAAGCTTATGTAACTAATTGAAATACTCAATGTATTAATAACGGGTTGAAATAATGAACACTTATTGTAAAAGTATTTTAACATTTTTAGAAGCGGGCCTTATTTTTTAGCATTTTATACAAATGTTTCTATAGCTGTTACCAGTAAACATTTCTTGCATGTATTCATTTGATCTGACATAAGGTAAGTTCTCCTTACCACTGTGACAAAATGATTTGTATATTCTTCATGATTTTTTTACTTGCAAAATAAGTTGCATAGCAGAACTGGTAAAAATTTTCAGGTCTCTCTTCTACTCTTCTCATACGTATAAGATTTCCTCTTAACCTCCTCCTGTTTTCAACATTTCTTCTTTAAATTCAACATTTTCCGTTCTTCCAACAAAACTGATTAACTGACTGTTTGGATTGGTCTATAACCTCCTGCATATTACAAACATTGATTTACTCCCAAGAAGCTGGTGAGTTTCTTTTTATATACAGCTATTTTTTGTTTTTACATTTTGTTCAATGTAATTTTTATGGTGAAACCCCGACACAAATAAGGGAGGAGTAGTGTTTACAAAAAACAGCCCTCACGTATTAATATAAGAGATAGACGTTTACCATGCATTTTATACAATCACCTCTTCCCGTTGTCACAACAAAATGGTCCGTTGCCCCAAACTATCCTAAACAAACCAGATGTCCTAAACAAACCAACGTTACACAACATTTTATTTTGAATTGATAGCAAAAAAATTGATCAACTCATCGTTTACTTGGTCTGTTTCAGAATTCATGGAGATGATGACTGGCGAATGAAGTTCTCTCGGTCACTTTCTCAACTTCCATCTCAAGCTTGTGTTCCTCTTTTTTATAACTTTTCTTTCACATGATCATTGTATATTTTGTCACTACATGTTTTGTTAACATTTTATTAATATAATAATTCTGGTATTGTTATAAAATGGTCTCTATTTTACAAATCCTTAAACCTATAGTTCTAATTTCAGAGGAAACAAAACCGTAAATAGTAAATTAGGAACAAAACAAACAGTTGTGCACACAACCTTTTGTTGACAACTGTTGACCTTGGCACTGACTGTGGTTGCGTTCTGGCTGAATATGATTTAGTAATTATATAGTTGAATGAACGAAGTGAATTCTCATACTGGTGTCTAATGCATCTTCTTAATCTCCAATAGCTCGAATATAACTTTGTATATCAAGTTGATGTTCTGCACATAGATTCTTTATCATATTATCTTGGTGGAGTTCGTTATTATTTCCTTATTCGTTATTTTACACCACATCTTTTGTGTAAAGAAACTTTTTGTTGTTTGTCTTTGTTTGCTTTTGTTGATGTTATTTTCAATAATTAATTTGAATCACTCCATAGGTTTAACTCTGCTAAAGGCAGCAAAAATATAATTGTTTGCGCATAAATACTGGTTTATTAAGGTAGCTTTGGTATAGCTTTGGTTGATGCCAATAAAAAGACATCCTTAATTGAAATATTGGAAATTGTCTTCGTCAAATGTGAAAAGGTAAATAAATATGGGTTGAGATAAGCTTAGTTCTTGGTCAAAACCGCTAAATTAGCACCCCGACCCAGTTATTATATCAAGTAAAAGTCAAAGTCATTTATTGTCGCAACACATTTACAATGTATGACAACGTCAAAAATACAGTTTTTAAGTTTATGGTCCTTTTGTAAAGGTTAAACAAAATTAGTGCAAAGTAAAGGCATCCCATTGACCAAACTTAACTCTTTGTTTCTGATAAACATATTGAAAACAGTCACCTATCCTATATAAATACAGTGATTGCCTGGTTATCGTTGCCGAAAATTGCAAAAGTAAGTGGTGTGATCTTGTGGAGAGTTTAGATATGCAGGTGAACAGCAGACGGGCCTGGAAGTTCCTCAAGAACATAAATGGAGATGCGAAAAAACCAAAAGACAACTTTACAACAGTTACTGCCGATCAAGTCGCTACCAACCTTCTTTTAAATGGCAAAACCTATGTAAGGAAATACCGGGAGCCTGTTGTGCGTGATGTGGCAAGTGAGAATCACTTCCTGGAAGAACCATTCACCATGTCCGAGCTAACTGCAGTCATTACCAGCTTAAAGACTAATAGAGCTCCAGGTATTGACGAGATCAGAGTCGAACAACTAAAGAACCTAGGTAAAAATGCCATGCAATGGTTGTTGAGACTCATGAACATGTGCGTAAGCCAAATGCATACACCAAAGGCATGGAGGAAAGCTCGTGTGGCTGCACTTCTCAAACCTGAGAAAGATCCAAACGATCCTAAGAACTTTCGACCTGTTTCTCTCTTATGCCACACATATAAAATATTAGAACGTCTGATAATCGAATCGGCGATTTTCTGGAACAAAAGATCATTCCACAACAGGCAGGCTTTCGATCAGGCAAGTCTTGATGTGGCCAAGTTTTAAACCTGACCCAGCACATTGAGGATGGGTTTGAGAGAAAACAGATCACGGGTGTCGCTTTTGTAGATTTAACAGCTGCCTACGATATCGTAAACCATCGAAGACTCTTGGGAAAAGTATACAGTATTACCAAAGAGTATCAGCTTCCTTCAATGATAGGCACTTTTCTCCATAACAGGCGTGTTTTCGTGTCCCTTCAAGGCAAGAAAAGTAGATGGAAGAATCAAAGAAATGGATTGCCTCAGGGTAGCGTCTTAGCCCCAGCTCTTAATAACATTTACACTAACGACCAACCGTTGCCAAACGCTACACGTCAGTATATAAATGCCGATGATACGGCGGTGGCGGCACAATGTAGGAGTTTTGAAGAGGTGGGACAGAAGCTCACTATGACTCTAAATGAACTTTCCCAGTACTATGACGCAAATCACCTCAAGCCGAACCCTGCTCAGACCCAAGTTTGTGCCTTTCACCTAAACAATAGAGAAGCAGGCCGTGAGTTGAATGTGAGGTGGCGGGGAGACCGTCTTCAGCATTGTCCTACATCCAAATATCTTGGTGTCATACTGGACCGCACACTGACATTTAAGGCACATTGTATTGCGACAAGAGGTAAAGTCTCAGCGAGGAATAATATCATCAGGAAGCTCACCAGCAGATGCTGGGGTGCTAACCCTAATGTCCTCAGAACCTCAGCTTTAGCGCTCAGTGTGTCGGATGTGGAGTACGCTGCACCAGTATGGAATGCATCGTCCAAGCAAAAAAGGTTGACATTGCAGTCAATGACATGGCTCGGATTGTAACTGGGTGTTTGAAACCAACCCCAGTACACAAACTCTATCCTATCATAGGGATCGCCCCTCCGTCAATCCGACGTGATGTCGCTGCCGACGCAGAAAGTACTAAGCAAGAGACAAACCCTCGTCACCCATTACACGGCCACCAACCCGCAGAGCGACGGCTTCGGTCCAGAAAGAGCCTTTTATCACGGACACGAGTCCTGGATGGATCACTCTCAAGCAATCGGGTGGCAAGGTGGAAGGCCACGTTGACTAACCCTCCCATACCAGCCAGGGAGGAACTATGGCTCCTAGTGGGGGCCTTCATTACACGGTGTGGAAGACCCTAAATCGAATTAGGGTCGAGGTACCAAAATGCAAGACAAACATGCAGAAATGGGGTCTCTTACCAGACGAATAACACATCTTGTGAGCTAAATATTTAATTGGAAACTTTGTCTCCACTAATTTGAGAGAACAACTGGACGTAGAAACTTGGTAGAGGTCTCCAAAGAAAGGCCTTGGTCTTTAGATGAGTTATCAAAAGAAACACGAAGTAAATTCCCTTAGGGCTCTGCCCCAGAAGCTTTTAAAGATACCTTGACAAATTTGTTTACATTTTGGCCACGTAGATAATACTGTTTAATGAAACAGCTGTTGATTTTTCAATTGTGTTTTAAACAACACACATTTATTGGGAGTTACTAAATTGTCCAAAAGAATAGTATTTGCAATGCTATTTTCTGATTTTAAAATTTATTTTCTTCTGTATCATGTCATGTTTTGCAATATAACATTCCATTACGAAATCAGTGGAAATTCCTTTTATCACAGAACTCTTACAATAATTTCTTATATCTACTGTACGGGTTGTTGTCTGCCTTTTCCCCCACTTTTGCTTATATCCTACTAATATTATAAATGAGAAAGTTTGGATGTATGTATGGATGTATGTTTGTGACAAGTGAACGCGAAAAATACTGGTCGGATTGGGCTGAAATTTGGCATGATGATAGCTCACATTCCCGATTAACATATAGACGCATTGTTATCTTAAAAGTCCTTTCGGGCTCCGCCCCAGTGGCTCTGGAGTTTACCATGTTAACCTTATGAGAAATGGAATTATTGAATCTTAACAGATGTTTCAATTAAACAAGTTGGTTCTGTCATAGATAAAACATACTGTTCTGTTCTATGATGTTCAATAGCATTAAAGTTACAAGGATTACCAACAGGGTGCAGCACTATTATTTCTTTTACATTTATGACAACAGCTAATTTGCAACCAAAAGGTGAGTGAGCGTAGCGAACGAACTTCAACCTTGAGGCGAGTTTTAGCGTAGCGAACGAGCTAACCTGAAGGCAAGTGAGCGCAGCGAACGAGCTCCAACCTAAAGGTGAGTGAGCGTAGCGAACAAACTTCAACCAGGACGTGATTGAGCCATGCGAACGAGATAATCTTGAAAATTAAGAAGTTAAACGGGGCAAAGCCCGCGGGTTACAGCTAGTTTTATCATATTATTATACAGATCGTCATAGGTTCACGAGATTATTGTTATACATGTTTTTATAATCATTGGAAAAATTATACAAGTGCAGAAGGGCAGCCCCCAGTGTCCATATTTTGCTAAATTAATAGTAGTTTACAGCAACTGGATAAAACAATTTACAATATTTATGTAGAAATATGTGTATGATTTAGAAAGTTATTAAGCTGTAAAACTGCAATTTACTACAGACTTTTCAGAGAGGTTACTTCGATGTTGTTAATTCAACTTAGTGAAAACTTGTATTATGGATAAGTATACAAATAAGAATTTGAACTCTTAGAGAGCCTTTGAATGTTATTAGAATAACGAAATGGGTTGTGCATGTTTACTAACGCTACTCAGCAACAAAAACCATTTAATTTATCTCTAAAAATATATTCTTAAAGTGCACTGAGCAGCAGCCTCGAAAATACTATGTAACTTACCAATATATAGTTACAAAATGCTCAAACTCACATTGTGACATTTATAATTCGGCTTATATCTCTCCAGCAGATTATTATCTGCAGAAGAAGTTTATTGTGCTCTTATCGCGTGTAATAACATCCAAACACAGAAATCTGGCCTAAAATGGTACCTATGTTGACAGATTATTTGAAGTGATCTATATTACAGACCGTGGCTCACTGGGTTGTTAACATGATTTAAAATAACACGGCATTTTGGCTGTAAAAAAGGTACAAAGAGTAAATACTATTTTAGCAGCTACTGTCATGACAGAAAGGTCACGTTCCTTTTAAACTTGATCACATCATCCTTTATAAGATACTTTGTTTAACAATGCATGTAAACGTCAATATTGACGTAACAGCCAATTTTCAGTATTTTATTGCTTTTTGGAAATACGGCATTATGTAATTTGAATTATTTGTTGCCAATGAAGCCGCACGACCATATAAACGAGAAGGTCCCTAAGAGTTTAAGAGTAAAAGCCAACTTCACTTCAAGTATATTCCACTAGATCCACTAGATCCTAACTTTCCGTAGATGAATAATTAGCTTAAGCCTTGACAGTGACCGTCGATTTCGACGGGATTCGCCTAGTAGTATAATATTTGTAAAAAAACCATGGAAGCAGTAAATATTTAATGAATTCCCGGTTTGTAGAAAATACTGTATAAAATAAATACCCCCGCCGCAGCAAACCTGCAGACTAAGCGAATTTCAACTTAAGTCTGATTACATTATTACTAAAATATTTCCATGAATAAGACAAATTTATTCCCAATTTAAATATCATTAGATTTAACATATTAGGTTTAAAAGGAGGTTTAGAGTGCTTAGGTTTGCTGCTATGGGGAAGGTAAAAAGTGTTTTTGATCATACGTCAATAGTATAGGATGAAATTAATAAATATGGCAAATTTTATCAACATATATCCATAAACAATTAAACTACAACAGTTTTCATTTTCTCTATAAGAATAACATGGGAATTTTAAATTACACTATTTTCGAATTTTTTCCATGATCGTTAGGCATAAAACAGCGCTTCAATATACTAAATTATTTCTTTTTTTAAGCTCAACAAAACGGTTTCAAAAGAAATTGAAAATTTTTTTTGTTTTTAGAGTCAAAAATGGGAAAACCCATTTTTCAATATTTATTTATTGCTCTTTAAAATTTTTACATTGTGTAGCATTTTTACATTGTGTGATTCTAATATTTATAATTACATAGAGGTTATTTTATAAAATTACACTTTAAATTAAATTTAACTTTAAACAAATAAATCAATACATTTAAGAAATAGAGGAAAACTAAAAAGCATTATACATTTATCAAGAAAACCTTACAATATTTAACTCATAACCCCTGGGGAATATAATACTGTGGCCCTTAACTCCAACAGTGTGCAGTGAACTCATCAACCGAATAGAATGCCTGATTTTTCAAGTCACGCTTCAGTTTCGTTTTGAATAGAAGGGAACTTTCCAGACTTTTAAGCCTTTCAGGAAGTTAATGAGCCTGACACCTACTTGAGAAGGAAGTTTCTCAAATGCAGCTGTTCGGTGTTGGACAGTGCGAAAACTTTCCCTTGCTCTAGTCCCGTGGCTGTGCACAGCAGTGCCTTGGATAGGCACATGTTGAAACCGGCAGTATACAGCCGTTTCCAAAATATACAGGGAAGGTAGGGTCAAAATTCCAAGCTCCCTGAAAACTTGTCTACACGACTCTCTCCGCCTAAGATTTGCAATTAATCTGATGGCTCTTTTTTGAAGCTTAAATGCCCTGTTAAAATTTCGTCTGGCACATCCCCCCCCCCCCACAATCTTAATCCGTAGGAAAGATGGGGATGAATGAGGCCATAATAGGCCATGACCAAAACTTGTGTTGAACATAAAGGCTTGAGATTACGCAAGGCAAAAACCCCTTTTGCAATTTTTGGACAGATGCTATCTACATGATCTTGCCAGTTCAGCACTCTATCCAAGTGCATCCCTAAGAACTTTGTGGAATCAACCTCTTTCAGGCAGGTTTCATCCATCATTACAGTTGGCATTGTCTCGTCGTCACGGCGACGAAGGGTAAAATTTATCTACGTCGGTTTTGACTGATTTGTGTTTAAATTTTCGGACTGAAACTTTTGGATGCATGCGTTCAAATTGATAAAACTTTCAATTTGAAGAGTTTCTTGGGATTCTGATTGAAAATAGAGAGTCGTGTCATCTGCATATTGAATGAATTTTCCGCCGACCATAGAGGAGCGGAGGTCATTAACATAAATTAAGAACAAAACTGGACCAAGGATATTGAACCCTGTGGGACCCCTTGACAGACCCTTAAGGTCTTTGATCTGCAAGTTGACACCTGTACGTACTGGGTCCTACCCTCGAGGTAAGATCTAAGCCACATAAGTGGGACCCCACGGATGCCGCAGAGCTCCAGTTTCCTTAACAGCATAGTATGTCGTGATCAACACAATCAAACGCCTTTGAAAGATCGATGAAGACACCAAGTGTCTTTTTCCCCTAGTCCTTCAATGATAGTCCTTTTTTACCCCATAAAACCCCCGTTCACATGTTCCGATTATATTGGTTCGCGAACTCGTTTGAATAAACGTAGGTTTACAGTTTACACATTTGTACAAAATTTCATCAAAATCTGATCATTTTTGTTCGAGTTATCGCGCTAACGGACACACACATATATATATATATATTAATTATATGAATATTAATTAAATATATGAATTTGAACGGATGGTGTTTTTGGTGTCTAGGGACCTCAAAACGAAAAATTATATCGGTCCCGGGTCCAGGTCTTACCATGAGTACTACGGTAATAGCTTATTCCCTATATATGGGAAATTCGCTAAAAAAATATAAACTTTCTTCGATAATGTGCGTTTTTCTTTAAACATCCTCGTTCAGTGGTTGGTTTAGAAGTCCTTTTAAAAACCCTTTACTGTACAAATATTTTACATTTGTCCCTGGCACATTGTTTTTTTTTAATGTTTTACACTTAAATTTGGTTTTGGCTTCTTTTTGTCCAAGGCAGACGGTCCACCGCGCCTTTGCACTGGGAGGCTAGATCAGTGGACTCTGGTTGGACATTTCCATCCAATTGGTTTACAGATCTTAAGTTTTTTTGGCAAACTTTCGATACTACCAAAATTATAAATAAAAATGTTAGAAAGTTATTAATACTAATTATGGTAACAAAACAGACACTATAATAGCGCAAGGGGTTACACTAGACCCCCTAATGAACACAGCACTGGTAACACAAGCATGGGGGGGGGGGTATGCCAGACCCAGGGTGGTGATAACAGGTCAAGACTAACAACCCTGCGGCCAGACGATAGCATATGCTATTTTAGGCAGCTACTGTTATGCTCACCAGGGTTGCCATCATACTCGTAAAATTATTAAAAAGTATACCTGCGCAAAAGCCCATTTATACAGTATTAGGCGTTGTTTATGAGTTAGTAATGACTTGTTTTATATGGCGTGTTGGTCTGCTACAAATACAGTTTTACTATGTTTTTATGTCAATAAACACGTTCCTTTATGAATCTGGCCTTTTTGCTGTTCTGACCATGCTCCCAGTCCCGTAGGTGGCGGATCAGCCAGGTTCTACTGTACTAAAAATAGGCTTGGTTACATAAAGGGAGTTAGCTAATTACTATCACCAAATCTCCAGTTCGAGTGTTCTCGTTCTTCGTGACGTTCCAATCCAGAGTGCTGAAAAAACCCTACTGGACTGAGGTTGTTTTAGGACTTAGTCCTCTTCAGCCAGGGAAGGGATAGCAGCAGCAGCAGAGACGTGTAAATAACGAGAGAGTGTGTAATAACGAAGCGCTATTCTGCCACTACCGGTACTGCCGGTTGTGGTTGGGTTGAGTGGTATTTGTTTTATTGAGGATAGTTCTACGGTTGGATTGTGGTTGTCGGAAAGGGAGGTTTGGTTTTGGTTGGGTCGGGTTTTGCGGGTTTACGTATTATCATGAGTTGTGGGGGGGGGGGGGTTCACTGAATTTTTGTTAATACAATACCATATACAAAATCATTAACAGGGTAACACCATTTATTTAATATTTTTGTCCTACACAAAAACATACAACATATGAAACTAAACACTACTGTCTATTGCAAACTGTGGAAGGACAATGCCTGTCGTGGTTTACGGTTTGGTTGGGCGTGTTAGGGACTATTGATCAGGGAGATTGGTGAGGAGGGTGATGCTGAGACTTGGGCGATTGGTGAAATAGGGCTGGAAAAATTGTTGAAGCATCTCGGATGTGCGGGCACGGTCAAGGTACTTCAGGTTAAGGTGTTTGAGGAAATCCCCGAGGGGTGGAATGGAGAGGGCAGTGTAGGAATCCTGGTTTCTGGTCCAAGGGGGGAGGTGGGAAGCTATCCTCAAGAAAAGGCGTTCAGGGGCTGTTAAGAGAATAGGGTGGGCATAGGTGAGAACGAGACAAATGACGGAGTACAGACGCCCAAGCGTCGAGGTGGAGCAGGGGCGGTTGTTTAGGACTTGGAGCGTACGGAGGCGGGTAGTTCGATTGTTGTAACCAATGATACAAGTCAGTCACGACATCCAAAATATGATTTTTGAGCTGTCTCACAACGTCCAATGCTATTTTTTTATTTTTTTTTAATATTACAACAGTAAAGGCTATTTTATTATAAATATTACAAGACAAATAAATCTAAATTACAAATATTACTAACAAATTTGATTCTTTCAATATATATGTTGGATGCCTGCTCCATCTTCGAATTCGACTGTTGCACGACGTCCAAATCTCATTATGTCCAAAAGTACAGTAACTACAAGAAACACAGTCTTTATACAAGCTTTGAATGTCATGGGATTAGTTTTCATGGAACAGCACACTTTTTACCCTTAAAAACTCAAAAGTAGCTCGACGGCTAAAGCCGCTGCCAGTTGCACGGCGTCCAATAGGTCAGCGCTGTTGCACAACGTCCAGAGCTAGGTTGGATTAGGTACATGTGGTAAATACGGTAAAACAGTACTCACTGTGTACAGGCGCTCTGGATGTTGTGGGACTGCGCTGAGTTATTGGACATCATGCAACTGGCAGTCAGTGGCTTTGAACGTGGTGCAACTGCTACTTTTTTTAAGAGTGTTAAGTGCACTGTTTCATCACAAGGGCTGGCGAGAGCCGTCACGGACCCCTGGGCTGTGCGATTCCCGGCCCCCTATTTTCCTGATTTATTTTTTAAGTTTTTAAACCATACAATAAGTAAGACGGAGCTTATAAACATATAAATATCAATTTATATACACTTGAGATTAATATAGATTTCTGTATTAATCACTGTTAATCTTGACTTAATCATCCAGTGACTGACTGACAGCTAAAAAAAAAACATAACCTCTTGCAAATATCAACCGTTTATCAGTTGTGCACTACTGTGTGCCAGCCCGTCAGCCGTGGTCGTGTCCATCTGCCTCCGTGCCGTTTTGTTACATAAATTTACATTTGACCCCTGCCCAACCAATCTCCACGTCCAGAGCTTGTAGAAAGACTATATGTTTCTTGCAGTTACTGTACTTTTGGACATGGTGAGATTTAGACGTCGTGCAACATGTACGTTGTTTTCCTTTTTTGTTATGTAATGTATTTAATATCTATTACATGCAACTGTTGACACTATTCAATGTATTTCTATGTACAAGAGACGAATAAAGTCGTCTTGAATTTAATTGAACAGTCAAAGGTTTTATTTTGGACGTCGTGACACTGACGTATAAACATTGGACGTCATGCAATGCATCCTCTCCAGTGACAGTAACACAAGTTTTACACTACCCACCTCAGCACAGGGAACTAAGATTTCTTACCGTGCAGACTAGAAGTTAACTCAGCATCCAACTGAGAAGAAGAATACGAACCCTTCTACTACCATGGTGACTGAGACTGGATGGGGTAAATGACCAGACCAAGAGTATAATTCAAATATCATATTCTAATTTCAAAATACTTGCTGTACATACACAAAAACGACCATTTTAGAAATATTTATTTAAATAATATATATATTTATATATTATGGATAATTTACAGACAAAAACAGCTCATAATTGTTCAAAATCATTTCCCTTTAAATATTAATCGATAACATTATTTACTTATGATAACCCCGATCTACAAATTTGCTAACAACGCCTAGGCTAAGAGACATACAAAAATGTACAACACAGAACGATGTCATGTTTGTACTAACTGTACGGAGCCGATATGTTTCTGGCCCCCGTTAACAATATTTACAACACTCGAGTCCTTTCTACAAAAATAAATAACACAAGGAATCTACCGATAATGATTGTAAATTTTATACGATATATATATACTCTTTATATAATAAAAAACGGGGACGAACTAGTGGAATTGTCCCCTAACCTATAACTTACTATACACAGATAATCGGTTTGTTTCCCTTCAATTCCACTTTGGTTTAGCGCTACAAGAGGATCCAGAACTATTTACAAATATGTACAAAATAAACAATAAAGAAAGATTTAAGCCCTGACAGAAAGCTGTTTGGCTGCTAGACTAGCTAGATCCCAACTCCCGACAATGAAACTGTAGCAGACTAAAGCGTCGCGTTACCTCCGGAAATGGCAGTATCGATTCGGCTGTGAACACTTTGTCTTTAAATATACAAGGCTTCGGTAATTTTCGATTGTTATATCTGGACTCAATCTGTTTACAATCGCCACAATCTCACGGTACAGGTAGCTTTTTAAGAAATACATGTGCCCATAAACGATTACAACTTGATTTTACAATTGGCATTTAAAATAATGGAAGAAGAATCTAAATTGAATGATTAAAACAACCTCTCAGAAGACATCAGTTCACAACAAATTAGGCTTAGACATTTATTATATTGCTTAAATTATAACATTAAATAACAATATCAGTTAGTAGGCCTCTCGTTTAGGCCCAGACTAAGGATTATTATTACTTATGCTACTAATAACATGTAAATTAGTTTCCTTTCCTAAATTTCTTTGTTTGTACTTCTCCAGTAAAGAAATATAATGTTTCGCTAGAACCAATATTGTATTTGCCATAGTTCCATTTACAGGTGACTTTCCGCAAAGTAACGAATCAGTTTAACAACATCAACGTATCAGGATTAACACTTAACATTAAAAGGCCTACATAATCGGTATTTACAATATTAACATCCATTCCTTTGAGATAATAAAGACTTGTTCAATAAACTTTAACAAATAAAACCATCAAAAACAAATTTATGACACAAGGTTTAACATATTATTTAATGTGTCTTTTACATACACAATATCTACATATAAATTAAAAAATATATTGGTGTGTTTTTTGGTGCTTGGTTACTGTTAGAAGAATGGATCAACCTGAGTTAATAAGGAATAACTTTATGAAAACGTCAATTACGAGTGTTTATAGTAATTTAAAGCAACTAATAAAAATAAAATATATCTCTTATGGTAGCCTACTTATTTGTTTTATAATACAAAATGTTGTTATGTAAAAAATGTTAATATCAGCTCAGCCAAACTGGTTTTCTTCTCCTAACTAAAATTAGTTTCTATCTAAATATGACTAAAACTGAATAATGGGAAAATTAAGTTTTTGAACAGTCAATTGGCAACACAGTGAAATTTTTGTCTGAACCATGATCAGGTATGCCAAAGAGGAATTAAAAATTAAAATGTAGTGGAAACAATTTTAATTATTCAGTACAATTGATTGTTTTTATTAATTTAAGAGAAAATTTGGATCTAAATGCTAAACTAACTTAAACAAAATTATAAAAGCTATTAACCATTTTTTCCCCTCAAATAGTTAAATGTTTAACTTTATAACCCAGGTATAGAATGTAAAACAGATATTACAATATGTAACCAATGACTAAACAGGCCTAAATTCAATAAAACACTGCTTTGGTAGATATTTATGCAATAAAACTCTTTAATCAAAAAATATAATAAACAAGTATTTATAATATTTACAAAAGACATTGAGACTTACAGAGCCAGTTTCTTTGCCAAATTTACTTTGTCATAAGTCTAAAAAGTCCAACACTAAAACTCTTGAAAAAGAATTTGATACCATAATTGTTTAACATTCCTTTATTATGTATAAACGTACGCTACGGTTACGCTATAATACTGATCTGCTCAACCACAGCTATATCTCACTGTAATATATAAGTTAAAATAATCAAATACCAAAATAAAAAAAGAAATACATTCAACAATTAAAAATAAAACAAAAATTGTTTAACAAAACATAAAATTTTCTATAGCCTATCGCTTGGCAAAACTAAACAAATTTAATGTTCTTCGACAACTAAAAATTAAACAGAATAACATGAAATATAGTTCTTATCACAATCTTCTGTCAGATCTGCTACAACCTTCTCTTCTAAACTACATTCTAAAACGTAGGTACCGGTTTCAAAATTTGACATACAATATTGCTGTTTAAAAAAAATCTGATCTAAGATCCATTATACAATTGAAATCCAATTGAATAAACTTCCGTTTCTTAAAATACAAACAGCAACAGAAATCTCAGTAACAAAACTTCCGTTAAGCTAATATAATAAATTACCTATTAAAATAAATTCTATCGCTTACGTTTAAAATTGTATAAAAAGTTTATCATAGGACCTAATAGAGTAATTGACAGGCAGTAAGATAGGCAATGCGATCTCCTTCGTACGTCAGGACTTGGGAAAACAGTCGGTCGTTCGGCCTCGTAACCTCATAAATAAATAAATCTAACCCGGCGTACGGAGGACACCTGTTAATATTGCACTAGTCGGAACTTAGGGGACCGAACAGGAACCGATTACTATAACTGTCTTACAGTACCGCCGGTACAATAAATAAAATATATTACAATCTAACAAAAAAAGGATGACTTTACAACATAAATAAGTTATGTACAACTGGGAGCCTAATGTAGGGAAGGTCAAACGAGGGCGGAGGTCATGTGGTAGAGCTGCATGAGGATCTGCATGTGTACTGGTAGACAAGACAGTCGATCATGAGTGTTGGAGTCTAGAGCCAGCCAAGACAAAGAGTTGTATCCTTCCAGGACATACCTACAGACATACACACACACCATGTGAACGAATGAAGTAAAACATTTATTTTTGTTACACGTTGTGTACAGATATAATTACAATTACAGCCCACATTACGTCAGTTTAGTTTACGTTCTGTGCTTTAGACAATACTAGCTGTTACCCACGGGCTTCAACCCGTTTGACTTCATAAATAGTTTTGCGCAAGGTTTCTCGTCATGACGAACATTTTAAGTATGTGGTTTATGGGGGTGTGACTTGTAGTTTTCTCAAAAGTTCATGGGTACTTTTGGCTTTATATATAGATTTGGTGTAGTCTTAAGTCAGTAGACAATAACTAGTTGTGGTGAAAGAAAATATGATGTAACAAAAAAGAAAGGGTAGCAAATAAAGGCATTTACATTGATTCATTCGCTATCAGAGTTGAATTTCACCGAAAGAAGAGACGTTCCACTCCAACCAGTAGTATCACAAGTACACCCGAAAACTCATCAACCACGTGTTATAATTGACTTACAGTGGACAAGCAGAGTTAGCTATTTACCTGAGCACGTCGGTGGTGTACTGGCTGTCTAGGGGATGTCCCGCCACATTGGTCTGTTGCTGCAGTAATTCCTCACTGCTCTGATGTATTGCAGTGCTGTGTAGGTGTAGAGCATTCTTGAGGAAGGTAGGACAGGCAGTCTCCAAGTGAGGCGCAGCTGTCCAGAACCAGCGAGGCATGCGGCCAGTAGGTGCTGTAGACACCAGGTAACCCAACGCCAGGGGCTGTTGTAGCAGGGTACCCACCTCCTCACTTACTTCCCCACTCTGACAACAACAACAACAAACAGTAACATAACACTGTTATTTTGTCCTAATATACGACTTTGACAACAGATTTATCTACCAGAATTGATCAAACTGTACTGTCTTGAGAAGGCCCCTGGTGTTATGTTATGTTAATATTGTATTGTACCTATAATCTCCAATACTCTTAAATTTTGCAAATTAGCTTGCTGAACACAATTTAAAAAAAAATCTTCATCTCTGTAACAAATCGTACAGTGGATATAAATCGGATTGCTTTCAGAGCGAGTAAAGCCAGTTGATCGGAGGAAACACGATTTAAGATTCCTATATGGAAAGAAATTGATAAACTTATTTGCATATACCGGTAATACTATTTTATTCTATACAATTATTAACCTGAATCTGAACTATTAAACATGCATAACGAGTATTTAAGTATACAGAAAACAGGAAGACAATTTTATGTTTAAATTAAACTGTAGGCAATTACAACCCAAACATTTTTACATTATTTCAATGCTCGCAATCGGTGGAACTCAGCTTTATTTACAGGAAATAATTGATTGTTTATACCAAGTAGTCTATATTGAGAAAAGTACTGTAATAAATAGTCCAACAAGCTGATAATAAATAGAACTCTTGATAAAGCAACGTCCGTCAGTCTAAGGTAGAATAACTAAAAAATTAATAAATAAAAATAAACTCTGTTGGCCTTGCCCATGTCAACAACAAACTTGTCCAGTGTAATGCTTTGACTTCGGTGGACGCTGATAGAAAATGCTAGCTGAATGGTGTTTGTTTCCTGACACATGATACTTCATTGTCTTAAAAGACACCCAGTAACAGGAGTATGGTAATTGCCTCCTTAAATATATATCCTCAACATGTTTTTATTGCTCGTTTTGGCCTACTAAATAAATAAATCATTGAAACCATTAACATACTGGTTCATAATAAACCTTAACACGATTCAATAAAGGGAATAAACTCAAGAATAAATTTCCAAGGGTGTACATTTCATTGAATGGAAAAATAAGTATACTTTGTGCTGTTAATCTATGAAGAGTAAGGTTGATAAATACATTTTACATTGATTATATTTGTGGTCTTTCAAGCTTGTGTTCAGCGACTTGTTTCTCCAATAATATGGATCAGCAGTTCCCAAACATTTTTGGTCTGGTGACCCATTTACAAACAGCAACACCTTGCAACTTTTTCCCCGACCCACTTACTAAATAATAATTACTAGAGGTCGTCCAGTGGTCGAAAACTCAACCAAAAATATGTAATGTACTGACCACGTACAGACTTCTCTTTTTTCACCCCATGCTGTAAATAAAACATGTGGTTGGAGTTTCTTCCATTCGTTATGATTTACTGTTTACATTTCGTTGTTTTTTTTCACAAGTATGGCAACCCATAAGGCCCATGTTAATTAAAAAAAAAAATTTAATTCATTTTTGTGTGCTTATTTTTGAGTCTATTTTAATTTATAATGGGATTCTGCACACCTACAGGAAAATATATTTCTAACAGTATGTGTAGATTTTCCCTACGATGCACACAAGCAGAAAAAAATGGTTTGAAAGAAACATTCTTGCCTATTAATATATATTTAGGCTATACAGTAATTATTTATTATTATGAATTTTGTAATATTGTAAGTTGTAACTGACAGACAAGACAGCAAGAAAAAACAATTAATAGACTTGGATACAAAAGATAAAATGTATTAAACAAAATTGGACAATGATAATAACAAAATCGTAATAAATAAACTGTATCAGTAGTGATGTGGACCGGGTAAATACCCAGTGGGTAGGTAAATATAAATTGGGTATTTACCCGGGTATTTACCCCAGGCCTGGGTAAATACCCAAAAACTGGGTATTTATAATTTTTATTAAAGTTAGAGAAGATTGAGATGTTTTTTGCAATTATTACCCTGTAAGGATAGTAAAATGATGATAAAATGTGTTAAACAAAATTTCATATGGTCACTACTAGCATTTTACTTCTGTGTATACTCGCCATAAATACCCAGGTCTGAGCATAAAGCATAATCGGCATAAATACCCTGGTCGCATGGTTGCACTGGTCCTGACTACTTATGATTTTTTAATTTCTATGATATATAGATGAATTTCAATTTATTTTATTGAAAATTAATAAAATTATTTTTAAAGTAATAATTATTATTTAGGAAGACAGGAAAATTTAACCTAGTAGTGGCCTATGTGTAAACAACTTAAGAAAATAATTAAAACTCAATCTGTAGGATGGCAGAATTTAATAATATTTTTTTCTAGATCTTTTGTTGGTATCAATAGTATCAAAATAAAAAAAAAACTAATTTCATAAACTTGTGATACAAAACATTTGAATCTATAGGCCCAGTAAATCTTTCAACAATTTCTGGATATTTATAAATTAAAATAATTATGTTTATGTTATTTAATTGGTTATAAATTTATAAAATGATAAAAATTGAAATAGCCAGCCTTTTTTAATAGGCCATTTTTAGTAAGTTAAATTTTAACTGATGTTACTTGATTTAAGACACGAAACCCCATGCTTATTTAGAAAATGTATGTATCATTTAAAAAAAGGTGCTAAATCATTAAATAAAAGGTACTAGCAAAGCTTCAAGCTACTGTAGGCCTAAAAGGTGTTATAGACTATCCTAATTTATCATGTAATGATAATAATAACATATTTAGGGGTATATATAAATGAATTTCAATTGATTTCATAAATACCCAAAATACCCGGGTATTTATGGATTTTGGGTATTTACCCGGGTAAATACCCAGGGTATTTACCCCGAGTTTTAAATACCTGGGTATTTTACATCACTATGTATCAGCAATCTGACACATACTTTCTCCCATAAGCTTGTCAAAAACCTTTATCATGGGTAAGCGTTGGAAGTAACTATGATATTTTATAGGAAAAAATCACAAAAGTTGCAATAACCTTTGAACCGTAATTGTTACAGCAATGGGGGGGTTGCACTATTTTGTTTAGAATTATAAGGACCATAACACATTCATTTTTTTAAACCAAAACCAGCTTTTTCCATAAACCCGATTTTTTGTTATTTTATGGGGTTTTCACGGGAAAATAACATAAGTTACAATAACTTTGGAACCGGAATTTTAACCGAAGTGGGATTTGTACCATTTTGAACAAAGAAAATCGGTTTTTTTGAAAAACGGATTTTCTGTTATTTTATGGGTCAAATAGATCAAATAGGGAATACGCAATGTCAGAGACACCTGCAAGTGCCGGCCAACAAAACATTGAAGGACCTTCAGCAGCATATAATCATGAAAATATTGAAGAGCCACCTGCTTATCACTTAAGACGATCTTCGAGGATAAAGAAATCTAAGAAATGTAGTTGTTGCAAGTGAATATTGAATTAACGTTGAAGTCAAGTGGGGGAGAACTGTTATATCTTGTTTTATATATATATATATATATAAGTCTGGACCAGTTAATTAATTTAAATATTTCAATCCTATTTTTAATATATTACAGCTGTTAATATGTTTACTAATGTTTACATTCTAAGATTGAAGATTAATAATACCCCCGTCGCAGCAAACCTGCATACTAAGCGAATTTCTATTTACCCGGCTTGATTTCTACTAAAATATTCCCTATAAATTATCAGATATATTTCCTACAACATTAATTTTAGTGAGTAGTTAGGTTTGCTGCTACGGGAAAGATGTTGAGGTGGGTTTTTTCAATTGAAATATTGATAGCTTAGTATGAAATAAACCAAATTGCCAAATTTGATTAAAATATATCCATAAACAAGCAAACTAGAACAGTTTATTTATTCTCCATAAAAATAACATGGGTATTTTAAATTTACAGTTTTTTAAATTTTCTCCGTAGTCAATGAACATTCAAAAACACTTCAATATACTAAATTATTTGTTTTTTTAAGCTCTTCAAAATGGTCTAGAGAGAAATTTAGAAATTTAAAGTTTTTAGGGTCAAAAATGAGAAAAATCCATTTTTACCCCATAAAACCCCCCATAAACCCCTGAACCCATGGTCCGATTATGCTGGTTCGCGAACTCGTTCGAATAAATGTAGGTTTACACGTTTGTACCAAATTTCATCAAAATCGGATCAATTTTGCTCGAGTTATCGCGCTAACGGACACATATATAAATATATATATATATATATATATATATGAATTTGAACGGATGGTGTTTTTGGCCTCTGGGGACCTCAAAACGAAAAAGTAAATCGGTCCCGGGTCTAGGTCTTACCCTGAGACCTACGGTAATAGCTTATTCCCTATATGGGAAATTCGCTAAAACAAGACTAATTTTTAGTTTCTTACAATTATATTTTATAATTATTAATTCAATAAGTACGTAAAAGAACCTTAGGCCTATAACTTTAATTTAACATATTATTCAAATGTATCTCGAACATGTGATGTTTGCTCACCCTGGAGGGTCCATTGCAGGGGTAGGGGCTGTGATGGTCATCAGGCCCTGTCATACAGCTGGGACTGCCAGCCTGGCTACTGTCCCCGCCACGTCCCCCGCCAGGACTACGACCACCCCCGGCATCTGCCTCCGTCTCAGGCCATGTACTGAAGATGTCATTAAAATCACCCATCCCCTCAGGCATGTCATCGTGAAGGGCTGAGAACAGCTCGTCATCTCCTAGGTCTGGTCCATTAATCTGCTGTTCATGGAATGCGGTTTGCGACGACTGTAAACAAACAGTTCCTTCAGTATTTCAAGATGGAATGGAATTTAAAAATGTGAGTTACAAAAGTATAAGGAAAACAGTTCCTTCAAAGGATAGTATGGCAAGGAGGCAAAGATTAACATTTTAAACAATTTTTCTACAAATGATTTATAAGTTGTAGACAACAATTGTGCGTTACAATTCATCCTAAAAGGTAAATTTTGTTGGTAAAAAGGTGTACTGTATTATACTTGTAAATAGATTAATTTTAATGTACTTATTTTTATTTCTTAGAAATAAGATCTGACACCATTCATTGTACATAAATTGTACATATTATGAATAAAGACATATTTGATTTGATTTGATTTGAAAATCTCCTGCAATCACAACAGAATAATCAACAACAGGCCCCACACTAGGGGTGTGATTGTTAACTCATCATGCGGGCACCGCCCCAGTGTAAACGTTGTTTTTATCATTTTTTTATCATCCGACCTTGCCGCCGCCGGTTTAGGTAAGATAATCCAGACTGTACTGTATTCACTTGAACAGGGATTAATTTTTTTTAAAGGTCTTTTAAATACACTTGCTGTACAGGTTTTACCTAGGCCCTTGTGCTCTTTGTTACATCCTTCACTGTACAGTTTTATAACAGTACATATTTCTATTATCTGTCTATTCGCTTAACTGTTGCGCTTATGGTCCCGAGGATTACAGTTAAGTTAGGGATACAAGTTCTACTGTACTTGTAGCAGTTACCTGGGTGGTGGCGGAAGTGGGAAAGACCAGTATGTGAGTGCAGGTGACGTCCTGTGGTGTGGACAATTGACACTTGACACTCTGTTGACTGAACCTCTCATCTGGTGTGAATTGGTCAGGCATCAGCCGCAGACAAGAGTCCGGCTCTAGCGACACCAAACACGCAGACAAAATACATGGTACGTCGTGAGGATACGACAGTGAGCACTGGCCACAGATCTCCTTCAGGTGCTTGCTGGCCTTGAGTAGTGACTTACGCGACAACAGCCAGCTCCAACCTGCACAATGGCAAATATTAAACATCAAGTCTGGTAAAGAACATAACTGTGGACTTAAAAAACAGTTTGGTCCATTGGCGAATATAATAGGTTGTGTAACAAAGGTAGTTTTATTCAGTTTCTGTATCTCAGATTAGGGGTCTGCGGGTCAGACTTTTTTGGTTCGGGTCGGGTCGGGCCGATAATTTTGGTCCTCGGGTTTCGGGCCAAAAATTATTTATTACCGGATTTTTTTTCTTTTTTTAACTCCTATCTGTGTTTATAATATTACTTGAAAATAACATATGGAAAAAGATTGTATTTATGTATATTATTTCATGTTCATAACTTATTTACAGCTTAGGAGTTGCCTCAACTGCAAGAAAGAAGAAAATAATTTTTTTTTATCAAGCCATTCTTTCCCATTTTCATAACTGTTGAAATATCTAAACAGCTATATTACAACAAGTTTGTCATGGAACTTAATATAAATGAATCATAAACAAATCAATTAACCTTATCACAAGTTTAGGGCCGGTGGACTGGCTTCAAGACTGCAAGCAAGAAGAAAATAAAAATTCTATGTTTCCACCATGCAATATGAATCATTCATTCCCTGCCTCCTAACCTCCTAAGTACAAATACCTCACACTTACAATAGCATTATTAGTTACATCATCATAAATAAAGAATTATCTATTATTGGCATTAGTAGGCCTACAGCTTTACATAGGAATTATTTTTTATAGGGCCTAAAATAGTAATAGACTAAGCAACATGACAAGTGGAGAACTCATTGAAGAAAAGATATTGTGTAAACTAATTTACTATAAAACTCTAAAACAATAAATAACACACACACATTGTTTATGGTATAGTTATAGTAAAGACTGTAAAAATTGCATATCATGTCATACACAGTTATAGATACACAGTTATAGGCACAGTTATAGGTATTACAAGAGATTAAAATCCTAAAACAACTGATTTTAGCTAATAAATGAAAATAATTAAAAATCCATAAACTCAAGTCAAACAATATCACAATTATTAGGTACCCGAAAAGGAACTCTTAATATATAGAAAATTATATTAAATCAAGAGAAAAGAAAGTTAAATGCTAATTTGGCAACATAAGCAGACAGCAGAGACATTATAGTGCCCTAATTATCAACACAACTCAATGTTTTTGAAACTGTAGGGTCTTTTTCTCGGAAGGAAGGGTAGTAGAATGTAAACAAAAAACCATGAATCACTCTCACAGCCGGGCTGGGGACACTCAAGATTACAGACCCTCCCCCTCCCCTCCCCTCCCATCTTACACAACCCGAGCCAGGCCCGGGGACACTCAAGGTCATAGACCCTCCCCCTCCCCCGCCCCTATTACACCACCCGGTTGTTCCACAAAATACAAGTAACAAAACAAGGAAGTAGAGACAAAAAGATATATTTTCTTTATTCAAAAATATAAAACTGTTACAGATAATTTCCAAAGAAATTAATTCATGGTAGTTTGTGTCTTGTAAATATTGTATTGGATCTTAGAAATATCTTTTTTGAAACTCAATCTAACTTAAGAAAAAAATAATTTTACTGATGAAAACTTTCATAAAATTATAAAATATTTAGGCCTAACTTCTTTGTAGACTTGTTGATACTTGATACTTTATCAGATATTTCTTTTGTTTATAATTTATTATGTAAATAAAATACTAAAATATAATTTAAACTAGGTATGGAATAAACAATAAATAATTAAACTGGTACCTCTGGATAAATAGTCTTTCTTTTGACTTCGTTTTCTTTGCACTGTTGCGTCACGGCTTTTGTTTTGTCAGTAGACGACTGGCTCTGGCTAGTGACAGTAAGGCAATAATTGCTCTGTTGTGTCTTTGTTCTTAAACGTGATCAAACTTAATATTTAATTCTAATTTTAACATTTTAATTCCTCTGTAATAATGTATATAAGAGTGTTTCTTTGAAAATTACTTATTATAACTTTAAAAATAGCCTAATAATTATTTTTTTTGGCCCGACCCGATCTTGGCCCGAACAAATCTCTGACCCGACCCGGTCTCTCGGGCCTTCCGCTGGCCCGGCCCGACCCAAAAAAATCGGGGACCCGCAGACCCCTATCTCAGATAGAGAAAATGTATGGTTAGGACACTCTAGGAAAATTTTAGAAGAGAAAGGCAGGTTTGTTAGCATATTTGAAAATAAGTTATAGCCTAAAATTTGAGTTTTTAAACCCCTTTAGGTCCGGTTTCCCCAAAATGGGGTAAACTTCGTTCATAATAAACTAGTTTTTTTTAAACTCCGTTTAAAATGTGTGTTTGGTTTCTCCAACATTTTTCCTGGCTTCGTTTATGATAAACGGCAATGCGAGCAGTTGGCAATCCTGAATGTGTATTAAATTTTAGGAATTGTTAAGTGGACTATTGTTTCCTACAACGCTACAACTCGATCAACCAGACAACAAAGTGCGAATGCAGCTAGACTAACATCAACATCACTGAAGGTTATGTTATAAAGTTGATTTTACTTTTATAACAAGAATTATTTTAGTAAGTCCTCTTGTTCTAGGTACTAAAATGTTATAAGCTTCATTTCATACTTTTTCAAACTGATTATTAATTCTTCCATTTGAGTCAAGGCACTGCAATTAATAGTAGCCTAACTTAAAAATACTTAACAAATTTAAATGTAAAAATATGAAAAAACATAAAAATGAGAAAAAAACACAATTAAATTAAAACAATTAACTTAATTTAATTAGGCAGTTACAATATAAGCTTGCCCTGAACCAAGTCTATTTCCGTCAAAATGTAGTTGCTTCAATTATTATTGTTTTAACACCTACTTTTTGTTTTGGAATTATTTGAGGTTATGTTAATGTTGTAATTACTAATTTGAACTCAGTTTATTTTATACCTAGTAGTTAAACCAAGTCGAGAGGTGGTTTAGTTTAGACTAAGATTAATAAATAGTTTAAATTTGGAGAAACACAATCTAAATTTAAACTAAGTTTAAATCACCGTTTAACTTAAAACTAAGTTTAAATGGGTTGGGGAAACCGGGTCTTAAAAAGTTAAAAATATAATTAATTTTTCAAACATAATCTTATTTTTAACAGAAGGCTTAGATACTGGTAAGTTGTTTACATGGTAAAGCCCAGTTGAAGGTACCTTTCAGTTCTCCATGGCCTATCCTGCCAACTCTGCCAATGACTAGTCTCCACGGAGTCACACCTTGCGACATCACACCCAGGATAAAGTCCATCAACTTCTGGAGACCTATCCGCCGAGCTGATGCTTTTCTTCTCCTGCTCCTGTTACAGACAAACACTGCTCTCAAACAAAAGGTTCAACACATCTCTGTATCTAAGAGTTTTCCTTCCCCTAAAAATGCTCCTTACTTCAAAGGAAAAATCATGAAAATCTGTCAAGTGGTTGATTTAGAATATATGAGCAAAAAACCCCTTCACATTTTAATATACAGGGTGTAAAAAAAACTAATACCCCCGCCGCAGCAAACCTGCAGACTAAGCGAATTTCCATTTGCCTAATTGGATTTACACTAAAATGTCTCCTTAAAAATATCAAATTTATTCTCTACTAGTGTACATGTTGCTCGAAATCGAGCAATTGCAAATAAGTACAGGAGTTATTTATAAACAAATAACTTGTTTAAAAACTAAAACAGTCATAATTTCCGATGTTTTTAAAAGAGACAACTTAAAGATTATTAACTAACTAGCAACAGTGCCCGTTGTGGTTAAATACAACGGTCTCTAGTAAAATAATGGTTATGAAATCCATACACCACTTTACTCACTAATATTAATGGTACATTTTAAGCACATAACATTAGAATCACATACTTAACATAATAAACACATTAAATACAAATGCAAATTATTAACAACAACACTTAATCAAAGAAAAATTAATTAGATAACAATATAACAATAAGCTGTTGAATTATTAACACACGTTTCGTATGATTATATTATGCATACTGGTAAACCAATTATTACCATCTATAAAAATAATTGGTTTTTTTTTCCGAGTCGGGTTAGCTCTTCTACCGACCGATTTTCATAATTTTAGCCTGAAACTAAAGGTATGGTCGTACCGCAGATTTTCCATCAAGCATCGGCATTCATCTTGACGTATATTTCGAGTTATGCACAAACTGCCTCACTGTGCATTTCTTATGGGAGTTAAATTTGGTTTTTTTCAAGTTCAATGTTTCGCAGGCGGGCGATGGTTTACAGGAGGGCTCTTCTACCCGCCCGATTTTCATAATTTTGGTCTTAAAATAAAGATATGCAAGCACATATTTGTCATCAAGCATCATGATTAATTTATCTAATGTATTACTCTAATGCTATCCAATGACATATTAATTAATAAAATCGGTTCAGTAGAACTGTAGATTTAATTGTACAAAGCTTAACAATAACATCTTTAATTCAGTATTTTCTCACTACATACTATAAATTTGGAGGTTGCTTAACGTTTTTGCAAATAACTTTGAAATGGCGAGGAAATCGACCAAAGTAGAAGGTGATAGTCTGAAAGAGAATAAAATTTCCTACAAATTACTATTATGTATTTGTTGAAAATACTCAATAAAGGCAGCCTAAAGTTGGTTACAAATATAAAATTGGAAATATAAACTTGGGAAAAAAGGAGTTTTAAATGTTTAATTTTTTATTTGTATTTTTTCACCTTAAATATCTAATAAAATCGAACTTTCATAATTATTTGCAAATCTACAAAAATTAGGCTTTCCAATGACCCATTAAGTAACAAAATCAGTCCGGTAGAAGTCTAGATTTAGTTGTACAAATTTTAACAAAAATATATCTAATTCAGTATTTTCCCACCACTATAAATTTGGAGATCACTTAGATTTATTGCCAATATCTTTTAAATGGAGGGGAAATCAACCAAAGTGAATGTGATATTCTGAAAGAGGATAAAATTTACTACAAATAACTTCTATGCATTTCTTGAAAATACTTAATAAAGGCAGCCAAAAGCTGGCTACAAATAGAATCTTGAAAACA
Organism: Macrosteles quadrilineatus; assembly: GCF_028750875.1. Lineage (NCBI taxonomy): Eukaryota > Metazoa > Arthropoda > Insecta > Hemiptera > Cicadellidae > Macrosteles > Macrosteles quadrilineatus. The sequence goes on from NW_026542594.1 coordinate 16,026,163, forward strand.
GAAACTTGAAAAAAGCTGTTTTAATGTATTTTTGTTATTTTTACTTTTTCACCACAAAAATTTCATAAAATTACAATTTTATAATTATTTACAAATCTACATGAGTTAGGCTTTCTAATGACCCATTAATTAACAAAATCGGTCCAGTAGAAGTCTACATTTAGTTGTACAAAGTTTAACAAAAATATCCCAAACTCAATATTTTCTCATTACTATAAATTTGGAGGTAGCTTTTTTGCAAATAACTTTTAAATGGTGAGGAAATCAACCAAAGTGGAAGGTGATATTCTGAAAGAGAATAAAATTTCCTACAAATTGATACCATGCACTTCTTGTAAATATTAAAAAAATGGCAGCTAAAAGTCGTGCCCAAATAAAAAGTGTGAAAAACACCGTTTTCAATGTATTTCTTATGGAAAACATGTTTTTTAAAGATTTTCACCATAAATCATAACAAAATCAAACTTTCATAATTATTTGCAAATCTACACGACCTAAGCTTTCCAACAACCCATTAGTTAATAAAATCGGACCAGTAGAACTCTAGATTTAGTTGTACAAAGATTTTTAAAACTGATTTATATATAGAATAGATGGGAATACTCACAATTTACCTAACAGTCCTATTCCAATTTAAAGGGTTAATTTTTAACAATCAAACTGTCCATGGACGGGAAAAGGTAAGCTTACAATTTTAGTCAACGTAAAAAGGCTGTCAGCTTTTATAAAGTACCGTACCTGTTTTTTAGCCAATTTGTAGACAATAAGGTGTAGGCTACTTTAAACTCTATATGACAGAGTTAGGCAAACACTGGCAGAACTCTGAAATGGTGTTATATCATAGGCTTACTCATATGCCAAATCCTTAAAATAAAAATTCTATAATTAATAACTTATATCATTAAACACAAATCAACTTGTTTAAAAAAAAATTTTAATACAACATATAGATAATTTACACATTGACTGTTTAATTAACATATCCTCTTTTTCTCACTATTAATTTTTGCAACGGGAAAAATCTGTTTCATAATCATTGGAATAGGTTTATAATAAATAATCTATATATATATAATCTATCATAAAGTTTAAGATTAAATAAACCCGCCACATAGTTGTTATATTTTTTGGATCAGCTGTCTGAAATTGTGAAATAGGCATTTGACAGTTCTGGTTGAATACATTTAAATGTCAAAGCAAATGTAAACATTGTGAATTTTCTCATGCTTCCATGGAGACCAATTATTAATATTGAATTTCTGACAACAGCTGGAGTTTCAAAACAATGTTTGTTTCCCATGTTAATCTTATGGAGAAATACAAAACTTTAAAGTGCCCCAGGGCCTCACTCTCTAATTATTTCCCTAAAAATAAAGTTTCCTGCACAACTTCGTGTTACGCTCTTTCCAATGACACCAAAAACATGTCAATCGGTTCAGTAGTTTCGGAGGAGTAATTGTCACAAAAATCCTGCTTGCGTATTAAATAAGTATAGATTTAATTAGGTAGCATTAGTTTAACGAGTACGGTACTCTATGTTTGCTGCAACAGGGAGGGTAAAAAAGTGTTTTTTTGTAAAATGTTAATAGCTATGAAATAAAATGTATTTTCCAAATGTGATCAAAATGCGCTCATAAACAAGCAAACAACAACAGTTTACTACATGATGAAAATGTCTCATTTTGATGAAATTTGGCTTGAATGTGTAGGGCGGGATAAACTTGAATGAGTTCGCGAACCTGCATGAACGGACCTTGGGGATTGGGTTTTATGGTGTAAAAATTGGGGTTTCCCATTTTCAACCCTAAAAATTGTTGTAGTTGGGTTGTTTATGGATATATTTTGACCAAACTTGGAAATTATTTTTAATACTTAAACTATGAACATTTTACTAAAAAACACACTTTATTACTCTCCCTGTAGCAGCATACTTAGGTACTCATTAAACCTAATGTTGTTTAAAAATATTTCAGTGAAAATCAAATCAGGCAAATGGAAATTTGCTTAGTCTGCATTGCAGGTTTGCCGGGGTATTACTCTACTCTACAGTAGCTCCATTTGTTCATTCTAGAATAAGGATATGCAATGTTGTCATATAAAGGTATTGTGTTATGTTTGTGTTTCATTTAAAATGTAGGAAATGTAATGTGTTTATTAATTTGACAATCTCTCCAGTGAGAATTTAGGGGTGCCAAATAATAAAAATCAAGTGGTTGACAATGAAATATAAATGAATTGGAACTACAAACAATTTGTTAATAGAGGTAGCTGGGAATATTAAGGTGTTGTTTGCTTAAAACTATTTACTGATCATTTTGTCTGCGCCAATTTCAAATCAAAATAATTTCATGTCGAAATACTAGGGGTCTGCGGGTACCCGACCCGGACTCGAAAATTGGGTAATTTTGCACTACCCGAAGTGTCGGGCGGGTATAAGAAATACCCGATTTTATTTCAAGCGGGTAATCCGGTAACCTATTATTACAAATTTTAATGTTTAATTATACAATTTTCAGCCTTATATGAAGATATTTTAATAACAAATTAATAAAACCTAAATTGTGTGCTAAAAATGTTCTTAACCCCATACTTCAACACCATCCAATGACTGACTAAATCAGTCAAATAAATAAATGTTCTTCCATTCCTTATTTTAGGCTACATCAATATCGTCGTCATCTGCTTGCTGGCACACCGTCTGCATTACACATGCCGTAGCATAATTAATTATCATAGTACATAAAACTCAACTGGACAGTCACTGCCAAGAATGTTGGTATGATACAAGAATATCTTTTTATATTAAGCCTATTCATTTGTGTTGGAAACTTAAGTTTACATATTTTATATTCTATATTTCTTGATTTTTTTATAAGTCAGAATGAATTGTCAAATGTTATAAAATGAATATATACATTATACAACATATATGATTTACATTATTAAGTCACTTTTTTAACTTAGCAAGACATGCAAAATCTGTGCCTAAATAATTACGAAAATTAATAATACCTCTCTTGTCAGAGTAGACACTACAATAAGTATTATCACAACTGTGAGGCTGCATGGTTGACAAGCAAGACTAACTTTTAAAAGAATTGAATTATACATCAGCTGAGCTGGGGTTTGGGTTCAGGGTCGGGCCCTGTCAGATTCGGGAGTTACAGTGTAGATTTATCTGTTTATGACAAATAATTATGGGTTGGAGCTATAAAGTGTTATTAAAGAGCTTTACGTAAATGTGTCTGTTACTGATTAAAGAATATTTATTTCCTTCAAAACTAATGTAAATAAAAAGGTAAAGATTATTCTTTAATCATTTCACCGGTGTTTTAGTTTTTAACTAAGCCCGTACTTAGGCCTAGAAAGATACCACGATCAACATATTGTTCACGAAAACAGTTTCACTAATTAAGGCCCAAAGGATCCTAGTTTGTCTATACCTACACCCAAACCTGTAAGGGAATTAGTACACTATTTGCAAAAAGTATCTAAAGTGCTTAGCCTATTGAGGATAAATGTAATAGAGGATGGTTGAAAGTCTTAAGATGCATCAATATCAATATCAAATTTAAGTAGGCATAGGCCTAACTTAGCCCAAAGGCACAGAGGTTTTATTTTGTCATTAAGTAAAGTAAGGGTCTACTAACTTGCAATAGGCATGTCAAAATATTAAGTTAGTGTTTAATCTTGTATTGAAATGTTTAATCTTCATATTATTGATACTGGTATATAAAATATATAAAATATTCTAAGAGCAGGCATACATTTGTTTGGTAAAATATCAATAAAAACCCAACAAATATGTACTTGAAAATTAAATTTTGGTCATTTTGAGCCCGACCTGAAAATTACCCGGACTCAAAGTGATCATTTCAGTACCCGACCTGAACCCGCCCAAACCTAATATTTCACTAACCGCAAACCCCTACGAAATACTTATTGTGAATCTTTACTAATTATACCTGTTGGGTATGTGCACATTAATGGTAGCAGTCTCTAGTAGGTGGCCTTGCTCATCTGTGGCTGATGCCAGAAGGAACCTTTGGTCTTCGCTGAGACAGTAGCTGACGTAGAGTACAGAGCACAGCTGTTCAGAGCCCAAGACACCCTCCCCACCGTCCCCTCCACCACCCACCTGGCCACGGGACTTGGCCAGCACGTACGGTGGTGTGTACACCTTGTATGCTTGCCTGTTCTTTTCCTGCACACACATATTTAAAGATAATTAGATTGTTTGTCAGGTACAGTAATTTACAACTTATTTTACCATTTGCAATGTACAACCCCTCATATCCGACCTTGGAATAACCGAATCCTCGGGATGGGATCGGTTAACCCAGAGGCCGATCGGGGATGTTGCCGTGATCGCGGCAGACAATCACCACTGTCGCCGATAATGGGTGTTGCCACAGGTGACGATTACCGAAGTCGCGGAGGCTGCAAGTTATGCTCAAGGGTGTTGCCGCCTTTGCAAGAGAAAATTACCAAAGTAGTGGAGACTGCAAGTTATGCTCACGGGTGTTGCTGAGGTCGCCGGACACGATTACTGAAGTAGCCAGTGGCAGATTTACCTACAGCGCCGCCCCTAGGCCTGTTCGGCCGGCCGCCCCTTTGTGTTTCGCAAAAAAGGAAAGGAACTCTCTCTCTCTCTAACGCTTTCCCTTCGACAGTTTGCGGAATACTGCACTACTTAACTTTTTTTAGTGTTTCACTCATTATTATTATTTTCTTCATGCATATTTACAAAATTAAAATTACTAGAAAAGTAAAACAATCAAAAGCGGTTCCAAAAAAAGTTAGTTTTTTTACATAATATTGTTCTGCCAAAACACAAATAATTAATGACTGCTTTTGACACGTCCATTATAACATTACGAAAAAGTAATAAATAAGCCTATTTTATATTGTCATTCAATATATGAGTAGCCAACAATCAAGAATTAATAAAATGGGCGAAATTTTGAGCAATGACTTAATTGTCATATTTACTAACCAACATTTTCGCAGGCGTTTGACAACAAAATTCACTAAACTGAAAGGTTTTAAATTTAACATTCAAAACAGCTAACAATATAACTGCCACTAGAAATACAACACAGGTACTGGAAATGACACACTGACAGTGCTCGCTACTCGCAGTCTTATGTCTGCATCTGCACGTCGCAACTTGAAGGTGAGTCATCTTCACCGCTTAGGCAACGGCCACACGGGCGTTTTTTTCACGCACAACCGCTGCGTAAACACGCGTAAATATGAGTAGCAATTAATGTAATGGGGAATGCCACAAGCCCCACACACAGTGTGTTTTTCCACAATAGCGGGCGCCATTTTGCCGACTGCTCAAAAATGGCAACCTTCAAGGACCAAAAAAAAAAAAAAAAAAAAAAATCAAAAATCAAAAAGGTTAATTTGTTTGGTCAAATGGCGAGTATAGGTCACTGGGCGCCATTTTTCTGACTGCTTGAATGGCAAGCTAAATTCTCCAAAAAATGTGGAAAAAATTCGACCTCAAAGGGTTAATATAAATTATATTCAATTTGCATTGTTTATAAAAATTTGTTTTTAAACAAAAAAATAGTTTGGAGGAACAAATGGTCAAAATTGGCGATTTACATCAAATTTAGTATCAAAATAATCCACATTTGAAGGCAAATCACTATATGATAATGAATAGCCTATTAATAATTTTTGTAAATAACTTAACTTAAGTTTATGGCATTGGGTAACTTCAAGAGATGATCACATACAATTAACTCAAGACATTTTACCCAGTCATCAACATTCATGTACAATTCCTGGCTCTCCCGGTTTCCGGGTTGGTTGGAGATTCTGTAAAATTATGGTAAAATTATCACTCACATCTTTGGTTTTGAGGAAGAGGTCAGTGCAAGCTGCCGTGCCGAAGCCAGTGAGTGCCTTGACCTGGTTGGTTTGGTGCTGCAACTGTCTCCTGCATTGTGAGAACACTGACAATGCGGTCGCTCGCATGTGATCACTGCGTCTCTTGCGATCACCACTGCGACCCAGCTCCAGTATGCTCTCCAGCGAGATTATCTACAACATTTACAACTCATTAAATACCAAACACACACCAACATGCTTGCCTAGTATTACTACAGCTATACCGTCTAAGAAAACAATCCAATCTTAAAACATTTTAATTAAACTATTGTTGAAAATTATAAAAATCATATAATTTGCTGGCAAAATATATTCCAATAGCCTATTTGTTTTTGTAGCTGATTTGGAAGGTATGTTTTGGGAACAAATAATAACTTGACCATGTAGGTTATTATTATTACAATGTGGTCTAGGTGTATATTTTGATCCCAAATATGAGCAAAGGATGAGTGTGTGAGATCTTTCAGCAAAAATCTTTCGATTCAATTCAAAGAATTTACAATTCAAATTGATGAATTTCTATTCGAAGCACCACAGAATTTTTCTATTCGTACTTGTCAATTAAGTAAAGTAACAAGAATTAAAATTTACCAGATTTGTGTTTGGCAAATTTTTTTTGATGTAATATTTGACATATATGTACACATAACGTATATGACTTTTAGGAGAAAAAATATTTATTTTCATTTCAATGATATATTAGAAAAGCCTGTATTGCTGGAAATGTAAGTTAATTGCTTGCTTATTTCACAATTTTTGTGTGCAGCATCTCTTTGTTAAGCATGGTACCTATTTTATATTATTGATTTTAGAACTAAAGATATGTTTTGAGAGAATAAATAAAAACATTGATAAGATTTATAACGAAACTTTCAATTGGTTCACACCGATAGCATAAAAGGATAGAATCAGACCTACAAACTAAAAGATAACTCTTTATTGGCACAAGTACACTAGACAAGTTTTAGACAAACTGAAAGAGTTGTTCTTAAATGGTTTTGTATAGGAAGTCATCTTAAGATTTTGGTGTTTTTAAAGATGACAGGTATCAATTAAGATTTACTTGTAGATTATGAGCAATTTATTATGCCCATCAAGAAAGGAATAAGAGTAGGCATTTCCCAAGTAGTAACCCGTTTCAGTGAGGTAAAGAACAAATATATTGATAATGTATATTTATGTTTAAAGAAAACACATGAATTAATTGCAAGGTAAAATAGTTTTATAAAATAGAACTGAACTTATTCAGGGTGTCTAATATATTTCCATTTGAAAATTCAAGACTAATTCCAGATTTTTCAAGACTATTTTTTGCAACAATTAGTGAGTGTCGATACCAAAATGTATCAACTCTCAATTCATGATACAGATACCAATTTTTACACCACAGATACAGATACCGATACAGATACCAGTTTTACACAATTTTCTAAATAATTTAGTTATACTACACACACCCATTGTCTTTATGTCATAAAGTATTATTAAGATAATGTTGTGTTTTCAAATACAAAATGCAGCAATCAAAAATTCTAACTAGCCAATTAGGGTTTTTTTTTTAATCAAAATTCCTTAACTTCTCTATTGAACATGTAAGCTTCAACATCTTAAATTCAGTGGGGGTATACCTATGTAAAACATTTAAATAAAGTCAAAGTGATTGTAAGTATTTAACACAATCAACAGAAGAGTAGCCTTTACATACATTTTCTTTATTTTAAATTTGTAACTTACTGCCACATCAAGATTTATATTAACTACTGAAGAACCAACCTGGTGAGAACTCTCCATTTTGTGACTATTAGGCTTAGCCTACTTGAAGAAATTTAACTTAACACAGACATACTTTATTTTCAATCTGATCAAACCTAATTAGGCTCACAATTTAAAAAATGTATCTTTATTTCATCAAGAATAAATTCAGAAATCCAATTTGAACAAGATAACTTAACTAAATTCAACCTTGATTAATTTAACATCCTTATATAAAAAGCGTGAAGGCGATTTCTACTAAACACTACTCTGTTAAATATGGAGGTTAATAATGGATGGATTTTTACAAACGATGTGTCAAAATTAAGTATTTTTTGTGTAGACACCCCCTTTCACCAATTCCTGTAATAAAAGTTCTTGGGCTTTGCCCCACAGGCCATCAAAATCCCAATGTATTTCTTATGAAGAAAATATTTTTTCTATTTAACAGACAAATAATTTGTATTAATTACAGCTGTTCATAGTAAACACATATAATACACACTAAAGCGTTCGTTTCCAGAGTGAGTTTGTTTTCAGTTTTAATAACTGGAGTGGGGGTGAGCGTTCGTTTTCAGTTTTGATAACTGTAGTGGAGTGACTGATTACATTATTTTGAGTTGACTCTTTTAAGTAATTGGACTAATCAGATACTATGACTGTTATTCGTTTTGAAATAACGCCTGGAATACTTTGCAATTGCTCGAATTCGAGCAACAGGTGCACTAGTCTTTTCAATTCATTGATGGACTATTTACCTACCTAGCCAAGCCTAAGTGTAATATCAATTAATTATTCCCATTTTTAATAATTTTTATATGTTATTTAATAAGTTAAAATATTTGAAGATCTTTTGAGTCAGCCGAGTTCCGCTCCCTGAAAATATCTATAGTTAAACTTATCGTAAACTCATTGTTCAGTTTTACTGAGCTAGGCTAAACCAAAATGTTGACCCTTTATTGTTCATTTAAATTATCAAACCACATCCACATTCATTGTAATATCCTATTCTTAGTTCACTAAAAAAAATTTGTATTGTAAAGAAATCCTTCAGATTAGTCATTTGTCTTTCTATATATTTAATTTTGGCTTAGCTTAATCCAATAAATATTAAGTTATGACGAAATTTCGGGTTGAGAGACAAAATTGAGATTTTAAAGTACGTAATTGTCGTCTCACCTGAAATTCTGTCACACCTTAAATTTGTCCAGATAGCTTAGCCTACAATGAGATAGTCCAGGGCTCTAACGTGTTTGTTAATTAATTATCGTTTCGAGTTTATTGGCTCAGAATATTAATTACAACAAAAATGCTTACAATGTTAAGCTTACCTTTAACTAGTGCTCATCATAGCCACTCGAAAATGTAAAGTTAAATTTAGAATTTTGAATAACCTATCGAAATGCGAATAAGCCTTATTAATTAGAAACTGAACTAAAACGTGATTCGGTCGTTATACTTGGTAATCACCAAAGTAAACTTGTCGGGAAAATTAGACTCGGTCGATCACCAGAGTCGATACGGGTTTTTTTTAAACCAAATTTACGTAGAACGGTCCGGGGTAACGGAATAAGCACTACGGATATCGTTCTGGCAACTTAAATGATTTCCGTAGCTGGTTAAAGACAAAAGGCAGTGTGCTCGTACGTGAAAAAGCGTGCGGGGTGTGCGCGACTGCGGCACAGTAAAATAAAAATAATAAAACTTCTCCAAAAATGAGAAATAAATAAATGACAAAATAAATTCGGTAGCACACTAACCTGATGACTTATGATTCTACCAGGAACGGGGGAAATCTTTAATTGACCAGAATTTAGGAGTTTATAGACTGTTGGATTGTCTCCAAACAGCAAGCGTACTGACGGTTCGGTAGCGGGTGGACGACTGATCGTGAGGTCTGCTCTTCTGGTCCTTCTTCGCCATCGCCCCTGGCGGCGGGGTAGGTAACTAGCGTCATCCCCTCTACGATGACGTAGGACCATTGCCCCTACGATGCCGCTGACAACGCGGGCGCGGCTTACCCCGAACGTAGACAATTATAATATTTAAAATGAAACTTTTAAAAATCGGGTTTTTACCCCTTGACGGGTTTTGGGTCGTTACAAAGTAAAGGTACAAACCTGAACCAAGTTTTATTAGTTCAAATTACAAAGCACTACCAATAAACACATTTTGTATAACACTTGAGCCAATTGGGTAGTGATATAGATTATTATTTTAACAGCATAAACACAATGTTTTCTTTTAAGTATTATCTCACAGAACCAAAATACAGATGTATAAGACAATAATTCAACATATTCTGTTATATGGTAGTGAAACATGGGTATTGTACAAGAAAAATGAAAACCAACTCATGGTGTTTGAAAATAAAGTCCTAAGAAAAATATTTGGACCAGTGCAGGAGGGAGAAATGTGGAGAATAAGAAAAAATAGAGAGCTAAGATCACTATACACCGACCCAGATATTGTTGCAATAGTTTAAGGAAGAAGGTTCAGTTGGATAGGGCATGTGCTAAGAAGAGAGAAAGGAACAAGACTGTATTGGGAAGGCCAAAATTGAGATGGACTGACCTAGTATTGAAAGACATCAGGACAATGGGTGCAAATGTCAACTTGGCAGAAGACAGAGAAGGGTGGAAGAGGCTGGTACACGAGGCGAAGAATCAACTGAGATTTGTGGAGCCACGACAGTAAGTAAGTAAGCTCATTCTTCCTATTTATGTCCGTGTGCGTGTTTGAGTTTTGTGTATTTATTTACCATCTATTGACGACATTTGAATGAAGCGAGAAGACATCTTTAACAGCCTGAAGATGACTCCTATGTGAGTTGAAACCGGTAGCAACTCAGCTACAAACAGGATCGCATAAATGCAGGTATTTACTCCAATTTACAGTATTGAAATCTGTATAATCTTTCTGAAGTAAATTATCTCTAATAGAATCTTCATTTATACCCATTATAAAGGATGTAATGAAAGCATCTTGATCAAAGTCACCAGGGAAATCACAACTGCTGGCTAATTCTTTAATTTACTTGCAAAGGTGGACAAAGATTCAACACCTTGCTTCAGTGAAAAGAATTTGACTCTTTCGGCAGCTTTTAACTTTACTGGCTTGAAATGCTTTACCAAAAGTTCATAAAGTTGTTCATAAGTGAATTCACTAACTGCTTGCAAATAGTTACCAATGTTTTAAGAACTGTACTATTCAGACAGTCAATAAATAAACATCTTTTAATATCATAAATTGCCCAAACATTAATTTGCTTTGATTTTAATATTCCAAACATCAATGTCGCAAGAATTATGGTTAAATTTTTCACATTTAGGTTGACTCACCAACATAGGATTATAAAGAGTTGCTGGTAATAAATCTTCAGACATTTTAATAAATTAGACTGTGGAATTGGATAAACTATCTTGCACGCCATGTACTCCAACTATCTTGATTTCCATCAAATCATCCTCGTCGCCAGTTTTATGTATGAAGAAAATACATGAATTGTTAGGTAAATTAGTTTAATTAAATAGAACTGAACTTATTCATGAGTCAAAAACTAGAAATAAAAACTTGTTAAAAGTCATCTGCAATAATTTAAACAATGTTCAAACTTAGCTAGCAGTATCCCTGGATGTTAATATAACTAATGAGACTCAAAATCTAATTATTTAATATACTTTGATATAAAGAACTTATATGGATAGGCAATGTCACAGTATATGCTGGTATATACCTTATAATCGGGCCTTCCCGCATAGATCAAATCGGAATTGTAATATATTTTCGATGCACTGCACACCCCTAATGCTACCGTGAAATAGACAGCCCATTCCTATTTTGATATACTCTTATAATAGTAGCCAGTTTTACACAGACTGTAATTGGTACAAAGCTTGTTACCTGGAACGTGATGTTGGCCCGTATGTTGTCAGGCAGTGCAGACTGGACTGTGTTTGAACATCTGAGTAGTCCTAGACATGCAAACCTCTGTAGCTCTGTAGAGTCACTGCCCATGGTAAAGGGCTCGACCAGGTACACTACTATAGCTGGCGGCTCCCCACTGTCCTCCTCTCCCCCACCCAGCTCTCCTCCACTACTGCCTGACTCCCCCCGCCCACTGTCCTCTGTAACACACACATACAACACAATAGTTAGAGTCACCTCTAATAATGAAGGGTTCTACCAGGTACACTACTATAACTGGCGGCTCCACACTGTCCTCCTTTCCCCCACCCAGCTCTCCTCCACTACTGCCTGACTCCCCCCGCCCACTGTCCTCTGTAACACACACACATACAACACAATAGTTAGTCACCTCTAATAATGAAGGGTTCTACCAGGTACACTACTATAACTGGCGGCTCCACACTGTCCTCCTCTCCCCCACCCAGCTCTCCTCCACTACTGCCTGACTCCCCCCGCCCACTGTCTTCTGTAACACACACACATACAACACAATAGTTAGTCACCTCTAATAATGAAGGGTTCTACCAGGTACACTACTATAACTGGCGGCTCCACACTGTCCTCCTCTCCCCCACCCAGCTCTCCTCCACTACTGCCTGACTCCCCCCGCCCACTGTCTTCTGTAACACACACACATACAACACAATAGTTAGTCACCTCTAATAATGAAGGGTTCTACCAGGTACACTACTATAACTGGCGGCTCCCCACTGTCCTCCTCTCCCCCACCCAGCTCTCCTCCACTACTGCCTGACTCCCCCCGCCCACTGTCCTCTGTAACACACACATACAACACAATAGTTAGAGTCACCTCTAATAATGAAGGGTTCTACCAGGTACACTACTATAACTGGCGGCTCCACACTGTCCTCCTCTCCCCCACCCAGCTCTCCTCCACTACTGCCTGACTCCCCCTGCCCACTGTCCTCTGTAACACACACACATACAACACAATAGTTAGTCACCTCTAATAATGAAGGGTTCTACCAGGTACACTACTATAACTGGCGGCTCCACACTGTCCTCCTCTCCCCCACCCAGCTCTCCTCCACTACTGCCTGACTCCCCCCGCCCACTGTCTTCTGTAACACACACACATACAACACAATAGTTAGTCACCTCTAATAATGAAGGGTTCTACCAGGTACACTACTATAACTGGCGGCTCCACACTGTCCTCCTCTCCCCCACCCAGCTCTCCTCCACTACTGACTCCCCCCGCCCACTGTCCTCTAGTTAGAGTCACCTCTAATAATGAAGGGTTCTACCAGGTACACTACTATAACTAGCGGCTCCACACTGTCCCCCTCTCTCCCAGCCAGCTCTCCCTTACTGCTGCCTGACTCCCCCTTCCCACTGTCCTATACAAACAACACAATAGTAAGAGCAGACTGTAACGATAAATGTGTCCAATAGAAATTGTTACAGCTAATCAATGTGTTTAGTTTATAAAAAAAAAAACATATTTTAAGAAAATATAACTTTTTTTTTACTATCACAAGTCGATTTATCTATCTATTTATATACTTTTTTTATTACAAATTTGAAAATTATGCGCTGAAACTTGCGGTTTAAAAATATTTTGACACCCTAGTTCAAGATTCTTTTTATATTTAAAATTTGATGTTGTTGCCTTACTAACGCTAGAGTGGTGTCATGAGTTTTATCACACATTTGGTGTCATCGGTCTGTGAGACTGTTATCGATTTTATTTTTATTTTGTATACTAGCTGGCCCGACAGACTTCATCCTGTCCTAATTTGGTTTTATGTCACAGGCTCGTTTTTTTTTTCAAGATGAGCTCGTTCGCATGGCTCAAATCACGACCTGGTTAGGTTGGAGCTCGTTCGCTGCGCTCACTTGCCTTCAGGTTAGCTCGTTCGCTACGCTCACTTACCTTTTGGTTGCAAATTAGCTTTTATCATAAATTAATGGTGCTGCGCCCTGCTGGTAATCCTATAAACTTTTTAATGCTTTTGAACATCACTGAATCAAATGGTTTAGTTAAGCCAGCTGTTAAGATTATTTAATTCCATTTAACCCGTTGAGTGCCAAAAGCCGACTAGATCGGCTTTTAATTACATCGCGAGAAGTGCCAACTGCCGATGTGATCGGCATCACCTTCCGTCGCGAGAAATGCCAGCTGCCGATGACATCGGCGCCTGGCGTCTGCGCGAGAAATGCCCGCCGCCGATCTAATCGGCATTTTGTTAATTCATTGTAGCAAACGCATATTTAACAGTAAACGTTCTTACCACAACTCAAATTAAAGCTAAAGAGTTGTAGTACTTGAAAAATATGCGTTGGTAAACGAAAAAAGAGCGGATTAATTTTGTATAGCATTCTAAAGTCATGAGTGTTGAGGTTATACGGATGGCTGTGGCATTGGGCGTCACGCTGTCTGCCGCTCTCAGACTGCGTGGAACCAATTTTTTTTAACATGTGATTTGTCAATCTAGCGGGAATACCTTATTATTATTATGCTTTTGAATGTTAGGTTATGGCTTAGGTTTATGGCTTAGGTAAACCAGCGTGCCTTGTGTTTGTTTATACAGTATTGTATTGTGAGTTTCCCGAGCATTACTGTGGTTTGTTTCAAAATGAATAGGCCTAGTAATAAACGGCCACATTCTCCTGTGAGTGAGGGAACGCTTATACGTGATTTGTGTGAAAGTGGTGTGAATGTGAATGATGTCAACAATGACAATAGTGATGTCGAATCACTAGATGACATTGACTCTTCTGGGACAGAGAGTAGTGACGAAATGGTCGACGACACGGACGAGGACCCAGATTATGACCCAAGTACTACTCCAAGGCCTCGATTCCAGTTATCCTTGCCTCGTCCAAGAATTAATTTTGATTTGAACCTCCCCGGGACCTCCAGGGATTTTTCATTACATTTTTCAAGGCCTGATTTGGATGACTCTGAAGAGGATGCAGATGATCCGGCACCCGTAATGCCTCCTATAACTAATTCAAGGGGCTGTTCAAACCTACGAGGAAGAGCTACAGGGCGTGGTAGAGGCCGTCATAGAGGAGGTAGCCATCCAGAAATTCGTCCACAAAGTCCGGAAAGTAGTGATTGGGAAGAAGTGTTTGATGATGTTGACCGTGGATATGAACATTCGTTTGTTTTCAATGAACTGTCCGGGCCAAAACATGCCCCCCCCCCCCCCCCCCCCGTAATAGTCCTCCGATTTCATACTTCGATCTATTTTTCACGGCCACTTTGATAAACACATTTGTTGTGGAAACAAACAAATATGCTCAAAGGTTTATTGAATCAAGAGGAAATAACTTGTCACCAAACAGTCGAGTCAAGAAATGGGTGGATGTGACCATGTCTGAAATGAAGGGGTTTCTTTCAGTTGTTTTGAATATGGGCATCAACCAAAAGCCATCCATTCCAAGCTATTGGTTTGTTTCTTCGTCCCAAAACATCAAATGGTTTTCTAATATGTTCACGAGGAACAGATTCCAGATTTTGCTAAAGTTCTTCCACATTGTCGACTCGAACACGTTAGTGCCTCAAGGGAATCCATGCTATGACCCATGTGGAAGGTTTCAACCATTGATTGACCACTGCAACAGAATGTTTCGTTTTTTCTATACCCCTAATCAAAAGCTATCCGTAGATGAGTCGTTGGTTGGTACGAAGAAAAGAGTGGCCCTCACACAATATATCCCCCAAAAAAAACATCATCGTTGGGGCATCAAGTTGTGGGTGTTGTGCGACGCTGTAACGAACTACTGCTTCCAATTTTATTGTTACCGTGGAGCTGCTTTTGAAGAAAGGTTTCCATATATATTTGGACAATTTTTTTACAACAACTAAGCTGGCTAGGTTTTTGTACACTAATGAAACCCATTTGACCGGAACAGTGCGAGTTGGCAGAAAAGGTATTCCCAGACAGCTTCAAGGGAAATATGATGTAGGGAAGAAGGTGTACGTCCGAAAAGGGCCAATCCTACAGATGGCATATAGAGAAAAACCGACTAATAGGACACAGTTCATAATAATGTCAACTAATGCCAAAGCCAAAAATGTAAGATATACAATTAGGAGATCTGGGAAAGTTATCATCAAAAACAAACCCCAAATTGTATATGAATATAATCATGGGATGGGGGGCATCGACGGCACAGATCAGATGTTGTACACTTATTTGGACGAGAGGAGGACAATGAAGCACTGGAAGAAAGTTGTATTTAACATTTTTGGAAGAATGTGCCTGAACAGCTACGTAATTTATAAAATGAATACAGACAAACCAATGTCCAGACTACAATTCCAGATAGCTGTCATTGAATCACTAGCAGATGTTTGGCTTTCAGAAAAAAATCAAGCACGAGGTGAGAACGGAGGAGGAGATGCGCCGCAAGGAAATCGAACGTGTGGAGTGGAAAAGTTAGATGGAAAAAGGGAAAAGGATTGTATTGAATGCAGTGGATCTAAAAACGAAGAGGGGAAGAGGAGGCGCTCCAGGACTGTCTACGTCAAGTGTAAGAGAGGTCTGCACTTGGACTGTGTCACGCTGCACAACTGCAAGTTATAGTTCGAAAAAATAACCAAAAATGTATTATATATGTAAATAGTAGATATTAAGGAAACGTTTTATTGACTTGACATTTTTATTTTTATGAATTTACTTTTATTTAGTGTTTCTCAAGATTTTAAGTGAACTTACCTCAAGAGTTTCCAAACTTTTGTTCTCCAGTTCTTGAGCCACTTTCACTTATATGTAAGTAAAATATGTTTTTTATGTTGTTCATTTCCTTAAGTTTTATTTTTTACTTAATGTTCATTATATTTCAGCAACAAAAATATAAAAAATACAAAAAACTACATGTAAATGCCTGACGCTATTGAGTTTTAAGTTTATTTTAGGGTGTAGGCCTACAATGACAGATTTTTGCAAAAACACTACTTTTTTCTAAAATATTTTTTTTATTATTATTTATTGGCCAAAATTAATGAAAATTGGTGTGCTATGACAAAACAACATAGTAAATCGAAATAAGTATTGGTTAATGAGTTAAGTGTAATTTAGACAAAACTTTTTGGTTTGAAAAAATAAATATATTTTAAAAAATTTTTTATTTTATATCATTTTATTAGTTGTACAAAAAAATTTTGACCAGTTTTAATTTAAATATATATTAATGTTTAGAGCACATAGTTATCTTTAAAACAAAAAAAGAAATAAGGTTCTATCTATATTATAAGGGAAGTTATAGTTTTTTTTTATAAACATTGCAAAATCACATGATTTGGCCTGGCAATTCTGGTCGTCATATGGCTAGTAGCCCTGGCAGCTGTCGGTTACACACAGAAAACTCAGCTGGCTGTTCTCGCACAGAAAACAGCAAAAGTTCTTGGCACTCAAAGGGTTAAGTATGAGTACTCATAAGGTTAACATGGGAAACTCCAGAGCCACTGGGGCGGAGCCCTTTTGACGGATCTGTACCAAACTTCACAAAAACCATCCTTGAATAATGCTTAATAATGCCTGAAAGTTTCATTACAATCTGTCGGGCGGTTTCGGAGTCCATAAAGGACAAACAAACATACATACATACAAACAAACATACATACACACAAACAAACATACATTGGATTTTATATACATAGATAACTATAATCAAATTATTACTTCTATATATGTTTGCATGTTCATGGGGTTTATTGTGAAATAAACCCCCTCTGAGTGTTGGTAAAATAATTTTGAAAAAAAATTAATACATGTATCAAAAGTTGATAAAGTAAAACTTTTTTAAATACTGTTTTTAAATTACTAAAGCCTTTACTGCTACATTATGAAAGTTGATGAACTAGTTTATGTAAACAAACATAAACCATCAGAAAGTTTGACCGAGACTTCAAATAATGCCTATTTAACCCATAGAGTTATGATGATTTTGATTTGCCTACACCATTATTGGTGTCTTCGGACTGTGAGACCGTCTTCGTATTTTATAAATACCTTATGTAGGTATATAACTATGGAAATACAAGATATATATATATACTATGTAAAATTATTACAATTATATAATTTTACATTATACAGGGTGTCTCAGACCACCTTGTATAGCTTGTATAGCTATTGTAGGCTTGTATAGCTCCAATATGAAAGCAAATGGAAACCTAATTGCAACTGGAACCCCCTATTTTGACCCCAAGGAATTCAGCTAAATTATTTTCAACCCCAAAAAAGCACCCCAAAGGGCAGATTTTGGGGGGTGGGGGTGGTTTTTGGGAAATTTTCAAATTTAAAGGGGGGTCGTGTTATACATCTTTTTGAAGGTCCTTTAGTCCTGAGTATTTTAGTGGAAAAAGATATCAATTATCTTCATCCCTATTTACAGGGTGTTCAAAAACGTACAAATACCCCCGCCGCAGCAAACCTACAGACTAAGCGAATTTCCATTTGACTGATTGGATTTACACTGAAATGTCTACTTAAAAATATAGCATTTATTCCCGATTTAAATAGAATTAGTTTAACAAATACTTAGGTTTGCTGCATCAGGGAGGGTAAAACTGTTTTTTTTGTAAAATGTTAATAGTTAGTAAGAAATAAAAACATTTTCCAAATTTGATCAAAATATGTTCATAAACAAGCAAACTACAACAGTTTACTCATTCTCCATAAGAATAACATGGGAATTTTAAATTTACAATTTTTTGGAATTTTCTCCGTAACCATTAGGCGTATAATAACGCTTCAATATACTAAATTATTTGTTTTTTTAAGCTCTACAAAATGGTTTGGAAATAAATTGCTAAATTTTATGTTTTTTGGGTCAAAAATGGGAAAACCCTATTTTTACCCCATAAAACCCCCCGTAAACACCCGTTCCCATGGTCCGATCATGCTGGATCGCGAACTCGTTTGAATAAACGTAGGTTTACACGTTTATACCAAATTTCATCAAAATCCGATCATTTTTGCTCGAGTTATCGTGCTGACGGACACACATATATATATATATATATATATATATAAATATATATATATATATATGAATTTGAACGGATTGTGTTTTTGGCCTCTAGGGACCTCAAAACGAAAAAAAAAATCGGTCCCGCGTCCAGGTCTTACCATGAGTACTACGGTAATAGCTTATTCCCTATATGGGAAATTCGCTAAAAATAGACCTTTGAACTACTTTTCACTGTAAAGAGGTGGAATTTCGTGGGGGGTTCAAATTTTGATAACACTTTAATTAATAAATGAGCTTTCAAAAAACTCTGGTTTCAACCCTTTTGCTATCTTTTTACTTATGTTACGCATTTTCAAACTTTTTGAAGTTTCAAAAGCTGTTATCTCAAAAATTTCAAATGGCAACATGGGTTTCATTACAAACCACATTGTAGCCCTTAAAATTTGCTATAATTTTTGTATTAAATGTTTTTGGTATCTTCATTGGTTAAAGAGATATAGCAAAACTAGTGTATTTTAATGTTTTATTAAATGGTATTCAAAGTGTTTGCTGTTGTAAATTTACACGTCTAGGTCTCAATTAAAACTAATTATGTTAAAAAATTAAAATACTACCCAGATTGTTAAACTTTGGAGGATTAATAAAGGAAAAAACACAACTGCAAATATTCTTAGTTATTTTAAAATTACAAAGTTCTAATTGCTTTGAATGAATACTGTCTATAAATGCTACTGGTAAATAAAAAAAATCATCACGAAATCAATGAGCGTGTGCGTGAAACTGGTCACGTTTGATAAGATAAAACAAATTATAAGGAACTTACTGGATCTGTAAAAGAGGTGAATGCACCTGCGGTAGTAAAATAGCAATACAGTACCATAATTGTGGAGAAGAAGTACTACGTGCATAAACAGAGTTGGGGTTTGCATGGAACAAAATGGAAGGCAATTTAAGCATTTGTAGAAGTCCATCGGTATGTAGGCTATTAATGCTGATTCAAACAAATTATTTATTCAAAGCACTATTAGAGCCATGAAATTGTAAAATAACTAAGAATATTTGCAGTTGTGTTCTTTCCTTTATCAATCTTCCAAGATCAACAATCTGAGTACTATTTTATTTTTTTAGACAAGATTTTGTTTTAATTGAGACCTAGTGGTGTACATTTGCAACAGCAAACACTTTGAATACCATTTAATAAAACATTAAAATACACTAATTTTGTTATATCTCTTTAACCAATGAAGATACCAAAAAACATTAAATACAAAAGTTATAGCAAATTTTAAGGGCTACAATGTGGTTTGTAATGAAACCCATGTTGCCTTTTGAAATTTTTGAGATAACAGCTTTTGAAACTTCAAAAAGTTTGAAAATGCGTAACATAAGTAAAAAGATAGCAAAAGGGTTGAAACCAGAGTTTTTTGAAAGCTCATTTATTGATTAAAGTGTTATCAAAATTTGAACCCCCCACGAAATTCCACCTCTTTACAGTGAAAAGTAGTTCAAAGGTCTATTTTTTGTACGTTTTTGAACACCCTGTAAATAGGGATGAAGATAATTTAAATCTTTTTCCACTAAAATACTCAGGACTAAAGGAACTTCAAAAAGAGGAAGAACACGACCCCCCTTTACATTTGAAAATTTCCCAAAAACCACCCCCACCCCCCAAAATCTGCCCTTTGGGGTGCTTTTTTGGGGTTGAAAATAATTTAGCTGAATTCCTTGGGGTCAAAATAGGGGGGTTCCAGTTGCAATTAGGTTTCCATTTGCTTTCATATTGGAGCTATACAAGCCGGCCGGGTGGTCTGAGACACCCTGTATACATGTATAACATTATTATTAAATTATTATTGTACATAGTATTACATTATACATAGTAATATTATTTATTTTAGGTGTCTTCGGTCCGTTGGACCAATCACGGGTTGGTTGTCTTCGGTGTATGGGACCGAATTACGCAATTGCAGACAAATCTGTAACCTCAAAATTTTGCCCCAGCGTCTGGTGGTAGACTGAGTCGAGGTAGGGAGGGAGCAGGAGACACAAGTCCAGAATCCTAGCGGGGGGAGCAGGAACTTAAAAATATAACGACATCGGACTCACAGAACGAAGACACCAATCTAGGGCGGATTTTCATAAACATTGCTTTAGCAACAAAGTAGGTCTACAGTCAAACTCGAACCTAGTTTAAGGGTAGGTTTAATTGATACAATTCACCACAAGTGTATAGTCTAGGCCTACAACAAATTTGGTTCAATTCAATTCCATTCAAAACTTCTTTATTCTGTAGGCTAACATGTAAATTGTTTACAAAGAATAGTCAGACCAACATGATAAGTCTGATTTAAGAACTCATTGAAGAAAAGAGCACACATGTTTATTGTATAATTAGTAAGGACTGTAAAAATTACATATCACGTCATACAATAGTATATATAGACCTACTGAATGAGATTCAAATCTAAATACAACTGATTTTCATTGCTAATAAATTAAAAGAATTAAAAATCCATTAACTTAGGCCATTAATATCACAATAAATTAGGTACCGAAAAAGGAATGCTTAACTGACATATAGAATATTATATTAAATCAAGAGCAAATAAAATGAAATGCCAACTTGGCAACATAAGCAGAGACACTAGTTGCCCGTTCCATCAAAACCGTTCGATGGAACGGTTTAATATACATTGGTGATCGTTTCCCCCACGATCACGATTTTCAACTATGCAAAATAAGAAACATCGGTGATTTCTGGAAGATTTTTTGGCTATTATTTCAACATTTTTATTTCCTGTACTTCTTGACTTCTTACAAAATTCACGTACAATTTACCGATTTACTCCTAGTCACCAAAATTTACGTATAATTACTGGTTTTGAGGTTGGCTGGACACCCGGTTAAACAACTACCTATCTGTTGTGTATTTGTAACTTAAAATAAGTTTTTTAAGATAATTGATAATTTATATTTCAGTTGACACAACTAAAAGCATAGTTCTTTGCATCTTTGTTTTTTGTAGCTCTCACATCATGTCATTGTGTTTTTATTGAGTTATCCATTGTTGGTTGATTATTAACATAAGCAGATAGCAGATAGCATATGTGGTGTACAAACCTTGATCAGAAGACTTGGGAGTGGAGGGCTGCTTGTCAGAGTTGTCAGGGGTGGAGGGGGGAGGCATGGGAGATGGGGTGGGGGTAGGTCTTGGAGGAGAGTTACCCTCCGGAGGGTCTAACAGTGTCCGGTCCATAGGAACTTGTGACAGATGGGGCGCTAGGTGATGCCTGCACACCTGTTAAAAACATTTACACAATTAACCATACACTGAAAATAAAGAGTCCTGTCTAAGATCTATTACCAAGACCATAGCACAAATAATCATATAAAATAAATACAATTTTCAATTTGTTACCAACTAAATCCCTCATTAATCCATCAAAGATGATTTTATATAACAGTTAACAATGCTATTACAGCTGCTGTATATTCACATTAGAAATTAATGATCAAATGATCAACAGAAATGATCACTATTGAAATAATATAGGGATGGTCAAGTCTCGAAATTTCGGGAAATTTTAAATCTCGTTACACGAGACAAGATTTCTTTTTGGCCGAGATTTTTATCGAGACAAGAATTAAAAAAAAAAAAAAAAAAAAAAAAAAAAAAAAATTAAAAACGCCTGCAGAAAGTCAATGCAATGGCAATACAGGAGCAGGTTGTAATTGCGTTTCCTTTGCGAAGGCGTTCTTATTTAATTAATTCTTTAAATATAAATATTACTTTAATAACATTTGAGAAGTTTTGTTAAGTGTAAGCAGTGTGAGGAATGTTTTATTACTATAAAAAGTCAAAACAAGTAACTATTTTATAAAAATTAATATTGCTTTTATTTTATGATTTATTCTATTTTAGGATAAGTTGAACTCTATCCTAACTGATATCACTATGTTTCCTAATCGTAGGCCTTTTTAATAAGTTAGGCGTGATTAATAAAAAAATGTTATGCTGATGTTTTTTAATAAAAGATTGTAAATATTCTTGCCTATTATCATTATTTTTGTATTTAAACAGTCATAAAAATAAGAAATGAGAAATAAAAAATCTCGTCTCGTCTCGTCTTGAACTAAAAATCCAATCTCGTCCATCCCTAAAATAATATTTTCTCAATCTTGCTAATTAAAAAATTGTAGATGTCTGGGTGCACCGAAATCTTGCCTAATTGCCGTAGTGGTTTGGTACAGTATTTTACTCTGTACAATTTTGATTTGATACACCTTATATTTAGGAATGGACGGAATTGAATTTTTGGTTCGGGACGGGATGGAACGGGACTTTTATTTCCTTCCCAATTTTCGGGACGGGGCGGGACGGGATTTTTTTCTATGCTTAAAAATAAAGTCTCGAGTATTGCAGTTACCAAAAAAGTCAAACAAAATCAATTTTTACCGTTTGTGGCCTATCTATAAAAACCAAAAAATGGTTTGGTTACAACAATTTACAGGTGCCTATAGAAACATGTCGGTATGACTCCGCGGTCATGGCGTCATCGTTGGTATGACTCCGCGGTCACGACGTGATCGTCGGTATGACTCCGCGGTCACGGCGTAATCGTCGATATGACTCCGCGGACACAGGATGATCGTCGGTATGACTCGCGGTCACAGCAAGATCATCGGTATGACTCCGCGGCCACGGCGCGATCGTCGTTATGACTCCGCGGTCACGGGGTGATTGTTGGTATGACTCGCGATCACAGCATGATCGTTGGTATGACTCTGCGGTCATGGGACGATCGTCGGCATGACTCCGTGGTCACAGCGTGATCGTCGAAATGACTTCTTGGTCACGACGTGATTGCCGGTATGACTACGCAGTCATGGAGTGATCGTTGGTATGACTCTGCTGTCATGGGACGATCGTCGGTATGACTCCGCAGTCACGAGACGATCGTCGTCAGGACTCCGTGGTTACGGCGTGATCGTCGGTATGACTCGCGATCACGGTATGATCGTCGGTATGACTCCGCAGTCACGGCAAAATCACTGGTATGGCTCAGCGGTAGAGGTGTGCGGATATCCGAAAAATCGGGTCGGTTCGGATATCCGTATCCGAACCGGGCCCAAATACGATATCCGACACTATCCGTTATATATATCCGACTTTTTCGGATAGACAATATATTTTGACGTTTTGGACAGAAAACTAAATCTCCATAGCCACCGTTAGTTTCCCAGGACAAAATTACAGCAATACGTTTCCAACGACCTAACAGCAAACGGCAAAGAAGCCGCATGATGCAATACTGATAACTAGTTTAGTCGTTATCAGCTGTTTTGCTTTACGATTAGATTCGTCTGGAACGAACAGACATAAAGCAGAAAAGAACTACCATGGTCAATTGAAAGTCAACTCGTGCTTGTCTCGCTCCTGATACTAGGGGCGCTGCGTAATAGTTTTTTTTACAGTACTGTTTCAAAGTAGAAAAATCTAGCCTACTACTGTGATGTTACGTAAACAATAGATTTAATGTTTCCCGAAAAAAAGTCAAAATAGAAACAATAGAAAGGCAACACAATAGAAGGGTGGGAGGGGTTGGGCAATGACCTCGAAAGGAGCGCGGGTAGTGAGTCAAGTAGGACCGGAGGGGGAAGGGGTGGGTAAGACCTTGAAGCTATGAGCTATAGACTTGCACTACTTCCCTAAACCTAAAGGACTGGCCGGCGAGTGGTATTCCAATCACAGGACAAGATACGTTGTTTTTTGGGTATTCATTGCCCGGTTTGACATTGGATTGTCTTACTGTGTAGAAACTTTGAATAATAAAAAATAAAGTTAGAACTAACCACAATTATTTAGCATTGATTGTGTACATATTAAATGATTAAACTATAGGGACCATGGATATATACAAACTTTTGTCGTAATTTTAATTTCAACATCGAAATACAATATTGCACAATCGTGATATTTTAGGTCAGTGACCTTTATTATGTATCCGGTATTGCTGTTTCAGAAGAGAAGCACGTTGATAAATTATAAATTGATATTCCCGTGGTTAAAAAGAATTATTTTATAAACCTATAAAACAAAATCATAAAATCTTACATAAATATAGCAATAACAGAAATTGTAAAAAGGGTATAAAGATAACGACGTCGTTATTCTTTCTCTTTGTTCTTCTATTTCTTGGGTTACCCTTCATTACGCATTCAACAAGTTGCCATGGTTACTAATCATCCATCTCGTTATCAGCTTTTGTGACATAGGGCACACCAGGAGGGTAAAACTTGACGAAAATCGGTTAATTTTTACCTATTATTTAATTACCAATGAATGTACTACTTTATTGGTATTTGGTACTGTATTAATAAGGCTGGACGCACACTGATCCAGCATTTCACCTGAAGCAAAATGTTGCACAACGATTTGCTTTAAGAGTTTTGTTTCTTTGCTTCTCCAGTGTGCGAGAGGTTCAAGCATGATGCAGCATTTGGTTTCAAGCAAAAATAAATATTATTTGTACTGGTACTCTACGGTATTGTTTTAACATGTGTGACGAGGAAGTCAACGTAGCTATTGCTGTATGTCAGTTTTTGCAAATGCTAGACTAAGAAAGAAAACATGGGGTTCACTCAAACAATCAGATGATAGACATTAATGCTCTCAGAAATTAAATCAGATCCAGGGAAATTTTACAATTATTATTGTCGAATACTTGCTACACTATTTTATTGGAAGGGTTTTTAATAACGTAAGTGATATCGTTAGAAATTATTATTTGATAATGTCGTAATGGTTATAAATAATGAACTAAATAACATGGGTTGTTTCTTAATTATCTACTACCTGTATGGTTATCAAAGTGGTAGCAAGAAAAATTAAACAACGATGTGGGAAATTCAAAAAAATATAATTTTTAAGTTGTAATGAAACTTTAAAATGCAATTTTCAAAGAGTAATTTTGTAAACAACAAAAGGTCGATTGAATTTTGAAAGCTTTACTAGCTAGAAGGGATTTGGCGCATGCGCGGAACGTTTTGCTCCTTGAAACATCAAACATTGTGCTCTATGGGATCCATTCGTCGAGCAACTGCTCAAATGTTTCCAGGCGTTGCGAGGCGCCTCGCAACGTTTGCTTGATCAGTGTGCGGCGTCCCATTGAAATACATGGAGCGCTCGTACCCAGCGAAACATTTTGCCTCGCAACACTTCCTTCAGGTGAAATGCTTGATCTGTGTGCGTCCGGCCTAATCGGTCAAAATTGACGATTTTTGTCAAATTTTACACCAAATTTATTTAAATTTCAAGGAGAATATTAATAAAACAATTATTACCAAATATTTGTATTCATTTAAAAGATTGATTTGTGGTATTGGGTTCCCCACTGAGTGCAGCCTAGCGGCACTAATGAGGGTCGGACCTTCTTGGGGGTGAACAATAGACGGCTTATCAGACCATCCCCTCCCGCGTGGTCTGGAGAAAGCTTGTAAACAAACTATTGCACAAGCGTGACTTGACATTGAGCCACTTCAACTATAATTTTGTCAAATGAACTGTGATGTTTCAAAATCAAAAACAATAATTTGGGACCATACCGCTTAACAATAATGGACTGCAATTATTGTTGAACATACAATCCATTTTTAACAAACTAAGATTATACGATTCAAATACAATTATAAAAATTATCTTGGTATTTTAATTTTACTTGGGGTGATGAAGTTATGTAGGCTAGTGTAATTCTCGGTTCATCAAGGTTCTACTGAATTATGTTTGGCAGTGAATAAGTGTAGAATGCAATTTATAAATTCAGGGATACACACCTTTTACACAGTTATAAAGTCTAATTTAATTGCCCAACATCAAATCGTGAGCTAGAGCCCATCTTAGTGCATTAGTGATGTTTTCTAAACTTGGCAAACCCGCAAAATGCCAATTAAGGCCAATAATCCGTTCCAAAAACGTAAGGAAATACAATGTGAAAATAAACTTGAGATCGAACTCCTTGGCTTGTGAGAACCAGGAAACAAGATAAAACATAACCTCAAGTAAACAAGCCCAAACGTTTGACATCAGTCCTGCTGAGCTAAGGTGTTGTGTGAAGATTTCGGCTGCTAGTGTACTTAATTCAAGCAACCAACTTTTGAAAATAAATGTTGTGAATTGTGATTTTTAAGAGAGAGAAAACTGTGGACTTGGCTAATTTGAAATTCTATAGTTCAAAATCGTCATTTAAGTTTATTTACACAGCTTTACATTGTTTTATAGGTTAAAAATACATATGCAGCTTATTATTAACCGCGCGGAACTATCCGAATCCGAAAATATCCGAATCCGAATCTCCCAATATCCCATCCGATCCGAACCGAGCCTCAACTATCCGATCCGAAATGAAACCGCAGTAGTGGAGGACAGGAAGTCAGGACAGTTTGGTTGTTTCCGCGGTCACGGGGTGTTCGACGGTATGACTCGTGGTCATGGCATGATCGTCGGTATGACTCCGCGGCCACGGTGCGATCGTCGTTATGACTCCGCGGTCACGGGGTGATCGTCGGTATGACTCTGCGGTTACGGCGCGACTGTCGGTATGACTCGAGGTCTCGGCGGGATCGTTGGTCACAGCGCGATCGTCGAAATGACTTCGCCTCCTGCGTCCGCGGAACATCTCTCGCGATAGCGGCGTTATCGCCGATGATTTTGGCTAAAATAAGACACCTCAATATAGCGAATTTATCATTGTCAGAACCTCTACATTGCGAATTTAACCTCTGCATAACGAATTGTCTACGTCTTTCCCTCGATATAACAAATCCCCCACCCCATTATTGTTTTTGAATAATCTGTTTCTTTATCAAATGAAATGGAAAGGTGACGTCATCGCTTGCGCTAACATTCGTCTGCTCCGTTTTACGTGGTTTTACACATCTCTGTCTGCTTTCGCTGTGCGCGCTATGTTGCAACTGAGAACTGATTTCAAACATTCACTGAGGACTGATGACGACGTAATGTTTAGTAAGCTGTGATTGGGCGGTAAGTAACTATGGTGAATTGTACAATTTTTGGATGAAGAGAAACTAAGAAAGAATATAAAAACAAAACCAAAGAGAAAGAATAGCAACATCATTCCTTTTTCGAGTGTTTTTATTATCTTTAAGTTGGCTATGATTATACACTTTTATAATGTCTTATCTAATAATTTACTGTATTGTTTTTCAATACGATTTGTTTCAGCAACACCAATGCTATAGTTAATGATTATTATCGACATTCCTCTGTTGTGATAAATCAGTACTGTATCACGAGCAGTAGCTTACAAAACTTTCTACTACTGTTTTGTTTTGTTCTTTACATGGTTTATGACTACGCAATACAGTGTTTGGCTAGGTTTTAGGAGGGTTAGAACAAGCTGTGATTTTAAACTTACAGTTTTTTAACCTGTACCAAGGTCAATGCCATTGTCATGATTGCGCAATATTCAAGATCCCTCCCCTTTATTATGCCGGATAATTAAGGTTCTACTGTACAATGTTAACAGTACTGTAAAGTATTGTAGCCTATGCTACTTTAATTGTGTTTTAATGATGTCTAATCCCGACCTATATTGACCAACGCTGGTTCTGAACCTCGACTTAGCGAAATTCCTGCAAACATAACCTCTATATAACGAACCTCGTTTTAACGAAACCCTTGATATAACGAATATTCAGTTCGGTCCCTTCAGATTCCTCAGATACTGAGGTTGGACTGTATTTGAATTAAGAGACAAACACTGAGACATGGCCTTGCTATATAAGTTATTTGCATCAAAAGACAAACACTGAGTCATACCCTTGCCATATAAGTTATTTGCATCAAGAGACAAATACTGAGTCATGGCCTTGCCACATAAGTTATTTGCATCAAAAGACAAACACTGAGTCATGCATGGCCTTGCCATATAAGTTATTTGCATCAAGAGACAAACACTCGGGGAAAAAACGGTCTTGTACATGGATACAGACAGCTTTGTGTTAGTAAAAAAATCGGTGCTGTACAGTGATACAGACAGCTTTGTGTTTAGTAAACAAATCGGGGTTGTACAGTGATACAGACAGCTTTGTGCTAGTAAAAACATTCGGGGTTGTAGAGTGATACAGACAGCTTTGTGTTAGTAAAAAAATCGGTGTTGTACAGTGATACAGACAGCTTTGTGTTAGTAAAAAATCGGGGTTGTACAGTGATACAGACATCTTTGTGCTAGTAAAAATATTCGGGGTTGTAGAGTGATACAGACAGCTTTGTGTTAGTAAAAAAATCGGTGTTGTACAGTGATACAGACAGCTTTGTGTTTAGTAAACAAATCGGGGTTGTACAGTGATACAGACATCTTTGTGTTTAGTAAACAAATCGGGGTTGTAGAGTGATACAGACAGCTTTGTGTTAGTAAAAAAATCGGTGTTGTACAGTGATACAGACAGCTTTGTGTTGGTAAAGAAATCGGGGTTGTAGAGTGAAATAGACAGCTTTTTGTCTTAGTAAAAAATCGGTGTTGTACACTGATACAGACAGCTTTGTGTTGGTAAAAAATCGGGGTTGTACAGTGATACAGACAGCTTTTTGTGTTGGTAAAAAATCGGGGTTGTACAGTGATACAGACAGCTTTATGTTAGTAAAAAAATCGGTGTTGTACAGTGATACAGACAGCTTTGTGTTGGTAAAAAATCGGGGTTGTAGAGTGATACAGACAGCTTTGTGTTAGTAAAAAAATCGGTGTTGTACAGTGATACAGACAGCTTTGTGTTTAGTAAACAAATCGGGGTTGTACAGTGATTCAGACAGCTTTGTGCTAGTAAAAATATTCGGGGTTGTATAGTGATACAGACAGCTTTGTGTTAGTAAAAAAATCGGTGTTGTACAGTGATACAGACAGCTTTGTGCTAGGAAACAATCGGAAAAAAATTTGAAAAAATCGGATCCATCAAAACCGGATCCAGCCCAAGATCCGGAATTTTTTGGATCCGATCCGGTGCCGGTTCTAGCTCGGATCCGGCGGATCCGGTAGTCCGATATCCGGATCCGACCATCACTAATTATTTCCATGATAAAGTAGGTTTGGATCTAAAGCGGGCTACACACGGTCAGTTTGATGTGTCAGTTTGGTGTGTTCATTTCTAACTGTCAGTTCTAACTGAACGACACATTCGCACCCACACGCTCACTTCGGTGTGTCAGTTCGATGTGCTACCTGGAAGCTTCAACCTCAAGTAAGCTAATCGCTCGTGTTGTGTGTTAAATTGTGTGTTAACATTATGGACAAAGAACTGTTATTGTTAAGTGTGGTGGCTTGTGTAGTGGTGAAAAGGATAAAGCGCAGAATTCAACAAAATGTGGACGTAATCTTCCACAAACATTCTTCACCTCTGAACAGTTGTATAAAATCTAAAAGAAAATCTTTACTCCAACTAACCATAGTCACTCGGTATACAAACACAGTGTCAGGAAGGAATGCAGACGAGATGATGTCTAGAAAAGCAGACGCACAAAGACAAACTCCATCAAAACGTATGTATAGGCCTCTTCAAGTGACTGCTGCGCATGCTCAAATACCGATTTGACTGAACTGAACTGACGAGACGGTACACACGCTCAATTCGGACTGACATCAGTTCGGTGTGCCAGAAGGTTTTTTATGTCTTGGTTTTTATTATGTAAGGGAATTAGAATAAGTCTAATTTTAATTTAAATATTCATGCAAAAGTGTTTTTAAATTTGAGGTAAAGGGGTTAAATAAGTCTAGGTGTGTTACTTAGTGATGTACTCACTTGAGCATACAGTTTGAGCATGTTGGTGGTGGAGTTGTCCCCTAGCATGGTAAACCACTCATCTACAGGCTCTTTTGCCAGTTTGATGGCTGCCTTGTTGCCTACCCTCAGTATTCCATCCCTCAAGACCTTAGTGATTGGACAATGCCTGCCTAGTCGGCACATCTGCAGACAATACAGAGGCAAAGTTAACAAAATCAACAAAATACTTGAAATCTAAAAGAAATCAAAAGAAATCTATACATATAATACGCTAAGCCGATTTTTGTGATGAGAACTCCTCCCTCATTTTTGGACCAATTTTGATGATTAAAGTGTCAAAAGAATGGCCCTGAACTGTAGTTTTGCAAAGTGTTTTTATTTTTTTGAAATCTTTATTAGTTCGGGCTGGATCTTCCATCAAAGTTGGGTTGTCTCCCATAAGATTAACATGGGGGAATCCAAATATTTAATTGGAAACTTTGTCTCCACTAATTTGAACTAATCTCCACTAATTGTCTTCCATTAAATTGGGTTGTGCATGTTTACTAGCGCTACTCAGCAACAAAAACAATTTAATTTATCTCTAAAAAATATATTCTTAAAGTGCACTGAGCAGCAGCCTAAAAATACTATGTAACTTCCTCATATAGTCTAATAACACCCAAACACAAAAACCTTGCCTAAAATGGTACCTATCTTGACAAATTATTTGCAGTGGCCTATATTACGGATCATGGCCCACTGGGTTGGTAACATTATTGAAAATAACATGATATTTTGGCTGTAAGAGTACTAGGGATGGTCAAGTCTCGAAATTTCGGGAAATTTTCGGGAAATTTTAAATCTTGTTACACGAGAC
This sequence comes from Macrosteles quadrilineatus, assembly GCF_028750875.1. Taxonomy (NCBI): domain Eukaryota; kingdom Metazoa; phylum Arthropoda; class Insecta; order Hemiptera; family Cicadellidae; genus Macrosteles; species Macrosteles quadrilineatus. The sequence goes on from NW_026542594.1 coordinate 16,057,391, forward strand.
GAGATTTCTTTTTGGCCGAGATTTTTATCGAAACGAGAAAAAAAAAAACAAAAAAAATTAAAAACGCCTAAATAAAGTCAATGCAATACCCGTAATACAGGAGCGTGTTGTAGTTGCGTTTCCATTGCGAAGGCGTTCTTATTTAATTAATTCTTTAAATGTAAATATTACTTTAATTATTTTAATAATATTACTTTAATAACATTTGAGAAGTTTTGTTAAGTGTGAGCAGTGTGAGGAATGTTTTATTACTATAAAAAGTCAAAACAAGTAACTATTTTATAAAAATTAATATTGTTTTTATTTTATGATTTATTTTATTTTAGGATAAGTTGAACTCTATCCTAACTGATATCACTATGTTTCCTAATCGTAGGCATTTTTAATAAGTTAGGCGTGATTAATAAAAAAATGTTATGCTGATGTTTTTTATTAAAAGATTGTAAATATTCTTGCCTATTATCATTATTTTTGTATTTAAACAGTCATCTAACAATGTTACAAAATCAGGTAAAAATTTTGAACGTGCATTTCCCGTTGTGTATGAGAAGGGAAATCCCGTCTCGATCTCGTCTCGAAATTTTATGAGAAATAAAAAATCTCGTCTCGTCTCGTCTCGAACTAAAAATCCAATCTCGTCCATCCCTGGTAAATACTATTAAGCAGCTACTGTCATGAGAGAAAGGTCATATTCCTTTTGAACTAGATCACATTATCCTTTATAAAATACATTGATTAACAATGCATGTAAACGTCAATATTTACATAACAGCCAATTTACAAAAAAATTGGCAGTAAGCTTTGTACAGTATGTTTTTCTCTTTGGAAATGCCACATTGCTATTTCAATTGTATTACTTGTTGCCAATGAAGCCACACGACCATATAAACGAATAGGCCCCTAACCGTCGATTTCGACGGGGTTCACCTAGTCTTATATATTAACTGTGACAGGATTTTACTTCATGATTCTGAATCAACCACTTGACAGATTTTCATGATTTTTGTGTTGAAAGAAAGATGAAAGGAAGGGAATGTCAAAGCCATGAATTTAGTTTAGGCCTAGGGTTTCAGTTGTTTATGTGGTTTTAATTTTTTTATAGTCTAGCAGCCGCTATCACTTAAGTTTTTTTTTTCAATGTATAATTTGGTTTAACTAACAGCTGGTTTTAAGACTCTCGCCAAAATGTTTACGTTATGAGTTGTTTACAAAAATATCGATCGTCGGTAGGCACATTACATATTTTTACAATGTAACTAAATGTAGATTTTTCTTACCATAAAGCATTTGCGTTTTCAGGAAATGTGTAATTATGAACTATATATCCTAAACACTTGCACATAATCAAGTTTTGTCGTAAATATAATCTGTGTAAATATAGTTTATGCTGTGGAACTTTGCGAGATAAAAAAAAATGGTTTGTTCTAGGGAGATTGACTTTGCTCCAAGATGAGTAAATATTAAATATTGACTTCTGTCAAGTACAATTTCCAAACATGGCCAAACAGGAAGACTTAGCATATTTTACACACAGTTATTTCACATCAGCATTACTGTATCAAAGTAACTCCTAGAAACGGAATAAAAGACTTTTGTGCAATGACAATAACACACTCATGAGGAGCTCATTCAGCTATGTTCTATTTAAATTAAAATTTGACCACAGCTGGTCCATATATGGGATGTCTACTCCAATATCCACAAGTCAATGACACGACTCAGATAAATAGAGGCTGAATAAAACAAAACCAATGTCACATTGCCAGTACATACCTCATATGTGGAACTAAGTTCCCGGAAGAAGTTTCTGACGGAGGAGAGTATGTGGTCGTTATCTGGCGCTACGACGACATAGGCGATGTCTCTAGCGTAAGAGTAAGGTTCTAACAGCAGCTTCTCCCAATAGTGTAGGGCGTAAGGAGCGACAGAAAGCCAGTCCTTCTCATGTCCCACTACTACCTTGGGAATCGGCTGAGGTTCACACCGGTCGTCCGTACCTACACACACACACACACATACAGGATACAGACCGTCTATGATATGCTGTTAAAGGCACTGTTGGGGTTTAGCTAGTTTACCTCAGAAATCAAAAATGTGGGATACACATCCGTGTTCTCTGGTCACCACATATGTTTAATTTTAAACTTCTTGAGAGTGACCTATTGTCATATTTTTTATGAATTAACTATATCCACATAGACTTTAGACGACATTAGACATAATTTATTTGCACATAACATTCTTTTAGATGTGATAGACTAGAAAAATACAAAGTACAAAGTAACAGGGAAAAAATACCTAGCCAAATAATGTTAATACAGTAGTTAAGAAAATTCAAAACAAAAAATTAACTCAATTCTTTTATTTTATAAAACGCACGTTCAAGGAGTCCATTTTTCAATGTTTCTTGAAACTTGTTTGAACTCATTTTTTTATAATATACCGGTAGTTAATTATACACTTTTAAACCTGCGTACAAAGGACTTTTTTCAGATAAGGTCAAACGGTGATTTGGTAATCTGAAAATTGTATCTTTTCTTGTACTATAGTTGTGCGTGAATTTAAATGAATCCGGGAGGTTATTTTTTATATTGTGTATGTAATTTAATAATTCAAATATGTTTAATCCTGTGAGTGTTTGGATTTTTTAATTTTGAAAATGTAATTTACAAGGACTTCTGGGGTGGGAATTAGTCATAATTTGGATGATTTTTTTCTGAAGTCTGAAAATAGTTTTTGCATCAGTTGCCTGTCCCCACAAAATCACACCATACCTCAAGATGGATTACTACATACGCATAATGAACCATTTTAAGTACTTCAATGGTGACACATTCTCTCAAGTGGACAAAGACAGATGATGCAGATCAATTTTTTTTCTTTACAACATCTAGATGCACATTCCAGTTAACATTTTCATCTAGATGAATACCTAGGAATTTATTTGAATGGACTAAATTGGAAAAACTATTTAATTCTCTTTCATTTCTGACTGTAAAATTTGATAATTTGGGTTTTATCCACATTGAGTTTAAGGCCATTTATTTTAAACCAATTTTCCATTTCTTTCATAACTTCTGTGAGAGATGTAAGAAGCTCTTCTCTACTATTTTCTTTAATGATTGCAGTAGTATTGTCAGCAAACAGAATCAGATCTCTATTAATAGCTTTAGGGAGGTCATTTTCATTTATGTAGATTAAAAAGAAAAGGGGACCTAAAATGGAGCCTTGAGGCACCCCAAGCTTTATACATTTCCAATGTGAGAAATGCCTGGTTCCTCCATCAGAAATTACAGTTCTTTGTTTCCGATCTGAAAGGTATGATCTAATTAGGGAAAGACAACTTCCTGAAATTCCATAGTCATATAGTTTTTGAAGCAATAGTGAATGATCGACACAATCAAAGGCCTTGGATAGATCACAGAAGACACCAGTTGCATTCCTTGACCCATCCAAAGCCTCCGATACCTCATTAATAAAGAGCTGTATTTGTTCCAACGTTTTTCCTGAAACTAAATTGATATTGATAAAACAGATTATTATGTTCAAAAAAACAAACTAATTTGTTATTTATAACTTTATCAAAGACTTAAGAAAAAAATTCTTAAAACTGATATTGGACGGTAATTGCTGATAACTGACCTAGAGCCTTTTTTGAAAATTGGAGTTATTTGTGAGTATTTAAGTTTGTCTGGGAAAATTACATTTGTTAAACACTGATTTATGATAATAGATAAGGGTCCAGAAATTAAATTTACAGCAGCTTTAATTAATTTGATCGGTACTTCATCCCAACCCACAGAAGTTTTGTTTTTTAGGGAATGAATAATTTTTTCCACTTCGCCCTTACTAATCTGCTGCAGATTACACAACCAATTTCCTTCATCTCTACAATAGTTTTGAACATATTCATGAACTCCTTGCACGGTGACCTTTGGTACATTAATGTTCACAGCTGTTTCGGCAAAGAAAGTGTTGAATATTCTAGTAATATCCTGAGGTTTACATATATCTTTGTCATTATTAATTAAAAATAATTTGCCATCAGTTTTTGTTTTTTACAAGACCAAGTTCTTTATTAACAACTTGCCAAGCAGCTTTAGACTTATTTTCAGACTTTTCTATGTAGTCACCATTTGCAATTATTTTACACAAAGAGTACACAAAGAGCATATTGTGGTCAACAAACATTAACTGTTAGTAGTACTTCTTCTAAGGTAAGCTAGCTGATATTCCCATTTATGCTACAATTAAAATTCTTGGCCTAGAGCATTTCCTTGAACAAAACTAACATTAACTGTTAACCCAACTGTACCTTAGGAGTTGTTTGTTTTACACAAATATTTGGTTGGTGTGAAAGTCATTTTAATTTTTTTATTTAGTTTGTTTTTTGCTAACAAGGCAAAATACCCCCTTAGTTATGAGTGGCTAAAAGTGATGTTTCAAGTGCCATAATGGCTACTCTTGGTTTTACTTGATTAAAAAAATTGGATTTAATTGATTATCGTTCTGTTTCCAGTTGGTTAAGATGTTTAGATCCAAGATTGCTGGTTTAATTTGTAGAATGTTACAGTTGCTATTTGTTGTACATTACCTCTGCCAGCCAGCCTGTGGAACTGCCGCCACGTGAGAGGTCCGCTGACAGTGTACGGTGCGTCCCATAGTCGAGTGGTGCACTTCTTCTGTATAGCGTCCTGCAGCAAAGGCTGTAATGAGCGCATGATGCGCACAATGTCCTGACTGCAGCGGGGACCTCGCGCTCGCATGTACGGCCACCTGTGTACAGCCACTGCCTGGCCGCAGTGCCTTGCTGCCATCTCCTCCACCTGCAACAGATAAAAGTCATTGGTAATGTCTTGCAAGCAGTTCAAACAATGAATTGAGAGAGTTTAGGTGTATTGCTGTTGTGCTTTAATGTGACTTTTGAAAATAATACACAAACAAGAATAAATCGCGACAAGTAAGCAGGAATATTTTACTCAGAAAATAGAAAATGACACTAAGGGTTGGTTCAGGATATTTCATTATTAGGCCCGCCGCACATTGGAGCGAGGCGAGGTGCAGGCGGGAGCGAAGACTTTTTCGTGTCAACGCACATTGAAGCGAGGTGGGACAGAGGTTTCCTAGCTTTGGTCCTTCTGTCGCGAGTAGGAGTTAGATATTTTGGACCTTTGTTGATTCTGATTGTGAGTTTAAAATTTTGTTTTACTCTATTCGCTAAACAAAAAAAATTAAAAGCTGTTTTGAAAATGTGATTACCGTACAGGAAAAAAGATTAAGCCATGGATTGTACTTTTTTTTTAACTACTGAACTGCCAGACCGGTATTTTAGAGAATATTTTCGTGTGAACAAACAACAGTTTGACGATATTAATAAGTTGATTGAAAGTGACATTAATGGAAAGGAATGCAATGCTCAGCAACATATAGCCATCTGAATTAAATGCTACATTACTAGGGGTGGGCGAGTACTCGACCTTCGAGTAATTACTCGAGTTTTTTCAAATACTCGACCTCGAGTCGAGTAGTAATAACTACTCAAAAATTTTGAGTCGAGTAGTTATAAATAGTGCCAATTCACGATTTTCTACATCCATATTTAATATATTATATTTTGTTTTGTGTTGATGCCTTATTTAATCCCCATTCCTACAAAAAACAACTATCTAACCTCATATAGGTTAGACCAGCGTAAACCAAATGTTCAACAAACACCCATCGTCATTCGGCAGAGCTAGCAAGAGGACTACTACTACTAACAACAGACTTTCACTTTCCTACAACAGTCAACAATACGTCTCGATAACGATACAGTAAGTTGAAATAAAGCATTGAATGAATCTATCGAATTGCAATAGTCGATAGTCAACAAGGGAGTCTCGTGACTAGTAGGCCTAACAATGGCAGACGATTCTTGAAGATATTATAAAGTACAGTATCATATTTAGTTTGAACTGCCATAAAAATATTTTATACCAAAATATAGAAATAACAAAATATTTTATACCAAAATATAGAAATACAACAAATAAAAATAATCTATTGTAGCATAATATTTTTTCAAATTAATCGGTATTGGTGTTTAGTTTTACAAACCGATAAGTTACTGCAAGGAACATCAATGCATCTGAATGACGCAATCTCATTGGGTCTAGGCAAATGGCAGGCAGAAAGAAAAGATCAGTTCCACTTTAAACTCAGTGTTGCCAGATGGACGATAATTTTTTTACTTTTACAACTGTGGTATTGGCGTAAACAAACTATAAGTAGTATAATTTTCTAATGAGTTTACATAAACATGATTTAAATTAGTCAAACTATTAACTTTTTTTATGAAATAAAAGCTATAACAATTTTATGATAATTTTGCCGACATTCACCATAATGGTGTAATGATAAATATGGCAACGTCAGCCCTGCAAAACAGCTGTTTGATGGGAAAACAAAGCAGAAGCAGACAGCAGGAGCAGAAGCAGACAGCAGGAGCAGACCGACTAGAGAGAGAGAGACAAATGACAAATTCTTTATTTAACCTGCCCTGAGTTAGACCAAAGGTCCACTCTTCCCCCAGAGAGAGAGAGAGAGAGAGAGAGGGAGAGAGAGAGGGAGAGAGAGAGAGAGAGAGAGAGAGAGAGAGAGAGAGAGAGAGAGTAGAGAGAGAGAGAGAGAGAGATATATATATATATATAAAGATGGTGACGCATAGCAACTACTGTCGGGGAAATAAATATGTGCACTCGAGTTTGAGCCTAAATATCTCTGAGATTAATTATCCGATTTTGTTGAAACAAAAATTAAATGTAAGCTTGTTTAAATATATTTTACGTGGTAACAATTTAAAAATTTTCCGTTTACCAGAAAAATTTATATAGTTGAAAGATCCTAAAAAGTACCGGTTTTTTAGGAACTCTGCACTAACACTGAAGTTTAAAAATTAATTGTAAACAAACCACTGAGCCAATCTTTCTGAAATTTTTATGGCTTATTGGTAGGTTTATTGTTAACATTTCCATGCATTTTAAAATTTTTACTCACAAAAGTTTTTATGCTGCTGTTAGTTTTTAAAACCTATGCTAACATCGTTAATAAGACGCTAAAAATTTCGTTCAAAATGCCATCGTGTTTGTCGTGACACAAGAAATAACACCAATATGATAGATTTATAATGCGAACAAAGGCGTTTTTTAAACAGATTTATATTTGTAAACAAAAATTTCTCCCCCGACTGGCAGCGGGCCGCCTGGTGTGCGTACGATATTTCCCAGCCGGGCGGGGGCGCGGCGAATCTGCGACGTTGCCGATGTGTATCTGGCCAGTGGCCACCACACTGACATTGCATCGGTATTAACTCACGGCAAACAACTGTGTATATCAATATTTAGTTTGAAATTTACATAAATTTACTAACAATATATTCTAATTAACTAGTCATGAAACAAATACATTATAATAAGTTAACTATGGTGGTATGAAAAATTAATTTTGTATTACAAGCAACAAGCCAACTGTTTTGTGTTGATTGAGCTAGTTAAAAAATTATAACAGCTAAACGCCAAGTAAATATTTTCCACCAGTATTTATTTTATGGTTTCTTTAATTTGCCACTTTTAAATATACAACTGAGAGTATAAATCGGAGCGGTCATCACCCTTTCCGGGAAGTGTTGCGTTCAGCTGGAATATCCGATGAGTAATGGAATGTAAACATTAGCTCCCACCTTTCTTGAACTATGGTCGCTATGAGAGATGACTAACCAAGCTAACCAGTTCGTCTTAGATTTTTACACCGGTCGGTAACATCTATTCGAAAATGGCTCCTCGCCGGAATTTTTTCGATGGTGAAATACAGATGATAGTTAGTGCGATTTGTTTCTTTCATGCGGAAAAAGAAAAGTGCTGTGACAAACGTTATCCCGTGTATGATCATGTGGCCAATTGTTTTAACATCGGAACAAGGATAAATGTGGACCAATTTACCGTGGGAGCGATACGAAGGTACTTATATGATTTTACGTGCAAAAAATGTTTCCAACGATCGAAAAATTAAGGCAGAAGCTAAATATTGATTTTCAAAGTTGTTTGCCGTGAGTGAATAGGCTGCCCATGCAATGTCAGTGTGGTGGCCACTGGCCAGGTACACATCGGCAACGTCGCAGATTCGCCGCGCTCCCGCCCGGCTGGGAAATATCGTACGCACACCAGGCGGCCCGTTGCCAGTCGCGGGAGAAATTTTTGTTTACAAATATAAATCTGTTTAAAAAACACCTTTGTTCGCATTATAAATCTATCATATTGGTGTTATTTCTTGTGTCACGACAAACACGATGGTATTTTGAACGAAATTTTTAGCGTCTTATTAACGATGTTAGCATAGGTTTTAAAAATTAACAGCAGCATAAAAACTATTGTGAGTAAAAATTTTAAAATGAATGGAAATGTTAACAATAAACCTACCAATAAGCCATAAAAATTTCAGAAAGATTGGCTCAGTGGTTTGTTTACAATTAATTTTTAAAGTTCAGTGTTAGTGCAGAGTTCCTTAAAAACCGGTACTTTTTAGGATCTTTCAACTATATAAATTTTTCTGGTAAACGGAAAATTTTTAAATTGTTACCACGTAAAATGTATTTAAACAAACTTACATTTAATTTTTGTTTCAACAAAATCTGATAATTCATCTCAGAGATATTAAGGCTCAAACTCGAGTGCACATATTTATTTCCCCGACAGTAGTGATGTGACGAGTCGGGTACTTTCCTGACTCGAGTGACTCGACTCGCCAACTGCCGTGAACTCGAGTTACGAGTCGAGTCAGACTCAACTCGAAACGTTCCGAGTTCGTGTGAGTTCGGCATTCTCCGTACGAGTTCGTTAGTTTTGCGAGTCGGCCGACTCGGTACCGGCCAATAGCGTGTCAGCTTTACGAGTCGACTCGACTCGACTCGAGACGTTCCGAGTTCGTGTGAGTTCGGCATTCTCCGTACGAGTTCGTTAGTTTTGCGAGTCGGCCGACTCGGTACCGGCCAATAGCGTTGAATCTATGCGAGTTGACTCGTAAAGCTGTGACGCTATTGGCCGAAAGCGAGTGCGAGTAAACTCGAGTTAACTCGTTACGTCCCGAGTTCGTTAAGGTTCGGCTTTCTCCGTATGAGTTCGGTTTCTTGACTCGGCTTTTGCGAGTCGGACCAAGTCGGACTCGTAACGTTACGAGTTCGTGTAGCTTCGGCAATCTCCGTACGAGTTCGTAAAAGAACTCAAGTTGGAATTGAGTTGACTCGAGTTCACTCGACTCGGGTCTTGACTCGAGTCAACTCGACTCGCCAACTCAACTCGTCACATCACTAATAGCAACAACAAGAACAAAACAAAACAATGGATTGGAGTGAAGTTATGTCAACGTCAGTTTTGAATGTTTTTACTTTGAAGTGAATTTGTAACTTAAAATAAAACTGATTTTGTTAGTGGAAGTTTAATTGAAAGTAAAATAAACATATTCTGTTTGTGATTTTGATTGTGCAATTTTCAATCTGGTGGCAGAAACATGACAACTACAGTTTGAATTGTAACTTAACCTAGAAAATGTGAGTTTATAAAGAAAGGCCAAATAGGCTATACCAGGCTACAGTGAAATGTGTTTTAATTTTAAATTAAGTGTTTAATGTGGGATTTTATTTCGAGATAATAGGCCTACTATGTTTTTATTTGATATTTTCAGTCTGTCAGAGACGAGTGACTTGATCATTTTTATAAATGTACTGAGTGAAGAGGATAGCCCTAGTACCCATAACCTTCAAACTTCAGACAGATGAAGTGCTTATCCAAGTGATTACCTATTTTAAAATACCTCATTAATGTTTTTAACTTGTGATACAATATGTAGTTCGATATAAGTTTTCTGTTAAATAAATAAATTTATTTTTATAAATTCTGTTTCTTATTTGAATTGAAATTATTCTTAAAGTTAGGTAGGCCTACCTTATTAAGTTAGTTAGTTAGGTTGATTATCATATTATCATATTATTATTATATATTATGTTAGTGAGGAGGAATTAAAGGCAAGAAAAAATAAAACACACAATAACAAGTGATGTGTAGGCCTAAATAATTTAATGCTGCAGCCAACAAGTAGTCTAGGCCAAATTTTTTATTAGGCCTAAGGTAGGAGGTACTAATAATTAGTAACCATATAACTTAGAAAATTTGGTATAAGTACTTAAACTACCTATTTAGGCCTAGGCAGGGTTTAGGCTAGGATGAAATTTTTTTCAGCAAAATGCTGCAAACTCTCTGCAAAGACAAAAACTAAGTTAGGCCTAACTGTAGAAAAAATATTATTCAATAACTTAAGCATTTAAAACAAAAAATTCCAGTAGGCTAATATTACATTTGTTTGAACATTACATCTTTCAATTTTATTTGTAGAAAATTTGCCATAGGCCTAGCCTGCAAAACAATGTAAACTTAGCATTTTTAAGTTGTGAATAGCAACTGGGCTCTCAGCAACTCAGAAGTATGTTCCTCACTGAACCTCAAGATAAATAAAACTAAAACAGTCAATATAAACTTCTCAACAAAAAAAACAGACTAACCCTCAGACTTCAAGCTCAACATCAATCACAACTGTATCAGAAACAAAATTCTTAGGAGTCTTTTTGGATGAAAACTTATCCTGGCAAAAGCATATTGAACATCTAGAAAATAAGCTGTTGTCAGCAACATTCGCAATAAGCAGAATATGCTCTATAACAGACAAAAAAACTGCAAAAATCGCATATTTTGCATTATTTGAAAGCCATTTAAGATTCGGCATCATAGCTTGGGGTTCTGCTGCAGACAATCTCATACAAAAACTGCTTACAATACAAAAGAGGGCCATAAGAACAATAGAACAGCTTCAATATGACGAACATTGCAAACCATTCTTCATATCCAATGAAATCCTTACCCTACCATCCCTCTACATTCTGGAAACCATCAAATTTTTGAAACTCAACCCCCCAAAAGTCAGAAATGATTGCCACAAACTTAATTTAAGAAACTCAAAACTTAACTATAATGTTCAACAACACAGACTTGCCAAAACTAGTAAAAATCCTCAAATAATAGGGTCAAAGCTATTTAATATGTTACCAGAGAATTTAAAACTAATCCACAATGACAAAACTTTCTTGAAAAAACTAAAACAATATTTGCTAAACAAACCATATTACAACCTAAATGAATTTTACGTAGATCACAGCATCTACAATAGACTAAACCATTAAACTGCTCACAACCTACACTAATACACAAATACACATATATACACATAACAAAAGAAGAATGACGATTCCCTGGTCTCAACGACTACGGTGAAGAGGACCTAGGTAAAGGTAAAGGTAAAGCAAGATGCTAAAAATACTACCGCAGCATAAACCCTGGGCCTAGGCCTACTTAACGCGCAACTACTCGACTCGATTCGATACTCGAGTTTTTACTCAAATACTCGACTCGACTCGAATTGAAAAATCACTACTCGCCCACCCCTATACATTACTATATCTTTCACTCACGCTTGAAAACTATACATTTGAAAACCAACGCAGGCGCAAGCGAGGTGCAGGAAAACTGCATTCCAACTACAACGCCGCGGAGGCCTGACAGAGGCTGCAGCTGTGCTGCGCGTAGGCTGCGCGCAGCCTCTGCTCATTGTGCGGTGCTCCATTTAAACATGTGTATTACAGAATCAGCCGCGCCGCGCCTCGCCTGCACCTCGCCTCGCTCCAATGTGCGACGGGCCTTAAGCTCTGTAGCCAACTTTAGTAACTGTACCTTATACAGTAGAACCTCAAAGAGAAGTGTCTTGGAAACAGTCTTACTTTCAAGGTGCTCTTCTTGTTGAGAGTTATGTTATCAAGGACAAGGTCAATGATAGTACTGACACTGAGCATCTTTATAATTAATGCTTTACAGAACAACGCTTGTACGCTAACAGACTGTTTATTTTTTAAATTGTAATTTATACTACAGTCCTGTTTATTTTTTAACAAAATTTCAACTATGTTAGTTAATAAAATGTTCCTTTAAATGAAAACATTTAATTTGTACGTTATGGCACAGGGTAGAGTGGGAGCTTTAAGTCAAAACTTTCCTAGTGGGCCTACATGAGTCTGAATTAACTAAGTTTTCTCTAAACCATTTGTTCTAGTAAACTCTCGAGGGAAATGTTCAATTCAGTTACCTATATATAAGAGTTGTGTTATTAAAATTCACTTCTCCAAATTATTTGCTACCTGTTCTGGATTACATAGTGATTTAGACAATGGCGTGTTACTGAGGTTGGTTTGATGGAAATAAGTTTTGTTATAACCTACAGGATGATAAAATTAAACACTGTCAGGCGTTTTCAAGGGGATATAAATACAGTATACTCTCAATTATCCGAGCCCCCGAGTTTTCCGAGGTAGTTTAGGGCCTATATTTTTTTTATTTCCAGTCGGAAAACAATTATTATGTTTTTAGGAATGTTTCTGTTGAAAGTAAAGTAATAATAGCAAGTAATTTTTGATTTCTTAAGATTATTACTTAAAAATTATGATTAGAGGTATTATTATAACGGAAAAGATCCGCAACAACCTAGAAAATGTAAATCACACACAGTACTAGCATTGTACTAGTTTGGCCAAATGGTTAGCTGGACGAGTCGTTTGCAAAACGTCAGCAAAATGAGTAACATTTCTGCTCAGGTGCCTTGCCAGCTTGTATCGCCTTTTGTCAATGTCTGTGATTAATTGTTTTAAACAATGTTTTAATATTGTCATTTGATTGTGTCAAGTATAGTTCAAGTCAAACTCAAACAAAAATAATGTTATACTTTAAAAACTAAACTATAGGGGTCCATTTTATTGTGTTTTTATTTAATCCTGTAGTGTTGGCTTGGCACCTATTTTACTGTATTTTAAGTTTCCAAGACAATTTAAGAAGTGTTAAGCATGTTTGAGTTATGGTTTTCCTTAATACACACTGCCACATTTAAATACATTTTCTATTAAAATACCAATTATTGATCATTTTGTGTTCGCGATGCATTGTTACTAAAACATATACTTTAGAAGTCTTTAACTTCCTAATGTGGTACCGTAGTGGTACTGTAACCGATAACCTCAAAATCTAAGACATCTCCTCGTTATATGAGATTCTCGGTAACCGAGGTAGTCTCGGTCCCAACAACCTCGGTTAATCGGGAGTATACTGGAGTGCATTTACAAGATCAAATTCTTTACTCAAGTCAATAATAGGAAATTACATTGATGCATTATCCACAAAAATTGCTTAGTAAGCTCTATACTTTATTGTAATAACCATTAAATGGTTAAGTATTTAACTTACCTTGCACATGGACACATTGCCGTCCTGTGCCGCCTGTCGTCCCTGTTCCAGCGCGGCCAGGGTCACTTGATTACCGTCCCTAAATTCCAGCAGGTTGATGCTAGGAGGTGCACTAGCCGGCCTGTGTTGCCGCGCCGCACGATACAAACTGTTACTAGCACTGTGCACTACCACACACTGTTGTCTCACTAGGTCCATCACTCCCAGCGCTGCACCCACAAGTCCCGGATGGTTGGTTTCCTCCCGGTCCTCCAACATTCCCGTGATCTCCACCTCGTCCTCCAGGAACAGTCCCGACCTGTGGGAAAGTCTTCGGTTGATCACCGCACTGAAGCCGCAGGTGCACCTGATAGGGTCTTCCTCCTGTGACGTGTGGTGTGGTGAAAACACTGAGTATGGGCCACCAGGCGTCTGTAGGTACACTCCGGCGTCCGCCCCTCGGATGTTGCCCACACACTGCAAACAAATAAATAGCCTGTAAGTGAAAGTTCATCCGTAAAGCCCCTGTCACACGGAGTTGGTTTTCTCGCCGCTAGTAACTAGCAGCTAGAACCAGCAGGAAACCAGCATCGTGTGACTGATTCTCCAGCTGCTAGAAACACTCGCATGAGCTGGTATCTCCAGCCGCTGGAGGTTTTAAACAGTTTAATATTACAAGCGCTTGAAGAGTCACTAGCAGGTCATGTGACCACCCAGCTGTAGTCTCTAGCACCATTCCAGCTCTGTCTGACAGTATCATGCTAGTTAACGCATTAAGAAAAATGAATTTAAATTAATTGAACACATTGAAACTAATCAAGAATAAATTTTAACTTTCATGTTAAGAAATTTTAGGCATCGTCATAATTTTCTCGTTGTTACGATTGCTACATCTCACATATTAATTAAATGAATGTGATTTTTTTGTGTTGATGAAAGATAAGTCCTTTTGTTTTACGGCTACCACAACTTATTTGATTTTAATTACAGTAGTTAATTTACATGCCCGTAGTAGATACCTACAAAATAATAGTGTTTTTATATATTAATATTTTATTTTTTTTTTGCACTTTTTACTTCTATAATGGCTGATCATTGACAAAACATCACTTCTAATACCAACATTATTTTTGTTACCTACGGAGTGTGTACTTAGTTACATCCAATTTAGGGATGGTCAAGTCTCGAAATTTCGGGAAATTTTCAATCTCGTTACACGAGACGAGATTACTTTTTGGCCGAGATTTTTATCGAGACGAGAATAAAAAAAAAAAAAAAAAAAAAAAAAAATTAAAAACGCCTGCAGAAAGTCAATGCAATACCCGCAATACAGGAGCGTGTTGTAGTTGCGTTTCCTTTTCGAAGGCGTTCTTATTTAATTAATTCTTTTAATGTAAATATTACTTTAATTCTTTTAATGTAAATATTACTTTCATTATTTTAATAATATTACTTTAATAACATTTGAGAAGTTTTGTTAAGTGTAAGCAGTGTGAGGAATGTTTTATTACTATAAAAAAAGTCAAAACAAGTAACTAGGCTATTTTATAAAAATTAATATTGCTTTTATTTTTTGATTTATTTTATTTTAGGATAAGTTGAACTCTATCCTAACTGATATCACCATGTTTCCTAAGTAGGCATTTTTAATAAGTTAGGCGTGATTAATAAAAAAATGTTATGCTGATGTTATTCAATGAAAGATTGTAAATATTCTTGCCTATTATCATTATTTTAGTATTTAAACAGTCATCTAACAATGTTACAAAATCAGGTAAAAATTTCGAACGTGCATTTCCCGTTGTGTATGAGAAGAGAAATCTCGTCTCGATCTCGTCTCGAAATTTAATGAGAAATAAAAAATCTCGTCTCGTCTCGTCTCGAACTAAAAATCCAATCTCGTCCATCCCTAATCCAATTACATCCTCAGACTTGTAAGTTGTAGCAACTAGCAACTAAAGCTGCTGGTTCTCGCAGCGAGAACTAGCTGCTGGAACCAGCTCCGTGTGACAGGGGCTTAAATATTAGTAGAAGCATAGTTAATGTAAATAGTTGTGTAAGGGAAATAGATATAAGTGAAGTTTGTACAAAACAGGCAAAAAGTCAGGCTAGCAGTAAATCTGTTTATGTTCGCTTTAGTATTTTGAAGACTCCAAGACATGGAATTTTTAAAATTTTAAATATTGATAATTTAGGCATTGTTGTATCTATATGTTCATACTGCTATGCATTTGTTAATTTCAATAATCTGTTTGTTTTAATGTGATTCAATTAATGTAAATAAAACAGTGATAAAATAAGGCTCAACTAAATACTAAAATTTCCAACTAAAATTTATTTAACTATATTTATTAGTGATGGTCGGATCCGGATATCGGACTACCGGATCTGCCAGATCCGAGCTGGAACCGGCACCCGATCGGATCCAAAAAATTCCGGATCTTGGGGTGGATCCGGTTTTGATGGATCCGATTTTTTCCCGATTTTTTTACTAACATAAAGCTGTCTGTATCCATGTACGCTCATCCGGACTAATGTGGCGGACGTCCGGTCCGGATTACGAAAAATCTGAACTATCGAGAGTCGAGCAAATACACAGTACTGTATATAGCCTTTTTTCAATTTTGTTAGTTAGCCTACATTTTTTAACACATTAAATGAATACATTGTTAAAGGTAAATGAAGATATTACAATAAATGTAAAAATAAAACTTTCTAGAAGTGTGAAATTTTGAAATTTTTCGATCAAGCCAAACTCAAGGTTATTTAGTGATCATCTACCACTGTTGTAGCTATCACTGTCTTCCGTGGTCGTGACAAAATCCTGATATTGTTCAGCAGTAACGGAAACACTATAATCGTCTCCCGTGATCACAGTAAAGTTATCATCTTTCTTGATCGTAGCTTAATTAAAATAATTTCCCACGGTCATCATCGTCAAGCAATAGTTTTTGGACATCATCATGGTTTCCCGCGGTCAAGGAAACGTCATCGTCGTCTCCCACGGTCACGGGAACATCATCAACCGCATGCACTATTACAGCAAAATCACTAACATATCCCGTGGGCGTTTGTTTGGACATCATCGTCTCACGTTTGTAGCGTCCGCTACAAGATACAAGTCTAACGCACAAGGTCACGTGACACCACAACTAGACTCGATGCGCGCGTACACCCAAAAGATCCACCGCGAGTAGATGAGACGG
The DNA here is from genome assembly GCF_028750875.1 of Macrosteles quadrilineatus. NCBI lineage: Eukaryota > Metazoa > Arthropoda > Insecta > Hemiptera > Cicadellidae > Macrosteles > Macrosteles quadrilineatus. Next base: position 16,073,943 of record NW_026542594.1, read on the forward strand.
AGGGAGAACAGTGTAATGTAGTGTGTGCAGCCAGCAGGCAGGACATCTTCAATCGGATGAGTAACCTTAGAATGAGTAGGTAATATAGTAGGGGTTGGGGAAGGGTGTACGCTAGGGCAATGAATTAGTATTTAATTATGTAATTTATTAGGTTTACCAAATGGTCATGGTCTCGTGATCAATATTCCAAATTTATAAAATTAATATTTGAATTCACGTTAGCTACATCTAGTTACTATTAATAATGATTTTGGCCTCTTTGTACGTCAAAATGACAAAGTAAACAAGGTAAGCATTGGTCTTACCATGAGACCTACGGTAATAGCTTATTCCCTATATGGGAAATTCGCTAAAAACAAATAAATGTTAAAATATTTCAAGACCAATAAAAAATTATTAATTCAATGAAGTATGTAACAGTATTTAATGTTTGTATAGTTTTAGCTTGACACAATAATTTAAAAACTGAACAATAATCTTGACAAAGGAAATAACTTTTCATGGGCAAATCATAAATCGGGAAACCAAACTTGTTCCTTAGACTCACCACTCAGCCTGAATCTATAAATCCACTTCCTTGGCTTGAATTTACAATACCACTCTCTCTTCAACTTAACGTTCCTTAGTTAAAAATTCTGTCAGTGGCAGTGAAATATATAAATTGTTGGAGTATAGTGTTAAGTTTTGTCTTTTAGTACCAAAACAATGGACTCATTCAGAAAAGCCTGCTATCCTCCCAAAAAATCCTATAAACCTAGGCCTTATGCTCTATGTTACATCCTGAATCTAGAAATGATTACCTTTGGCCCAGCATTGCAAACGCACAGCGTGCAACTGTCAAAGTTGTGGTCTCTAAAGATGTTGAGAGCCGTGTCGCCCAGTAGGATGTTGACCACCAGACTGTTAGCCTCGGGTGGTCGGCCTGGCCTGGTAGGAGGAGGTTGTGGACTGTAGGGCGGAGGTGGCTGAGTAGGGGTGGGTCTCCAGGACATGGGACTGGCGGGGTACGGAGACAACCCCCGTAGTTGTCCAACACTGCTGCCTGTCCGTCCTGGCATGGAGGTGGGAACTGGCGATGCTCCTACACTCGGTAACATGTTGTTCATATGCCTGTAAGCAACACAAAGACATTAGCATGTTAATTGTTAAAAATAATACTTTATTTTTACAAAACATATAACATATCATGTGACAAGATGGGGCTGTTTTAACTAGAGATGTGCCAGTAGTGAAATTTCACTTTGTATCTAATTGGGGTTGGATAGTTAAGGCTTGGTTTGGATTGGATCGGATTATGAGAAATACGGATTCAAATATTTTAGGGTTTGGATGGTTTGAAGTTAAAGTACGTAAGGTAAAGAAATATAATATGCATTTTTTACATACAATAACTACAATTTTACTAAAGAACACACTACTTTATTAACCTCCTTGAAGAAACAGCAAACCTAAGTACAATATTCATTGAACCTAATATATTTTAAACTAGGAAACCTGCGCGGCTCATCATTCAAGTTAAAATTGCAGTAAGGTTATTCTGAAAACTTGAAAGAAATATAGTTAAAGTATCTCTAATTTCGTCATGAAAGTTCACGTACATTTCTGTTCTCAGTTTTGACTGATTACTTGTAATGAATGATAAAGATTCTCCTTAAATTCAAATGAACACATCTGTAATATATTGCAACAACACTTTTACAGTATGAAAAACTGAAGACAATTGTTGCCTTACCGATAATCTGTGTGAAGCAAATTGAAGTTGGGTCACTTTATTTCTTTGAGCAGTAGCTCTTTCTTTGATTTGAGGCATCCCCCAAAACAAACTCTTTTCGCTGCACGGGATCGGATCCAATTGTGAACAGTCTGATGCCATCAACAATTTCAGGAGCTCTGTTTTTTTAGGTATACTACAATCTTTGATTTACCAACTAGGCAGCCATCATCTGCTTTGAATATAGCAGCAAGGTCATTGGAAGTTGTTTAACTTACGTCATGAAGGTTGTACAGTGAAAAAAATATGTCTTTTATCTTGTTGTCTGTCAGAGTATATGCCCAGCATCAGCACATTCTCATGTTGTTCCAGTTGATTTTCTCTTAATATCTGTTCCAATGTTTTGAAAGCTTGAAAGAATGGATCTATTTGTTAATAACTCTAAAATAGATTTGGATAACAATTTTCATTTTCTTCTATTGAACAGCGTATATTCATAGCTTCTGAATCATAAAAATAAACTTAAAACCGTTGCGACTGTTAGGTGTTATTCCAATTCTGTAATAAACAACACTTGAACATTGAATACTAGAGATGGACGGGTCCCAAAATTTCGGAAAATTTTCGGGAAAAAAATATTCCTGATTTTTGGAACAGGATTTGGTCCAATCGTAGGCGATTTTGCCGCTTCGCGAGTGACAATAACGACGCTATCGCGAGAGATGTTCCGCGAACGCAGGAGCCGAAGTCATACCGACGATCGCGCAGTGTCCGCGGAGTCGTACCGACGATCATGCCGTGACTGCGGAGTCATACCAACGATCACGCTGTGACCACCGAGTCATAACGACGATCACCCCGTGACCACGGAGTCATAACGACGATAGCGCCGTGGCCGCGGAGTCATACCAACGATCAAGCCGTGACCACAGATTCATAACGACGATCACCCCATGACCACAGAGTCATACCGACGATCGTCCTGTGACCGCAGAGTCATACCAAGGATCGTGCCGTGATCGCGAGTCATACCGACGATCACTCTGTGACCACAGAGTCATTCCGACAATCACGCCGTGACCGCGGATTCATACCAACGATCACGCCGTTACCGTGAGTCATACCGTCATTCACTCCATGACCGCGATTCATACCGACGATCACCCCGTGACCGCGGATTCATACCAACGTGAGTCATAGGGACGATCACACCGTTACCGTTAGTCATACCGACGATCACCTCGTGACCGCGGTCATTTTGACGATCGCACCGTGACCGTGAGTCACATGTTTCTATAGGTACCTGTAAATTGTTGTAACCAAACCATTTTTTGGTGTTTGTAGATAGTGTCACAAACGGTAAAAATTGATTTTGTTTGTCTTTTTTGTTAACTGCAGTACTCAAGACTTTCTTTTTATGCACAGGAAAAAATCCCGTCCCGTCCCGAAAATCGTGAGGGAAATAAATATCCTGTCCCGTCCCGTCCCGAACTAAAAATTCAATCCCGTCCATCCCTATTGATTACATACATAAGGTCCTTCTCTTGTGTTTGGTCAAATACAGCCACACTACCACCATAACACTTACTATAAGCAAATGAGTTGTTGCAGCTTCATGTTTTAGTGAATTTCCCTATAGGGAAGTAGCTATTACCGACCGATTTACTTTTTCATTATGATGTCCCCAGAGGCCAAACAACCCAGAACCAGCTCCAACCAGCGCCATTCCTTCAAATTTATATATACTATTTTATTTTGATTTTCACTAATATTATAAATGTGAAAGTTTGTGTGTTTGTTTGAAGTTTAATCACGCACTAACTACTTGTTGGATTGGGCTGAAATTTGTTATGGTGTTAGTTCACACTCCCGATTAACATAGACATATTCTTATTTCAAAAATCCTTTCTGGTTCCACCCCAGTGGCTCTGGAGTTTCCGGTGTGTTTTGGTTTTGGACTCTTGTGATTTGTTTTAGATCCAAGAAATTTTAAATCCGCATTATGGAATTCCAAAAGGTTTCATTTTCTGTGTGGGGTTTGAAACTCACATTCGGTATGTTCAACTTATAAGGATTATGTTCTTCGCTAGAAACATCCCTTACTTCTTCTGTTTGCTTATTAGTGACAAAGAATGGTTGTAATAAAGCTCTTGCTTCAAGGTATGTTTCCTCTACATCTGTACGATAATCTTCTTCTCTCTCAATTTCATCTTCATCGTCTGTAGTTATTATAATCTCTTCATGTAACACAGTGAATCTTTTCCACGTTTCCTCCAGTAGAGTTTGTCTGCCCAGAGCATCATATATGGAAGAACTTTTGGTTTTCAGCACATGTTAAGTCCTTGTAATTTGTGATTTTATGATTTCTCTTTGTTGTTTTAATTTTCTATTTTCATTTTCACTTTTATCACTCGTCGCAATTGATATGTCTTCATAAAATACAAAATACACGTAAATTGATAGGTAAGCTTTATTCTAGAACACAAAAGATAAAATGTAAACAATAACAATAAAAACAATAATAATTGTCTGATTATTTAAGCATATGACAGGGTCACAATCAGTTACAACACTATCGTGAATATTTATACATATATTTTAAAATATCCTAAACAGACTAAATAAAACTAAGGGTGAATTTAAGCAGTAGCAAGTGAACTTTGGAAAAGAGTTTTTTAAATGCAAGACAACATAAAAATTGAAAAGTTGTTAAAGAGATTCTTTTATGAAATTTAACAACTTAATTTGTAGTAAATTGAATTAAAGGTGATCTTGTTAACCAGCTAAATAATACTTCCCATTCCAGTATTAAATAAAAACCATGTTCAACTCACCCTGATTGTTTCTCCTGGAAGTGAGAGGGAGGGTTAAGCCACGAAGGCTTGTATACACAGTGAGACGGCAACGAGATGGATGGTAGACTCTGAGAGGGGAGGTTTGTTAATGGAGCGTACTTGGACGATCCTACAAACTTCCACATGGTGGGGGGTCGAAAAACATATGTCCAGTCCTGTAATGTTGACAAGATTAAACCATAGACTAACCAACACAAGTAAACTTCTCATCCCATTGTACATTTTGAAGCACGTTTTTCGTGTCTAGTTCATGTACGGTGACACTGGGCGCTAGTGTGGACGAAATTTTGTTTCTATTATTTTGGGGTTAATTTCTTGATTTGTGCTTTACTGTTTGGTTATATAACTAGGGGACAAGTTATTGTTTATGATTAGGTCGTATTATTTGGTTAAACGAGGTTTTAAATTACTGAAATAACGAGAAACAAATTGTAAACAAAAACACGACCTCTACACAAACCAACAACAGAACTAACAATAAAATTATCTTCAGCTGTTCCATAAGGATGAGAAATCTACTATGGGAGTATGTTTTATCTATGATTAAACTAGGGATGGACGGGTCTCAAAATTTCGGAATTCGAGATTTTAAATCTCGTTCTACAAGACGAGATTCTATTTTAGTCAAGATTTTTTTGAGACAAGAATAAAAAAAAATTAAAAAAAATTAAAAAAAACTTTGCCAAGGTGTTTTATTTAGTTAATTCTTTACATGGAAATATTGCTTCAATTTAGGGATGGTCAAGTCTCGAAATTTCGGGAAATTTTCAGGAAATTTTAAATCTCGTTACACGAGACGAGATTTCTTTTTGGCCGAGATTTTTATCGAGACGAGAATTAAAAAAAAAAAATTAAAAACGCCTGCAGAAAGTCAATGCAATACCCACAATACAGGAGCGTGTTGTAGTTGCGTTTCCTTTGCGAAGGCGTTCTTATTTAATTCTTTAAATGTAAATATTACTTTAATAACATTTGAGAACTTTTGTTAAGTGTAAGCAGTGTGAGGAATGTTTTATTACTATAAAAAGTCAAAACAAGTACCTAACTATTTTATAAAAATTAATATTGCTTTTATTTTATGATTTATTTTATTTTAGGATTAGTTGAACTCTATCCTAACTGATATCACTATGTTTCCTAATCGTAGGCATTTTTAATAAGTTAGGCGTGATTAATAAAAAAATGTTATGCTGATGTTTTTTAATAAAAGATTGTAAATATTCTTGCCTATTATCATTATTTTTGTATTTAAACAGTCATCTAACAATGTTACAAAATCAGGTAAAAATTTTGAACGTGTATTTCCCGTTGTGTATGAGAAGGGAAATCCCGTCTCGATCTCGTCTCGAAAATTTATGAGAAATGCAAAATCTCGTCTCGTCTCGTCTCGAACTAAAAATCCAATCTCGTCCATCCCTAAAATTGTTTTATAATTTTTTTTACAAAGCAAATGATGAGAAGTTTTGCTAGTGTAAGCAGTGTGAGACATGTTTTACTTCTGTAAACATAGCCAAAATAAGTCACTCCAAAATCATTCTAAAAATAATACAAGACTTAAAAATTGTTACTTGATACTTAACTAAAGTCGGGACCACATAAGTTTGCAGTTGAGGGAGGAGCCTATTTACCATATGGTTTTGATTTTTGAATGAACCAATGAGAACGGTGCGGTGTTGCCAAATCTAATAATACCATCTGATTTGTTAGATAGTACTGCAACGCCGCTCAACTGGGTGACCGGGTAGCTGCCACGAGTGACTGGGAAGTGTGGGGCCTGACTATGTTTTGGGACACCAAGCTCAAACACGGCTAGCTAGTCGGCGTCCTACGCTTGTGTGAACGGCTCCATTTGATCCTGTGGTCCGCTACCCAGTCAGGCTTACCTAGTCACATCCTAGTCGGCTAGGTATGTTGCCCGTGAGAACCGGGCCTTACAGTAACTAACTTCTTAATCAGCATAGTACTAAGATTAAACAATGCACCATTCTAGGGATAAGTAAATTGGGATCAGCATCCCAGCAGATGGAGCAGAAGGTCCAAAGCTTATATTTCGGTTGACTAGGTCCAAAACATTATTTCGGTCCAAAAGATTTTTTTGCTTCAAAATTCATAAGGTTCAAAAAAAGTAAAGTCATTAACAGAAGTAACCATTTATATTGTGAAGCTGGCTTTTGAAAAAGACTGTCCTTTGGACTTTGGACCCTGTTATACATTTTATTATTATATGAATTTCAGTAACTCCAATTCAATTAGGTCCAAAAATATATTATTCAGTATCTCCAAAATTTAGAAGGCCCAAAAGTAGGAATAATTTTGTCCCTTAGTTTGAAGGGGTATGTATATTGTTTTAACACACACTGTGACCTGCCGCATTAATTGATATTTATTAAAAAGAAGTAAACTTGTTTGTTAACTATTAATTGAGCCCCTGAAATCCATAGTGGTACAAGTCACACTGAGCTAATTTTGAGAAACAGAAGCATTTAGTAGATATCTTACCATAAACTATTAAATTAATTTAAAATTTGTTAGTATTCATAAATGTATTATTTTATAGTGTATTATTTATTTTATTTGTATTATTATTTCATACGAGCTGTTGGCCCGTCCTACGTACGGGAATCGAGTGGTCTATTAAAACTGTATATAGTTTGTCTATTACTAATTCAAGCATAGTTTAAGCAGTTCAAAATTTATAGTAAAGAAAAAGCTGCCAAGATGAATTAAAACATGTGATCATTGTTATTTTCCCAACCTTTCCTCAAAAAGTAGAGTAGTAAAATCATTTTCATAAGCTTTCTTTTGGAGATTCGTGAGCTTCGATTCGTATACCGCAATGGTTATAGAATCTTACTTCTTTCCTATAATCAATGACAAAATCACAGAGTAAATAAACTAACCGCATAGTTCTATAGAATATTTTTTTGTTCAACCAACTGTTAGTTATAAAACAAACTAAATTTTTTAAAGGCTGCTCAAAAAATTAATTATAAACATCTAGTATTTTACTATGTATATTTAAATAATATCTCATCCTCTTACTGAATGAATGAACGTATCAATGATTATAGCATTACACATAGTAGAAATAAGTCAATTCTACGTATACTCACGTCAATTCATTTTCATCCAAATGCTGAATTTGTGTCAAAAACGCTTAATGTTTAACAGCTGTTACGTTAAGCAAATGGTATTATACAAAAGCTAGTTTAGAATGTTAGCGTCGGCTGCTACTTTTCAAAATTATAACTCAACTTCTACAAAACTGGGACCCTAAATTAAAATTATGGCTTCGACATTCCCTAGTTCTCAAAATTATCTTTCTTTCAAAAGAAAAATAATGAAAATCCGTCGAGTGGTTGATTCAGAATCGTGAAATAAAAAAACCCTGTCACGTTTTAATATATATATGATTAGAGGGATTTTTTTGTATGGGGTGGTTCTGTAGGGGTTGAAATGACTTATGACACTCTGCCTTGACAACATTTTCATGCAACTGCTAGGTAAATTATATACAACTTTTGTTGACTTTGACATAATTAAGTAACATAAACTCTGTAGACCTTGTAAACTTATTCATCTTTGTCCTCCTCATTATCTTCTGAGCCTGATACTATTAAACTATTACTATTATTGCATTGCGCTCCTGTTGCAGATGGCGTATCAACAATGTTGTAGAACACATGTTTGACATGTATGTGTCAATCTAACATCAGCAAACTATGTTGTCAGCAAATCTAACATATCTTGTTTTTTTTTTTTTCAATTGAAAAAAAAATCCATTTCTTAATTTAGGCATTTTTTTATAATTTATAAAGGGGTTTCTCTCACATACCGCAGCCACTTAATCTTGAAATTGTTATCTTAAAACTTTAGAAAAACACAACCTTAACTTTGTTTGTCCATACTTTGTGTCACAGTCTAAGAAATGGCAGAGTGGTACAAATCACTGAGACACTGACTGAAGTAACGTTGTTTGCAGCAATAGTAGTACAATTCTGACTTGAACCACTATGGTTGCTAAGGATACCAGCTGATTGTTTGGGAGCAAAACAAAAATTTCCTCTGATACCCCTGGTGATTGCAATTGACTTATACTACTAGGTACGTTTTTTAAGTAAGGACCGTTTTTAAATTTCTTCGTTCCAGCACTGCGATTGGCATTTTCGACATTTGCGCTGTGTATGTGCATCTATTGGTAAGACACAGCCGGAAATTCGAGAAAAATCGTCCGTGTTTACATCCGGTTTCAAGCATTCGAAATGGTGCCGCCAATTGAGACTGCCGCCGACTGTGAAGTGCGGGCTGAAATTAGATTTTTAAGAGCTAAAGGTGTGAAAGCTATTGAATATCATCAACAGATTAGTGAAGTGTATGGTGAGAACATTAGGAGTGACGGAATGGTACGCAAGTAGGTAAGGAACTTTTAAGACGGCCCCACCAACGTTCATGATGAGCAACGCACTGGGTGTCATCATGGGTACGGGGACAGTAATGACGACGCCCAGTGCGTTACTCATCATGAACGTTCGTGGTACCATATTTCAATTCCCATATCCACTTGCATACAATTATGACACTCAAAATGTTCTTGCCATACACTTCACTAATCTGTCGATGATTTTTATTGGCTTTCACACCTTAAGCTCTTAAAAATCTAATTACAGCGCGCACTTCACAGTCGGCGGCAGTCTCAATTGGCGGCACCATTTTGAATGCTCGAAACCGGATGTAAACACGGCCGATTTTTCTTGAATTTCCGGCTATGTCTTACCAATAGATGCACATACACAGCGCAAATGTCGAAAATGCCAATCGCAGTGCTGGAACGAAGAAATTTAAAAACGGTCCTTACTTAAAAAACGTGCCTAGTACTTTGCCCACAAATAGAACAAGAAAAGTGTTTATCTATTGGTACCAAATACTTGAGTTAAAAAATGACTTATGCCACTATGTATCTCAATTAAATACAGGGCAAATCAACAATAACAGCTGGTATTGAATTCATAGAAACTATAATAAATGCTGTTGACAGAGGAGAAAATGTTGTAGGAATCTTTTTGGATCTTAGTAGGGCATTTGACAGCGTGTCACATAGTATATTGTTGACTTCACTAAAAGAAATGGGAATCTATGGAAAAGAGCTTGCATGGTTTACATCATATCTAGAAAACAGAAACCAATTTGTTGAACTGGATTATGTTGTGGAGCATGCAAACACAAAGTACGTTGAAAAATGTAGATCTCAGCATCAGACGCTGAAATATGGGGTGCCGCAGGGATCGATCCTGGGGCCTCTACTTTTTCTCTGCTATATTAGAGGTATGCCAGGAGCGATTCCTGGTAACGGCGGGTCTATGTGTCTGTTTGCTGATGATTGTAATGTGCTTATTCCCGGAAGATCAAAACAACAGATTGAAACGTTTTCTCAGGAGAGTCTTTTATCCATAAAAGAATTCCTTGACCGAAAAAATCTGCTTATTAACACAGAAAAATCCAATTTTATATCATTTTCCACTAAACAACGTAGACAAAATTTTGAACCAAACATTTGCATAAAATCAGAAAGAATAAACCAAGTAAAGCAAACAAAATTTCTTGGTCTAATTATCGATAAACATCTATCTTGGGAGGGCCATGTGAACTATGTGGTTAAAAAGGTATCTTCCGGTATCCATGCGCTGCGACAGATGTTCAGAGTATGCAGTTTAGACACTTTAAGAGTTGTTTATTTCTCATTAATACATTCACATATTTCATATGGAATTGTTCTATACGGGGCAACAACAAAAACTAATTTAGATAAAGTACTAATTAAACAGAAAAAAGCTATCAGGGTGATGAAAAATCTTAAAAAGAAAGAGCCAGTCAAGAGCATCTTTCGTGAATTACAAATATTAACAGTTTATAGTCTTTATATTTATGAAACAATAATTTATGCAAAACAGATCCAACTATCATCCAGCTCAACAGAACAATTAGTATATAACACCAGATTAAAAATTAACCTACCTCGGCATAATCTCGAATTTTACACTAAAAAGACATCTTACATAGGGCTAAAATTTCTCCAGTCTATACCAGCTCACATCCGAAAAGAAACAAAATTTAATAAATTCAAGAAGCTCTTAAAGGAATATTTTTTAAGAACTCCCTGCTACTCAGTAACAGAATTCTTTAGTATTAGTAAAAAACAGTTAGGCCTAACTTAATTTGAATTCCAAATACTGTTATCCTTAAAGTCATGGTTTTGTTAAAAGTTCAAGTAAAGTAATTTTTGTACTCTTTTTATGTATTTAATTAGCAGTAAGCAATTTTGAATTTAGCTTATGACTCTATTCAAGTTCATGTAATGTGAAACTATAATGAATAAAGAATGTTTTGATTGATTGATACAAAAATGGTTAGCTATCGTTACTCATTATTACCTCTATGATCTCTTCCTGTGGACTGCCGAAGTGGGGGTACGCGTGATGTTCCTGTTTGATCCTAGGCAGAGGTAAGAACTCAGGAGGTTCATGAACTGGCGTGTGGCCGCATGGGGAGGAGATGGGGTTTGGCTCATGGCTGGGAGGGGTAGGGAACATCTTACTGAGCTCCTCCGGCCGCACCCCTCCACTACCCCGAGGTGGTCGCACTGTCAGTGTGCTTGCAAACTCATCCCCTGCACCCTTGTTGGAGCCCGGGGGCGTTGGCATCTGCACCTGGAACAGCAGTCCTCCCTGTAACAGTTAAGAGAAACAATGAAAAGATTTCCACTAAGGACACTTTTCCTTGGAAAATCCCCTGAAATTTGCTAATTCAGCTGAAGATGTATCTTAAAATATCTTAGCCTATGCAACTTTTAATTGAGCCAAAATATTAGTAAAGATTGACATGGTTGCTCTGACAAATTATTTTGCCCAAATAATTTAGTATTAAACAGAAACAAAATTTCCGTGGCCAAGAGAGTCGATGGTGTTTTTTACACGGGCGCGGAAGGTTATCAGAATGTTGGATGTCTACACGGGCGATAGGGGTGTGCGAATATTCGAAAGTTGGAATAGTTGAACAAATACTTTAGTATTCGAGCCCGACTCGATCTTAATGAGTATTTTATAACTTTCAAATAGTAAACAAACCTAGAAATAATCTCTAATTTCATCATGGTATTGTGTTGTTTTATTTCATCCCAACATTTCATGCTTTGTATTATTAAATCACAACGGCAATTTCAGCATATTATGACATCTTCCTTAACTCTAAAGTCTACACAACCATTTTCAAGGACGAGAATTTTGTTGTGTCATTCATTATTAAAATTACTCCGCTCAGCTGCCTAGTTTACAATGCTCCAATACTCACACCAAAAAAACATCCTAACACTCTACTGCCGGCGCTTCCCCAACGGTACAATTTGACTGTTCATCACAGGCCTGTGTTACGTCCACGAGAACCTTTTATTTTTTTTTCTGAATGTACATGTGTGTTTATGTCCGTGTCGGTGTTTGTGTAAATATGACAACGTCCAAGCGACTGCCTATGACAAGATACTTCTCGACTTGCTAACTACGTGACCATGACGCAACTAGCGTCGAAACCATGGTTATTAGGGATGGACGGGTCCCGAAATTTCGGGAATTTTTCGGGAAAAAAATATTCCCGATTATCGGGACGGGATTACATTTTAATCGGGAATTTTTCGGGACGGGAATTTTTTTTGGTCCGATCGTCGGCGATTTTGCCGCTTAGCGAGTGCCGATGACGCCGCTATTGCGAGCGCAGGAGACGAAGTCATTTCGACGATCGCGCCGTGACCGTGGAGTCCTACCGACGATCATGCCGTGACCGCGAGTCATACCAGCGATCACCCCGGGACAGCGGAGTCATACCGACGATCGCGCCATGACCGCGAGTCATACCGACAATCGAGCCGTGACCGCGGAATCCTACCGACGATCGCGCCGTGACCGCGGAGTCTTACCGACGATCGCGCCATGACCGCGAGTCATACCGACAATCGAGCCGTGACCGCGGAATCCTACCGACGATCGCGCCGTGACCGCGGAATCCTACCGACGATCGCGCCGTGACCGCGGAGTCTTACCGACGATCGCGCCATGACCGCGAGTCATACCGACAATCGAGCCGTGACCGCGGAATCCTACCGACGATCGCGCCGTGACCGCGGAATCCTACCGACGATCGCGCCGTGACCGCGGAGTCTTACCGACGATCGCGCCATGACCGCGAGTCATACCGACAATCGAGCCGTGACCGCGGAATCCTACCGACGATCGCGCCGTGACCGTGGAGTCTTACCGACGATCGCGCCATGACCGCGAGTCATACCGACAATCGAGCCGTGACCGCGGAATCCTACCGACGATCGCGCCGTGACCGCGGAGTCTTACCGACGATCGCGCCATGACCGCGAGTCATACCGACGATCGCGCCGTGACCGCGGAATCCTACCGACGATCGCGCCGTGACCGCGGAGTCTTACCGACGATCGCGCTATGACCGCGAGTCATACCGACGATCGCGCCGTGACCGCGGAGTCCTATCGACGATCGCGCCGTGACCGTGGAGTCCTACCAACGATCATGCTGTGACCGCGAGTCATACCGGCGATCACCCCGTGACCGCGGAGTAATACCGACGATCACGACGTGACCGTGGAGTCCTAGCGACGATCGCGCCGTGACCGTGGAGTCCTACCGACGATCATGCCGTGACCGCGAGTCATACCGGCGATCACCCCGTGACTGTGGAGTCCTATCGACGATCGCGTCGTGACCGTGGAGTCCTACCGACGATCATGCCGTGACCGCGAGTCATACCGGCGATCACCCCGTGACCGCGGAGTCATGCCGACGATCATGCGGTGACCGCGAGGCATACCGGCGATAGCTCCTTGACCGCGGAGTCATACCGGCGATCACGACGTAACCGTGGAGTCCCACCGACGATTGCACCGTGACCATGAGTCATACTGACGATTATGCCGTGACCGTGAGTCATACCGACGATCATCCCGTGACCGCGAGTCATACCGACGATCACCCCGTGACCGCGGTCATTTTGACGATCGCACCGTGACCGTGACCGCGAGTCAAAAGTTTCTATAGGTACCTGTATATTATTACCCATTTTTTTGGTTTTTATAGATTTTTATACTGGTAAATATACGGTAAAAATTGATTTTGTATGTCTTTTTTTGGTAACTGCGGTATGACTCAAGACTTTCTTTTTATGCACAGAAAAAATCCCGTCCCGTCCCGTCCCGAAAATCGGGAAGGAAATAAAAATCCCGTCCCGTCCCGTCCCGAACTAAAAATTCAATCCCGTCCATCCCTAATGGTTATAGATATTACAACTTTTATTGAACTGGGATGAAAGTAAAGGTAAATAAACCACTATTATTTTATACTAGTGCACCTGTTGCTCGGATTCGAGCAGTTGCAAAATATTACAGGCGTTATTTCAAAACGAATATCAGTCAAAATTATTTCCGATGACTTAAAATAGTCAACTCAAAGATAATATAATCAATCACTCCACTCCAGTTATCAACTGAAAACGAATGCTCTTGTGTGTTTACTATGAACAGCTGTAATTAATACAAATCATTTGTCTGTTTAAGTAAATATAATCTTTTCTTAATAAGAAATACATTGGGATTTTGATGGCCTGTGGGGCAAAGCAAGAGGACCTTTATTGCAGGAATTGATGAAATTCCATCATCATTTGTAAAAATCCATCCATTATTAACGGAGGAGTAGTGTTTCGTAGAAATCGCCTTCACGTATTATATATAAGGATTTATTGTTTTAGTTTTATCAACCTCAAAAGTTAAAATCCCTAACTTAATCCTTGAGCGCTCACCCGACCACGTGTTTGCACGACCCGTTTCAACAGGTTCAACTCAGCCCGCTACGGTTTAACACCAGATTAAATCTTGATAATTATTTCCTTAATCAAATCTAGCCACCCTTGTACATAAACACAACCCAATTCATAGTAATAAATTCTGCTGTATTACAATATGTAGGCCTTAGCATATGCTACCTCAGACTTAAGCAGGCTCTATAACCCGATAAGGGCCCTACCGTGAATTTTATTAATAAATTGAAGTGAGGGTTAATCGCTAAGAAAGCTCTGAATAATAGTAAAAACACTAATAAAACGGTGAATTACCTGTAAACAACAGGATATTCCGCTTCCCAATTTACATTCACAGGGTGGCTAGTTTTTTTTCCATTTTAAAATTCTAGACCAATAACAGATTTTTTAAGACTAGTTTTTTCAACAATTAGTGATGTGTCGATACCAAAATGTATTGACTCTTGTTTCTTGATCACAATTTTTATAGTTTTACCATTTTTTTTTTTTTTTTAATTTGGTTTTACTACACCAACCCCTGTCTTTATGTCAAAACAATGCAGCAATGAAATGTTCTAACTGGCCAATTTGGGTTTAAACTAGTGATGGTCGGATCCGGATATCGGACTACCGGATCCGCCAGATCTGAGCTAGAACCGACGCCCGATCGGATCCACAAAAAATCGGATCTTGGCCTGGATCCGGTTTTAATGTATCCGATTTTTTTATACTATTAATACAAAACGGGCGAGTATTCGAGATTTCGAGTTCGAGTAGGGTACGGCCTTGAAACTCGGGCTTATCTTTGAACTCGCCAGTTTGGTTTGAAATTGTAAAAAATCAACATTTGTTGAAATGTAACTTGTGTCTACAGATTCTACAGTAATACAAATATTGATAGTTAATTCTGGAAAATGAAAAATAGTGAACGCATTCATAAACCTGTTGTCAAAACAGCAACGCGGGTGTAAGGGTTTATTGTTTCAGAGGCTAGGGTGTTTCAAGGACAAAGTGTTGGGCCTCCCAGCTTAGGGGGGGAGGGGTGGTGGTGAGACTGCAAGAGGGGGAGGAAACTGGTTTTGGCTATTTATTGATTAGTTCACCGACCCTTATTTCTAGACAACAAAATTGAGTGACAGTGTTAAATCATCGTGTTCTGTATTTCATTTCTTGTACATTAATTTTAGTGTTTTGGTCTATTTACTCCTGGTCCCTTGCAAATTGTATTATCAATGCTAAATAATTGTGGTCAATTCAAATTATATTTTTGATTATTCAAATCTCCTACACAAAAAGACAAAAGTCAAACCAGGCAAGGAAAAAACCTGCTATTGTAATCCCCGTACCCAGCCATTTGGGAGTGATGAAAGTCTAGTCTAAATATAGCTCAAAGGTCTCACCCTTCCCTCCCCCCCCCCCAACAACCTACTCAATGTTGCTATTCCGCTCATTTCGAGGCCATTGCACAACCCCTCCCTCCCTTCTATTTTTTTGCCTAATAGTGTTTCTATTCTGACTTTTGTAAAAATAAATTTATTGCTTACGTAACAGTTCAGTAGTGGAATTTTCTATTGTGAAACAGTAGGCCTACTTTAAAACAAAATCACTACCGATCATGTCATTCTATTCTGTGTCAAGTCAGTAGGCCTATACCATTGCCAGTCAGTCGCCGGCGACTGCTTTGAGTTGACCTATTCTGTCGTGACAGCTATAAAAATAGGTTAGGACAACTACCTCTTGCTTATCCAAGCGGAGGTCACTGCCATCTTGATTTGTGTTCAAGAACATCTTAACAGAGAGATCAGAGACAAAACAATCAATATCTACACTGATAGTCAAGCTACCTTAAAAGCACTAAACGCTTACGAATTCAACTCTAGGCTCCAGTGGGACTGCCTTGCTTCTGTGTCTGAGTTGGGTAGGAGAAATGACCTTATGCTCTGCTGGGTGCGTGGACACTCAGGCATAAAAGGAAATGAAGCTGCAGACAGATTGGCAAACACTGCCTCTGCGACAACAATGATAGGCCCACAACCCTTCTGTGGCATTTCACGAAACAGCACAAGATCCTCGATATTGTCATGGGCCAAGGAAAAGCTCCGCAAACACTGGGTTGACACTCCCCTTCTTAGGGTCAGCAAGCTTACTCTGTTTAGGCCTTCTAAAAAGGTTGCCTCTGACCTCTTGAGACTAGACAGGCGAAGAATCAAAATAATTGTAGAACTGATAACTGGTCACAGGCAGTAGCGGCTAGCCCATAAGGACTCTCGGACGCCGCCCTCCCAACAATACAGAAATCAATATTTTTTTTATTTATGTAATACAAAAATAATATGTTGTATTAAAATTAAATTACAATTACTTACGACTACTTAATCAATATGATAATAATATGAAATGAAATAGTTTTAAATTTTGAATCCAGTAATGACTGTTTTGCGAATGCGATAGTCGCTTTCATAATGTGGATTGCGGACGGCGGCAACCTCCGTCCCAAACTCAATGCATGTAGTGTTATGGTAGAAACACCTAACAACGCTGAGGGTGCCGTGACGTCATTCCAATGCTTTACAATAGGGACTCTGGGGCAGAGTCCAAAGCTGCGCGCGCATCCATAAATCAGGGCAGCCACCCTAAACTGGATAATTCTGCATCACACACGATTAGGATAGGAAGAACCATGTTGGCAGCGCTGGAGCCATCATCCACACTGTCACTACCATAAACATAAACTAACCTCACTTTTCCATGTCCATGACCACAGTTCAGTAGTTTAGTGCCAAACGACCTGTTGTTTTGTGATCAATAGTGTTTAGTGATAGTGATGGAGGCCTAAGGAAGGAAGCGGTAGTTTGTTGAAGATTGAAAGAGCTAAGTAGAAATTATTAATAGTTATACTTAATTGATTGAGTTAGTTAGTTGGTATTTTTGAGTCAATAAGTTACGTCTGTAGTTTTAGTATAGGCTAACCTAATCAACCCGAAAACAAAGTAAACTAACCATAGGTAAAGTGACTCGGACAACTTTAGTTATAGTTACTTATTATTAGTCTTAATAAGTTATTACGGGTAAATTTGCCGTGGGTTGAAGGCCTAAATCTAAATAATAATGGACGGCGGCATTTCGTTGTCGTCGACTTGGTCGTCGACGGCTAACGTCACTAATGAAGTTAGCCTGATTATCAATGAAGGGATCAAAAATATTGACCACAGAATTTCTTTGAAAAAATTAGGACCTCCTAGACCTTTCATGAACATAAACCAAATTCAAAACAGTTCAAAAAATAAGAATAGCTTCACACGAAAATTTTCGCCACATATGTACAATCATGCAGATTGGCTATGTGGCTGTTCAATTAAAAATTCATTTTTCTGCTACACTTGTTTGGTCATGGGGGTTCAAGATAGAGCATGGACTGTAGACGGGATTTCAGACCTTAAACATCTACTGGAAAAAGTAAAAAAACACAAAACAAGTGAAAAACACATAAATGCGTCAATAGAATATGCTGTTTTAGGTAAAGTTGATATTAGATGTCAATTGGACAATGCATATAGGTTAAAAATACAAAAACAAAATGAAGATGTTTCGAAAAATCGATACATTCTAAGTAAGCTAATTGATGCAATTAAATTTTGTGGAGCGTTTGAATTAGCATTACAAGGACATGATGAACGCGAAAATTCAAAAAATCCTGGCATATTTCGTGGATTGGTTAACCTTATGGCGGAGCTGGATGTAACATTGCAACAGCACATAAATCAAACAAATAACCGAGTGTTTTTGGGTCTGTCTAAAACCATACAGAACGAGTTATTGGACTCAATATATTACGTTTGTCTGCAAATGATTCGTGACGAATTGACACAAACCGACTATGTTGCTATTGAAGCCGACGAAACAACAGATTGTGCCACTTTATCCCAACTAGTATTTGTTATTAGGTACGAGCTGAATGGCACGATTCACGAGCGATTTATCACTTTTATTAGACCAAAAGGCCATGATGCAGAATCAGTTAGCGAAACAATTTTTGAAGTATTAGAGCAATTAAACCTCGACAAAACTCCTGATAAAGTCATTGCCCAGAGCTACGATGGGGCTTCCGTAATGAGTGGCCAACACACGGGAGTACAAGCGCGTGTAAAATCTAAATATAAGAATGCAAATTTTGTCCACTGTTACGCACATCAATTAAACTTAATCATTGAACGCAGTGCTACACAAAATAAGCAGGTTAAGATATTCTTCAGTAATATCAAGGGTTTTCATCATTCTTTTCCCAGTCAACAAAGAGAACTGCAGTTCTCGATGAGATAGTAAAACGTCGTATTCCAAAAAGCTCAGGTACTCGGTGGAATTTTAAATCCAGAATTGTAAGCACAATTTTTAATTATCAAAGAGAGTTGGAGGAATGTTTAAGTTACATACTCGACGATGACACCAATGACTATGCCACAATAAATAAAGCTGTTGGCCTAAGAAGTATTCTAAAAGACGAAGACTTTATTTTCTGGCTGGACTTTTTCAATCAAATACTGCCCCACAGTGACATTCTGTACAACCAACTGCAGCAAACAACAATTGATTGCGTCAAGGCGTTTAAGTTTGTCGGCGATTTCAAAACTGTGGTAGATCGCGTAAGAAACTCGACCATGTTAGATCAACCGAGAGATAGTGAACCCGAATCGAGCAAAAAGCGGAGAAGACACGACGATCAAAAACGCGTCGTCGCAAAGGAAGTGTGTGACATAATTACGTCGGGAATTGATGACCGTTTTACGTTTGTAAATCATTTGTCCGCGGCAAAACTGTTTCAGCCAAGTTTGTTTGGGGAGTTTAAAACCAAGTTTCCCGAAAAAGAGTTACACGCTGCTGCGGAACTATTTAGCCTAAATAAAACTGAATTGAAACAGGAGTTAAATGTTATTTACAATAGGGATGATTTTTCAACGGCCACAGGGTCATTAAGACTACTCAACTTTGTCTATGTCAACAACCTCAAAGATGTGCTTCCAGAGTCAATCAAACTTTTAAAAATCATAAGCACAATACCTATGACTACTTCGGAAAGTGAACGTTGTTTCTCTACTTTGAAACGAATTAAAACGTTTACCAGGAGTACCATGAAACAAGACAGACTAAGTGCGCTTGCTATGTGTTCTATCGAAAAAAAGCTGTTGTCAACTTTAAACTTCAACGAAAAAGTAATAGATCACTTCGCCGGGCAGAAAGAAAGGAGGATGGATTTCACATTCAAACAGTACAATTAAAGTTAGGCCTTATCCTCATGGTATGGTTTTCTACTCATATTACCGTGGATGTTTTAATATAAAATACAATTAGTCAAGCCTTACCCTCATGGTTTGGTTTTCTATTCGTTATTGCCGTGGGTGTTTAAATTATACAATTCAATCATTGTCAGGCCTTACCGTTTGGTTATCTACTCATTATTGCCGTGGATTTTTTACTATTAAATTATCAATTGTTAGTTATATTTTCAATACAGTGTAGTCCCGTTTTACAAGGCCGTAGGCAGGGAGGGGGGTTAGAGAGTCAAACCCCTCCCCCAAAATTCCGAAATTGAGCAGTACAAATTAAAACTAGGTTTAAAAAGTTGAATTATGAAATAGAAACCACAATAGAGGATTAATTGTTATGTTTTGCAATATCTATTCATATTTAATATAGGCCTAGTTCTATTGGGATAATAAATCTGATCTATTAAATAAATTGGTAAAAACTATTTAAAAAATATACTTTACTTTATTCTACTTATGTCTATTTGCTCATGCATGACAAACAACAGGTGAAATGGGAGTTTTTGGACTATTATTGGACACAGTTTTAGGCGTTAAAATTGCTTTAAAAAGTCACCAAACGGCTTTAAAATTTTAAAAATTTTGCTCCACACCCCCCAAACCCCCCGGAGCCCCCCCCTAGACAAGGTCCTAGAGCCGCCACTGGACACAGGCAATTCAGGAAATATTTACATCAGATGGGCTTATTTGGTGGTGAACCGATCTGTAGGTATTGCGATAGGTCAGAGGAGACAGCCGATCACCTGCTCTTTGATTGTGACGAGCTCTCTGATGCTAGAATGATAACTGTAAAGGAGGGTAGCCTGGGCAAGCTAGGTTGATGACCTGTGGTCAGGCCTTGCTTGCTGTGACGCGTGCTGGAGGTGTTTTGTAAACACTGAGGGCTTTGCACTCAGTAGCTGTCGGGTCAATAAATAGGCCACCTGAGGGAGAGAAAGGGATCAGTTGCCCGGGGCAAGGTGCCCAGGAGAGTTGGGTGAGTACTGGTTTCTCTATCTTGGGGTTAGGCCCTGTAGTCGGGAGTTTTGTACAGGAAGTTTTGATTTAAGGGGACTGTTAAGTTAATTGGGGTTTGGTGATTTGATTTGAAGGAATTCTTTTGGGGATAGATACTTTGGTTTGATTAGATTACAAGGGAATAGTTTTGTTTCGTTTTTTGGGGATTATAAATCTAAGATTCAAGCTGCCTCCAGAGCGGTTCCTACCAGGCATTTGTTAGTAAGCTATAATTAAAAATCCTGTTTGATGATCACGATCTGGTTCTCTTATTGAACAATGAACAGCTACCCAGCTCATAGCATAAAGTAGAATAAGATTAAAGATTCGGGTTTGCTATAAAGCTACGCTCCCATGTGCGTATGCAGGATAACCTATGAAGAGTGAGGGGGTTTTCTGCATATCACATAACTCTTGGTAATTTGGCTAGAGGAAGTTATCTTCCCGAGGATGAACTAATTGAGAAGCTACAGGCATTCATTGGACACCTTAACTTGTAAGGTCAACAAGAAAACAATTGTATGGGGTGCGCAATAATTTGGTTTTCGGATGAAGTGCTGTAAGGTCTCGGCCTGCCCCTGTTAGATAAGATAAGATAAAAGGTTGACTTCTCGGATTACTGCGGCAAAATTTTGCCACGGTCAAGAAGTCATCATTGACTCCTGCGGTTAAGAAATATCATCCCCTTCTTGCGAGAACACGGAAAATTTTTATCATCTCCCACGGCCGTGTAGACATTATCGCCGTATTTTGCGATTGTTACAACATTCTCTATTGGAAAAAGCATTCTCAGTAAAGGAAAAAAAGTTATGATTGCTGTAATATTGCCTGACACAAGTATTCAATTTTTATATATTACTGATTAAATAATCCAAAAATTGAAAATTAATCCTTAAGCCTGCAATTTATTAATAACTTCCTAAAAATAGTGATATGTCGATACCAAAATGTATCGAATCTCTGAACAGACAAACCGGTCATGGAAACGTCATCGTCCGCATGCACGATCACGGAAACCTCATCTTCGTCTCCCGAAGTCACGGATACGTCATCGTCATCTCCCGTGGTCACGGAACCGGCATCGTCATCTCCCGAGGTCACGGAAACGTCATCGTCATCTCCCGCGGTCACGGAAATATCATTGTCTCCCGTGGTCACGGAAACGTCATTGTCGTCTCCCGCGGTCACGGGAACGTCATCGTCATCTCCCACGGTCTCGGGAACGTCATCGTCATCTCCCGCGGTCACGAGAACGTCATCATCATCTCCCGCGGTCACGGAAAAATCATCATTGTCTCCCGCGGTCAGGAAAACGTGATCGCCTTCTAGCTTGATTGCGGCCAAATCATGAAAATCTCATCCGGTCTCGAAAACGTGATTATCATCTAGCGCGATCGCGGCAAAATCATAAATATAAGGTAGTCACGAAAACCTGATCGTCATCTAGCATCATCGTCTCCAGCGATTGCGGAAAAATCTAGGAAATTCCCGACTTTGATATCAAAATAAAAGACTAAACCCTGACTTTTCAAGACCATTTCTAAATTCAATACTAGGGATGGTCAAGTCTCGAAATTTTGGGAAATTTTCGGGAAATTTTAAATCTCGTTACACGAGACGAGATTTCTTTTTGGCCGAGATTTTTATCAAGACGAGTAATAAAAAAAATAAAAAATAAAAAAAAATTAAAAACGCCTGCAGAAAGTCAACGCAGTACCCGCAATACAGGAGCGTGTTGTAGTTGCGTTTCCTTTGCGAAGGCGTTCTTATTTAATTATTTCTTTAAATGTAAATATTACTTTAATTATTTTAATAATATTACTTTAATAACATTTGAGAACTTTTGTTAAGTGTAAGCAGTGTGAGGAATGTTTTATTACTAGCCTATAAAAAGTCAAAACAAGTAACTATTTTATAAAAATTAATATTGTTTTTATTTTATGATTTATTTTATTTTAGGATAAGTTGAACTCTATCCTAACTGATATCACATTGTTTCCTAATCGTAGGCATTTTTAATAAGTTAGGCGTGATTAATAAAAAAATGTTATGCTGATGTTTTTTAATAAAAGATTGTACATATTCTTGCCTATTATCATTATTTTTGTATTTAAACAGTCATCTAACAATGTTACAAAATCAGGTAAAAATTTTGAACGTGCATTTCCCGTTGTGTATGAGAAGGGATATCCCGTCTCGATCTCGTCTCGAAATTTTATGAGAAATAAAAAATCTTGTCTCGTCTCGTCTCGAACTAAAAATCCAATCTCGTCCATCCCTATTCAATACTAATTCTCGACTTTCCCGTGTTTTCCGACTTTCCCGTTTTTCCCGACTACTAGAAACCCTGCACTCAAATAGTAAATTCACTCTCACAATTAGCAAAATCACTAGGCAAAATCCAAAGCTGGAATCAAAACACTTATTCACTCGGTCAAACGCAGGATCAGAATCCTCATCTAATCCCTCGCCCATGAGTTTTTCCCTAGGGATGGGAAAAAAGCTGATTTGATGTCAGCTTATCGATTTGGTAATATTATAATATTATTAAATTGCTAATACATTTGCTAATATTAAAAACTTGGTAATATTATTTCTTCACAAACAGTCCGCTCAGTTGAAGTACTGACCGCTTCATCACTTGAAGTATCGTCAGAGTTCTCAAATATCTGGTCAAGATCATTGAAGCTGGCCTCAATACCCTCTTTGGTGAACAAGTTGCCAGACTGTAGCTTGGGGCCGTTGAGGACTGTCCCTTCCATGCTCTTCTTGTCTCCTTCCTCCTGGACACAGGCATACATTGATATCTACTTCACTTGGTATACAGTTACAGTTTGTTGAGGTTTTTGTCAACACATGAAATCAGATGTTTGAATTATTTTTTTTCAAAACCAGTAACATTCACCATTAAGCATAAACAAAAATGTCAAAATAGGATACCAAAACTTGTATAGGCCTATAATAAAAACGGTCTCAAGAAGGAATGTAAGAGTATAAAAACCATTTAGGGCCTACTTCATGCAATCCAACCAACTACAAAAATATGTTTAGAAAGTTGCTTGAGTTCTTGTAAAAACAATATAGTTGAAAGAGCATGGACTACAAATGTTATGGTTCCCAATACGGTTGAGAATAAATGTAAGAAATTGTTACCGATTCAATTGTGATTCTCATTACATTTTTGAAAACAACTGGGCTTTAGCGAGTTTATAATATAATCAAGGATTTTACTGTTATTTATAATAAATGATTTTGCTACGCTACATCCAAATTCACAAAATCATTTGATAAAATCTCATAATTATATTGAAATTTCTCAACTGAATATTTAATGGCAAGTATTAGACCAGCAAGACTATTAAAAATATCCAGCACTAAAATCAACTGCAGCACATACCCTGTTGTTTCACCTAAAAATGACCATTGCAGAGCAAACCCGAAACCACTGCCACTACAAACCAAACTACAGCCAGCAGAAACCAACACCCGCCACCTTTGCAATCCCGCAACCATGCAGGAAAGTTTTACCTTAACAGGTTGGCCTGGGGCACGTTTGAAACCCTCCATACTAGGAGCACTGCCATCATCGTCAAACTCGTAAGGATCGGACCGTTTGAATGGTCCCACGCCCGGCGTGCCACCACTCGTCGCATCCACTTCCATCTGCAAATACTGCACTTGCGTTACTATGCCAACACTGTGCCACAGTAAACAAAAACTACAGTGCAAATACTATAAACTATAATATTTTTTTTATTTAAAGATATTTGTTTAAAAAAAGTTATCGTAGAAAACCCAATTACCAAGATATAAATTTAATGTAACTGTGCCAGTAACTTTTTTGTGAAAGTTTAAGTGCCAACTTTTTTTGTCAGGCCATTTAGTTAACTTGACATCTACCTAACTTAAATTTTAAGAAAAACTTAGGATTTTACACTATCACTATAACAGTATTTCCTCGGTAAGTAGCTTCGATTTGTAATAGTTTACATTTAACCATGCTAAATGCACAAGTTAGTTAAGTAGCTCAGAGTTGATACTTACAGGCATGTTCTCCTGCTTGATGTACAGCTGGTGCGGTGGTGGGGAGGGAACCGAGGGGGTGGAGTACTGAGAGAACACGGGACCTCGGGGCTCAGACCTCGGCTCAGCTGGCTTGAATCTCTTCACTGGATGGTTTAACCTGAGGTACACACTAATACTTAGACCTTCCATAAAAAAGGTTTAGTAAAGATAGAAAGCAGAGGAACAATCTGTGTCAAGAAGAAAAGAAACAAACATGTAAATATTTTTTTCTTACTAACCAAGCTTCCAATGCGGAATAGTCATAGAGCAGCTGTGATGGTTGTTCTTCTTCTTGTAGGATGGTTTCGTAGTCTCGAGTGGACAGTACAGGTCGCTTGAGCGTGGGCGCTGGAGGGTCAGGAGCAGGCAGGGGTGCAGGGGCTGAAGGTGGAGCAGACACAGGGGGTGGCGCACTGCCAGGGCCACAACCACCTACACTGTCCACTCCACACTTGCCTCCTTCCACACTCAGGGCAGATGGGTACGGCGAGAACACCTACATAAATACAATGGTGTAGTCAAAGCTGTAAGTCACTCACCTACTTCCATAGAAAATATCAGTTTTTGGATCAACCGTAGATCCTGAGGACACAAACCTCAATTAAAGGGTTGTACTTAATCATATTTCAAATATTAAAGATGCATTAGCTGTAAAATTTATTTTTTATTTATATGTAATTTTTGCTTGTCTATTTTTTTTTAGTGTTGGTCTTTTGATTCACATTGTAGATTTTTGATGGAAATAAGCAATAAGTGGGATTGAGCTTAACCTCTATAATCCATCAAAAGTGTCTTAAATTTGTTTTTCTGGTTTAAAGATCAAAGTTATTACTGTACTATAACTTATTACTATAGGTTATTAGAGAGTTTAAAGTCTCTCTATTGCCGTTCTGTTGCGAAGCTCAGGCAGAGCATCTAGTGTATTATAATTATAATAATGATCATTGAATTATCCACGGGTGTGGATGGATACAACAGAAAACCCTACACAAAATCAGACTAAACATACCGTATTGATCTTGAATCTAGTAAAAGCTAATAACAGGTATCTCAAGGGAAATTAAATAAAGCAAAATTAATGATTTTTATCTAACAGAAATTTGTTAGTGATTAATTACTCAATAATTACATTGAATGTTTTTTTTTAAGTAAGGGCCATTTTTGCGTATAGCTCCGTGGTTCGTGTGTATACCACGAGGCTAAACGCTGCTTACTGGCACTATTTGTGAACAGAATGACACAATTTGCAGTTCTATAGCTGACACGTATGCTTCGCTGTGTGTTTTTAAAAATGTGTTTAAATCATTGAATCTCCCATCGGGTGCGAGATTAGGTCAGAGGAATGATCAACCATCTCTATTCAGACAACGGCGGAAACTTCTCGTCAGCTTCAAGAAAACTTCCACAAGTTAATTCTGAAAGATTCAACAAAAAGATTCCTATCTGGTCAGCACATTGAGTTTCATTTCATTCCTCCTTGTGCACCCCTTTTTGGAGGTCTTTGGGAACGAGCGATTCAAAGTGTAAAGAGACATCTTCGTAGTCATTGGTGATAGTCTATTAAGCTATGAAGAATTCACAACCTTACTCTGCCAAGTAGAAGCTATCATAAATAGTAGACCCCTGACACCTCTTTCTTCTGAGCCTGGTGAACTTGAAGCTCTTACACCGGGACACTTTCTTGTCGGCGGACCCTTAGTAACATTAACTGAAACTGATGTAGCTGATATACCAACAAACCGCTTAAAGAGATGGCAACTAGTCAAGTCCTTCACCCAACGAATATGGAAGAGATGGCACAAGGAATATCTGAACACATTGCAGCAGCGCACTAAATGGACAGTCTCACAAGAACTTAGAAGTGAACAACGAATATCTGAACACATTGCAGCAGCGCACTAAATGGACAGTCTCACAAGAACTTAGAAGTGAACAACGAATATCTGTACACATTGCAGCAGCGCACTAAATGTACAAAGTCTCACAAGAACTTAGAAGTGAACGACGAATATCTGTACACATTGCAGCAGCGCACTAAATGTACAAAGTCTCACAAGAACTTAGAAGTGAACGACGAATATCTGTACACATTGCAGCAGCGCACTAAATGGACAGTCTCACAAGAACTTAGAAGTGAACAACGAATATCTGTACACATTGCAGCAGCGCACTAAATGTACAAAGTCTCACAAGAACTTAGAAGTGAACAACGAATATCTGTACACATTGCAGCAGCGCACTAAATGTACAAAGTCTCACAAGAACTTAGAAGTGAACGACGAATATCTGTACACATTGCAGCAGCGCACTAAATGGACAGTCTCACAAGAACTTAGAAGTGAACAACGAATATCTGTACACATTGCAGCAGCGCACTAAATGTACAAAGTCTCACAAGAACTTAGAAGTGAACGACGAATATCTGTACACATTGCAGCAGCGCACTAAATGGACAGTCTCACAAGAACTTAGAAGTGAACAACGAATATCTGTACACATTGCAGCAGCGCACTAAATGTACAAAGTCTCACAAGAACTTAGAAGTGAACAACGAATATCTGTACACATTGCAGCAGCGCACTAAATGTACAAAGTCTCACAAGAACTTAGAAGTGAACGACTTAGTTTTGATACATGAAGACAATCTCCCACCTCTGCAATGGAAATTTGGCCATACCACCAAAGCCTTCCCAGGCAAAGACAACATAGTCTGAGTGGCTGAAGTTTACACAAGATCAGGACTTATCACTCGCCCTATAGTGAACCTTTCCCCTATTCCTGTAGATTAAGTTAAGTAAGCTTCAAACCCTTTATGTTTTTTCTTTAGTTTTATTTCACAGTTATTATTTATTGATTCTTTGTTCTCAAAGTTGCATTGCTTTTAGTTCTGTTTTTGAGTTTAATTTGTTACTATGTATTGTATAAATAGTTCAAGGGGGCCGAGATGTTAAGTATTTATTAGTTTTCTTTATTTCATTCATATTTAAATTATTCCAAGTAAGTCAATCAAAATTCATTAACCAATGTTTATGTTTACAATTTATTATTATTAAAGCTTAAATTACAATTCATTTCAATATTAAAATTATCATATGTTATTACATCAAATTATATTTTATATCACATTGTATTAAAAAGAATATTTAGTTACTAGCTGTCTGCCCGTTCTACGCACGGGGATCTTATAGTAGTCAGTTGAATATGTAAAAAATCACACAATGTTGGGTTTTTGGACATTTGTTATTTTATTTCTTAAGTAGGTAGGCCATGTATTCTATGGAAGAGTACCGGTATCAAGGATCGTCGTCGAAAAGGTCGTTATGAATAAATAGGTAGGCGTACGTACGTACCCAAAGTACGTACCCAAGAGATGGGCTATGGGCCTATTGGCTGTATGGTCCTGCAATTGCATCACACGGTGAGTAGAAACAAAGTAGAGAAGAAAGTGGCATATTGGAAAAGTGAGTTTAGCATCATCTGTAAACCTCTGTTACAATCACCCACTGCAGTTGTGTTTTTTTTTTTTACTTTACACTTTACACAATCGCCATTGAAGCGCCGTCAATGAGTGGAAACCTTGTTTGTAAGCTATTTGCGACGATCATTAAGTTTCCCAGCCCTATACAACACTGATTCAAGGTCTTCTTTCTGGTTATCAAAACTGAAGAACAATTTTATAGCCTACACAAAGCATTTTTAGTTCCTGTTATTTAATTTCATTTACGGTTACACTATAGTATTGAACTTGCGATTAATAAAATCCAAAATGTAAGAAAAATGTTTTTAATCTCACTTGGTTGGGATTTGCTTTCAAAACGTGATCGGAAATGGTTGCGGTATTTGTAAACAACATTTGTAAACATATCAGAGACAGATAGAAAAAAATAATCTTAATCCGAACAGCTGTTCGTTATTTCATAGATGATTATGTGATAAAAATTTAACGAAAATTTGACAAAAAATGGCACAAAACTGCATTTTTGAACGTCCGTAATTTTATTTACAAAGTAGTGAGGCCATATTTTAATGGCTAAAGACACTCTTGCCAATCCAGTAAATACATTAAAATGACTTGGATCTTGATAGGTACTCTCGTTTTCATGGAGAAGATTGCTTATAATGCCATCTTGAGTGTTAAAGACAGACAGACAGACAGACAGAAATAGAGATAAGACTTGTTTCTGCTTCTTTAATGTGTAAAACGTAAAAATAACCTAAAAATATATAATTCTGAGCAATGTACAGACAAAACTCTAATTTTATTTATATAGATTAAGATTGGCAACACTGTAAATGCAAGCTGTTTAACTACTCTAAAAATGCTCAACAATTAAATCTTTTAAAAACAACATCTGAGACTTTTGTGACTGTGATGAATATAAATAAATGAAGACAGAATGAAATGAACTGAAAAGAAGATCCATAAGAAAAAGTGTAAATTAAATTCAAGAAAATCACTACAACATTGTATTTAACTTCAAGAAGAATTAACAAAAACAGTAAGTGATTCATAATGTAAATAGAACAAAATACAGTCAACTTGTTCAAAAACTATAACTATTTTTCTTAAATCTATTTAGTCACTAAATTATTTCATTTTCAAACAATAAATTATCAAAATTTCATGACAGAAATCATAAATTATAGTTTAAAAAGATATTTTAATTTAATTTTGTTTTGTTTAGTCTTCTTCAGCTTATCTACATTTGTTTTGTAAAGATAATGATTGTTTTAGCGATAAGTAAGGCATAATTAATCTTTATTTTTATTTGATGCTATTCATTGTATAAAAACTTGTACTGAGAATGAATCAAAAGAATTTGAATTGAATTGGACATCATCATCGTCGTCTCTCACGGTCACGGGAACGCTATCGTCGTTTGGAATCGCAGCAAAATCATGAAAATTTCCTGCGCCCGTGTATGCGTCATCATTGTCTTTTGCGCTCATGGAAATGTGATAGACATCTTCCGCGATTGCGGCAATATCACGAAAATCTTACGCGGCCGTGTAGACATCATCATTGACTTCCGCGGTCACAAATGTCATCATAGTCTTTCGCGATCGGGGAAAATACAATTGCAATCTTCTACCGGGGTTTAAAAAATCCCGGAATCGCACCATAATCCTGGCTTTTTCCCAGTTTTTCCAGGTCCTTTTAAATTTAAGGTTTTTCCCGGTTGGTATACACCCTGTTTATCCTTTATGGTCTTTTGTGAGAAGTCTAATACCCATAAAAAATTACCAGAATGAACATTTTTATGGCTATTCCAAAACTCACTAGCCCATTCTGTATTTTCCCCTCTATCATTGCATTAGGGTCCTCAGTCATCTGGCGATGAATGTCAGCATCAGATATGTTTCTTGTAGTCAAAAGCGCATCACTGACTTAATCTCGCACATAGCGGGAGATTCAATAATTTTGTACATGTCAGCAACAGAGCAGCAGATGGTGTGGTTCTGTTCACAAAATTGATGCCAGAGTGTGGAGAGGAGTCTCATTGTAGCGTACACTCGATCTACGGAGCTATCCACAACTATACGCAAAAATAGCCCTTACTAAAAAAATAACCCTCGTTAATCCAATAAGGCAATTATAATTTAGAGGAAATTTAACAGAGTTGGGTTTCTTAAATAAATAATTGAGGCTAACTCTGACCATAATCTTGAAAATACAGCCATTCCAGTAAACTTAAAAACTAATTCAATATCCGAGGTAACCTTTTGTTTAAACTTAGTAGTGTAAAATATTCTGGTTTTCTTTTGCTGGAATGGACTTTTTTCCATTCAGCCAAGCCTGCTGTCCTAACGATAACCTTTAATCACCCCTAGTTGAATGTTGAAACATACCTGGTTGATTGATGAAACACTCTTGGGTCCATGGAAGTGTCCGTCCGGCGTACAAACAACCTTGTCCTCCAAGGGGTGAGGAGGGGGAGGTTGAGGACTCAGGGTGGGCATGGTAGGGTCGGCAGGGGGTACGCTGGCGGGGGGAAGTGACTGGGGGTTGGGGAGAGGAGAGGGGGCGACAGATGCGGGCGAACCTACAGACGCGACAGGTAGAGAGTCATTCTGCTGGTGGTGAGGCGTCGAATGCTGGCCATACGCTCCTGTATACCTGCAGACAACACAAACAATATAAGCTTACATTCTGAGTGACTTTAAATTTATAGTAGGCCTATATTATATTTATAGTATGAGTACAGGAAACTAAGAAATAAAAAACAGATTTTCCAAAAAAAACTTAAATAGTATTTTTTTATAAGGTTAGACCTAGAAAAACTGTTGAAACCTAATTTTATATGCAGTCTATCGGTATTTATTTTAAACTATCTAAAAATTACTCAAATGACATAAAAAATGTGCAATTTAGAAGTTATCCAACATGTTTAAATAGTTCTCTGTGATTCTTACTTATATTTTTGATCAACAATTATCAGCAAAAGTGTTTACTATTAACTTTAAGCAGATGATAATTTTCCTCACACAAAAATTTCAATCTGTAATCAAAACCTTAAAAAATAAGCTCAAATTATATATTTTTAAATTTTTTATAGGCTAGCAAAATATAAAAGCTCTGTTGATTGTTTTACTATTAAATTGAAAAGTCAATTCAATATTAAAAATAAATTAATAAGATGACCACGGATTATTACAGTTAGTGATGTGTCAAAGCCAAATCTTAAATCTCAAATTGGTTGAATCTTACAGATAGTTTTGGATTTCATCATCCTAATTAGAGAATTGAACACCGAATCTCACAATTGGTAATACTTAACATATGCCCTGAGCCACTAGCACCAAAACACATATTTAGTGTTGATTAAATTAAAAATCAAATATATATATGGATATATATCAAAAAATATATCAAAAATGGATTTTTAAATAGATTTCAGATTGTATATTATTAAAATAGTACTTGGATTAAAGAATCTATTGCAAATTCTTCAAATATTTGAATTTGAGATTCAAAATTCTTAAATTCAACCATCACAAATAATAAATACATTTTAACACTCCAAAATGATAATGAAGACCCCAACCTCAACCCCATACTCCACTCCACTCCCATTTGAAAATGGACAAGCCAAATCAACAATGTCAAACCTCAAACCAGAAAACACCTAAAAATTCTCATAACCTCGTTAACAAGAATACAAGTAAAAAAACAAGTTTCGATGAGCCTCATTCAGCAGATAGATAGATCCTGCAAGAGAATTAGTGATTTAGCGGCAAACTGTTAGTTCAATTGTCACCACACACCGTAGTTTCTCATCTCACTCACGCCTTGTCTGTCTCTTACGACACTACATATCAATTGGGCAAACCTGTTGGTTCTAATTTTAAAACATTTCACTTGTGCTCAACCTCTGGATGCTTATCACTTTTCAATTTTTTTTAGGTATATAATAGCAACAACATAACTGATTACTGAAATTTTAAATCACATTCTCGACACAGGATTACCACAAATTCAAAATGACTCCCACACCCCTGATTGTTTTAATTTCCCATCTTTAAGCCCTCTAACTATTAATTTGCTTGCTGTATCCAATCAAAGTTTTTAAAACAACAAATTCCTAATAATATTCCCTGTATTTTTCTTACATTACTTTGAACAAAATTATTCTAATAATTAATAAGCTGCATCAGATCAAAATTGCTTTTTTGTCATAGCAGAATAATTAAAGATTCAGAAAAAAACTGTTTGGCCATTCTTATCGTGGACTATTTAATTCAGATTTTAAAAATAATTAGTTGGCTAATTATAAACATGATTTTAATCTTCAAACCCTTGCAACTTTAACACTTATGAATCTAGAACAATAGAAGTATCTTGAACCTATAGTGTACCAGCTAAATTATTTTTATTTTACAATCAAGTATTTTCCCTGCCCTAAAGTTTGACAGGTAGAGAGATGACAAGGCAATAAGTGAGAGAGGGTATTTTTTGGTTGTAAAGGTGACAAACCAGAGTGTGTCATCTGGTTCTCGCTGGTGGAACGGCACTCGAGCTCTGACACCACGAGCCACCTTCCTACACCTGGAAGCAACAGAGTTGCCAACCTCCACACTACGCAAGTACCTCTCCAGTCTCAAGGGCACCCACATCATTATTATACCCCTGTCCCTTACTGTGGGCTACCCTGAGCATACTTAGCCTTATATTCCATGCCCAATTTATTTAAACTCAATTTCATACAAAAACAATTATGAGAATTATGACAAACACAATGAGTAAAGCAAAAAACTTGCTCTAACCGGCAAAAAAAATTGATTTAATTATGGACTTTAAATAAAAAGGATTGATCAAATATAGTCAAAAATTTTAAAACAAAAAGGAAATAAAAAAAAAATTTTAAATGAAGTGTTTAACATTTATCTATAGTTATTAATTTTAGTCATATCATTTTGTTTGAGTTTTAAAAATGTTTTACTACCAACAAATGATATATATGACCTTTAGAAAGATGTCTTTCCAATAAAATAAAGCAAAATCCCAATAAATATAAAGAAAAAATGTTTAACACAAAAAATACATAAAATAAAATCAAAACAAAATAAACTCCAAATGAATACATTACCAACGAGGAAGAAAGAAGGGAGATCGGGAAGAGGTGGAAGGTTTCCAACGCTTAGAAAACCTACAAAACGATCGACACTGCATTCAACACACTGTATTCAAGTTAAATTACCAACTTAGTCTTATTATATATATATTTTTTTTAGGGCAGGACATGTAATAATGAGAAAAATATTTTAAAGTTGGTTATAGTAAGGCTTATATTTTAGGAGATCTAAAAAAAAATCAAACAAGCTTCCTGACTTTACAGTGAGGTTCCTAACCGTGAGTTCAACTTTTATTTATTTGCTTATGACAATTGATGCGTATCTAGTTTATTTCCATTATTTTTTAATTGATTTATTAAAGGCTTGATTGCAGTTTTAAGTAATTTATGCATTAAGTTACAACAGGGTGTCTAGTTTATTTCCATTATAAAATTCAAAACTAATTTCAGACTTTTCAAGACTAATTTCAGACTTTTCAAGTCTAGTTTTTTTTAGCAATTAGAGAGTGTAGATACCAAAATGTATGGATTCTCAATTCTTGATACCAATACCAATTTTTATAGTTTAACCAAATTTAATTTTCTAAATAATTGGTTATACTACAAAACTCCTGTCTTTATGACATAAAGTATTATTAAGATAACTAGCAGTTACCCGGCGCGTGTTGCTGCGCTTAATAACTATTGTTTTAAATGGCAATTTGTTCTTTACAATAAATAATAAAAGTGTATGCCAAAAATAAAAATAGAATATTTTACTTAATTGCTAGTGGATCAACAATGTTTTTTGTTTTTTTCATTAGGTGTATAAATATATAAGTTTTCAGATGTACCTACCACCACGTGAGCACGTAACATACAGCTGTCAGTGTGAAAAGCATGCATTTTCTAAATTTAAACCGACGATAGTCAGGGATTGCCCTAGTGACTTATAATGGTGATTGCGAAAGCAAGACACAAAGGAAATTGTAGCTGCTTAAATTCAGAGGGTAATTCAGATTAAATCATCAATATTCTTAGGATTAAGACTATTTCTCCTTTAAACTTACCACTGATAATTTTTGCTTCAATCAATTTTGGTGTTATTTTTTAAATCATCAGTCTGGTATCGTTTCACAGCTTCAGTGGATTTAAGTTTCACATTACTATTACTGGACTTCCTTCTTTTAATGACAGTAATGTGGTGGGTTAATGACAAATTGAGAGGCATTTGAATACCCGAGATAGCACGCACAATTTTTATTCGCTTAATAATTTATGTTAAGATTTTGTGGGTATAGAACAAAAGATAAAAATATTAAGGCATTGCCATCCCTATTATTGTTTATAATACTTTGATAAAGGTGTTTATGTTTACATATTTAACATTGGAGAATTTAAACGTTGTTGAGTGCACAGGTGTGCTGCGATTGGGGTTTAATATATTTGGATTGATTCAAAGTAAAATAGTTGTCTGTGCTGCACTCTGTAGAAACATTGTGGCACTATTTCAAATAATGACTAATACAGAATGTTGTGATTATTCAAACCTACAAAACAGTTGGTTAAAGTAAACATCTGCTTTTAAATCTATATATTAATTTGAAACTGTTTTTCTTTGTGACAGCTAATTTGAGAGAACGGCTGGGCGTAGATACTCGGTAGAGGTGTCTAAAGAAAGGGCTTGGTCTGTAGATGAGCCATCAAAAGAGAAAAATGGTAAATTCCCTTGGGGCTCTGCCCCAGTAGCGTTTTAATTCCCATCCCATGTTATTCGTATGGGGGAAAAACAGGTTTTTGTCACAGCTAATTTCAGAGAACGGCTGGGCGTAGAAACTTGGTAGGGGTGTCTAAAGAAAGGTCTTGGTCTGTAGATGAGCCATCAAAAGAGAAACGAGGCAAATACCCTGCAGTACTGACCCATTATTATGACGTCACTTTTTGACGTCATATTCACTTCCGATCGTATTATATAATATTGTATTTCAATAAGGACACAAAAAGGAATGTTATACAACAGTAAAGTTTTTTAGCAATACGATTTAATTTTATAATTTCCTTTAGCAGTGAACGTGTTAAAAAAAAATTACCAATACGGATAAAATTACCTATTTGTGCTTGTGTTTATCTAAACAAACGATTTACTTGGCCTTAACTCCTTGGCAATTAATTGTTATGTTTTAAGAATCTGAGGTCCAACTAAAGAAGCTGGATTGAACGCAAGGGTTCCATTTATTTTAGGAAATATCTTGACCATAACGCAAATTTGACTTTGAGGTTTGTTTAGTATGGCTAATAAAGAATCTGTATGGTTATTTTCATTCACACTTCATACGTATTGAGATAGCAGAATTGGAGTCTGCATTTATAGTTGGTTCTTAGAAATTCTGTAAGGCAATAGCAGATGGATCCCCATCCCCTTTAAAGCCTGTCTTGTCTATCTTTAATGTGTTTTAACTTTTAGTGCATGTTGCCCCAATCCTTGGAGTGGGTGCATTTAATCACAGCAAAACTAGGAGTCCAAATCGCAATTATGACCGAGGCGTTGTAGCTAACACTACTGTTGAAAGATTCTTCGCAGTTATTTAAGGAAAGCCATGTGGTGGATTAAGGAATTATTTATAAAAGGATGGAGTGAAGCAAGCTTACCTGCAAGAGTAAGAGTCCAGGGGCCTGTAGATACACAGTTAAAAATCACACAAGAGAGCAAAAATATTTGGTCTTAGGACAAATCTCTTAGGGACCTGCAGACCCTTATATTTTATTGTGTACCTATAATAATCCCCTTTACTCTTAACAATTTCGGCGTAGCTAAACACAAACTCATTTAAAAAAAATCTTCATTTATAAACTTATATCTTTCAGTTAACAAATTGTACATAATTTATCCTGCATACTTCTAATCAACACATTTCTACTCGAATATTGCAAGTAAGAAGTGTATAACGCAATTTAACACATTTTTTGAGGTGGGCCGATACCAATACTCGATACTTGCCTGTTTTGGGTTCGATACCGATACTGACACTGAACGCTACGAATCGGTGCGGATTAAGTCAGTTCAGAGCGGGTAAATTGCCGTTGCCGTTACGAATCCTAGCTGTTAGCCTACTTAGTTAAATATACTCGCAACTAGAGTCGAGTAGTAGAGGTTAAGCCGATTTCGTTGATATTTGACAAGTAAATAACAAGAAAGGAAAATGTTTGAGTTTTTTTTTAATCCCTTAACCCCTTTCAAAATTGACATACCAGGCCTAATAATAATCAGCAACCTAGACATCGCTTGCGTCATCCATTTAACTGACAGCAAACGCTGACACTGGGTGAAAGTGATAGGTAGTGGTGTGCAGCGAGTGCGATGCATTGAAATTTCAATTCGATGCATCGAATCCCGATTCGATCCAGCATGCATCGATTTGGTCACGATACAGTTCTAAAAAGGGATGTGTCGATAATCGTCATCGATACCACCATCCATTGGTTACCACTTGGACATTGGTATAGGTGCCAAGACTAGATTGTCAAAAGTTGATTCCGATGATACCGACACCCGACAGGGATAAATATTTTATTTTAACATTTATTTACTTTATAGCTACAGTATTAGATTTGTAATCACTGTTAAAAATTTTCATAGCCAACTTAGAAACTATCTAGTTCAAAACAGCGACGGTGCCGGTGACATTGTTTAGCTTCACACACAGAATGTAGATTGCACAACACAATCTACATATCAAGATGTCAGGCTCAACTCATGAGACAACCAGCACGCGAATGTCCTGCCAACACGAAATTAATTATACTAAACAATGTCTGTATCAATAAGTCAGACATTTAGATGTATTATTTTTATTTTTAGTACAAAATAAATAACCTAAACACGTCAAAATGTTCAGTTTCATCCCTGCATTATACGCATCATTAGAAAAATTATATTCAACCATTAAACTTTAACATCGTCATCGTCGTATGGTTAGGATTGCTTTATATTGCGCCAAAAAGTAGGTCCATATTTATCTGTCCTATCTACCTGATTTAAGAGTTTAGTGAAGTTTTAAGTGCTACTATGACATAATGTATTTATTGAAAAATATCATAAGCTTTAGTCCATGTCGATTATGTAATGTTATAACGAATGGTGAATGTTGACAATAAAAGTATGTAACAACAGTTCTCATTGGTCAGGAGGCGACAATGCACTACCATGTCAGCCAATCGACTTTCGTGTTTCAATGGAGCAAATGACGATTGCTTAGACATCATTTTATGTGCTTATTGTGGTTGGGAAGGGTATCGATAAATATCGTGATTCGAGATCCGATATATAGGACGTGTTCATTTATAAATAATGAGTATTAAAGTATAAAACCTGGGTTACAGACAGGTTCAAAACATTGATTGTTCCGATCCATTGTTGACAACCCTACACGGAGGTTATAGTGATGTCGTGCATAAGGGCCAGGCAGGCCGGTTCACAGTGAATCCACTCTGCCGAACCTATACTCTTGATAGTCAAACACTTTTGTTACCGTACTAAATAAAACTATGGCATGTTTTATAATACCCCTGTCGCAGCAAACCTGCAGACTAAGCGAATTTCAACTTGTCTGATTACATATTTACTAAAATATTTCCATAAATAAGACATATTTATTCCCAATTTAATTAACATAGAATTAACGAGTGCTTAGGTTTGCTGCTACGGGGAAGATTAACAGTGTTTTTTTGACAAAACGTTAATAGTATAGGATGAAATAAATAAATTTGCCAAATTTGATCAACATATAGCCATAAACAAGTAAACTACAACAGTTTTCGTCCCAAAGCATAATCTTTATTGTAGGCTAAAAGTAAAACCTACCACAGACGTCGACTTATTCTACAATGTCTTTAAAAATACCAGGTTTCAGTCAAAATACTTTTTGTAAAAATTGACAATGTGCTGTTTTAGCACAGTCATTCCTTGACCACGATCGTTTTTACTCACTAGAGAAAAGACTCTCCTTACAAAAAGTATCTATAGGCCAAGATGTATGTAATTTTTTTAAAGTATAACTGCAATTGCTTTTAAAAATGAATACAAAAACTGTCAAATGACTTAGAATAATACTTATAAGCCTATTTATAAATTAGAGGAAACTTATTAGATCTCATCATAGTCAAATTCAAACATTTACAGTGTACTGTTTTAAAATAATTAACACTCAGAAACTTTTGTGTAATGGAAATCTGCAAGCGACTGAGGCCAAGCCAAGGGTGAGGGAGGGCATGTGAACTAGAGGTGTGCGGATATCCGAAAAATCGGGTCGGATTCGGTTGAGTTCGGATATCCGTATCCGAAACGAGCCCAAATTCGATATCCGACACTATCCGTTATACATCCGACTTTTTCGGATAGACAACATATTTTGACGTTTTGGACAGAAAACTAAATCTTCATAACCATCATTAGTTTCCCAGGACAAAATTACAGCAATACGTTTCCAACGACCTAACAGCAAACGACAAAGAAGCCGTATGATGCAATACCGATAACTAGTTTAGTCGTTATCAGCTGTTTTGCTTTAGGATTAGATTCGTCTGGAACGAACAGACATAAAGCAGAAAAGAACTACCATGGTCAACTCTTGCTTGTCTCCTGATACTAGGGGCGCTATGCATAATAGTTTTTTTTTTTTTACAGTACTGTTTCAAAGTAGAAAAATCTAGCCTACCACTGTGATGTTACGTAAAAAATAGATTTAATGTTTCCCGAAAAAAAGTCAGAATAGAAACAAAAAGAAAGGCAACACAATAGAAGGGTGGGAGGGGTTGGGCAATGACCTCGAAAGGAGTGCGGGTAGTGAGTCAAGTAGGACCGGAGGGGGGTAGGGGTGGGTAAGACCTTGAAGCTATATATACACTTGCACTACTTCCCCAAACCTAAAGGACTCGCCGGCGAGTGGTATCCCAAACACAGGACAAGATACGTTGTTTTTTGGGTATTCATTGCCCCGTTTGACTTTGGATTGTCTTATTGTGTAGAAACTTTGAATAATAAAAAATAAAGTTAGAATTAACCACGATTATTTAGCATTGATTGTGTACATATTAAATGACTAAACGATAGGGACCATGGATATATACAAACTTTTGTCATGATTTGAATTTCAACATCAAAATACAATATTGCACAATCGTGATATTTTAGGTCATTGACCTTTATTATGCATCCGGTATTGCTGTTTCAGAAGATGAGCACGATGATAAATTATAAATTGATATTCCCGTGTTTAAAAAGAATTATTTTAACAAAATCATAAAATCTTACATAAAGATAACAATAACAGAAATTTTAAAAAGGGTATAAAGATAACAACGTCATTATTCTTTCTCTTTGTTCTTCTATTTCTTGGGTTTCCCTTCATCACGCATTCAAAAGTTGCCATGGTTACTAATCACCCATGTCGTTATCAGCTTCTGTGACATAGCGTACAGTAGGGGGTAAAACGTGACAAAAATCGGATGTACTTTATTGGTATTTGGTACTGTATTAATAATTGGTCAAAATGGCCGTTTTTTGTCAAATTTTACACCAAATTTATTGAAATTTCAAGGTGAATATCAATAAAACAATTATTACCAAATATTTTTATTCATTTAAAAGATTGATTTGTGGTATTGGGTTCCCCACTGAGTGCAGCCGAGTGGCACTAAGGAGGGTCGAACCGCCTTGGGGGTGAACAATAGACGGCTTATCAGACCCAACCCTCCCCAGTGGTCTGGAGAAAGATTGTAAAAAAACTATTGCACAAGCGTGACTTGACCTTGGGCTGCTTCAACTATAATTTTGTCAAATGAACTGTGATGTTTCAAAATCAAAAACAATAATTTGGGACCATACTGCATAACAATAATGGACTGCAATTGTTAAACATACAATCCATTTTTAACAAACTAAGATTATACGATTCAAATAAAATTTTAAAAATTATCTTGGTATTTTACTTGGGGTAATGAAGTTATGTAGGCTAGTGTAATTCTCGGTTCATCAAGGTTCTATTGAATTATGTTTGGCAGTGAATAAGTGTAGAATGAAATTTATAAATTCAGGAATACACACCTATTACAAAGTTATAAAGCCTAATTGCCCAACATCAAATCGTGAGCTAGAGCCCAGCTTAGTGCATTAGTGATGTTTTCTAAACTTGGCAAACCCCAAAATGCCACTTAAGGCCAATAATCGTTCCAAAAACGTAAGGAAACACAATGTGAAAAT
The DNA here is from genome assembly GCF_028750875.1 of Macrosteles quadrilineatus. Classification (NCBI taxonomy): domain Eukaryota; kingdom Metazoa; phylum Arthropoda; class Insecta; order Hemiptera; family Cicadellidae; genus Macrosteles; species Macrosteles quadrilineatus. The sequence continues at coordinate 16,114,565 of NW_026542594.1, forward strand.
AAACTTCAGATAGAACTCCTTGTCTTGTGAGAACCAGGAAACAACATAAAACATAACCTCAAGTAAACAAGCCCAAACGTTTGACATCAGTCCTGCTGAGCTAAAGTGTTGTGTGACGATTTTGGCTGCTAGTCTACTTAATTCAAGCAACCAACTTTTGAAAATAAATGTTGTGAATTGTGATTTTCAAGAGAGAAAACTGTGGACGTGGCTAATTTGAAATTCTATAATTCAAAATCGTCATTTAAGTTTATTTACACAGCTTTACATTGTTTTATAGGTTAAAATAGATATGCAGCTTATTATTAACCGCGCCGAACTATCTGAATCCGAAAATATCCGAATCCGAACCTCCCAATATCCGATCCGATCCGAACCGAGCCTCAACTATCCGATCCGAATCCGATCCGAAATGAAATTTCACTATCCGCACACCTCTAATGTGAACCAGGCTTTAGAGCAAACTTTCTCTTTTCCTACCCCATGTCCCGTTAGACGGTGGGCGGGGCTTCACACTAATAAACACTCAGTTCATTCATTCACAGTAGAGAATAGTTTTTGTGGCAGTGACGTATGTCTCTTGTCTGCTCATCATAGCTCACACGTAGATTTCTTTCGAGAAATAATAAGTGATAATCTTTATTAAAAATAAGTGAAAAACTGTTGACATTTTCAAGGAAGAAAAGTCAAGAAATAAGTGTTAAAAATAAAAAGGTTGTTTGATTAGTTATTCTGTATTTCAAAAATATCCTCATTTATGAATGTGATTTCAGCTAGACTTGGTGACTTTTTCATAGTTAAACAAATTTTGAAGATATATAACTGTTTTTCATACAACTAGTGAAAAACTGTCATTATATAGGAAGTTTGTTTTTACTCTCTTAGGGAAAAAACTTACAGAGTATTTTGTAGGCCAAGATGTACGTAATTTTTTTTTTTATTTATAGCTTAATGAGTTAACTAAGACAATTGATGCAATTTCAAATAAATACAAAAACTGACAAATGACAGATAAATACTTATATAAGCCTATTTATAAATTAGAGGAAACTTTATTAGATCTCATGCTTTAGTCAAATTCAAACATTTACAGTAGGCCTATTTTAAAATAAACACTTAGTTCCATATTTTTGCAATTGTTTTTTTGCAATTAATAATAAACCTTTAACACCAAAATATAAGTTTGATACACATACATATTGTGTTTTTTTATGGTATAACAGTTTATAATATTATTAGTGGAAGAAACTGTGCAAAATAGATAGGTATCGGAAGTATCGGTATCGATAGGTATCGAGAGTACTTTGGTGGTATCGGTATCGGTATCGACAATTTTTGGTATCGGCCCATCTCTACACATTTTATATTGTGGTTTATTCCTTGCAAAACAACACACATGTTGAGTAGGCCTATACTGCTTACTTTGGGCAGGAGCATAGCTGCTTGCGGGTGGGGTCCTGGAAGTCCCAGTGGGCGGGAGTCGGTGGCATGTCTGGCGGGGGGCTGGGTGGCCCTGAGGTCAGACTGATGGTGGAGTCCTGCCACACTCTCTCTGGCAATACAGTGGATGGTGTAGACGCATGCACCATACACTCCGGGTGTTGTTGGTGCTGTCCCACCACACTCACTGTCAGACCTGCTGCAACATACAAAGATCACAAGTTAAACCTCTGTCGGTAAGCAACAACCTTTTCTGCTGCCATTTCGTTGTGCGTGCGCCTATCGTTATCTCCTTTAATGGGCGCCCCCTTCTCTAGCCCGAAACAGCCAGTGCTGAAACTTTACCTTGCCCAGTGCACATCTTCTGAGTTGTATCAATTCAATACAGTGTGAAATACCCCATTAAAAATCTGTGTGTATCACTTTGATACAGTGCAACTTATGTTGTTTTGTTTTTTTTCGTGATTTTTTTAGTGATTAGTCTATACGAAAATTGATCCATTCTTGATATCGATTCTCAATTCTCCATACTGGTACCATTTATTTTTTATTTATTTCATTACCATATTTTATTAATAGATTGGTTATACTACACAAACCACTTTATGTCTTTATATTAGGTATTTTGAGGTAATATGTCAAGTAAGGAAAAAATGTATGTTGTACAAAAACAATAATACATTCCAACTAGCCAATATAAGTTTAAAAAAATAAGTAGGTTAGGTATAAAAATTTTAGCAAGTACATGAAGGGCCAATAATGGAATTTCTGTATAATAAGATACTGTAATGCAATTTCAATAAGCTATTGGGTTAAAACAATGACAAGCAAGCAATCAATCTTAAACTTAAATCATTGCCTCAATAGAAACTGATGAAGACCGCAGCCAACCTAAATTTTCAAATGTGTACGGCCTACTGCAAACTTCCTAAGCCCCTTATGAACATTTTCTAACCAACACTTTTCTGCATAGCAACCTGTCAACAGATTTAAATCGGAACTAACCTTCATCCCTTGGAAACCTAACCTGAATGTGAATCATACAAGGCAGGAGTATTTCATTTTCCTTCACAACATTTTCAGATGCTTTGACAAGACTAATCATCCTATAAGGATGAGATTCACCTCCAATGTTAACGACGGTGAACTCATATTTTAATCTTAGGGTACTCCCTTGGCCGTGACAGTTGCTCAATGGAGACTCTTTAATTCATGGACAACCCTCATAATTTCTTAGTAAAACAGTTGTACCCAAAACAGATTAAACAAATCTTTAACAAAATGTGAACGATTATTACATAGCAACATACCCATATAAGGTAGGTTAGACTTGATCCCTCCTGGTTGAGTATTGATGAGGGCAGATGTAGTCTCATCCATATCAGAAACTAGGACATAGCATGAGGGGTACCGCAGCTTAACACCACCTGTGGGACATCCACTTGTTACTGTCTGTATCTACTGTATGGACCTTAACTAATATAACTAATACTGTGTTCTCACTTATGTTCCTGAGCTGTATGCTATACAGTTTTGAGGAATTTTTCAGTTTTTAAGTTCATTTAAATAAATATTGGCTCATGACTATTTATTTAAATATACATCAGTTTTCTATCGAAAGTTATTATGTAATGTATCTAGTTCTGAACGCCAATCATGTATACTTTTGTATATCTGTGAATAAGGTATCTTCTTTGAATTGAATTAAATTGAATGACAAAATAAGTGTATAGTATAGCAGTAGCCATATAAATATAAAAATAAGCTAGTAAAATATCATCTAGCTGAGGAGTCTACATTAAAAATAAGACTGAATAAAGGTTATTTTGAAAAATTAATGAAACCCACAATTTTTCATTATTGGCAAAATAACGTCAAATAATTTAGTTTTTTTTGTCCTAAATTTAATTTATGTTGATATCGGGAAATTTAAATTGTGTTCTACAATACCAGATTTTACTATGATTGAAATTTTTTTGAGACGAGATTATATATATATATATAATATAAAAAAAAACAGTTAAAAACGCCTGCAGAAAGTCAATGGAAGACCTGAAATACTGGAGTGTGTTGTTGTTGCATTTCCTTTGTGAAGGCGCTCTTATTTAATACTTTACGGATATTACTTTACTTGTATTATTTTTTGTTTGGACATTGAAAATGATGAGAAGTTGTGTTAAGTGTAAGCAATAAGCAGTGGGATGTTACTACTGTCAACACAGCCAAAACAAATCACTCCAAAATTATTCTAAAAATAACACGAGACTGAAAAATTGTTACAGTACTTGATACTTAACTAGTAAGACTGATGTTTTAGACTGTCACATTTGGTATTTTTCAAAGTTCTACTGTTGTAAATTAATACTTAACCAGTAAGCCTGATGGTTCAGACCGATAAATTTTGTATTTTTCAAAGTTGAACTATCTCCTAACTAATATCACCATGTTTCCTATACATACCTGTAATACAATCTAAAAAACTTTCCAACATCATTCATAAAGCCGGTATTACACAGTTCTTTCATATATTTTTTAGGTAATGTACTATGAAAAATTATTGTGTGAAATACTAAATTTACGGAAAAAGTAAATAAAAGAAACGTCTAATAACACTTAAAAACATATATTTACGCCTATACTGTAACTTACAAGACGGTAAATATACAAAAAAGATGGTTTTTAAGTGGTGATCGATTTCGATTGGACACTCCAATCTTCTTTAACTTACTTTCCGTAAATTTAATATCGCATACAATGCTGATCAAGAAGTTATTTAAATACTAAATTAACATGTTTTACCATTTACACTGTCATTTTAATTTGATTGTTGTGTCAAAATCGATAAATAACTTTGTTAAACCTACGTAAAAACCCCAAAATCAAATAAATAAAATACAAATTTTGTGGGTTAGATGGTGGGAAGCCAGACGTGAGCAGTTGTTGTGAATTCAAAGCCATCTATTGTAATAATAACTAAAAAGGAAGGATCCCAAGCATTACAAAAACTATTTAAAAGTATAGATGCCTTTTTGTATTATGGTATAACAAAGTGTTTACATTGATTTGATGGAAAATATTAATTTGAGATACGTCTTCTTCGATTAATTGGATGGATCCATTTAGATCTTTGGGATGCGTAACTCAACATGATGAATAATTATGTAGTGTGGCACTGGCAGGGTGGGGAGGGGAAAAAGCGGTAGCCGCCAGACGTAGCTGTGGTGTGAACCTGGCAGGGGCGAAGAATTAATACCCCAAATACATCTTCAAACATCTGGCTATGCCGGTGTGAATAGGCCTTAACCACAAAGCAGGCCTTAAACAAAGCACTCTGCAACTGTAGTTGAAAGATGGTTGTATCGGTAATCTCAAGCAAAACGTACATTAAAACACAAAAACTAAGTGTAGAGACAAGGCTCACCGACAATAACTTCAACAGCGGGAGGCATGTCTGCTACGTCCCGCGTCGGGTAAAAGTGTTTCCAGTCGTCCATCAGTCTCTGGGTCTGCAAGTCCAGGGTCTTGAAGGACTGTCCAGTCAGGGTGCCAGCCAGACCAAATGGTGCCAGGATCACTGCAATCAAATATGCTCTACTTAACAGGTCCTCTCACTAGGTTGTAAAATTGTGCCGAACAAAGCAACGGATAATTTGAAGACAGCCGCCATTGGAACACATCAATTCAGCAACAAATTCTAACTGAAAGTAAGTTTTTTTCTAATGTTTTGATGACAGACCTACTTTAAAAAAACTTGAATCAAATGTTAAGCAGTTGTTGTGAGCCATTTTTTCTGGATTATTTCCTAATCATTTAAATATTTTTTTAATTATACCAATTCACAAAAAAACAACCTTTTAACTGTGTAAAATTTCAGCAAATTGGCCTGTACTAGAAGTATTACAAACAAATGATAATTATCCAAAGAAAATCGAAGGTAATAAGGACTAGAAAGTAGAAACCCAAATAGCCATAAACACTTACAATAATAAACTGCATTTAAACATATACTGGTAACCTAAAACCCTACTGTATTTTAATAAGCTTAATATTAATTAACCAGAAATGTAGGATCTACCTTTAATACAACTGGAAGTGAAATTTTCCAAAAATAAACTGTTAATATTTTACTCATGCACACATGAAACTACATCACTTTTCACTAATCAAACAACAACAAAATAACAGTTTAAAGTTGGTTCAGTTGTTTTGTGGTATTAAAGCTCAGATGGTTTGATTTATGTAAAATAGGTGCACCAACATCGGTTCTAACCATCATAACGGGAGCCTGTCATACAGAATATCCAGATTGTGGTGGCTCCCCTGATTTAAGAGTGTGCACGTTACTTTGGACCAAAGCGCCTGTATCACAGCCGTGATAGTTGGCGTGACAAGAATTAAATAAGAAATGAACTAAATGAACCTGACGCATGAATGTTCTCTAGGAATATTTCAATAAAGATTTTGTCTATTGTCTATTGTCTAATTAAATAAGACTTTATTTTTAAACATGTCTTTGTAAGAAGTAAAAAACAATAACAATATTTGTTTACATCTGATCATAATAATTTAAATAAAACACATGTTTTATTTGCAGCCTTTATGAAACATACCCCTCCTTAAAGATCGAGTCTCCTTGGAGGATGTACTTCGAGCCCGTGTCTAGTCTTGTAAAATTTCAAATTTCATCCGAATTACCCTTTGAATTCAAGCGACTACAATTTCCTTTGTGTCATGCTTTCGCAATCACCATTAAGGGCAATCCCTGACTATCGCCGGTTTGAATTTATAAAATGCATGCTTTTCACACGGATGTACATGTTGCATGCTCACGTCATGGTAGGTACGTCTCAAAACTTATACATACACACCCAATGAAAAAAACAAAAATATTGTTTATCCACTGGCAATTAAGTAAAATAAATATTATATTTATATTTGTGGTACCATATACCATACCTATACATTTTTATTATTAAAATAATAGTTGTTAACGCAGCAACGCCCGCCGGGTAACTGCTAGTACATATATATATATATGCATGTATAAAAATTTGAACGAATGGTGTTTTTGGCCTCTGGGGACATCAAAATGAAAAAGCAAATTGGTCCCGGGTCAAGATTTTACCGTGCCACCTAAGGCAAATTAGCTACTTCCCTATTGGGAAAAACGCTAAAAACTACAAATCCTAATAGATTTTATAAGTGATTATGATTACTAGCAGCAAAACCCAGCTTTGCCCGGGTAAAATTATACCATGTACAATTAGTGGTTAAAGAATTTTTTTTCAGTTTTCATAGATGTACACATCTTTTGGTACAAATCTACACACATAGACGAACATTTTGATATATAATATGTAGGGATGGACGAGATTGAATTTTTAGTTCGAGACGAGACGAGATTTTTTATTTCTCATAAAATTTCGAGACGAGATCGAGACGGGATTTCCTTTCTCATACACAACGGGAAATGCACGTTCAAAATTTTTACCTGATTTTGTAACATTGTTAGATGACTGTTTAAATACAAAAATAATGATAATAGGCAAGAATATTTACAATCTTTTATTAAAAAACATCAGCATAACATTTTTTTATTAATCACGCCTAACTTATTAAAAATGCCTACGATTAGGAAACATAGTGATATCAGTTAGGATAGAGTTCAACTTATCCTAAAATAAAATAAATCATAAAATAAAAGCAATATTAATTTTTCTAAAATAGTTACTTGTTTTGACTTTTTATAGTAATAAAACATTCCTCACACTGCTTACACTTAACAAAACTTCTCAAATGTTATTAAAGTAATATTATTAAAATAATTAAAGTAATATTTACATTTATAGAATAAATTAAATAAGAATGCCTTCGCAAAGGAAACGCAACTACAACACGCTCCTGTATTGCGGGTATTGCATTGACTTTCTGCAGGCGTTTTTGATATTTTTTTTTTAATTTTTTTTTTTTATTCTCGTCTCGATAAAAGTGTCGGCCAAAAAGAAATCTCGTCTCGTGTAACGAGATTTAAAATTTCCCAAAAATTTCCCAAAATTTCGAGACTTGACCATCTCTAATAATATGTAATCTTGTGAAATCTTAAAACAAAAAAGCCTTATTGCTAAAAAAGTTGAATGTAGCGTATTAATAATATAGAATTCAAATTCAAATGATTTATTAACTCATAACATCTTTTGGAGTACAATGTACATAGATAAGAGTTTTGTCAATATTTATAAAACTAATAATATATAAATAATATATAAACACTAATAATATAAAAAAATAATAATATAGATTGTACAGTATTGTGCATATTATCAGCATTATATGAGTTTGGTGATAATTAGGAAGAGTATAGCTAATATATAATATTAATTTCAAAGCTTAGTACTTAAAACAAAATAATATGAAGTAGGGATGGACGGGTCCCGAAATTTCAGGAAATTTTCGGGAAAAATATTTCCGATTTTTGGGACGGGATTACATTTGATTCAGGAATTTTTCGGGGCGGGATTTGATCCGATTCGGCGATTTTGCCGCTACGCGAGTGACGATAATACCACTTTCGCAAGAGATGTTCTGTGATCGCGCCGTGACCGTGGAGTCACACCGACGATTACCCTGTGACCGCTGAGTCATACCAACCATAGTGCCGTGATCGCGAGTCATACCGACGCTCCTGCCGTGGCCGCGAGTCATACCGACTATCATGCCGTGACCGCGGAGTCATACCGACGATCACCCCGTGACCGCGGAGTCAAAACAACAATCATGCCGTGACCCTGAGTCATAGGGATGATCACCCTGTGACCGCAGGGAGTCATACCGACGATTACCCTGTGACCGCTGAGTCATACCAACGCTCCTGCCGTGGCCGCGAGTCATACCGACTATCATGCCGTGACCCTGAGTCGTACCAACGATTACCCCGTGAATGTGGAGTCAAAACGATGATCGCGCCGTGGCCGCGGAGTCATACCGATGCTCATGCCGTGACCGTGAGTCATAGTGACGATCATACCGTGACCCTGAGTCATACCGACGATCACCCTGTGAATGCGGAGTCAAAACGACGATCATGCCGTAAATGCGAGTCATACCGACGATCACTCCGTGACCACGAGTCATACTTCACCCCGTGACCGCGGATTCATACCGACGAACATGCCGTGACTGCGAGTCATGCCAACGATCACCCCGTGACCGTGAGTCACAAGTTTCTATAGGTACATGTAGATTGTTGTAACTAAACCATTTTTTTGTTTTTATAGATCAGTGCCACAAATGGTAAACATTGATTTTGTTTGTCTTTTTTGGTTACTGCCATACTCAATACTTTCTTTTTATGCACAGGAAAAAATCCTGTCCCGTCCCGAACTAAAAATTCAATCCCGTCCATCCCTAATATGATGTAGTTTTGAGTATCAAAACCATTAAAATGGAATGCTGATCTTCCTCTTCAGCTTAAAACTCAAACAAAATTATAAGATCCTCATCTTCTGAACTTTTTTAAAATCCCGTATAGTATCATATGTTAGGTCTCTATTTGAGGCCATTTAAAACAATAAATAACAAATAATTACAAATTAAAAGGCTTTAAAAGGGCAATTGCATAACATCAACTGAAAACTCTCTAAGGAAAAGCGTTATAATATAGTTATCTATAAGTATAAATAAAAGAGGATGTTTGTATATATATCTATATAAATAAAATTAGAGTTTTGTCTGTACATTGCTCAGAATCATAAATTTTTAGGTTATTTTTACGTTTTATACATTAAAGAAGCCGAAACAAGTCTCATCTAAATTTCTGTCTGTCTGTCTGTCTGTCTGTCTGTCTGTCTGTCTGTCTGTCTGTCTGACACACTCAAGATGGCATTTTACGCAATCTTCTCCAGGAAAACGAGAGTATCTATCAAGACCCAAGTCATTTTAATGTATTCACTGGATTATCGAGAGTGTCTTTAGCCATTAAAATATGGTCTCACTACTTTGTAATTAAAATTACGGACGTTCAAAAATGCAGTTTTGTGCGATTTTTGTAAAGTTTTCTTCCAATTTGTATCACATAATCATCTTTGAAACAACGAACAGCTGTTCGGATCAAGATTATTTTTTCTAGCTGTCACTGAAATGTTTACAAATGTTGTTTACAAACACCACAACCATTTCCGATCACGTTTTGAAGGCAAATCCCATCCAAGTGAGATTAAAAACGTTTTTATTACATAAAGGATTTAATTAATCGCAAGTGGAATAATATAGTGTAACCGTAAATTAAATAACTAGGCATCATCCAGGTCAGGAACCAGAAATATGTGTATAAAATTGTTTTGGAGTTTTGATAACCAGAAAGAAGACATTGAATCAAGATTGAATCAGTGTTGTATACGGCTGGGAAACTTAAATTTACTAATGAACGTCGCCAATAGCTTAGAAACAATGTTCCACTCATTGACGGCTCTTCAATGGCGGTTGTGTAAAGTGTAAAGCAAAAAATTACAACTGCAGTGGGTGATTGTAACAGAGGTTTACGGATGATGCTGAACTCGATTTTCCAATGTGTCACTTTCTGTTCCTACCATTGACTATATAAAGTCAATAGTTCCTACTCACCGTGTGATGCAATCGCTGGACCATACAGCCAATAGGCCCATAGCCCTTCTCTTGGGTACGTGTGGTACGTATGCTTACCCAATTATTTATAACAACCCTTTCGACAACGATCCTTGATAATGGTACTTTTCCATAGAATACACGGCCTACCTAGGTACTTAAGAAATAAAATTATAAACGTCCAAAAACCCAACGTTGTGTGATTTTTGTCACATTTCCTTATAATGTTAATATATATACCAGCAACCATTGTTTAGAGAATACGTAATCTATTAAATAACAGAAAGTTATGTTGTATAAGGTTTTTTTTCAAACTGACACCGATAAGTTTACATTAAGAGTTGTATACAAATAAAGCAATTAATGGGAAATAACTTTGATTGCCGATAACTTTTTACGAGAAAATCCAAAACCAAGAGATCAATAACCTTGATTAACGCATATAATTGGTCGGCTGTACTACAGTTCTTAACTGTAAACGTTGGTTTTTGGTACGGTACTGGTTCTTTTCCTTTTAACCTTTAGTAGCAGCAAGAATCATTTTTACGTACCAACACATCACAGTAATTTACAAATTAGTTATCGTTGGTGTTGCACCTTATTTATTACAGGCGTAGGCCTATTCAATTTAATTGATGTCTTAACTGTATAATTTTTGCTTTTTCTGTCTGGATTCCAAAATGTTATGCTAAGAAAACTATAACGCATTTTAGTAAAACATTTATTCAGCAAACCATCATGAATTGTTCAAACACTTTGAACGTTGTTTATGTATCAATAGTTCGTGGCCTATTTTGGTAATTTTTATTACAAATTACCAATCTAAATCGTCTATAGTAGGCCTACTGTACTTCATTTCATATAGCAAACCGATTCAGATAGCATTTCGACAGAATTTCGAGTCATCTCCGGTCCAAGCAAATATAAATTGTTATGATCAAATTTTATGGCATTAACAAAGATTTCAAGTACTAATTTTATATGTACCTTTTTATATGTACCTTAAAGCGTAGCAGATTCCCTAATTAAGTTCGGTATTTTTGTGTGTATGTATGATGGTAACGCATTAATGTCCTTGTTTCTCAATGTTTCACGGAAAGGACAAGAGCGCCTTGATAATGAAAATGTCAACCCGAATAAAGTGTTAAATTAAGAGGTTGAGGTAGTACCTTAAATACTTTTAACCATTATGTTATAGTCCTTTAAATTCTGAACAAAATTGTACAAATCCCATTTCCGTATATTTACTCTCACCGCTTACACATGATAAAGGTTGTTGACAAACTTATGGGAGAAAGTATGTGTCAGAATGCTGATACCGTTTATTTAGTTTAATCATTGGATATAACATATGGACCAACAAGATCCGGGTGACATTTAATATCGAAGTAATAGTTTTGTCAGCATATCTGAAAGTATGCAAACCAACTGCTGTGCTTTATATAAGAAGGTTTTAACTGACTATGATAAGATCCCCGTGCGTAGAACGGGCACACAGCTAGTATATATATATATATATATATATATATATATATATTTGTTTGTTTGGCAGTGATAAACTCAGACACCGCTGAACCGATTGCCACGAAACGTCCAATCGGCTCCGCCCCAGTGGCTCTGGAGTTTCCCATTTTAACCTTATGAGAAATGGAATTAATGAATCTTAACAGCTGTTTCAATTAAACAAGTTGGTTCTGTTCTATGATGTTCAATAGCATTAAAGTTAACAGGATTACCAACCGGGTGGCAGCACTATTATTTCTTTTACATTCATGACAACAGCTAATTTGCAACCAAAAGGTGAGTGAGCGTATCGAACGAACTTCAACCTGGAGGCGAGTTAGCGTAGCGAACGAGCTAACCTGAAGGCAAGTGAGCGTAGCGAACAAGCTAACCCGAAGGCAAGTGAGCGCAGCAAACGAGCTCCAACCTAAAGGTGAGTGAGCGTAGCGAACGAGCTCCAACCTAAAGGTGAGTGAGCGTAGCGAACGAACTTCAACCTGGAGGCGAGTTAGCGTAGCGAACGAGCTAACCTGAAGGCAAGTGAGCGTAGCGAACGAGCTAACCCGAAGGCAAGTGAGCGCAGCGTACGAGCTCCAACCTAAAGGTGAGTGAGCACAGCGAACGAGCTCCAACCTAAAGGTGAGTGAGCGCAGCGAACGAGCTCCAACCTTAAGGTGAGTGAGCGTAGCGAACGAACTTCAACCAGGACGTGATTGAGCCATGCGAACGAGATCATCTTGAAAATTAAGAAGTTAAACGGGGCAAAGCCCGGGGGTTACAGCTAGTAGGCTTATAAAACAACAGCTTTTTGTTGCCTCCAGATAGTTCCTATGATTGTCGAGGGAGCACAGCACCTCCCAAGTGAAGAGAATCGAAAACAAAATTACAATGTTAAATATTATGAAGAGAAACAAGGGGCCACTATGGGGTGCCCAGCCAAGCTGAACAGAAATTGCGTAGGCCCAAGCTGTGGGGCTGCCTTCAGCACTGACAATGACGTGTCATTAAACAAAATGGAGAGGGCCACTAAGTGTGGCCTTCCCGATCTGTAGGGAAGGAAAAGTGAACGATAAATGCGACCGCAAAGGGTTAAAACCGCTTTATCATGGCTATGACTTATCTTAGTAGTAAAATAGGTAAAGCCTTTATCTCAACTGTGTTTTTTTCTTGACTCAATTTTGTTAGAAGTACAGTAAAAGGTTTTATTAATGTGTGGTACAGACACTGTAATTGTTGTTTTAAAACCATAAATAATGTAAGGATAATATCCATCTTCATAGTAATGACAATGTTAAAAATCAAAATAATGGTTTAAACACATCCCGAGAAGAAAATGGCAAAAACATTGGTAGTCGTGTACCGTATTGATTCTGTACAGAGAACCGAGGTACAATATATGCATTAAACATATTTTCCAAAGTAATCAAAAACTTAACTGTCCCGTCCTGTCCCGCAGACTCCTATTGAAATGATAATACAGCTAACCCAGTGAATCACAGAAGATGGTTTAGGAATGCAATAAAAATACCCTGAGGCGTCTTGCTTAGACTGACCTCTGACTCCTGAGCCGGAGTGTAGACAAGCCTGTGCCTGCTGCAGGTGTGCTCGAATCAACGTCCGCACTGGGTGATGTTGGCGCACGTCCACACTGGCGCACACTGTGCTCTCCCCATGGACGAAGAACGCAAACGAGAAAGACAAGTGGCCACTATAACAAACGAGATACATGAAATTTTATGTAAAAATCAAACTATATTGTAACTTGTTTGTTGTACTTGCCAAATATCTATATACAATTTTGCTAGGCCTAATGCTTAGGTTGATAATCTTTTTCTGTATTTTTGTCAAATCTTTATCACATTGAACAGTTTTATTTTTATTTTTTTATTGTTCAATATAAGTATAATTGAGTTTAAAGAATAAAGGTTATATCTAAACACCTATTTTTAGACCACATTGAATGTATTGCTTGTTTCAACTTATTGGAAGTAGATTTTGCCGCATGAATGAATAGATAATCAAACATCCTTTAACTACATGCTTTGTCCAAATAGTTTATTAATAAAGCTAAATTGATAACATCTATTTATAGTTTTATAAATCTTTACTAGAGATAAGCAACTAAATTACCCTGTTCAAGACTACAAGCAAACCAAAATAAAATCTACCTTTTTTCCTGCATCTTCTCTGATCCGTCATAAGGTTGCACAAACCATTTGCCCAACCGAACAAAATCTCGTGACAGCAAACACCTGCAAGAAAAATGTCAAATAATATTATGAACCGGACTGTCCAAATGGAATAAAAACAATTAATTGTACACAATGCTATGCTGCTACTATTCTAAACATTCAAAATACTAGCTTGGCATTTACCAAAATATTGAATTGTCCAGCTTTTTAACAGCATCTATTTAAGACAACAATTTCACCAAAAATATAAACAATTGTATTAATCTAATACAATTCAACAGTGATATGGTGAGGGCACCAATGAATTGTCGTTTTAGCTTGAGTTTCTACTTGTATCCAACATGGGAAAGTAGGCTATTAAAAGCTACAGTGTAAAGAATCGTTTCAACGTCAAGTCCGTATTCTCCTGTACTTCCTAATGATAAAACTTAATGCAGTGTTGAAAAATGTAATTTATCACACCTAAAGCATTGCACCAGAGAATGGTGACATATTATTCATTTATTCAACACTCAAAATTGTATTTTACCTCCCTAGTTTTTACCAAATAACCTGTTCAATATTTTTACATCAAAGCTGGACACCCTATATTTAATTAGAATTACCATTTCAGGATCATTAAAATGTAGATTCTAATGATTTACCACTTTTCATACATATTAAATTACTGTAACTTTTGAGCTGCCTTCAAATTCTAGTGTGTTTATGCACACGGTTTCTGATCAGATTTTGCGTTTCCTGGCAATCACTTAATCGATCAGAAAACATCAAACTCAACATTCAAAAAAACTTATCTAAATCTAAATGGCCGAAACAGTAATTCACTGGTTATACCCTAAGTTGTGATGTAGTAAATGGCCAATTAGGATTCTGATCTTAAATGTCTTATGAATTGTACCTTAACTGGTTCACTGTGAAATACATATAATATATTGCAGTTCCCATCAATAATCAAATAACCATGACAAGAACAAACAACCTTGTAGGAAACACTATAGCTTGAAGATGGAAAGAAATTATTATTTGAACTATTGACAAAAAGAATTCTGGTTGGAACATTAATTTTGTTTGTGTTTAAAAAATCAATGATTGACACCAGCAACAGGGTGCATTCAAATAGGCACCAAAGTTACTTTCAAGACAATCTGTGGTAGACAATGCAAAACAAAGCTTAATATGAATTTTTTACAAAACAATCATTCAATGGGGCACTCCCCTTATTTTCTGTACAGAAGACTCAAATTAAAGTGGCAATGATGATACGATAGCATAAATCTAAGGTTTAGCTTATTTGAACTAATGTCCAAGAAACAAGACCCCGTAATGAATGTCCAAACTGAAATTTGTCTTTATTCATTAGTTCTATGTACCATCTCTATGCAGAAACTTAATTAAACCTTAAACGTCTTAAACTAAGAATGATGTACCGTATTAAAGATTCTGTTAAGGTGATAAGTGCTCAAAAAGCATATGAATTTCCAACCATCAAGTGTATAGTACTATCAATAAGTAATGCATTTAAGTAAAAGTTAATTACAAACCTAAACCATTAACTGAATAACACAACTGTCATATAAAAACAGTAAATTCTTTGTCTTTAAAACTAAAAATTACCTTTCAATGAGATTATGGAGAGCTTTGAAGAGAAGTGATCTACATTCATAGGACAGGCCACTCTCCCACGAACCTTGATCCCCTTCTATAACAACAGGAGAATTAATGGTTATTCATGGAAATAAAAGTAAAATCCATTCATAATATAGGGTGACAAAAATAATGGTGCAAAACTAAACAGTTGGTACATCCGTTTCCATGATTTCAAACAGCTGATTGCTAAACCAATGGAAAAGGTGTGTTTATAAGTTTTTTTTTCACAAGGTAATGTTTTGTCTCAGTAGCTTAATAGAGTACCACCATTGACTTTTGGATACTGAAGTAGATGTCCCTTCTATATGGACCAAATGTAACCAATTAAAAAAAAGAACCTAGTTGTGTAAGCCAGTCACAGAATGCACTAGGGACTAAAACTCTATTTTCTACCTTATTTTTTGTTGCTGGCCAATTTGATGGGTCATAACAATTGCTATAGCTCACAGTAAGTCTTTCCATCAGTTTGAATTGGTCAAAGAAATTGTGTGTTTGACAGAAATCAGTAATTGAGACCAGCAAAATCTGTCGGTGGCTCAAATCAACTATGACGATTTTATTTAAAAATACCCCCGCCGCAGCAAACCTGCCGACTAAGCGAATTCCCATTTGTCTGAATTGATTTTCAGTTAAATATATTTTAATAACATTAGGTTTAACGAGTACCTAGGTTTGCTGCTACACAAGGAAACTAATAACGTGTGTTTTTCAGTAAAATATTGATAGCTTAGTACAAAATAAATAAATTTGCCAAGTTTGATCAAAATATATCCATAAACAAGCAAACTACAACATTTGACAATATTCTCCATAAGAATAACATGGGAAATTTAAATTTACAATTTTTTTTTAATTTTCTCCGTTACTAATAATCAAACAAAAATACTTTCATATACTAAATTATTTGGTTTTTTTAAGCTCTTTTCTAAAGAGAAATCGGGAAATTTTGTGTTTTGAGGGTCAAAAGTGAGAAAAAACAATTTTTACTCCATAAAACCCCCCGTAAAGCCCCGTTCCCATGGTCCGATCGTGCTGGTTCGCGAACTCATTCAAGTTTATCCCGCTTTACACCTTTAAACCAAATTTCATCAAAATCGGACAAAAATTACTCAAGTTATCGCGTTCACGGACGTATATAATTTATATACATATATAAAAATTTGAACGAATGGTGTTTTTGGCCTCTGGAGACATCAAAATGAAAAAGTTAATCGGTCCCGGGTCTAGGTCTTACCGTGCCACCTACGGTAATAGCTACTTCCCTATAGGGAAATTCGCTAAAAAAACTACAAATTTAACATGGGGATGGAATGTCTAAGCCTGCCAACAAACACCTTCTATAAAACAAGGAAAATCATTTTAAGTTTTAGAATTTTCTCGTACTAATGCTATTGGTAGTGTTCAGTGGAACATTTGGACCAAATTTAGGAAGGAGGCTCCTCACTGGAACTGCATAGATCGTTGGATGAGGCAATTCAAGACAACTGGATGTTTGTGTGCCGGGAAAAGTTTGTGCCGTCCTCAGTCTCCACCAGACGCTGTGGATAGAATCAAAGCTATGTTTGCGCGGAGTCCAAAAACCTCGACAGTCAAAGCAGTTAGGGAACTTCACATACCGGTACCACAGTCCACAGTTTACTCAAGTGTTTAAGACAAAACCGCTTACAAACTGCAGTTATTACATGCATTAAAGCTTACTGACAAGCCAAAACGCAAACATTTTTGCCAAGATAGCTTTGATTCTTGTTGATATTCTTTGATTTTGTTGACAGGCTTCTTGGTACACAATTATTAAGCACCTGAGACAAAACATAACCTTGTCGAAACAAACTTATAAACACGCTCTTTCTATTGGTGTATCAATCAGCTATTTGAAATCACGGAAACAGATGTACCAACCGTTTAGTTTTGCACCATTCTTTTTTAATTACCCTGTAGATCTAAAACTAGCGAATCAATCAAGTAGGCCTACTAATACAAAATATTTGTACTCTACAAATTTCAGTAAGAAAGCTATGTGACCTGCAGTGTGATTAGAGGATTACAATTTTTAATATAGAAAGAGGTCAGAATTTATAGTCCTACTTTTGGACATGGCTTTACATTGATAAAATTATTTTGTTACCTTACAATATCCTTCTACAGTGTTGAAACTGTTTTAGTTATTCAGTAATCCCCTTATCATGATGCCTCACACTTTGTATGCCAGTCCCAGTTTCCACACATCAGTTGGAATATTGTAATGAAATTGAAGAAGATTAATGCTTAAGATCCAAACCTTTTTCTTTCAAGACCTTTCTCCAATGCAAACCAATGACTAGTATTTCAATGCAATTGAGATGGCTTCAAAAAGTAAAATTTATATACCTTATCATATTGTTTATATTGAAATATTTTTCACAGAGCCAAAAAAGTTTATGTATAGCAAACAGAAAGGTGTTTCTTGTGTCATGTCCAGAGTCCTTGGCCTGATATGTCTCATCTCTGACCCTGGATACCAGCTGCTCACACCTCACACACCCTCCATCAACATAAATATTTAGAAAAGTTGATTGTGTTTAGAAAAATATATTATTTTTAAGTCTGTGTAAAGTTGCAAGATAAAAAAAGAGAAAAACACTCAAAACCTATTTACAAGGCACAGGTTTAAAAATAAAATGCAAAATAAACTTTCAAATGGATAAAATAAAAGTTCATATTCGTATGAGTTTAGTAGATTGTGGACACCCTTAGGCCTCTCGCCCACTATACGATTTCAGTCGTACGACACTGTGTCGTACGATATTCTTATCGTATGTTTGGTCCTTGTCCACTATATGACACTTTATCGGATAAATGACCAGTTGCTCGGTAGCCGTGGAGGAGTGAGTGTGTTGCGCAAATCTTAACAATGTTTTTTTTTGTCAAACAATGGATCCGTTACGTGTTGTTGATATGTGGCTGCTATGGCGCAGAATTAAGAGTCGTAGGATTAAGCGGAAGTATTGGATTCACCCTATTAATTAAAGTAGGGAACACACAGGATCATTTCAAACTCTTTTTGACGAACTTCGGCGTGATGATAACAAGTTTTTCAACTACTTCAGAATGTCTGCTGCGTACTTTGATGAATTACACCAGAAAATAACAGCTACAATTGTTTACCAAAATACTAAACTGAGGAACTGCATCACTTCTAAAGAAAGTCTAGCTATTACGTTGAGGTTAGTAAGATTATATTATATATTTGATACTTTTTGTTGGAAGTGGTCAATGTGGGGCTACATCATTAAAAAAGTAATTATTTTTTTTATGTGTAGATTATTTCTTAAGTTAATGTAGGTTAATGTTAAGTTAATGTTCCTATTTAAAGACATTTCAAAATTATACGAGTCCGTGCCATTTAACAAGTTTTTAACTTTACTAATGTTTGTTATATAGTAGCTTTTACAGGTTTTGGGATGGTCTTCGTCATAGGTTTGTATGTTCGAACATGTTTTGTATTGTTTTTAAATATTAATACTATTTGTTTAAAAATATAATCTGCAAAAACTAATACTTAGGTATTTTAGACAAACTATTTAACACAATATAATTAATAACAATGGTTATACAAAAATTAAAGAATAATAAAGTCGCATTGTTTTATTATTTTTTTAAAAATATTTACTTATAAGTAATGCAGTACATTAAAAGAAAAAATATGAACGAACTGTCAGGAATACACACAAGATCAAAACCACGCAAAATGTTGGCTGAAAAAGACAAAAACTAAGCGATATATCAAACATAAACAAAAAATATACAAGTATGAATTAATTGTAAAAAATGTATGCATGATCAAAATTGTGCAAAAAAAAACAATTTAAAAAGACGAAAACACCATTTTAAATTACAAAACTTAAATTAGCGAAAGTCATGCGAAGTGAACAGCGAGAAGGCTCAGGGCGAACTAGAACTAGGACTTGGGGAGAACGAGAACGCACGACATACGATAAAAATCGTATAGTGGGCGAGCGCCCATTTGATCATACACACCACTGCGAGTTGAGTTACACAGTCGTACGACAGTCGTGTATCACAGTGGCAGTGGACGACTGCTTCACGACAGTCTGTCGTAGTCTTGAGATTATCGTACAGTGGGCGAGCTCTCATAAGAGCCAATGGTTCACTGTTGAAATGTTGTCGTTCCGACACAGTGTCGTACGACCGAAATCGTATAGTGGGCGAGGGCCTTAGTTCTAGAAATGTCTGACTCAGTATTTCAATTGGAGACATCTCAAACTGACGGCTTAATGACCTTGTAACTCTGATCCTACTATGATTTGAATGTCGATACAATTTGCGTGTTATAGTGGTGGTGTAGTGTGGCCGGCCTGTGCAGTGTGCTGTGCTGGTGCGACACTGACAGTGGTGTGGGGCCGATGACCCAGGACAGCTAGGGTCAACGGCAACGGCACGGGCACACACCAACCATCCAAGTATCACATTTTCAAATACCTATACGCGAGAAATTAATGGGTGTCTAACTTTTGTTTTAAACAAAGAAGTCTTAGGGTGTTAAAAAGAACGTTTACAAATTGAAATATACGTCAATAATAACACAACTAATAACAAAACAAGATAAATCACCGATATTTTGTTAATCAACTTTCGTTAGGGTTATTTTCATTATGTATATAACTAGCGGTAATCCAATTCTTGTATTAAAAACTACAGTTTTGTAATAAATCGGTCGTACTGGAACTGGACTCTCTAGAGGCATTCAATTCATAACGTCACTCTATCTACAATCGTCATTCCTCCAACACCCCGAGCGAGGTCGACTACTCTAGCAGACGACACTAGGGAGAGAGAAAGTAGTCTGTCTCGACTCGACTCTCTGCTCTGTGGTGGCAGCACTGTCGCAGGTCGCAGCAGCGCGGGAACTGCAGCGCCCACGGCGTTTGGCGGCCGGACCGGTAACTACCGTGCACCGGTTTTTTCCCTCGCATCAGTGTTGCCAACGCACATAACTAAATACTTCAGTGTTTTTCAGTACTTATGTCCTTATGTGTAATCATGTTGAGCTTTAGTAAAATCCATATGAATAGAATTTAGATGCAATGTAGGCCTACAGTTCCTCACACCTAAACAGGTCTATATTTTCATGTGGTTTATTATAACCCCAATTGTTTTGATAAAAGTGTCCAAACTCATTTTGTGTGCTACCGCGACATGATTACTTCCATACTGAAAAACATCACACCAAAACAATTGATAATACACATAAATTACTGTAATTGTATCTATAATTACGAGCTGTTTTGTTTTAGACCGACTAATTTAGCCTATTTCAGACGGTGTCCACGACCACTACAGAACCTACAGTACTAGTAGGGGGCACGGATCAGAGAAGTGTT
The DNA here is from genome assembly GCF_028750875.1 of Macrosteles quadrilineatus. Lineage (NCBI taxonomy): Eukaryota > Metazoa > Arthropoda > Insecta > Hemiptera > Cicadellidae > Macrosteles > Macrosteles quadrilineatus. The sequence goes on from NW_026542594.1 coordinate 16,135,347, forward strand.
CCGTTACGTAGCGGGACTTTCGCCTTCTCCGACTCGCTTTTATCCGACCGTTACAAGAGGCCCGTCTGACCACGGCTAGGTGGGAACGTGAACATAAACAACGTGTCTACAGTTTATCAGTTTATCAATCCAGCTGTTTAACTAATAATGAGCAAGTCAGCTTTTGGATGGTACAAAACTTGATTATTGGGTTTTTATGAATGATCCTGGTTAGAGAAACAGCTGATTCCGGCCCGCACACATTTTTGCTCATTGTATATAATAACTCACATCCTTAGCAATACTTTAATACTTTGAAATGGCGACCATACGAATAGGAATTTTGGTATTTTAAGTCAAGTATTCGAGTGTCCCTGAACGCCAGGTAATCATCTACCTACTATTTCAATACTGAAAGTACTTGCTCTTTGGGTTGCGTTAATAAAACACTCTGTTTAAATTCAGTTCTGGATAGACAAAGCTCTGCAACTGTGCAACTCACTAGCGACTACCTACCACAATTACCACACTGAAACAACGTACTGTGCATCAATGTCATAGAGCGGAGTAGAGCAGGGAGGTGTTTCGCTAATCGTCACTTTCTCTGGTCGGTGTCACCACTTGACCCCATTACTAATTACTGCATCTGCATCCCCTCCACACCAGACTAATGTTGACATAGACAAAGCTCTGCAACTGTGCAACTGACTAGCGACTACCTACCACAATTACCACACTGAAACAACGTACTGTGCATCAATGTCATAGAGCGGAGTAGAGCGGGGAGGTGTTTCGCTAATCGTCACTTTCTCTGGTCGGTGTCACCACTTGACCACATTACTAATTACTGCATCTGCATCCCCTCCACACCAGACTAATGTTGACATAGACAATCCTCTGCAACTGTGCAACTGACTAGCCGACTAGCGACTACCTACCACAATTACCACACTGAAACAACGTACATCAATGTCATAGAGCGGAGTAGAGCAGGGAGGTGTTTCACTAATCGTCACTTTCTCTGGTCGGTGTCACCACTTGACCACATTACTAATTACTGCATCTGCATCCCCTCCACACCAGACTAATGTTGACATAGACAATCCTCTGCAACTGTGCAACTGACTAGCCGACTAGCGACTACCTACCACAATTACCACACTGAAACAACGTACATCAATGTCATAGAGCGGAGTAGAGCAGGGAGGTGTTTCACTAATCGTCACTTTCTCTGGTCGGTGTCACCACTTGACCACATTACTAATTACTGCATCTGCATCCCCTCCACACCAGACTAATGTTGACATAGACAATCCTCTGCAACTGTGCAACTGACTAGCGACTACCTACCACAATTACCACACTGAAACAACGTACATCAATGTCATAGAGCGGAGTAGAGCAGGGAGGTGTTTCGCTAATCGTCACTTTCTCTGGTCGGTGTCACCACTTGACCACATTGCTAATTACTGCATCTGCATCCCCTCCACACCAGACTAATGTTGACATAGACAATCCTCTGCAACTGTGCAACTGACTAGCGACTACCTACCACAATTACCACACTGAAACAACGTACATCAATGTCATAGAGCGGAGTAGAGCAGGGAGGTGTTTCGCTAATCGTCACTTTCTCTGGTCGGTGTCACCACTTGACCACATTGCTAATTACTGCATCTGCATCCCCTCCACACCAGACTAATGTTGACATAGACAATCCTCTGCAACTGTGCAACTGACTAGCGACTACCTACCACAATTACCACACTGAAACAACGTACTGTGCATCAATGTCATAGAGCGGAGTAGAGCAGGGAGGTGTTTCGATAATCGTCACTTTCTCTGGTCGGTGTCACCACTTGACCACATTACTAATTACTGCATCTGCATCCCCTCCACACCAGACTAATGTTGACATAGACAATCCTCTGCAACTGTGCAACTGACTAGCGACTACCTACCACAATTACCACACTGAAACAACGTACATCAATGTCATAGAGCGGAGTAAAGCAGGGAGGTGTTTCACTAATCGTCACTTTCTCTGGTCGGTGTCACCACTTGACCCCATTACTAATTACTGCATCTGCATCCCCTCCACACCAGACTAAAGTTGACATAGACAATCCTCTGCAACTGTGCAACTGACTAGCCGAATAGCGACTACCTACCACAATTACCACACTGAAACAACGTACATCAATGTCATAGAGCGGAGTAGAGCAGGGAGGTGTTTCACTAATCGTCACTTTCTCTGGTCGGTGTCACCACTTGACCACATTACTAATTACTGCATCTGCATCCCCTCCACACCAGACTAATGTTGACATAGGCAATCCTCTGCAACTGTGCAACTGACTAGCGACTACCTACCACAATTACCACACTGAAACAACGTACATCAATGTCATAGAGCGGAGTCAGCAGGGAGGTGTTTCACTAATCGTCACTTTCTCTGGTCGGTGTCACCACTTGACCACATTACTAATTACTGCATCTGCATCCCCTCCACACCAGACTAATGTTGACATAGACAATCCCCTGCAACTGTGCAACTGACTAGCGACTACCTACCACAATTACCACACTGAAACAACGTACATCAATGTCATAGAGCGAAGTAGAGCAGGGAGGTGTTTCACTAATCGTCACTTTCTCTGGTCGGTGTCACCACTTGACCACATTACTAATTACTGCATCTGCATCCCCTCCACACCAGACTAATGTTGACATAGACAATCCTCTGCAACTGTGCAACTGACTAGCTACTACCTACCACAATTACCACACTGAAACAACGTACTGTGCATCAATGTCATAGAGCGGAGTAGAGCGGGGAGGTGTTTCGCTAATCGTCACTTTCTCTGGTCGGTGTCACCACTTGACCACATTACTAATTACTGCATCTGCATCCCCTCCACACCAGACTAATGTTGACATAGACAATCCTCTGCAACTGTGCAACTGACTAGCCGACTAGCGACTACCTACCACAATTACCACACTGAAACAACGTACATCAATGTCATAGAGCGGAGTAGAGCAGGGAGGTGTTTCACTAATCGTCACTTTCTCTGGTCGGTGTCACCACTTGACCACATTACTAATTACTGCATCTGCATCCCCTCCACACCAGACTAATGTTGACATAGACAATCCTCTGCAACTGTGCAACTGACTAGCCGACTAGCGACTACCTACCACAATTACCACACTGAAACAACGTACATCAATGTCATAGAGCGGAGTAGAGCAGGGAGGTGTTTCACCAATCGCCACTTTCTCTGGTCGGTGTCACCACAATATAATCGAATATAATACTTTGTATTTATTCTGTATGAGATGTCGCTCTTGACGGCCAAACCATGGCAACAAGAACAAGTTTGAAAGAGGATAACTATGAATCATGAGACCGATACATGTTATCACGACATGTCATCAGAGATGGATTTCCACAACATTTCACATTTAAACTATCAGAATCTAGCACAGCCTGGAAACTCGTGTCAGTCACGTGATCGTGCGTAGGGTTATTCCTACAGTACTCTTTTGCCCTTATTATTACCAGGTGTATGGCTTGATTCGACAAGAGCGCTAACTTGAATAGTCCTGGCTCTGTGTTTCACAGGTCCACAGTTTCTACACCTGGTTTGTTCCAAATTCTACAAATTGGTTTTTGTTCCAATAATGAATTGGCACAGGCTACGTTACCATATGAATGTTCTTACATATTATGGTTGGCAAATGGAATTATACTATACTTGATGTTATACAGTATCACGTGGTACTGGTATTTAACATACTCAAATCATCCAATCACTGAGAAGGAAGTAAAGAATCGCTCTATTGACGGGTTGGTAACAGTGCGGGTGACCTTGCACGATTAGATGATAAGTCCGGGGTCAGCACCACAGCTATCTGTGTCTCATCGTGTTTACGTATTGATCAGTCCTACTCGCCCCGCCAAAACCGCCACCGCTACGTCACCGTCGACCATCGTCTTGCTCTTGCACAACCAGTCGGTGTCTTTCACTACTGCCGATATTCAACATAAATAAAATAAACACACAAACACAAACATTTTAAAAAACCTTTTGTGTAGATATTAAACTCAACTAAATACAGTACAGTACCTAGTATTTTATACCTGAATATTGGATTTCGATTTCAGAGACGCGACGTTATGTTAACACTGGCTTACCTGATTTCGATTAATCATCACTCATAATCAATCTACTTTTTATCATGGATCATTTCATGCCATTTGTAAGTGAATCGAAATGCAATACCAGTTTATATGGCAAATGCAAACTAAAAAACAAACATATAATAAGCTTTAACTTGAAATGTAATTATCAAGGTTGACGTGCACTAAATAAATGTTTAAATACACAATAATTTTGATGTCTCTAATTATTTGTGAAATATTATTTTGTATTCGTTTAGTTTAGTACTAACATACATGATTGATAAAAAAACTATTTTTAATACTTCTGTACATGCACAGAGTCACACAGATAAACAAACGTAAACACTTAAGTCTTTAACAAAATGACACACCTAATTAAAAAAAAAAAAACACTATTTAAACAGCGTGAACGTTTTAACAAAAACACTGAGAATGGCGAAGGCCTTAATTGTTTACAAAAACGACAGCTTCTAAAGAGCTGCAACCGAGGAGGCGAGGAGGGTAACACAAAGGGTAGAAGATTCCCACAAAGTACAGACGTTCGCGCCTTTTAGTCCAATTTGAAAAGTCTCTTCTCTCATTCACAGCTTTCTTTGTCACTAAAAAACAACGCGGCAGAGAGAATCTGTTTGGTTTTATATTTAATAACATCTGTAACTAAATAATAACCTAGAATTAATAGTGATAATTTTAGTAAAGGTAACTGTTAGTGTAACGTCGTTTTCTAGCTAGCCTGTTAACTATTGGTGCAATAATATGACGAAATATTCTATCTATTGTACTTTATTTGAATTGTATTTGTGAAGAGGATTATGTTTATTAAAAACACCCCCACCGCAGAAAACCTGCAGACTTAGAGCGAATTTCCATTTGCCTGAATTGATTTTAAATTAAATCTATTTAAATAGCTTGAGGTTTAACGAGTACCTAGGTTTGCTGCTATAGGGAGGCTAATAAAGCGTGTTTTTAATAAAATGTTAATAGATTATGGTAAAATAATAATTGTAATTTGGATAGTAAGCTACAAGTTACAGACACTTGATTGAAATTGAAGAATTATTAAGGTAAAACATCGTTTTCATGAAGTATCAATATTAAAGTAATTAATTTTATTGCTTCACTAAGGTGTGTCGTTTGATTCTGGTGGATCTATTGGCATCAACTACAAGTAAGGTTTTTAAAGTATGCTGGTCTACACTTTTAAATATATATTTTCATTACATCTAGTAATTTATTCTAGGCATTTCTTTTTCATTTTTTAAATACTTTAAATTCATATTTTCAAATTAAATCAAGTTATTATTTTTTTACTGGAAATATGGCAATAAAATTCTAGACGATTCAGTTCAGTAGTAATTATAAAATCCTAAAAAACATGTTTAAATTTGTCCCATAAGAATAACCCCCCCCCCCCCCATAATAACTGTCCCATAATAATTTGAAGCCTCCTTCGTCCGCTTATTATTTGTTTATATTTTACGACTAACGAAAACTCAAAATTAACGTCAACTCTGTTAGATGATATAACTCCAAATTGAAAAATGTAGTGTGATGAGTAGGCCTAAAACGAAACTGTTTGATGGTTTATTGATTCTCATATAAACCTCCCCTGAAGCAGACCTGTACGACTAGCGAATTTCATCATCTAGATCAAGTTTTAGTCCAATTTTGATCTAATTTTAACAGATGAACAAGTTTTGCATACCGTAGTATTATTATAGTGTACTAGGAGTCGCGCAATCCCATGTAAACCACTCGGTCATCCCAAGGTTGCTGCATCGACATTTTTTTGTGATTTAATTATAGATTGCCATTACAAAAGGCAATTTATTTATTTATTTAGATGACAATACTACATTACATACAGGCATTGTAAAGCAATTTGTAAAGTGCTATCCACATGTATACATAAATAAGCAAACTACAGTACTGTAGTTCAAAAACAGGATAACATGAGATTGTTTTACAAATAGCTTTTTGCTATTCTCTCAAAAACTACATTCTTCTCATTTACTTACATTAATGATTCAATATTGTAAATGATTTGCTTTAAGATTTAAAAGAGGACTCGGTCCAACCAAAATGTTTACATTAAGGGGATGAAAACCCCGCAAAGCCGAGTTTTGGTAACTTTAAAACCCCGATCCCACGAAATATCCCCCCCTTATGGGTAGTTGTACCCATAAAACTTCACGTTTGTTCTAAATTTTGTCTAAATCAGGAATTAGTTTTTAATTAATAGTGTTACACAATGAAGTTCGTAAACGTCGCACGAGCTGAAGACGAGTTAACATTCTTATTATGCATTATCTTTTGTCCCAAGGACTTTTTCTGCTATAAGAACGCCAAACGATGTTAGATAGTTTTAAAACTACGGTGTTTATCAATTTTGACAATATTCACACTAGCGTATTATTATTTATTCGTCATTACAACCGGCTACATAATGTTCGGATAGTTAACTCTTCACTGATTTTGTCGAAGGCTAGCTCGCGCAAATCAGCAGATATTACTGTCTCGCGCAAGTCAGACGTTTATAAATGTTCTGGCGGGTAATTTCGCGCAAGTCGGCTCTCCCCGTCACGTCGTCGTTAACTCGTGTAGGGGAGGGGAAGTTAAATCGCGAATGGAAATTTACAAACACTTGCACTTACGTGAGGGAGGACGTAGTAGACCTTTTCTGGTTAAACGAGTGAACACGACAGCCAATAGAAATTTCCAAATTTGGACAGATTAGCTGGTCTGAGAAATAAAATGTTATACAGTACTGGATTTTTAAAGGTATCTACAGTATCTACCAAGTGTATACCAAAAACTCGTGACTTTATATTTTGGATTTTTGTGTTCACGAGGGAGTTACTATACATTAGGTATAAATAATGAAACCCCCTGATACCTAAAAGGATCGAATAACAGGGGGGAGAGCATTTCAAAACCTCTCTTATATCTCTGAGTTGTATAAACAAGGTTCTAAATGTCTATTGCGTTTCATTAGAGATCAATACCAATGATACTCCTGCTAATTCCAAAACACACAATCAAACAACAAAAACAAATTTTAAAATTCAAAACTTAAGTGTTTGGCGTAAATTTCCAACCAAACCATTGGTTCTGGAAATAAATATTGTGATGTGTGTGTCAGTGTGTCAAGTGAATTTAATATCGGTTTGTATCTCTACAATGTAAAATCAGCGGCGCGGCGCGGCGTGAGGTACCGTCGCTTCGTCCAAGCTAGTTGACAACAATACAGTACCAGCGTAGCAGTTGTGTGGGGGGAGGCTCGTAGCCGTAGTAGAAAGTCTTCGGGGGCCCTTCTAGGTGGATTGTAACCAGCGAACATCAAAACCCGAGCATGTCATCGCGTCACCATTACACGAGAACAGACAGCGAAAACCGCTGTTTTCAATCACATGCGTTGGGGATAACACTTTTTTTATCCCTAAATAACACAGAATCAGCTGGAGTCACAAAACTGATGTACGTAGGCCCAATCTCGATAGAAAACATACTTCTTCTATTGATTTTTTGTGTGTATTATATTACGTTGCAAAATTGTGCGAAGAAATAACATCAGTATCGCTAAAAAAACACCAACAACAAGTATTTTTCTAGACATTGAAAAAGCTTTTGATAGCTTGAATAGAGGAAAACTAGTAGAGAAACTTCAAGAACTTAATATTACCCATAATGCTTTCTCGCTCCAAAATTACATAATAGACCGTCAACAACTTGTAGAGAACTAGAATACACAAATAAAAATTATGAAATCAAATACAGATCTGAACTTCGAGAAACCTATAACGGGATTCCGCAAGGATCTATACTTGGCCCGATCCTCTTCCTAACATAAATAAAATCTTTTCCGAATGACCTATCTATATATAGTGATAGCTCCTGATCATAATGTTTGCGGACGACACTACCACAATAACACCAACTAACTCCAACATCCAAAAAGGAAAAATAGAAGAAACACTTCAAACTTCAATAGCCATCTCTTAGAGTAAACTGCCATGATCACAACCTCAGAGTCAAATCAAACTTTGATCTAAACCAACATAAACTAACAAAAACCAGCAAAACCCCCAATTACATGGGAATATAATTGTGCAACATCTTGCCTTACAAACTTAAATAAATAAACACGCTCTCTACCTTAAAAAAATATATATAAAAAAACTCAGACAATACCTCATAAATCAACCTAATTACAAAATCACAGAATATCAGGAAGAACATACATTTCCCATAAAGTAATGCTAAAACACAAATCATATACTCACTCACACTACAACACTACATACACATCAAAAAGTAAGTAAGAAGAATGATTGAGAAGAATTGACAATTCCCCGGTCTTTAAGGACTGCTGTGAAGACTCCAATGGTAACTGGTAAATGGTTACTAGTCCGGAAAATAGGTGTTTACCGGATAAGCATGTAGGAATCTGGTAAACACATTTTGGACGAGTGACGTACGACATTTACCATCAACCTAACAATAGCAAAACTGACAAAATCAATAATATGTTCCCATCCATTTACGGGCTAAAGAATCCATAGGCTATGTACATGGTGGCGCAAAAAGGATGGTCGGATTCGAACTGCGAAGTTAGTAGTTGGGGGAGGTTCGGGTCCACTACCGGCCGTCTGTAAGTCGACCATGGTACCCAATTTGCAGCGATATGGTGGCAGTGGACGGTCGAACACTGCATTTTAGCTGTGGAACAGTTTTTTTTTTCTTTTTTCCCTTTTTTTCCTTTTTCAGAAACAGTGAATCTTTTTTTTTCTTCGTAACGGCTGTTTCGACAACATTTTGGCGTAGCCCGTATGGGACTGGTTCCTGTTCGCAGATCATATTACGTTGGGTGACTGCATCTCGGACAACAGGGTCCATCGTGGTAAATCTATTGGACGGCAGTTACTCCACAAACATTGGAGACCGTATGAGCGTCAGTACTTCAAAGTCCACTACGTTCTATTTATATATATTTTAATTTTTTTATGGTTTTATCGACATAGCCTACTAGCAAATTTGTAACTTACAAGGTTATTTTATGTAATAGGGAGTTTGAAAGTGGCCAGAAACGTAAGTCAGTAAAATTTATGCGTAAAATAATTTGTGTTATGTTCATTATAAAACCGACCATCCTTTTTGCGAACTTCTCTAAGAGGAGAGGTTATGTATTTTTCTTTAAAGTTTAGTGTGAAAAGATTATAAGTGAAGAAAATTGTATCATTATTTGTAAGATCAGTAACATTCACGATAACAAGTGCCTTTTTTTGTTTGGTTTTTTTAGGTTAAGAATTTTGACTGTTAAGAAATGGTTTAGAATAATGACATTTCTATACAAAGTTCATTTCATATAGTTTTTTTTTTTTTTTATTTACCAGGATTACATTGATAATTATTTTTATTCAAGTCTAACAAATACCTGAGGTGTTTTATAATATAAGTGCAAATAGGGTACCTAATCAAGATCAACTGGTGTCCGACAGTAGTTATTTGTGTAACTAGTGGGTAAAGTGGCACTTTGCTGCACACGAGAGCAATGTTTACGCACGAGCCGCAGGCGAGTGTGGAATGATCTCGAGTGCATCAAAGGCCTTTTGCACTCGTGATACACATTATATTTTTCATACAGTCACTATAAAGCATATAAATAATAAGTCTTTCAAACACTATACAACACGTTTTTAGGTTCAGCTGGCAACACAAATAGGTGTCCTAGAGAAAGTAGTACCCGGTCCGTATCACTCCGCTATTTTTCCTCGGCAAGAAATGTGCTCCGCGTTTTGAGAATATAGTTCCGTATGTTTTTGTAATTTGAAGTGGTTTCCGCGCCTAAAAAAATGCTTTAAAGGTATTTTCTTGTTTATTAAGATCGTAGGAATGTTTTAAAAACGTTTAAAAGAAGAGTCCAGAAAGTTCAGAAATACCGAAACTATAAACACGAAATGACAGGTTAAATCGTAGTTGTAATAGTCAATCAGCTGCTCATAGTATTATTATCTTTAAGTGTTGCCAACCTATTTCCAAGCGTACACGGATTACGTGCATAATAGAACCACGCTGTTTTGTGTTGTTTCGTTGGAATCCTGATGTGCGGCAAAGTATAAACCGTACGACAAAGTATAAACCGTACGGCAAAGTATAAATATGCAGCAATTAGCAGCTTTCTGTACTATAAACAGTACAAGGAAGCCAACTTTGTCGAGTGACTGCAGGAAAAATTCATTATGCTAAAGTAATGCGTAATTAAATCCCATGTTTGTTTAAGCAATGACAATCAATGACTGTTTTCCGGACTACATCCACGCGTGGAAAGTCCATTAAAACAGAGTAGTGTGGGTAAAATATAGTTTCTACTATTGTATAACAGTAGTACGTAATTAAATCCCATGTTTGTTTAAGCAATGACAATCAATGACTGTTTTCCGGACTACATCCACGCGTGGAAAGTCCATTAAAACAGAGTAGTGTGGGTAAAATATAGTTTCTACTATTGTATAACAGTAGTACGTAATTAAATCCCATGTTTGTTTAAGCAATGACAATCAATGACTGTTTTCCGGACTACATCCACGCGTGGAAAATCCATTAAAACAGAGTAGTGTGGGTAAAATATAGTTTCTACTATTGTATAACAGTAGTACGTAATTAAATCCCATGTTTGTTTAAGCAATGACAAGCAATGGCTGTTTTCCGGACTACACCTACGCGGGGAAAATCCATTAAAACAGAGTAGTGTGGGTAAAATATAGTTTCTACTATTGTATCATTAAAATTCATTTTTAGCAAATTGGGGGAATATTACTGGTTGCATGCTAACTTTATTCAAACAATCAACAGACCAAATTATTGAATAACAGTATCGTAGTATGTTAAATTTAAAGACAAAACAAGATTTCAAAATACGTTATTACAGCTAACTTTTAGATAAAGCTCCCTGTTTAAATATAAACTCAGTTTTCGAAGATGGGACCAAATGTGTTTTGCGGCTTTCGAGTATTTTCAAGGCGTTAAAACTTTAGCTGTCGGAAGACGACACGAGGCCCTAGTGGATGAAACATTGAAATAAATTATTGTCAATCTCTTTGAATGAGGTGTTTTAGAACCTATTTTGATAGATTTGTACTTAGGGAAATTAAAATTTAGAAGCAATCAAGGATTACGACGACACATTGTCTACGATATAACAATACCAACTGGGGTATAGCGTATACTGGTGGTAAAATTCCGAACATTATCATAACTATATACCAACCGATCTCTTTATCGTTAACTTCTTCAAAATAACTTTGAAAATCAATAATGTTAGCAGCCTATAATTACATTCATACAACAATAATAAATTGTAGACGCGTAATTATTAAGTCAGATTATTTAATTCAACAATAAAAAATGACGAGTGTAAATTCGAGAACTCTTGTCAAGTGTAAATTCCTAAAACATGTTTTATAGAGGCAAAACTAAAATTACAAATGTGAATGATTGAATAGCTTATAGACAGTTTTAAGAATAAAGGAATATAAAACATAAAAATAATGATGTTGTAAATAATGTATTGCAGCATATTTTAGAGTTTACATATTAGCCTCTGAGTTTATACACGATAGCTTAAACAATGATTGACCTTACGCTTGTTATCATTTAATTATTGCTGCCGGCCGCGATAAGCTCCTTATCTACAACAAGAGGCCAACCTTCTGTGACGTAGATCCTCTCCATCGGCGGCCATTATGCATTTCTACTTAACAGAACAATGATTTCGCAAATACAGTAATTTGAGATGGGAAAGGATGTAGAAATCAAGTAACATTAATGGTAAAATATTAAATGTGGAAAATAAGTGACAACATATACCCCCGCCGCAGCAAACCTGCAGACTTGGCGACTTGGCGGTTTGTGTATCTAGAGTAGTTCCGTTTAAAGAAATTCGGTTAAGTATATACAGTGTTAATTTTCCATAAACATTTAAATCTTATAACTCAAAACAGACAACTATGAAAATTCGACTCAATTTATATTATTTACACACAAAGAGGTTTGATATACAAAAAAATACTATGATGTCATCACTATTATAAATCAAATGTTTGTCCATTTATGCATATTTGCACGTGTCCTATTTTAATGTTATCCTATTTTGTAATATTTTACCCTATTTGAGTATTTTATAAGAGCTATTTTGCATATTGGTACCTATATAAATATTTTAACATTTGAACTAATGACATTGTAGGTCTATTTTGGATTGTAACATTTGGAAGTACTGAACCCCAAGCATAATTTTGACCACGAAGACTAAAGACTAAATAGTTCCCAACAGCACATATTTTAAGATCCCTCAACAAAAATCACTGGAATGTAGACATATTTCTGGGCTTGTCTTTTCAACAAACTGTATCGCTTGGAGTGTGATGTATGAGTTGTCTGCCGCCCTTGGCCTAAAACTACGGACTTGACACACTTGACCGTGTGCTGCTGATGGCTAGCAGAGTGGACAACTAAGCATAGACACTAGCTACGCAGACGAGAGATTCACAAGCAACAAAGTGAAAGCTCGCATAGCGAATAAACGAAAATGTATACTTATAATACATTAACGTTAATTAAGATATGGAATGAAATAAATTATATACGTAATGACATTTTATCATGCTAAAGTATTGGTGCTGTATAGGTTGTACAGCATTAGGTTAAACAACTAATCGTCTCAAGTAATTGAAAACCATTGTAAATAAACACAATATAGAAAATGTTATAACAACCGATGAATCAAACTTATATATATCTACAATTAGAAATGTATTAGGCCTAAAACGTTTTTGAACAGTCGTAATTGCCCCATTGCTTAGTTATAATCATACACCCAAAATGTATAGTCAATGCTCAATAGCATTCATAGGAATGTCCTTTCTTTTGTACTGAATTTAGTAATTTGCTACTGTACTGTAGATGATTTGTTACAAGCATATGTTAAGTTATTAATTTATTTACATTTTCGTAGACAGTCCATAAGACTAATATGTTAAAAATAGTATCATTTCATTTTCAGTTTTTAACGAATAACATGAATGTTGTACTTAGCCAAAAACTAACTGATTGAAATCATTGTGCGCTATTAACATATTGTACGGTAGCCTCCACATGTGGTTGTTGTCCCTGGTCCAAGATAACGACAAACTGTTATTAGTTTAGGAGATAACAGAGATTATAACACGATTTATAAACAGCCTGACACAATGGAAAACTCTTCGACGACTGGTTGAAACATTATTATTTTAGAATAGGTTAGACAATCAGTTGTAGGACAACATCGCTAGCGTACTGAATTAATTGACGGAATAAATAAAAAGGGAAATTGTACATTTAAAATTCTTAACGCCAAATGTCATACTGTTTTCAACCAATGGTGAACTAGCTACATCAGTTTGGTCGTATTAGGAGCGGAATTTTACCCTCCGAGCAAATCTGACGTCACAAACCAGGGGGGTAAAATTCCGGCCGCGGACTTATGAGTTGCACAATATCACTTTCGGTTATAGGAGGAACGTATATTTTCAGGGTGGTGAATTTAATCAGAACACATCAAATTATAAAACCTAGAGTGTACGGGCCGGAATTTTAGCCCCGGATTTTTCCACCTTCGTGAGGTCAGCTCAAAGTATGCGGCCCAAATTTTTACCCCCGGAATTTGGATTTTTACCCCCCTGGCCAGATATAGAAATAGTGAGAATAATTAATTGTCTTCGAAAAAAATTATTTTTTTCACGGTTGTAAAATATAATATTTTAAGAAATATTCACCCAATGATCATTCAAATGGGCTACTCAGTTTGTTTAAACATATTAACTAACAGTTGGTCATAAAAGTCGAATCCCGAAACTTGAATATCAAAATTAAACAACGAAATCTGTTTACTTAGTTGATATTACAAATAAATATATAGGGTATTAAAAATGCGAATAAAATGTTTACTATGCAATCAAAACTGAAAGCAGAAAATTAATTAATCTAACTAATTTCCATATCTGCACAGGGGGTAAAATTCCGGGGGTAAACATCCGGGCCGTACATCTACAGTTGCATAAATAACACTAGTTAAATACAGACAGGGGTAAAATTCCGATTTTTTATTGCTAATCTAATTGATCACGCTCTGTCTATTTTCATTAGACTCCCAAATCCGCGTTTAATCATTACTTGTAATTACCATTACCAAACCAATAATTACCTGGTAGCGAGCGCTCAGGTTACTACGTCGTCGTCATAGTGACGTCATCATTGCCTAGGAGGTTAAATTACGGCGACCCGTGTAAATTTATTAATTACCTTGGTATACAAACTGTAAACCAAGTAATGAATTCATATACCGTTGTAATGCTATTATCATGGGTATCATGATAATACCTTGACCCGGGACCGCTTTACTTTTTCGTATTTATGTCACCAGGGGGTCAAAAATATAATATATTCCATAACCTGCCTATAAAGAGATCCGTCTAGAAGAACCGATCCTTTTTCAAATCCCACTAAAATCTCCACCTAGGGTAAATTCCTACAGCAAAACTCAACCGTGCAAGCGCACACCGCCATCCTCAACCTCACGTGTTGTTAATTCAATTAATAGAGCGCGAGCGGCACGGGCTACACTGTTGTGGCGGGGAGGGAAGAGGCTGTGACGTAACCAGTGACGCGAACTGACGTCACGACCCGTTGTGTCGACGCAGTGTTGCCAATACACTGGTGTTTACATTCCTGCCGCATCACTAGTAGTGCCACACTCCGCCACTCGCCACCAGCGCTGCTGTCGCTCACCCAATGATTCACGACTGTTTTACTAGCTGTGTCGAATCACGCGCATTCGCATATTGGCCATTTTAACCCATTTCCTGTGTTATTTTGTTGGCCGTATTACTATTACCAGTCAAAGATATAACAGAATAAGTTTAACATTGACTATTGGATACTGAAGTTTTATTAATAGTCAAAGGTGTTATCATTCTTATTTATTAAGTGCGATGGTGATTCATTGGCATTTGAATCGATACAAATATAACTATTGTAGAATAACGAATTTACGTAATAACCCCTTTTCTATACAGACAGTCCTTCTAAAGTTACCGTGCACAATGTCGTTGTTAGACGAAGAACTGCAGTATTAAAAGATGTCCTTATAGTAAGTAGTTTACGCAACGGTTGCGTAAACTAGTGTTAAATACCCGAGTAGAAAATTGGAGGTACATGAGCCCTGGATTGCGCTCTCAGTAGCACTGCGGGCGCTGTTTTCGGTCTAGCTCCCCCCACCATCTACTGGCAGTAGCCGACGCAGCCCATACACTCACCATTGTAAAACGCACCTTTTTAAGTTGCTGCTCTGTTTAAATATATAGATATAAAAAATTTCTAATGCATGCCAAACACTTTTACTATTCTAAACTTTATGTCTTCTTCTTTTCTTGCAGAAAATAACACATTTGAACTCTTAAAAACCCTACTACATTTGTCCAGTTTTTACCGAAAATCTATGCTTGACATTAATTTTAATTTTATGCTTGGCATACTTTTTTATGGCCTATTTTGTAAGATACATTGTCATTAAAAATTGAAAGAAAAAAAATATCGCGTTAACGTCAAACATAACGTTACCACTGCGGCAAAAACTTAGCAAAATTATTCTTAATGTTTATGTACCATTTTTTCGATTAGTAAAATAGAATTTCAATTACAAATATTGTACTTTCTATTTCTCCTTTGTAATAACTTATTATTTTACCATGTACAATTTGGAACTAGCAATATCAGTTGTCTAAAAACATCTACAAAACGGGTTTAGTGAATTGGCAGTTTTAAAGAATTCAGATGGGCTATTTTCAGCAAGAAACAAAACAGACATAAAAGGTTTAACTAGTAAAAAGAGTTTGACAAGCGTTAGCAATATTTTATCCCTATAAATTTCAACAGAGCAGCAAATAAAAAGTGTGTTTTATAATGGTGAATGTATGGGCTGCGTCGGCTTCTGCCAGTAGGTGGTGGGGGAAGCTCGACCGCGCGGCCAACACTGAGCCAGCGATCCATGAGTTGTTTATATCGTTGCATGAGCCTTGGAGAGTGCATTAAAAACTTCTACTAGTGTCGTTAAAACTATTTACGCAAGTTGCGTACACTACTTTACGACAGTGTTTTAATTACTAAAAATCACTACCCATAACGTCAGAGAGGTTATGTTTTCGTTTATAACCTCCCATTGCCACTGGCAGTGAAGACACGAAACATTGTACCAAACACTAATTACACCATTAAACAATTAAATTGGCCTTAACAGCTGATTAGTTGAAGTTCGAATCATTACAATATTACTTCTTATCTCTAAATCCTTGAACCCCATTTGTCCGTTACCCGTATTGTTATAGTAAAACTATGCTGTTATGTGAAACTTTTAAATTCTAAGAACTGAACTGAAACGACCGCCTTGTAAAAATAATTTATTTACCAACTATAGAAAATATTATTTTTGTTCAGTGTAGCTAACAAAGAAACGCTTAATTTCTTAATTTAAATTTCGACCCGATTTAATTTTCAGCAAGCGGTCTTAAAAAATACAATTTAGTTTGGCAGTTTATTAAAACAATCGGTTATGACAAGTTGGCGACGGCGATGCCGACGACGACTAGTAAGACCTTGTATGCGGCCCCAGTCTTGTAAGGCAGTGGCCTGGTACAAGGCCTTGAGCAAGGTCATAGCTACATCGTAGCGACACCTGCGACCTGCGATACCTATAACTTTCACAGCTACCGAGTGAAGCTAAACGTAACTCAGGTAAAGAATTATCCAACTTTTACTCCAATTAGACTAAACAAAAATCCTGTCCCAATATTATTGAATACCACCACCAGCTTCTGAATCTGCGGACGCGGAGACCAATTTGGCATTTGTCAAACCTAACTGACATTTAAGAAGCAGGACAAAATTATTGACCACTGGACAATATTTTGGGTTCTTTGAAACCTCACAATCTAACGTTAGGTTAGGTTATTATGTTTAGTGGACATTTTTCTGTTGTCACGAACTGAGTATAATATGAATAAATTTACCAAGTTTGATCAAAATATATCCATAAACAAGCAGACTACAACATTTTACAATATTCCCCATAAGAATAACATGGGAATTTTAAAATAACAATTATTTGAATTTTCTCCGTAACTAATAATAGTACAAAAACACTTTGATATACAAAATTATTTGTTTTTTAAGCTCTTTAAGAGGGTCTGAAGAGAAATTGGGAAATTTTGCGTTTAGAGGGTCAAAAATTAGAAAACACAATTTTTACCCCATAAAACCCCCCCTAAAACCCCGTTCCCATGGTCCGATCAACGACAAAATATCTTCGCTAGTTTTAAGCCTGGAGAGAAAAGTCTACTCACTACGTACGGTAACAGAATAGTTGTATACAACACCCGCGATTTCCAAGCACTTGAGGGAGCTCAGCTGGTGAATGAACACAGTGCTTGGTGCTTGGCTAATTGATTACACGGAGACAGCTACACTCGGTGTGTGTGTGGCAGTGACACAACTAAGACGTGTCCTGGTCCTAGGCCACACCTACACGTGCAATTAATTATGTGTAGCAGAGAGTAGACAACACCATCAGCTATTGTGTATTGATCACACCGGAGATGTGGCAACACTGTCAAGTAGCATCATACTCTGTGTATGAGGGCCACACAGAGTATGCAGTGACCGAGACACGTGCCGTATGTGTAGCGGAGAGTGGACGAAACTTGGTTCTGTATTGTGTATTGATCACACCGGAGATGTGGCAACACCGTCAAGTAGCATCATACTCTGTGTATGAGGGCCACACAGAGTATGCAGTGACCGAGACACGTGCCGTATGTGTAGCGGAGAGTGGACGAAACTTGGTTCTGTATTGTGTATTGATCACATTGGAGATGTGGCAACACCGTTGCAGCAGCGTCTTATCTGGCCACCACGGTGTTGTAGTGCGCCACATTCGCGACCAGGATATTTACAGCTCTAAAGAGGCTGTTGCAAGGTTTTATTGATTTCTTCTTATCTCGTTTTGATTTATCTTTAGTAAAATCACCTGAATTATTAAAATCGTTTGGAAAGTTCATTATTCGAAGTTCAAACCAAAAGGTAAGTAGGTGAGCGTAGCGAACGAACTTCAACCAGGGCGTTATTGAGCGATGCGAACGAGCTCATCTTGAAAATGAACGAGCATTTGACATAAAACCACATTAGGACAGGACGACGTTTGTCGAGCCAGCTAGTTAGCGTATATAAAGAAGACTTCGGAATTTTGGTATTAAATAAAAACAATCAAGATCCGGTGAAACAAGATTGCAAATTTTCTAGTGCATATGTCAACTTTAAGTGACATTAGAGTACCACGAAGAGTTGCCAATTTTCAGAGCAGTGCAAGGTCAGCAACCGTGGGATTTGTGAGATGATAATTTCATTAAATGGCTTTGGTGACAAATGACTAATAATGAAACTAATGCAGTCTGCCGTCATGGCTTGTAGGTTTGTTGATTGAAGAGAAAATGTATTTTCTGTCTTCAGTTTCCCACGATGACGATTTTTAACGACCATAAGTGTTAATGTTAACTAAACGTTATTAGGTTCCTGTTGTAAATATCAATTATCTAAGAAAAGTGTATCAGAATTCAAAATAAAGTGGACACAATGAAAACATTATGATGAATGGAATATGTTTAGAGGCTGGGGACATACTTTTAACGTATATCACGGGTTTGAGATTGGTTTTGAAATGTAAAAGGTTTCCCTTGTAATAATACTTAAATTGTAATAATCTACATGCCAATTAAATACCACATGTTACTAGTTGGAAGTTAATGTGTAATTAAATTTATAATTATATATTGCGTGCAAATACTGTCAATTTAATCTTGTTTACATACACAAGGGGTCCCGTAAGTAAGTACAAAGAATTCAGGAATATGTATATTAATTCTACTAAAACTGAAATAGTATTTGTGTAACTAGTGGTGAAAGTGGCACTTTGCTGCACAAAAGAGCAATGTTTACTCGCCTGCGGCTCGTGCGGAATGATCTCGAGTGCAGCAAAGGCCTTTTTCACTCGTGTTACACATTATATTTTTCCTACAGTCACTAATTAGTCTTTCAAACACTATACAACATGTTTTTAGGTTCAGCTGGCAACACAAATGGTGCCCTAGAGAAAGTAGTACCCGCGGTCCGTATCACTCCGCTATTTTTCCTCTGCAAGAAATGTGCTCCGCGTTTTGAGAATATAGTTCCGTATGTTTTTGTAATTTGAAGTCGTTTCCGCGCCTAAAAAATGCTTTAATGGTATTTTCTTGTTTATTAAGATCGTAGGAATGTTTTAAAAACGTTCAAAAGAAAAGTCCAGAAAGTTCAGAAATACCGAAACTATAAACACGAAATGACAGGTTAAATCGTAGTTATAATAGTCAATCAGCTGCTCATAGTATTATTATCTTTAAGTGTTGCCAACCTATTTCCAAGCGTGCACGAATTACGTGCATAATAGAACCAAGCTGTTTTGTGTTGTTTCGTTGGAATCCTGATGTGCGGCAAAGTATAAACCGTACGACAAAGTATAAACCGTACGGCAAAGTATAAATATGCAGCAATTAGCAGCTTTCTGTCCTATAAACAGTACAAGGAAGCCAACTTTGTCGGGTGACTGTAGGAAAAAGTATTATATTTTTCTAGAAATGCCTCGTTAGCAAGATAACTGCTATTTTTTCATCTCAAGAACTATTTTACATATCTTTATGAAACTTGGTATAATTTAATCAAGTCATAATGTGTTTAAGATAATAATCATTTAAACTTTGGGTAATTTTATAGGGAATTTCAAATGGTAAGCCGTTTTTTGTAATTTATGTTAGGGGCCTTTTAAATAACCCACAGAGAAGTAATATAAATCATTAAAAAAACTTTATATGATGATTATTTTTTCGTTAATAGGCCTACATATTGACTTGATAAAATATTGTATACCAAGTTTCATAAAGATATCTTAAATAGCCTATTTCTAAAGAAAGATGTAAATTTAAAGCATAAAACAAAATGGCGGACATCCCGCTTACGAGGCATTTTTGGAAAACAATGTTATTCTTGATTTTTGTTTTATTTTGGCCCAATAAACCTATTCATGAACTCTTGGTGCTTACTTACTGGACAACCTGTATGTAACAGATTATTTAAATTTCATTTAGGAAACTATGTAGATAATTAATTGAGAAAATTGGGAAATATGAACTGCGCCACCATTGGTATCTCATAAAATATAAGATTTTGAGAAAGCATTAAATAGGGAACTTTATTGTCTAAAAAAATCGTATAGGAAACCTTGTACAGTATTTTATCATGCCGTTATTAGAGTGTTTCGGGGATCGCGACCAAAAATGGCTAGAGAGATTCCAGACCACATTGTTGGATCTCAAAACTGTAAACTGTAACGTCACCTTGTATTTTACAAACCCCACATGGCAATTAACATATCCAGTATGTTTATATAACTACTACGCTGTTCACATCTCCCATGAGATCCACTACCCCTACACGATAGTAAAATTGAGTTGTAGAATCTGCGACTTACCGGAAGCCAGCAACTCCTGGCTGACGATATTAGTGAGGTCGGGTTCCTCGCCGTACCAGAAGATCCACAGCTCCTTGGCGGCGGACAGGGAGAGCGGGGGGTGCGAGGGATGGGCCGGGGGTTGCGGCAGTCCCAAGGGGTCGAACATACCAGAAGACGCGGCCGGCGCCGACACCCGCCTCCATACACATAGGATGTCCCCTGCGAGACATCGCGCGAACGAAGACAACACAGGGTCATCCAGCGGTTCTACGGAATTACCCGCCTCCGCCTCGCCCCACACCAGCTTACGCCATTTGATGCCGCATAGATCCGTCTGTAACAAAACACATACAATTCACTAATGATCCTTGTGTGTATCTGAATACGTGAAGGAACAAATACAAATTGAAGGAAGTTAGATGCACCACTCAAAGAATGAGCTACACGGTCTAAATTTTATTTTTTATTTTGGTCGTTGATACTTAATGCAATTGCCATGATATAATAGATGTCTATACAACTGAAAACAATACTTGACAACAGCATACTCTTACTTTTATAATTAAATACCCCCGCCACAGAAATACTGCAGACTAAGCGAATTTCCATTTGTCTGAATTTATTTTCAATAAATCTATTTAAATAACATTTAGGTTTAACGCAATAAAGTGTACTTTTTGGTAATATATCAACAGCTTAGTATAAAATAAATAAATTTGCCAGGTTTGATCAATATCTATCCATAAACAAGCAAACTAAAACATTTTACAAATTTATCTTATTTTATTTATTTATCTTATTTATCTTATCTTCATAAGAAAAACATGGGATTTTTTTTAAATTTTTAATATTTAGAATTTTCTCAGTTACCAATAACCGTACAAAAACACTTTGATGTACTAATTATTTGTTTTTTAAGCTCTTTAAAAAGATTTAGAGATAAATTGGGAAATTTTATGTTTTAAGGGTAGAAATTAGAAAAACCAATTTTTACCCCATAACACCCCGTTCCCATGGTCCAATCATGCTCGTTCGCGAAACCATTCAAGATTTTCTAGGCGGATTAGTTTATCCCGCTTACAACAAAATTTTATCAAAATCGGACAAAAAATACTCAAGTTATCGCGTTCACGGGCGTATATATATACACAGGGTGGCTGAAAAGTAACTTACCCCCCCCCCCCTTAACTTTGCAACCATTTGAGATATTTGAAATCTGTTTGCGGCAACCTTTTTAGATATGAGGGGCTACAATGATTATGGTCAATTTTGAAAGTTTTGCCCTTAGGGGTAGAGGAGGTAGGAGGTAGCTCAAAATTTTCAAATAGCAAGACTTTTGTATCATTTTGCAGGTCTTGACGAAACATAAAAACTGACATAAAGAAAACCAAAATCGGCCCACTAATAACAAAATGGTGACCTAAAACTTTTTGAATCCAAATCACCATGAGGGTGGTAAAAATTACAAAATTGCACCCCTTTTAACTTTTTAACTATTTGAGATATTTGACATCGGTTTGCAGCAACTTGTTTGGATATGAAGGGCTACAATAATTATGGCCACTTTTTAAATGTTTCCCTTAAGGGTAGAGGGTAACTCAAAATTTTCAAATAGCAAGTATAGTCGAGTTTGGTAGGTATCATTTTGCAGGTTTGACGAAATATAACAATCAACATAAAGGAAATAGAAATTGGACCATTAATAACAAAATGGCAGTTCAAAATTACTTTTAATAACCATTGTCTTAATCATTTTTAGCTGCCATTTTGTTATTAATAGTCCGATTTCTAATTTCTGTATGTTAATCGTTATTTTTCGTCAAGACCTGTAAAATGATACCAAACTCAACTATACTTGCTATTTGAAAATGTTTAGCTACCCCCTACCCCCACTACCCCTAAGGGCAAAATTTTCAAAACTGACCGAGTGTAGGACTTTCGGCCTGGGGTGATTATGAGAAACTTACCCTCCGCAACAAACAATAGGGAACGTGGGTAGCTCTGAGTCTGCTGTCCCCAAAATATTCCCTATAGGTAAATTGAAAAGATTTTGTGGGTAAGAGGGAAGTAGGGAAGGGGTGATATGGGGTGTTTGACACAGCAAGCTGGCCAAAAACTATGAATAGGATTAGGTACGGTACTTCCAAGAAGGACCTGAGCCCCAGAGTACTCCAGAGCAAGAGCAGGTATTAGATGGATTTAAATCTAAGTTTAGGCTATAGTTTAGTTACAAACACCGTGCTAAAAGTTGTATATTTAAACAGTTTTTAACCAATTTTAACGACGATTTGACGACATATGTGTCACCTCAGTTCAAGATACAAAAACAGTGGATATGTATAAATTGACCATCATAATATTAGTTATGGATATTATAGTTTTGTATATACATTATAGCTTCTATAGATAGGCTACTGCAGAAGGTGGGGCCACCATCCGCCTATTGTCACTATAGCTTTCATAAATCACAAACGTTGACGAATTAGTCTCACTTAATATGATTTCAAGGCTTGTTTACAAGAATCCATCCACTCAATAGTACAAAAATATTATCCATACAACAGTATATTATATTATTACAGTGATACAATCAAATTTTATGTAAACGGTTAAGGCCATTTACCAAATAAAAATATAGGCATATGGCATATCAAAATGAAGCTTAGAGTGTGTAGATTTTGCCGAAAAGTATTGATATGGACGAACTCCCTAAGGGCTCTGCCCCACAGGCTGATTTTCAAAAGGCTACGCCTTGCATGTTTTGGAAGTTATTATTTGATTAATTTAGTGAACAACAGCTGGCCAATGCAATCGACAATATAGTTTTCCTACAGTTACCTAACAATGTACATGTTCTCTCACTGATTTGAGAAAGCAAAGTGGCCAATTCGCTCATCAGTGAGACAATGTTAACATTGAGGAAAAGTATAATGTGCAACTCGAGTTCAAAGTACAATTGCCTCACTCGAGAAACCATTCCTCACGAGCCTGTACTTTGAACTCGAGTTGCACATTATACTTTTCCTACTGTTACCATAGAACAAATAAATTTGTGAAGAAACATAACCTATTTTACACAGAAGTGAACTTTTAATATAACATTTAATGTGAAGTGACAAATACAACTGTACAACAGCTGACCAGCTGATTTACAGCCAGTGCTGCCAACGTATTTCGCGCGCATACGACGTTGCCTGCATGTTACGCGCTCACTATTTCGTGCCTTCACGTTGCAAATCTGGAGTGAGACAAAGTAATTAGAATGAGACAATGTTAACATTGTCTCACTGATGAGCGAATTGGCCACTTTGCTTTCTCAAATCAGTGAGAGAACATGTACATTGTTAGGTAACTGTAGGAAAATAACTATTGTTTGCTTACATTTTTGTTTACTTATTTTATTATTTACTTTCACGTTCTTAAAAGAGTCGCGGTGAATGGACAGTGAAGCTATTTATAGCTGTTTGTTACAAGTGAGTAACTAAAGGTGTTCGAACCATGATGACTATGAAATTAACAAACCATGTATGTTGTTCGTTCCAAGAGGTTGTCACCGATCTTTAACAGATCGCAATTTCATTGAAAAGTATTAAAGATGCCGTGAAAGAGAGCTGCGTGTACAGGTACAACCTCGGCCAACCTTAGGACGTAAGGTATGAAGGTTCCACTGCCTTTAACATCCTTTCACATGAAAATTTCTCGAACTTGGGCCCTTTAAATGAAATATAAAGTCAAAGTTGATTAAATTAATTTAATGGTGGTTTCTGTTCACCCGTGAATTCACGGGTAGAACCTCTTGTTTCAGTTTAAAGTGTGAATTGTAGTTTAACAGCTGAATGTACATTCGTAGTACATTCATTCAGATAATTTAAACAAGAGACGTAGTATAAAAATAATGATAGGCCTACTTTAATTAAATTACAGTCTGGTGTAAGGTAAACAAAAAACTGCAGTGTTTAAAATAATGTTTACCTAAAAAAAACTTCTGGTAGTGCCTATTTACAAGCAAATACATAGTGAAAGTAAATAACAATTTGTTATGTAAAAACCAGATAAACACTAAGTATAAAATACGAAATTAAAAACTAAACCAATGTAACAAGAGACAAGTATGTTATAAAAATGCGTTTAAAATATAATCCTATATATTAATTAACAGTCTGGTGTATTGGTACAACAAAATATTAAAATTAAACTTGTAACTGCAGTGTTTAAATGATCAATTACTACAAAAAGGCTTCTAGTGATGTAGATATTTACAATCAATAAAAGAAATTTACAGTTTGTTATATACAAAATCAGAAAATTCAGTTGGATGGAATTAAATGCCCCTATGCATTTCATTCAACAATTAATTAATGTAATTTGCAATTTAATAATTGGAACACACAATTCAACATTGTGCATTTCCAACAAAAATTATGTTGGATGGAATTAAATGTACTGTTGTTATTAGGTGAAATAACACAGAACAAGTAAGTATCAAAATTAAACTTTTACGGCCAAAATTTAGCGTACGCAGCCAACAAAATAAAGAATTCAAGTTAAAATTACTACAAGTATTTTGCATTTAAAGGTTTCGTAATACAGTAAAGTTAAATAGACACCTTCTAGTGATGAAATGCACTATTTTGTATTTTTTTACTACCTTACACAAACATCTGTTACCTTTATATTTAGTGTTCGCGGTCAACGAAATAAATAATTCAAGTTCAAATTGCTACAAGTATTTTACATATAAACGTTTCGTAATACAGTACTGTTAAATAGGCACCCTCTAGTGATGAAATGCACTATTTTTTATTGTTTAACTACTGTACACGAACATCTGTTACATATTTAGCGTTCGCGGCCTAAGAAATAATGAATCTAACAAAAAACCACTAAGTGGTAATACTTTCCCCGCCAAGTCAGCAATCCAAAAAAGATAATAAATCATTGTTTTTTTTCGCCAAGAAAAACAATGTAATGTATGGCTTGTTAAATACTTCAAAACATCAATGGCATCTTTGCAATGGCAAAAGTTTACTGTTAATTTATTTTCTGTAGTAAAATTACATCATTTTGTTGGTTTCTACTTTTATTTTTTATTTTTAAAATCACCAAGTTTGGCACCTTGGCGGCAGACTTTTGCTTGGTTTTTTCATTAAAGTTACGTTTGAGGATAATTTCATAAATCAACTTCTCTAATTAATTAGTCCAACTAACTAAGTATAATAATTTCGAGGTAATCAGTAAATATAAAACCATCATTATTATGATTTTATGAAATGTGGCTCAAATAAGGTCTTTTTTTAAAAATAAGCTATCACCTAGCAATGTACTAATGGGAGAGATACTTGCTCAATGAAACTAATTTTATGGTATTTTTTAAAGTGATCGAGCAAAAGTCTGCCGCCAAGTTGCCAAACTTGGTGATTTTAAAAATAAAAAATAAAAGTAGAAACCAACAAAATGATGTAATTTTACTACAGAAAATAAATTAACAGTAAACTTTTGCCATTGCAAAGATGCCATTGATGTTTTGAAGTATTTAACAAGCCATACATTACATTGTTTTTCTTGGCGAAAAAAAACAATGATTTATTATCTTTTTTGGATTGCTGACTTGGCGGGGAAAGTATTACCACTTAGTGGTTTTTTGTTAGATTTTATTTATTTTTGTAGAAAATTAACAGTTAAAATAAAAATTCTATTTTCTTTGAAAAAAAAATTAAAATAAATTTTATTAGTAACAAAGTAATAACTGCTGCCTCTACTGTTCTGTTAATAACAGCATGTACAGATTCTTTGAACCAATGGGCCATCTTTGGTTTGATATTTGTTCATCATTGGCTGTTGTCCAACCTGAAGCTGTCTTCATGGTACAAGTGTAATGGCCTCGTGATATTGTATCTCCGTGATGAAAGATTGCTGCTGTAGGTCTGTATGTTTTAGTACCTATAGTCACTTGAGCACTTGGGACTCCTGCTATGTTTGTTGTGGTAATCTTTTGTAAGTTGTTGTTGAATATTAAAAACTGTAAGAGAACACAGCGGTTTGACTTCGTGACGTGTACTTTGCCCAGGCTCGATCCTCGTTGGCCGCATTCAGCATTACTGCACACATAATCCAACAAGGGCTCCCAGTGGTCGTTCATCGTAAGGCTTAACAGATTTCGTAGTGTTACTTTACCAGCCACCACGGGGATTCTGATTATATTGCCTGTCTCCTCTTGCCCTGTGAATGTGTAATGACAGTGCTGGCATTTTGTGGTTTTCACCGTGCTGTATGAGATGGCTTCTATAATGCCCTTGTTGGTCTCCAATAAGTCCAGCAAGAACAAAGCACAGTCTTGCTGCTCTGTCAGGGTATATGTATTGTTGTTAGGGAGGTTTCTTAAAATCACTGTATCTAAAACAACCTCCGAGGGAGACACTTCGTAATCATGAAGATGTTGTTTTAACTGAGGACAAATTAGTTCCGAGTTCTTTATTATCTCTCTGATGTACGGAACAGAATACAGCATCTGAACTGCAACATTCGCATAACATGACACACGATCATTGTTCTTAAACCCTCTTAATGCTAAAGTTGACTGAACTCTCGATCTTCCGGTAGTCTTTGCAGAGGGTACTGGTTTTGTACTCTCATCCTGCACTTTTTCGACATTTTTGGTCTGGCACCACTTCCTGTCTCTCACATAAGGAGCCGAAGAGGAGTCACAACTTGTGTTGTAAAGTGGAAGATCAGATTTGTACTTCTGCCTTAGTCTGTTGTATTCGAGAATGGCGGATTTCTGAGGCTTCACATCTCTTGGGTTAAAGTTAATAAGATGAAGCCCTTCTAATGAAGTCACTCGTGACAAGGCAACATATGATTGGCCACATGTAAATATGGACTCCCCAATATCAATTATTACGCTATTTAAGCTGAGGCCCTGGCATTTGTGAATTGTAACCGCGTAGGACATTGATATCGGGAATTGCTCTCGATACACAAATGCGTTATCCATCACTTGAAACTTGACGTTTACTCGCTGTAGGTGATGGGTAATGCCACAATCAAAGTTAATTGTCACTGAGTCTACATCATCAGAATTGTCTGTATTAAACCTCAACCCCGTTACTGTTCCTATGGCGGAGTTAACTAGCCCCACAGTGACATCAATGTTTCTGCGCAACATAACTTTAGCACCAACCTTAATAGGAATAATTTTCTCCATACCAGCCGTTCTGCTGCAGTCAGAGTTGTAAGATGACAGTATCTTTTTAACTTTGTTTTGTTGACGAGGTAGACAGTCAACTGAGTCTTTTGCAACCAAGTTAACGACAGGACCGCTTATTCTATTGACCATTTCATCATTTATTATGGAGCATTGGTAACCAGTTGAACAAAGGCACACAGAATTGTTGGGTAAAGCAGACAAGTAATCTCCTAGTAGAGAAAGGTTTTCCGAAGCAGTTTTTCCATTAAGATGTATTTTCTTGCTTTCAATTAGACGGATGTCCTCAACGGTCATATTGCCTACTCTGACTTTGCTTAACACATCAGCAAACTTAGAATCTTGAGCTTGTCGCATGTTTGTAGTAAGTTCATCATAAGAGAACTGTTCAGACCAGATGTTAACACAAGACAGAGAGCCAACAAAAGAACTAAGTTTGCCACTGTCAAGTTCAATGAATGGGGAGTCTTCATGTACTGGTGGAAGTTGCAAAAGGTCTCCAAAGAGCAGTATATGTTTTTTACCAAACCAGCCGTTACTTTGGTCTGAGGTGTTGAATATTTCACACAATCTGAGATTTATGTACATCAATGTTAGATTAGAGACCATGGACACTTCGTCTATTATGAAGAGCACCACATCTTTCAGGTTGGATCTCAACATTTTTAAAACATCATCAGTAAGAGCTTTGTACTTTGGAGTTTTTCCATGCTCAACTGGCAGCTGAAACACTTTGTAGATCGTAGAACCATTGATGTTGTAAGCACTTAGTCCTGTGGGAGCTGATATTGATGTGGAGGCTTGAAGACATTTTTTAGTCCAAGAGCTGATAGTTTTGATGAGAAAACTCTTACCAGTACCTCCCACACCACTTACAAAATGTCTCAGATATTTATCTGTCCCATCAGAGTTTGCTACAGCTCGTTTGACATAATCAAACACTCTCTTTTGGTCATCGTTGAGTTTTTGGTATTTTGTCTCAAACGGCTCGTCATTGGGAGCCCAATTGCTGTCCCTGGCAGGCTGGGATGCGGGTACAGGTTCATTAAAGGGCTGAAAGGCTATATTGGATGGATCAGCAACCTCTCCTTCTTCTGCATTGATCTCTTCAACTCGGTTTTGAATTTTGTCTCTTGCATTCTCCGATGCCGCAATTATGTCTTTTAAACGTTTGTCATATTTGAAGGCTTGAGTGAGAAGTGTCTGCTTGGCCATAAAAGCATCTGTGTATGTTTCATGAGACTCTTTCAGCTCATCAGTTGATCTCCAACAAAGAAACATAAGAAGTAATGCATGGTAGTATTTTTCAGGATCCTGAGTGGGGCTGTACTTATAGTGATTCAGTAAGCATGGTCTGACTCTTTTAGTGAGGAATTTGCCTGAATTCAACTTATGCACTTCACGGTCGCCTTTAGGTGGTTGAGCAGCTATATCGTACCATCTCACAAAGTCGTATAAGTTCATATCTTCAAGTTCATCTGGTCTAGTTGGGTAGTGGTCGTCAACCCACGACTCGTAGAATATGTTCGTCGAACTTGGGTCCATATTTCGTATCTTGTCGATTTTTTGTAGTCTTTTGCGTCTGGTTATGCCTACATCTAACCATCTTATTGTTGTCTCCGGGTCCGTGCCGTACAATGGAATGCCCAACAGTGTGTCACTGGCTTCTAAAGAACCACACTCACGGTTGTTTAAAGCTCTAAGGCCAACGTTAAACAGTCTACTAGCTAATGATTTTGTAGAATTAATCTCTGTAAAAACTTGTCCAGCATGACTTTGTTCACTTTTGGTAGTGTACTTTGTGACATACCAATGTAGGATAGAAGTGCTTTCACCTACATACTGGATGTCCACGTTTCCATTCCAAGCTAGCAACACGGCCGGGTTGTAGTCATTGACAAAGCTTTCTCTTGGTGTTCTGGGTAGGTCATAAAGACGTGACTTAGACTTGAGAGCTTTTCTGCCAGCTACAGACTCGACAACGTCACGCAGAACAAGATTCCCTGTGATAGGCCGGGGAAACCCGAAACGACAAGCCTTACGAAACCCGGTTTTGGTTTTCTTTGTCCGCATACAGTACGAGTTGTGGTGATGCATTTGGTAACTTGTAACTCTGTTGTTGAGAGTAGGGGAAACGGATGCATTTGGAACCTTGCAAGTAATGTACTTAAGGATAAAGTCGGCTACTTCTGCGTTGCTGGACGTCCCCATTACAGGAGCATTTTCAACCCACAGAAGAAGATGGAAATGTTGGAGACCTCTGCTTTGGTATTCTCGCCTGTAGAAGTAGTGACTTACTTTTCCTAAAGGAGCAGCATCAGAGACAATAAAATCCAACATTGCCTTGAACTTTATATGGATAAACCTTGACGCACTGATAGGATCCATAGCCACAAGTTCACTAGTTTGTTTTTTTTCTGCGCCTGGAACACTCCGGTTTACTTCCCTAATGAACAATGCCATGTCATCCCAGTTCCAATCGCTTGGGCTTATGGTTAAAAACCATGTAGCTGGTCCATAATGCTGGGCCATGCAATTGACATCATTTCTAGGCTGTATCCAGTACTGGCTAGTGTTCCTGAGTTTGGAGAATACTGATGTCAGGTTCCCCTCTAATTCTCCCGATGCAAGGTTGTTCAAACAGTCTCTAGCACTAAGAGAGCCACTGAATCCAGTGACGTTGAGCTTGTGGAATACTCCTTGTCTTAACTGCCGAAGGTTTGCATCGTGCAGCAAATAAAAAAGGTACTGCTGATTCAGTCTGAACTGAGAATGCTTTGAAAGCAACCGACATTTGATAAATTCAGCAGAATTGAGTTTGGTTTCTCTGGAATGAAACTGGCCAAATTTACCTTCGGGATACAAATCAGGGAAACAAAGCACGTCAATCTCTTTGTTTTCATGACTAATCGGAGGTTCATTCACTTTCAGCATCTTATAGAGCTCGGTGTCATCACTATAAGATTTTGACTCATGAAGAGCGTGGATTGTATAGTGAGACTCTTCTGAATCCCATTCCTCGTGAGTTACCTGAGTTAATATAGCACGTCTATGTAGTATTTCCTGAGGTGGCAGTTCGTTTTGATGGGTAGATTGAAACAAATTTGTGTCATCATTAAGGTTGAAGAGTCCTTCTGGATCTGTAGGTAGTACGATGCTACCATAATGAGCGTTGTTTTTCTTTAAGAAAATTAAGGCTGCGTGTACCTTATCCACACTAACCAACATTTGCCAAACTTTCTTTGCTTTGGTCGGTACCCCTCTGACCAAAACGTACAGCTCGTGGTTTGGATTCAGAGGGTCACTTGGTTTGGGCAATTTTTGCAGGGTTTCTTGAAGGGGTAGTGGCAAATGAAAACTTCTTCCAACGACTTTAGAAATTTGTTGCTGAGCTCGACTTGTTCTTTTCCCAACTGTGTTCATTTTTGTAACAACCTGAAATGCTTTGGCTCTCTGAATTAAAACATTTTCATAACTGTTAAGGCAAGTTAGCTCTTTCGGCTGCGCACAAACATAGAGATCGTTAAGAATGCAAGTAGGAGGCATCTGACCTTTCCTTAGTTTTTCGAGGCAGCCCCGACAAATCCATCCTGTTTTGCACTCTTCTTTCTTTATGTCTTTTATTCTTTTCCATATGTGTCCTACAATTTGATTTTTTAGGTTTTTCAAAAGGCTTACTTGCTGCTTACTAAACAACTTATCGCATGAGACACAGGGAAACACTGGCGTTTCAGAAGAACGCTTCTCCAATGCCTCAAATGCTTTTTGATATTTTTCGAACAACTGAGACTCAGATTCAGGGACCTTGCTTTCACTTGTGTCATCTGTAAGAAAGGCTTTTGTTTGCTCTTTAAATTCCCTTTCTATCGAAAACAACACGTTCACCTGCACGTTAAGAATACCATTTTTAATTAGCATAATCTTCTTAGTTATTTTCAACAGTCGGTAAATTTTGGAGACAAGACTACGAATTGCAGGAAAGTGAGGATAGATTGTTCTCAGAAAAGGAAGTTTCGAAACACATGCTCCTGAGTAACAGTCCAAAGAGTGAGGATGAACACCTACACGAGATGATACACCACTTTGACATGAGTGCTCTCCCATGCTGACAATAAGCTTAGAACCTTTAGTGAGAGAGCTGGCAACTATTTCATTGTAAAGAGATTTAAGTTGCTCTAAGTGGTCAGGCTCAATGAAGCACATATCTGAGTTGCATTTCCACTGTTTCTTTGGAGAACTATGAGCTGTGCTGGGCTCATTACCAACAGTTATTTGTTTACCAGGAAACACTCTATACGTAAACTCCCACAAATAAGGCTCCGACGTGGAAACATGAAGACTGTGCCCACACAACGCCTCAACATTGTCTTCAAACGTGCTTGTTGCAGATAGCTTAGCAAGAGACTCTTTAGCACGATTTTGCAGGCTAACAAATAGCTTAAGGAAATTGTTTTTGTAATTTTTATAAGCATGCAACACCCATTTCAAGAGCTCTTTAGCCCTTAGCAACCTTTTAGTATAACCTTGCTCAAGTATTTTCTTTGCTATAAGTCTGGCTATTTTCTCACAATTTATTTTCCCCAAGAAAATATGTGAAGCTGCAACAGTTTTTTTAATTTTCCTTTTTGCATTTTGTAATGATTTTCTTTTCCCATCAGATCTATTTCTAAAAAAAAAGCGTCTGCTTTGATAGGCTGCACACTTTCGCACCCTTTCGTGAAAAACCTTAAGTTTATATCGCAAGCGAAAGTGGCCAGGGTGTTTTGCACAAAGTACTTTGTAACGTCTCCTGCGATTAGATTGTTTCATTTCTTGTTTTGCACCGTAGTTTAAACGTTGTTTAGCTTTATAATATTCTGGATCAGTAGAGTATTTCTGACGCACTCTAGCCTTGTGTGGCTCAGGATCAGTAGAATACTGCTGACGCTTCCTAGCCTTGTGTGGCTCAGGATCAGTAGAATACTGCTGACGCTTCCTAGCCTTGTGTGGCTCAGGATCAGTAGAATACTGCTGACGCACTCTAGTCTTGTGTGGCTCAGGATCAGTAGAATACTGCTGACGCTTCCTAGCCTTGTGTGGCTCAGGATTAGCAGAATATTGCTGCCGCAACCTAGCTCTGTGAGGTTCAGGATTAGCACTGTACTGCACACTTTTTCTTAACCTCTCAGTTTCAATATTAGCTAGATAACGTTTTCTGGCTTTGGATTTTTCTCCTTTAACATGTTCAAGGTACCAAGCTTTAGAAGTAGAACTCTTATTAGTGGATTGTATGCTAGCTTCTTCTGTTTTTCTTTTTTTTATAGCAGGGGCGTTTTCTAAATACCATTCTTGTTTTCTTTTTCTTGCCAGTCTTTCTTTAGAAGGCATACTGATGTTAGATTAGAAAGAAAGTAAATGCAATTAAAACATGGACGTGGTATCTTACCAAATGATCCTAAGAAATGTTCTCAATCATCTCAATGTTCTTGAACTAGATCTCTTCACTAAACATAAACAATGCTGCTCTTTTTGTAAAAATAAACAAGACATCAAATTTTTTTTATTTACAGCTGGTAATTAAAAATGGTTATAAATAGTTTGGGTGAAATATATAGACCACGGCACAACTACATCTCATTTCATTTCAATAATATTGTTTGTGTAGAACTAAATTCTACATTTTTTGGTCTTATCTGCTATAAACCAATTAAAAACTTTTTGACACACCTACCAAAATTACTATTTAACAAAAATTGCTACGTTGGAAGTTTTTGAAAACATGTGTTAAACGTATAGTCAACAGGGTGGTTGTTTCTATTTATGATTTTGTCAAGAATATGTTTATTTTAAACTAAACACACACTTTGAAACTGTATAATCTAGTCATCATCCATTAATATAGGTTCTGTGTCTGGGGCTGTAAATTCAGCAATGTTCATCTTGAACAACATAAAATGCGTTGGTGTTACATA
The DNA here is from genome assembly GCF_028750875.1 of Macrosteles quadrilineatus. Lineage (NCBI taxonomy): Eukaryota > Metazoa > Arthropoda > Insecta > Hemiptera > Cicadellidae > Macrosteles > Macrosteles quadrilineatus. The sequence continues at coordinate 16,169,297 of NW_026542594.1, forward strand.
AGTGTTCTGATAATTAAACCCGTATATCTAAAGACTAGTGTAAATTGAGCCCTTATTATAGAAGTAAAAATGTAATCAAACAGTTTAGGTTTGTTGGAAATAGCATAAGGCAAAACGAATATTGAAAAACTAATTAATCCTATATTTACATTTTAATTGCTGGTTTAACATACGTAAAGTGACTTTCCCGATTCTTTTATTTGTTTTAGTGTATCAAAACATAAAACAAACCTTAGTACTAGTACTAAGTTTCAAGTTACTAGGTTTCATATGTTTTGATAAGTAGTATTAAACTGTTAAAAATGACGAACTGCTGTACCAGTGTACCATCGGTACACTGCATTTTTCAATGGAAAGTATCGGGGAATATCACTGCTCTAAGTAATTTTATATAGTAAGTAGTTCAAATCATTCGGTATACCTGAAAAAATACTTTATGAAAGTTTTAAAATAATTTTTCAGCTGTTCCTATGAATTTCTCTAACATTTAAATTAATTGAGATTTAATCGCAGCTGGTCCTTCTTTTGTTTTGATTTTAATCCCATGTTATTTAAATGGGACAAAATCGTACTTTGAGGGCTTGCCAAGGGTTTATGGTTCAACTCACCGACTTGAGACCCTCAAAAGGCACATCTACACGTTAAGGGCTTTCAAACAACATAAAGAACATTAAAATTGAGCCAGTGGTTTGGGCTGTAGGTCCGTCAACATTCAAGGAGAAGGAGAAGGAGGAGAAGGAGAACACGGAAAATTTGTGAATTTTCAAACTAGTTTTTCTTGGCTCAAACACAACAGTTTTTTAAATTCTTTTTTTTATTTTGTTGAGGATGAGTGCCCCTATCCAATAGATGAACAATTATTTTAATAGCTTTTGTTTCTTCAGAGCTATAGACGAGTGAAAAAGCCACTTTGTCACGTCAAGTATATATACACTGCAGCAGCTGTGTACCGCTGGGGGACTTGGCGGGGCGGAACGCTGCCGCGTTCCTTAATTAAAGTTCAAATAACTGCAAGTATTTTACATTTAAATTTGTCATAATACAGTACTAAAAACCACTATCATATACAGTATTAAAAGAAGCATAAAAGATTTATTATATGTAGTAAGAATTTGCGTATTTTTTAATCTAAAATTTTGAAACAAAAATAGGTTTATTTGGGGCGGATATCCACCACCCGTAGACACCATCACTTTCTGAGTCGTTAATGCCAAAGATTACAGCAGTATTCTAATACAATAGTAATGTATTTCCTAGAAGGTTGGCTCCAATGCTATTTGCCCTGTTTCCTGTGTCGACGACCCTGTCCACCACCCCACAGGTATTTCCGGGAGATTCCTGGGATTTAGTGGGTAAAGCGCAAGCTCAGGTCAGGTACCTACTCCCGAGAAACCTACCCTTTACACCACATAATAGGGGCAGCCCAGGCCGAGTCAGGGGCAGCGCAGGCCGAAAGTCCGTTTCCCAAACTGACCATAATTATTGTAGCCCTTTATATCCAAAGAAGTTGCCGCAAACCGATTTCAAAAATCTCAAATAATAAAAAGGTTAAGGGGGGGTGCAAGTTAATTTTCAGCCACCCTCATGGTTATTTGGATTTGAAACGTTTTAGGGCGCCATTTTGTTATTAGTGGGCCGATTTTGGGTTTCTTTATTTCAATTTGTATGTTTTGTCAAGACCTGTAAAATGATACCCAACTCGACTATACTTGTCATTTGAAAATTTTGAGCTACCCCACTACCCCCCTATTTACCCCCTCTAATTTTGAGCTAGGGGTACCCCTACTACCCCTAAGGGAAAAATTTTCAAAATTGACCATAATTATTGTAGTCTCTTATACCTAAGAAGGTTTCCACAAACAGATTTGAAATATCTCAAATGGTTGAAAAGTTAAGGGGGGTGTGTAAGTTACTTTTCAGCCTCTGGGGTATTAAAGTGAAAAAGTAAATCGGTTCCGGACCTAGGTCTTACCGTGCCACCTATGGTAAATATCTACAGTACTTCCCTACAGGGTAATTCGCTAAAAACTGGCTTGAATTGAGAGTCAGATAAAAAAAAACTATTTAAGTATAGACATACACCACGAACAAAACAACCTGCGCAGAAACGAAAAGATCACGTGGTTCGCGCCGGTAGGTGTGGCGTACCATTCAAACCTGCGCGGCTCGAAACGGCCCAGGGTTCTTTTGTTTCAGGTATTACTATAATTGTAAACTTAATTCTCTATTTGAATAAGACTAAGGTTAATGAGTACTCAGGTTTGCTGCTACAGGAAAGGTAATAATACGTTTTTATTGAAATTTCAATATGTAGCTTAGTATCTATAAAATAAATGAATTTGCCAAATATATTGGTTCATAAACTAGCAAACTAGGATAGTAGTATCTCCATAAATATAACAAGAATTTAAAATCTACGAGTATACCTAGTTGTAGCGAATTTCCCATATAGGAAATAAGCTATTACCGTAGGTCTCATGGTAAGACCTGGACCCGGGACCGATTTATTTTTTCGTTTTGAGGTCCCCAGAGGCCAAAAACGCCATCCGTTAAAATTCATATAAATATATATTTATTATTTATACAGGGTGACCGTTAAGTCTTAGGACGACTTTATAACTTTTAAACGACAAACGATATCACAACCACATTTGGTATACCGTTACTGGAAATTGTAAGCTACTTTTCTGTGTACATGGTGGTCGGATATCACCTTTGGGGGACGGCCCGTCGGGGGTCAGAAGAAAATCTTTAATGACAGCCATGTTGATTTGTACATCATTTTAAAGGTCTACTTCAACTAAAAACAAGCCGCAAACCGCAATTCAAAAGGTTTTAGGTTAAGGGGTCGAAAATGGGAAACCCCAATTTTCGCCCATTAAAAACACCACCATTCGGTTTACACGTTTTGACAAAATATTGATCAAAATCGTATAGTTTTTGCTTTATTAATTACAATGAGACCTGCGGTAATAACTTATTTTCTGTATTATGAATTTGCTAAAAGGTCAATTAAGAAATAAACCTGTATGAAATTAAATTGAATCCATTTATAGCACCATAACGTATTATACCGATTATAAAAAGTAAAGAAAAATACGTCTGATAACACTTGAAACGTTTATATCAGGTATAACATTATATTGTTAACACACAAGATGGTAAATACATATAACCACAACAGATGTAGTGGTGGTGATTGATTTCGAGTGAGCACTCTAATCATCACTATGAGACCCAATAGGCGAAATCAACGGGTCAAGTATAAATATATGTTTCAAGTGTTATTAGACATATGACATATTTTCTTTACTTTCAGTAAATTTAATTACAAGTAGAAATCTGTTCAAGAAGTTATTTACACGGATTGGTATGTCTGATTTTACACAGAAACACGAAAAGTGTTTTTTTTTTTTTTTTTTTTTTTTTTTTACTTATATTTACTTGGTATATGGGGATATGCCATAGTTGTATATGGAGAATGTATTGTTTTCGTCAACATGCTCGAGTATGCGTTTTGAGTAGATGTATCCATTTTGGCCCCACTGGACCCAAAAAGTGGTTTGCGAAGTGATAATTTGATAATTTGTCTATGTGCGTGTGTACTGTAGCATAAAACCAGAAAACCAACAATGGTAATAGATATAAATGACGTCAAAAACCCTTAACATGTTTATCTAAAAAATGCAGAAATTATTCACAAACAAACGCCTTACTTCTAACTTCTACTTAAATAATTTTTAATCAAGCCCATTGTCGCTGATTTCACTTTTTTACGCGAATTAACCATACAATAGAATACACAATACTGTATTATTACAGTACTATTATTTCCTTCTTAAATATATAACCTTAACCAAAGGTTAAAATCTGCATTTAAAATTAAAACAACAGTTCAACTTATATGTTGCGTACAATACAGTACTTATATTTCTGTTACATACTTTACTTTACTTTGATATGGCATGTTCTGTTAACTACGACGCATACTTTGCAGGGACCATGATGGCAAGATAATTTGTACAGCAAGATCAAGTTTTGGAAAGAACCACTACACACTACACGTGTTAACACAGTTCTAATTGGACTTTCAACTGGCTCACGACCAAACTGAACATCGCTCATTGCATATTGGCTACCCCCGCCGCGCCCTAGCAAACCTACGGACTACATTTCCTTACACATGTCAGATTTATCCCCTGTTTAAATTGCGCTAGAGAGAAATCTGTGCGATTTTTTTATAAAAATAAAATCTTGTTATAATTTGGTCCATGAATCTATTTAGTTAGTGAGTTGATATCCAATATCAAACAGTATGTGATTTAAGTGGGCCTAACTATCCTGCGACTGTTAGGAGCCGCGCGGCTGAAAAAATTGACTGCTGCAAAGTAAATGCAACCGTTTCTTATCGAGCGTCTACAGCCGCGCGACAGAAGCGACTGGAGCCGCGCGGCTGTAACGAATTTATAGTTTATACATACGAATTTTGAGGTGTGTATCTTCATAGATGATTCAAAGTTGATGGAACTGGTTCGTCACCACCCATACGTTCACCCCCAATTGAAGAATATGTCTCTGAACCATTCAGAGACATATTCTTCAATTAGGGGTGAACGTGGTTGTGTCTATTTTGCGGTCGTCCACTTACCGGTCAAGGGTAAAATCGTCCATTTACCGGTCAACCCAAAAATCTGGAGGGGTGGGTCAAAAATAGTTTTCCATTTTGCGGTCACATATTTCTAAAATCCCGAGAACATGTGAGCCAGGTTGATGCGTCGGTATGTTGTACACCAATGCACCAATAGTATGTGACCAAAAACTATGCAGCCACCCACATGCTTTATTTTTGACTTAACAATTTCTTTTGCAAAATTAGTTTACCTGTTGTCTGCAAGGGTGTAACACCTACGTGTTGGATAATTACTGTATTATTTAAGTTCGAATTATACAGACTGTCCCAAAAGTCCCGGACCGGTTTAATATTTGCTAAACGACAACAGATAAATCAATAAGATTTTGCACATCAACACCACACCTAAAAATCTACTTTTTTAAGGAACTACCAATTTGCTGTCATATCATGGGGACGTCCCGCAAGGAGTCAGAAGGAAATCTTAAAAAGAAGCATAGGTTGACATGTACATCAAATTAAAGGTATTTACGAGCAGAATATAATGCCGCAAATTTGAACTCAAACGGACAATCGAGTCAAGAATGACAGTGGTTCAAAGATTTCAAAGACATTTCAACCTATGCTTCTATTTAAGATTTCCTTCTGACTCCTTGTGGGACGTCTCCATGATGTGACAGAAAATTAATACTTCCTTAAAAAAGTAGATTTTTAGGTGTGGTGTTGATGTACCAAATCTTATTGATTTTTCTGTTGTCGTTTAGAAAATATTAAACCGGTCCGGGACTTTTGGGACAGTCTGTATAGTTAGTGGAGTTTTGTATTTCGTGTTATTGTTAACTGTTTTTAATTAAGTGCTACAATGGAATTAACCGATGTGTATATAGCCTACTTGTTTGTATATAGACTAGCTTTTTTTTAATAAACGGCCATTTATAATATCATCAGACATGATTTGTGATTTACGAAGAATATGTCTGTTAGTAAAAAAGTGGCTCCGTCTACAACAACTCGTGAAGATCTAAAACTCGACATCTGCAAACAATCAAGAACTGTTGCTGCTCTGCATGGAACCTATTCATTCAAAATAGTCAGGTATTCTAGGAATCGAAACCTGACCGCAAAATGGAAACCCCCCCCCCCCCCCAGGGCCTCCTCGGGAAACGGACAGAGGAGCGCAAGTCGTAAAACTGTCAACCCCTCGGCCGAAGAATTCGTCGGGGTAGGACCAAGGAGCGCAGAGGTGCTTGCGCTCCTTGGTCCTACCCGTGCAAGAAACTAATCCCCTACTTACGAGGGTTGAACAAGACAATGCTTGAGTCGACCCTGTGAGTATATCCCATTAGTCGCGCCTCACTGACTTCACCATTGATTCAGGTATATTTTTCTAGTGCAACTTATTACCAAACTAATGTATCAACAAATTACCAGGCCGTACACTTTCACTTTCGAATTTAAATTGCAATATAAAAGCTGATCCTTCAGTTGAATGTTAAACCCCATTTAGATTTTTTTTATTTTATAAAAATGGATTTTAAATAGGCTACTTTTTAATAATTGCGACTTGATTAAGGTAGGTGACTTTAGTTTTCATGGTGTGGATCTAAAATCAATGAATGGAAATTATTGTAAATTAGTAAGTTTATTCACTTTTAATAACTGCTTTAAACAAATATAATCTTTGAAAAGAAAGGGGTATAGCACCGTTAGTTTTACCTTAGAAAAGGTGTTAAACCCTATTAAAATGTGCAAATTTGCAATGGGACCCCTTGCTATGAAATATATTAATTTTTATGCAGGAATGGTTTGTATAATCCTTAGCTAATTTAAATCCATGAATACAATTAAATGCTTTCAACGTGTACCCACCATTGATAAAAACAACCTGAATTTTTCATCTTAGTTTTATAGGTAAACTACCCGTCCTTCGTACGGGGTTGGCATATAAGTTTAAAATGCTTATTGTAGTTATACCCAAGCGTTACGTTTGCAATGGGGGAGGACAAAGTTTGATAAAATTTGTTTCTTTAAATTTACGGTATACTAAATGGTATTACGCATCTACCATAGTCATATTGTTCTACCACTTCATCTAAACAATAAAGAAAAATCAATTATTATGAATTCACAGAAAATCACAAATTATTCATGACATTAAAAACAAAAACATTACTGTAAACAATCCTACTTTGACAGTTCTCACTGCGTATCACAGTTTTTTGTTGCTGCTTAGTTAAAATTAGCTGTTTACATAAATGCTAAAAAACTATAATGCTGCACCCTGTTGGTAAATATTATAACTTTTTAATGCTTTTGTATATCATTGAACCAACTTTTTTAGTTGAAACAGCTGACTAAATTCTTAAATTCCCTTTAAATATGAATACTCATAAGGTAAACATGGGGAACTACAGAGCCACTGGGGCGGAGCACGAAAGGATTTTTGAGATAAGAATATGCCTATATGTTAATCGGGAATGTGAGCTGTCATCATGCCAAATTTCAGCCCAATCCGTCCAGTGGTTTATGCGTGATTGAACTTCAAACAAACACACAAACTTTCACATTTATAATATTAGTAAGATTCAACAGACAGAAACCATCTCTTCTTTATGATATGTAAAATGCGCATATCCATTGAAGTACTTTATTTTTCCATTGATTGATAAAAAGAAAAGGTAATACAAAACATACGTACCAATACAGTATATAGTTGATATACTTTGCAGTTTCTCAGACTCGAGAGCAAGGATCGGAGTCAGAATTTTACTATGTATATTGTATTTGTGTCAAAATGATGACTTTTTATGTGGACAATTTTGTACTATTTCGAATCCCATATATTTTTTCCAAAAATACAATACGGGCCATTCTCAATTCATTTCACATTCCTTAGGAGGTAAGCTTTACTTTTTAATGCCAACAGTGATAACATAATATTACAAAAACAAGATTTTACAAAGGAACAATTTTTTTAAAGTTACTTAGCCAACACTTTATATGGTAGCATGAATCAAATTCCATATAATTTTAAAGTTATTGCAATTCCAAATCATCTTCCTAATTTAAACTCAATTTGTATTACAGTACTTTCTTTTAGTTTTCGAATTATCATCTATATTTGGCGTTTATGTTGTCACCATGTAAAACGTTTGTTAAATGACACAAATGATGTATAATATAACATTGTCATCAAATTGTCTAAATAGCAACATGTCACAACGTCAAACAACATAATTCATTGTTACTAATGTTTGTATAGGCCTAAAAAATGTTTAAACTGTAGGCCTACGGTTTGATGTTTTTCAAAAATAACTTTGTTCTCGCTGGATAAATAAGTTTGATTATTTTGCCCTGAAATAATCAGTTAGCCTTATTTAGATGAAACAGTTATTGTTAATTTAAAGAAAAATCACAGTATATTACATTGTGGATGCTGACTAATGGTGCACTCTGATTAGGATTTATTTGCCCCAATGAAGTATTTTTACCCACGAATCTGTGACATTAGTTAGAAAATGTACCAATTGCAGCGTTAACATTAACCGAGAATAGAACTTTCTTTAGGAATCTGCACCGGTAACGAATTTGTAAAATTGGTCACCTTATTAGATGTACAGCAAGAAATTAAAAAAAACCCCACGTCACTGATTGTAAGTTACTCATTACTTATTATCTCTTATTTGATTCTAGACTCAAAAGTTTATTTTTTTATAATAGATAATTTACTTTGTAACTGGTAACACTACTTGAATAAAGACAAGTTTTAATTTTTGTAGTTTACTCTTTTTTTAGAATTCCTTTTAGAGTACGTGCCGGTTATTGTTATTTGAATTTAGCATTAAAATAGAGTAATTATGTTTATATTTATTGGTAATCCGGAGGCTATAAAATCTACTTAAACGATGCTTAAACCATTACATTGGAAATAGCCAAGTAAATTCTGATTAAACAAATTTGTGCTTGTCTAAACAGTTGGGAATAATTATAGGATCTTGAGGAGTAAATGTTTTCATTAGATACACTTTTTTGTCGTCAATACAACAGTTAAAAAAGTAAACGAAACAAAATAATCGATTTATTTTCAGATATTTCTAACTATATACTTTCAGAAAAACCTAAGTAATTCTTATTCAAAAAGTATTTTTAAATTTAAACAAAGCCTATGTAAACATCACTACTTTTTGAAGTAAATTTAGCCCAGGCACATTGTCATTTGGCAAATATCACTTTTAGCAGTAGGCTCACCCACCTAATCCGGAAATGCACAACATAATATAATGTTGTTCTTAAGAATTAGTTTCAAGAATGGTATGCGTTGCTCCTAAATAGTACGAACGTCCGGTAATATTAAGTCATTCAATATCCTAACCTCTATCACGAGAGAAAATGTCAGGTGTTTCCACAGGACGGACACGAAGGTTGAATCACGGGTCGATGATCAAAACCAATCACGTAGAATCATGCATGCTATAAGCAATTAATAGTCGTCATGCCTTCAAAGCTATTTCAAAATTGTATAAACTATACCTGCAAAACAAAATAATGTAAACATTTGATAGTTCTGAAACGCAGAGAGAAAGTTTAGCTGTCTCGAATAATCTAATATGATTTTAATTATAATAGAATAATGCAAATGTAGTTCCGTACTATTTAGTGATAAATATTTAATTTGTATTAAACTGCACTTAGAAAAATATGCAGTTTGTCTGCATTGAAAATGGGCTTATTAACGTAGGACAAAAACCAACTGTTTTTAAGATAACTACTTCGAATGCATAATACAGTATCTTGCATTGTCTCTGTTAACATATTTATAGTTTCAAAATTACTCCTTACATTTTCATTTTAAAGTAGTGTATTCAATGAGGCGCGACTATTCTCTGTATACACTAACTTGGCGTCTGAACCCTAGTCTACCTGCGGACGGACCGGGGCCGAAACCTTTCTCGCCCACTGTTGAGCAGCTGTTTCCATAATTAGTCACCTAGTAGCACCTCCACTGCAATTATAAAATTTTTTGTGTGGGACGAAATTTCAATTTTTTTTCTGCACAAGCAAAAAGTTCATGAAATTTTAAGAAAAATGATACTAAACTTTACCATATTCCGTTAAGTTAAACTTACGTTTAAATTATTTTTATCTGGTTGATGGTTGATATAATTGTATTTAAATTTAATTTACCAAAATACCTAACAATGTTATTCATATTGAAAATATGTCGAGTGGGTGGGGGGGGGGGGGGGGTAAAATATTCATATTATGCATACCGCTGATATTGTTATTTATATCTTTAAACCAACCCCCATGTCTTCCGGGAAATGATCCATGTCCTAAGACTTCTGACGTGGGGGTATAGTCATTAGATTAATCGCGTATTGAAATGCTATTGATGAAATATGTATAATCTGCCGAAAAACTACGGTAGGCCCGTCATAGGCCTACGCTTTATACAGAAATTTAATTAGCTTAAAACATTTACTGAACACATACACATAATTCTGTAATTTTTTATCGACAATTGTCGATATCCTTAGAAACATGATGATTGTATGATTATTTTAAGTTTCATTTGACCCGTACAAAATGACGCAATTTTGACTGTTCATGCCAAATTCGTTTTTTTTTTACCTTTTAACACATAACATTACGTATACTTAATGAAACGTACGGTTTAAAAGTGTTTCACGTTCACAATAGTCTTAAATGTGATTGGTTAGATATACTCAAAGAAACATTTGAATTAGGTTGTGACAAACTACATCACCTCAACACGTTTTACATGGTTTTACCTCTTAAACTTTATTCCCCTAACAATATATTAGGAAATATATATAAATCACTGTTCCTTTTTTGTGTTTGCAGATTTGTGGTGCACGTCTGATTTATTTAAAAATAATTCATACATAACGATATTACAGTTTTCTATCCCTAATAAAGTTTCTATTCCTCAGTAGCTACTGTACATGTGCCTGTAGGTTCTACAAACGTAATAACAATATGGTCAAGTTTGGTATCATTTTACTTATTTATTCATGGACTTTTTGCTCGTACAGATAAAAATGTAAAATTCCACCCTGCACAAAAAAGTAAATAACTGCATTGGGGGTGTGACTTGGTGACTAATTATGGAAACAACTGCTCAAGAAGTGAGCGAGCAAGGGACGGTCCCGGCCCGGTCGCAGGTAGTCAAGGGTCCAGACGCCAAGTTAGTGTATACAGAGAATAATGGGATTTACTTGCAGGGTTGACCCAGCCATTGTCTCTTTTAATCCGTATAATTAGGGGATTAGTTCCTTGCATGGGTAGGACCGAGGCGCGCAAGGTACCTCTGCGCTCCTTGGTCCTACCCCTACGGATTTTATTTATGACCTCCCATTAGAGCAAGTATTGTGCGCTCCTCGGTCCGCGAATCGGGCCTCCTCACCCCCACACTTGACCGGTAAATGGACTGACCGCAAAATGGAAGACACCCTCTGAATAAGAATACTCTGAAACCCCTATTTTCACCGTACCATGAACAATGGATTAGGTTGTTCATTGTTTTTTACCATGCACGTTAATAATTCCTTTTCCTCCTTTTCTCCAAGTAATATATTCGCTGCCAACTGTTCTTATTCCACGACGGTCAGTAGTGCAATTTCACTAGTCACTAGTCATGGGAGTCGTAGGAGTCGCGGCATAGGAATTGAGAAAAGCGTCTCCAGCCGTATGGCTCTAGACGCGGGGCTAGAGTCGTAACAGTCGCAGGATAGGAAATGGACCTTAATGAACATAATATCGACTTATAATTTGAAATTCCCTTGAGATAATTTTGTTTTAAAACCATAACTTGGTTGAATTGAATAATTTTCACCGTTTGTCACTTTCTATTATAAGGAACCCCTACAGTATCGAACAGTATAAGCTTTTTCCATGCGAGGACACATTCTTTGCAAGTTGTACATTTACTTTTGTAAATGTTTTCCGTGAATAATTTGTCTGTTGCATAATGAATGTGTAAGTTTTCTGTTGCACAGTTAGGTAATTGATATCTTGTTAGTCTTAAAATAATGGATCAGAGACCAAAATAAGAACTAAAAAATTGTTGGTTTACTTTGAATCAACCTCCAGCCAAAGTCCGGGAAATGGTTTTATGTGTCAAAATAAATAGTAAGTACCAGAGAAAGGAGTAGTGTATTGGGCTAGGCTACAATATTCTACGATTGAATGCAAACATTGGGAGTTTTCAATTTAGCTGTGGTGTTGACTAATTCTCACATGGTTCTTTACGTGAGAGCAAAATGCCAATTTATACTCAACAGATCTTTGATCAAGTTGATTTTGGGCCGTTTCCAGGTCCAGTTATAGAGCAAGGCCGATCCAGAAGAACTAGGTAAACGGGCCATGTTCTGGTCGCGAGTCTGCTACTTCATTTTGATAGCATGTTATTATATCGAACGTAAATTCAATTCCCAGGTAAAATCAGGAGATTTTTTTGTCATACAAAATATAAGCAAAGTGTTAATCACTAACTATGAATATACTGTTTTAACTTACGTTTATCTGATTTTATCTGCGTTCATCTAGTGATAGATTTTTTGGTAAGAAAACGTGTTTTTCTCAAATTATCTATGATACAGTAATTCCATATTTAGAACTTAAGAACCAAGCATCGTATCAATGTTTGCAACCCCAAACATCTCATAGCCTATGTACAGCACAAGTAGGCATTTTAGTGCAGTCAGTCGGCGTAAGTCTGTCTACTTCATTGACCGAAGAACCCCATTTTCCTTGATTGTGAACATAGTTGCAACCTGTACATCCTGTGATTTTATAAATCATCCAAGTAAGCGATAGCTCATCATGATAAATGTAAAATAGTTGAGAACTTCAAAACCGATATTTATACTAGTTTAACCAAACGTTGGCATCGCCTCCAAGGACCAGATAATATTTTTGTTATTTAAAATGCAAGAGAATATAATCTATAATGACGAGAGAGTGGAAAAGATCGCGAAAAAGAAATTACCAAAGAAATAGAGGAGTCACACTTAACAAATGCATCCCATTGTTGCGCTATTAGATGTTACTGCACCGACAATTAGGAGGCAAATATTAATCTAGGCTATTATTACTGGCCCGAACTATAGAAATTGCATAGAGATAATACATAATTTAAATGCACACAATGACATGATGCATTGAGTGTGTTCACTGCATCAGTATTTAGTCAGTAGGCCTAGTTCCAGTGTACAGTGTGTCATCGTTTATCATATTTCACACAGTTAGCTTCGATCTAACCCCTACCACACCCCTACCCTTTGCCAACCCCACTCCAACACCTTACCTCCCGCCCTTACATTTCCTTGCAACCTTCCTGTACCAACTACTTTTCCCATATTCTCCATGTATTGAAAAACACAGTTATCAAACACACTAAAAACCTCTTAAGAACAATAAAGTACTAATTACACAATTGCAAATCAAGAGGTAACTGTTAAATATTGGACGTTGTAATACTGTATATAAAAATACTAGAGATACAATCAAAACTGTAGCCGAATCTTGCTCTTGCACTGACACAACTTCATGACGTAGATTATGATGACTCTAATTCGCACAAAACTAATTAAATGCCGCACGTAGTGCTACGTTTCTTAATCACCTGAAAAGTGAAAACTCGTGTTTAAAAATTTATGTAAACACTGGTTGCTCAACAGTTATAACTGCTACGGTTTTGACAGCACCAAAAGAATTAGAAGCGGGCAGTATTTATTACTGGTGATTCAGAAAGGCAATAGAACAGCGTGTTTTAAGTGAAAAGACACACTTTAGCTATAAGATGTGAAATGTACAGTACCGGGACGCCAACATTGGTAGCTTAATTGTTTTAGCTATACTCTTCTGCTGGCGTCAAATTAGGACCGGGCAGTAAGATGAGGATGGAAGAACTGAGTGAAAATACAATATACTCGAATCATATGTAAAATACTGTATATGCAAACACGGGCTGATAAGCGTCTGAAGCGGGCAATAGTGCAGAGGATGCTGGAAGACTGATGCGTGGAAGTGAAAGCTGCTATAGTTGTAGCGGCGAGAGAACGTTCCGTTCGCTGGCTTTGTGGAACGACAAACGACCAGCCTGCCTCCTGGAGTGGCGAGGAAATCTGCCGAGGGCACTGACATGAGGACGGGAAATTACTAGCCCACCACGCTGCAGCAACCTGCGACGATATCAGTACAGTACTACCAACGCCGCAATTACCACATCAATACTACGGCACTACTCACACCTGATTTACAAACAAACCAAGAAAATAACAAAGAATTTGAAAACGGTGATAAATTTGTTTCGTTATAAAGCAAGAACGTTACATGAATTCTTTAGTTAATTTTAATGAACTTAAGAATTCATTGGTGTTAAATAATCAACGTAGTGGAAAGGCTACCCATAAAAAGGATTGCATGAATGTCAATGATTATAACTTCAATAAACTAAGATACTAATAAACGGTGTCCGGAAAGATGGGGACACGGAAACTTGGGACAAATAGGGTTGTGAGCCGAAGGGAAGGCTAAATTTAAGCTCTGAGGACGACTCTTTTCCCAGAGTAGGCCGCGTTTTGGAGGCTAGTGGGCATCATGGATTATTTCAAACAGCTGTTGAAGGGTTATTTATCATCACAAAATATTGCTTCACATTTCAATATCTAGTGCACTGAGAGATTATAAATGGTCTTCCTACTTTTGTAGTTGTTTTATGAGTTGTCCAACAAAAATGACAGCGTATCAGAAATTGAGATAAAATTCGAGTCCACCAGAGATGAAAATAATAAAAACACTATAATCCGACACGATGAGCAAACAAAAATAATTTTTTTCATAACGTTTTTAGTACCTATACAATCATAAGTGAATTTAAATTTTAATCCTGTAACGCCTAATTACATCAGCAAATTTTAACAATGAGTCATTATTATATCCATTAATATTATTTCATAGAATACTTTTATATTTTCTGTATTATATATTAAACTTACCCAAAATACGTAAAAAATAAACTAGCAAACCTAGGTAATTAGGCCTGAATTAATGAGTACTTGACTGACTTTAACCTTTTTGTAAATATTATTTTACTGTTTGGGAATAGTCAAAGTTATAATTTTGAAGTCAATGCCGTTATTTTAAGCGCTCTATGAACTAAAACAGGAGAACGATTCGGTTTTAAAGAGTCGTTTTTGAGCCTAGTTCAGCTCATCTCTCCTCTCCCCCGGGTCACAACTCTATTTGTCCCCAACTTTCCGTGTCTACATCTTTCCTAAACTCTAATAAACTAAACTAGACTAGGATTTGAAAAAAAGGATTTTAAAAAATATATTGTTTTTTAAATGAAACCCCTCTCTAGCGAATTTTCCTTAAAGGGAATTAATTCTTTATGTATACAGTATTTGAATACTACTGGGTGATTCTATGCGCAATATCAATTCCAACAACAGCCTATATACAGTACATATACTGTACATATATACTGTAAATTGCAACAACACTCCACAAAACAGACAACAGTTTCCGTAACAGATAAACACTGAGTAGTGAGTGGCATAACAATAGATGGTAGTACAACCAGATTCCAATCTCTCGCAACAACTAAACGCGACGTTATAATACACTTGCACTCCATGACTATTCACCGATTTCATATGAGATACGATATTGTTGGTTTACTGCATGGATTTATTATAAATCTATGGTTTACTGACATACTTTTTGCTCTGCCTGTTGCAATTATAGGTTCATTTGTGGAGAAATGACAAATGTAGTTCTCGACATCTAGGCCTAGCAGGCGAATTTCCATAGCCTGCACCTTGTAAGTAAGTGTATATCGATAGTATATTACGTTACTAGTCCTGAAAATAAGTTTTTACCGGACGAGTATGGCCGTTCCCGTGCGAGACGAAGTCGAGTACGGGAACGGCCATACTCGTCCGGTACACACATTTTGGACGAGTGACGTACGATACTTTATGCCATACTACTAAATCTGTACAAATCCTTAGTATATTACGACCAAACCAACTAAAGGACTAACAATCACTATTCATAAACTGTTTTTGTTTATAACCACTCATCGCCAAATTACAGTACAGCATTAACGGTATTACCATAGACAAAAATAATATTTATCTAAGAATATTAATTTTTGAATAAGCTGGCGGCAAACAGCTGTTTTCTGGACCAAATCCTTGCGTGGGAACTTAGTCAAAATAGTGTAGTGTGGCGTAAAATACTGTTTGGTCAAATACAGTTGATAATAATGTTTGATAATACTCGATTATGTACAGATACAGATAGGCTACAGATCGGCATTTTACTCCAAGAAATGACACTTGGGAATATACGAACTTCCCAGTCTATCCATTTTAAAAACATTACTCTACATCCCTTATCGCTTTAACTAGAGTAGCACAATTGGTGAAAAGGTGACAGGCCTATCCCAGGTGGCGCGGCCAGACCGGCAGCGGCAGATCAATGTGTGTACAAGGTCAACGACCTCGCACCACGACACGGCCGACGACGCGGCGCGGCGCGTACTTTCACTGACTGTAGGACCACCGCCAGCGTAGTACAGGTAACGGTATGAACTAACAGCGATGAAGATTTAAAATTACAGTACCAGTGTCATTTTCATTGTAAAAATACTGTGAAACCACCACCATTTTAAAAATTGCAACCAGTAGAAACTGAGTGTAGCATAGAGTAAGATGTATATCAGTATAAAATTCTTCAGAATCAATCGGGGACCTTCTGATTTTTAGGCGAGCACTACTGAAGTAGTGTACTGTACAGTGTACATTCTGTATAACCATTGTCTCAGCAGCTTCCCTGTTAAAAATAACGTCACTGATTTCTATTCTATTTCTAGGAATTATCCTTGTACATTACCGGATTATCCCATGTTTTCAAACATAATCGACACAATCCAAGGAAAATGCAACGTAAGGAAACCCTCAACATCATACAGCAAGAAAGAGGACCTGGCACCGGAGAGCATTCGTTATTTTGTATGTGAGAAACCTGCATATCCATTGGAGTTTGATCAAATCCAAATTAGTTGATGCGATGAATGCAACTCATACCCTTCTTCAATAAAGTACAGTATGAGACAACAACAAACGTATACAATCGACAGATAAATATATTCACAATGTATTCTAATACCTAATCTTTAAGTACGCGATGAACAGAGGATTTGAACGGAACCAGGGTGTGTTCTATACACTATAATAAAAAGCTCCAGAGAAGACTTAAGTTTATAATTACACGTTACAATCATTACTCCATGTCGACACGGCATTTGCAAACATGATTATATAATCCAGTTTTTCAACCTTGCGAATTAGGGGCGACTTGAGTCATTCATTAGCATAACCTGTCGAATATTTTTAAGTCATCAGAAATTATGACTGTTATTCGTTTTAAAATAACGCCTGTAATAGCCTACTTAGCAATTGCTCGAATTCGAGCAACAGGTACACTAGTACTATTTAATACTACTACTTTTATTCATCATTGCTATTAACATTTCAATGAAAAACACGCCATATTACCATCCCTGTAGCATTAAATCTAATTACACATTTAACTTATAGAGAGTAAATCTGACAATTTCAATGAATATTTCCATGGAAATCCAACCAGGCAAATGGAAATTAATTCGCTTGGTTTGTAGGGATATTTCCAACGATCAATACCGTAACTGTTTTTTTTTTAATAAATGAATAAATCATTACTTCCAAGAAAGTACAGAAAAGTAATGCAGAGTGGTGAATATTAAAATAAGATCCTTAGGAATTACATTTTTTATCAACACAATTTTAAATGTCTAACATTTAAATAATATTACCAACATTCAACACCTAGAACCTTTAACAAACTTAATATTTTGAGTTATGTATGATTTCTTAATGTTTTAGATGTCTTTCTAGATTAAAGCAGCAATCCCATAGCTGTTAATTAAAATCCCAACAAGAATAAATCTCGGAAATTTGCCCATATCAGGTTGGGAAGGCATGCAGCAACAGGTTGGCTTGTAGGGCGCTCGTCGCTCGATGGCTACAGATCCCGGTCAAGGCCGCTCTCCCCTCTACCATCCTCCACACAGAGCGGCAGCACGCGTCACTTCCCCTCTCTCCCCGCGGCCCGCACTGTGATCAAATCACGCACGACTGACGACCAGCGCCTCCGCGGCACAACTGATCAGTAACTACAGTAGACCTACCAGTAGTACAGTAGGTCGCAAATACACATTTGATTATCGTACTGATTTCGTACGATGATCATCGTACTGTACTGTAATTTAAACAAGCTGTTGTTAGTTAAAATTGAAAATAAAAGTCCAGTTTGTTTTTAAACCTTACCCTGAGAGTATTCAGGGTAGGTTTTCAAAACAAACTTGACTATCTGTACTAGGAGGTGGATATTGTCTGGGCAGCCTAAGTGGAGGTAACTTAAAGTGCCACCTTTTAAAGTCGCTGGTTCAGTTAAAATGAATATCATTTCTAGACCTAGATCGCATTTTGTCATCGGGCTGTCAATTAATTATACTGTTTCACAAAGGATCGACGTTAGATGACAAGAATAGGGTTTACACGGTCACTGTCCTTTAAATACCCCCGCCATAGCAAACCTGCAGACTAAGCGAATTTCCACTTGCCTGATATGATTTTCAATTAAATCTATTTCAATAACATTAGGTTTGGTGAGCACCTAGGTTTGCTGCTACAGGGAGGGTGAGTTTAAGATAAATATTAATAGCTTGGAATTAAATAAATAAATTTGCCAAATTTGATCAAAATGTATCCATAAATTTAATCAAACTTCAACAGTTTACTTATCAAACTTAATATTATAAATAATGTGAAAGTTTGTGTATTTGTTTGTTTGGGGTTAAATTTTCACGCATTAATTTGGCTGAAATTTGGCATGATGATAGCTCACATTCCCGATTGACATATATAGGTCTATTCGTATCTAAAAAGTCCTGTCTGGCTCAGCCCCAGTGGCTCTGTAGATTCCCGTGTTATCTTGATGTTATCTATATTATTAAAAGATTTATTTTCATTTTTGTGTGCAGCAAATCGACCTATTATATTTATTTATATATATATATATTTATTTTGATAGGCATATTGGGTATCAATTTAAAGCTCTTATTCTCTAGATGTACCTTTTGCTGATTTGGATTCCCATGAAACCCCTTCGTCCTATAGTCTTTTAAAATTTCAGAGATTGTGCTAAATTCTGTTGTCAATCATCTGAACTTTTTCAAGTTTACATTTTGTTTACATCAAAACAGATCACCATGACACAATTTTGTTTACATCCATACGAAAATTGGGTTATCTTACAGCTGGTGATGTTTTAGTGGATTCAACTAAAATATCGTGGGCCCTAGTGTTATTAGTATAAAACTAGAGCTCGCCCCGTGGTCGAAAACTCGACCAAAAGTATGTATTGTGCAAACATCTATATTTTCACCCCACGCTGTAAATAAAACATGTGATTGGAATTTATTCAATTTGTTCGATTTCATTTATATTTTGTTGTTATTTCGTCACAAACATGGCAACCTATAAAGCCCATGTTAGTTTTTTTAAAATTTTAAATTCACTTGTGCTTATTTTTGAGCCTTTTTAAATTTATAAAGGGATTCTGCACATTTACAGGTAAATATATTTCTAACAGCATGCATGGATTTTCCCTGCGATGCACAGGAGCTGATTAAAAAGGTTTTCAATAAACACGATTGTCTATTTAATACTGTACATAGAATAAGCCCCATGTTAAATCTCAATAAGAAAAGTTTAATTTCCATTTTTGACCTAATTAACATAAATATTTTTAAAATACAAATAAAACCTGCACATATAGGACCGATACCCTTTCTTTTGGTACAACCCACGTGTAATTCGGTCCCATAGTATGGTCTGGTCAGGCTAGCTGTAATAAGTTTTGCAAAGGTTTTTTAACATATAAAGAAGAAAATTACTTGCGTCAGATTTTGTGTTGTGATAGGATTTTGTGTTTTCATAGTAGGCCTACATATTTTATTTAAGTTTTAATTAATTCAAGTAAAATATTATAATATCTTATACAGTACCGTGTATTAAAACGTGAAATGATTTTTTTTATTTCACGATTCTGAATTAACCACTTGACAGATTTTCATGGTTTTATGTTGAAAGAAAGATAATTTTGAGAACTAGGAAATGTCGAAGCCATATTTGGTTTAGGGTTTCAGTTTTTTTTTTTAAATTAAGTTTTAATTTTTTTTTAAGTCGCTACATTCTAGACAAGCTTTTCGTATAATGCCATTTGCTTAACGTAGCAGTAAACATTTACCGTTTGTGAAAGAAACAAATTCAGAATTTGGATATAAATGTGAATGAGGAAGTATTATAGACAATATTTTCCTTGCCCACTATCTATTCAGGTTCCTAGTCCCATATTTGAAGTAATATAATTAATAATAAAATATAATACAATTATATCACTTCATCTATGCTAGTACCATTGACTATATTAGTACACATGGAGCAACAGCTTTAGTGGGCTCCGAGCTACTATATTTCTCTATGTAGAATAACGTTTAGCAAAGTCGTGTGCGAGTGTGAGTGGTAGTTGGGAAGTTGTGTACCATCACTTGTGAACTGAGCCGCTACCGCTAGCCAGTCTCCCTTCCACTTCCACTACCGCCCAGTCCCGTAACAGACACTCCCTCCCCCTCCTGATCCTACCAACACCAACACTATCGACGATATTCGCACGCTCGCTGCCCGCCGCGCCGCCCGCCCGCCCGCCCGCCTAGACATGAGACGGATCCGCCACTCCGCAAACACGGCCAGCATTTATGCATGCCTCAAAGACACCGGGATACATTCGGACAGATAGATTGCGGGATAGAAGTGGCGCAAACTGACATTGTAAATAGAAATATGACTAAAGCAGCGGCTACACTTGCCCGATTCGGTCCGGTCCGGTTCGGTTCGGTCCGGCCCGAATTTGTGAGGGGTGGCTACACTTGTACGAATCGTTTCGGTCCGGCCGGAAGAGGTAGCTACACTTGTATGATATTTTGGAAGACGCACGGGGCACAAGTACAGCATTACAGAACGTGTTTAGTCAGGATAGATTAACCGAATAGGCACGGTAGGCACGTGTCTAGGGTGCGAGGCAATTGGCTTTTTTGAGGGGTGCCAAAAAATGAAAAATTAAAAAAAATTTTGGTTGTACTTGCATGCAATCTCAGTAAACTTCCTATAATCCCTCGCGGCCGTGTAGACATTGTAATCGTCTCCGAATATTGCGACAAAATTCAGACTATTTTCAGCGGTCGTGTAGACATAATTATCTTCTTCCATGATCGAGGCAATATATGAACATAATTGCCTAAATTCTGAGGCCTATACCCTACAAATAACTATTTTTCCTAATTGAATTCATCACTTTCGTAGCCGAGTGCTCACGGAACCACCCGATCCTCATCCGAAATTCGGGAGTAGGTGGCTACACTTATCGGATTCGGTCCGGTCCGCCCCGAATGCTTCCGCCAAAATGCGGATGAATGCTCCCTGGACGATTGTTCCGCGCCGAACCGGACCGTACCGGACCGAATCGGGTAAGTGTAGCCGCCTCCATTTAAAAACATGGGAAGCATTGTTCCGCATTTTGGAGGACCGGACCGAACCGGACCGAATCGGGTAAGTGTAGCCGCTGCTTAAGGTGATGGTTATCACAACACTGCTTTCGCTTTCGTATATATCAAATGTCAATAAATTATTACTAATATAATGCTAATATCTAATACTGTATTTTACAGTGATGATACTGTAGTGAGTTAGTATGCATGGATTGAATTGTAAATTGTTCTAAATAAACATCTTATCTTAGGTATTTATCTTTATATTTTATGTTGAGTGTGGGATAGATTCTGGACTCAGTGCTACTGACAAACGCGTTCACGGACGTTTTTACTCTAGTGTGGCCTGCCCCTTATAGGCCTACCGTAATGTATCTCTCAAACCCACGGGTAACGCCCGTGGAAAATATTCAGCGAGATAAGATGAGTGTGGCCCCGGCCTTAGGCCCCTCGCCCACTATACGATTTCGGTCGTACGACACTGTGTCGGAACGACAACATTTCCACAGTGAACCATTGGATCTTATGAGAGCTCGCCCACTGTACGATAATCTCACGACTACGACAAACTGTCGTGGAGCAGTCGTCCACTGCCACTGTGATACACGACTGTCGTACGACCGTTTTACTCGCAGTGGCGTGTATGATCAAATGGGCGCTCGCCCACTATACGATTTTTATCGTATGTCGTGCGTTCTCCCCAGTAGTCTTATATATACTTTTTACAATTAACTCATACTTCGTCATTATTATAGTTGTTATATCACTTTGCGTATTTCTTATCGTGAATAAATATTACAATTCATTCATACTTTTTTATTATAATGTTTGATATATCACTTGGTTTTATTTTTCAACCATTATTTTGCGTAATATTTTACTTCCTATTTATTTTTTACAATTTGTTCATATTTTTCTTTATATTATGTTTAAATACTGCATCACTTATGAGTAAATATACCAAAATAATTATTGAAAAAATGCGAGTTTGCCTATTATTTATTATTTTATAATCTTAATTATTAATTATATTTTGTAAAAAAGTTTCACTAAAACCTATAAATATAATTTTTGTACATTATATTAATTAAATATTAAATTAAATTAATATTAAATTAAATCATTAATATTTAAAAACTAATCCAAAAAAAAAGGTACATACTTTTTACCAGACTACCCCATACCCTATGATAGTTACGGTAAATTTAAAAACTTGTAAAAGGCATAGACTAATATAATTTGAAAATGTCTTTAAATACATTAACTTAAAAAATAATTTACACATAAAAATAAATGTTTCTTTAATGATGTAGGCCTACATTGGCCACTAGCGCTTAATCGACGCCACAGCAGCCACATTGCAACAACACGTAACGGAATCATTGTTTTACTATTTCATACAGAACCACTGTTTTGATATATATATTTTGCAACACACCCACACCTCACTCTTCCAGGGCTACCGAGCAACTGGTCATTTATCCGACAAAGTGTCGTAAAGTGGGCGAGGACCACACATACGATAAGAATATCGTACGACACAGTGTCGTACGACCGAAATCGTATAGTGGGCGAGAGGCCTTACTTGGCTTCAACTGTAGTATCCAACGAAAGACCGCAGGGTGTGCTCTACCTCAGCTCGGATTTCTCAGTACCGCGCCGATGTGAAGAGCGCTTGCAAGCCTTTTGATTCTGGGTGATAACATCGTAATCCTTAAACCTTTTAGGAAACTAACTGCAGACTCTTGTTTTTTAGAATCTATTGCACCTTCCCCGTTAGTTACCTTTTCTCTAAAAATTATTTGGCTGCGTTAAAACTCATGATAAAAAACGCGTATTTTAACATTTTTACCAACCTTTTAGCACAATATTTTTTGTTAAATATCCAAATTTTAAAAAGCGTCGGACCTACAATAATATTTAACGGAAGATTAGACACCAAGATCTTTTAAATCGGTTTAAAATTAAGGCTACTACACAAACACTGGTCCGACGCTCTCCGACACGACACCTTCCGACAAGCCTCCGACACTTTCGACAAAATTACTTTGAATTAACTAGTCCGACGCTCTTCGATCCGACACCTTCCGACGACATTGCTCTCTGGGGCATTGTTGTCGGACGTCGGATCCGACTTGTCTCCAGATGGCCTGCGTGCACCAGGCCTAGATTAGTCACTGTCTAGCTCTGTGTGTGACATGAAGCGTTTGATCGAAGACGTTTGGGAATATCCCTTCCTTTATACAGTAGGTCATAAAAGCTGCCTGAACATATTCTGATGCTTTCAATGATGCAAGTTCTATGGATTTGAGTGGTGATTGGTTCTTAAATTGTGGACCAACTATTATAGAAAACGATTATGTGAACAAAGAACCATCGGATGGGCAAATAATGACCTCTTTTACTACTCCAGCAGCCCAAAAATTTACAAAAAACCTGAAATATCAAATTTCTCGTCGGTTACTGACGGACCAATGGGTTATTGCCATAAGTGCGGAAAGCGTCGGGGACTTGTTGGAAGGTGTCGTGTCGGACTAGTGGGTTTCCTGCGTTAAAGACAAGGCTTTGGAGAGCTTCATTACGAAATTGCAATTAAGGCGTTAAATATCACACATGCGGTTAAAAAAATAATGCAATATTCAGCAGGTAATAAATAATATTTCAAACATTGCCATTTGCCTCAATCGACTGTGTTGAACATTATTCGTATGGCCGAGTTCGTTGAAGAGATTTTGACATGGTGTTGAGTAAACACGAATATATAATAATCACGAAACTGGACAAAATAATTCAATTACCGTAATAATACTGATGAAACATTCCACCACACTATCGAACTACAGTACAACGATATCTCGCTGTCGTATTTGAAGTGGGGTATGTATACGCACTGTAGGGGGTGGTGTGATAGACAGTTAAGTGGTGAGTTAAAACGCGTTACGAGCTATTAAACCGTCCTGTTTACAGCTCGTGGCGCGTAAACGCATGCCATGTCCCGTGTCGACCACTTCACACCAACAGTCCACTCCACACTATCATTGTGACATGTTACCTGAAACATCCGGCGATCTGTATGTAGATAACCAATAATAATATAATTCCGTAATATTCAATCAAATCACTAAATCATCAAACATACTGACCACCGAATCTGATTAGGTCAATGTGGCCTGAGAAAACAACTTAACTATGATAAAATTTTGTGACATTTTAGGTTGTGATTACTGATATTAGGATGTTACATACTACAGTAATACCTCAATTCCCGGACGATTTTCTCTCGCATATTTAGTATCCGCCTGAAAAATAAAATACACTACCTCCACTAACACAAACCTGCAGACTAAGAAAATTATCGTCTGCCTTAAGAAATTTTTACCAAAATGTGTCTTTAAATTTGAAAAAATGTGTCCTTAAATTCAGATTCATTCCCTATTTAAATAACATTAGGTTAAACGAGTCCTTAGGTTTGCTGATAGATACTGACAACACAGAAAATAAGAAAGCAGTTTTAGGAACTTCTAGACTACGGACAACTGTTTGAAAAACTGTACCAGAACTAGTGTGGATGCGATGCTCCCTTGTGTGGATTAACGTCCGCACTAGTGAGTACTACGACTATCCGCAGTACTATCCTAATAATTAGACCAATTCGTTAATTACGAGGAAAAAGTGTGGTTCGGATTCCACAATAAACTGTAGGTCCCTTAGTTGCCATTAGCTGTATGGGCTATTAATTAACAGCTGTGTCTTAGAAACATATCGGCCTTAGTCACTAACAAGACTACAAGATCGCGCCACTCATCCAACACTCATCCTTCACTCATATTTGGGTTAAAATACGCACATAGTGGCGTCCCCATCTTAAATAATTGATAATTGATAGTACATAGACATAGACAGCAATAAGAAGTTAAAGTTAAATAATAATTAGGAAGCTGCCAAGCATCTGTTAGGTCACCTGTTTCAGTTTTCATTGTTGTAATACGCTGCTTATCTTAGGTTGTTTGATTTTTATGCGTACCCTTGCGGGCAAAGCCGCGGGTATATACAAGCTAGTATCTAGTATAATAGGCTATACATGAACAAGCATTCTATAACAGTTAGCTTATTCTCCATAGAATAAAACGGGGATTTTAAATTTACAGTCCAATGGTATTTTTTCTTTACCGTTAGGCGTAAAACTACGATTAAAATTAAATTATTAATTAAATTATGGGTTTTTTGTAAGCTTTACATAAAATAAGCTTTCGGGAAATCTTTTGTTTTGAGGGTTAAACATGGGAAGAAATAGGTATTACTCCATTAAACCCCTTTTCCATAGTCCGATCATGCTGCTTTGCGAACTCGTTTGAGTAATTATGGTAGGTTTGTATAGTTGGTTTGTATGCACCAAATTTCATGAAAATCTAATGACTTTTACTGAAGCTATCATGCTAACGAACTCATAAATAGTTTATTTTTATTGAATAAGAAAAAAAAAGAGAAAAGCCCTTATGTTTATTCATATAATTAATTTAAATAATAGCTTATATAAATTGAAATTAAACGGGTAGAGTTTTTGGCGCCTGGAGGAATCAAAACGATCAAGTAAATCGGTCCCAGGTCCATGTCGTCTAGTGATAGCTACTCGAAACCCCCTAGTGTGGGTAGAGTGGTTAGAGGGGCAAGTCCGATACCTTCACGATACAGTAGGGCCAACTTTTGAACGAGTCAGACTTCGAGAGGAGGGCAATACCCTCTTCGTTTTGTTTCCTTAAAACTGTAATAAATCTGTAACTTGGACCTATCTGTATCTCAAATCTGAACCGCGTAAAACGATAAAGCGATTAAGGCACTATGCAATTATTATTGAAGGTTAGAAGTGGACTTGTTTGACACTAATGCAAATTAGTCATAAATTATTAACTAGGTGTACAATGCAGTTGTCTGCTTGCAATATTGAGCAAGCTAGCAAATTAATCAAATGATTTTCCGAAGTAAATGCTACATCTGGTTAACTTAAATGGGATGTATACCTGCAGTATCATAAGTCAATGCTAAATCTAGTTCCCGTAAATGATATGTCTCATTTCTGTACATCTAAAGTCAATGTTTCATATGTTTCTCTTAAATTATATCTCTACTTGGGAACGGGACGATTGGCACACATTTTTGGATCTTCTGCCCATGGCAGTATTGGCACAATCATTTGAGCGGAATAAGTAGGGTCAACTCGCCTGCTTGGAAAAGGCACGATTGGCACAACCGCTCGACCAGGTAGACGCCATCGAACGAGGGGAAACGGGAAGTTGCTACGACAAACATTTGCCGGCAATATCGTGTATTTTCAATGGTTAGGTTAGGTTATGTTAGCTTGGGTTAGGTTAGGCTAGGTTAAGTTAAGTTAGGTTAGGTTAGGTTAAGTGAAGTTAGGTTAGGTTAAGTTAAGTTAGGTTGGGTTAGTGTAGTTTTATTTGGGTCCAGCTGGGGTAGTGATAGTAGCAGCAGATTTTTCGCTCAAACTTACACCATGGATGAAGTAATCGCTTACTCTAATAAGCACTACAGCATGGACTTTGTGGGGACAAAACTATTTCCATTTTCCCGCATTCTGGCTACCTGCCTACTACTTCTTTACCGGTCTGTTGTGCCAATCGTGCCTTTCCGAACCTTACAATTTGGCCCTTCTTAATCCCCTCTAATGATTGTGCCAGTCGTGCTATTCCAAATCGGCTAAAAATGTGTGCCAATCGTTCTACGGCCCTCTACTTGCAGTATCTTAAGTCGATGGTATATCTGGTTCACATAAATGAGAAATCTATTTGCAGTATCCAAATCCAAATCAATGGTAATGTACATTTGGTTCGCTTCAGTATCGAAAGTCATCGCACTTTTTGTTCAATTCAATCTGATATCTACTTGCTGCATTCACAAGTCAATGGTATATTTGGTTCACATAAAATGAAATGCCTATTTCAGTATCCAAAGTCAATGGTACGTCTGTTTCACTTACACGGATTTTTATTTTTATTTTTGTAGTATCCAAAGCCAATGGTTCATTTGGTACACATAAATGGAATGCCTATTTGCAGTATAAAGCCTGTTGGACATGTTTCACTTAAAAGGAATGTATATTTTTTCAGTATCCAAAGTCAATGGTTCATTTGGTTCACATAAATGGAAAGCCTATTTGCAGTATAAAGCCTGTTGGACGTTTGATTCACGTCAATGCGATGTCTACGATGCAATGTTACTATGCTAGTATATTAGGTTTATGGTATACTTGGTTCACATTTAAATGGAATGAGTAGTTGGAGTATCAAAAGTCAATGGTGCTTTAAGCCTAAACATGGCGACTCTTATTAGTTATATTATTTTGTAGTAAACTATGCTCAACTGTATTAATACGACTGTTCTTTCCTTTTATTCTGCATATGTATGTGCTACTTTATTAGATGATTCGTTGACTAGCATATAATACGACTCTTTTGTTTACATATTTTTGTTATCTGCCAATACTTTCATAAACGGCCAAAAGGCCCATGTTAAATTTCTAAAACTTCAAATTCACGTAAAGAAAAGCCCTTTAGTCCGATGTGTACCATTTCAGATAGTTGGTTACTATGACTACCAAATTTCAAGCGGATCTCTTTGCCGTTCATGAGGATTATGTGGCAAACAAAAGCAGAAGTTTAGTAGAGCTCGCTCCTTCAATGAAGCAAAACAGGCTGGACATTTTTAACACTCCCGAATCCTAACAAGTTTAAACCTAAACGGTTTTAGTCAAATACAAATTCCATATGACCATAAATACTTTAAAATACATGTCCACGTTAGTTTTAAGACTACGGATCTGTGTGGTCGTCACGTCACAGACGAGCCAATGGTGACCGCATTTCGCAGTGATATGCCGGTCTGAGGGCTGGATCCGCTTCAGCACTATCATCTCCCCTGCTGTTGATAAAACAATTTACTCCGATACTAAAGCGATCTTCAAATTACAGATGGATCACAACAACCACGAGGCTACCTTATGAATCAAATTAAATACTCAGTTGTCCGTTACACTCATTAGATCGCTCTAGAATTGTCTGTTTTAGAGTTGACAAGTCAAACCCTCCAAATGAAAAGGGAATCACTGAGTGGTGTTGGGTCGCAACAAAACCGCGTACTGTATTACGATCTATTAACTCGAGAGTGTCAGTGTAGACTGCAGAAGAAGAGGGGGAAGGGGTGGCTCCATAACCGACACACGGTTGACGAATCAATAATCCATGAAAGGGGCAGATTACCGGCGTCACATCAAACTGGTGCACGGGGGAGGAATGGGTGGGGGCGGCATCTTCCACTCAACAATGCTTCTTCTCCCGGAACAATGATACACTTAAATCACTAAACTACCTTTTCCAGTTAAAAGTTATCGGTTACGATATATTTTTTACAATACAAAGTGAAAGACTAAACTTAACTAATAGTCAAATAGTTTTTGTGGTCTCTAAAAAATGTGCTATCAAAAACAAATTTGAACTTTTGTTGATACCGAATGGACTTAGCATCCAGTGCTATATGTTTATACGTCTAGTTGACCAATCTGGAACCAAAAGAGATTTGTACAGCTTGATCCTGAGGAGTGGTCTGGATTATCAGTTTAACAACGAATTGTCATAGCCAACCGCAATTTCGAAACAACAGTAGGAATTGCAAGACAAAGGCTCGCTGACTAGTATAAAGAAAAACTATTCGGTCGAACCGATATAAGTTGCAGATGCCCAGTCGAGGCGAACGTCTGCACTGGGCACAGACCTATTACCCAGGTAGGGGTGAGTCCCCTCCCCACGGTTCAAGGAACACCCCGCGACTCAACTGTGTAGGCATAGCCAACTGTGATACTTTACTCATCCACGATCTCAATTATTATATATGTTAGTAATACTGCTCTGAAAAGAAAAAAAATCATATAAAAATGGACATAGAAACTTTTGTCTTAAAAACCCTTGAATTGGCACATATTATTGTAATAATTTTAAAATCTAGTCTATAGTAATAAACCTTTAAAAGTTTGAAATATAAATTCATTTTATTTATAATTATTTTAAATTGGAGTACATTTCTAGGTTTCAAATTATGGTACCTTAAAAACTAACAAATTATAAATGGACTAAAGTAAAACAAACAAACAAAAAACAAGAAAGAACGAGATACAAGAGAAAACAGTTACGCATTATTCTCTGATATGTTTATAATGTGATTCAAGCCATGCATGTCACTAAGTTAAAGAATACTAGAGGACCCATGCTGCTCCGCGTGGCAGCGTTAAAATATATATATTATATCAAAGAAAAATCAAATTTGTGATTTTTGATTGAGTAATTCAGTATCTTGAGCTTAACTGATTCAAACGATCAATAGCTCGAATTAAAGCCTATAATTACCTATAATTACTATAAATACTGATTATTTTTAGTCTAAAACATTTAAAAAACATAAGCAATACTGGAGATATTGATTTTTAATCATAGAAAACCCTTATGAAAAATATTTTTTATGTTGGTTATTCACCGTGCGTTTGCTTGAAACTCGTCCGATTTGAATAACGAACAGCTTAAATGAAAGCCGGTATTTCACTGAAGGTTCTTTGACCAAAATAGGATTATATAATTATAACTGGTGAAATACGTCTTAAATTGAAGTAAGAATACAAAAATGATGCAAATTATGTTTTTTGGTCGACTAATACAGTAGGTAAATATATGCCGAAGCTTGATGGGAAATCTGTGCGTGCATACCTTCAATTTGAGACTTCAATGATGAAAATCGGTCGGGTAGAAGAGCCAAACGAACTCGGCAAAGAAAACCCAAATTTATCTCCCATAAGAAATACATGGGGAGCAAATTTCGTTTACGTATAAGCCGAGTGGGATTATAGATAAATATATGCCGATGATTGATGGTAAATCTGTGCGTGCATACCTCAATTTTTTTTTTAAATATATAAGATTTGATTTGATTTTAACATTCCCCGAACAACGTTTGTTCGGATCAAAATTGAAAGAAATTCAGTAAATTTACTTTTTGTATGTATTTTGGTGAAACATATTTAACAAGGACAAGGTTAAATTTATAATCAAATCTTAACAAAACATTACATAAACTAAAACAGTTTTTAAAATGTTTAATTTGTGTGACATTAGTAAATTATTGAGGTAGCCTATCTTCTATATAAATAAAATTAGAGTTTTGTCTGTACATTGCTCAGAATTATATACTTTTAGGTTATTTTTACGTTTTATACATTAAAGAAGCAGAAACGAGTCTTATCTCAATTTCTGTCTGTCTTCTGTCTGTCTGTCTGTCTGTCTGTCCCTTTGTCTGTAACACTCAAGATGGCATTTTACGCAATCTTCTCCGTGAAAACCAGAGTACATATCAAGATCCAAGCCATTTTAATGTATTCACTGGATTGGCGAGAGTGTCTTTAGTGATTTAAATATAGCCTCACTACTTTGTAAATAAAATTATGGACGTTCAAAAATGCAGTTTTGTGCGATTTTTGTCAAATTTTCGTTCAATTTTTATCACAGAATCGTCTATGAAATAACGAACAGCTGTTCGGATCAAGATTATTTTTTCTAGCTGTCAATGACATGTTTACAAATGCTGTTTACAAATACCGCAACTATTTCGAATCACGTTTTGAAAGCAAATCCCAACCAAGTGAGATTAAAAACGTTTTTCTTACATAACGGATTTAATTAATCGCAAGTGCAATAATATAGTCTAATAGTGTAACCGTAAATGAAATTAAATAACTAGACATCGTCCAAATCGGAACCAGAAATTCTCTGAGTATAAAATGTTTCTTGAGTTTTGACAACCAGAAAGAAGAAGACCTTGAATCAGTGTTGTATAGGGCTGTGACACTGAAATGATCGTCGCCAATAGCTTACAAAAAAGGTTTCCACTCATTGACGGCGCTTCAATGGCGATTGTGTAAAGTGTAAAGTAAAAAATCACAACTGCAGTGGGTGATTGTAACAGAGGTTTAACAGAGGAAGTGCTAAACTCGCTTTTCCAATGTGTCACTTTCTGTTTCTACTCACCGTGTGATGCAATCGCTGGACCATACAGCCAATAGGCCCATAGCTCATATCTTGGGTACGTAAGCCTACATATTTATTCATAACAACCTTTTTGACGACGATCCTTGATACCGGTACTTTTCCATAGAATACATGGCCTACCTACTTAAAAAATAAAATTACAAATGACCAAAACCCCAACATTGTGTGATTTTCGTCACATTTCCTTCTAATGTTAATAGATATACTAATCATTGTTTAGAGAATGCGTAATCTATTAAATAACAAAAAGTTGTTTGGGTAAGGTTGCTTTTTTCAAACTGACACCGATAAGTTTACGCTATAACTTTTTACGAGAAAATCCAAAAGCAAGAGATCAATAACCTCGAAGCTAGATATTAATGTATTTAATTGGTCCGATTTACTGTAATTCTTAGGTAGGTTCTTACGTAGGTACTGGTTCTTTTCCTTAGAACCGGTAGTTTACAAATTAGATATCGTTGGTGTTGCACCTTATTTATTAGAGCCGTCCGTATTCAATTTAAGTGATGTCTTAACTCTGTATAAGTTTTGCTTTTTCTGCCTGGATTCCAAATCTTAGCTTACCCGGTATGCTAAGAAAATGATAGGTAACCTATTTGAGTAAAACATTTGTTGGGCAAACCATCATGAATTGTTTACGCCTTTATATTGTTTATGTATCAATAGTTCGTGGCCTTTGTTGGATTGTTGTATTGTGTTGTTTTGTTGTATGTTGGTAACGCATTAATGTCCTTATTTCTCAGTGTTTCACGGAATGGACAAGAGCACCTTTGATACTGAAAATGTCAACCGGAATAAAGTGTTAAATGGTGAGGTTGAGGTAGTACTTTAAATACGTTCAAGGTAACCGATGTGGAAAGTAACTTTCAATTATGGGCCTACTTTAGGGCTACGCTTCATGGATCTATAAAACATTTTTAAGTTTAATCATTGGACATATGGACCAACACGATCCGGGCGACATTTAATTGCGAAGCATTTATTTTGGCTTGAACTGTCAGATACTGTATTTGCGAAGGTTTATATATAATAGTTTTGCCAGCATATCTGCAAATATGCAAACTAATTGCTGCTCTTAATCTTAATATAAGAAGGTTTCAACTGACTACTATAAGATCCCCGTGCGTAGAACGGGCACACAGCTAGTTAATTTAAAAACTAAAAAGGGTGTAGGCTAATTTTCAAGATTTCGAGAGAATTAATTTTATAATTTACAATTGAATTCTAGTAGAATTGGTAACTTTACCCACTAGCCGAGTTTTACGCTAGCCGCTCCAGATAAATATACATTATTACTTTAGTTATACTTCGGTTCTTATTGAACCCAAGCAAATAGTGTATTTAAGTAACAATATGTTTATTTTAACTAACCGTAGAATTAACATTTAGGGAGTGAAGTAGAAAATATAATGTATGACTGTAATACTTTGCAACTTACTATGTTGTTCTTGAATCTTATCCCAGATAACTGAGCTACATATATTGAGTTTAAGTAAATAATAAATCCCTTATAGTGACTATTTATTATTTAATGACAATTAATGCTCAATAGAAATGGGAATAATTCTGTTTTATAGAAGCGCTGAAACACCGTCAGAAAGAAATTATGGGAGCGTTTCATAAACTCCAAATTTCACAAACTCCAACGCTTAAAATATTAAATGAACAGAGCGGTTCATAACCTCCAAATTTCATAAGCTCCAAATCTATAACATTCAAATAATCACTGTTTCACAATGTCCAAATTTCACAAACTAAAACGTTAAGATACCAAATAAACAGTGCGGTTCATAATGTCCAAATTTCATAACCTCCAACGGTACAACCAGAAGTCTCTAGACAGTGGTTGCCACAGTCAGATAGCAGGCACCGTTCGCCAGCGCTCAACTACTGATTATACGTGCATTTTAATGATTGAAGAACACTCAGCTGTGTGACTCAAATATGTGTTAGCACACAATGTGCAAATCAATATTTTTAATAGCTTTAATTCAAGCTTTCAGCTGAGTTTCTTAACTGTTCCGTCTCTCAACTAAAAAGCCATTACAAATATCGTAAGAGATTTTTTTTACCGATGAAAAATTTTAAAACATAAATATGTGCTTAAGAAAGCAATTACGGAGCAACAATGATGCTTCGTGTCGCGCCGCTACAACAGTAGAACGTGGAGCGCCTACATACCGAACCACGGCAACCTCTGCAGCGTCTTCTGGCAGAGACTGTACCGTTGGAGCTTATGAAACTTGGAGGTTATGAACCGCTCTGTTTATTTGATATTTAAAAGTTGGAGTTTGTGAAATTTGGACATTGTGAATCGGTGATTATTTGAAAATTATAGTTTTGGAGTTTATGAAATTTGGAGGTTATAAAACGCACTGTTTATTTAATATATATTAACGTTGGAGTTTGTGAAATTTGGACATTGTGAAACTGTGCTTATTTGAAAGTTATAGTTTTGGAGTATATGAAGTTTGGAGGTTATGAAACGCACTGTTTATTTAATATTTTAGACGTTGGAGTTTGTGAAATTTGGACATTATGAACCTCACCCGAAATTATTACATCCCCCGATGAATAAAAACCTAGACAAAAGAGATAATGCTCATATTCAGGTTTAAAATCACACAAATAATTTAATTGTGTGTATCTGTTGAATGAAGTTGTAGTAACTTCAGTAACGTTTCGTTTATGAACAATTTTCAAGCCTTAAATGTAGCCTTCTGTTAACACTTTACAGGATACTCGATGAGATGCACTTGGATGTAGGAATTAACCGCTGTCTACCTAGGGCGAACCCTTTTTGGTTTGTGCTCAGTCGGTGTGTGCACACAACAAGGTAAGAGCGCCAATGACCTAGTATTCACTAGCATGTCTTGCTTTATAGTGTCAAAGTGACTTTCTTTTGTCTGAATGCAAAGCGAGAACGGGGAAAAGACACTTAGGTGGCCCTAGCAGTCAATGGCGGGTGGATAGGGTCGGAATGTGGGTTGCGGAGGACCATATTGATCAAGGAGGGGAGGGGGAGGTTCAAACACCCTTCGACCGCCCCTCCCACGGTAACACCGCACGGGCGCATCACAATTAACCTATTAGCGTCACTGAGAACCGACCGCCGGCCGACCCGACTCCGGCGTTTCTACCGTTGCGGGAAATTTACCCGAAATGTGGGATGTTTCATTTCACTGAGTTCGGGATGAATCGAGTTTATTTCATATTAAAATAAACACACTACAAAATCAGTATTTGCTGTTTTCACTAGGCTAATATACGATTGCGAGGAGACGAAAAGGGGAAGGCGGTCTATCTACGTAGTGTGCTTCGGACGATGTTGTTACTCCAGAGGCTCGTCCACATAATGTATTCTATTTTTGTTATGTGCTTGGTGGTTTAGGCCAATGAATCATCGTTCAGTTGGCATAGTTTCTCCATATCCGTCCAGAAGAACAACCGTCTACAATGCACTGGTGGTAGGCGATATCCAGATTGCTACCAGCAGAGCAGCCGTACCGTCAGTCCCTCGGTATGAATGGGACGCGCGGAGGACAAAAACGCGTGGGAACACCGCGTGGGAACAGAAAATAACAAGACTGTTGGACACTTCTTAGTAACTCTCGCAACCTCAGTACAGTAGTTATAATAAACTACCTGTGGTTGATAATAAACAACAATATACAAGAAATAAACTTGAATTTAGGTAAAATGTGTGCTTTCGAACTCTCAAGAGCCAAAAAGAAGTCGATATTGACTGTTTAAATGTGCAATATCATTGGTCTTTTATGTACAGGGCGAGGCAGTGAAACTGCACGATTCCGATACCAGCTGACAAGGAATTTTGGGCTATTACCATATGCGTCTAGACAAAAGGAAATTTCAGTAGCCATGGAGCGTTGGATGAGTTCACAACAAGCGTTTGCTGTAAAAAGCATATTACAAAATCGTACATACAGTATTATAGTCCGTGAGGTAGCCGAAGGACTCTAAGGGATTACAGCCCTCACACACAGAGAGACACACCTACACTACACACACACTCATGGGTCACGCGCCGTGGGGAGCGTTTCAAGTCCAAATTTCACAAAGTCCAACGGTTAAAATATTAAATAAACAGAGCGTTTCACAAGGTCCAAATTTCATAAAGTCCAAAACTATAACATTCAAATAATCACCGTTTCACAATGTCCAAATTTCACAAGTCCAATGTTAAAAAAATCAAATAAACAGAGCGTTTCACAAGGTCCAAATTTCACAAAGTCCAACGTTAAAATATCAAATAAACAGAGCGTTTCACAAGGTCCAACGGTACAGTCTGGGTCAGAAGTCTCTACAGTGGTTGCCACGGTCAGATAGCAGGCACCGTCCACCGGCGCTCAACTACTGATTACTCCCTGTTGCAGCAAACCTAAGTACGGTACTTGTTAAACTAATGCTATTTAAATAGGGAATAAATGTGATCATTTTAAGGAGATATTCTAGTGTAAATCAAATAAGGGAAATGGAAAATCGATTAGTCTGCAGGTTTGCTGCGGAGGGGGTGAATACCACTACTTTACACTCATTACAACGTATCTACGGACCCACAATGATGTTTTGTGACGCGTGGCAACAACACTAGGTAGTGTAGTGCCTACATATCGAACCACGGCAACCTCTGCAGCGACCATCGCAGCGACTTATGGCCGAGACTGTACCGTTGGACCTTGTGAAATTTGGACCTTGTGAAACGCTATGTTTATTTGATATTTTAACATTGGACTTTGTGAAATTTGGACATTGTGAAACGGCGATTGTTTGAATGTCATAGTTTTGGACCTTAAAAAATTTGGACCTTGTGAAACGCTCTGTTCATTTGATATTTTAACGTTGGACTTAGTGAAATTTGGACCTTGTGAAACGCTTTGTTTATTAATAATTTCACCGTTGGACCTTGTGAAATTTGGACCTTGTGAAACGCTATGTTTATTAATATTTTAACCATTGGACTTTGTGAAATTTGGACCTTGTGAACCTCACCCGCGCCGTGGGCTAGGTAGGGCCCTGCTTGCGAGTGCTTTTGTATACCATCTGATAAAACATTTTCTTGGAAGTCTCGTTCCAAGGTCCAAGGTGTATAACATGAAGTATACAATGATAGTCCCCTTAAAAGCTAATTAAAAAGGCAAGCAAGATTATTTATTGGGATCGATACAGATTAAAATCGGCTGCAGAGAAAGTGATCAGCGATTAGTTAGGTATCGTAAAGACTAAAGGCACCAAACGATCCGTTCAAGTGGCGTCAACAATTTCCTCTAGCAATTAAAAATCGTGTAAATTCGTAACGTCGTTAAACTGACTCTTGTGGGACATATTGGATTTTAAAATGTGCACAAATATTAAAACAATGTTTTTAGACAATAACCACCCCAGAGTGTTTACGGAGTGTATGAAGTGAGGCATGTGGTGGAGGGGAGAGAGTAGTGAGTGACCGAGGTCTATTTATATCTTGGACGTACCCACCCTCAGGTATGAGCACAACGTAAACACACGCGTGCAGCCGTGAGAGGTTCCAAGTGCTTAGCATAAACCAAACAACACAATTTAACGATTCCAATCAAACTTGAACGTCAACATTTCTGCCATTGGCCAATGGTAGCGGTCAAGAAGGCCCAGTTTGAAAGAAAACGTAAATTAAAGACGATAAAAATATCAAAATGTGGCGAGAGGAACACAGTAGAAGACCAAGACCAAGGACAGAGGTGAAAGTGGCCAGAGAGGAGATCTAGGACAACGACGTAGGAACAACGAGGAAAGAGCAGCCAGCAGCTACACAGCTTAAC
Organism: Macrosteles quadrilineatus; assembly: GCF_028750875.1. Classification (NCBI taxonomy): domain Eukaryota; kingdom Metazoa; phylum Arthropoda; class Insecta; order Hemiptera; family Cicadellidae; genus Macrosteles; species Macrosteles quadrilineatus. The sequence goes on from NW_026542594.1 coordinate 16,206,524, forward strand.
TATTTTACTTAATTAATTTTAATGAAAGCTGAGAAAATGCCTATGTTACGTTTACAGTATTCTATATAGGTCTATATAAAACAACCTTTCACCATGCTCCAGTGAACTAAGGCGAAATCTCAGCACATTTAGAATAAGATTTAATCGTCGCATCAAACACGCGTTGTACAATCAAAAAAATACTAAAAAATTAACTCAGTTGAACAAAAGTTATAAAATCTGCAACCGAAATTGTCGGCTATGAATGTATCAATTAAGCACGTAATTGCCTAGACATCAAATAGGCTACGAATTTGTTGCCAACGGGAGCGCCTAAAGCGAGTAATGCGTGACTTTGTTGTGAACCGGACACGATAACAACCATAAGTTGGTTGACAACTTACAGCAATTGGCTTGGCAACATTTAATCAGTTGATAACAGGCCCATGATTTGCTTCAACCCAACTGTTTGGGAAAAAGTAAAAGATATAACGCACCAAGGCGTATAACGCACTACACAAACTTAACTTGACTTGGTAAATTACAGTAGGTTCGCGAAAACAAAAAAATATCGCACCCCACATTACGGTACTGTAGCTGGAATCGAACAGTATCGAAAACACAGCGTAGAAAACACACAACAAAATATTAAAAAATAAGTAGCCTTTATCAGTGGATTGGTTGAGGGAGCAACACTTCGTCTTCAAGAAAACGTTGTTATAAAAACTTGACTGACACTAGGCGAGGCTTAACTAGTAAATAATAAACACCAGCAAATTTTATTTTCTAGATCTAATAATGATAAAAATCTGAATTTAATAAGACTAAAAAGTTGTAGTCCTGACACTGACAGTATGCACTGAACTAAATAACAAAATTATGACACAATGCCTCGCTAAAATGTTTCTTATTAAGCTACAAGTTAAAATTGATATTCTATCTAAGGTTCTCTTACTATTTTTTAGACTCTTCAGTACAAAATGAAAGTACTTTTTTTAATTATCAGCAATATTAAAAATCAACAAGCGGAAGTGATTATGATAACAGAATGATCATGAGAACATCAGTTTTCAAATGACAACGTACTTAAATAAAATCGGATAATTGCATTTTTGTTATGTTGGTAGCAAGCAAGGCGCTTCTCCCACCACAGGCCATCTCAGCTGTACGCCACAGCCTCATAAATAACGGCTGTCAACAGCCCCAGTGTTGCCAACAGTCCCGGCCGGCGAAACGAATTATATATAAAACAATGACCAGTTCGATTACCAAATTATCTGACTGAGCGGCATTGAGACAGCAATGGAGAGCTTAAGATTGAGAAAGACTTAATGATCCATTTTTGAAAGAAGAATCTGAAATCGGAAAGGCAATAGGTTAAAAAAGAGAGTAGTGTCCGGCGAAATTAAAGCAGAAGGTCACTGAACGATATGGCAACACCGCGACCAGAGTTCCGCCGCGGTCTGACAGGAGGCAGCACCTAACAACTGGTTGCGCGTTTGCGACCCGAAAGCGAAACGGAAGAGTACAAGACCTACTTTACAGTTACTGTTACAATAAAATTGCTGGCATACCGCTGACCTAAGCGTTCTGCTTTTCTTAACTACGCAATCAATTTTATGTTCGTGGAATTTGTCTTTTGGACATTGTATATCAAATATTTTTTCACAATCCTCTTATTTTGCCTATAAAACATGTATTTAATCTTAGAATAAAGATATAAGTTAAATACAAACAAAATCAAACAAAAAATTTATTAACTTAGGTCTACGTTACTAAAATATTAACATTTCCCTAAGAAACACTTTATTACCGTTCCCTGTAGTCAGCAAACTCATATTGAAACGAGTGGGGGTTTTATTTTATAAAATAACATCTGAGACCATTCAAGAAGTTTTGGGTGTGTTGCTATCCTAGTGGCATTGACTGTAGACATTGAAACTGGAATTCTTGAAAGTTTTATTTGACTAGGTATATTCACAACATTCCACAAACTTGTCTTTTATTACATAATTGAAAAATCATGTCTGTTGGGGTTATTAAATAGAATATGTTTAATCTGTAAAGGCAAGTTTAACATTTTTGTAACGATACCATACACAGATGATTTAAGTAAGTTATGTTTGTACAATGCCTTGATGTGTGTTTTTACAGACAGGACAAGGGAAGGATGATTTTTGAAGGAATTGTATGAGGCTTGTTAGTTGTTAGCCTACTAAGATCAGCTGGCTCCCATCAGCTAGAATCATAAGTACAATAGGCCTAATCAAATTTAAGTTGTAGTTTTTAATGACCAATTTAAGAGAACAGATTTTTTTCTCAGGACAAAACAAGTGACCATCAGTTTGTTTCGTAATTTTACCATAACTTTGCTTTCTAGTTAACTGCAAATTGTATCATTACTCAGATCTTTATCTATAAATCTTTATCCACTAAGAATGTTCTATGAATTCCCATTTCTACGATTTAGGGTACTTCCGGCCGTGGATGACAAAATAATCCGAGCGGCTCCCGTTCCTAGTGCGAAACATCCATGCAATCAAAGTGAAATTGTGTACATCTCCCGTGATCACTGAGGGCATCATCATTGTCAACACTACGATTGTGGCAAAATGTGAACATAAAACGTGATTACATGACATTAACATCGTCATCCAAGAACATGGCAAAGTAGGCAGTTTATTTTAGACTCTAACTTAAAAATTGAGTTTCGGTTAAAAAATATATTGTTTTTTACAATACATTGCGGCACCTTTGCTGCGTCTTAGTGGTAAAGAGGCTGTGTTTGATAGGCTAGTCATCAGCTGCTTCAGTGAATCAGAGACGTTTTACCTTAGCAGGGTTTAACTTTTTGGCCTTTACCTTTTAGCGAATTTCCCATATCGGGAATAAGCTATTACCATAGGCTAGTACTCATGGTAAGACCTGTACCCGGGAACGATTTACTTCTTCGTTTTGAGGTCCCTAGAGGCCAAAAATACCACCCGTTCAAATTCATATATATATGTGTCCGTTAGCCCGATACCTCGAGCAAAAATCATCCGATATTGATGAAATTTGGTACAAACGTGTAAACCTACGTTTATTCGAACGAGTTCACGAACCAGCATGATCGGCCTATGGGAACAGGGGTTTATGGGGTAAACATTTAGCATTTTATTTCTAAACCATTTTGTAGAGCTTAAAAAAAAACAAATAATTTAGTTTATTGAAGCGTTATTATGCGCCTAATGGTAACAAAGAAAATTCCAAAAAACTGTAAATTTAAAATTTCCATGTTATTCTTATGGAGAATAAGTAAACTGTTGTAGTTTGCTCGTTTATGAACATATTTTGATCAGATTTGGAAAATGCATTAATTTCATAAACTATTAACATAAAAAAAAACTTTTTACCCTCCCTGTTGCAGCAACCTAGAAGTACTTGTTAAACTAATTATTTAAATAGGGAATAAATGTGATAATTTTAGTGTAAATCCAATCAGACAATTATAAATTCGCTTAGTTTGCAGGTTTGCTGCGGCGGGGGTATTTTTACTTAAAAGATTATTTTATTTGTCATTGAACTTTTAAACTGTCCACCGTAACTTAAAAGCTTGGAGTCGGGAGGAAGTTAGGCCTAACCGCATTTTGTTGGGTAAGTTAGGCCTAAATAACGTAGGTCTAGCTTTTAATGCTAAGTTTAAGTTAACACGTTCGCGGCGGCACGTCAAATGGCGGGCGTATCCCCAGTACAGCGCAGCCCTCAGCGCCGAACAAACTTGATTGCCTTTTCAATTTCGGTCTGACGAATAGCAAATAACGTGCGAGGATGTCCTGCTTTACAACGAGAGTCGACGTAGTTCGCTGAACACCCACAGACAGCAGCACTGCTTGGAACGTAGCCGGTCCCATTGGAATTGTATTGCCAAATGGAGGGAAAAAGACGGGACGAAAAGTAGATTTTAAAATTGCCAAACGGGGATTTTACTGGGAAATTTACTACCAACCTACACCACAACAAAATACAGTATACTATTGAGCAGTACTGTGCGAGGTTTCAAGTTTCTAGCTCTAATCCTGGCTTAAAAATAAAATCATTTCGTACCGCATTGCAGCTTGGGAGCGATCGCACCCACCAGGATGGCATTAGGGTTCTGTATGGGAGCGATCGCTCCCATGCCGCCGCGAACGTGTTAAAAGATTTGTGACTTTAGACGGTTTCAGTACAGTTCCGCAAAGAACCTATGCCTACGATATAACTTAATACTTGATAAAATGTTAGGTTCAGTATAAATATCAATCACAAGATATAATAACTTAAGACATCGATATAGAATGTAGCACAATCAGTATTTTTAACGCTGCATCTGGCAGCTACTACAAATCTCTTTAACTTACTGGCAGGCCATTTTTTACTGTATGTAGGCCTACATGGGTTAAGTTTACTTTAGAGCTGTATAAATTGTGTTCTACCATACAGTATAGTAGGTATATAAACTTACTTAAGTAGGCCTAACATACATTGTAGGCTATTTCCCAGGACATTACAAGGAAAAATTTTTGCCCTAGGAGTGGCAAAACCAATTTTCAGTATGTGCTTTGTGGCTTGTTTTGGTTAATTTGTAAGGGAGTTATAAAAAAATCTGTATAAAATTAATAGTAGAGGTAAACTATTGAACCGTATATTCATTTTGTTCGTAATAGTCAGTAGAATTCAAAAATGGTAATAGAAACCAATTTTAGAAAGGTAGATTTTTTTAAAAAAGGAAAAAAAATAAATAGCCTATATATATTTTTCAATTTCTTTTTCTAAAAGCAAACACGTGTTACCATGTAACGTAAATTTTTATTGCACAATTCAAAATACCGTATGCAAATTGTATACACAAAAGAATTATTTTTATGGATTAACTAGCAATAACACGGAAAAATTGGAAAACATCAATTTCTACAACTACACTTTGATAGATCCACAAATGACCTCGAATAATAAATCAATATCATAAAACCATACATTTTTTGAAGCCAATAATATCATTCTATATATATAAAGAATAACTAAATAAAATAAGCGATAGAATAGTTTGTTTTCACATAAGCAAAAATGTAAACAAAACAACCGATCAGCTGTTAGGGCCACAAACTTGACTGACTTTTTATCCTATTTTGGAACACACGTGTATATTAAATATTTATGCAAAATAATGCATGAATACAGTATTACATCTAAGTTTAATACAAAACACTAAACTAAAACGAACATTACACTGTAAAATTAGGGATAAAACCCACACTTCGTCTTGCTATCGGATTAAAACTTACGACGACGCCGCTATTTTAGGTTAGACAATGACAAACTGTTCCGTTCCTTTGGCTTTTAAAAATCCAAAGCTTCTATTCGTGTGACCAGCCTGACAACATTGAATTCTACTGTCCTTCGTCTATAAGAGCATATATAAAACAGCGTTTTTGTACATTTCACATTAGGCTATATATATATATATGCGATTTAGAAATTGGCAATTTTTGTCGATTCGCCACATGAGCAATACGTAAAAATTGGCTTTTACAAACTGTTCATCAGCCGTTGGAATGTATTAATATGACATTATACTTTTTACAGAATGAAAGTTCACTTCATGCTTAGTACCTACCCTAGTACCACTTGTTTTTGTTAGAAACAAAAATTAAGTCTGCTATGATTTTTTGAAATGATTCATCTTTTACGATTACGCAAAAAAACATGGCGTTCGCGAGTTAGCGTTTTTTTTTCCTTTCAGTCAAATGTATCTTACTAAGATTGATTTACTTGTTATAAGGTTCATTCTAATAAAATGAAACTTCAGAATCTCATCTTTCCATTGGTAAGGGTTAGGGCCTATGTAATTTCAACAACTATAGGCCTAACTGTGCGTAACATGCAACGGAAAAACGTTACGCTAATCGACACATTTCGTTGCCCGCCATTTCAACAACACATTTTGAAATCAACATTTTTTTGTCGCTTCGCCTCTCCTAGAACCATTGACAGAACCTAAAAAAAATTGTGTAGAACTGTTAACCTTAATTAAAGCTAGGCCTACTTGTAAGAAGAAGAAAAGTAGAAAATTGGCCTGTAACATTTTGCACTAAAGGCCTAATTTTGAGGCTTAGGAAAAATACAAAAGATTTTGGCTGAGGTTTGGTATCTGTCCTACATTAACTCAAATGAATATATCGTTTTTTATACTCGACGTTCTGTACCCACGGGCACCTCTGCTTTCCACATGCACAGAAGGCCTCGGATCGGTTCCTGGGATAACAGCTTTTTGTGTAATAGCTTTACTGTATATATATCTTGGACCAGTAGCTAGTAGTTTCTTTGGTTACTGGTTGGAACTGTGTATTGTGAAGGTGTTTGTTTGTTTAGGTCTACCTACTATTGACTTGAGCTGCTTGAAAACTGAAAGTCAAGTGTTAAACTTATTATGATTATTAAAATGAAAGTGTTGTGAGTGTGCTGAAGCTGAAGTGATTTGTCATTAAGTATTAACAAATAAATGTTGTCTGTTGTGTGTGTGCATGAATTATATTATGAAGTTTTAAATGTTCATTTAACCTATTTTTTTTTATTCCTCGAGAAAGAGAGATTGTTAATAAATGCCTAGGCTAGGTTAGGTTGAGCTGTGTGAACTTAAGTTACCAAATTTTTAGTCTTCCAATCTTTCGTTATACTAATCAAGAATGTACCTTTTTATTGTTTCTATGTTCCTGTTCAACTTGAAAAATGTAGGCCTAGGCCTACAATAGCCTTAGAAGTTAACTTATCAACGACTTTTTTATGAAGTGATTTCATCTACTGGACGCCCGAAGATGACATGAGAAGTTAAAACTAAGTTAGTTGGGTCATTGCAACAACATTTTTGGATTTACAAGAAGCAGATTCTGATTTATAGGCCTTAGCTAGGCTACACCAATTTTTTAAATTCTATAAGTTTTTAATGTTACCGTAATCAGTAGGCCTAAGTTACCAGTAACATACAAAGTAAGTAGGCCTATAGGCCTCATCGATAAACGATATTTTCCTCTCCATTGGTGTGAACCTGGCAAAAACTCAGCAATACGTAGTGTGTGCGCCTTAAAAAATCTATTGCTGGCCGTTTTCCAGAAAAATACGGCCGTGAACTATATTACCGTTAATGTCAACAGATAGAGGACACGACAGTATCAATACCATGTAAGTTACCTAGGGAGTAAGTTGGGGGGGGGGGTGTAAAGCCAGCAATAAGAAGTACCGGTAGGCGGGCCTGATAAAATCCATTGCTGGCTGTTTTGCGGGAAAATAGGGCCGCAAACTATATTAGGCCTACTGATAATGTCAACAGATAGAGGACACTTTAACAGACACGACAGTATCAATATCATGTACCCAGGGAGTAATTTAGGGGGTATAAAGTCAGCAATAAGTAGTGCACACGCAATAAAAAAATCTATTGCGGCTGTTTTCCAGAAAAATACGGCCGCGAACCATATTACCGATAATGTCAACAAATAGAGGACACTTTAAAGGACACCACAGTACCAATATCATGTACCCAGGGAGTAATTTAGGGGGGGGGGTAAAGTCAGCAAGTTCCGCAAACGGCCAGCAATAGATTTTATTAGGCCCGCCTAAATTACTCCCTGGGTACATAATAAAAATTGATACTGTTGTGTCTATTTAAGTGTCCTCTATCTGTTGACATTATCGGTAATATGGTTCGCAGCCGTATTTTTCCGCAAATGGCCAGCATTAACTTAGATTTTATTAGGCCGCCTAATACCTATTGCTGACTTTATCCCCCCCCTAACTTACTCCCTAGGTAGGGATGATATTGATACTGTCGTGTCCGTTAGTGTCCTCTATCTGTTGACATTATCGGTAATATGGTTCGCGGCCGTATTTTTCCGCAAACGGCCAGCATTAGATTTTATTAGGCCCGCCTAATACCTATTGCTGACTTTACTCCTCCCCCCTAACTTACTCCCTAGAGGTAGGCCTAAGTTACATGATATTGATAGGCTACTGTCGTGTCCGTTAAAGTGTCCTCTATCTGCTGACATTATCGGTTATATGGTTCACGGCCGTATTTTCCCGCAAAACGGCCAGCAATATATTTTTAAGGTGCGCGCATTAAATTACTTAAGTTAGGCCTATTGCTAAGTTATTGCCAGCTTCACACAAGTTTCGTATCCATAGTTTTATTGTGCATTAAGTTAGCCCAGTGAAGTTAAGAAACTGTAACTTAACTTAAAGTACGGTACGCTAAGTATCCATGGTCAAAGTCAATAGGTAGGCATTTAAGTTATTTATTTGAATAAATTGCGAAATATTCAACTTGCCTTGTCTTGCAATAGGCCTACTAAGTTAATAAACTTAACTTATTGCTTATCAAGTCTTAGTAGGGATAACTTACCTAACTTATTTTACTTAACTTATGAATCAGTCAATAGAAAGTTAGTCATCCCCTTTCATTCCACAATCTTAATAGGTTAAATGAAAGTTAGGCTAAATTAAGTTAGGTAATTCCCATATTTTATTCAGGAAATGAGTTCTTAGGAAAAGAAATCGTCAAGCAGATGTTATAATAACATTTGGTTAAGTTTCCCAAAAGTTGGTAAAATAGGTTATGTTTTAAAGTTTAGTGTTTCAAGGATGATGTTTTAGAAGACAAGGCAACTTAAGTTAGAACACTGACGTTTTGCTTACTAGACCTAGCCTAAGTTTACATCTTTCGAACGTTTTAATAGAATAGAATGGGTTTAGTTTGCAAATACAATTATCCATTAAAATCTAAATCAAACAGATATCTGCAATGCTTGTCAAAATTAGAAATTAATCAATTTCTTGTAGTGATATGCCAAGCGTGACACTTTCTACAACTTTACACTCAAGAAAGGACAAGACATTTCTAACGTCTTACAAGACCTTTTAGTGAACCTATTACTTCAAAAAAGTCTGAAAGACGTTCAATGGTGTATTATTAGCAAATAAACGTATTAATTTTTAGTCAGACAACCGAAATATCAGTGTAAAGTAAGATAAAATTTAGAACTAGGGTACGGAGAAAACAACTTAGCCTACCAGAGCAAAGAAGTTTGTGTGGCAATCCTCTAAACTAGCTCCGTTTGTTTGATGACTCTGATGCGTCATAGTTTATCCATCTTCTTAAGTATCCAATTTAGCACTAGACACTGAATAAAAAGATTATTAACCACATTAAACATAGAATTAATCCACTATGACACAGAACGATTTTCACCTTTCAATGGCGACTGTAAAATGGCGGATGGATAGCACAACAAGCGCAGAGTCTTGGCGCATCCTATTGGTCAATATTGATCACGTGATATGAAGCAATAACTGTCATGGCAGCGCTCATAAAGCATGTGTTGTCAAAAGTAAGTATATTAGGATTATTTAGTATTTTCAATTTTACAATAGTTAATTTTGTTATTGGCTTGTAAATTGTCTAATAAATACCATAAATCGTTCTTATATATCAAGCAATGCTTAATGTCCCTCTATAGCTCGTATTGATTCGCATACTTTTTTGGTCTGCAAGTTAAGACCTATTCTGGTTTGTTAAGGTTAATAAAAACAACCTTTGAGAAACTAATTTGTAGACCACTATTATTATAATGAGGTTCTTTTGATTTTTTTAATATTTCTGCAGTAAGTTACAAACGTATTATTTTAGTTACTTTCGTTGTTTGGCTGTAATATAATGAACTACAGGGCTATCTAAGACTAAGTTATCAGCCTGCTTTATATATTTTAGGTTAGATGTGCTAAGGTTCTAACTAACTTAAGTTAGGCTCTTATCCGGGTTTTGGAAAAAGCCATTGACACATTCTTTAATTTTTCGCTGACCCTTTATCTCATAGGGATGAATTGCTAATCAAAAGTTTGAAAGATTTTTTGGTAAAAAAAAGGTAATCTTAGGGCTTTTCCTAAGTTTGCTTGAAAAAGCCTGTTTACAATAACTTAAGTAACTTAGCCTAGGCCTACCTAACTTAGGCAAACTAAAAAAATATCATAGTATTAACTAACTTATATTAAGTTAGGTAGGCCTAAGTTAACGGTAACTTAGGCCTGAATTAGCATTTATAACATAATTTAGCCTACCGGTACTTTTCCATTTTTCTTCTTTCGTACTTAAGTTGGCATAGGTAAGTTAACTTACCGTACCGTACTTAGCCTACCCTGTGTTAACTTAAATTAATTTATGTAAAGTTCATGGTCTTTTAAAACTTTCTTGAAGCCTACGGTACGGTACCTATTTGTACCAAGGTGCGCTGTGTGGCTGCATCTGCACCTGCCTAAGGCCGGCTCTACCTTGGGGTAAGTTTAAGTTAGACTTTCATAAGCAGGACTCCAAAAATACTATCAAATTAAATAGTACCGTAAGTTAGTTGTTATTTCTTTTGTTTATATCTTATTTAAATTTATATCTTTATATCTTATTGTTTATATTCTATTATCTTATTTAAATTTTAAAACATGTGTTAACTTATACTTAGCCTACTTAACACGTTCAGCCCGACGGAAATTAGTCATCAGTTTTTGAACTTACCATAGCTCCGACATGCGCCACCGGTGGCGCACGGCCAACTTTCCAAAACTCCGACGTGTGCCACCGGTGGCGCATTGTTTCCATTTGATTTGATGCTTTTTAGAAGTGTGTTCGGAGCTTTTCTGAGATATATAAACTGTGTATTCATAGTTAAGGTTAATAAAAACACATTGTGGCCACCTGTGGCGCACGTGCAATTTTTTTTTACCAAGCCATACTTTGAAAAATAAGTTAGTCCCGTTTCTTAGAACTTTATTACACTTACATTTTTACCTTATATTATACCTAATGTTTAATAGGGAAATAAATAACAAATTAATTTAATGGGAACAAGTTGTATTGAATACAAAAATGCTTCAGTATTATCCAAATTGTGTAAAAATGTAAAATATTGTTTCCTAATGTAGGCTAGTTATTATAAAAAGATTGCTTGTTTATTGTTATGAGTTACAATAAGAAAAGAAAAATGCCATGAATGTAACATCCCTAATAATTGATTTACAATTTGAAACACATTGAAAAGTCCATGTCTTTAGTCCTTAGTGGTTCTTATTAAAACATTGTATACACATAAATGGGTTTCCTTCGCATTCATTGCAGAAAGTTACTACTCTTTTTGCTAGCTTCCTAGCTGTTTCGTTACCTTTTTCTTTTGCACTGTCCTTGTAGCAAAAAACACATCTTTTCCTATTTTTTCTGACAGGTCCCTCCAGCTTGGTCAACTCGTGCTATCCGCAAGAAGAGCGTGTGGCGCACGTGACGCACGTCCACTGGCAGGAACTCCAGAATTACGCCCCGGTTGACGTGCGCCATCGGTGGTACACTCATAAAACTACGTAATTTCACACTCATAGCAAAGTTTCAGTGCAAACAAGACAATATCAAAAGATTTTTTTTTTAATCCTATTAATATTACGTGTTAATTTAGTTTCGTCTTTTTGGTTAAGTTACTATATCTGGTATCGTATTTTTAATAAGTCCCCAAATTCCGACGTGTACCACCGGTGGTACACTTCGGGCTGAACAAGTTAACTTAAGTTAACAATACCATAATTAAATGATGAAATAAGTTAAGTTATTTACATTTAAACTGATAAAGTAAGTTTTAAGTTTCGGTTAAAGTTATTTTGTGAAAAATCTAACTTAAATTTGGCATGCGCAATATCCTAACTTTGATGTAAGTTAGGCCTACTCTTTGGTACTTTTCTGTTAAGGGGAACATTCATTATTAACTTATCGATGATTTCTTTTCGATATATCAAAATTTTTGTTTTCCTTTACGACCCATAAGTTATTCCATCTGTTTTAATATCTTCAAATACATTTAAATTACAGACAGACAGATAAACAGACATAGCAAATCTATGTACCGGTATCTAATTTATACTTTTTTTTTTAATAGAGGGCCAGGCTTACAAGTTACCATGGGATTGCATCGCAGCTAGAACAGCTTATTGTGCACCCTCGTTCACAGATCCTCATTCTCCGTCAAATCCCAGGTCTTTGGTGAACCGTGAGAGCCTTTTGACTATGGTGACCTGTTTTTCCCTTTGATCTCCCATCATTAGGCCAAGGGATCTCATACGCAGACCTTGTAGGGCTGGGCACATATATATACCTTCACAGCTTTCACAAGGTCTCTGGCTGGGGCAAGCCGTAGCGAGATTTCCCCGAAAGGACTCAGCTCCTGAACTTGCTTGACCAGCCAATCCTTTGTGGCTGCGTCAGCACAACCTCCACCTTTCTTCCTGGAGGCTTCAGTAGAGTCAGCTTTGGGGGTACCACCCTTGCTCTGCTTTTTCCCAGCATCCTAGTTCCCGGAGGAACTGGCTTTGCAGGCAGCAGAGTTAGGGTGCTTGGCAGCCCACACCAGCCTCCTCTCACTTCTGGATAGCACCTTTTCGCCTTTGGCTTAAGCATCCGCTATCCTCCATCTTTGCAACTCGCCCCTGGAAAGTCGTTTTTCGTTCCTTTCCGGTTTCTGCGAGCTTGTCGTCATCGTCAGATTTCAGTAGACCTTCCTCCTCCATTTGGGTCAGATTGTCTACATTGTTCTCACGAATACCGGGTATTTAAGTCCACCTCCCCAGTGACCCGATTAGAGAGGTAAGGGGTGCGTACGACTGGGTTACCCCTGGTTCCCAGAAGGCTCCGTTAAGACACTGAATATTAGGCCCCCAGTGCCACAAGACTCTTGGCACGGATCGCATTACACCTTAGTCTAGGGCCCCCCTCACTTGGTTCTGTAGGTGGACCAACACCCAGTGGCAGAAGGTAGCTCTCCGCAGCTAACAAGTGAGAGTTGGGGTTTAGGTTGTGGCCAATCTGCCGAACCAACCCCGCATGCGAGGTTTGGCCGGAACGGCGCAAAATTTTCTCCCACTCACTAAACCCCCATACCTTCCTAATTTATACTTGATTCAATAACCGAGTATATTGAATTATAGCTCGTATTAGAGATCGGATTAAGAACTGATCTTGTTTAGGAAAAAATAATAAGTTAGCCTATATTGGATTAAGAAATGAAACTATTCTAAACTAACCAAACTTGCTGTAGGCTAAGTTACCGTTTCAAAATCCCGTTTGATAACAGAAAAGGCATACAGTAGGCTATCAAACGGATTTTTTAAATTTTACACCAAGTTTGGTTAGTTAGGTTAGGTAGTTTAGAACAGTTTTATTTCAATATTTAAATTTTTTATATTGTTTGTTAATACCGGTACTGAACAATATTTATTATCGTAGTTGACAGCTGTAGTGATGTGCCAAAACCGAATCTCAAATCTCAAAACCATCAAAACTTTGGAAAAGTTTCAGTTTCGAGATTCGATCAGCCAGTTTCGAGATTCAAAGGTTTCAAAATTGAAAATGTTGACACTTTTATTTTTGAAACTGCTGACATTTTTGTGTCATTCATTATTATTGTTTTGTTTATAACAATTGTTTACACACAAGCTGGTAGCAATAGAGCAAACAGCACACCATTAACACAAGGTGAGGTGGGGCAAGTGTGTTCTCTGTTTGTAACTTCATGAAAAACAACAATAATGAACTGAAATCGTCACCACATAATGTTTATATCTTCTAGTTTTAGTACATTATTAGATGTGAAGTGTAAAAAAATTATTTTATGGATTTTTCGTCACATTACTATATACAATACGTTTTTGGTCTAAAGGTGTGCTCGTAATGGTTTTTTGTTCATTTTCTATAAAAAAAAAACTATCAAGATTTTCATTGTGCAAATTAATTCTATAGTATAATTTTTGCTGCACTTTAACCCTATTTAGATTGGTGTCTTCGGTCTGTGAGTCCAATGACGTAATATTTTTAAGTTCCTGCTCCCCCTGCTAGGATTCAGGACATGTGTCTCTGCTACCTTCTTACCTCGACTCAGTTTACCACCAGACGCCAGGGCGTCATACTAATAATTTATCCTACCAAAATAACCATATAAAAACTACAATTAAGTTTTAGTTTGATTAGTGTTTGTTGGTTTGTTGGATGACTTTAGATCAGACTGTGTTTTAATAAGGCTAACTGTAACATTCAATATTCTTGATAAAACAATAATGCAATTGCATTAGTAATGTAGTGTCGTTGTTAATTATGCCATCTTGTAATTGATTATGCTAACTACTATTGTATAAATGGTGTTACCGTGAATAAATAAATAAATAAATGCACTTAGCAACATTTATCGTCTTTATAATCAATCTCCAATCGTCATTGTAGGATTGATATTTACAGGATATTTGTTAATACCTGTAGATATCTAGTACTAAATATATATCTACAATTTTTTTAGGGTAGATTGCATCTAAACATTATATAAATATCTACTGTGAAACTTTTAATATCTATTAAATATCTAAAGAATATTTTAACAGATATTGTACAGGTTTCTTAGATAAGATATTTTAAACATCATTTAATTACATGTAGATATCTTTAGACATATTTCAACCAATTTGAATGTTCAATGGATATCTGGTGCTGTTAGGGGAGTTTCATTTATTTTAAATTTAGTTATTTATAAAAAATATATGTTTTGGGTTTGAAGTTTATCAGACACATAATAATTTTTGTTATTATATCTGAATAAGAAGTCAATCTCTTTCAGTTTTGATCGCATAGTGAAAATGTTATCATTACCTGTATTTTTAGCAACCTTAGGTAGACCAGGTAACTAAGAGAAGTTTGGTGTTTAGGTTTTGAGATTTGGGATTCAATTTTTTTTTGTTTTGGTTTCAAGATTTGAAATTTCTAGTTTTGACGATCACTAGCACTAGACAGCTGATAAGTTTCAATTTTTTAATATCAATATATCAAAACAAACAAATAAAATATCGATACATATATCGAAAAGAAATCATTGATAATAATGAATGTTCACTTTAACAGGAAAGTAACTACTTTTTTTCTTTTGATAATTGCGTGTAGTTTGAAAAAGAGTGATGCATCTAGTAGGACAATTGCATCGATAGTATTCAGTTTGATCTATCCATGTATCGATAGTAATAAGTTTGATGTATTACGATATTTTTATACGGTTTTTTGGAGTCCTGCTTATGAAAGTCCACCCTATTATTATTGTATAATAAGCAAACTCTTCTTGGAAAACTTAAGGCATTTCTTATGGCGGAAAATAAACTTCAACCGTTCATATCTCCTTAACCATTGGTTTTATGAAAAAATACCTAAGAACAAAAATGTCTTAAAATAACCTGTAGTATCCAAAAACACCATAAAATACAGGGTGTTCCATAAGAAAAAACAAAGTTGTCCGCCATATTGGAAAATGGCGGCCATTTAGAAAAATTTCGAAATCACCCCAAAATGCAGAATAAAAAATAAAGGGAAGTCCCCCATAAGAAGTTGTTTGTCAGATTTAAAATTAAAAAGTTAGCTATTGGAAAACTTTAGGCTGGACACCCGGTATATATCAAGAATCAAGATCTTTATTGTCATTGACCTTTTACAAGGAATAGACATAGTCAACAATAGAAATAAAAACTAAGGCTATAAAATACAGTGGGTTCTAAATTAAAAATTAATATTAACATCAGAAACTAAGTACTCTGTTATACAGTAATATGGATTTTGGATGAGCCACTCAAACATTTTTGACTTAAACCTATTAAAAGGAACCTGTTTTGGTGCCAGACCTAATTTGTAAAAAAACCGTATGCAATTTATTTTATGGCAGTTATCTGTTTTGGCCAATCTATGGGCAGGGATATCTAGATTGGATTTGCCTCTTGTATTGTAAGAGTGTATACTCTCTCTACAAGTGAATTGATGAAGATTGGCTTTAGTGTAGAGGAGTATGTGAAAAATATACAAATTTACAACGGTCATAATTTTAAGGTCTGTAAAAAGAAGTCGACAGCTATCCACAGGGCCAGCCCCACAGATTGTTCGTATGACTTTTTTTGTAATAAAAGAATTTCATGGGTGTGGGGGGAGTGTCCCATAGTATAATCCCGTAAGAAATATGAGATTGAAAAAAAACCAAAATAAGTAATCCGAAGGTATTCATTACTAACAAAATCTCAGAGTTTCTAAATTGGATAATTTACTCTGGAAATTTTTTTACAAGTGATTTCTATGTGCTCTTGCCAATTTAATTTTGAATCAATTTGGAATCCTAATAATTTTACAGATTTTAATTCATTGTCAAGTGGGGATAGACTCAAAAGAATTTTCTCTGTTTTTTCTTGATTACACGTCAATTTATTTGAAGAAAACCAATTGAGTGCTGATGTTATTGATTCATTAGTAATTAAATCAAGCTCATGGATATCTCTATTTGTTGCAATCAAAGTTGTGTCATCAGCATATACAACAGTGTCTACATCAACATTCTTCGGCAGGTCATTTATCGAGATTAAAAACAAGAAGGGTCCCAAAACCGAGCCCTGTGGAACACCTACTTCAACCAATCTAGCTAGACTGACTGCCTCCAACAGATACATACTGCTTTCTTTTAGTTAAATAGGATTTTTAAATTTTTAAGTTTCACCTTTATTACCATAAAATTCAAGTTTTTTGAATAAAATATCAAAAGGTACAGAGTCAAAAGCTTTTGTGATCAAATAAAGTTTGAAACAGTTTCTTTATTTTCAAATGCATTTAAAGATTTATTAATTACTTCTAAGACAACTGCAGTTGTTGATTTACCCTCTCGAAATCCAAACTGTGAATTTGTCAATAAATTGTTATTTTCAAAATATTCATTTATTTGTTTATGCATGAGACATTCAAAAATTTTGGAAAAGATTAGCACTATTGAAATAGGGCGATAATTACTAGGAAGATTTTTATCACCTTTTTTATATACTGGAATAATTTTAGAAATTTTGAGAAGGTCAGAGAAATAACCAATTTTCAAACATTTCCTAATACAAAAAGCCAGAGGCTCACTTATAAAATGAATTATTTGTTTGATGCTATAATTTGAAAACCAGTAATGATCCATAGCTTTTGAATTTGAGAAATTAGCTACAACATTGTTAACTTCTTGCCATGATACCTCCCTCCATTGGAAATGTAATTGTCCTATAGGGGGAGTCCCCAGCAACTCATGCGCAGGTGTGTAGGTGAGAGGGATTTTGTTTTCTAGCTCATTAACACATTCAATAAAATAGTTATTGAGATTGTCAGCATCCAAAACCTCCGACTTAGTTGATGTAGGAGAATATTCATGCGATATAACTTCCCAAGCAGCCTTGCAACTGTTGGGGGCCTTATCAATATATCTTTCAAAACCTTGCTTTTTGGCTAATTTTATTTCACGATTGTAGGCCTTTTTACAATCAATATAGGTTCTATAGGCATTTTCCAAATTATTTGATTTATGTTTGAGTAAGCTCTTATAAACAGAAAAACAAAGAAACATTTTTTCCCTAAGTTTCCTTAACTTTTCATTATACCAATTAAGTTTTCCTTTCTTATGTCTATTGTTTTGTTTGCACTTAACTAATGGGGAACTAAAATGCCACAAAGATACTAATCTCTTAAAAAATTCATCAAAAAGTAATTGCTCATTTATTTTACCCATTTTATAGTCCATTATCATTTCCCATTTCTCTTGTACCGTACCAATTGATCAACAAAGTGTTTAATATTACTTTCATTTTGCCTTCGTATTATTTGTTTTGTTCCTTCTTTTGAGTTGTTACATTGTTTTATAGTTTTCTGAAAAAAATCTAATATTAAAGGTTTATGGTCTGCAAAACAACCTCCTACTGTATTTATGTTATATAAATTTGATGAAAAGTTTACAATTATATTATCTATACATGATTTTCCTCTTGTAGGTTTTTTATTTGTACAAACTAAATTTAGACTTCGCAACAGATTGGCAAATTCAATAGATGTCTTTTTTTCCATTTTTATCATTTCTATGTTAAAATCACCTGCAATGGCTACAAATTTAAATGACTTTAACAGCTTTTTCACAGCAAGCTCAACATTTTCCAGAAACAAACCAATATCACCACTAGGGGATCTGTAAACATTTAAAACTATAAGATCATAATCAATTATTTTAATACAGCTAAATTCACAATGAAGCTCAATGCAAAATAAGCTAACATCTATTTTGGTGAATGTTAACCCTTCTCTTAAAAATATTCCTACCCCACCATTTTTTATACTTTTCCTACACATGATATCTGCAGCAATAAAATCTTTAGGAACAAAGAATTCAACTTCCCGCTCCTCTAACCAATGTTCAGACACACATATTACCTGCACTTGCTCTATGGCACAAAAGTGTTCTAATTCTAACATTTTGTTCCTAATAGACTGGATATTAACCTGTAAAATTTTTAAGTATTCTTGATTTTCATTGTTATTTGTTTTAGCATTATTATTTACAGTAAAATAAAAATCATCCATAATTGCAGCTACCGGTAATATGTTATTTGTTTTGTTATTTCTAAAAAAAACTTCATCGATTTGTTCATCTAACATAGTACTATTTACAGTGGTATTTTTTACATTAATTTGACATTTAGATTTACATACTTCCTTAATATTTACACTTGGGCTGATCACAGCAACCCCCGCACACACACCATTACTCTGCTTTAGTGTCTCACTGTGAGTGAGAACACCCGGAGACACTCTCACTTTATCACTGAGTGCAGACTCTAGCAGTATAGGACCGGAGGCAGTAGGGTGCAGCTCAGTAGTTGGTGATGTAATGTTTGCTGTGTCCATGTTGGTTAGATCAGTAGAATTTACAAGAGATTCAGAAGACATGGTGTCATGTTGGGAAAGATCACTTGAGGAATGGTCTCCCCTGTTGCCAGAATCATCAACACAAACAGCTTCGGTACCATTTGAGAAGGTTTCTTGAATGTTGGAAATATGAGACTGTCTTGGGACACCGAAGGATTGTTGTAGCATCTTGACAAATTCAACATATGAAAGGCCATTTCTTAGTTTTCTAGTTGACATTTCCTCATAAACTATGACATTTACGCTAGCACCGGTAGACCTTTGAAATTTTTTTATGTTGTCAATAAAAATGGAGGGTGGAATCAAGTCCCTGACACATCCCATTGGCGAACAATATAATGTTTTTAATCCTTTTTTTCTAAAATCCTGTATCAACTGTTGAAAAGCAAGCTGGTAGTCAAATTTTGATGGCTTCTCGTAAAACTTGTATATATATATATGAATTTGAACGGATGGTGTTTTTGGCCTCTAGGGACCACAAAACAAAAAAGGAAATCGGTCCCGGGTCCAGGTCTTACCATGAGTACTACGGTAATAGCTTATTCCCTATATGGGAAATTCGTTAACACAAACAACATAAACTTAGGCTATAAGTTAACGTCCTTTATCAAAATTTGATTACCAATTATTTTTTAATCTTAAGAGTATTCTTTTCCTGTGCTCAGTTTTAAAAGCAATGATGTTGGTTTCGGTCGGTGCTCTTTGATGCGCTTTCTGTGTATATAAAGATTTTCAGGTTGATTTTTCAGGCCTATTCGTGGCCTCTTTTATCATCACTGGCGGCGCGGCGTAGAAGGCCTATTTTAACAATGTTATATTGAAGCTGCTATCAAGTAACTTAACTTAATGTGTTTAACCCTTTATTATAACCATTAAGAGTATCCTTAAACTATTTCCAAAAAACAAATGTTTTTTTATTATCATATTCACTAAGTTATTTAGCTCAAGACCAACAGACAAAGCGGTGTGACGGATGGAAGATAATTTTTTTAACACATTGTCCAAGTTTATGTAGGCCTAAGTTAAGTTAGGTACTGTAATTCTTTGTTTGAAGTTCATTGTTGGTGATGGTGAGTTAATGTTGTTCAAAGGTTTATTGCGGACATTTTCCATCACGAATGTAAAAAAACAATACACAACGTTTTGGGATCTGGAACGCATTATTGTATTGTTAGTTGTAATGTGTTAGTTAAGTTTTTTCACCTGAGGACGGGATCAGATTCCAGATCCCGAAACGTTGTGTATTGTTTTTTTACATTCGTGATGGAAAATGTCCGCAATAAACCTTTGAACAACAGGTACTGTAATGTTTGGAAGATATTCCATCAATGAAAAATTCTTTTTAATTGTGTTTGAATTTTTTTTACTGTTCCTTTGTATACCTATTGTATGAGTTTGGCTATTCACTAGTCTAAATCCAACCACAATAAGCCTACAGCATGAGTTAATGTTATGTCCAAAAACTTAAAACGTAGTATGAAATCTCACTGCTAAGAATATTTATTGGCATTTACCAAGTAGTTACATAGAAATAGGCATTGTCATTTGTCATGTTACATGGAAATAAACACAATAATAAACAGATATTTAAACTTAACAATTCTAAATCTACAATATGGAGAATTTAACTTTAATTAGTTTTATCAATTTCTATTTCTAGTGGTCCATGAACTCTTTAATTGTATGGATTTTCAACAAGCAAGTTATAAATTTTATATTTAAAAGAAGGAAGAGGTAGACTGGCTGCCTGAAGAGGCTTGCATGCCGCACGTCGCCGCGCTCGACGGCTGTTTGTGCGGCGGCCATGGTATGGGCGGGGGTATCAGGGATACAAACTTAAGAACTTCTATTCTATTCACCACACCAATAGTGTTCATCTGTAGTGAGTGAGAGATGGATGGGCATAGGAATATTTAGTTATTTTTTCTATATTTTAATTAAACTTAGTCTAGACTTTATTTCGTCGATGAACTGTTCAATGTTGATTTAAGTTGTAGTAGGTTTTGTCATTTTGCATACAAAATACTTACAAACTGATTCCCAGAAAAGAAAAACAAAACCACCTACCACACAGGCAACTGAAAGTGAAATGAGGGAGGCAAGGCAGCGCCGTGTTGGGCTAAGTTTGTTTTGATCAGTTGGCAGAAATTGACAGCGCCGCTGAGTATAAAAGCTCCCATATAACGCTATGCACCTAGAGGCCACAAGTTTCTGCGGCTCCTAGGTGCGCCGTCGTGCATCTAGCCATCTGCAGCAGCGTGCGGCAGCCGTTGCAGAGTATAAAAGCACCCATTTAACTCAATGCACTTACAGGGCTGTCGAACGCAGTGGCGTTCCACAGAGTATAAAAGGGGCCTTAGGCAGCTGCTTCCTCCACATTTGGGTTTTCTCTTTCTCTTATGGGGCTGGGGTATCATTACCCCTAGCTACCTCGACCTACAAGATCTTTTGTAACACCCTTTTAGCTTAGTCACCCAACCGAAGTCTTCTTGCGAAGCCAATCAGCTGGTGCACACCCATTTCTCGTGTTTCAGTAGGCATCGGAAATGCCTTTCCTAGGTGTTTCAACCTCTTCTGGGCTATCGCCGGACATTCCAGCCATATGTGCTCAGCGGATTCTGTTTCGTAGAGGCAGAATCTGCACTGGTCCGTCTGCCTAAGCCCTATTGTCTTACTCCACTTTCCTAAAGGTTAATTTTCCAAAACTCATGACTGCTAACTTTATTCATGATTAGGGCCTACAGACATTTTTATAATATTGAAATGGAGATAGAGGAAACAACTCAAGTTACAAGTAAAAGGTTTTAATTTTTTTTCTTAAAATTGTTCATATTTTTATCACAAAAATTAAGTCACTTAACTACCCATTAAAGTTAGCCTTTCTAATGAGAGATATTTAGCCTAAGTAATAACTTATAAACACAATCAAGTATTTGTGACATTCAACTTAAATTACCTAATACTTTTAATTCTAGGTCTACTTAAATACTTGGTTTAAGTAGGCCTACTTAGCATACTTGGTGTACTGGGTATACAAAGTATGCTAAATGTATTTTTATATTTAAAAATGATGTAGTAACTACTTAAGTTGTAGGTATTTTTCCAGCATAATGTTCCATACACTGTAACTGGGAAGGGTGGCGTCTTCCTGTAATCCAGCTTCTAGGAGGTTACTAATCGTGGATATTTTTTAGGCATGCACTGTGGATTAACGTCAGCACGAGTGAGTACTACCACTATCCGCAGTACTATCCTGAAAATTATACCAATTCTTATATACCAAGGCATAAATGTGGTTCGGATTCCACTATAAACTATAGGTCCCTTAGTTGCCATTAGCCGTATGGGCTATTAATTAACAGCTGTTTTTTTGGAATAAGTCTGCCTTAGTCACTAACAAGACTACAAGATCGCACCACTCATCCTACACTCATCTCCCTTCATACTTGGCTTGAAATATCTACTTTGTATGGTCGCAATTTCATTGAAAAGTATTAAAGTAAAGTATTAAGTATATTTAAAAATGATGTTGTAACTACCTACTTAAGTTGTTGGTATTTTTCCAGCATAGTGTTCCATACACACAATGTCGCTCCAAACATTGGGTATCAAGAAAAAAAGTGTGGCTGAACCCAATACAACCAGGGAAAAAGATAGAGTCTGTCGTAATTGGAATGGCGGCACGAGGGTAGGTTTGTCTTTCATTAGAAAATATTATGAATATTTAAAATAGGTATGTTTAAGGCCTAATTCATACTTTTCCTTCTATAAAGAATACAACTTACTATAAAGAATTCAAGTATGTACATAGGTACTAAAAGGGTTGTCAACAGTTAAAGTCTCCAATAAACAAGCTCCAGTCATGACTAAGACATCTAATTCAAATCTGACATCAGTGGCAACTACTGGCGACACCGGTGGCCAATGCGTTGAGGGGCATGGACTCAAATGGTGCCTATTAGCTGCGTGTTGATCGGTGGCGCCACCGAAAAAGTTGTCGGTGAAGTTGCCGGGAGTGTTTCTGCCCAGCAACAACTGGTGTCGCCACCGTTTTAGTGGCCAGGCAGTTGGGAGGGCATTGCAGTACATGGAGTCCATTACACTGACTTGCACGCGAATTCGCTAAAAACCTAAACAAACAAACCCTGTCATACAGTCTCCCTTAAATTTGACTCAAGTGTGACATGGTGTTCTTCTAACCTTTTATATTTTTGTTTTTTTTATTATTTTGTATACTGTATCAGTGTCTTTATTACCAGTTTATTATTATTTCCTTTTTCTATCTGACCTCATTGGAATTAACCACGATTATTTAGCATTGACTGTGTATGAAATGCTAGGTACTAGGAGAAATATTCTACTTAATAAAGGAAGATTTTGAATTATAGAAGTTTGAATTAGCCCTGTTCCACTATTGTATTTAAATGTTTGATTTTATTTACCAATTATATTGACTTTGATAATTATTTAAGAAGGGTTTCTCAAACCCTTCACAGAATTTTTACGCAACATTATCACAGTCGTTTTTAGAGAGCTTAATTAGATGAAGACATTACATAAAGCAATAGTGTTACTTACCTAAGTGTAAGCTCAAGTTTTTCCTTGGCAGGAATACATTAATTAGTTCACCATCATGCCTAGTTCACTCTCTAAAGTAGGAAAACATCTCGTCGAATGAAGTTTATTAATTGGAATTCTAGACATCTGGGAGTTGTTTTGGATATTCTAGGGCGAGCACAAAGGGACAAAGGGGATATAAAAAGTGTAAAATATTCCTTTGCTGAACCTAGGCACTAAAATGGAATGTTTTCTAAATTGCCTGACTCTTCACCTCTTTTTTTAATAATAGACAAAGAAGAAGAAGATCCGAACTGCTCATCACGATGTTTGACACAAGAATAATAAGTGACAACAACAAGTACACAGTACTGAATAAAAATCTTTAGTGGTTGCACCACTATAAGTGTCCAGGTTCCAATAAGCTGTGGAACTGTGTCCACTTGCGCCACCAGTTGCTCACGGTTAATAGCGTCAAACGCCTCTTCACATTTACAAGTTGACCACTTAGACCATAAGATTAATCACTAAATAATATTCATAATTGGCGGGAGCGTCAACTTTTGAAACCAGCTTGTATGGTAGTCAGAGAGGTAAAGATCACAGTGCTAACCGGTGTCAGATTTTCAGTAGCTTGCTTGGCTGCAATTGGAGCTCGCTGGAGACAACCCTCTTAGTATGAACAACACCTAAATATCACTGTCAGTAGGCTTAATTTTTACTGATCAATCATGATTAGGCTAGTTTCATGTCTAATGGTTGTTATAGGAATAAATTGTACCATAAGCTTATTTGCATAGTACAACTTAAAATTTGAAAATAGGTAGGCCTACCGAGAAATAAATTAAATGTCTAAAATAAGAGTATTCTACATTGTGGAAATAAGTACAATTTTGTATGTGCTGTGCTGCGGTATGTGTATGAACAGTTTGAAGTACAGTAGTATCTATATGAATTATGCCACTATAATAAATTCTATTATGCAAAGCATGTGCACAATATATCCTACCACAAAAGACATGAATTTAATCACCATAACATGAATTAACACGTTCGCTACCAAATGCGACGCCGCGATCATTGCCTTTGACCGAGGTATACAATTTAATCTTACACATAGACTGGCTGTCACTTGGTTAACAGTACACGCAGACCACAGACCAAAACCTGTTAAAGAGTGATCATTTCCTTTGTAATAATCTGCAATCTTGTTTGTAAATAATATATTCTTGTTTTTATATTTTTGATAATCTTTTGAAATGTCGCATATTTGCGACACACGGTCTATAGCGAAGACAATAGTGAAAATTATTATATTTTTCTTCAAATAGCCCAAGGGCCGCATATATGCGACAGTTCATGATTGTTTATGTTTTTTGGTAAAATTAAGTGTAAAAAAACAGCTTTTTCAAGAAAAGTCTATAATTGAACAAATATAGAAGCTACATGGGATATTGCAGCATACATACAGTGATGCAGCAAAGTAAAGAACAGTTTTTCCAACTATCATATGACGTCACCAATCATCATATCCACAGACCAAGCGACCCAGTTGTGTGTCAGATATCCCTGTAGAGCACTGCAAAGAATTCAGTGCCTTCAAATTGACCGTTACAAAGATATAAGCGTTTTGATAACATTGGAACTCCGACGCAAATATGCAACGTCAGTCTATTTTAATGTGACTAGCCGTCGCTGGTCCATATGAAGGAAAAATGTTGTACTATTGCGGTAGCGAACGTGTTAAGAGGGTTAATTTTAAATTGGACTTTTCTTTAGAATACAGTTGGGCTATTGTCCAAGTAACTGATAAAATATTATTTACTTGTGTGCTAGATTTTTGAGGCCCCTCAAGGATTACTCGCCTCCAAAAGACGCTGTGGAAAGGTGTGAATCTATCTGCAGTGAGTTACTTGGGCCGAAACTGGATGATACTACTCCAATAACAGAACCTAAAACCAGGTTTGCTGTCCTCAACGAGTGCTACAAGCAGTTAAACCACTCTGTACCAAACTCCTTGTTGTACACTATCACGACTGTAGGTAAGTTTTGGGATTAATATTACATACTTAACTGTAACTCCAGTACCAGGTATTCCAATGCAATAACAACAGTATTTGGGAGCCAAAATTATTTTTATTGAACCCTTTAAATACAACAAAAGGCATTGAGTAGGGGTCTGTGGTGCATCAAAAACTTAGTATGGTACGGTTCTGGCCTAATTACCGCCATCGGTACAAATTCGGTTTGGTACAGCTTACAGCAATAATTGTTACTTTCAATTTACTATTGTAGCCAAAAATTTGTTTTTCTCAAGTCAAACAGTAAAATTAATAAGACAAGCAAGATTGCACAATGGATTTAAGGCCTTTTCATACCAGCTGGATGATTGGTAAGTTTTTGTCTAAACAAATCGCTGCCCAGAAAATCGATGCTATGAAATGGTTCACTCTGCACGTTCATTCAATTTGTTTATCCATGGAACAGAAGACCCGTCTCACACCTAAGAACTCGGAGATAAGACATATTTGCACCTAGGTAAAACACAGTACTGTACTATTAATTTAAAACGTACCTACAATTTCTACAATACAGTATTACTGTTCCGGTTATAAACTTATACTGTACTAGCAGATTACCCGTCCTTCGTACGGGGTTGGCAAATAAGTATAAAGTGCTTATTGTAGTTATACTCAAGCTTTGCTATTGTAATGAGGAAGGACACAATTTGGTTAAATTTGTTTCTCTAAATTTACTGTATGCTATAGTACGTTAACACATCTACCATAGCCATAATGTTCTACCATTGCACCTAAATCATGGAAAAAAATATAATATCAAATATTCGCACAATATCACAAATTATTCATCTATACTTATTTAATACGCAAGCAGGATTTTTGGGGACAATTACTCCTCCAAAACTACTGAACCGATTGACATGTTTTTGGTGTCATTGGAAAGAGCGTAATGTGAAGTTGTGCAGGAAACTTTCTTTTTAGGATAATTAGTCCAGTCAATGAATGATCCAAAAGTAGGTGTAGAGTGCGTGAGCAGGTAACTAAGCGATTCCTTCAAAAACTTGTTCAGGGGGCTTAGGGTGTTAACATACCAAAAGTCCTGACTCCTAGGTGGTGAGCCAGGGGGTGGAGGGGGGAAAAAAGGGGGGGGAAAGGTACACATTTTGGGTTTTTTGATTATATCTCGAAAACTATCAACTTTTTGTATACTATAGTAAATTATAAAATTGAAGAAGATTAAATTTTCTACAAGAAAAGTATATAATGTGTTTATTTTGGTTCAACAGATTACGAGTTATAACTTATTTAATTGATATCTTATTAAAATACTCCTTCCATAAGAAATACATCTAAATTAGTATGCGAAATGGGGCGAATCCTATCCGCCCAAAGGAAATATAACTGATATTCTGGAAATATTGACAAAATTTCCAGTAATTTGACACTTTAATCATGAAATTTTGTCAAAAATTAAAGCAAGGGTGAGCGTTAAAAAATGGGATGATTTAAGGTTTTTTTTTATATCCAATAAAAAACCACCAAAACTCAAAATTTTGTTACCTCGCCCTCGCCTTAATTTTGGATCAATTTTAATGATTAAAGTGTCAAATTACTGGAAATTTTGTCAAGATTTCCAGAATATCATTTATATTTCCTTTGGGCTGGTAGGATTCGCCCCATTTCGCATACTAATTTACATGTATTTCTTATGGAAGGAGTATTTTAATAAGATATCAATTAAATAAGTTATAACTCGTAATCTGTTGAACCAAAATAAACACATTATATACTTTTCTTGTAGAAAATTTAATCTTCTTCAATTTTATAATTTACTATATTATACAAAAAGTTGATAGTTTTCGAGATATAATCAAAAAACCCAAAATGTGTACCTTTCTCCCCCCCCCCTTTTTCCCCTCTCCACCCCCTGGCTCACCACCTAGGAGTCAGGACTTTTGGTATGTTAACACCCTAAGCCCCCTGAACAAGTTTCTGAAGGAATCGCTTAGTTACCTGCTCACGCACTCTACACCTCATTCCTTGACTGGACTAAATAATGAGAGAGTGAGGCTCAGGGGCCCTTTAAAGTTTTGTATTTCTCCATAAGATTAACATAGGAAACAAATATTGTTATGAAACTCCAGCCGTTGTCACAAATTTAAAAAGTAAATATTAATAATTGGTCTCCATGGAAGCATGAGAAAATTCACAATGTTTACCTTTTCGTTGGCATTTCAATGTAAACAACCAGAACTGCCAAATGCTTATTCACAACTTCAGACAGCTGATCCAAACAAGTTAAGTACAATATTTTTCACCACACTATGATGTTTTTGGCTGTATTACATACGTTAATTGGTGGCTGAAAGTTACGTTTTGCTGGCCATGCCAGCTGTCGCCAATTTGGGGACCGAGCAGGTTTTTACAGGCCGGGGCCGCAAAATCAGCTGTCCGCTTACTTACTTAGAACATGAATGCGTTTTAAATACACAATCAAAATCCATACCATTGCAATATAGAATTGTGTTATTGTCACCGTTGCCTAGCAACTATTTCTTTATATTTTTGCTGATTCCTCAAATTATTTCTAAAGTTGTAGTTGTGTTGACGATCAGTGTGCATTATTATAGTGGTGAATAGTGGTAATAGGGTATAGTGTGGTGAAAAATAGCGTTCGTACCACGGACCGAAATGGTTTTGCAGCTCTCGATCGTTTAAGTTCTCGACTTCGTCTCGAACTTAAAAACTATCTCGAGCCGGCAAAACCTCATTTTCGGCCCTTGGTACGAAAAATACTATTACAGGACTATGTAGTAGGTTTATTTATTCAAAAACTATGTCATTGATTATGGAAAAAAGATTCTATAACCGTAAGTTATGAAAATAATGTTATTGATATATTTTGATGTAAACAGTTAGTCTACAATGTAGGTTGGTACAATGTAGGAATAGTGAGTCGGTGGCTCAGTCGGTAGCGTCGCAGACTTCGGGCCCAAGGCAGCGATGTTGTGGGTTCGGATCCTGGTCACTGTCACTAAAATTTATCAGTACTGTACTGGCTCACTCCTTGCTTTGCTGTAAACGTTCCACGCATGGGCGGTTAGTCTATGTGGACGGGTAAATGCAAGGTTAAAAGAGGCCGCCAACCTCTTTTTCAAAATAAAAAATGGTTATAGTTTTTTGTATAAATTTAGTGGTTTTTCGCTTATAAATTCAAACTACTTAACAAGTGTTTGGATTAGGTGATATAGTACATCTTCCCGTTGCGAAGCACGGGTACATCAGCTAGTACTTATTTAATACGCATTTTTTGGTGTCATTGGAAAGAGCGTAACCTGAAGTTGTGCAGGAAACTTTCTTTTTAGGGAAATAATTAAAGAGCGAGGCCCTAGGGCCCTTTAAAGTTTTGTATTTAACCATGAGATTAACATGGGAAACAAAAATTGTTATGGGATTCCAGCTGTTGTCACAAATTAAAAGTGAGAATAAGAACATATGTTAATTGTAAACAGTCAATAAGTTTGTTAATTTAACAGTTTGCTACAAACATTTACTGACTTGGTTGAAATGAAATATTTACTACTAGGTGAAACCCGTCGAAATCGACGGTTACCTTCAAGGCTTACGCTAATTCATCTTACTGCGATAAATTGAGTGAAATTATACATATTTCGAGCATTTAGCATTGTTTAGAGATTAATAAGCGTAAAAACATTAATAATATTAATTGCGTTTTTAAAATTTTGAAGTTTTGAGAAATTGGTTTTTGGGTTACTGTTCAAGCTGGAATTCCTAGAAATGGGGGATGTCAGTTAGTTGTCTTAGCCTTATCAATTACATAAAGTTGTCAATATAATCTTTCTACGGAATGTTAGGTGCAGTTGAATAAACTTGAAGTAATGTTGGCTTTTATTCTTGAACTGTTATTGGCCTCCTAATTTATATGACGTGCAGCTTCATTGGCAAAAAATAATGCGAATTACATAGTAATGAAGCATTTCCCAAAAGCAAAAATTAATGTAAATTGTCTGTTACGTAAATATCGATGCATACATTGTGAATCAACGTATCTTATAAAGTATGATGTGATCTAGTTTGAAATAAATACGACTTTCCGTCGTGACAGTAGCTGATTAAATAGTATTTACTCATTGTACCATTTTTACAGCCAAAATGTCGTGTTATTTTCAATAATGTTACCAAACCAGTGGGCCACGGTCCGTAATATAGGCCACAGTAAATAATTTGTCAACATAGGTACCATTTTAGGCAAGGTTTTTGTGTTTGGATGTTATTAGAAACGGTAAGAGCACAATAAAATTGTACTGCGGATGAATTTTCTGTTGGAGAAATATAAGCCGAGTTATAAATGTCACAATGCGAGTTTGAGCATTTTGTAACCATATTATATGGGTAAGTTACATAGATTTTTAGGCTGCTCAGTGCACTTTAAGAATATATAGTTTAGAGATAAATTAAATGGTTTTTGTTGCCGAGTAGCGCTAGTAAACATGCACAACCCTTCTCGTTAGTCTAATAACATTCAAAGGCTCTCTAAGAGTTCAAGTTCTTATTTATATACATATCTATACATTATTATGTTTTCCCTAAGCTGAATGAATACATCGAAGTAACCTCTCTGAAAAGTCTGCAGTATATTGCAGTTTTCCAGCTCAATGACTTTCTAAATCATGCACATATTTCTACATAAATATTGTAAAATGTTATATCCAGTTGCTGTAAACCACTATTAATTTAACAAAATATGGACACGGCTCAAATCGGCACCGTGCTCTTCTGCGCTTGTATTATTTTGTATTGTATTACACCATCGAAGATTTTTCCAACGATTGAAAGCATGTATGAGAATAATCTCTAATCACAGCCGTTCTCTCAAATTAGTGGAGACAAAGTTTTCAATTAAATATTTAGATTCCCCCATGTTAATCTTATGGGAGAAAATCCAACTTTGATGGATAATCTTGTCCAAACTAATAAAGATATTAAAAAACAAAAAAGACTTTGCAAAACTACGGATCAGGGCAATTATTTTGACACTTTAATCATAAAAATCGGTCCAAAAATGAGGGAGGAGTTCTGTTCACAAAAATCGGCTTAGCGTATTATATATATAGACTTGAATTGGGCATAGCGTAAATATTACAATGAAAAAAACAAGAGAGCCTGGATAATTTGATATACTAAAAAGAAAACTGAATTAACACTGTGCTGAATTTCTTAGTTATCATTGAAAGAGTCGATTTGCAAACTATGGAAACATAGGAAAGTCATTGAACACCACTAAGGAGAAGAAATAGAAATATTTTAAATGTTGATTATATCGATCTGTTATGTACATCTTGAGTATTTCCAAAATCTATGAGTCGAATCTTTTAAAGTCATCATAAATTATGACTGTTATTCGTTTTAAAATAACACCTGTAATACTTAGCAATTGCTCGAATTCGAGCAACAGGTACACTAGTTAAATTAAAAACATAAACATAACTGTTAACAACCCTACTTTGACAGTGCTCATTAAGTATCACAGCTTTTTATTTAGTTGCTGCTTATTAGTTCAATTTAGCCGTTGTTATAAATGAAAATAAAAATAATAGTGCTGCATCCTGTTGGTAAACCTTATAACTTTTTAATGCTATTCTATATCATAGAACCAACTTGTCCTGGGGCGGAGCCCGAAAGGATTTTTGAGATAAGAATAGGCCAATATGTTAATCAGGAATGTGAGCTATCATCATGCCAAATTTCAGCCCAATCCGTCCAGTGGTTATTGCGTGATTGAACTTCAAACAAACAAACACACAAACTTTCACATTTATAAGTCATAAGTCATAAGTATTTTATTGCATAAAACATTCTTCATTACAAAGGCAATGGTGAACAGATGCATGGTCAATCAATAAGTTATAAAAACTAAAAGTAATAAGTTACAACAAAATACAACAAGAACAGCACAATTGAGAGAAAGTTACCAATTCAAACAAGTTAGAAAAAAGACAAATTCAAATGAAGATCTTGAAGCAATATCAGAGAAAAAAACAATTAAAAACATTCTGTGTCATATTTTAAAAATTAATGTCACGGTCATTTAGGAAATCTGCCAGGAAGTAATATGATTTCTCCACCAATAATGATTTAGTCCAAATTTTAAATTTTTGTGGTGTATAGGATTTTATTTTTGTGGGGATCTTATTATATAAACAAATCCCCATATAGATGGGGTTTTTTTCAAAATGAGAGTGTTTATGAATTGGATAATTTAGCAGATTTGGGTTTCGGGTATTATAACTATGAGTGGGTCTAAATTCATCAAAAAGTGTATTATTTAAATGAACAAAATTTACTGTTTCATAGATGTATAAAGAAGTCAATGGCATTATTTTTAATTCCTTAAAAGAACAACGACAGCTTGATCCATATTCTGCCCCTATCATCACTCTAATAATACTTTTTTGGACTTTAAAAACTTTGCTAATATCCCCTGAGTTTCCCCACAGAACAATTCCATAACGAAGCAGAGAGTGTATATAAGCATAATAAATAATTTTTAATGTTGCTAGTGACACTGAATTTTGAATACATTTAATTGCAAACCTAAAAGAAGTCAACTTACTAACCAAATATTGAATGTGTGATTTCCAATTGAAACTTTGATCTATATTAATTCCAAGAAATTTATATTTATCTGTGATATTAAAATCCGTTCCATTGAGTTTGTGGTTATTGTTAATTCTGATGTGGAATTGCATAATGTTAGATTTAGATTCATTTAGTAAAAGTCCATTTGATTCAAACCATTTCTTCAGATCTTTCAGTGTTAATTTCAAAGTGTTTTCTAATGCAGACAGGTTTTTTTCCTGAACTATTACACTTGTATCATCAGCAAATAGTACGAACCTTTTGGAAATATGTGCTGGTAGGTCGTTTATATATATAAGAAAGAGTGTGGGTCCTAGAATGGATCCTTGAGGGACGCCAAATTTTACTGTAGCCCAGTCTGAGTAAAAACGGGTTGAACTATCACTGATAAATGTTCTCTGCTTTCTCCCCAAAAGATATGATGTTAATAGCTTAAGAGCCGACTCCTCAATACCAATACTGGCCATTTTTTTAATCAGCATCCCATGATCCACACAGTCAAAAGCCCTGGACAGGTCACAGAAAATTCCCGCAGTAAACTGTGACCCATCCAAGGCCCTTGCTGCATCGCTCACAAAGTTTATCAAAGCTAATTCAGTACTTCTATTTTTCCTAAACCCAAACTGTTCAGCCCCAAGCAGATTATTACTTTCAAGAAAATAAACAATTCTATTATGAAGAGCTTTTTCAAAAATCTTTGATATATTACTAAGTAAAGATATAGGTCGGAAATTTTGAATGTCATTTTTTATTCCTTTTTTAAAAATTGGTTTTATCTCTGACAGCTTCAGCTTAGTCGGAAAGGTACAAGTTCTAATAGCTAGATTAAAAATATTAGTTAAAATAGGGCTTATCACTTTAACAGACAATTTTAATAAATGAACTGGAATGTCATCCCATCCACAAGATTTTGTGTTATTTAGACCTAAGATAATTTTAGCTACCTCTTCCACTGACACAGGTGAAAATTCACTTAAATATTTTGTCTTACATGAAGGGCTGTCTTTGACAAAAGATAAATCAGCTTTAGGAACTTTTAATAAGTCAACAGTGTTAATAAAATGATTGTTAAAACTTTGAGTGATTTTTTGAGGATTTGAAATTATCTTATTGTTTATTTTTAAGGTAATAGGTTCACTAATTTTATTACAATGAGTACCCATTTCTCTTTTAACAACAGCCCATGTAGCTCTTGATTTGTTTTTGGACTCAAATATGTAATTATCATTAGATGCTATTTTTGCTGCTTTTACAACTGACTTAAACACTTTTTTATAATTTTTTACATATTGCTGAAATTCTATACTTAGGTTATACTTTGCTTGCCAGTGTAATTGCCTCTTCTTTGCTGCTGATATCTTAATACCCTGTGTAATCCATTTTTTTGATTTCTTATTTTTAACCTTAATATTTTTAATAGGGAAAAACTCATTCATACAAAAGATAAAATTTTCCAAGAAAAAATTGTAGCAATCATCCAGTGAAATAAGGGGAGGCATATCTGACAACATAAGCTTAAGTCTATTTACAAATAAAATGTTGTTCTCTTCAGGGTACATTCTAATTTTTATTCTTTTGGTGCAGACCTGTCTATTCAGTTTGTTGGGTAGAGACAACAGCAGAGCATTATGATCAGAAAAAGAGGTATTGATGTTACACAATTGGCCTTTCCCAAAATTTACACTAGTCAGAATATTATCAATGCAAGAAACAGTGGTATTAGTTATTCTGGTTGGATTTCTGTTATTGATTACAAAGCCAAATTCATTTACAACTGTTTGAAAGTATTCAGAGCTCTTGTCTTTTTTTAAAAGATTGATATTAAAGTCAGAGGCAATTACGACTTTCTTAAATCTAATTTCTTTTTCTAGTGTTTGAAGTAAAAATCTAAACTTATCCAAAAACAATTTTGACATAGAGTAACCAGGAACTGTATACAGTGAGATGAAAATACACTTAATTGACTTAATTTCAATAAAAGAACCCTCAAAAATTAATTCTTCATTCAAACAGGCCAAATCATTGCGCTTACAACAATCCAAATTCCTATCAACAAGAATACATGAGCCTCCTCTAGATTTACTGCGAAAATACCCATCAGCTAGTTTAAAACCATTCAATCTGTTCAGAAAATTTGAATTTTCTGAGCTCACATTGTGTTCATTTAAACAGATAATTTTAATTTCAAAATTGCATGTATTTAAGAATATTTCTAACTCTTCAAACTTATTTTTTACCCCCTGTATGTTCAGATGAAGGAGACCTGGTAATTTTATTTTATGTTTATACCTAGTATTTAAATCTGGACTTAATCTGCTATTGTTACATTGTGGCTTAATTTTAAAAAACTACTTTCACTGTGACTTTCACACTCACTTGACGACACGGCACTCACACTCACACTCTTGGTGGATGCGGTTGTTGGTTGAGGCTGAAACATCTCTTTTTGCGCTGTGTCTGTGATGGTCACACCATTGGACTGGCTCTCTCTATGCAGCTCTTGTAGTGTTGTGTCACTATTAAGCATCTCTACCAACAAACTTGCAGCTGGTGGAGTAGTGGTAGTGGTTAATGTAGTTGAGGATGACATGGGGGTTGAGGTGGCTGTGCTTAGCATGGCTTTGGCTGGTGGAGGTGAGGCTGAGGTATTTATATTTTGCATGCTGGATGAAGTTGTCAAAGTCATACTTGTTTGCTTTTCATATTCTTTAGCTATTGCAGCTCTCAAATCCTGTAGAAAACTACTGTAAGAAAGTCCATTAAAAAGAGTTCTTCGTGATTGTTGATAGTAGGCAACTATTGTGACAAAAGCTTTAGTTTTCTTCTGAAATTTAACTATATTTAAAGCAAAGAGATCTAGGGATATTTTGTCTCTCACACAGCCCATGGGGGAACATATCAGTCTTTTTAGTGATCTCTTGCTAAAATCCTCTGCAAGTTCTTCAAATGCAGCATTGTATTAGTATGATATTATATAATATTTATTATATAATATTAGTATGATATGATTACCTATTAAAATTATTGTATAAAAAAAAAGTTGTATGTGAAATTAACATAATACCCCTTGTTCCATGTAATAAGAACTATAATAAATGGGATCTTGACGAATGAGACGCTTTAAACATTTGACTACTCCTTCTTGAGTACTGTAAAGTGAAACTTGGAGTAGTTATGAGCTCAAAACTGACTTTTTTGCTGCTAGGCTATTGTGTTTTGTGTTATTACTTGAAAATTGTGCAAGATTGTTTCTATCTTTTAATACCGTATATATTTATATGTTTTTAGCAAATTTCCCTATAGGGAAGTAGCTATTACCGTAGGTCTCATGGTAAGACTTAGGCCCGGAACCGATTTGCTTTTTCATTTTGGTGTCCCCAGAGGCCAAAAACACCATTCGTTCAAATTTTTATATATGTATAGGCCTATATATACTGTATATATATATATATATGTGTGTGTCCGTGAACATGATAACTTGAGTAATTTTTATCAGATTTTGATGAAATTTGGTTTGAAGGTGTAAGGCGGGATAAACTTGAATGAGTTCGCGATCCAGCATGATCGGACCATGGGAACAGGGTTTTATGGGGTAAAAATTGGGTTTTCTCACTTTTGACCCTCAAAACACAAAATTTCCCAATTTTTCTCTGAACCTTCTTAAAGAGCTTTAAAAAACAAACAATTCAGTATATTAAAGTGTTTTTGTACGGTTATTGGTTACGGAGAAAACTAAAAAAATGGTAAATTTAAAATTCCCATGTTATTCTTATGGAGAATATTGTAAAATGTTGTAGTTTGCTTGTTTATAGATATCTTTTGATCAAACTTGGCAAATATATTCATTTTATACCAAGCAATAATTATTTTACTTAAAACACACACTTTATTAGTTTCCTTGTAGCAACAAACCTAGGTACTCGTTAAACCTAGTGTTATTTAAATAATGTGGTTTTATGTCAAATGCTCTTTCATTTTTAAGATGAACTCGTTCGCATCGCTCAATCACATCCTGGTTGAAGTTTGTTCGCTACGTTCACTCACCTTATGTTTGGAGTTGTTCTTTTTTAACACGTATTATTGTATACCACAGTTTAATGAAAACATTTTCCTCTAATGCTAATGTAAAGACAATTTTTTTGGAATTTTAAAATCAAATTACTAAATAACATAAAAAATTACATAAAAACCTTCCTCTGGCACTAAGGAACACCACAAAAAAAGAATCCTCCAATCTGGTGCACTCTTCAAGTTATGAAATACCATCAGAAAAGCGATTCATTTTAATTTATATAGATTTACTAACAGAGTACCCGTCCTTCGTACGGGGTTATCATATTAGTATAAAATGCGTATTGCAGTTATACTTAAGCTTTGCGTTTGCAATGGGGGAGGATACAGTTTGATAAAATTTGCTTCTTTAAATTTACGGTATTCTATAGTATTACACATCTACCATAGCCATAATTGTCGCATCCGAACCTGGGTGCG
The DNA here is from genome assembly GCF_028750875.1 of Macrosteles quadrilineatus. Classification (NCBI taxonomy): domain Eukaryota; kingdom Metazoa; phylum Arthropoda; class Insecta; order Hemiptera; family Cicadellidae; genus Macrosteles; species Macrosteles quadrilineatus. The sequence continues at coordinate 16,243,058 of NW_026542594.1, forward strand.
AGCGAAGGCGGATCAGGTACTCGAAATAATTAACACATGTTACGTTAAGAAAACCGCATTGGTGTGCGGGAGCCGGTAAGGTAGGAAGATGACTGTTGTACAGAGAGTGTCGGGTGATCGAGGTAGCAGTGGGAATGGAAGGTGGTGTGATGGAAACAACCAATGGGGTTAGTTTATTCGATCAGGCCATATGACGTCACATCGTACGATATCTAACGGTACATGGATCGAGCTAGCAAATTTAATACTTGTAATATTTGAATCTGAATTAGAAATATATAATTCATTTTATAATTAAATTAATACACCACATTTCCTCCGCCCTTACTTTTGAACATAGCTTGTATAAAATTTTTATGGAAAAATGTATACACACAATTTGAAAACATCAGAGTTAAAAACAACATTAAAGATTGTAAACATCGGTGCTGAAAATAAACACAAAAATATTGAAACATAAGTGCTGAAAATAAACACAAAAATATTGAAACATAAGTGCTGAAAATAAACACAATAGAATTGCAAACAAGCGTAAATATAAAACCATAACAAACAATTACAAATCCATTTTCTTTGGAGGATTCCTATCCCGTTGTGGATATCGCCTAGTATTAGTTGTAACAGGTGACGTAGCAGTCAGCTGATCGGGTTGTAAAGAATGGCGTTTCTCAACAATAGGACTATGCCGCTCGGACTGGCGTGTAGTTGGTGAGTGACGCGTAGTAGTGGGAGAACTCAGCTGTTGAGGCTGGGTGTGCTGGTGGGGCGGCCTGGCTGGTGACGACACCGGTGCTGACGATACACAGGAAGTAGTAACAGCTGATGTTGACGTCACGGGATCGTAGTATCTGCTATGTTCCGTGTTGATGTTGCTGCCTGATTGCAAGCCTACCAGCTGATCTATGTGTCGCTTCCAAGTTGAGCCTGTCTCTAGTTGTACAATGTATGTTACTGGCCCTAGTCGTCTAACAACCGTACATTCAACCCACTTATCCTTCCCTCTATAGTCTCTTGCTAGTACACATTGTCCTATAGCTAATTGTCTAGTATGAGTACCCCTTGCATTTATGATCTGTTTCTCTTGTTTTTGAGCAACAGTTGACTGAATGTTTGGTCTGATTAAATCTAACCTAGTTCTTAAAGGTCGATTAAACATAAGTTTGGCGGGAGATTCACAAGTGGTACTATGGACTGTGTTACGATTAGAGATAAGAAATCTACTTAAAGCTATATTTACATCCTCATTTTCAAAGATTGCACATTTTAATCTTTTCTTTACTGATTTTACCGCGTTCTCAGCTTGGCCATTAGAAGCTGGATGGTAAGGTGGAGTCAAGATTTGTCTTATTCCATTCTGTTTCAAAAATTTAGAAAATTCCTCAGAACAAAAAGGTGGACCATTATCACTAACTATTATTTCTGGTAAGCCAAATCTACAAAACATAGGCCTGAGTTTGTCAATGGTCTGTTTGGCTGAAGTGGAACTAACAAGTTCTACCTCAATCCATTTACTATGGGCGTCTAGTACAATTAAATATATTTGTCCTTTTAATGGTCCAAGGAAATCGACATGAATTCTTTGCCAAACATTGGGAGGAAATTCCCATACATGAAGTTTACTTTTAACAGGAGATTCCCGCTGTGCAAGACACGCTGAGCAACTGTTAGTCACGGCCTCAATATCCTTATCAATAGAAGGCCACCATAAATACGACCTGGCTAACGACTTCATTTTTACAACTCCTAGATGTCCATTATGTAATTCTTTTAATAAAGCCCCTCTTAATGATTTTGGAATGACTACTCTATAGCCCCACATTAGGATTCCGTGTTCAACTGTTAGCTCAGCTTGCCTTTTGACATAGTCACTTAGATTCACGTCCGAATTGATTGGCCAGCCGTACAAAACATAGCCAAGGATTCTGTTTAACTCACTGTCTTTTTGAGTTTCCTTACGTACATCATTAAAATCTATTGGTACATCGCACTCTGATATACATTGGAGATATGTTCCTAAATAATCAATATTTACATCACTTTCTTCCGTAACATTACAGTTTAGCGGAAGTCTAGACAATCCGTCCGCGTTACCATGATTTTGTGACTTAACATAATTAATGTCGTAATCGTAACCTGACAAAAATAACGCGTAGCGTTGTAGTCTGCCAGCTGCAAATGCTGGTAACCCTTTTTTCGAACCAAATATAGCTAATAGTGGTTTATGGTCTGTACAAAGAGTGAACTTCCTGCCCCATAAATACTGATTGAATTTATTTACACAGAAAACAATGCTTAATGCCTCTTTGTCTATTTGAGAATAGTTTCTTTCTGCTGAGTTTAGTACTCTACTTGTGAATGAAATTGGTCTTTCTATTCCATTTTTGTCAACAATGCTTAACACTCCTGCGATGCCGTAGGGTGACGCATCACATGACAATTTAATTGGCAAGTCTGGGTTGTAGTGCGCTAGCACATTAGCTGAAACTAATCTTTCTTTTATAGCTTGAAACGCCTTTTGACATGACAAAGACCATTTAAAAACTACGTCTTTCCTTAATAATTGATACAAGGGTGTTAGAATGGTAGCAACATTTGGTACAAACTTTGCATAGTAATTAACTAGACCTAGAAAACCCTTGAGCTGTGTAACATCTTTTGGAACTGGTGCCTCTACAATGGCTTTGACTTTATCTTTGGATGTGGCAAGGCCCTCTTGGCTAATTACGTACCCTAAGTACTCTAAGCTATCACTGAAAAATTGACATTTATCTTTACTAACAGTTAACCCTGTTGTCTTTAGCCTACTACACACTTCTCTTAGTCGCGACAGGTGTTCAGCTGTGTCAGCTCCGGTAACAATAATATCATCAAGAAATGAAGCTACACCCGGGATACCTTGTAGTGTTAGCTCAATTACCCGTTGGAAAATACCTGGGGCAGAAGATATTCCGTAACAAAGTCGGTTATATGCAAATAACCCCTTGTGTGTACTTATGGTACAAAGTTTCTTACTTTCATCGTCTAACCTAAGTTGCATATAGGCTGATGATAAATCTATTTTAGAAAATTGTTTTCCTTTCTGTAAGATTGCAAAAAGATCTTCAATGCGAGGTATAGGATGTCTATCTACTTCTAGATATGGATTTAAGGTAACTTTGAAGTCACCGCAAATGTGTATTTTGCCATTACGTTTTAGTACGGGAACAATAGGTGTACCCCAATCACTAGTTGAAACAGTGGAAATGATACCATCGTCAACTAAACATTGTAATTCCTGTTCTACTTTGTCTTTTAAAGAATAAGGTATAGGTCTTGGTTTGTAATACTTAGGTACTACATTTGATTTGAGCTTTAACTTAACAGGATCTCCATTGTAACAGCCTAGCTTAGTGGTAAATACCTCTGGAAATTCGTTTAATAAATCTCGCACAACTTTAGACTCATTGCCGGATTCTACTTTTACTTCATCTGAAGACGACATTACACTATTTACATTGTTGGGAATACTAACAACAATTTGGAGATCTTTAATCCAATCCCGACCAATTAGAGGATTAGCACCATTGCTTATTACATACAATGATAGGCATTTTTCTACTGATTTGTACTTAACATTAACATTGATTTTACCTACAGGTTTGATTTTTTCATGAGTGTAGGAACTCAGAACTAGATCTGTGGGATTTAGTTTTACATCATTTAAGTACTTATTGTAAAATTGTTCCGAAACAACAGAAACACAAGCACCTGAATCTACTTCAAATCTCATTTGTTTACCTTGTACTTGCAAATCTATTTTAATAGGTTCAATTTTGTTGACCATACCCTGATTTACATTAACAGTCAGTTCACTGTCAGTTTGAAAAATATTAGAAATGTCATATACCTCATCATTTACAACTTTATCGTTATTTTTAGATTCATCTACTTCCACATAATATTGTTTATGTTGGTATCTGTTACCCTGAGTATTTTTGGAGCAATTAACCTTGGCATTTGAACTATTTTTAGAGGAAGAATGATTGGACTTACCCCTCTTTTTTGATTTACATGCCTTCTCCAAATGACCCTTTTTTCTACAAAAATTGCACACGTATTCGCGAAAATAGCACTGGTGCGTTAAATGACCCTTTTTTCCACAACAATAGCACTCTGTAGATTGCACAACACTTGGAACGGCACTTGATGCACTTGATTGTTTGCTGCGTTGAGATCGTTGCGCTGAGGAGAATCTCTGAAGCCTCATAGCTCTCCCCGTGCTGCCGCTGCCGCCGTGGTACGTCAGGGATGCTGCGTCCTTCTCTGCTGTCTCTAGCGATGTCGCCAGCTGCTCCGCCTTGGTAAACGTCAGGTTGTCCTCCGCCAGTAGTCTCTTCTTTATCGAATTATTCCGAATACCACTCACTAATCGGTCCCTGAGATAGTCCGGTAACTTGTCCTCGAACTGGCAATGCTTTGACAATTGCTTTAAATGAACGATGTATTCCGAAATAGTCTCGTGTTCCAGTTGGTCGCGCTTGCTGAATTTATACCTCTCCGTGATAAACGAGGGTTTAGGATGAAGATGATCCTGTAGCACTTTCACAATGTCCTTAAACGACTTCTCCGATGGTTTTTCAGGCGTAATTAAGTCTTTCAGCAGATTGTACGATTTAACTCCGATTACTGTTAGAAACGCACTTACTTTCTTGTCGTCCGAAATTCCATTACACTTTATGTAAAGTTCAAAACGTTCCACGTATGTAGACCACGTCTCCTCCGAACTGTCGAACGGCCCAAAATTTCCGATGACACTCATTGTAGTAACTTCTTCTTCTGTCAACGTTAATTTACCGAACGCGGTGTAAAAATTGCCGTCTAGTGGCATGTAACGTACCGAAACAATGGCACTGCACTGTAAAACGCGCTTCCTTTATCCACGCAGTAGGTTGTCGCACTCGTCGCCATTGTCGCATCCGAACCTGGGTGCGAGCGAAGGCGGATCAGGTACTCGAAATAATTAACACATGTTACGTTAAGAAAACCGCATTGGTGTGCGGGAGCCGGTAAGGTAGGAAGATGACTGTTGTACAGAGAGTGTCGGGTGATCGAGGTAGCAGTGGGAACGGAAGGTGGTGTGATGGAAACAACCAATGGGGTTAGTTTATTCAATCAGGCCATATGACGTCACATCGTACGATATCTAACGGTACATGGATCGAGCTAGCAAATTTAATACTTGTAATATTTGAATCTGAATTAGAAATATATAATTCATTTTATAATTAAATTAATACACCACAATAATGTTATTCCATTTCACCTAAACAATAGAGAAAAATAAATTATCAAACATTTGCAAAAGATCACAAATTATTCATGAAATTAAGAACATAAACATAGGCCTAGCTGTAAACAATCCTACTTTGACAGTTCTCATTGCGTATCACAGTTTTTTGTTGCTGCTTGGTTCAAATTAGCTGTTTTCGTAATATGCAAAATAAAAAACAATAGTGCTGCACCCTGTTGGTAAATCTTATAACTTTTTAATGCTTTTTCACATCATAGAACCAACTTTTTAGTTAAAACAGCTGACTAAATTCTTTAATTCCCTTTAAATATGAATGCTCATAAGGTTAACATGGGGAACTAGAGCCACTGGGGCGGAGCCCGAAAGGATTGTTGAGATAAGAATATGCCTTTATGTTAATCGGGAATGTGAGCTATCATCATGCCAAATTTCAGCCCAATCTGTCCAGTAGTTAATGCGTGATTGAACTTCAAACAAATAAACAAACAAATAAACACAAAAAACTTTCACATTTATAATAGTCCAGGAGCTGAGGGGGGTTGAGCATGCATGAAAGTAGTACGCAATGTTATTGCTGATTATTGTAATATGGACTGTGGTGATCAAAATTACGTATGTCGCCTATTTCAAAAGTGGTCGATAAGGTGGGGGGGAGGGGACAAACATGGCGGTTTGCGCTATGCGTTAAAACGCTGATATTTCGAAAACAGTGAAAGATAGAATATCGGTTAAAACGTCGTTGTAATTCTAAAAATGTGGACTACAATAATGGTTATTGGGTCCGAGGTCGTATCTCTATAAATAAACAAGTTATTGTATGAAACATGTAAAAATGGACTTTTCGTGTAGTTTTTTTTACCGAAAGTATAATTAATTTGAGAGTGTCGCAAAGAAGTAATATCAAATATCTTTGCTGATAGTTGTAATATGGACTGTGGTGATAAAAGATACGCATGTCGCCTACTTTTAAGGTGGTCGAGAACTTGGGGGGAGGGGGGCAAAGATGGCGCAACGCGCTATGCATTGAAACAACTGTAGCTCGATAACGGTACGAGATAGGACATCGGTTAAAACATAGTTTTGATCCAAAAAGTATGGCCAATAGAAAAGGTTTTTGGGTAAAAAGTTGTATCTTAACTAATAAAAAAGTTATAACAATAATAAGTTTAACAAAATCTACTTTATACAGCTATTTTCTTCAAAAATCACATGAATTGTTGATAAAAAATAGTGTAATTAATTAATTACTCGGCTGAATATTAACTAGAGGCATTTTCTTATAAGAAAACAATATATTATTACGAATACATATGGTTTAAAATGTAAAACACGGTCTCCAAACTACGTATAATACTTGGGGTTTCGCCGCAATCAAATGCATAATACAGATTACCACTACAAATCCAATTTTAATTATAATGTTATAGGTTATTACAATATGATTATGTAACAGATTCTTATTAAATACAGTTATATGAAATAAAAAACATAACTACAAAAATAAATGCCTTATAATCAAGAACTTAGAAACAATCCTAAAATTACAAAAACGAGCTATAAGAATTATTTTGGACCTTGACTCGAGAACTTCAAAAGAGCATTTTAGATCATTAAAAATAATGACAGTATATGGATTGTACATCTATGAAACAGTTCTATATGTTAAAAACAGATTTTCTCAATTGGCGTTAACTGGTGAACACCACCACTACAATACCAGAAACAAAACCAACATTGCTCTAAACCGCCACAGATTGGAACTTTACAGTAAAAAACCAAGTTATACCGGCTCCAAATTTTACAACAAAATTCCAAATGAAATTAAATCGGCAAAAAGCATGGTCGAATTTAAGAGGGGTCTTAAAACATTTCTCATCAACAAGGTATTGTATTCCCTTGATGAACTTTAAAATTTTTAGAAGGAGCGTTAATTTGTAATTTGTATAAACTTATGTTAGATTTTAAGAACTTTGTATCCATAGAATATAACATTGTAATATAAAAACATTATTTAAGAGAATGACACTATTCATGTACTTTGTGCTTCAATGAATAAAGAAATATTGAATTGAATTGAATTGAATTGAATAATAAAAAACTAGTGTACATGTTGCTCGAAATCGAGCAATTGCAAAGAAGTACAGGAGTTATTTGTAAACAAATAACTTGTTTAAAAACTAATAACAGTCATAATTCCGATGATTTTAAAAGAGTCAACTAAAAGATTATTAACTAATGGAAATACTCACAATTTACATAACAGTCCTATTCCAGTTTAAAGGGTTAATTATTAACAATCAAACTGCCCATGGACGGGAAAAGGTAAGCTTACAATTTAAGTCAACGTAAAATGGCTGTCAGCGTTTATAAAGTACCGTACTTAGAGTTATTTAGCCAGTTTGTAGACAATCAGGTGTAGGCTACCGTACTTTAAACTCTACAGGACAGAGTTAGGCAAAAACTGGCAAAATTCTGAAATGGTGTTATTTATCATAGACTTAATCATATGCCAAATCCTTAAAATAAAAATTCAATAACTAATAACTTATATCATTAAACACAAACCAATATCCAAAACTATACACATTTTTAATACAACATAATTTACACATTGACGGTTTACAATTAACATGCTCTTCTTCTCACTATTAACTTTTGCTTTGCAACGGGAAAAGTCTGTTTAGTAATCATTGAAATAGATTTGCAATAAATAATCTATCATAAAGTTTAAGATTAAATAAACCTACCACATAGTTGTTTTTTTATCAGCTGTCTGAAATTGTGAAATAGGTATTTGATAGTTCTGCTTGTTTACATTTAAATGTCAAAGCAAATGTAAACATTGTGAATTTTCTCAGCTTCCATGGAGACAGATTTTTAATATTTAATTTTTTGACAACAGCTGGAGTTTCAAAACAATTTTTGTTTCCCATGTTAATCTTATGGAGAAATACGAAACTTTAAAGGGCCCAAGGGCCTCACTCTCTAATTATTTCCCTAAAAAGAAAGTTTCCTGCACAACTTCACGTTATGCTCTTTCCAATGACACCAAAAACTTGTCAATTGGTTCAGTAGGTTCGGAGGAGTAATTGTCACAAAAATCTTGCTTGCGTATTAAATAAGTAATAGATACAGTAAATCTCTTCATTCCATCCATAACAATTACACTGGTTGTTCATATTATTTGTTGAATTGAAATAGGTACCTAACTTTTGTAAGTTGGTGAAATTTTACTTTAAAATTGCCTAATCCACTAGTCAATAAGAACAAACGTACATAAAAACCAGCCACACGCAATTTAAAAAAAAAAAACGTAAGCAACTTAAAATAAAATGTATTGAAATTTAAAATATTTAAATAACTATTAAAAGTTATAAAAGAATGTTATTTGTATAAATAAAACACAATAAATGTCAGTAGTCTTAAACTGTACAAATATTTTACAACCCCGATATAACTTAAAAGGCAATGAACTTTTGGGGGATTAACAGTTGTGCCGATATCAGCAGCACTGCGCAGCAATTATGACGCAACCTTTCGGACGAACCCCAAGGCGTTTTTACATTTTAAACCATATGTATTCGTAATAATATATTTCTTTCTTATAAGAAAAATGCATCTAGTTAATATTTAGCCTAGTAATTAAGTAATAACACTATTTATTTTCAACAATTCATATGATTTTTGAAGCAAATAGCTGTATAATGTAGATGTTGTTAAACTTATTTATTGATATAACTTTTTTGTTAGTTAAGATACAACTTTTTACCCAATAACCTTTTCTATTGGCCATATTTTTTGGATTAAAACTACGTTTTAACCGATGTCCTATCTCGTACCGTTATCGAGCTACAGTCGTCTCAATGCATAGCCCGTTGCGCCATCTTTGCCCCCTTCCCCCCAAGTTCTCGACCACCTTAAAAGTAGGCGACATGCGTATTTTTTATCACCACAGTCCATATTACAACTATCAGCAAAGATATTTGATATTACTTCTTTGCAACACTCTCAAATTAATTATACTTTCGGTAAAAAAAACTACACGAAAAGTCCATTTTTACATGTTTCATACAATAACTTGTTTATTTATAGAGATACGACCTCGGACCCCATAACCATTATTGTAGTCCACATTTTTAGAATTACAACGACGTTTTAACCGATATTCTATCTTTTACCGTTTTCGAAATATCAGCGTTTTAACGCATAGCGCAAACCGCCATGTTTGCCCCCTCCCCCCCACCTTATCGACCACTTTTGAAATAGGCGACATACGTAATTTTGATCACCACAGTCCATATTACAATAATCAGCAATAACATTGCGTACTACTTTCATGCATGCTCAACCCCCCTCACTCCTGGACTATAATATTAGTAAGATAACCCATTTAAACTAATCTTGTGTGGATTGCATCTGCTCACATTGTGTGACAACAACATAAAGGCCTTTTCACACCGGCACACTGGCGTTTGGGACAGTACGCGGTCCTTCCACACCATCCAGTAACGTACCAAACATCCACTTGTTCACTCTGAGTCAGAACATTTTATCGCTAAACAAAATAGACAACCCTCAATGCTGTAAACATTTTAGTTCAAAAGTTATCGCAACTTTTGTAGTCTCCCCATAAAAAATCAGTTACTCCTACTGCTTACCCATGTGTTGTGATTGTGTGAGTTCGCTGATATATTTATTACTCTTTGTCTTTACTTCTGTATTGCCTACAGTCTTTCATTCCTTTTTAGTTATTATGGCCAAATGACTATCAAATGGTCACTATGGCTACACGGGCATCACCCCGGTTGACTTCATAAGTATTAATAAAACTATTGATTGATTATTGGATATTGGGTATATGTATTTCATTGATCATATTTTTTATCTGGTTTCAAGTAAAAAGTTAAGAGCTCATGCCAATAAATTAATTAAATAAATTAATTAATTAATTACTTACTGTTAGATAGTTAAATCTGTAAGGAATTAATAAATCAGCTGATGAATTAATCACTTACAGATTTAACTATCTAACACTTTTCCCCTCCTTCTTTTTACGCAGATTTCCAGCTGACCAACCATTTCCATGTTCATTCTTGATCCACACATCTTCTCCTTCTTCAAAAGTTCGAACTTTCTTGTTGTCTCTCCCTTGTTCTTTCCAAAGCTTCATTTCCATCTTTTTCCTAAGATTAGGTTTCATATTGTCAAAAACTGTTGGTAGTCTACGACCGAGAAACAATTCTGCCGGAGCCCTACCTTTTGTTTTCTGAGGCGAGTTTCGGTAGCTAAAAAGAACATTTTGAAGAGCTAGCATTCCATCTCCGACGTCCTGCTTTGTTGTGTAGTACCGTCTTTTCAATGTACGAATTAGTCTTTCAACAAGTCCATTACTTTTAGGATGGTACGGAGTTGTTTTTATGTGGTTGATAGAGTTTTTCTGGAAGAATGTTTCAATTTCCTTTGACACAAATTGAGGTCCGTTGTCTGTCACGATTTCACTTGGTAATCCATATCGACTAAACCAAGATCTTAATCGTTGAATGATTGTATAAGAGTTTGTTGTCTTAAGACAGTCCACTTCTGCCCACTTAGACAACGCATCAATACCTACCAACCACATAGATCCGTTGACTGGCCCTGCCAGATCAATGTGTACCCTTTCCCAAACTCTATCAGGTACATTCCAAGGATATAATGGTACTTCTTCCACATTATCTCTATTCTCTTGACAAGATGTACACTTCTTGATATAAACTTCGATATCTTTATCCATGTTGGGCCACCACACATAGTGTCGCGCAACAGACCTCATTGATGCAATACCAGGATGTCCTGCATGCAATATCTTCAGAACATCAGTTCTCATGCATTCTGGAACTACGATTCTTCCAAACCACAATAATATATCATCTTCAACATTCAATTAATATTTTCTCTGTTTGTACGACTTTAACATTCCAGGAACAACAGAGGGCCATGTATTCCTCAATGTAAAGTTTTTTGCCATTCTAATAGCTTTATCTGTCAATGAATTTTGTTTTAAAAGGTCATAAGACATGATAGTGTTAACCTTATCAATATTCAAAAAACCAATGTGAGCCTCCTCAGGTTGATCTTCTTCAATTGGAAGTCTTGATAGAACGTCAGCACACATGTTATCTTCTCCTTTTCTGTACTCTATGTCATAGTTGTATTGATTCAACTGGAGAGCCCACCTCACTAAACGGCTATTTACTACTTTTGGGAGATCTCGCATTTTTCCAAATATCCGTTGTAGAGGTTTGTGGTCGGTTACCAAAGTGAATTTCCGACCATACACATATTGATGGAATTTCCTGAGTCCAAAGATAATAGCTAGTGCTTCTCTGTCGATATTTGAATATTGTTTTTCAGCAGGCAGTAGTGTGCGACTTGCAAAAGCAATTGGCCTTTCTAGTCCATTTTCGAATCTGTGCATTAGTACACTTCCCAATCCATTTTCTGATGCATCACAGGCTATTACCAATGGTCTCATTTCTTCATATGGTACTACTGTGTCTTTACTTGATAGAATTTCCTTTACTCTTTTAAACGTCACCTCTTCTTGTTCAGACCATTTCCATTTAGAGTTAGTTCCAGTCAGCTTATGGAGATCACTACAAATGGCATGAAGTCCTGGAATAAATCGTTCATAGTAGTTAATAGAACCTAAAAATGATCGGAGTTCCTTGACATTAGTAGGTGACCGTGCCTCTCGTATGGCTTTTATTTTTTCTTCAGTAGAATGTATTCCATTTCGGTCGATTGTATGTCCCAAGTAAGTTACTGATTCTTCAAAAAATTTGCATTTGCTAGATTTTGTTTTTATGCCACCTTCTTTAATTCGTTTCAAAACCTCTCTTAAATTTCTTAGATGTTCGTTCTTATTCTTTCCAGATATTATAATATCATCCAGAAGAACTCCAACCTGTGGTATTCCAGCTAAGAGTCTTTCCATATATCTCTGGAAAATACCTGGGCTGGATGATATCCCAAAAGGTAAACGTTTGTATCTATAATAACCACTATGCATTGGTATTACTAAATACTTTCGGTGTTCTTCTGCAACCTCCATTTGTAGGTAAGCATCTCGTAGGTCTATCTTGGAAAACTCTTGTCCACCTGCAACTTTATTTGTTAGTTCCTCAAATGTTGGAATAATAGCATTTTTTGGGACCAAATTTGGATTCAACGTGACTCGAAAATCTCCACAAATTCTTATTGAACCATCGTCCTTCTCTACGTTGACTGTTGGAGTGGCCCACGGAATAGCTGTAGTAGCAGGATCTACCTCTTCAATGATATCCTCATTGACAAGTCTTGCAAGTTCACTCTCAATTTGTTTTTTCAAGGGAAATGGAACCCTGCGCGCAGAAAAATGTTGGGGGTTTGCATCTTCTTGAACGTGAATTTGTGCTTTATAACCCTTGATTTTCCCATGTCCTTCAGATAATACATCTTCAAAGTCTTTTAATACTTCCTTAACCCTCACATCATCCATCTTTTGTTGTTTTAGATTTTGCTTACATCTCACTTTACTAATAGTTACATCAGGAGGGAGTTGCATATTAAAAGCTAATATCCATGGTAAACCAAATAATGGTTTCTCATTTCCATTTACTACTGCTACTTTTAATCTACGTGTCTCATTACCTACTGAAACATTGACATAACATTCACCAAGTATATCTAAAATATTGTTTCCATATGCCACGTATTTTGAATTAGTCTTGTCAAGTCGTGGTGAACCAATCTTCTCCCAAAGAGGCTTACCTATCATTGAGGCCCAAGCTCCTGAGTCAAATTCCATGTTTGTAGCTACCTTATTTAACTTTAAATAAATACGTGCTTTACAAATATGTCTTCATTCCTTTTTAACATCGTTTATCCTCATGTCATGAGAGTCTGCTTCAGATTCTTCATCTTCTGATTTTTCATGCAAATTATTCACTCGTTTTTGCCGACATACCTTTGCAAAATGTCCTATTTTTTTACAAATCAAACACTGTTTTTAGTAGGCTGGGCATTTGCCAAATTCATGTTTTGTTCCACATCTACTACATGGATGATTTGTCTTTTCGTTATATTCCACTTCTCTCTTAGACCCTTATTGTTTTTTCTTACTTGCGATACTTCCAACTCTTTATCGTTATTCTTGAATATCTCATGACGAGCTCTTTCCTTTGAAGTGGCCAGTTCTTAATACTTAATACTTTAATACTTTTCGATGAAATGGCGACCATACAAAGTAGGTATTTTAAGCCAAGTATGAATGGAGATGAGTGTAGGATGAGTGGCGCGATCTTGTAGTCTTGTTAGTGACTAAGGCCGACATATTCCCTCGACACAGCTGTTAATTAATAGCCCATACAGCTAATGGCAACTAAGAGACCTACAGTTTATAGTGGAATCAGAACCACATTTTCGCCTTGGTATATACGAATTGGTCTAATTATCAGGATAGTACTGCGGATAGTCGTAGTACTCACTCGTGCGGACGTTAATCCACACCAGAGAGTATCGCATCCACAGTGCATGCCTATAAATATCCCCAATTCGTGACCTCCTAGTAGTTGGATTACAGGACGACGCCACCCGTGTTCAAAAATATCTTCAGATGTTAACTTGTCACCATTTTCTTTTACACCATCAGGCCATCGTTGTCTTATTTCTAAGTTTGTTAGTAAATATTCTGTTTACATTGATGCGTTTAAGAATTAAATAAAATGGTTCTTTTGTATTTTGAATATCAGTTAGTGTAATTCTATACTTACTTCCCATGAAACCCTAAATAAGAAGGAACTGATACAAGACTATCTCAACTTAAGAATAAGGATATTAATTTTTTTTAAGATTGATAAGAAGCCTCTTTTCAGTTAGCTAACTCCAGAAGCCTGCTTGGGAGGGCGAATGTTAAGTTTAATGCGTTGTGAACTGTTTGTGTTCTCTTAACTGTCTGTAATTTTGAGCTTAGATGAGTTATTTGTAGCCTATATCTGTTACTTATTCATTAATGTTCTCCTTAGCTAAAAACTTTGTCCTCCAAAATGTTTACATGAGAAGTTTTAAATGGACACTACTAAAGCAGACCATATGATGTTTTGAGTTAATACCATTGGTTATGCTCTGAATAAGGCACATTAAATGCTCCACTGGCAGATACTGCCTTCATTCATAGTTTCTAAATCCAGTATTTTCTATCCGTAGGTGATCTGAAATCATTCTATGCAACTCCAGTTTCTACAACAACTCCTCTAGACAAAATGAAGACTATGGACCTACCAGAGAATCTTCATGTTCAGTATGAACCCATCAGATTTCATCCAGGTAAACCCTGCATACTATCCATAGCAAATTAATAACTATTTTTCAACAACGTAGAGTATGGAATTTCTACTAACCTTCATGTGTAGGCTTTCGGGGCTCGTATCATTAGAATCTATGGTGGGGGGTTTTCAACGTCAACCATGTCGTCAGTTGTGGGTAGCTGCCGGACGCTAAGCCCTTACAACAAAAAGTGACACCCTCAGTAGCTAGGCTGAGACTAAACAGGGAAGCTCATCCAAGTATATTTATCGCTAGGAGTAAGGTCATCGGTGTCTTCATCGCTATACACTATTGGTTCACTTTGGTGGTTAATTAAAAACACAATTAATCTTGTAATCATTTACTAAACAAACACAGTTTCAATTATTAACACAACACAATGTGACTTAACCTCAATTCCTACATACTACATTCTGATCTAATTCATTTCTGAAACGGAACTCTTTATATTTTAGTTTTTACGACAGCACAGTGTTGCCATCTGTGTCAAAGGTAATTATTGAAACAACTGTATGAGATAATATATATATACACAGGGTGTCCGGCGGCCGGGAAAACCGTAAAAAGCGGGAATTATACAGGAATATTATGACTCCGGGAACTTTGCGGGAATTATATGGAAATACTGTAATTATTGCAGTAATGTGCAGGAATTTTTCTGTGATTGATATTTTATTTTAAATATTCAACAGTTATTGAGAGTCAAACAGAACACGTTTAAAATTTTTCTCCAACCGGAATTTTTTTTATTTTTTTTTTGGGAGGAGGGAAAATGCTTTTACCCACACAGGTAGCCGGGCTGTAGTGTGAGACTCCTGAATTTATCACAGACTATTCACTAAAAAAAACCCTCTACTCTGTTGGACGCAGACCTGGAATTGTTTGGCACATTACTTCAAGTCAGGCCAACATGTGACCTAAGCCCTCAGGGCTCTCACGGTTTCTGGCTTTTAGATTCTTTATGACCTACAACGCACCCCGGTCAAGGTCGAGCTTCTTGGCGTGGAGAATACCCTGGATTTAATGTGACACACAGCTCCAATTATCCTCACCCTCTGTCATCATCGGTATAGCCGTCTCCACCCACAGCAGTCCTACTGCATCAAAAGACATTCACATATATATATATATTTATTATTAATTCCATGATTGTTACAAATACTATGACAGACATACATTGAATTTTATATGTAGACTAGCTGTTCCCACAGGCTTCTGCCCGTTTGACTTCTTAAGTATTAATAAAACTATTGATTGTTTAAGTTAAGCTGAAATAAACAAAACAGAATACAGTATAATACAAACAAATAATCACACCTGATTTTAATAAGGTAATCAATTGAAAGAATAACAAACAAATAAGTACAGCTGAGGTATTTTTAATATTAGGTATATGGAAAGTTCCCATTAGAAAGGAATCTATATATTTAATACGCTACGCATATTTTTGTCATAATTGTTTTGGAGCGGTGGTGCTACCGATCACCATGTCCAAGGTGTCGTTAGAAAGGTCTTAGCGTGTAGTTTTGCCATCAAACAAAAAAACTTTGGAATTCCATCAGGGCTCTGCCCCAGTGGCCTTCAAAGTTCCCATGTTATTCTTAGGGGGAAAATGTTTGTTTATATTTGAACAGATGAATACTTTGAAATTGACACTAATATTTGAAACAGCTGGTTATACTAACAGATTAGTTGAAAAGATTAATGTTTCACTGTTTTTATTTGCACAAAATCAAAACATAACCAAATAACGTTCAACATAATGGAGACTTTAACTGGTAGACGCGAACAAGATACAAATAATACTATTGTCGTTGATAGCCGAATACAGCAAGCACCCTTCCGTGTTGGGTTTAAATGTGCTCTCCAACAGCCGCCTGAAGATTTCACATTTAATTTAGGACTGAGTTGTGCTTTAATGAAATGGAAGTGGTATTTCAATGAAGGTTCTTAGGTCAAAACAAATAGAATAACGTAATTAGAATTAAGTAAATATATCTAAAACTAAATTCCATATCCAAGATATATACAATTTATATTTTCTGATTGAGCGATTAGATACAGGATCTTGAACTTAACTGATTAAAACTATCAATATCTCAAGTGAAAGCTTTTGAAGTATTTTAAGACCAAGACATATAAAATAACTTAAATAAAAATAGAGTTACGTATCATTGATTTGCAGATAGGTACTAAAACCATTGTAATTATTGTTAATTCGTGATTCAGCAGCGTGCTTTAGGTAGTCCGATCTTAATAATCAATAGCTCAAATGAAAGCTGGTATTTCACTAAGGTTTTTAGACCAAAACGTATAATGTAATTAGAACTGCTGAAATACATCTTTAATTGAAGTGAAAAAATTCTTTTGTCGAGTAATACATTAGATAACTTAATGATGATACTTGATGACAAATATGTGCTTGCATATCTTTATTTTAAGACCAAAATTATGAAAATCGGGCAGGTAGAAGAGCCCTTCTGTAAACCATCGCCCGCCTGCGAAACACTGAACTCGAAAAACCCAAATTTAACTCCCATAAGAAATGTACAGTGAGGCAGTTTGTGCATAACTCGAATTATACGTCAAAATGAATGCCGATGTTTGATGGCAAATCTGCGGTACGTCCATACCTTTAGTTGGCCAAAATTATGAAAATCGGTGGGGTAGAAGAGCTAACCCGACTCGGAAAAGAAAAACCAATTATTTTTGTAGATGGTAATAATTGGTTTACCAATATGTATAATCTAATCAAACGAAACATGTGTTAATAATTCAACAGCTTATTGTTATATTGTTATCTAATTAATTTTTCTTTGATTAAATGTTGTTGTTAACAATTTGCATCTCCTATATATTTAATACGCGACATGAAACTTTGTGAACAATAAGGCTTTTTTGTTTTAAGATTTAACCCCACATATTATATACCAAAATGCTCGTCTAGGTGTGTAGATGTGCAAACTGGCTTTAGATTTTCAAAATATATCTTTATAAGGGCGTGGGCTGCCCTCAAAGTTCCTTCCATAAGGATAACATTGTGATTGATTTGAATGTTATTATATTCTGAAACAGATGTCAATACATTAGTTTACAGAAAAATTAAATCCCAGCTGTTTTGTTTGGTTTTGAAATGTAAACAGTTTGCATGTTTGTAAAAGTAATTAGAAACCCGGCAAAGAAATGTTACCTGAGGACACGACGGGAGAAAGGTTGTACATTATATTTTCGTTTAAACATGCCAAGGACCCAACGACAAAGAAATATTGCCGGTCGGACACGGCGAGTCAACATACGGCAAGCAATTCAAAACGTAAGGACGAGGAGCTGGCACAGTTAGTGGCAACGTGTGCTTACAAAATTGCCCTGACAAATACAAGAATTCAGCAGCATTCACTTGGCGAGATGGCATTAAAATGTCAGAAATGTGGTGCGCTACATTTTAAAGAAGAACAAAGAGGACGAGGCCAAGGATTTTCATCCTGCTGCCATAAAGTAACTTAATGGAGCAAATCATTTTAGGAGAAACTACAAAGGGAACATTAGATCATACAACTCTGCGCTCGCAATGGTCAGCACTTGAGCTAAAATTGAAGAGCATAACGATGGAGGGCCTTTCATGTATAAGGTGCACGACACAATTTATCACTTAATTGGCACCTTTCAACCGTCAGAAGGGGAGCATCCCACATATGCCCAAGCTTATATCTACGGACGTCGAAACCGCTGTTCAAGAAAGAATGCTAAACAAATGGCTCTTGCAGCACTGAACTCATGCACATTTTGACTCAACATTTGGTTGATATTAATCCATACGCGCAATATTTCAGCATGATGAGCTCCGTCCTGCAAAATACTCCTACTGAACAGCAAAAAGACCTTAGCATGCATATAGCCAACGATCTAGCTCAAGACCATGCAACGTCGATACAACGACGCAACTTCTAACGACGTTGCTATAATACTAATTTATTATTCAAGCGAATTCGCACGGGTTCACCTAGTTTGTATTTAAATTGTGTTCATTATGTTAAGTATGTGATTCTAATGTTATGTGCTTATTTATTAAAAATTAAAGTTAATTAATTATTAAGGAAACATTATTAATGGTTACTGTACCTAATATTAGTGAGTAAAGTGGTGTATGGATTTCATAACCATTATTTTGCTAGTGACCGTTGTATTTAACCGCAACGGGCACTGTTGCTAGTATTAAATAATGGCGGTTAAATCCTTTTACTAAAGCTATACAAAAAAGTTCAGTAATCAAAATAAGTAGATTTTTTCAGTTTTGGAGATAAATTAAAAAAAAATACCGTTAGGCCCAGGCCTATATAAAAACACAACATTCAAATTCAAATTCAAATAATCTTTATTTGTAAGTAGCATATAACATACATAAATAGTGTCAAAATACAGGTATGAAAAAGTATAACCAAGGGTTTCTTAAAATTATCAATGCATAAACTAACATTATTTCCTACAACTCATCTAAGGAAGCTTTGTTGATACATTCATATTAGTTTATTAAGAGGGAGGTTTAGAAATTCATCCAGGGAGTAAATTACCTCGTTAATTAAATAAGCTTTCAGTTGTCTTTTAAATTTAATTGAATTTTTTTCTTTATTAATATTTTCTTGGATTAATCTTAAAAACTGTTCACCAACATATGTTGGTTTTTTTTCATAGAGCTTCAGTCTGTGCTGATTTTGCCTTATAGAGTTCTTTTTTCTAGTGTTATAATGATGTTTGGGTACGTGAGGGACATCATTAAGAATTTTGTTCTTTGCACACAAAATGACGTCAAGAACATATTGGCCATAAACCGTCAGTGTTTTTAACTGTTTGAAATGTTCTCTGGCCGAATCATCATGATTCAATTTCAGCATTACTCTTATAGCCCTGTTTTGGAGTCTTAACATACCATCCAAATTTGCTTTTTTTGTTGCTCCAAATAAACAAATACCAAAAGAAATATGAGAATGTATGTAAGCAAAATAAATATTTTTCAATGTTGTTAAATTACAATAAAAAGACATTTTTGAAAGCGCATGAATTCCAGAGTTCATTTTTGTCAAGATCTTGTTTACGTGTTCATTCCAATTAAGGTGTTTATCGATAGTCAGGCCAAGAAAATTTGTACTTGACTTTGGATCAATTATGTGGGAATCAAACACAATCATTGGTTCTATTTGACTTCTACTTTGTGGAGTTTTAAATGTAATAAAATTAGTTTTATCATGATTTAATGTTAAATTTTGATACGTTAAGTAATCTCCAAGGTTTCCAAGTTCTATGAAAGCAACCATTTCCGTTTGTTCTATTTTAGGTGTTGAAATGAGTAAATTAGAATCATCAGCATACAGGCATAGTTCACTGATAGGCTTACATGAAAGTGCTTTGTCCATGTCCTTAACATAGCACAGGAAAAGCAATGGACCAAGAATAGACCCTTGCGGAACCCCATATTTTATTGTCTTTAAATCTGATGCTGTTTTAATGATTTTATTGTTTTTTCGATGTGTGATTTTCACATATTGAGTTCTATTTGTTAGATATGAATGAAACCATTGCAATGAATTATTTGATACTCCAATAGTTTGTAATTTTTTCAAAAGTAAAGAATGTTTGACACTATCAAAAGCTTTCGATAGGTCCATGAATATGCCAATTGTATTTTCACCTTTATCAAAACGGTCAATTACTGACTCTATAAATGAGTAACAACCGATCTCCCAGACCTGAACCCATGTTGATTACTATCCGTCAAATTAAATTTTTCAAGGTATGATGTAAGCTGACTATTTACTATTTTAGCGAATTTCCCATATAGGGAATAAGCTATTACCGTAGTACTCATGGTAAGACCTGGACGCGGGACCGATTTTTTTTTTCGTTTTGAGGTCCCTAGAGGCCAAAAACACCATCCGTTCAAATTCATATATATATATATATATTTATATATTTATATATTTATATATATATATATATATGTGTCCGTCAGCACGATAACTCGAGCAAAAATGATCCGATTTTGATGAAATTTGGTACAAACGTGTAAACCTACGTTTATTCGAACGAGTTCGCGATCCAGCATGATCGGACCATGGGAACGGGTGTTTACGGGGGGTTTTATGGGGTAAAAATAGGTTTTTGCCATTTTTGACCCAAAAAACATAAAATTTAGCAATTTATTTCCAAACCATTTTGTAGAGCTTCAAAAAACAAATAATTTAGTATATTGAAGCGTTATTATGCGCCTAATGGTTACGGAGAAAATTCCAAAAAATTGTAAATTTAAAATTCCCATGTTATTCTTATGGAGAATGAGTAAACTGTTGTAGTTTGCTTGTTTATGAACATATTTTGATCAAATTTGGAAAATGTTTTTATTTCTTACTAACTATTAACATTTTACAAAAAAAAACAGTTTTACCCTCCCTGATGCAGCAAACCTAAGTACTTGTTAAACTAATTCTATTTAAATCGGGAATAAATGTTATATTTTTAAGTAGACATTTCAGTGTAAATCCAATCAGTCAAATGGAAATTCGCTTAGTCTGCAGGTTTGCTGCGGCGGGGGTATTTTCATTTGGAAATGGCTGGTAACAACGAAACAGGGCGATAATTAATAATATTTTTTGTGTCATCCTTATTATGTACTGGAATGACTTTTGCCTTCTTTAATTGATCTGGGAATATACCTGTAATGAAAGAGGAGTTAATTAAGTGAGCTATAATTTGGCTTATCTCATATTTTATACTCTTAAGAAGTGTAACAGGCACTTCATCATAGCCACTAAAATTTTTATTTTTTAATGATGATATAACTTTTTCCACCTCCCTCTTATCAACAGGTTGAAAATTAAACTTAAGCTTAATTGACCATTCCTGAACAGATATAGCTTCTTCATCTACACATGGCACCTTGATGTTACAGTCTGGCTCTACGTCTTTAAAAAAAAAAAGTTATAATAATGTAATGTCTGCAGATATTTCTCAAAGTTTTTTACACGTTTGCGTAACGTAACGTTCACCATCATCAAAACTTGTGTTCACCAAAACCAGTAGGGTCTTGCACATCTTGCATATTGTTCGGCTCCTTTTCTGTTTGAACACAGAATTTTCAAATCAAATACAATAACCAAACCTCACTGGTGTTTTTACATAATATTTAACAGTGTCTTCTTTAACTTACCAGAAAGGATGCAAAAAGCTTTTGACATCTCTAATATTTACTTCCAATTAAATATCACATAGAGGGTACCTAACGTAAAATGGAAAATTTCTGGATTTGTTTGTCATAGTGATTCTGTTGTACAAAAGAGAAACTGTTTGAGATAAAAAAGTATGTTTGGGGCAGGCAAATTCTCTTGATCTTTATCTTCCCTTTGTAAGTTATCACCTCATGTCATTCATTAGAAAAATTTCATGTGATACAAAAATTTTTTTTTTCCAGAAACAGATAGTCTATTTGGTGGTCAGACAGCATATCCCAAGAGCTCTACGCTAGTCACTGGTCTACGAACAAAGAAGAAATACCCTAGTTATATCATACCTGACAACTACTTTAAGGAATAAAAGCTAGTGTTTCAGTATTTATGTATATTATTAGTTGTTTGCTGTTTTAAATAATAAAATTTTCTATCATTTTGTCATTGTACCTTTAACACAACTATTGGTCGTATTGAGTTACACTTGCTCTGTGGATTATTATTCTTTGTATTTAGTGGCTCTGTAACACTATACCGCACTTTTACCCATTAAATATATATAGATAGAAAAAACTAACAGGAATAGGTTACGGGTTTATTAGTTTGCGAGTTGGTCTACTGATACACATTGAACTCACAGATGACCCAGTGTTACCACAGTCCTCAGGCCTATTATGTGTACCTGTAGTTATCCTTAACACGTTAAGTGCGGTTGCGCGATGGCCGGCCGCGGCTGGTGGCACTTCGTGGTTGAGTGCGCTTAAACGTTTAAATTTAGTTTCATCCAAATGAGAGGCAAATTGTAGCATGTACTGCATTCCAGTCATTGTGGACGTAGTTTTACAAGAACCCAACAGATAGCAGCACAAAACAAAACTGCTAGCAGGCCCTCAGTATTGCCAAATGGAGGGAAAATGCGCAACAACCCCGGATACGCCATAAAGAAATACGACAAAAAAGGCGTCAAGCACAATACACTTAAGTAATTATTGTTATTTTATTCAATTTCACTAAATCCAAGACAAAACCACACACTACACTAAGTTTGGAACAGTCCCTACCACCAATGAAATTGTCGGATCTGAAAACAAATTATACCGGATTAAAGTATAAAACTGTCACACCAAGCGGCAAGCGAAACGACGTTCCCTGTGCGAGGCTGAGCTTATTTTGAAATCTAGATACAAAACTTTGCCAAGTAATGGTATAATTGACATCAGTAATGGGGAGATTCTTTGCTAACCTCAATGCAATGCATCATTTGTACATAAGCCAATAAGGTACAAGAACCGTTCAATGTTTGATAATGATTTATTTTCATGCACTAGTTGTCTAAATAAATCATAAAAGGTAGGCCATTCTTTGAAATTGCCAGAAAATGTAGGCAAACTAATTTTAGGTAACTTTGCTTGGCTTTGTACGGGCAAATAGTTAGTTTCAGATCTAGAACTAGGTGGTTGTACTTGTTCAATTTCGGGAGGGACAATCTTTGAAATAATAGCTAAAATGTAGTAATATTTGTCACTAACACTATCAGAAAGCTCTTCTACTTTTCTATAATCTGATTCATCTAATTGACTTTTCAAAGCAATTATTTCTGATTGGGAGTGTGTTAAATTCCTCAAATAACTCATGAATGGATGCACTACGAATTTTAAAGGATTCACAATCTTCAGAGTTGGTGGTTATTCCTAAGCTTAAGCCTAGGTTATAAACTTTGTCTATTTTCTTTAAAGCACAATTTCTACGAAACTGGACCGCATCAAGTTGGCTTTAAAGTTTCTTAACTACTTCATCCGTCATGTTACTAGAAGTGGGTTAGAAGAAACTAGCTTGAATTGTTGTAGTCTAACAATGGGACCAATTGTGGCTGTACATACAAGGTAAAAAAATGGAAAAGGGTCAAAAGAACAAAAAATGGATAGGAGATGTAAATTCAGGTCCAATATCCCAAAGCTTAGACTGTGATTGTGTAACTTGTTGATTCCTGGGGCCCATTTCATAATAAAGTACAAACTAATATAAATGGTAAATCAGCTGATCGCCCAATGCAAATCTAATGGAAGTTACAAGTTGTAACTTGTAACTTGTAGTTTATTATGAAAGGGCCCCAGGATGGGAAAACAGCACAATGTGAATCTGTTGATTCCTTGGTGGAAAACAGTAATCTTCAAACTGTAGAAATTGATAAAAATGGACTTGCTGTGCATAATTAATGTGGCTGTGAAGGACCATAATGTTTTTGATAAACTGATTTATTAAGTTTTGTTTTTGTAAGGTTAAAAGTAGATTAACCAGAGGAAATAGTTTGATATTATAAATAAAAGAATAGATGTTTTAGATTTGAGTAATACTGCTAGGAATGTTAAAGATAAATCATTTCAAAATATTCTGATAAAAAAAGAAAGAATTCAAAAAAGAAGTCATTGAAACTAAATGTAATTATTATCATAACTTATTTGAAAAATCATGAAATGTCAGTAAAACTACATGGGATATTGTAAATAGGGAAGTTGGAGCAAATCATAATTCAAGCCATGTTGAAAATTTAAGCTTACCATATATTAAAGCCAATAAATGCACGGACGTTAAAGATGTCTGTCAATGATTACTATACTATACAACGATGGTTGAAAATGACATATTGCCCAAACTAATATCTTCTACTGGTTCAACAAATATTATTTCACCCTCCAAAAAATTTGTATCAAAATTTAGTCTTTCACCAATTACTTATGAAGAGCTGGACAAAGTTATAACTTCTTTTGATGATAAATTTTCTACTGGCTGGGATGAAATACCAATGAAATACGCCTGATTTTAATATTTTTATGGATACAACTTTACTAAATGAAGTTAAAACAATAAAATTTCTTGGATTGCATATAGATGATGAATTCAACTGGGACAGTCATGTTGAAAATGTTTGTAATAAAGTCAACTCAGGCATACATGCATTAAGACAGATGTCAAAATTTAGTAGTTTAAAAACCTTAAAAATAGTATATCATTCCCTGATTGAATCTCACATTTCTTTTGGGTTGTGTCTTTATGGTGGCACATCAAATTTTAACCTAAAAAGCATTCTGGAACTTCAGAAAAAAGCGATTCGCATCATGCTAAAACTAAAATCAAAAGAATCCGCAAAAGAGCACTTTAAGGAAATAGGAATTATGACTGTTTTTAGTTTATATATTTATCAAATAGCCCTTTATATTAAATCAAACCATGAAAGATTGCCAAAATTGAACTCTTTTCATATGTATTCAACCAGAAAAGGTAATGAATTGGCATTCAACAGACACAATTTATCGGTTTACGAAAAAATCGCATCTTATAGTGGTGTTAAATATTTCAATAGCTTGCCTGACAATTTAAAAAATATAACTAACTAGCTGTACCCGCGGGCTTTGCCCCGCTTAACTTCATAAGTATTCGCATGGCTCAATCACGTCCTGGTTGAAGTTCGTTCGCTGCACTCACTCACCTTCAGGTTGAAAATCGTTCGCTGCGCTCACTTGTTTTCAGGTTAGCTCGTTCGCTACGCTTACTCGCCTCCAGGTTGATGTTCGTTCGCTACGCTCACTCACCTTTTGGTTGCAAATTAGCTGTTGTCATACATTTAAAAAAGTCATCCCTTTTATTGTTTATAATACAGTACTTTTATAAAGGTTTTTATGTTTTAATATTTAACATTGGAGAATTTAAACGTTGTTAAGTGCACAGGTGTGCTGCGATTGGGGTTTAATACATTTGGACTTATTCAAAAGTAAAATAGTTTTCTGTGCTGCAATCTGTAGAAACACTGTGGCACTATTTCAAATCATGACTAATGCTAATACAGAATGTTGTAGTTATTCAAACGTACAAAACATTTGGTGAAAGTAAACATCTGCTTTTAAATTATATTTATTTGTAAACATTCTAGATCAAAAAGTCGACATTGGCCCACTTAAAACCCTCTGGGGCAGAGCCCTTTTGACGGATCTGCACCAAACTTCACTTGAACCATCCTTGAAAGATGCTTAATAATGCCTGAAAGTTTCATTACAATCTGTCGAGCGGTTTCGGTGTCCATAACGTATATATACATACATAGTTCCTCTTTTATAGATATAGATTTTAATTCATTTAAAAAATGTTTGAAATTATTTCTCACCAACAGACCCTTGTATAAATTAGAAGATGTTTTCCAACTTCCTGAAATTTGATTGTTTTATAGTAACAATATTCTCTGTAAGTAGTCTTAAGTTTAATAATTATTGTGTTTTTATAACTGACTCCATTCTGTACAAAATGTGCAATATGAATAAAGTTATTTTGATTGATTGATATTCAACCTCAGCAATTCAACATGAACAGTCTCCAGCAACTACCATCTTCAGTTATACTCAACTTCAGCAACTAGCTTCTTCAACATGAACCATCTCCAGCAGGGCCGGATTTTACCTAGTGACCGTGGGACTAAACAAAACAACATAACGCACCTCACCAAGCATTCCTGCAAAAAAAAAACAAAAAAAAAAAAACATGGCCAACATGATTCCAAGTCCAGGCCCAAAAACATGAACTCCATACAGTACGTGATACCATAGATTAAGCATACTCCTTCAGTAGATTTGTCATCATTTTGGATTAGCTGAAAACAATTCTTGTTATTTAAGGAGTATGTTTTATCTATGTTTAAACCTAGTTTATCCAAAATAAAACGATTTAGTCATCAACAATAGGTCGTCTTCTTTTTATATTACAAGAAATTAAAACACACATCTTAGAACTAACCCTAAAATAATAGAGACAAAATTACGTCAAAACTAACGTCCAGTGTCACCAACATGAACTAGACATGAAAAGATTTTGAATTAACAGTGTTATAAGAAGTCGACTTGAGTTATATTTAATTTACTGTCGTACTGCATCTAGGTTATATTTCCAAAGCAAAACATAGCAATATTCCGGCCAACCGTACCGATCCTTTGAGGAGAAAATGACAGCATTAATAGTGGGAGGGTATTGAATTTGTCTACAATCTAATGCAAACTGAGATTAATATTATTTCGTTAATTTTAAAGGTAAATTCATCGTTGTTTTAATATTCAACACAACTTATTATACATTTTAACTTGATCCTGCAGATGGTTGTAAACTAATCAAAAGATTAGTTAATAACTTTTGTTTTGTGAGGTAATGGTGGTAACAATGTCTAACACATATGCGCCCCTAATCACTCTGATCAGTAGTGCCTGTAGTGCCGAGTCCGAGCCCGAGCCAGCATACTAGTAGTGGCAGTGCAGTGGCAATACGATGCGTACCCCTTGGGCGCTCGTCAACGTAAACATCCCTAAAGCCTACTCTCGTATAACCAATGTTCGTTACCAATTTTGTAACGAAATTTATGTTTTAATTCTGAAAAATTGTTTACATTTCCTAAAAATTATTTCTTCTTATGAACTTCAGAATCACAATGCTTTGGATTTTTTTTATCAACCATGACTTTTTATTTTTAGATAGCCTGGGTATAAAAACAAATTTACTCTCGGCCGTGCGCCCTCTGGGACCTTGCACCCATAGGCCCAGGCCTACCAGGAAATCCGGCCCTGATCTCCAGCAAGTACCATCTGCAGTTATACTCAGCCTCAACAACAAACTTCTTCAGCATGAACCAGCTTCAGCATCCTTCAACTGATAATTTAATAAATCGGCAATAACTCCAATTTCAGTTTCATGCAGCATTTTGAGATAAATCATACATGAAGACTCACATATTACGACTTATATTAAAACAAAATTCATGGCCAAAAATATATATGTATATATATAAATTGTGTGTGCAGCTATCCCCCTCTCCTTTGTTGGGTCATCAACCCAGTCAATTTTTGTAGGGCAGAAACGAAGTGAGAGTCCTTCCAGGCCTCAAATCATTCTTTTTTTCGCTAAGGGGGGAGGAGCCCGATCGCTGACAAACAAAACGGGTCTCGACCTTTAACTGAAGGACAATAAAAAAAAAATCATGCGGAGGTGCCAGCGTGTTGGGAGCTCTAAGGTTTCACCTATTCTGAGTGGAGATGAGCCGGAACCCTAATGACACCAATTGGTTTTTGCAAGCCCAGCACCGCCGCGTTCCGATTTTTCATGAACCCGAAACGAAACTCCTGGTGTCAAAGGTGGGTATGCGCTGCAACTGTGCAGTCAAAGTTTGGTTGTTTTAGGGAAATTCACCTGCACTAACCTCTGTAACCCTGGTAACCTATTCACCCCACCTAGCCCAAGCGCATTCTTTTGGCGGAAGGGGGTGTGGTTGTGCCGTGCGCGTCACTTTTATACATATATACTCAGCGCGCAAGCAATAACTTACTGGCCGAAGCGTATCAGCTGCCAACGGCAATAGAGGTAAAAACGACGAGCACACGAGAAATCTCTCTCGTTCGCCTTTGACTCTTAAACTTGAACATCGCCGGAATCTTGGCTGATGGCTCCAAATTAAACATAAATATTAGTATCTAAGTAATTGCATTAATTATCAGGAAACCCAAATTCAAATCATGAAATAGTTTAAATTCAGTTAGGGGTTGCCGGGGAGAAACTAGGGGGCATTAGGATGTAGGTTTTCCAATTTATGTCGGTCTTCTCCTTAAGAGAAGCCGACATCAGCTTGTCGAAACAAAGTCTAAATTCACATAGTTCTAAATTTTTCAATAATTATGTGATGTCAATTTGATTAATTCATTGCTAAATTACCTTACTTCTATCAGTTTCCATTTTACACTGTTAGTTCATTAATTATAATTAGTAACCTTGTAAATGCAATTCTTACATATTCAGGTAGTGGGTTAGTTATAAGGTTTACTTGTTATGAATTACTTAAGTCGCAGCTCATCAAAAGCTGGCTTAAGGTGTTAACGGCAATGGGCACGATCAACCTCAGGGTAAAATCCTTTTAAAATACAGTTAACAGTCCTTCTTAATTTCTCAACCTCATAGTTATTATTAATATATATTTCCTTGTCACAATCCTCATGCATCCATACCACTCTTCCATTATCTTATTCCACAGACATGCTGAACCAATTCAAGTAGTATCACCCAATCACACAGATTGTCTACACCAATGTTACATACATAGTTAAGAAGTAATGAATTTTGTAGGGTTTTTGTTCGTTTTAAGTCATTTGGAAAGTTTGCAGAGGTTTTTAATTGCTTTCAGTAAAAATTCTAATTTGTATAGAAGCCTTTTATTTTATCCCTAATTAGGTATCACCCTTCACAGTTACACCAGGAGTGACAATTAGGATATGCTGTAAGCAACTACAGTTTGTTGATATCATCGACCAGACGACGCTGTGCTACCCACATTGACTTGGATTCACAAAGTTATAAGTTATGCAGGGAACAGTCATCCTAAGATTAAAAAAAATATTATGTTTAAAATAATATATATATATACATTAGGCCTACTACAAAAATAAATATTTGGACGTAACTCCTCCCATAGGGGTCTGTGATGTGTATAGCTTTATCCTATTTAATGATTTTATTTATATTTTTAAGCTTTGTGATGATTAAATAAGAATTAAATAAGAACATGTTGGCAATAGTTTTTATTTTATGGGTGTCATCATATCTGTCTTTTTTTGCTTGCCTAATTTTGCTTTTGCCATTTTTTGTTAGATGATCAAAACCCTCTTTTAAAAATATTTAAGCATTATGGGAATCGTAAAGGTTTGGTGATACAAAAAGAACGAACGAACAGGCATAGATTTAATTGTATAAATTATTTATTATTATTTATTGAATTACCCTATTATCATTCTCATTGAAAAATTGAGCAATGTGGAACTTGGCAGAGGAGTGTTTAGCAACTCTGTGCAGTGCGATGAAGCCTGAGACTAGCTGCACACAGAGCAAGCAACACATCACAGTCTGGGTGACAATCTCTACAACAGAGGACAACAGCATGGGGTGAAGCAGCAACAACTGCAGAGGAGCTTGCAGAAGTAGAGACAACATCCAGAACCCTGCCAACCCTGGGATCTGGAACACAAGTAACACATCACAGTCTGGGTGACATTCTCTACAACAGAGAACAGCAGCATGGGGTGAAGCAGCAACAACTGCAGAGGAGCTTGCAGAAGTAGAGACAACATCCAGAACCCTGCCAACCCTGGGATCTGGAACACAAGTAACACATCACAGTCTGGGTGACATTCTCTACAACAGAGAACAGCAGCATGGGGTGAAGCAGCAACAACTGCAGAGGAGCTTGCAGAAGTAGAGACAACATCCAGAACCCTGCCAACCCTGGGATCTGGAACACAAGTAACACATCACAGTCTGGGTGACATTCTCTACAACAGAGAACAGCAGCATGGGGTGAAGCAGCAACAACTGCAGAGGAGCTTGCAGAAGTAGAGACAACATCCAGAACCCTGCCAACCCTGGGATCTGGAACACAAGTAACACATCACAGTCTGGGTGACATTCTCTACAACAGAGAACAGCAGCATGGGGTGAAGCAGCAACAACTGTAGAGGAGCTTGCAGAAGTAGAGACAACATCCAGAACCCTGGCATCCCTGGGATCTGGAACAAAATCAAATTAAATCAAAAATCACTTTGTTCAGCTTGAGAAATATACAGGAATGCATTATGAGTGGTAGTAATAGTATTCCCCGAATGGACAGCAAGTCCGTGCTCGAGGGAAGAGCTCTTACCAGCAGGAAATACACTGTTTATAAATAATGTGTACATCTATACTTAAATACGTATCAGATCTCAAAAAAAATATATATGCTAGGCCCTATATATATATATATTGTATACTAGAATATTGTTTAACAATAAACAGCCTTAAGCAACTATTGAGTCCACTAATTTTACTAATAGAACTTCACATTTTGTATAAGAAAATAGAAAGTAAGTTTTTACTGTAAGTAAACATAAACAATTCAACAAGTAAACAAAATAATAATTTGAACACATGTTAGAGATAAAATGTAAATAAAACATATGTTAACACCTTCTCCTCTATTTACTGTGCTGCGGCACTTTACAAAGAATCAGCTGGTCAATATGTCTTCTTATTATTCGTCCATCTTCTAGCTGAACTACGTACATTACATGTCCTTGCTTTTTATTTATATAGCCCGAATACCACTTGGACGAACCATTGACGTATTCCCGCCCTTGCACTTTATCTTCAACTTTGAAATTCCTTTTTATACCGACTTGGACTCCCTTCTTCTGATATTTGTTCGGTTGAGGTTTGTTCGTATACTCCTTCCAAACATTAGAGGTGATATGCTGATGTACCTGTTGAATTCGGGGATTGCCTGAGTTGCATTAAGAGTCTTTGGATTTTATTTTGCAATGTACCCTTTTCTCCCTCCATGGATTTTAACGCCTTCTTGAAAGTCTGTACGTATCTTTCAGCCTGGCCGTTTGAGTTTGGATGGTATAGTGGCGTTGTTTTGTGAATAATCCCACATTCATTCATGAAGTTTTTGAACTCTTGAGAAACAAACTGTCTTCCATTATCTGAAACTAAGATGTGAGGAAACCCAAAAGTTGAGAAGATTTTCCGTAATTCTTGGACTGTCCATACTTGTAGTTGTTTTTGTCTGTACCACCTCCACCCACTTACTAAAGGCATCCACTAATATCAGGTATTGTTGGCCATCTGTTGGTCCTAAGAAATCAATGTGAACCCTCTCCCATGGATTAGAAGGTTGTTCCCATGGATGGATAGTTTTTCTCGGGTTGATACATTCAGCTACCATCTCTTCAATATCCTTGTCTATACTTTTCCACCAGCAAAAACTGCGAGCTAAAGCCTTCATTTTTATTCCTCCTAAATGAGCTACGTGTAGTTCTCGAAGCACATGAGGTCTGAGGGATTGAGGTATCATGACTCTCCAGCCCTTCAGTACACAATCATCTTGAATGGACAGCTCGTTATCGTGAAATCTGTATTGTTCAACAGATTGTCCCGATTTTAAGGCCTGTAGGACTGGACCCAAAACAGCATCGTTGAGAGTTTCCTTAGCCACCATGGTACTGTTGATATTGAGTGTTTTCAGTTGGTTTATGTGGTACTTCGAGAGATCATCTACAGAATGTTCTTGAACAACTTCGACAGGGAAACGTGAAAGATAATGTGCATTGCAACGATGAGCGGTTTGCCTGTACTCTATGTCATAGTCGAACCCGGAGAGAAAGTGAGCATAGTTGAATATCCGTGTTGCCGAGATTGTTGGCAAGGTCTTTTCTGGATTAAAAATTGACACTAGCGGTTTGTGATCTGTGATCAAAGTAAATTTGCGGCCATAACAAAAAGGGAGAAACTTTTTCAGACCCCAATATATTCCCAAGGCTTCCTTATCGATTTAAGAGTATTTTTGTTCAGATTTTGACAACGATCGAGAGGCGAAGGCAATTGGCCTGTCTGTTCCATCCCTATAGCGGTGCGAAAGAACGGCTCCCACACCTACCGGCGAAGCATCAGTAGCTAAGACCAGTGGCAAGCTAGGATCAAAGTGCACCAATACGTCGTCACTTGTAATAATTTCCTTAATCTTCAGAAAACTCTGTTCACAAGCAGAGCTCCATTTTAAAATGTTTCCTTTTCGTAGCAGCTGATTCAAGGGATGTAGCAGTGTAGCCAAATTCTTTATAAATTTGTTGTAATAATTCGCAAGGCCTAGGAAAGTTTGGAGTTCAGTTAAGTTCTCTTGTCTTTTACATTTTAAAATGCTCTGTATTTTAGCATCTGACTTGTGTAGTCCTTTGCTATCGATCACATGACCTAAGTACTCAATTTTGGTCTGGAAAAACTTACACTTTTCTCTATTTAGCCTCAAATCATTTAACTTCAGTCGTTCAAACAACTGTTCCAGTCGGCGAAGAAGCTGTTCCCTGTTAGATCCTTGGACAATTACGTCGTCAAAGAAACATTGTACGCCTTCTAAGTTATGTAATGTTTTGTCCATGAATCTTTGCCATAACAAGGGTGCCACTTTTACTCCAAACATTAATCTGTTCACTTTAAACAGTCCTTTATGAGTACTGATTGTTTGCATGATGGCACTGTCTTCGTCCATCTGCATGTGCAAGTATGCGTTACTGATATCAAGTGTACAAAATATCTTTCCACAATGCATCTTTGACATGATATCATCGATCCGAGGTATAGGGTAATGTTCGTCTTTAATAACTTTGTTCAAAGTCACCTTGTAGTCAGCACATATTCTGACTGAACCATTGGGTTTGACAACCGGCACAATGGGTGTGCCCCAATCGGATGATTCGACAGGTTTGATTATACCCAAAGTCTCCAGTCTTTCAAGTTCCTTCTCTACTTTTTCTTGTAATGCATATGGGATGTGTCTCGGTTTGATGTAAATTGGCTGGGTTTCGTCTTTTACATTAAAATGACCCTTTTCGTTTGGTATTTTCCCAATGCCTTCTTTGAAAATGTCTTCATATCAAATCATCTAGTTCTTGAATGTTCTCGTTTTCTTCACTCGAATTTAATGAATGTATGTCGGCTGCATCAAGTTGAATCTCTCTTATCCATTCTCTTCCGAATATAGAGTCTACACACTTGTTAACAATGTACAGTTTCCAACAAAACTTTGATCTTTATACTGAACATTTACAAAAACAACTCCTCTGCTACGCACCATAAAGCTTTCTATAGACTTTTCATTAACTTAGGCCTACAAAATTCCTATGGCTAATAAGTTAGCCCACATTGAACTCAAAGTCATTTCTTTCTTAATAAAGATAATTCCTAATTTGTGTTTTATTTCTGTCTAATGAGGTAAGTCTTTGTCTTAATCTTATAATTATGAATTATTTTAAGAATAAATAGATTTGATAAGTTACAATATAAAATAACTACAAATATAATACAATATAATGAAATACAAATATAAGATAAGTTATTGGTTGAATTAGCTACAGGGTAAGTTAACAATGGTAAATTTTCAAAATGGTGGGGTTCTAAAGTGGATGAAAAGATTCTCTAGGCTTAGGCCTATATTGGGTTGGTTTCTTCTTAAGTACTAATTAATATTCAAATAGATGACCTCTTAATCTCAGGGAGGGGTGGTCGTGCCGGTTCGAATGATATATTAGGCTTCTTTAAAATGTAGATAATTTAATTTAGTTATTGTTCTGAAATAAGTTAAGCTAGGTTCATGATGCTATTAATATAATAATGTTAATGTCCAAAGAAAGATTCCAAATGGTTTCACTGAATTTAATGAAATACAATAGAATTTGAAGATTAAATTTTGAATAAAAGTTCAATTTGAAATATGTATATATCTTGATAAGTTGAGTTTTGGGCCTAGTAGGCTATACTGATTAAATGTCCAATGAAGATTAAATTTGTCCTTAGTTAAATAAGATGGATGATGGTTACCAAATTTGGAGTGTCTGTCTTCTTATAAATTTGTACTCTTCAATGCACTTGTCCAATACTTTTGGATGATGAGAAATTTAAATTTTAGGTTTTACTTTGGGATTATGAATTTTAGTTTAAATTAAACACAATTTCCAATAGAATGATGTTCACACTGTGAAGAGTTGGCAGGATCTGGGCAGAGGCAATGGTAGAAACTCAGGAAGTCCATGTCCATTGTTGAAGTGATGTACAGCTGGTTAATTTACATGAATGACACTTGCCACAGTAATTTTGATTTTCTTTGGATAATTTTGAAAAGTGATACTATATTTAAGATGTTATTACTATATTGCAATTTTCTTACAATTGTATATTATTCTAAATAAATGATTATTGTTGGTTTTTGATGAGTAATTAATAGGTATGGAGAGAATTTGCATAAATATTATATTGTAACATAAAATAGGATGATGTTTCTGTGGGGTGATGGGATATTATATAACATTGAACAAAATTGGATAAAATAACACATTAACAAGGAGGAACATATTAAATAACTGATAATACATTATCAGGGGCATTAACAGACATTATGGGA
Organism: Macrosteles quadrilineatus; assembly: GCF_028750875.1. Taxonomy (NCBI): domain Eukaryota; kingdom Metazoa; phylum Arthropoda; class Insecta; order Hemiptera; family Cicadellidae; genus Macrosteles; species Macrosteles quadrilineatus. Next base: position 16,277,910 of record NW_026542594.1, read on the forward strand.
GAAAATACACAAAATAATACAGAAATTAATGTTAATGATGAATGAATGACATGTAATATTACACCTCTTGGATTGATTATTTCCCCAGTGTATGTCTTGAGTTGAACATTTGTCTTGAAAATCCTTTTTGGAGAGTTTAAAAGCCTAAATGTATCATATGATACAATGCTAAGAGCAGCTCCTGTATCTAATTCCATTGTCATGAGTCGTCCTTTCACTTTTACCTCGAGCATAAACTTGTCATTTGATTTTGAATGAAGTTGGTAAATTTCATGAGTGTCATCGGTTGTATTTTCTGCGGTTTCATCTGATTGTTTTACTTCTTTGTTTGGTTTTCTAAGACATACTCTTGCTAAGTGACCAAAACGTTTACAAGAGTTGCATTCTGCATTTTTGAACTTACATTGATGTGCTCTATGTGAATCATCACCACATCTATAGCATTTGTTCCTCAGTTTCTCCAAACGAGATTGATACTCAGAGAGTTGTTTACTTGACTTACTATCTGGTTGTTTGTTCTTGCTCGATACTTGGTGTACTTCCTCTTGATTTTCATTTGTCTTTAGTATTCAGTGAGTCGGTGGCTCAGTCGGTAGCGTCGCGGACTTCGGGCCCAAGGCAGTGATGTCGTGGGTTCGGATCCTGGTCACTGCCGATAACATTTTATCAGTACAGTTCACCTTTGTACTGTACCGGCTCACTCCTTGCTTTGCTGCAAACGATCCACGCACGGGCGCTTAGTCTATGTGGACGGGCAAATGCAAGGTTAAAAGAGGCCGCCAACCTCTTTAAAAAAAAAAAAAAAATTCTGCTGTCACTTTTAGCTAGTTCCAATGTAGCAGCTTTTTCGACTACTTCTTTAAACGGTTGCAATAGTTTATCTTGAAGAAGTTGAAGACGTATATCAGAGTCTTTTAGTCCCCTGACAAACTGTATTCAAAGTAGAATTTCAGACACGGATTCATTACAACTTGTACAAGTAAACTGACATTCTACACTGAGCTTTCTAAGAGCATTGGCGTAAGCTTGTACAGATTCATTACATATCAATTATCAATCAATCATTAAGATGGGGACGCCACTTAGGTGCGTATTTTAACCCAAATATGAGTGAAGGATGAGTGTAGAATGGTGTGAGATGATCTGTGTAGCTTTGTTACTGACTAAGATCAGCTGTTTCATTAGCCATGATCATTTATTTAAAGCCCAATGATCAGGAACAGCTGGGTCCAGTTTCGAACCATCAAAAAGCTACTGACTTTTCTCAGGATCGAACCGGCGACCTTTAGATTAGTAGGCGAGCACTATAACCACTCTGCTACCCAGTACATAATTGGGTACGTGTCGTAAATTTGTGCTGACGAGCCCAAATACTGGGTTTTGGTTCTAGTTGAGCCATTAACATGTGAATCAATTCCTCATATGGCTTGTTATGTGGGTCATCTGGTATGCAAAGATCGTATAGCAGTTCATGTATTTGTGGGGTGATTGCGTGTAAAAATAAATCCACTTTGACTTTTGGACTTAAGTTTCCCCGTAATTTTGTGTAGTTTTCAAAGCCTCGACAGAAGTTATGAAAACTTTCCTCTGGTGTATATGGCTGGAAAGGAATGTTAGATACATTTTGAGATGTTGCAGAAGCAGACATTGCTGCATGTGTAATGTACTTTTTCTTTTCTGCTTCAAGGAATGTCCGTATCTCTCTATATATTTCTTCTAACTGCCATCGAATTTCTAATTCACTTTCTACTGAATTTGTGTGAAGTTCAATATTTGACTGTGTAACTTCAATTTCAGTCCATATTGCTAAAAGTTTATCTGAGTAGTAAGTGCATGTATCTTGAGAATGTTCACATGTAGGTAAATCATCCTTGAGTTTGTTCAAGCGTAGTTCTAGTATAGTTTCCTTTTCTTCAGACATAGGTCAAATTCTTTTCTACTTACCATTTTACTCGTCGCCATTGTCGAGTCCACTAATTTTACTAATAGAACTTCACATTTTGTATAAGAAAATAGAAAGTAAGTTTTTATTAAATCACAATCTGTAAGTAAACATAAACAATTCAACAAGTAAACAAAATAATAATTTGAACACATGTTAGAAATAAAATGTAAATAAAACAACAGCAACAATAAAATATTATTCTATGAAGAAAAATGTATTTTGATAGCTATTATGGCGGTGTTTGATATAAGAGATGAATTTAAATGTAAGGCGAGCGAATTAAAGCCTCTGCAGCCTCTCGTCCCACAGTCATCAGCCACTCACAGACCTTGCTTTTATACACAGCGACACTGCCTGATTCAGCATCAGTTATGTTGGGCGGCAAGTTGCGGTAAAGGATGTGAGCTATATAAAACACGTTATTTTTCAACGAACTATAGGCTAGTTGTGGAGTGCGGAATCCAAAGTTATGCCTGTGTCTAGGGTTAGAACTGTGTTGTAAGTTAGAAAAAATAATTTCCTTATTGTTCTTAATAAAAAGTAATAGTGTTTTGATAAATAATTGTATAATATTTAAAACTGGGAATTTGGAAAAAAGTAAATTCATTGAATAATGTTTCGGCCTTTTAAGAATAATTTTGATTAAGGTTTTCTGGGTTATGAGAAGTTGCCAACGTGGCACAGCAGATGCACCACCCTACGCCAGTATGCCATACTGCAACACAGACTGCACGTATGCATAATTAACATATCTGCAGTGATCAACCGTTAACACACGGCTTAGTTGATAAAAGGCATAGACCAGTTTCCTCAATCTTTGCTTTACATAAATAATATGAGGAAACCATGTCAGCCTTTGATCAATGATCACCCCAAGATACTTGTATTGGTCCACACGATCGACTGTGTCACATCCGCAGGTATTAGACCACAGATCACCACATGAATGAAGATAGAGTTTTCTAGGGCTAGGGTCAAGAGTTTGAGATAAGAAAACTGGCATACATTTGGTTTTTGATACATTTAATGTCAATGTATTATGATCCAGCCAATTTTTTATTTTAAGCCGGTTCTGTATTTTTGAAACATATTCCAAAAAGAAATATTGAATATAGAAAATCAAAACAAGTTTAAAATTGAACTCAAAAGTTTTTTTTATCAGAAATGCATTTTACTCTTTTGAAGAGATGTAGCCTACGATTTAACTGATGTGAATGCTGATGCTACATAACTTTCAATTTTATAACTGAACAATTCAATGCAATGTACTGAGTTAGATTAAGGAACTGTGACGCTATTTATTGTATTGCTGTACATGAAACAAATAAAGAAGTTTTGAAGTAAATTGAATTGAACACAAATTTCAACTAAAAATAGACGGACAACTGGAAGAAAATCTTAAAACTATAGCAAACCATCTCAACCTCTACTTCTCTCAATATGGTGAAAAACCCCTAACCACAAATTAACAGATAGATACCAACCCATGCCGATTTCAGTTTCAATCCGTAACCATCAGAGATGTAAAAGACGCTATAGCGACCTTCAAACCCAAGCTATCATGTGGAGTTGATGAGATCCCAGCTAAAGCTGTAAAAAACTGTGCAAATCAACTCGTAATTCCATTAGCAACTATCATCAATAAATCTTTTATCCTAAGTCAGTTCCCATCCTTAATGAAGATCTCAAAAATATGCCATAAACACAAAAAAGGCTCTGTTACAGATTTTGAAAACTACCCCCCTATCTCACTCATATCCGTATTCTCCAAAGTAATTGAAATAAACGGTATCAGCATTCTGGCACATACTTTCTCCCATAAGCTTGTCAACAATAATCTTTATCATGGGTAAGCGGTGAGAGTAAATATGACATTTAAAAAAATATGATAGTGAAAAAGGTAGAGTCCCAGAACAGCCAAAGTCCTACAGGCCTATATGCCTATCGTTTTTGATGTTAAAGACTGTGGAAAAAGTAATCAACCGCCACATTAGGGACGTTTACTTAGAAGTTAGTCCCCTTAGTGCGAGGCAACATGAGGTTGTGAAGGGCAAATCAACAACAACAGCCCTAAGGACCCTAGTGGCAAAGATTGAAGATCCCCTAGAGCACCCCTACGGATGCCCTAGAGGAATTCCTAGCAGGGGTTCAATTATCAATTATCAATTATCAATTATTTAAGATGGGTCTTCATGGACATACAGGGTGCCTTTGATAATGTGAGCTATAACTCCATAGATGCAGCAGTCAGAAGCAGGGGCATCCATCCCCCCCCCCCCCCCGACATAACAGCTTGGATTATGGCTATAGCCATAAAGCCTACTCAACAGTAGGGAGGTGACAGCTGATTTAGGCGGCTACTCTGCAGCAATCGTAGCACGCCAAGGTTGCCCCCAAGGAGGAGTCTTGCCATTGTTGTGGGCTTTATTGGTGGATGATCTTTTGAGAGAGGCAGACCGGAGAGACATTAACCTCCAAGCCTTTGCAGACGACCTAGTGCTGACGGTCAGAGGAAAACACGTAGCCACTGTGGAAAACCTCACCCAGCAAGAAATGGAGACTCAGTCCCAGACTGATACATTGGACCTATGAGTGATGGAAAAAATAGTGATCCTCTCAGATAGCCAAGCTGCATTAAAGGCGCTGTGGTCATGTGTGACAAGAGTCACAAACAGTAAAGGGGACGGGTGCAAAAACACCCTCAAAAAGCTAGCTAAGCGGTTCCGCTGAGCAAAGCTAAGAAAGTGAAACTAGCTTGGGTCCCTGGACCTTCGGGGCATGAGGGGAATGAGAAAGCTCATGCTTTGGCCAGGAAGGGTGCGGAAGAACAACTGACAGGACCAGAACCCTACTGTGGCACCCCAATAAGCTCAGGAGTAGCCAAAGTCCGAGGTTGGGTCAAGTCTCAAAAGGCGGAGGCCTGGAGGAACAACCCCCACAATGAAAGACTGGAAAGGCGTACTGAGCCTAAGGAAAGGGGACATTAGGTTACTAGTAGGGCTGCTAACCAGGCACGGACCTATAAGGAAACATCTCAGAACCATAGGGAGGTCACAGACAGACCAATGCAGGTTCTGTGAAAATGAGGTGGAAACCTCTGAACACTAAATGGCTGGACTGTCCAGTGTTGGCCAAAAGAAGGTTCACATCTCTGGGAAGTCTGCACTTGGAACCTACAGAGATGAGGAAACTTTGTGTCTTTCAGCTTCTGGGCTACATCAGAAGCCTAGGGCTATCAGAATGAACATAAGGGTGCTACAATAGGCCATAAGGCCGAAGTAGCTAGTGTTAGCTGAATACCCCAACTCTACCAAGGAAAAAAAAATGATATTTTATAGTTACTAGTAGTACGCTTATTCTGCGCGTAACGAGATGAGTGAACATGAGCGCAGTAATGAAAGAGTCCACCCACACCTAGCCTACTTACCGGTGTCACTGGTGAACAGAATAATGTTATTTGTATGGGCAAATCAACCAAATCTCAATTAACAACAATCCTAACTTCTCGTCCATTATTTAACCAAAAGTCATTGGTAATATACGTAATGGATTTCCAACAGTTATCAATAGGAGGTAAATCCATCGTTCCTGTACAAAACGTCTTTTGATTAAATGAAGCCTATTTCCATATTTGTTATAAGGCCTATCATATACAAAACTAAGCCAAACTGAACTAATCTAACTTAAATAAATTGCCAAAGCACAGTGTAAGGAATCTCCAAAAAAATATCGTATTGCTTACAATGCTGATTTATAACAGCGATAGCGCCATTATATCATCTAAAAATGATTAAAAATCCAATAAATGTTCATTTAACTAATGAATCTAAATGCCATAAACGGTTCCACATGTGCCACATTCCGCACTGCTTTAATTTACCACTTCCATCGCCACTACCTACGTCGTGGACCTGTTTCCCACCCTTTCCATAGCATTTTAGTATTGCAACTGTTTCATTGCAGTTATGTATCTGCAATGAAACAGTTGCAATAATAATCTAACTGTCACCAAATGGTTCCCACACTCCGCACTTCTCACCTTGACTACTTCCTTTATCACTTCCTACGTCGTGGAGATGTTTCCCTCCCTTCCCATAGCATTTTACTATTGCAGGTACATTAATCTAACTGCCACAAAGGGTTCCCACACTCCGGACTGCTAGCCTTGACTACTTCCTTCACCACTTCCTACGTCGTGGACCTGATTCCCTCCCTTCCCATAGAATTTTATTATTGCAGATACATTAATCTAACTGTCACGAAGAGTTCCCACACTCTGGACTGTTCACCTTGACTACTTCCTTCACCACTTCCTACCTGTAGTGGACCTGTTTCCCTCCCTTCCCATAGCATTTTAGAATTGCAGTTACATTAATCTTACTGTCACAAAGGGTTTCTACACTCCAGAATGCTCGCCTCGACTACTTCCATTATCACTTCCTACGTCGTGGACCTGTTTCCCTCCCTTCCTATAACATTTTAGTATTGCAGGTACATTAATCTAACTGTCACAAAGGGTTTCTACACTCCGGACTGCTCGCCTTGACTACTTCCTTCACCGCTTCCTACGTCGTGGACATGTTTCCCACCCTTCCTATAGCATTTTAGTATTGCAGGTACATTAATCTAAATGTCACAAAGGGTTTCTACACTCCGGACTGCTCGCCTTGACTACTCCCTTCACCACTTCCTACGTCGTGGACCTGTTTCCCTCCCTTCCCATAGCATTTTTAGAATTGCAGATACTGTACATTATTATAATTATCACAAAGGGGTTCTACACTCCGGAATGCTCGCCTCGACTACTTCCTTCACCACTTCCTACGTTGTAGACCTGTTTCCCTCCCTTCCCATAGCATTTTTAGAATTGCAGATACTGTACATTATTATAATTATCACAAAGGGGTTCTACACTCCGGAATGCTCGCCTCGACTACTTCCTTCACCACTTCCTACGTTGTAGACCTGTTTCCCTCCCTTCCTATAGCATTTTATAGAACTTCAAATAGATTAATTTAACTTTCACAAAGGGTTCCCACACTACGGACTGCTCGCCTTGACTACATCCTTCACCGCTTCCTACGTCGTGGACCTGTTTCCCTCCCTTCCCATAGCATTTTAGAATTGCAGTTACATTAATCTAACTGTCACAAAGGGTTTCTACACTCCAGAATGCTCGCCTTGACTACTTCCTTCACCGCTTCCTACGTCGTGGACCTGTTTCCCTCCCTTCCTATAGCATTTTAGTATTGCAGGTACATTAATCTAACTGTCACAAACGGTTTCTAAACTCCGGACTGCTCGCCTTGACTACTTCCTTCACCGCTTCCTACGTCGTGAACCTGTTTTCCTCCCTTCCTATAGCATTTGCGACGCTACTTTCTGCACTGGAAAAATAATATTAAAAGTAAGTGCAGCCGCAAACGTTTGCCGGGGATAGCTCAGCCTACAATGGCTGGGTAAAATTCCAGTGTCTGCGACAAGGTCAGGGAAACCACTAGGCCAAAAGCCGGGTCTAACCGGTATAGGACTGGCTCATACTTGGGCACTGTGAACAAGTCAAAAACAAGTCACCAAAACAAACGTGCAATAATCACTACCAGGCCTACGCCGATTCTCCACACTCCTAGGGGGTCGTTGCTGACTACGCAACTCGGGCTTCGTCCTAACTATCCAATATTTAAGCCCAGAGTGCCTAAAACACGGTAAGTTACACGACGACTTGCCAATAAAAACCACAACGCGAGTTATCACCAGGCGGGGTCTACTAGGCCACTAAACTGCAATACACAACTCTAATGCCCAAGCTAAGAATCAGACAATTTACTCAATAACAATACCATATAATAATACAAGTGCACTAAAGGCAGAGTGACTACACCTCTAGTAGCTGGTCTCAATAAATACCAAGCTAAACAAGCAAAACTAGATGTCAATTGCACTACTATTAAATTATTGAGTTACTTAGTAGCAGATAAATAAATACTAAATACGATCCAAACACTAGATAAATCTATTATCTGATAGCCGGTACTCCGCTATCCAAGCTACCAAGATATTGTGTTGGATTACCAAACAAGCTGTTCAGGTTAAATTAAAATAATCAAATGAATAAACAATAACAACCCTACTACTGCTACTGCTACTACCAACTTTATGTTACTTAGCTGGGCTTCTGTTAATAGGCTAATAATATTAGCTACTAGCCTACTGGCCACGTGCTTCCAACTACGCACGCCAAATCGTGCAGCCTAGGTTTGTCGGGCCTCACAGTTATTAGTAATATAAATAACTCTTGGTACAACGCAAAATAATATCTACTAGTCAATAAAATATATTATTTGCGCTTTAGCACCTGCCCAGAACCGTCAGGAATATACCTTGATATTATTCCTGACTAATAAATAAATCCTAACTACCGTCAGGCTTTGACCAGTTTGGTTACAACTAACTCTCGCAATAAAATCAGATATTAATATTATCAACTCTTAAACCAAAATGTAAGGAACGTCGTCCACTCACCAATAGTGGGTCTGTACCCAACTTACACCAACACTCGGCGCGATCACACCACCAACGTACTCCGACACCACTGTCACGTACACTCCTCTCTACGTACACCACCGACGTATCCCAGTCGTCTTTACAATACACCACACTATCCTCACTGTCCGGGATCCACGACTCGAATGTCCGCCCTAGGCTATCCTGAAAATCTAGGATATCCCAGGCTTATCGGCACTGATAAGCCGGGTCAAAGGGCGCTCGCTAGCTTCGCCGCCGCCGCTCGTTCACCTCAACAATCGGTGTGCGGCCAAATAGCAAAAATATACCCCCCTAGGGAAAATAACTCGTTACACATTTTAGTATTGCAGGTACATTAATCTAACTGTCACAAAGGGTTTCTACACTCCGGACTGCTCGTCTTGACTACTTTCTTCACCACTTCCTACGTGTCGTGGACCTATTTCCCTCCCTTCCCATAGCATTTTTATTATTGCAGATACATTAATCTAACTGTCACAAAGGGTTCCCACACTCCGGACTCCTCGCCTTGACTACTCCCTTCACCACTTCCTACGTCGTGGACCTGTTTCCCTCCCTTCCCATAGCATTTTTAGAATTGCAGATACTGTACATTATTCTAAATATCACAAAGGGGTTCTACACTCCGGAATGCTCGCCTCGACTACTTCCTTCACCACTTCCTATGTCGTAGACCTGTTTCCCTCCCTTCCTTTAGCATTTTAGAATTTCAAATAGATTAATTTAACTTTCACAAAGGGTTTCTACACTCCGGACTGCTCACCTTGACTACTTCCTTCACCACTTCCTACGTGACGTGGACCTGTTTCCCTCCCTTCCCATAGCATTTTTAGAATTGCAGATACATTATTCTAATTGTCACAAAGGCTTCCCACACTCCGGACTGCTCGCATTGACTACTTCCTTCACCACTTTCTACATCGTGGACCTGTTTCCCTCCCTTCCCATAGCATTTTTAGAATTGCAGATACATTATTCTAACTGTCACAAAGGCTTCCCACACTCCGCAGCGCTCGCCTTGACTACTTCCTTCACTTCTTCCTACATTGTCGACCTGTTTCCTTATATTTCCATAGCATTTAAGTATTACAGATACTAATTTAACAGTCATAAAGGGTTTCCGTACTCCTTTCTTTTCACTGCTCACCTTTCCGCTTCCTTTACCACTCTCTACGTTGTGGACCTGTTCCCCCCCCCCCCCTTCGCATAGCATTTTAGTATAAAAATACTTTGTTCTAAATACATACATATTATTTTTAATTTAAAGGTGAATTTTAATACTGAACATAAACGGTATATAACTGCCGACTTATATTTTTAAGTTCAATTCATTAATCTGAAAGTTGCGAAATTTAATTAGCTTAAATAACATTATTCTGAATATATATATTCATGGACACCAAACTGTTTACTCCGGTTTACTCCATGAATGAAAGAGCTTAGAGTAAAAGTCGTTCTCTCTGTCTTAAGTAGACAACAAAATTGTTGGTCACAAAACGTAAACAAATAAAAAGAAGAAGAAGGTAGCTCCTAATGTTATTCTTATGGGACAAATTTTAAAATGTTTTTTAAGTATTTTATAATTACTACTGAGCGGAATCGTCTAGAATTTTAATGGTTTCTTCACTGGTGTCTTAATTATTTGTGCAAAATTTGAACACTATAAATGCGACGGTTCTTGAGTTTTTGGTGCGAACACACACATGCAAACACACACACACAAGCGGACAACTTTTCTCCAACTCCGACGATACATAGATTCGTTCACTTCGTTCACTCATCTACAAATCACGAAAGTTACAATAACTTTTGAACTGTAATTATTGTTACGGCAATGGGGTGTTGTACTATTTTTTAGAATTATAAGGACCATAACATATTAGTTTTGATCAAAACCAGCTGTTCTCAAAAAATCTGTTTTTTTAAATATTTTATTTGTTTTTATAGGAAAATAACATAAGTTACAATAACTTTTGAACCGTAATTATTATGAAAATGAGATTTGTACAATTTTTTTCAGAATTGAAAGGACTATAACATAGGTACTAAATTTCAGAAAATAACAAACTTACAGTCGGGACCACGTAAGTTTGCAGTTGAGGGAGGAGCCTATTTACCATATGGTTTTGAATGAACCAACGAGAACCGTGCGGTGTTACCAAATCTAATAATACCAGCTGATTTGAAAATATTGCTTAGTATATTTGAGTTAGTGTTGTCAACGAGCGATGTGGCAAACGTCGCACTAGCCTTGTCTTGTGATTGGCTGCCACCAACTAACTGCAAACTTACGTGGTCCCGACTTTAAATTAAGAAACTTGTTGGGGCCTATTTCGAGAAAATCAGATTTTTTTGTTATTTTATGGGGTTTTATGGGAAAATCCCCATTAAAAATCAAAATAAAAAAAAAATTTCAAAATTTTAAGGACCATAACATACTTTTAGTTGAATCAAAACCGGCTTTTTTCTAAAATCCTATTTTTTGTTATTTTATCGGGTTTTTATGGGAAAATAACATAATTTACAACAACTTTTGAACCGTAATTTTTACAGAAATGGGAGTCGTACAATTTTGTTCACAATTTAAAGGGCTACAACATACAAAATTGTTATCAAAATCGTTCAGGCTATCTTTGACCATTTTACCCGTTATTTTATGGGTTTTAAGGGAAAATTAACATTAAAAATCAAAATTACAAAAAAATGAAAAAATGCCTGGAGATATCATGGATTAGAACCAACACACCAAATTTCATCGAAATCGGACCACAAGTGTAGTTCCTAGCTCTGTACACATCCAGACACACACATACGGGTCTTTACCGAATACTCGTAAACACCAAATTGTGGCATCTTTCAGCCTGCGGCTACCAGTGAACGAAGGAAGGTACCAAAACCTTGTGTACATCAATATTTCTAATGAACACTCCATTTTAACATCAAACACTCTAGTTTTTAATGGTGGCACCATGCCGCAATTCGGTATATATCGACAGTGTGTGGATAGGATGCCACTAATGCGTTGTAGCGCTTGAGCAGTGTGTTTGTCCCCCCTACTTCTCAAGTGCGCTGTTGCCAGTTCTCCGTTCTAGTTTATTATGTCTTCACGTGCCTATGCCCTAGCTTGTTGCCCACGCCTATATTTTCGTCTTTCTTACTTTATGCTCATTAGTTTAACGTTTTGTTTACATATTTTATCAAACCGGTATTATAAAATTGTACCGAACCAACAATATTGACAATTGGATTTAAAGTCAATAAACTGAATAAAATGTCGGGAGGATTAAATCAAAATGGAGATTAAGTTGTGGATAATAATATAATATTGTATTCTAGTCGTTAATATCTTCAACTTGATTGTTAGGCAAAGTATAAAATACTTGAAACTAAGCTAAAACAATTTAAGTATCAATAAAAACATGTTTACTTTCGATCAGTGGCATGATTTGTTAAGGTTTATGATCTTAATCGTACTATTTCTCTTCTTAATGTTCGTGGATTTTCATTCGTTATTTTTGTGATCGTTATTATAACAGCCTTGGCTACCATGGTACAGAGGGTGTTAATTTTGACACAGGCACAGACATGATGATACAAAAATAAATTGCAAGTACAAAATGAAATTACAAGTTCTACAAAATATTGAAATTAGGGAATTCATAACTAAAATGATATGTACCTTAAATTTTCATTCATACCCTTTAAGGTTTTGATAATATAAATTTTTATTTTAGAAACTCGTTGCCGCCAGAAAAAATATATTTTTGGTAACACCTACTTGTCATAATGTTTTTGGAATATTAAACTATATTATTAGGCTAATAAGGATTATGAACTTTTGAGAAAGTCGTAACCCGCACACCTATCAACCGCAAACTTGAATGAAATGCCTTGATGTGCCCAGTAAAATATCAGTTTTTCAATAAACTCTCTTAATACAGAAACCTTATTTAAAGAATTATTTAAAATATAAAATATATATCAGCTTTTACATTAATCATTTGATTCTCATTATAGATGTTTGCATAACGATAAAGTTATTACTTTTGATTCTACCTCACAGTTTCGTGGCAATACACAAAGGATTTTCCTTAAAATAAGCAATAAGTACGACTGGGTTTTGTCTGTATGTATATAATTAATTCATGGTAAAGTAAAAGTATGAGTAACTATTTTTTTACGATAGATTTATAGACGCAAATATTCTTTCCCTGTGGCGAAACAATCGATGTATACATCGATGGGCGAAACACGGCAGAACACTATAGTTCATATAAGATTATAAATCTATATAAATAAAATAACAGTTTTGTCTTTAAATAGCGTAGAATGAGAATCATGAAGTTTTTGGTTATTTCTACGTCTTATACCATAAGACAGCCGAAACGAGTTTCATCTCAATTAAATTCGGTCTGCTTGTTTGTCTGTCTGTCTGCCATTGTGTCTGTAACGGCAAAATTCCAATTTACGCGGCCCACTCCAAGAAATATAGAGCACCGTTCATGATCCAAATAGTTTTTGCTGGATGGGTGAGAGTGTCTTTAAAGTCATTAATATGGCATCACTACTTGAGAAATAAAATGTTATATAATATGTTTACATTAAATGTTGTTTACAAATATCCACCATTTCCAATCACATTTTGTAAACAAATCCAAAACCTCATGAGATTAATAACCCTGGCTGTGACTTATATAACATATTTAATTGATTGCAAGTACAATATTGTGAAACTAAAAATGCAATGCATTTGATGTCTTAGTATAAGATATGCATTTTCTGTCTATGTCCCACATCTTTTAACACAAACCGTCATGAATTGGTACATACCAACCTTTAGCCTGGTGGTGACATTGGGGGGTGGAAGTCTAAATTTAGTACATTACAATTACGTCAATGACCTTGAGCTCTGCTATTTTAGTAAGATGCCGTGGTATGGTGGCGTGTCGGGGAGAAGGGTAAAAGGTTTAATTATTGTTCATGCTTACTCATTCGCTCTTACCCACAAACATACTTATTTCAAGCCTAAAATTAAGAATGAAGATCTAACTTCTATATTCGTTTGGATGTCAGTCTTAGAGGCAAGTCTAGACTGTTCCTCTGCCTGCGCGGTCCATTTCACAAGTTACTGTCTTCACTACTTTTTTTAGTAAGCCTTTGTGTCGATTATGTATCTTGTGCAATGTAAAATCAAGATGACGTTCAAACTAAGATATAAGTTTGGACTTCCTTGTGTGACCAAAATGGTCGCCTACAGAGCAACAGAAGAATCTACAATTTTTTATAAAATTAGTTTTATTGACGTTTGCAGACAGATTTAAATAATTGTTTTAAAGGAAACCCAAAATCTATTGGAAATCATAAATTAATATGATTTGAATATTTTGCCTCCAACAAATGAAACACCATACGCATATTGGTCCTCTGGTCCTGTTAATACAATTTTGTGAAGGTTTTCTTTTATAATTTGAAACAATATCATTGCACAAGCATTTTCAATGACTCGCTGCAGTTTTGCGTACTCTTGCAACTACTAATTCTAAAATTCAAATATGAGTTTGGTGACGAATTAAAAATAATGTGTTGATACATTATAAAAATTCAAATGTAAAATATCATAGTTTTTGAGGGCGAGCCTGGAAATTTATACTATATTATAGTTTTGCATTTATAGTAGAACATTATAGACTTTAAGAAAACCAACAGAAAAAAATATTGTTTAGAATTTTCAAGTTCATTTTAGAACAAAATGTTTGCTCCGCCTCCCAGTTAACTGAGAATTTCAAGAAGTAGAAACATATTACATAAATAAATGAAGTAAAATATAACACATTGTTAAAAAAAAAAAAACATTACACAAACTTCACGTATGCCAATCCAACCATACTAGGAATTTCTTGATATTGTATGTTGAAATAGGTTTATTATTAATACAGTTGAGAATATTAAAGGTTCTACAAAACAAAACATTGAATAGTAAAAATACATTTATATTTAAAGTAACTGATGGATTGACAAATTTGTAAAACGATTGTACTAGGTGGCGTTCGCAGAGGCATCCACAAAATTGAGCGGAGTCATCAAGTTCATATTATATTGTTTTTGTCATACTGCAGTAAAAACAGTAGTATTTAATGCATGTGTTGCGGGTCTAAAGTAGCACTTTTTATATTTAGGGAGTAAAAATCTTTTATAGCCTCTATGGAGTAAAAATAAGCTGTTGTCAACTCAGTAAATTTCGATTGTAAACGATTGCATGTATTGAAAATGTGTATCAATTCGTCTCTACAGTCTCTTCCCGTAGCATTTTAGCATTACAGATACATTAATCCATTCCCCCACCGCTCACCTTTACTACTTCCTTCACCACCCCCTTGTGGACCTATTTCCCTCTCTTCCCATAGCATTTAAGGATTGCAGATACATTAATGTAATAGCCAAAGACAGTTCCCACACTCTGCACTGCTAGCCTTACTACTTCCTTCACCACTTCCTACGTCGTGGGGCCTGTTTCCTTCCCTTCTCATAGCATTTTAGGATTGAAGATACATTAATCTAACTGCCACAGACGGATCACACACTATGCTCATACTTTACTACTTCCAAAGCCACTTCCTATTACCTGTATTCATCACTTTCCATAGCATTTTAGTATTTTAGATACGTTAATCTAATTTCCCCAAACATTCCCACACTCCGTACTGCTAGCCTTTACTACTTCTTTCGCCATTACCTATGTTGTGTGCATGCTTCCATCCCTTCTCATAGCATTTCAGCATTGCACATACATTAAAACTGCTACAAACGGTTTCCAGTTCCCACACTCCACACTGCTCACCTTACTACTTCTTTCACCTCCCCCTACGTCGCGGACCTATTTCCCTCTCTTCCCATAGCATTTTAAGATTGTAGATACCTTAATCTAATCGTCCTAAACAGTTTCCACACTCCGGACAGCTCGCCTTGACTACTTCCTTCGCCACTTCCTATGTCGCGGACCTGTTTTCCTCCCTTCCCATAGCATTTTAGGATTGCAGATACCTTAATCTAATCGTCATAAACAGTTTCCACACTCCGGACAGCTCGCCTTGACTACTTCCTTCGCCACTTCCTATGTCGCGGACCTGTTTTCCTCCCTTCCCATAATATTTTAAGATTGCAGATACCTCAATCTAATCGTCGTCACAAACAGTTCCCACAGTCCGGACCGCTTGCCTTTACTACTTCCTTCACCACTTCCTACGTCACGGACCTGTTTCCCTCCCTTTCCATAGCATTTTAGGATTGCAGATACCTTAATCTAATCGTCACAAACAGTTCCCACAGTCCGGACTGCTTGCCTTTACTACTTCCTTCACCACTTCCTACGTCACGGGCCTGTTTCCCTCTCTTCCCATAGCATCATAGGATTGCAAATACCTTAATCTAATCGTCATAAACAGTTTCCACACTCCGGACAGCTCGCCTTGACTACTTCCTTCGCCACTTCCTATGTCGCGGACCTGTTTTCCTCCCTTCCCATAGCATTTTAGGATTGCAGATACCTTAATCTAATCATCATAAACAGTTTCCACACTCCGGACAGCTCGCCTTGACTACTTCCTTCGCCACTTCCTATGTCGCGGACCTATTTTCATCCCTTCCCATAGCATTTTAGGATTGCAAATACCTTAATCTAATCGTCACAAACAGTTCCCACACCCCGAACAGCTCGCCTTTACTACTACCTTCACCTCTTTCTACGTCGCGGACCTGTTTCCTTCCCTTCCAATAGCATTTTAGGATTGTAGATACCTTAATCTAATCGTCATAAACAGTTCCCACACTCCGGACAGCTCGCCTTGGCTACTTCCTTCACCACTTTCTACGTTGCAGACCTTGTTTTCCTCCCTTCCCATAGAATTTTAGGAATGCAGGTACCTTAATCTAATCGTCATAAACAGTTTCCACACTCCAGACTGCTCACCTTTACTACTTCCTTCATCACTTTTATACGTCACGGACCTCAAGCTAGTGTCGTTATTTGATTATATTTATGATCCATACCGTTTCTGTTCTAATATCTGTGGAATAATGCTATCAGCTATTTCTTTATCTACTGCATTCAAAAGTCATCAGCTGATCATATGTCTTTGTTTATGTGTCAAATACTGCTTCCATAAGGATTACATCGAAACTTTGAGACCCAGTGGGGCGGATTCCTGAGAGATTTTTTTTAACGCCATATAGATGTTGGCACTCACCGATATGGTCTTTATCTCCATGTAAAATTTGAAAACGATTGATTCATCCGTCTAGGAGGAGTTTGCGTATTACGAAATGCACAAGAGTCGATGGATAAGAGCTTCGCTCGCTCCGCTCAATAATATCAAACGATATAAAACTATTTACAGTATCACGGTTACAACTTTTAAACTACTCTTGTTATGACTCAAAGGTAACCTCTTTAGGACATTTCATTTTATGCTTTTGTTAGTGGGGACTGGTTAAAACACCACAGTAGGTTTTGCCAATCTGATTGTAAGATGATATCCCACAATTCAAAAAACAATATTTATCTGAACTAGTTTGTGCATGTTGATAATAAATATGTATTTTAATTTTTGTATTTTATTTGTATTTTAATGTCTTTAGTGAGTCGGTGGCTCAGTCGGTAGCGTCGCGGACTTTGGGCCCAAGGCAGCGATGTCGTGGGTTCGGATCCTGGTCACTGCCACTAAAATTTATCAGTACAGTTCACCTTTGTACTGTACCGGCTCACTCCTTGCTTTGCTGTAAACGATCCACGCACGGGCGCTTAGTCTATGTGGACGGGCAAATGCAAGGTTAAAAGAGGCCGCCAACCTCTTAAAAAAAAAATTTAAGTAATTTTATTGATTTGGTTATATGTTTACCTCATATCACATTTGAACATGGATTGAAACATTAGATGTCTTTGGAATACTCTGAGAGTGAGAAGCAAAACATAACTTCAGCAATGATGTTATTTATTAGTTATTTATTATCAGCAAAAACAGCGTACCATGCTTTAATGGAGTTGCATATACAATATGGTCTTGTTGTCTGGGGCGGGACTACTGAAAGCAACCTTAACAGAATATTGAAGCTGCAGAAAAAAGACATAGGTATACTCACCACTCTCCAACCCTTAGGCAGCTGCAGGGAAGCTTTCAGATCGCTTGGTATTCTGACTGTTGTAAATCTCTACATCAAAGCAGTAATCCTTCTGGTGAGTGAGTCTGATCTGCCAAAGAGTACAAATATTCACACTTACAACGCAAGGCGAGGAAATTACTTCATTCTGCCAGTCATCACACCCTCCAGTGCGCCAGAAAACCATCCTACACCGGCCGCAAAGTCCACAATAGCCTACCTCCATCACTGAAGGGTAAACCGCTGAAAACACAGCTTCACAAGGTGCTTATAGACAGACCTGCTTACTCCTTGAAGGAATTCCTGGAATCTGATCTACATCAATAACCTGCACTGAGTATCACAGCATATTGTTTAACACTTGCATTAATTTAACAATTTTTCATAGTCTCCTCTTAGACACTGTTTCTTACAATTTCACAGTCCATCCATGAACTAAGCCATACAAATCAATGTACTAGTTTTAAGTTACATTATTGTATGACACCATGAAATATTCTTAATGAAATAACAAATCAAGAATATTTTGATTTGATTTAACCGGACAAACCGTTATCCAGACTCACCTCGGTCCCGAGGAGTCCGGATAAGAGGGAGTCTACTGTAAATTCCCCCATAAAATCCCGTTCCCATGGTCCGATCACTCTGGTTTTCGAACTCGTTTAAATAAACGTAGGTTCATAAATCAATTACATGTCAAAATTACATGTATCAAATTTCATCAATATCGGATGATTTTTTCTTTAATTATCATGCTAACGGACACATATATAAATTAATTTGAACAGATGGAGTTTTTTTTCCTCTGGGGACATCAAAACAAATAAGTAAATCGGTCCCGAGTCCAAGTCTTACCATGAGACCTACCGTAATAGCTTTGACTATTAATACAAGAGTCAAGAGTCAAGAGATTTATTGGTCTAAGAACACAAAATATTACAGTGCATACGACCTTGTCAAGTACAATTATTAAAATAATAAAATTAAATATCACAGATTTAGCCTATATGAATAACAATAACACAGCTACCTACAAAAACAATTAACAGTATCACAGATTCAAACATCTTTCATAATACTCCTTAATACAGTAGGAAGGATTGTTGACTAGCAAAAGGTGAATGGCTTTTTTAAAACTAGGAAAAGGCAAACATCTTATATCTAAAGGCAAATGGTTAAAAAGTCTAACACCTACACATGAATGGCTTCTTAAAGTTTTAGCTAACCTAGCTTGATCAATATGAACATTTCTACTACTTCTAGTGTTATAGGAATGGATGTCATTATTAAAAACAAGACTTGATTCATTTGATTTTATAAATAACAATAACCTAAAAATGTACAAACAGATAACAGTCATAACACCAGTTTTAGTAAAAAGAGGTTTACAGTGAGCTTTTTTCTTTGAGTTTGTTACTATCCTAATAGCTTTCTTTTGCAACAACAAAACATCAGTTATCCTGCCAGAGTTTCCCCATAAAATAATACCATAGTCTAACAAATAATGAAACAAAGCATAATAAACAGACAATAAATAAGTAACAGGAACGTAAAATTTTAAAGTTTTTAACAAATATACAACTTTTGACAATTTACTGCAAACTAGATCTATTTGGCTATTCCAAGTTAAGTTACAATCCATTTGCACCCCTAGTAACTTAATGCACTTAACAAATTCATCTGAATAAGCAAGTCTACTATTTAAGGAGTATATTGCCTTTTGTGTTTTTGATTCATTAAGTTTAAAACCATTAGCTCTGAACCATGTAACAGCCTGATTAAGAGTTTCATCAGCAATACCATTCACAGTTGGCAAATCTTTACTTACTGTAAGGAAAGATGTGTCGTCAGCAAACATGATGGTTTTCGATGACTTAATAGTAGATGGCAGATCATTTACCATGACAAGGAATAAAATAGGCCCTAACACAGAACCTTGTGGTACACCAAATTTGACATGAGAAGCAGATGACTTTTTACCAGCAACATCTATAATTTGGAATCTCCCTTCCAGGTACGACTTAAAGAAATCAAGCTGAACGCCATGAAAACCCAGACACTGTAGCTTTTGACAAAGAATTAAATGGTCGACACAATCAAATGCCTTGCTCAGGTCGCAGGCAGTGATCTGAGCAAGGCTTCGATCCTCAAAACAACTGATTAAATCATCAACAATTGATAGAACTGCACTCGTAGTGCTCTTACCCATCTGATAGCCAAATTGTGAAGCACTAATTAGGCTCAGCTGATTAAAGTAGGTACATACCTGGAGTTTTACAACTTGTTCAACAACCTTGCCTAAAACTGGTACTATAGAAATCGGTCGGTAACTCTTTGGCACAGATTTTTCACCACTTTTTTTATACAGGGGGACCACTCTTGATATTTTAAGCTTAGAGGGAAAAATACCCTGTTTAAGACACAAATTAATACAAAAGGTTAGAGGAAACAAAATGGACTCGATTACACATTTGACTAGATGATTAGAAAGATCAAAGATATCTTTACTTTTAGATTTTTTCATTTTTTTCACGACACTGAGCACATTTGCACATGACACTTCCTCCCATTTGAAGTTTTCTTCAGGCAAAGGTGAATTTTCCATGAAGTCAAGCGCAGTAGTCTGGGGTTGAATGATGCTGTCTCTGGCCTCCTGAACAGCTGAAAGGTAGTACGAGTTAAACTCCTCTGGGGGAATCTGGATCTCTGGTGACTTGACGCTCTTGCTCCGTAGATTATTTACAAGTGTCCAAGCAGCCTTTGACTTGTTGTCAGACGATTCTATGTATTCAACATTGTAATTAAGTTTAGCTTTATTAACCGCCTCCTTGTAAACTTGCTTGCTTTTCTTATATGCCAGTTCGGTTAAGTTGCTTCGCTGAACAAGGAACATAGTTCTGAAGGCCATCATGATTTATACAACAACTAGACATTCCATCCCCATGTTAAAGTTGTAGCCAGGTTTTTAATAAAATTTGTCTTAGTTGATGTGAGCCACCTACAGATTGCGCTGATCTAAATTACTGATTTATGCCGATTACATGATGGTTTTTCCAAGTCAAAATGATGGAATGACTTATGAGCTATAGCAACTGTTGTGACCCAGCAACTATGTTAGTAACGAAAAATAAGGAACATAATAGAGTTTTAGACACTATTGCAATCTGTGACTGGCTCACACAACGAAGAACTAATATACCCCCGCCGCAGCAAACCTGCAGACTAAGCGAATTTCCATTTGCCTGATTGGATCTAGTATGTTTCAACTCTTAACAAAAGTGTACAACCCCCTTTGCTGTAAAAATTACAGTTCTAAAGTTTATGCATCTTTTGTGATTTTCCCCATAAAATATCATAGTTACTCTCACAGCTTACCCATGATAAAGGTTGTTGACAAGCTAATGGAAGAGTGTTTCAGATTGCTCCTACCGTTTATTTATATTTAAATTCGGCTGAATTGGAGTAATTGATATAAATCTGTATCTTCAAAATGCCCTAACATGTATTTCTTACCTTTGCTTTAATACTTACATTCTCAGTTAGGTTTCCCAGGTAGCCCATGTATAATCTAGTAATCTCAATGGTAATTGCTGCAACTAGAGTAATAACTAAAATAATCTTGTACAAGTCCGGTAGTCTGCAGTACTGAAATGGTAAAACAAAAATTATCTTAGAAACATTGTGTTTGGCTCAGTTTTTTAAAGAGGGTGGCGGCCTCATTTAACCTTGCATTTGCCCGACTACATAGATTACGGACCTATGCGTGTGTAATGGAAGGAGGAAGTGTTTGGCAATGTTGTGTGAGTAGGCTGGTAGTGTTGTTAAACAATAACTTGTTGTGCTGACATACAGAAGGCTGTTGCTTTAAGTAGGCCATTGCACTTGGTCAGTTTTGTGTGGAGTGTGGTGTACTGGAGGACAGGGTCCTGGACCTTGGGTCCAGATAAACAATCTTAGGGGATTTTTAAAATTGGGGTTTTGAGTCTTTTCCTAATTGGGGTTTCAGTTTCAAATTAAATTATTTATACAGTGTCCCAGTATACTCTACCTTTATGATTGTTACTTATCTTTATGTTATTTGTATTGTTTTGAGTAATAATAAAGTTGGGTTTTGTGAGGGAGTGCTGAGTTTGATTCGTTAGCTACGTCACCCAAAGTAACAGTGGGTAAACCTCTAGTAGTAGGAGTTACCTACCGTTACATGTGGAACCTATCCAGCCGGTACAGTACAGTAAGAGTTGAACTGGACCAGGATCTGAATTCATCTGGACATGGCTGCCATGGTTCAGTCTCTGTAAAGCTACCAACTGAGCCACCAACTCACCAACCAATAGCTTTTTTTTAGAGAAAGAGATTGACAGCCTCAGCAACCATTGTATTTTTGCCTGTCCATGTAGACTATGGACCTGTTAGTTAGTGAAGCAATGGGTGAGCCAGAGCAGAACAAGGGTGAAGTGCACTGATAAAAAGTAGTGGAGGGTATGCTGCGTTTATGCACGAGGAGCGGGAGCGAGGCGATAGCGGTCGGTCAACGGCGAACATAGTGGGGGACACAGTCTTGCCAACTCTAACTTAGGAAAGTTCAAGTTAATTAAGGAATTTTCAAAGTGAGTAAAAATATCGATTTATCAAGAATTTGTAATTATTGAGATTCGATTTCATTGAGGTTCCACTGAACAAAAGTACAATAGTTAAACGTTACTTAGACAATTCTCCTTTTTTCTTCCATGGAGTCTTAAAAGTTAGGGGCAAAACAATTCAAAAAATTTTAGCCATTACGGCTTCTTTAAATCTATGTTTTTAAAATCGTCACTACGATTGTCCCAAATCCACGGCCTTTGTCGCATTTCATCAATGAACTGTTCAGTCGGAAAGTGTTACTCTTCTTCCGCAAACTCCATCACTCTGTCAAACAAGAGTTCACAGTAAACGAATAACCTCTGACCGAATCCAGATCCAGACCGAATGCATGTTCGCGTAGGTAGGTTGGCTAAGTTGGCAACCCTGGATGCAGTCGCTCCCGCCGTGCATAAACAGTCTCATTTGACTCAATGTAGTTGAAAACCGCTTACTCTCAAACAGCTGCTGTGATTTCTAACTACACAGCGGTCAAATTAGAAACTGCAGCGGGAGGACAACCGCTACCGCTCCCGCTTTTCGTGTATAAACAGTCTCATTTAACGTGGCCTACTCCTAGAAAACTAGAGTATCAATCAAGGTTCTAATATTTTTTCTGTATTTAAGGGCTTGGTGAGAGTGTCTTTGGCTATAAAAACATGGCCTCGCTGCTTTGAAAACAAAATAACGAACCATCAAACACCCAATTTTGTTCGATTTTTGTCAAATTTTCTCCCAATGTTTACTATTACATTTTATAAAATAACGATCAGCTGTTTGGATTAGTTCTCACTTCTAGCTGTCACAGATATGTTTACATTAAATACTGTTTACAAATACCGCAACCATTTCCGATCAAGTTTTGTAAGCACATCCAAACCAAGTGAGATTAAAAACGTTGTGCCTTACTAAACCGGTTAAAATTAATCGCAAGTGCAACGATTGTTCTTGAGTTTTGATAACCGGGGAAAATACCGTGAATCAGTGTTGTATTAGTGCAAGGAAACTTACATTTTTATAATCGTCGTCACCAATACCGTAGCTTACAAAAGTTTCCACTCATTGACGGCGCTTCAAGGACAGTTGTGTAAAGTGCAAAGTAAAAAATCACGACTGCAGTGGGTGATCGTGGATGTTGCTGCGATCTTGGAAGATCTTTCTGATTTCGCTGTGATCGTAGCGTAACAGAGGTTTAACTTAACAGATGTAGCTAAACTCGCTTTTCCAATGTGTCACTTTTGGTTTCTACTTAGGCCTACTTACATTTTGACAACGATATCGGTACTTTTCCTACTTAGGAAATAAAACTACAAACGTACAAAACTCCAGATTTGTGCGTTTTTTGTCACATTTCCTCTGAATGTTTGCTAGATATATGTACCGATTATCGTTTAGAGATTACGTAGGTAATCTTAAGAAACCTTTGTTTGGATAAAGGTGATTTCTTCAAACTGCCATTAATTGAATTGAATTGAATTGAATTGAAAATAACTTTATTCATAAATCATACAAGTATGTACATTGAATGGCGTCAAAATTCTTAAACTACTTAAACTTACAACATAATATCAGCTGTACAGTTCGTCAAAATTATACAGTACTTTTTGTGTTAAGTATATTTTAAGCTGGGATTTAAATTTTTTACAATCATCAATTTTCTTCAACCCCTCTGGAAGCCCTTCCAAAAATTTTCTTCCAGCACATGACGGTTTTTTGTTATAAAATTCCAATCTATGGGCACCAACAGCAATTTTGTTTCTATGCCGGGTGCCATATTCGTGATTATCCCCTAGTTTAGGTAACATACTTTCAGACAAAAGATTTTTAGTTAAAAGAACGGTATGGAAAACATAAATGCCGTACACAGTCATTATACCCATGGCTAAGAAATGATCACGTACGGAAACATCCCAGTTTAAATTTAACATTAGTCTTATTGCTCTTTTCTGCAAAATTAAAATTCTGTCCAAATTTTTCTTTGATGTTCCACCATAAACACTTATGCCAAATGATATTGCGGATTCAATGAAAGCAAAATAAAGCTTTTTCAAAATATCTGCTGAACAAAATTTAGACATTCTATAAATTGCATAAATTCCAGATGTGATTGGAATGTCCTGGGGATATCCCTGGGGGATATCCTCTGTATATCCCGCAATGTCCTCAGGATATCCTGGGGAACTCCCTATGTTCGCCCAAATCCTGATCCCTATGGGATATCCCAAAAGGATATTCCTGGGATATCCCACCAGGATATTATACATAAAAACACAAAATAATAAATATTTAGTCTGAAAAACACTTTTACCAGTTAAGTATTTTAATTAAATAGCTTATAAAAACAAATTTTGAAAAAAAATAGAAACAAAAATATTTTGGCCCAGACGAGATTTGAACCGGGGACCTTTGACTTTTGAATCTCTTACCTTACCTCCTGAGCTATTTGTGATTGTTGATATTACTAGTTTTCAAGCGGTTTAAGAGGAGCCGACATCTGAAATTGTCGCAATACTTAAATATTTTTTGATACTATGATGCTGTTTAGGCATCAAGTTGTTAAATTGTTTTTTCTGGGAGTTGTAGAGGATATTGTAATAAGAATATAGATTATAATTGTTGATTAATTAATATTTTCCCTTAAATTTTCAACCAATAAATTTTCTCAAATAAGTTAGAATTTAAATTAAAAAGAAAATATTTTGCATCATTGTAAGCAAGTGTATTATTATTATTATTATTATTATACAATGGTAAAAATTTAGAGTTTGATAGTTATTATGGACCACGGGGATATCCTACGGATCTCCAAAGGATGTCCTATGGATATGATCGGAAAACATGATTAATTTTTATAAATCATTAGTAACGTTATTAGTTATTTTAATTTGAAATAGTATTGAAATCCTTTTTAATAACGTTTCTCAACTACTTGTCAATTGAAAAAAGAAACATCCAATATTATAAAATATGTTATAATATAGGTAGCCTACCGAGAATATCCATAGGAAGTCCCCTCAAAAGGCATTCGTTTGTGTTGGATATGTGCAATATCTTAGAGTGATCCTAGGGACATTCTCAAATCCTGGGATTATGTGGGATATGTGGGAACTGGTCAGGGTCCTGTGCTGTGTGGGAAAGCTGTATTCGGTAGCATATTTCGAGAAGTACTTGAGTTATATGTTTATGTTTATATTAAATTTTATATTATTAAAATACCAAACAATATTGTAAACATTTCTGTATGGTACTAACATGATTTGTAATTTGTAAATATTTTGGCGGAATAAATGCTATTTTGATTTGATTTGATTTGATTTGATTTTACAAATAAATGATGAAAAAAGGATATCGTGGATATTCTAGGGATATGCCAAAGATATTCCTGTCCCTTGATCAACAACCCAAAAAAATTAAATTAATGATTGTAACGGGAATATGCCAGGAATGTCCCAGGGATATTCCTATATCCCATGGGATATTGGAATATCCCAGGAATGTCCCAAGGATATTCATATATCTAATGGGATATTGGGACGTTTTGGGAACTCTGTGGGATATCCTGAGGATATTCTGTGCTATGTGGGATGGGAATATAAGGTAAAAGGATTTGTCAAAAGTTGGTTTTTCATATTTTAACCCTAACACGTTGATATTCCAAATTTTGTATATTGAAGTTGTACAATCAAAGGTTACAGAGCAAATTCCAAAAAAACATTACATTTTAATTTTTTATGTTTTTCTAATGGAGAAAAAGAAAACTGTGCTGTGTGGTTTTCTTGTTTTGGATACATATAATGTTGGTCAAATTTGGCAAATTTATTTATTTCATCTTAAATACTATTAACATTTAGTAAAGACACTCTTTACCTTGCCCGTTGCCTAACCTAAGTACCGTACTCGTTAAATCTAGGCTAACGATATTTAAATGGGGAGTAAATGGGAAATATTTTTGTTTATGGAAATACTTATTTTGGTAAAAATCTAATCAGCAAATTGAAATCCGTTTAGTCTGCAGGTTTGCCACCGGTACTGTAATCTATATATATAAAATCCAATGTATGTTTGTATATTTGTATGTTTGTCCTTTATGGACTCCAAAACTGCTCGACAGATTGTAATGAAACTTTTAGGCATTATTAAGCATTATTCAAGGAAGGTTTGTGTGAAGTTTGGTGCAGATCCGTCAATAGGGCTTCGCCCCAGTGGCTCTGGAGTTTCCCATGTTAACCTTGTTTTATCTATGCTTATGAGTGTACTCATATTTAAATGGAATTAAAGAATCTTAACAGCTGGTGCAGCTAAACAATTTGATTCTGTGATGTTCAATTGCATTAAAAAGTTAATAGGTTTACCAACAGGGTGCAGCACTATATTTTTTTAAATTTATGAGAACAGCTAATTTGCAAACAAAAGGTGAGTGAGCGTGGCGAACGAATTTCAACCTGGAGGAGATGTTAGCGTAGCGAACGAGCTAACCTGAAGGCAAGTGAGCGCAGCGAACGAGCTCCAACTTAAAGGTGAGTGAGCGTAGCGAACGAACTTCAACCAGGACGTGATTGAGCCATGCGAACGAGCTTATCTTGAAAATGAACGAGCATGTGACATAAAACCACAATAGGACAGGACGACGTCTGTCGGGCCAGCTAGTGAATTATAATACCTATTATTTCATTTTCATTTCAAAATATCTGAGACTAGGTTCTATGCAGCTTCATCATTAATAATAAGAATTCTGATCCGACTCCAAAGTGAGAAATAATGTGTAGGCTAAAGCTGGGTTTTTTTAGGCGCGGAAGCGGAGAGCGGATGGGGGAACGCGGAGAGCGGAAAACAGATTAGCATGGTGTTCCGCTCCGCTTCTAGGAAAGCAGTAACATTAAATTACCTAAGACAAGTGGAGTCCACTCTCCACGTTCCTCTCTCCCATTTCTGCTTCCGCGCCTAGGAAAACCCGGCTTAAAGGAAGGATAGTATATTTTTGTTAACATGAATATAAATACAATAGGAAGATTTTGAAATAGTTATTTGTGTAACTAGTGGGCGAAAAGGCACTTTGCTGCACACAAGTGAAATGTTTACGCACAAGCCGTAGGCAAGTGTGGAAAGTTTCTTGAGTGCAGACTTTTTTTCACCCTGTATAGGAATAACAGATTTTTTTAAAAATTGTACAGCTATTTTTTAGATTACTGTATATTTACTAGCATACTGTAGGCCTACCTTTAAAGGTAACATTACACCAATAGTAGTCAACCAAACAGGAAGGAAAGCGAGGTTGAAAAACAATGCGATCTGCAGGGGGAAATTACTGGTAATCTCATTCCCTAGAAAAAAATCTAGTATTAACAATGAAAAAGCTGTAGGTAATATGTAGACTAACTCGATACATTTTATTAGTGACTTTTAAAGTAATGCACAACGTAGAAACAATCTAACCTACCAGAAATGAAAAACAGCATAAAGAACAAAAAAACTGCCTAACTTGGTATAATTTCAACAGTAGTATTTTTGAATATAGGTATACGGTATACATTAACTTAAACTTACAAAATTAAATAAAAAAGCCCATTTTGATCAGTGTGTAAGCCTATTACATGCATTAATTTGCAAGTCAGTTTCTCATTCATATTTTTGATAAGTTAGATGACTCTTGGTTCTGGGTGGATGAACTTTTTACCATAGATGTCTACATCGGTACCATATTTATAAACAATCGATGTACCGAAAACATCAACGCAAAAGCGTCAATCATCAATGTTTTTTGTTTGAGTATTTAGTCCGGTTGTAGCCTCAGCTAATTAACCTTTCTACTTACTAGCTAGAGACGTTATAGATGGGAAGTTTCTCTTTCAAATTTGCAAGAATCGAAATCAGTCTCTTAAGTTAGGCCAATTGATTAGTCATGAGCAGCAGTGCTGCCGCTGAAATTTATCACAAATGATTTTAATTTATTAAGCTAGGCTTGCTTACTTTCAATCTGACACTCTACTCTTGTCAGAAGTCTAGTCCTGTTCGCAATTTTTTAAATTTGATATGTCATCAGTCTTTCAATGCGATTAACTTAAGTTTAAGTTAGTATGCCTACTTATGGTAGTAGTCATTTGACTTAATGTTCAGACCAACAATATTGTTCATTAAAAACTAATAGGCCTAGTTAGGTACCCTACAATCCTGTTACAATAAAAACATAAATATTTTGATGAGCTGTTAAAAGTTAAGGGGATCTACCACCTTTAAATGACAATTTTTGTATTTAGTAAGTTAGACATTTTTTATGCAGGTATTATATTTAGGACCTTTATTTAATGAGCTTTTGAGGTTTTAAATTTAATTTTAACCTTTCGGTTTTTTTAGCGAATTATTTTAGCATTTTTAGGTATATTGCTAAACTTTGAATAACTTTTTTATTTTTAGATCAATTGTAATGATTATTGATTTATTTTTATCCCTATAATAGGTACCTAGAAACTTTTTGGTCATTATAATTAAAATACCATTTCAGAAAAAAAAGTTACAAGCAATTATTTTTTAAAATAAAAATTTTTATTTTACAAATTAAAAAAAAAATTATAATTATTTTATTTTATTAGCTATAAATACAATTTCTTATGACCAATTATCTCAGTAATATAACAAGGAACAAGTGGTAAAAAGTTTAATGGCTTATCTAATACTTTAAAAGTTATTCAAACATATGTAATAAGAAACACGGAAAGCAGAACTTGCAGAAAACGGGCTTTAAAGTAGGCTATAGCGTTTCTATAGCAATTTGTAACAACTTCTATTTTTTAATATTGTTCAAAGAAAAAATTGTCAATTTGTCTTCAAATTTCACCCACATACTCAGAAAAGTATGCAGAAGAGAAAAATAAAATTTTTTTTTAAATGTGAAAAAAAAAAATACCATTTAACTTAAAGGTGGCGGATCCCCTTAAGTTGAGTAAGTTAGCCTAACTTATTAACCTACCATCGATGTAAAAAAAATTGTTAAATGATGCTCATCCCTAGCAACAAACGTGTAAGACAGGGGTTTTTGAGAAATTAACTTAGTTAGTCTCAAATCAATTTCAGTTGACTTAGACAATTGGGGATGACCAAACTTGAGTAAAAAACCAAGGCCCATCATCACGTACCTAAGCCAGTCAGTTATATATGTGAACTGATGTTAAATTTAAATAATAAACTTACTTAAATTTGTTTAACAACATTGTTTTCAAGGCTCTAGCTTACACTTACCTAGTGATTTGTTTGGATAATAACCTTTACTGTGGTTTATGGAATAACCAAGAACAGGGAAGACCCGGTCTGATACAGTTGTCATTGTTTGCTTCAACATTATAAAATAATAATGTCCTTTAAATCATTATGTCTTAATAAGTAGGAAAATGTTTACTATGGTTTACATTATTATAAATATTTTTTTGCATATTTATCAACAATTGCAGCACAGAAAAGATAACTCATCGTCCAAAATAGAATGAACAACCTTAGACTAGAAAAATAAAAATATAAAACATAGAACGCACTCTCAACCAACGCAGTCACAGTCACAGATTCGATTCCCAAGCCTTTAAGCGTGTCGTGTTACCATGGAAACTGGAAACACAACGACAACATCGACAACTGACAACAACACTAAACACTATAGCACGGGTCACACTAGGCTGCTCGCCACTCGCCAGCCGCTGGTGATCAGCGGCTGGCACCAACACCACCAAGCAGCGGCTTTTGCACGGGTCACATTTGGCTGCTTGTCAGCCGCTGGTGATCGTGATATTGACGATGTGTGAGAAGGAACAGCTGTGAGGTTTTGTAACAAATCACTGTAAGCTGCTTATTTGATGTTCTTACTTCTAGAAACGTCCCACAAGCACGTATAGTTTTGGAATAAATTTAAGAAATCAATAACCTGCTTCCCCGACATCGAAGTATATAACACAACTTGTGTTATATACTTCGATGTTCCCCGACCACCTAAACTCAGTAATTTATTCTATGCTTTTTTACAATACTTTTTCCGCCTAAAGCACGGGTCACACTAGGCTGCTCGGCAGCCGCTGGTGATCAGCGGCTGGCACCAGCACCACGAAGCAGCGGCTTTTCCACGGGTCACACTAGGCTGCTTGTTAGCCGCTGGTGATCTTGATATTAACGATGTGTGAGGTTTTGTAACAAATCACTGTAAGCTGCTTATAGTGCTTATTTGACGTTTTTACTTCTTTAAAGAAACGTCCCACAAGTACTGTACGTTTAGTTTTGGAATAAAAAATCAATAACCTGCTTCCCCGACCATCTAAGCTCAGTAATTTCTATGCTAGAAATACTACTTTAATCGCCTAGTTTAAAGCTCAGTTCTTGTCGCCATTTCGTCCTTTTTTGGGTCCTCATCCAGCACTACCCATGTAGAAATCTAATTCTGGCCCAGGTTCTGGCCAGTACTGGTACAGTACTGGCCAGTACTGCTACAGTACTGGCCAGTAATACCCAGGTTCTGTCCAGTACTGCCCAGGTTCTGGCCAGTACTGCCCAGGTTCTGGCCAGTACTGCCCAGGTTCTGGCCCAGTACTTCCCAGGTTCTGGCCAGTACTGCCCAGGTTCTGGCCAGTACTTCCCAGGTTCTGGCCAGTAATGTCCAGGTTCTGGCTGTAATGTCCAGATCCTGGCCAGTACTGGTTAGAACCTGGACCAGAACCGGCCAGTACTGGCCAGAACTCACCAGTACTGGCCAGAACTTGCCAGTACTGGCCAGAACTTACCAGTAACTGGCTAGTACTTGTAGATTCTAGACCAATAATCAATCTTGACAGAGTACAGTATGTAAATAAAGGAACCGAGGTTAAGGTAATAAAATACAGATATTTGAAGTAAAAACTAGTCAATTAGTTAAACCTATATTTATTGAAAAATTAAGTTTAAAGCAAGACAAAATTTATAGGCCTACATGTTTAGATAATTTTCAAGGGTAAAAACTGTTACCATCAATAATATCGACTCAACTTGAACTCGCTCCCCCCCCCCCCCAATGGTTTTAAACCTCTCTGGATTTGGATCCAGTCCAGTTAGTCCAATTGAAGGTTTGGGTTTGGCAATGGCTTTTACCTTTGACCAATGAATACGAATACACAATTTAACGTTTTTTTAAGCTCAACGCATCGCCAACAAAAATCTAACACAAGAGGACAATAATTAAGACGAGGACAAGACAGAAGTGAGAAGAGCAAAGACGAAGATAACTATTTTTTTTTGTACGAGTTCCATTCCATTCCAAAATCAAATCCGATCCAATCCAACGTGACGCACGCCGGAGCGGAGCGGAGTTGTTACTAACTAACCTCAAATCCAAATCTCAACCTGTCAGTTGGTCAGTTCAGTATTCAGTTTTGGTCTCGACATCTTTATTAACAGTTAATTTCTAACTAAGGTGTTCTTGTCTTAGTTATATCTTAATATTAATCGTAGAACAACGTTCTACCTAATTTGCTGTGAAAAATATCTATTCGTGTGGAATCAGAATGGATTATAGACAAAGAATCAGGTCGAACTTGGCAAACCATCAGGTTTATAGACAACAGAGTTCACAGGCCTCATTTTAGCAAAAAGTTGTAAGTAATGCACCACAGGTTTGCATAAGTGTCATATTATTAAGTTGTCATATTAAACTCATAATATGCCTTAATGTTGAGGTGGCTGTTAGGTTTAGTTTTTATGTGTCCAGTACCTAGTATAGGCCTAAGTTTAGGTAAACTTTAACTTAGGCCTACCTTATTCAGTGCAACAAAATAAACTAGCCTAGGCCTAGTTCCAATTTTAACGATTTTCTACTCATTGAAGTGTTAAATTTGGAGTTGTGAAGTATTTAGTCAGTATGTTACTTCATTATTTGATCTCACAAATTGTGTACGGTACGGTAAGTTTAGGCCTTGATAGCCTAGGCCTATGACTAGGCCTACAAGTAAAGCAAACCTTGATTGGATTTGTAAATTAATGATGAGATTCGATTGCAATTAAGTCAATTTTTAGTACCGGTAGCCTAACTTTTGTTCAGCGTAGGTTCCGTTTGGGGCTACATTTGGGTACAGTTTCCGATTTAAACTATCAAATGGAAAATATTGATTAATAATCGATTTTGAAATATATCTAGGCCTATTTTATAAACTATCATGACCTAACCTAACCAACCAAACTTGCTGATGGTGAAAAAATCGCATGAAGGCTTACTAATCGAATCGATAGTTTCAATCAATATTTATTAGCATAGCCCAGTTAAGAAACTGTACCCGCCTACTTAACTTATGCCTAGATCAAATGTAACTTAGGCTTAAACATCAAAATGCAAAACTACCTAATGAATAAGTTAGAGCCTACACAAAAACATTGTTTTTCATTTGAATGGGCGGCTATTTTTATTCACAGATTGTTTCGTTAAGTAAGTTATCTTAGGCCGGACTAACTTAACTTAACTTGATGTTTGGTTATGTTTGCTGTTGTATTTTATAATAAGAAGCCTACTAAGTTAGCCCTGATTATGTAAATAATATGATAAATAGGTCTTAGCTTAAGTGCTAAGGTAGGCCTAAGGCAGAGAACCCATGATGGGTTACATCAACGGATTAAATATTAAAATAGTCTACTTCGATATAACTTAGGCCTAACTATCGATTAACATGTTTCAATCGATATAAATATTGAATTTCAATATTGATTTTCGTTTACAGTAAGTTATGGCGTTTAGGTTAGGTTACCTACCTAGTTTAGTTTATGAAACTTATTAAAAAACTATAATATGAATAGGCCTACAAATTGATGTCTTTGTGATTGTAATCTGTTAAACAAACCAAAGTACTATCAACTCTAATACCTACCAACAATTTTACTTTGATTGCTACTATCATAAACTAAACTAAAACAACCTAACCGCCGCAGAATGTGTGGAAAAAGTCTTCTTGAAACAACAATATTGATACAATTGTTACAATGGATATTTACATGAAAGCAAACTCATCCGATACAATATAACTACAGAATATAGTAGGTTCTCTACGGAACTGCACCCTTGGAAGTGCCAACATGAAAAAAGTACGGTAACAAGAAAGATAGGCTATAACATTTTTTTTTTAGTCTTTTTATTTTAAGTCCCTATAACTGAGTATTTAAGTAGGCCTACCTATTTAACTTTATTTATGGCCTTTGAAATGATTTTTCATTATACTTATATAAGTTACGTAGCCTATTACAGTAAAATTTTAAGATGGCCGCTTAAGTTAACCTGAATTGGGATAAAACTAGATTACCTATTAGGTCCTATATTGATTCTAAATTGTGTAGGCCTATTGCCAGGTTATTTTACAAAATCAAGTTTTAATTCGATTATTGAGATATGTACAATCTCATTTCTATTCAATATAAATATAGCCTAGCCCGCATTAGGAACTGCGCAGCTTATGCGGCTATACATTAAAAATAATGGAGTTGTTCAAGTCTGCACATGTACATTGAAAGCGAATTAGCCCAAACTTAAAGACAACCCAACATAAAGGCCAAGCTGAGCTCTGGAGATACAAATATACTTACATCAGCTCACCATTTTTTATAGTTGTAACTTGTCTGTTTCAGGTAAAAAAACTTTATGACAACTACTGTACTACATTTATATTCTAAAGACCATTGTGTTAATACTATAAATCTGACATTATTAATTTGATTAATAATTATAACTCCGACAAATTAGATTCATTGGATATTTTGATTGTTTAATTTTTTACATTTTCAATATAAAATTAAATTTAGTATTGTAGGATATTATCAATAGTATTATTTTTGGTGATTTTACTTTTTCATACAACTTTTATTGTAATTTTGCAAAAAAATAATTTATTACCTAACCTTGATTTTTGTTAACATAATTTGTATTTTAGCATATGTAATTTTCAAATACAAATTGTTTATTGCTAAAGGTGTCTTATTAATTCATCTTCCATATTGGTTCAATTCTCACTACTGTATGATCCAGATACTGGTCCAGTATTGGCCAGGTTCTGGCCCAGTACTGCCCAGGTTCTGGTCCAGTAATGCCCAGGTTCTGGTCCAGTCCTTCCCAGGTTCTGGCCCAGTACTACCCAGGTTCTGGCCCAGTACTGCCCAGGTTCTGGCCCAGTACTGCCCAGGTTCTGGCCCAGTAATGACCAGGTTCTGGCCCAGTACTTCCCAGGTTCTGGCCCAGTACTTCCCAGGTTCTGGCCAGTTCTTGCCAATTTTGGAAGTGCCCAGAACCTGGGCCAGAAAATTTTTTTACTGGCCCAGAAAATTTTTTTCCACATGGGTACTTAATATTGAATTGAGGATGTATGAAAGAGAAATAATTTTATTATAAGATGCTTAACCGCAAGAAGAGACCAAAATGTTTTACGAATGTCAGTCACCACCACATACATTCCAGGCATTTTAGTTAAACCTCTAATTAAAAAATTTAAACAGTTGCTTTTGTCCTTTTGTGTTGTTAAACCAAGTTGGAAATTATCTTTGGTCGCCGCTGGCACGCTTCTACAAGTGGTCAGACTGCGCTGCTCGCTGGCGTCAGCGAGTGCGAGTGGTCACGTGACCTCTATTCGCCGCTGCCTCGCTACCAAAAGTTGAACATGTCCAACTTCGCCAGCCGCTGACAAATAGTCGCTTGCTGACGGTGCCAGCTGCGAATTTTGTGGTCACATCAAGCTGACAGTAGCGGCTTCTTTCAATTCGCCGCTGATGCCAGCCTA
This sequence comes from Macrosteles quadrilineatus, assembly GCF_028750875.1. Classification (NCBI taxonomy): domain Eukaryota; kingdom Metazoa; phylum Arthropoda; class Insecta; order Hemiptera; family Cicadellidae; genus Macrosteles; species Macrosteles quadrilineatus. Next base: position 16,312,923 of record NW_026542594.1, read on the forward strand.
GTGTGACCCGTGCTTAATTTAAAGCTCAGCCCAGACAGCACACTTTATCCCAGGGACATCCCATAGTAGTCCCATATGTCCTGAGAATGTCTCGGGATATGTGCGCTATCCTCAGGATATCCCGCAAAATCCCGGGACGAGTACGAAATCCACAGGATATCCTACAATATACCGTAATGTCCCGGGATTTGTAAGTTAACCTCAGGATATCCTGTAAAGTCCCGGGATATGTACGAATGCCATGGATATCCCAGAATGTCCCATGACATCCCGGGACATGTACAAAATCCACTGGATATCCTGTAATGTCCCGTAATGTCCCGGTAACAAACTGAAGAAAAAAAATACTATTACTGATGAAATGTACAGTATATCTAAATTTAAATGTTCAACAAGAACAAGGCCAATATATAATAATTTGTTTTTTTCACTAGTGCTTTCAGAAACTTGGTTTCCATCTTCAGGCTGTGTTTACACTAGTACAAAAAGTAAATATTTACTTAATAAATTAATTTTAAACAAAGTTAAAACAGATGATTTAAAGGATATTGGAAAAATAAAAAATAATATTAGAAAAAATAATCTTTTGAATTTTGGATATGTTACAGTGTTGTTCTTGATGTAATTATTTTCAGTAATTCCGAATTTATAATTGGGCCGTCTTCATTATTTAACAAATAATTTTGGTCTGTTTTTTTTTTTCTAAAAATAAGATTCCCACGCATTAAGATGTTGAGGTTTTATAATTTATTTTAAAAGTTTAAGGTTTCCCAGATTGAAAATATGTCTTGTTAATACTATGGCTAGCAAGGGTTGACTTTACTGACATATTACTACCACTGAGTTCAGGAAAACTAGAGTTCTATCATATGTGTGAAATGTGAATTTAATTCTAACTTTAAATTAATAAAACAACAAAAAACTAATTTTAATCATATAACAATCAATTATTACAGTGCTAATCTAATGGTGATTAAATAATCTATATTCAAATACCAGTATCCTCTCCAACTACCAGAAAAACAATTTAACTACTTGAGGTCTAAACAGATTAACAGAATCATATATAGCCTATACTGTAGTATCAAAAATATTTTAAGTATTGCGACCATTGCAACTGTCGGCTACTCTTTAACCACTTGAAAACACCCATAGTCAACAAGCGCAGATAGCTCAGGAGGTAAGGTAAGAGGCTCACAAGGCGAAGGTACCAGGTTCGAAACCCGTCTAGGCCAAAAACTTTTTTCTCGTTTTTTTCTTCAAAATTTGTGTTTATTAACTATTTAATCAATTTACTAAACTTATAATTAAGCTTTTCATACTAAATCTATATTATTTTGTGTTTTTTATGTTCAGGCCCAGACCACACTTTATCCCAGGGTCATCCCATAGTAGTCCCATATGTCCTGAGAATGTCCTGAGGACTACCCTGGGATGACCTCGGATGTCCCACGGATATGTGTGTGAGCTTATCCGTAGGACATCCCCGGGCGGGGACATTAGGCATTCCTGTGGATATCCTGTGATATCCCAAGTTGACCATAGGACCACTATGGGATATCTTGCATATCCTGTCGCAATATCCGTGGGATGTCCTGAGGAGAAAGTGTGCTGTCTGGGAGTTCTTGTCGCCATTTCATCCTTTTTTGGGTCCTCATAAACCAGCACAGCACCCATTGAGCATACATATTGAGGAAGTGAGAACGAGAAATAATGTTATTAAAAGATGCTTAACCGAAAGAAGAGACGTTAGTGGACCAGACCTTATGGATACAAATAGCTTATAAATAAAAATACTTTTTAAAAATACCACGTTTTTAAACGCACAAAAAGATGAATCAGAAACATACAAAAATGTTTTTCAAATGTCACCACATACATTGCAGAAATTACTAGAATTAGTTAAACCTCTAATTAAAAAATTGAGACAGTTGCTTTTGTCCTTTTGTGTTAAACCATAGATAACACTCCTCCCTCCTGGGCTGTCTCTGTGTAAATTTTGGCAACCATTCACACCACAGAGACAGCCGGATGAGATATTAGTCCATCGGTTTCTCCCGATAAGCCTGGTATCAGATAAGGAACTTTTACCTGATCTGTCTGTCTGCCAGGTTTTCCACAATTACTTGATAAGTAATAAGATTAAACCAAGTGTAGGTATTATATACCTCTAAGGATTAAATAAAGAGGAGAAATTTGAAAGAAATTTGCAAAAAAAACCTTTAACAGTTGTATTTTGGGAGTAAACAAAATTGTCAAATTTGACTTTTCAAACTCTTATAACTCTTGAACGGTTAAACCCATAGGTATGGGATCAACTGCAGGGTGTATATAATTGAAATATCTACAATATCTGACCAAAAAATCAATATGTCATACTGGACCATATAATGGATGTATGGTATACAGTTCTGGCGTCAGAGGCCTGGCGGCACTGTGGGTGGTCTTTAGGTTTACGCTTTAAAAAACTCAATTTTTGAGTAAACTGTAGTGTTTTAAGATTTTTTACGGTTTATTACCTTGCTCCAACTAGTAACCTGTTGATATATGAGGTTTTAGACATTCTAAAGTGATTACTTTGAAAAATATAAACAAATATTGTATGGTTTGCACGAGAAAGACGAATGGAATTCTTGTAAATCTGACTATGTTTTTCAATTTTTAAGCAAACTATTGAATTTTTATCCTCTAAATCGGTTCTATACCATTGAGTATATAGTTCTGTAGTGTAATAAAGCATTTTCAAGCGTTCAAAATACACAACTTTTAAGAAAATAAACAAATAAAGTAAGATTGGACCAAAAATGATTTTGACTATTTTGTAAACATAAGGTTTTTAACCCATCAAATGAGTGTTTTTCGTCTATATTAAAGTTTTATTCTATTTATACCGTCTTTGTGCAATTCAAAAAGCCATAATCCTATTCACCACTATGGTATTTAAGCTTTTTTGGCCATTTTATAGTTTAAATCGGAAATTGCTTTTACGCGAAATCAATCTTTACGTAATGTTTTTAACCCATTAAATGAGTGTTTTTGGTATATGTTGTACTTGTATTCGTTTTATATACTCTTTTTGCAATTCAAAAACCTATAATTGTATTCAAAATAATATTATTTAAGCCAATTTTAAGCATTTAAAGGTTTAAGACGGGAAATCTGTTGGACCGAATTAATTATTTTACGTAATGTTTTTGACGCATTAAATGTATATTTTTGACATAATCTATAATCATGTTAGTTTTTTAGGCTCTTTGTGATATTATTAAAGCCATACTTTCATTAAAAATCATAGTACTTGAGCCAATATTCACTATTTCTATGTTGTACACAGTTTGGTTTCAAATTAAAATTACGTAAAACTTGCTAGTTTTTACGCTTAAATGTGACTATTTATGATATATTTCAAAGTGGTTCTATCAGTTGGAATAGTGTTATGCGTTTAAACGTATTTTTAGCCTTAATTTAATACATATTTTTACTTTTTTCGGGAAAAATTGATTTCTCACGTTGGAAAAGTCAGATTTAAATGCTGTTTGGACATTTCTTAAACATTATTTCATGACGATTACAAATCAATAACTACATTTTATCTATATAGTCTTTTCCAACGTTTAAATACAAATAAAAGTTTACAATAATACCATTCGGAAGGTACACTGCTCATTGATACCTGAGTCAACACCAGAGCTCCCAGGAATGTGTCGACACTGCATTCTTTCTAAGTCAACAAATAATAGTCTAATACAGTTGTAGTTTTTCCTTAAATCAGAGTTTCGGATATGATTAAACATATGCATCTTGTAGTACTCTTTATGCTGATTAAAACTCAGTTTTAACCAAAGCTGTAGCTATTGTAGTTTTAAAGTTACAGGCGTTTAATGTATTCAAATTTTAAATGCATTTTTTACCAAAATAATATGCTTTTCTTGACAAATACAACTGTTTAATGCTCTAAACAGTTGGGACAAACGGTTGACTAGCATTCTAATATCTTATAATATCTATTAATCGTTTAATCACCAAAATGCAATTGACAGTTTCTTATTACTTGATGTATTGATTATTCCTAAATTTTCAGTTTTTTTTTAATTTAGTTAGGTTAGGTTAGGTCCGGTTAGGTTAGGTTAGGTTTGGTTAGGTTAGGTTAGGTCCGGTTAGGTTACATAATTTCTATATAAACCTCAAATAACCTTAAAATGCATAAGGACCTGGCAGACAGGCAGATATCAGGTAAAGGTTCCTTATCTGATACCAGGCTTATCGGGAGAAACCAATGGACTAATATCTCATCCGGCTGTCTCTGTGGTGTGAATGGTTGCCAAAATTTACACAGAGACAGCCCAGGAGGGAGGAGTGTTCATTGGTCATCCCTGATAAGGACCAGGACCGTGCCCTATCACTTCTAGATAACAATTTTTGGCAGGGTCATGTCTTATCTCATTTAGATAACAGACTTATCTGTAAACTCAATAAATTGTATTAATCTGTAAACCCAATTGTCTTAGACTGTTATCAAACTTGTACTTTTGTATGAAATCCTTATTAAGCCTATATGGTATTTGAATACCAACAACAATCAAACTGACTGTTATCAAACTTGTACTTTAGTATGAAATGAACCTATACCTCATGTTAAACACTCTCAAAATTATAAGTTAAGTCTACAACTGTATGGACATGCCTAATCTGTTCAAGCTGTTATGAGAGTTTATTGTCTTAAAGATTAGCTTCCGGAGGTAAATCGGTTATCAGGAACCTTGGTCAAAGGTGTAGATAACTACTACTTTTACTCTAGAATCATTAACTTGTCTAAATTTGAGATATTAAAATCCCTCAACTTTTGAACACCTAATCACATCAATATGGGACTAACTTTATGATGTAAACGATTTAAGACTCTATTATACCTGCTATATGACAATATCTCATATCTAGTCAAATTGGTGTTGTATATTGGTAAAATTGACCACAAATGTCCATAGTCTACTGTCACTTTGTGTGGTCTTTTGGTTTTCTTTGTTTTGAAAACTCTCAATTTTTACCTAAACTATTGGTATTTATGGATTTTTTTTGGTTTGTTACCATGGTGCAACTAATACTCTGTTGATATATAAGGTTTTAGACGGTAAATATTGAAGAATATAAAAAATAGTAACAAATAATGCAAGGTTTGCATGAAAAAACTTCATGAAATTCTTGTAAATCTGACTATGTTTTTGCATTATTAAGCAAACTATTTACTTTTTATCGTTTAAATTAGTTCTATACCATTAACTAGATAGTATTTTATTGTAATAAAGCATTTTCAAGCGTTCAAACTATAAGACTTAAAAGAAAATCCACAAATAAAGACAATTTTTAGCAAAAAATATTTTGATTTTTATTTTACGTAATGTGTTTTATCGATTATAAATATTTTTTTGGTATGAATCTTAATTGAATTGCTTTTATACACTCTTTGTCTTAATACGTAATCCATAATCCTATTAAAAAATGTCATATCTAAGCTATTCTTTGACTTTTAAAAGTTGAAAGCAGTATTTTCTTACATACAAATTTACTTTATTAGCTTATAATTTTGTAATTTAACAATTTTAATGCTTGAAAATGCTTTATTGCAACAAAGAACAATGTATTTAATGGTATTAAACCGATTTAAAGGATAAAAATGCAATAGTTTACTTAATAATTAAAAAACAAAGTGTGATTCGCTAAAATTAATTGAGTTTTCTCATGCAAACCATCCATTATTTGATTATATTTTTGAAACTAATCAATTTTTAATTTTATAAACCTCATATATCAACAAAGTATTTGTTGCTTCAAAGTTTAGAACCCCAAGAATTCCATAAATATCTATAGTTTACAAAATAATTGATTATTTTACAAACAAAACCTGCAATCACGTCTTGAATGCCTACAATACGGCCAATACAAGCATTGCTACACCAGACGTTATATAGGTGGGGGGGAAAGCTTGTTCTCAGGAGTATGTACAATTATAAATAATAGATATCCACATAAATAAATTATCATAACCTATTGTACTCTAAACCCTGATTAAAACACAGTTTCAACCATTGTTCTAGCTCAAATACTTTCAAAGTTATAGGCTACAAAGGTTTGAGATTTTAAAATGCCAATAACAATTAAAGGTTTTGAAATATGCTAAATTTCTCAACATTTGCTGACGATTTATGCTTTTTACTACCTATATAATGTAATATTCAGCAGTTTTCATCACATATTAACCCTTAAATCAAGCTGCCAAAATATATCTGCCAGTACCTATACCATCGAGGTATCTTTAAGTACAATACTTGGTTTGCAGTCTAAATGTAAATACTTTAAGGATCCCTTATTATGTGTATTAACCTTGATAGAATAGTGTATCTTCATTTCCCATAATCTTGATTCAGACATTTGATAACAGGTTTATCTACCTACATGAAATAACCAATAAACTAGTCTACAGAGAGTCCATGCGAAAGTTTGGCAAGTTATCTAAGAGTGATAAGGCACGTTCTTGGCCCTTATCAGGGATGACCGATGAACACTCCTCCCTCCTGGGCTGTCTCTGTGTAAATTTTGGCAACCATTCACACCACAGAGACAGCCGGATGAGATATTAGTCCATTGGTTTCTCCCGATAAGCCTAGTATCAGATAAGGAACTTTTACCTGATATCTGCCTGTCTGCCAGGTCCTTATGCATTTTAAGGTTATTTGAGGTTTATATAGAAATTATGTAACCTAACTGGACCTAACCTAACCTAACCTAACCTAACCTAACCTAACCTAACCTAACTAAACTCAGAAAAACTGATAATTTAGCAATAATCAATACATCAAGTAATAAGATACTGTCAATTCCATTTTTGATGATTAGCATAATTAAGAGATATTATAAGATATTAGAATGCTAGTCAACTATTTGTCCCAACTGTTTACACCATGAAACAGTTGTATTTGTCAAGAAAAGCATATTATTTTGGGGAAAAATGCATTTAAAATTTGAATACATTAAACGCCTGTAACTTTAAAACTACAATAGCTACAGCTTTGGTCAAAACTGAGTTTTAATCAGCATAAATAGTACTACAAGATGCATATGTTTAATCATTTCCAAAACTCCGATTTAAGAAAACACTACGAATATATTAGGCTATGATACGCCGACAGAGAAAGAATGCGTGTCAGCAAATTCCTGGTGGTCGGCCTTGACTCACATATCAATGAAGAGTGTACCTTGCGAATGGTATTACTGTAAATTTTATTTGTATTTAAACGTTGGAAAAGACTATATAGAAGAAATATAGTTATTGATTTGTAATCGTCATGAAAGTATGTTTAAGAAATGTCCAAACAGCATCTAAATCTGACTTTTCCAACGTGAGAAATCAATTTTTCCCGAAAAAAGTAAAAATATGTATTAAATTAAGGCTAAAAATACGTTTAAACGCATAACACTATTCCAACTGATAGAACCACTTTGAAATATATCATAAATGGTCACATTTAAGCGTAAAAACTAGCATTTTTTTACCTAATTTTAATTTGAAACCAAACTGTGTACAACATAGAAATAGTGAATATTGGCTCAAGTACTATGATTTTAAATGAAAGTATGGCTTTTATTATAGCACAATAAGTGTATAAATAGAATGAAACGATAATATAGACCAAAAACACTCATTTAATGCGTCAAAAACATTACGTAAAATAATTAATTCGGTCCAACAGATTTCCCGTCTTAAACCTTTAAATGCTTAAAATTGGCTTAAATAATATGATTTTGAATACAATTATAGGTTTTTGAATTGCAAAAAGAGTATATAAAACGAATACAAGTACAACATATACCAAAAACACTCATTTAATGGGTTAAAAACATTACGTAAAGATTGATTTCGCGTAAAAGCAATTTCCGATTTCAACTATAAAATGGCCAAAAAAGCTTAAATACCATAGTGGTGAATAGGATTATCGCTTTGTGAATTGCACAAAGACGGTATAAATAGAATAAAACTATAATATAGACCAAAAACACTCGTTTGATGGGTTAAAAACCTTATGTTTACAAAATAGTCAAAATCATTTTTGGTCCAATCTTACTTTATTTGTTTATTTTCTTAAAAGTTGTGTATTTTGAACGCTTGAAAATGCTTTATTACACTACAGAACTATATACTCAATGGTATAGAACCGATTTAGAGGATAAAAATTCAATAGTTTGCTTAAAAATTGAAAAACATAGTCAGATTTACAAGAATTCCATTCGTCTTTCTCGTGCAAACCATACAATATTTGTTTATATTTTTCAAAGTAATCACTTTAGAATGTCTAAAACCTCATATATCAACAGGTTACTAGTTGGAGCAAGGTAATAAACCGTAAAAAATCTTAAAACACTACAGTTTACTCAAAAATTGAGTTTTTTAAAGCGTAAACCTAAAGACCACCCACAGTGCCGCCAGGCCTCTGACGCCAGAACTGTATACCATACATCCATTATATGGTCCAGTATGACATATTGATTTTTTGGTCAGATATTGTAGATATTTCAATTATATACACCCTGCAGTTGATCCCATACCTATGGGTTTAACCGTTCAAGAGTTATAAGAGTTTGAAAAGTCAAATTTGACAATTTTGTTTACTCCCAAAATACAACTGTTAAAGGTTTTTTTTGCAAATTTCTTTCAAATTTCTCCTCTTTATTTAATCTTAGAGGTATAACATACCTACAATTGGTTTAATCTTATTACTTATCAAGTATTTGTGGAAAACCTGGCAGACAGACAGATCAGGTAAAAGTTCCTTATCTGATACCAGGCTTATCGGGAGAAACCAATGGACTAATATCTCATCCGGCTGTCTCTGTGGTGTGAATGGTTGCCAAAATTTACACAGAGACAGCCCAGGAGGGAGGAGTGTTCATCGGTCATCCCTGATAAGGACCAAGAACGTGCCTTATCACTTCTAGATAACAATTTTTGGCAGGGTCATGTCTTATCTCATTTAGATAACAGACTTATCTGTAAACTCAATAAATTGTATTAATCTGTAAACCCAATTGACTTAGACTGTTATCAAACTTGTACTTTTGTATGAAATCCTTATTAAGCCTATATGGTATTTGAATACCAACAACAATCAAACTGACTGTTATCAAACTTGTACTTTAGTATGAAATGAACCTATACCTCATGTTAAACACTCTCAAAATTATAAGTTAAGTCTACAACTGTATGGACATGCCTAATCTGTTCAAGCTGTTATGAGAGTTTATTGTCTTAAAGATTAGCTTCCGGAGGTAAATCAGTTATCAGGAACCTTGGTCAAAGGTGTAGATAACTACTACTTTTACTCTAGAATCATTAACTTGTCTAAATTTGAGATATTAAAATCCCTCAACTTTTGAACACCTAATCACATCAATATGGGACTAACTTTATGATGTAAACGATTTAAGACTCTATTATACCTGCTATATGACAATATCTCATATCTAGTCAAATTGGTGTTGTATATTGGTAAAATTGACCACAAATGTCCATAGTCTACTGTCACTTTGTGTGGTCTTTTGGTTTTCTTTGTTTTGAAAACTCTCAATTTTTACCTAAACTATTGGTATTTATGGATTTTTTTTGGTTTGTTACCATGGTGCAACTAATACTCTGTTGATATATAAGGTTTTAGACGGTAAATATTGAAGAATATAAAAAATAGTAACAAATAATGCAAGGTTTGCATGAAAAAACTTCATGAAATTCTTGTAAATCTGACTATGTTTTTGCATTATTAAGCAAACTATTTACTTTTTATCGTTTAAATTAGTTCTATACCATTAACTAGATAGTATTTTATTGTAATAAAGCATTTTCAAGCGTTCAAACTATAAGACTTAAAAGAAAATCCACAAATAAAGACAATTTTTAGCAAAAAATATTTTGATTTTTATTTTACGTAATGTGTTTTATCGATTATAAATATTTTTTTGGTATGAATCTTAATTGAATTGCTTTTATACACTCTTTGTCTTAATACGTAATCCATAATCCTATTAAAAAATGTCATATCTAAGCTATTCTTTGACTTTTAAAAGTTGAAAGCAGTATTTTCTTACATACAAATTTACTTTATTAGCTTATAATTTTGTAATTTAACAATTTTAATGCTTGAAAATGCTTTATTGCAACAAAGAACAATGTATTTAATGGTATTAAACCGATTTAAAGGATAAAAATTCAATAGTTTACTTAATAATTAAAAAACAAAGTGTGATTCGCTAAAATTAATTGAGTTTTCTCATGCAAACCATCCATTATTTGATTATATTTTTGAAACTAATCAATTTTTAATTTTATAAACCTCATATATCAACAAAGTATTTGTTGCTTCAAAGTTTAGAACCCCAAGAATTCCATAAATATCTATAGTTTACAAAATAATTGATTATTTTACAAACAAAACCTGCAATCACGTCTTGAATGCCTACAATACGGCCAATACAAGCATTGCTACACCAGACGTTATATAGGTGGGGGGGAAAGCTTGATCTCAGGAGTATGTACAATTATAAATAATAGATATCCACATAAATAAATTGTCATAACCTATTGTACTCTAAACCCTGATTAAAACACAGTTTCAACCATTGTTCTAGCTCAAATACTTTCAAAGTTATAGGCTACAAAGGTTTGAGATTTTAAAATGCCAATAACAATTAAAGGTTTTGAAATATGCTAAATTTCTCAACATTTGCTGACGATTTATGCTTTTTACTACCTATATAATGTAATATTCAGCAGTTTTCATCACATATTAACCCTTAAATCAAGCTGCCAAAATATATCTGCCAGTACCTATACCATCGAGGTATCTTTAAGTACAATACTTGGTTTGCAGTCTAAATGTAAATACTTTAAGGATCCCTTATTATGTGTATTAACCTTGATAGAATAGTGTATCTTCATTTCCCATAATCTTGATTCAGACATTTGATAACAGGTTTATCTACCTACATGAAATAACCAATAAACTAGTCTACAGAGAGTCCATGCGAAAGTTTGGCAAGTTATCTAAGAGTGATAAGGCACGTTCTTGGCCCTTATCAGGGATGACCGATGAACACTCCTCCCTCCTGGGCTGTCTCTGTGTAAATTTTGGCAACCATTCACACCACAGAGACAGCCGGATGAGATATTAGTCCATTGGTTTCTCCCGATAAGCCTAGTATCAGATAAGGAACTTTTACCTGATATCTGTCTGTCTGCCAGGTTGTGGATTTTCCACAATTACTTGATAAGTAATAAGATTAAACCAATTGTAGGTATGTTATACATTTAAGGATTAAATAAAGAGGAGAAATTTGAAAGAAATTTGCAAAAAAAACCTTTAACAGTTGTATTTTGGGAGTAAACAAAATTGTCAAATTTGACTTTTCAAACTCTTATAACTCTTGAACGGTTAAACCCATAGGTATGGGATCAACTGCAGGGTGTATATAATTGAAATATCTACAATATCTGACCAAAAAATCAATATGTCATACTGGACCATATAATGGATGTATGGTATACAGTTCTGGCGTCAGAGGCCTGGCGGCACTGTGTGTGGTCTTTAGCTCTATGCTTTAGTAAGACTCAATTTTTGAGTAAACTGTAGTGTTTTAAGATTTTTTACGGTTTATTACCTTGCTCCAACTAGTAACCTGTTGATATATGAGGTTTTAGACATTCTAAAGTGATTACTTTGAAAGATATAAACAAATAATGTATGGTTTGCACGAGAAAGACGAATGAAATTCTTGTAAATCTGACTATGTTTTTGAATTTTTAAGCAAACTATTGAATTTTTATCCTCTAAATCGGTTCTATACCATTGAGTATATAGTTCTGTAATGTAATAAAGCATTTTCAAGCGTTCAAAATATACAACTTTTAAGAAAATAAACAAATAAAGTAAGATTACACCAAAAATAATTTTGACTATTTTGTAAACATAAGGTTTTTAACCCATCAAACGAGTGTTTTTGGTCTATATTACAGTTTTATTCTATTTATACACGCTTTGTGCAATTCACAAAGCCATAACCCTATTCAAAATTATCATATTTAAGCTTTTTTGGCCATTTTATAGTTGAAATCGGAAATTGCTTTTACGCGAAATCAATCTTTACGTAATGTTTTTAACCCATTAAATGAGTGTTTTTGGTATATGTTGTACTTGTATTCGTTTTATATACTCTTTTTGCAATTCAAAAACCTATAATTGTATTCAAAATCATATTATTTAAGCCAATTTTAAGCATTTAAAGGTTTAAGACGGGAAATCTGTTGGACCGAATTAATTATTTTACGTAATGTTTTTGACGCATTAAATGAGTGTTTTTGGTCTATATTATCGTTTCATTCTATTTATACACTTATTGTGCTATAATAAAAGCCATACTTTCATTTAAAATCATAGTACTTGAGCCAATATTCACTATTTCTATGTTGTACACAGTTTGGTTTCAAATTAAAATTAGGTAAAAAAATGCTAGTTTTTACGCTTAAATGTGACCATTTATGATATATTTCAAAGTGGTTCTATCAGTTGGAATAGTGTTATGCGTTTAAACGTATTTTTAGCCTTAATTTAATACATATTTTTACTTTTTTCGGGAAAAATTGATTTCTCACGTTGGAAAAGTCAGATTTAGATGCTGTTTGGACATTTCTTAAACATACTTTCATGACGATTACAAATCAATAACTATATTTCTTCTATATAGTCTTTTCCAACGTTTAAATACAAATAAAAGTTTACAGTAATACCATTCGCAAGGTACACTCTTCATTGATACGTGAGTCAAGGCCGACCACCAGGAATTTGCTGACACGCATTCTTTCTCTGTCGGCATATCATAGCCTAATACATTCGTAGTATTTTCTTAAATCGGAGTTTTGGAAATGATTAAACATATGCATCTTGTAGTACTATTTATGCTGATTAAAACTCAGTTTTGACCAAACCTGTAGCTATTGTAGTTTTAAAGTTACAGACGTTTATTGTATCGATATTTTTATTGCATTTTTCCCCAAAATAATATGCTTTTCTTGACAAATACAACTGTTTCATGGTCTAAACAGTTGGGACAAATTGTTGACTAGCATTCTAATATCTTATAATATCTATTAATCGTTTAATCACCAAAATGCAATTGACAGTATCTTATTACTTGATGTATTGATTATTCCTAAATTATCAGTTTTTCTGAGTTTAGTTAGGTTAGGTTAGGTCCGGTTAGGTTAGGTTAGGTTAGGTTAGGTCCAGTTAGGTTACATAATTTCTATATAAACCTCAAATAACCTTAAAATGCATAAGGACCTGGCAGACAGGCAGATATCAGGTAAAGGTTCCTTATCTGATACTAGGCTTATCGGGAGAAACCAATGGACTAATATCTCATCCGGCTGTCTCTGTGGTGTGAATGGTTGCCAAAATTTACACAGAGACAGCCCAGGAGGGAGGAGTGTTCATCGGTCATCCCTGATAAGGACCAGGACCGTGCCCTATCACTTCTAGATAACAATTTTTGGCAGGGTCATGTCTTATCTCATTTAGATAACAGACTTATCTGTAAACTCAATAAATTGTATTAATCTGTAAACCCAATTGTCTTAGACTGTTATCAAACTTGTACTTTTGTATGAAATCCTTATTAAGCCTATATGGTATTTGAATACCAACAACAATCAAACTGACTGTTATCAAACTTGTACTTTAGTATGAAATGAACCTATACCTCATGTTAAACACTCTCAAAATTATAAGTTAAGTCTACAACTGTATGGACATGCCTAATCTGTTCAAGCTGTTATGAGAGTTTATTGTCTTAAAGATTAGCTTCCGGAGGTAAATCAGTTATCAGGAACCTTGGTCAAAGGTGTAGATAACTACTACTTTTACTCTAGAATCATTAACTTGTCTAAATTTGAGATATTAAAATCCCTCAACTTTTGAACACCTAATCACATCAATATGGGACTAACTTTATGATGTAAACGATTTAAGACTCTATTATACCTGCTATATGACAATATCTCATATCTAGTCAAATTGGTGTTGTATATTGGTAAAATTGACCACAAATGTCCATAGTCTACTGTCACTTTGTGTGGTCTTTTGGTTTTCTTTGTTTTGAAAACTCTCAATTTTTACCTAAACTATTGGTATTTATGGATTTTTTTTGGTTTGTTACCATGGTGCAACTAATACTCTGTTGATATATAAGGTTTTAGACGGTAAATATTGAAGAATATAAAAAATAGTAACAAATAATGCAAGGTTTGCATGAAAAAACTTCATGAAATTCTTGTAAATCTGACTATGTTTTTGCATTATTAAGCAAACTATTTACTTTTTATCGTTTAAATTAGTTCTATACCATTAACTAGATAGTATTTTATTGTAATAAAGCATTTTCAAGCGTTCAAACTATAAGACTTAAAAGAAAATCCACAAATAAAGACAATTTTTAGCAAAAAATATTTTGATTTTTATTTTACGTAATGTGTTTTATCGATTATAAATATTTTTTTGGTATGAATCTTAATTGAATTGCTTTTATACACTCTTTGTCTTAATACGTAATCCATAATCCTATTAAAAAATGTCATATCTAAGCTATTCTTTGACTTTTAAAAGTTGAAAGCAGTATTTTCTTACATACAAATTTACTTTATTAGCTTATAATTTTGTAATTTAACAATTTTAATGCTTGAAAATGCTTTATTGCAACAAAGAACAATGTATTTAATGGTATTAAACCGATTTAAAGGATAAAAATTCAATAGTTTACTTAATAATTAAAAAACAAAGTGTGATTCGCTAAAATTAATTGAATTTTCTCATGCAAACCATACATTATCGGATTATATTTTTGAAACTAATCAATTTTTAATTTTATAAACCTCATATATCAACAAAGTATTTGTTGCTTCAAAGTTTAGAACCCCAAGAATTCCATAAATATCTATAGTTTACAAAATAATTGATTATTTTACAAACAAAACCTGCAATCACGTCTTGAATGCCTACAATACGGCCAATACAAGCATTGCTACACCAGACGTTATATAGGTGGGGGGGAAAGCTTGTTCTCAGGAGTATGTACAATTATAAATAATAGATATCCACATAAATAAATTGTCATAACCTATTGTACTCTAAACCCTGATTAAAACACAGTTTCAACCATTGTTCTAGCTCAAATACTTTCAAAGTTATAGGCTACAAAGGTTTGAGATTTTAAAATGCCAATAACAATTAAAGGTTTTGAAATATGCTAAATTTCTCAACATTTGCTGACGATTTATGCTTTTTACTACCTATATAATGTAATATTCAGCAGTTTTCATCACATATTAACCCTTAAATCAAGCTGCCAAAATATATCTGCCAGTACCTATACCATCGAGGTATCTTTAAGTACAATACTTGGTTTGCAGTCTAAATGTAAATACTTTAAGGATCCCTTATTATGTGTATTAACCTTGATAGAATAGTGTATCTTCATTTCCCATAATCTTGATTCAGACATTTGATAACAGGTTTATCTACCTACATGAAATATTCAATAAACTAGTCTACAGGCAGAGATTCCTCGCAAAAGTTTGGCAAGTTATCTAAGAGTGATAAGGCACGGTCCTGGTCCTTATCAGGGATGACCGATGAACACTCCTCCCTCCTGGGCTGTCTCTGTGTAAATTTTGGCAACCATTCACACCACAGAGACAGCCGGATGAGATATTAGTCCATTGGTTTCTCCCGATAAGCCTGGTCTCAGATAAGGAACTTTTGCACGATATCTGTCTGTCTGCCAGGTTGTGGATTTTCCACAAATACTTGATAAGTAATAAGATTAAACCAACTGTAGGTATTATATACCTTGGATCACTTGATAAAGCATACAAATTGTCAAAAATTTTGAAAAAAAATCAATTCAAAACATCATTTTTGGACTGAACAAAAATGTCAAATTTTGACATTTCAAACTCTTATAACTCTTGAACGGTTAAACGCATAGGTATGGGATCAACTGCAGGGTGTATATAATTGAAATATCTACAATATCTGACCAAAAAATCAATATGTCATACTGGACCATGTTATTGTTGTATGATAGACACTAGCGACTACACGTGTCCATAGTCCCATTGGCACAGTGGGTGGTCTTTAACTCTACTCTTTATAAAACTCATTTTTTGAGTAAACTATAGTTTTTTAAGATTTCTTTTTGGTTTATTACCTTGCTCCAACTAGTAACCTGTTGATATATGAGGTTTTAGACATTCTAAAGTGATTACTTTGAAAAATATAAACAAATATTGTATGGTTTGCACGAGAAAGACAAATGAAATTCTTGTAAATCTGACTATGTTTTTGAATTTTTAAGCAAACTATTGAATTTTTATCCTCTAAATCGGTTCTATACCATTGAGTATATAGTTCTGTAGTGTAATAAAGCATTTTCAAGCGTTCAAAATATACAACTTTTAAGAAAATAAACAAATAAAGTAAGATTGGACCAAAAATGATTTTGACTATTTTGTAAACATAAGGTTTTTAATCCATCAAACGAGTGTTTTTGGTCTATATTATAGTTTTATTCTATTTATACACGCTTTGTGCAATTCACAAAGCGATAATCCTTTTTAAAATTATGGTATTTAAGCTTTTATGGCCATTTTATAGTTGAAATCAGAATTTTTTTTTCCGTGAAATCAATTTTCACGTAATGTTTTTCACCCATTAAATGAGTGTTTTTTGCATATGTTGTACTTGTATTCGTTTTATATATTCTTTTTGCAATTCAAAAAGCTATAATTGTATTCAAAATCACATTATTTAAGCCAATTTTAAGCATTTAAAGGTTTAAGACGGGAAATCTGTAGGACGAAATTAATTATTGTACGTAATGTATTTGACGCGTTAAATGTATGTTTATCACATAATCTATAACCGTATTAGTTTTTTAGCCTCTTTGTCCTATTATTAAAGCCCAACTTTCATTTAAAATCATAGTATTTGAGCCAATATTTGCTATTTCTATGCTGTATACAAGATTGTTTAAAATCAAAATTACGTAAAAAAATGCTAGTTTTTAGGCTTAGATCTGACTTTGTATGTTACATTTCAAAAGGTTCTATCCTTTGGAATAGTATTATGCGTTTAAACGCTTTTTAGCCTTAAATTACTACATATTTTTACTTTTTTCGGGAAAAATTGATTATTTTCGTTGGAAAAGTTATATTTACACGGTGTTTGGACATTTCTTTAACATAATTTCAACACGATTACAAATTATTAACTATATTTCTTCTATATAGTCTTTTCAAACGAATTGATTCAGAGTGTGCAATGTGTATTGACATCCGACTCAAGGCCGACCACCAGGAATGTGCTGACACGCATTCTTTCTCTGTCGGCATATAATAGCCTACTATGGACTAGTTTTTTTCTTAAATCAGAGTTTTGGAAATGATTAAACATATACATCTTGTAGTACTCTTTTTGCTGATAAAAACTCAGTTTTTACTTAAACTGTAGCTATTGTAGTTTTAAAGTTACAGACGTTTAATGTATCGATATTTTTATTGCATTTTTCCCCAAAATAATATGCTTTTATTGACAAATACAACTGTTTCATGCTCTAAACAGTTGTGACAAATTGTTGACTAGCATTCTAATATCTTATAATATCTCTTAATTAGGCTAATCATCAAAAATGGAATTGACAGTATCTTATTACTTGATGTATTGATTATTGCTAAATGTTCAGTTTTTCTGAGTTTAGTTAGGTTAGGTTAGGTTAGGTTAGGTCCAGTTAGGTTACATAAGTTCTATCTAACCTTCAAATAACCTAACAACTCAAATAACAAAGACATTTAACAAGCTGGCAGACAGGCAGATATCAGGTAAAGGTTCCTTATCTGTTATCAGGCTTATCGGGAGAAACCGATGGACTAATATCTCATCCGGCTGTCTCTGTGGTGTGAATGGTTGCCAAAATTTACACAGAGACAGCCCAGGAGGGAGGAGTGTTCATCGGTCATCCCTGATAAGGGCCAAGAACGTGCCTTATCACTCTTAGATAACTTGCCAAACTTTTGTGTGGAATCTCTGCCTGTAGACTAGTTTATTTACTATTTCATGTAGGTAGATAAACCTGTTATCATATGTTTGAATCAAGATTATTGGAAATGTAGATTGTTAAAAGTATTGAATTTTTGACTGCACAAGCCAAGTCTACTACCAAGTTATATAGTGCAAGATTTGGAAATATTATACGTAATAGATGATTTGCAGATAACTCAGATTGATATATAAGTAGCTTTAATGATTATAGTTATGGTTTTGGATACATTTTTTGCTAAGCTGTAGACATAGAGATAATACAAACCAAGTATCTCAAGTTACCTCAATGCAGATATATTTTGGCAGCTTGATTTAAGGGTTAATATGTGATGAAAACTACTGAATATTACATTATATAGGTAGTAAAAAGCATAAATCGTCAGCAAATGTTGAGAAATTTAGTGTATTTCAAAACCTTTAATTGTTATTGGCATTTTAAAATCTCAAACCTTTGTAGCCTATAACTTTGAAAGTATTTAAGCTAGAACAATGGTTGAAACTGTGTTTTAATCAGGGTTTAGAGTACAATAGGTTATGACAATTTATAAAATTTCAAACCTTTGTAGCCCATAACTTTGAAAGTATTTGAGCTAGAACAATGGCTGAAATCCTATTGGGTACAAAATGTGCAATACAACAAAATTTTGTACTTTTTCCTTTTCCAAAACATAGATTTATCCTAACAATAAACTTGTACTAGACATGTATTGTAGTTTAGACTCCAAATGTAGGTTGATACGATTCACTTCAAGTATTTGCTGAGCAAGCACTCATTGTTGTGAAAACTAGACTGACGTAGTGTACTGACACTTCTTTGTTGACAGTAAGAGTAGCTATTGTTAAAATAAAATGCCTTTTAATGTCATTATTGTGGTTACTGAAAGTCACAAAAGTTTATTTTGTCAGCAATCAGTAAACAGTGAAATGCTTAAAAAATAATCATTAATTATCACATATAAGGAAAGTTGAATTAAAACAACAAATATAGTTAGATTACATTTATTACTTAAAACAATACTTGTGATTATAATACAATTTATTGCTTAATACAATGCTTGTGATTATTATACAATTTATATATTTATTCAATATAACACATCATTAGAGTTTATTTTGTAAGTCATTTTGATCAACAGATAGAAACAAATATTCTTTTAATAATCTTAACTTCTCCACCTCTTGCAATAATTAATTGTATTTCCTTTTTTTCAATTTCTGAAAACATCTTATTTAGATTTAAATTTATACTAGCCCAATTGTGGAATTCTTCAGTAGATGAAGTTAACCTAACATAATTAATAGATACATCATTGTACCAACTCACTCCAAAAAATATAGATATATTGGCTTTAAAATGGCCAATATTTGTTATTATATATCTAAAAATAGATTTAATTGAAAATCTATAATTTTCTAAACAATATTCTATCAAATCATTCTCACAATCAAGACTGTACAATTTAAACTCTACAAGTTCTTTTACTTTCTCTAATCTTCTTAATTCCGACATCAAACTAATAAAACCTCCAAGTACTAATTCAGTTATATTTTCAGTATCTACTTCAGCTATAGATTGTATATCTTCTTCTTCACTTGATGTTTCTATTCTTCTAGACGTTTGAGCATACCTGAGGTTTTCATGTCCAGTAGTTTGATTGAGATGATGGCAAGGAAGTCTGTTGTCATCTGAAATCCTAGGTTGCAATAATGGTTCTTCTATCCTCACTGGATGATGAGTCTCTTCTATATGATTACTAGTTCTTCTCCTCTTGTTCGATCTTAAATCAAGTGGATGTCTTGGTTTATCCTCCATTTCTGATGTTCTATCAGTAGACAACAGTATATATACACTTGAGGTACTAGTTATCTACACGTTTGACCAAGGTTCCTGATAACTAGTAACCTTCAGAAGCTAATCTTTAAGACTATAAACTCTCATAACAGCTTGAACAGATTAGGCATGTCCAATCTCTTTTAGACTTACCTTACACTTTTGAAAGTGTTTAACATGAGGTAGAATAAGGATTTCATACAAAAGTACAAGTTTGATAACAGTCTAAGACAATTGGGTTTACAGATTAATACAATTTATTGAGTTTACAGATAAGTCTGTTATCTAAATGAGATAAGACATGACCCTGCCAAAAATTGTTATCTAGAAGTGATAGGGCACGGTCCTGGTCCTTATCAGGGATGACCGATGAACACTCCTCCCTCCTGGGCTGTCTCTGTGTAAATTTTGGCAACCATTCACACCACAGAGACAGCCGGATGAGATATTAGTCCATTGGTTTCTCCCGATAAGCCTAGTATCAGATAAGGAACCTTTACCTGATATCTGCCTGTCTGCCAGGTCCTTATGCATTTTAAGGTTATTTGAGGTTTATATAGAAATTATGTAACCTAACTGGACCTAAGCTAACCTAACCAAACCTAACCTAACCTAACTAAATTAAAAAAAAACTGATAATTTAGCAATAATCAATACATCAAGTAATAAGATACTGTCAATTCCATTTTTGATGATTAGCCTAATTAAGAGATATTATAAGATATTAGAATGCTAGTCAACAATTTGTCCCAACTGTTTAGAGCATGAAACAGTTGTATTTGATAGAAAAAGCATATAATTTTGGGGAAAAATGCATTAAAAATATGGATACATTAAACGTCTGTAACTTTAAAACTACAATATTATCTATGGCAGCATATGGAGCATTAACATATGGTTAAACCAAGTTGGAAATAATTATCTTTGGTCGCCGCTGGCACGCTTCTGGAGGTGGTCAGACTACGCTGCTCGCTGGCGTCAGCGAGTGCGAGTGGTCACGTGACCTATAGTTCGCCGCTGCCTCGCTACCAAAAGTTAAGCACGGGTCACACTAGGCTGGCATCAGCAGCGAATTTAAAGAAGCCACTACTGTCAGCTTGATGTGACCACAACATTCGCAGCTGGCACCGTCAGCAAGCGAGTATTTGTCAGCGGCTGGCGAAGTTGGACATGTTCAACTTTTGGTAGCGAGGCAGCGGCGAATAGAGGTCACGTGACCACTCGCACTCGCTGACGCCAGTGAGCAGCGCAGTCTGACCACTTCTAGAAGCGTGCCAGCGGCAACCAACGATAATTTCCAACTTGGTTTAACAACACAAAAGGACAAAAGCAACTGTTTAAATTTTTTAATTAGAGGTTTAACTAATTGTAGTAATGCCTGGAATGTATGTGGTGGTGACTGACATTCGTAAAACATTTTGGTATGTTTCTAATTCTTTATTTTAGTGCGTTTAAAAACGTGGCATTTTTAAAAAGTATTTTTATTTATAAATTATTTGTATCCATGGCCTGATCCACTAACGTCTCTTCTTGCGGTTGAGCAACTTATAATAAAATCATTTCTCTTTCATACATCCTCAATTCAATATTAAGTAGTGCTGGATGAGGACCCAAAAAAGGACGAAATGGCGACAAGAACTGAGCTTTAAACTAGGCGATTAAAGTAGTATTTGTAGCATAGAAATTACTGAGCTTAGGTGGTCGGGGAAGCAGGTTATTGATTTTTTTTATTCCAAAACTAAACGTACAGTACTTGTGGGACGTTTCTTTAAAGAAGTAAAAACGTCAAATAAGCAGCTTACAGTGATTTGTTACAAAACCTCACAGCTGTTCTGTTCCTTCTCACACATCGTTAATATCACGATCACCAGCGGCTAACAAGCAGCCTGGTGTGACCCGTGGAAAAGCCGCTGCTTGGTGGTGCTGGTGCCAGCCGCTGATCACCATCGGCTGCCGAGCAGCCTAGTGTGACCCGTGCTTTAAACATGTCCAACTTCGCCAGCCGCTGACAAATACTCGCCGGCTGGCGGTGCCAGCTGCGAATTTTGTAGTCACATTAAGCTGACAGTAGCGGCTTCTTTCAATTCGCCGCTGATGCCAGCCTAGTGTGACCCGTGCTTAAGTTGTACAACACGTACGATCGTGAGAGCTTCGTGGGGTCTGACCATAGATAAAACATATATGTTTATCTATGGTCTGACTTAGGGGAGGTACGATTGAGGCATTAGTTCAAAATTCCTCCGTGAACAGCGGTGTAGTAGAGAGCATTTTGGCAAAAATGCTTTTTACTAATCGCAAAAATTGTTCTGTTCATAAAATAAAATTATAAATGCCTCAAATTCAATTTTATAATTTTTTATTATAAAATTGCTATTATAACCTAACCAAACTAACCAAACTTGCTGGTAATGAAATAATATAAAAACGGGGACGCGGAAAGGTCGCCTCCGGAGACATCACCCCCCCCCCCCCCCTACGTCATATTGACGTCAGAGACCGGGGGGTGATGTTTCCGGCCGCGGACATTCAATAATTTCAGTTGCAGCATGCACTCTTCGATATGACGAGTTATTTTAGAGTTTGCGTATTAATTATATAATTATATCCACTTATCATATACAATTACCAGATTTTCTAATTACAAATTTAGGTTAACCGGATACGTTACCCCCGATCGTTTTCAAAATGTACACCCCCTGAAATGATCACCCCCGGTATACCTGCTGTAGGGCTTGGGCTCGTGACTCGAGCCAGCTATTGTTCACAAGGGTGGAGACTGTCCCATATTACCACCGCTCGACTGAACTCTCGTGAATGTGAAGGATTTTAACTTGCATGAATGGGAAGGATTTTGTATTATTACGCAAATTTTGTTGATATTAAGATAAATACAAATTAGTACTTCGATATTGTGCTTTCTCTAGATATTTCCCGTTAATTTTATACATCAAATGTATAAATCTTACTATTATAAATGTGAAAGTTTGTGTGTTTGTTTGAAGTTCAATCACGCATTAACTACTGGACGGATTGGGCTGAAATTGACATAAAAGCTCATATTCCAGAATAACATATATGCATATTCTTATTTTAAAACCCCTTTCGGGCTCCGCCCCAGTGGCTCTGTGGTTCCCCATATTAACCTTATGAGTATTCATATTTAAAGGGAATTAAAGAATTTAGTCAGCTGTTACAACTAACAAAGTTGGTTCTATGATATGCAAACGCATTAAAAAGTTATAAGATTTACCAACAGGTAGCACTATTATTTTTGTAATGAATAAAAACAGCTATTGAACTAAGCAGCAACGAAAAACTGTGATACGCAATGAGAACTGTATAAGTAGGATTGTTTACAGTTATGTTTATGTTTTTAATTTCATGAATAATTTGTGCTAATTTACAAATTTATTGTAATTTATTTTTTTCTATTGTTTAGGTGAAGCGGTAGAACATTATGGCTATCGTAGATGTGTAATACTATAGTATACCGTAAATTTAAGTAAGCAAATTTTATCAAACTGTGTCCTCCCCCATTGCAAACGCAAAGCTCGAGTACAACTTTACTGCAATAAGCATTTTATACTTAAATAGTCCACTGTCAAATGTACACCCGTGTGCTCCTTGATGAGGCAGGTGTGTGAGTAGTCTTAATCTCTTCGTTTGACCTTGGAGAAATACAATTTCGTTGGTGGCACTCTTGAAAATGGTGCGTTTGAACGCTGTAAGTAAAAAACAAAATGGCCGCCATTTAAATTTTTGAGGCCAAATTCCTTGAAAACCAGCTATTAAAACGAAATTTTGCAACACATTACTTAAAGTCCTTTTTATTACAAATAGAATGACACTTTATTTGCGAAAATTGGATAATAAATAAAAAAGTTATGTTACTTTTATTATTAATAGTAATTATCAAAATAGCAGTCATTTTGAAATCACAAAGTTAAATTCTATAGAAACTAGTGACAAAAACATAAGAAAAGTTACATAACTTTTTTATTTATTATCTGATTTTCGCAAATAAAGTGTTGTTCGATTTGTAATAAAAAAGACTTTACAATACTGTACTGTGTTTCAAAATTTTGTTTTAATTGCTGGTTTTCATGAAATTTGACTTTAAAAAATTTTAATGGCCGCCATTTTGAAATTCGATGAGCCTGATCAAAGATTTTTTCTGAGAATGTTTATAGTTGTAGACTTAAAGTTTATACCAAGTTTCATAAAAATATCTCCAAGAGCTTTTGAGTTATCAATTATTTACAAAAAATACAAAATGGCGGATTACGGTTAAACTAAGCCGAAATCGAAAAAAAATGTTATACAACATTTTCGACTTATTTTTGCACATAGAACCTGAATCTGCATAGCCGCTTTACTGAAACACCCTTTATTACTTTTTGAAATATTTAACTGTCCTGGGACATTACTTCCACCCTGATTAATTTATTTATGAAAAATATAAAATTATGTTTTATGAAAGAATGTTGTATCCTACCTAAAAACTTTAATAATCTTTTTTGTGCAGATTTGAAGTTGCTACATTTTGGTATCAACAATTCTTTCATAACTCTAACGGTTACTGATATAAGTAAGAAAGGAAGTTTGCGACGGCAGCCATTTTGTTTTTTTCCCACAGCGTTCAAACGCACCATTTTCAAAAGTGCCACCATCGAAATTGTATTTCTCCAAGGTCAAACGAAGAGATTAAGACTACTCCCACACCTGCCTCATTAAGGAGCACACGGGAGCCTGTATATGTACATTTGACAGGGGACTAAAATGCCAACGCCAACCCCGTACGAAGGACGGATACTCTGCTAGTTACATATAGTTTTTTTCCGTCAACGTACAAAATGTATTTGAAACACGTGGAAATGAAATAAAATGTTTATAGTAATATAAGTAAATAATTAAGTAAGGAATCAACTCGTAATAATATGAGCATGCTTTAACCACGCAACATCATAATACAGTACACACTTGACAAACATATTTTCCAATTATCAATATTACATTGACCAATAAATGTTGTATATAATATCCATTTAAAAAGATTATCTGGATTTCATGGTTAAATAAACGTATTGAGAATATTCCTGATTTGATATTGGGGAATGACTCTTTCCCGTAAAAATTGTTTAGAAAGTATTGGTTTAGTAAATATTAAATATTGGTTAGTTTCTTCAGAAAAAAACGGAAAATAGTTCACACTGTTTACGTTTGCGTTGACGGGTAACAAGCAACAGTGTCACATTCACTTTATTTCATGATTTCACACTGCTGATTTTAAATAACTAAATTGACATTGAAGTAGTACAGTTATTCAATGAACGGTCGCCCATTGTTTTGAAAAGTTACACATTTAAATCTACCTTTCGTTCGCAGAATATTTAATACGTAGAACTTAAATGTTTGCAAAAGAACATAATAATTCTAAGTATAGTATCCACTATTCTCAGAGTATTGATTAATAATGAAATTCGTCTGTAATTCGGAGACTATTAATTCGTAGAATACAACTGTATTTATAGCGGTAAGTATTTTTTTGTAAAATAGCTTAGACTTCCCCACTTCAGGTATCCCTCCCAAAAATACCAGAACCAAATACGTGTGTTTGTTTAACATAGTTAAGGAAAAGTTTAGTTATAAATGTAGTTATAGTTAGGCTATTTACTAAATAATAAATCCAACTAAAATGTAGCTTGCCAATAGCTAGTATTTTTAAAGTCAGTTTCATCTTTTTACTATAATAATTCGTACATATAATTCATAATTATCAGTGTTATCTAGCCTATGTACTTGATTAATTTGGAAGGGGTTAATTTGTGAACAGAACCCCTCATAGAGTTTTAAACAGATTTTGAAAATGTTAATGCAATTTGTAAAAAGTAAGATCCAATCACAGGGTGTTCCAAAAATGGAGGGTTCAGGATCGAATCTTGAATTATCCTTTGGTCAACATAAGGATTTTTAGTATACTCTAAAAATCAAATAGTATGAAATGTCAGTTAGCATATATCTATATTATTAATACTCTACATGAAAATGTGTGAACAATAATGTTTTTTTTAGTTTAAGATTTAATCTCACATATTATATACCAAAATGTTTGTTTAGGGGCGTAGATTTGCAAACTGAACTTAATTTATAAATCGTCCCTTGCACTCAAAATTTACAATGGAAAAAAGCGAGAAAGCCTGGTCAATTTAATATACTAAAAAAATTAAATTAACCCTGTGCCGATTATATCATTGAAAGAGCTGATTTGCAAACTATGGAAACATAGGAAATTTATAGAACATTACCAAGTAAAAAAGTGGATATAATTCTTTTTATTATTTATAATCCTTGTTATGGACAACCTAATGCGGCTATGAGTAGGAAACATTTGTAGAAAACAATTAAAATCAGCTTTTGAAAAATGATAATATATTAAAATAAATTTTGATTAAATCGAACCATGTACATCGTCAGTATCTCCATAATCTTTGAGTCGACTCTTTTAAAGTCATCGGAAATAATGACTAAACTTAAAAACTATTTCAAACTACGTCCATATATTTAGTTGTAAACAAAGGGAATTGAGTTTGATGGTTTGATCTAATGTCAACAGACATCGGCAACGTCGCAGATTCGCCGCGCTCCCGCCCGACTGGGAAATATCGTACAAACACCAGGCGGCCCGCTGCCAGTCGCGGGAGAACTTTTTGTTTACAAATATAAATCTGTTTAAAAAACACTTTTCTTCGCATTATAAATCTGTCATATTGGTGTTATTTCTTGTGTCACGACAAACACGATGGTATTTTCAACGAAATATTTAGCGTTTTATTAACGATTTTAGCATACGTTTTAAAAATTAACAGCAGCATAAAAACTATTGTGAGTAAACATTTTAAAATGCATGGAAATGTTAAAAATAAACCTACCAATAAGCCAAAAATTTTTTAGAAAGATTGGCTCAGTGGTTTGTTTACAATTATTTTTTTAACTTCGGTGTTAGTGCAGAGTTTCTTAAAAACCGGTACTTTTTAAAATCTTTCAATTATATAAATTTTTCTGGTAAACGAATTTTTTTAAATTGTTACCACATAAAATGGATTTAAACAAGCTTACATTTAATTTTTGTTTCAACAAAATCGGATAATTTATCTCAGAGATATTTAGGCTCAAACTCGAGTGCACATATTTATTTCCCCGACAGTAAGTGCCGCCCTTTCTTAATATTCTGAGACGTATTTGCGCATCTACGTGAAAATACCATTAATTTGATACCTTAAACTTTAAAATCCATCAAGCCGTTATTGAGTTATGACTGTGAAAAGAAAACTGCTTGCGTATTAATATATAGATTTAACATTAGGTTTAATAAATACCTAGGTTTGCTGCTACAAGGAAACTAATAAAATGTATTTTTTAGTAAAACAATAATAGCTTAGTATAAAAAAAATTAATTTGCCAAGTTTCATCGAAATATATCCATAAACAAGCAAACTACAACATTTTACAATATTCGCCATAAGAATAACATGGGAATTTAAAATTTACAATTTTTTGTATTTTCTCCGTTACCAATAACCGTACAAAAACACTTTGGTATACTAAATTATTTGGGTTTTAAGCTATTTTAAAAGGTCTAAAGCGAAATTGGGAAATTTTGTGTTTTGAAGGTAAAAAATTAGAAAAGTCATTTTTTACCCCATAAAAACCCCCGTAAAACCCCGTTCCCATGCTC
This sequence comes from Macrosteles quadrilineatus, assembly GCF_028750875.1. Taxonomy (NCBI): domain Eukaryota; kingdom Metazoa; phylum Arthropoda; class Insecta; order Hemiptera; family Cicadellidae; genus Macrosteles; species Macrosteles quadrilineatus. Next base: position 16,340,680 of record NW_026542594.1, read on the forward strand.
ATATCATGCTGATTCGTGAACTCATTAAAGTTTATCCCGCCTTACACCTTCAAATCAAATTTAATCAAAATCAGACAAAAATTACTCACGTTATCGCGTTCACAGACGTATATATATATATATATATATATATATATATATATATATATATATATATATACTTATTTAATACGCAAGCAGATTTTTGGTGACAATTACTCCTCCGAAACTACTGAACCGATTGTCATGTTTTTGGTGTCATTGGAAAGAATGTAACGTGAAGTTGTGTTTGTAGTGGGCCTATAAGGAATTTTGTAAATATTTTATGTATTACTGTTGACACAACCAAAGCATAAAATTATGTAAATCTGGTTGAATATATAAAACATATATAACACATACATATATAAAAATTTTAACGAATGGTGTTTTTGGGCTCTGGGGACATCAAAATGAAAAAGTAAATCGGTCCCGGGCCTAGGTCTTACCGTCCCACCTACGGCAATAGCTACTTCCCAAATGGAAATTCACTAAAAACCTTGAATGATTGAATAAAAAAGCTTTTTACTACGCATATAATTTATAAAAATTAGTCTTTCTCACAAATCTCTATACCTACAACTGGAATGGCCATTTTTGGGAAGAGATTCTTTAAACAAAAGGACATTGGAGTTCGGAGTAACGTACGAAAGGATTATTGAGACTTCCTGTACACTGGTCACTCTAATAAATTCTTTCACCTTTCCAAGTACTGTTTATCAGTTTCCTTGCAGTAGTCAACACAACAATAATATTAAAAATTTGAACTCACGTATAGGTCTATATTCCCCTTAGTAATAATGAAACATAATTTTGCAGACTTCAGTAGCAAAACGGTTTTCTAAACATATACATCTTATAACAAAACTAATTTATTGGTATTTCAACACTGATTGCAAGTAATCTTCTCGATTTAAAGTGATTCTGATATTTTTATTATACTTTCATTATATTTTGACTCTATTCCAGTGATGAATCTAGCCTAGGCTGTTTCTGGATTAAGATACTTTTTGGCATAGCCGTTAGAATAGTATCATTTACATATTTGTAATTACTAACAATTAATTATTTCGTTAAATTTAAGAGATTAATCCTCTAAAAGATATTAATATGTTTACTCTTATATAATAATCTGTTTCTAATTTTTTAATTATTAATTAAATCGTGGCCAAACCTAAAGCAATGCGATTTATTTTTAATACATTTAGAAATCATTATATTTTAAACAAATTTGTTGCTTAACAATTACCATAGGGTGTAAGGTGAGTTTACTGATGTTGATAAGTATAACTACTATTTAATGCAACAGAAAATGTATACGCATTATCGCTGGTAGTTTTTTTATGAATTGAGTATAAAATAATTATTTTTTAAAGTAAAACTATGCTCTTATTACTTAGTTGTCTTAGAAGTTTATACACATCTAAATCTACTGATTGATATTCCACCACAACGTCTGTTATTTTTTCTGTGGAAAAGTGGTTGTCCAAGTGACAGTAATAACATAGATAAAACATCCTCCCTTAGTAGATTTCCCATCCTTATGGAACAGCTGAAGCCAGTTTTATTGTTAGTTCTGTACGGTTTTCTGTAGATGTCGTGTTTTGTTTACAATTTGTTTCCCGTTATTACAGCCATTTAAAACCTCGTTTAACCAAATAATACGATCTAATCATAAACAATAACTTGTCCCCTAGTTATTTAACCAAACAGTAAAGCACAAATCAAGAAATTAACCCTAAAATAATAGAAACAAAATTTCGTTGACATTAGCGCCCAGTGTGGCGTACATGAACTAGACATGAAAAACGAGCTTCAAAATTTACAATGGGATGAGAAGTCTACTTGTGTTGGTTAGTCTATGGTAATAATGAACTAGCGGCCGGGCTACGTCCAAATTCACCAACATTTTTGGGGTTGTTTCTAATGTCCAAATTCACCAACTTTCTACCTGGAGCAGGTACGATATTTCTCCCGGCGGGCGGGGAAGGAATTCCGAATAGTTTGCCCTCGCCTGCTCCGTCTCGTCTCGGCGAGAGTGTACTGCTTAGCCCTAATAGTACTGTTTAAGCTGTGATTGTTTCAGGCAGCTTTAGGTTAGGTTAGGTTGGGTTAGGTTAGGTTAGGTTAGGTTTGTTTAGGTCTGGTTAGGTTAGGTTAGGTTACAGTACACTCTCGCCGAGACGAGACGGAGCAGGCGATGGCAAACTATTCGGAGGGAATTCCTACCCCGCCCGCCGGGAGAAATATCGTACCTGCTAAAGGTAGAAAGTTGGTGAATTTGGACATTAGAAACGACCCCAAAAATGTTGGTGAATTTGGACCTGGCCAGCGGCCGACCCTCAGAACAATGGGCTGGGGAGGACGGGCAGCAGGTAGGCCAGTCCCAGCCCTACTAGGGGTAGCGTTTCAGGGGGGACGATTCCGGGGTGTACATAGGGGATGTCTTGCCGGGGGGGACCTTTCCGTTTCTACTTGTTTGAATTAAAATTAATAACATAATTAGTTCATATCAACTAGACTTTGATAAATTACTTGTCAAGCCCTTGGGGGGTACGATTCCGGTTGCGGACATAGATTTTATACCAGCTGGTTGTCTGGTTTCGTGACGTCACGTTTAGCCTGGGGGGTGATGTTTCCGGGGGCGACCATTCCGGCGACCCCACTTAAAACAAGTGTATTAATAGAAAAAATAATTCTGTTCATTAAATAAAACTCAAATGCTCAACTGAAATTGCTCAATTAAAATTTTTTAATTACTTAATAATAAAATTAAACTGTCATAACCGAACCAAACCAACCAAACTTGTTGATAATGAAAAAATCTTAGTCTAAAAGTTAGTGATATCAGCGGAATTCGAACTCGGGACTCTCAGCATATCAGCCCGGCACGCTATCCACTAGACCACCGAGGCCGATGGCTGCAAACCGTATTGTTACGGTAATGGTGTTTCCTCAGCTAATGAGAAGCCCACAGCTGTCATCGTAAGCTCATCTATACCTCCCCTGAGTAAATACCAGCTTCCCGTATGGTCTGTACAACTGGTATTTACTCAGGGGAGGTATAGAAGAGCCTACGGTGACAGCTGAGGAGAGGGAACGCTATTACCGTAACAATACGGGTAATGGACATTGGCCTCGGTGGTCTAGTGGTTAGCGGGAATGGGCACACGGAAGGGACTAAGGCTAAATGTGTAATGACGTCATATCTCTAGTGGTTATTGTCTTCTCTTGAGGCGACACGATTACCGTAACAAAACGATGTGATTTCAGCGGCGTTCGTGGCATAGTTGGTAGCGTTTCGGATTGCTGTTCAGGAGGTCCGGGGTTCGAAACCCGCTGGCAGCAGTAACTTTTTGTCAACAAATTTTTCATATCAGCAAGTTTGGTTGGTTAGGTTAGGTTATGACAGTTTAATTTTATAATACTAAATTTTAAAATTAATTTTATAATTAATTAAAAATTATAAGTAATCATTAATTAGATATCTTATATAGTTTTTATATTATCAGCAAGTCTGGTTGGTTAGGTTATGTTATGACAGTTTAATTTTAAAAATTAAAAATTTATTTTATAACTTTAAAACAATATTTTATAATTAAAAAGTTAATTTTATAACAAAAAATTAAAAATTAAAAATTAATTTAAATTTTTTCAACTTAGCAGTCCTAGCGGCGAACGCTGACACTACAAGATATGTTAGCCTTAGTCCCTCCCGTGTGCCCCACCGGTGGTTAGCGTGCCGTGCCGACGAGCTGAAGGTCCCGGGTTCGAATCCCGCTGACAGCATTAACTTTTTGTCTAAGATTTGTTCATTATCAGCAAGTTTGGTTGGTTTGGTTCGGTTATGACAGTTTAATTTTATTATTAAGTCATTAATCAAAATTAATTTAAGTCATGGTGCAGACTTTCGCTTAATTTCTGTCTACAAACCCCCGAACAAACGGCTACACAATAATGACTTGCAGGTGCTGTTTGCAGAAAATTGTTCGACTGTGGTTATGGGGGACCTAAATTGTAAACATCAGATATGGGGTTGCAGAATCACAAACCCAAATGGAAACCGTTTGTTACGACTTACAAATAACTCAAACGTAATGATTGATGTGCCACAAGAACCAACACATTTCCCATGACAACCTAATTATCAACCAGATATACTAGATTTGGTTTTGCACAAAAACTTTACAGCTCCAATCATTCAAAATGTATTACCCGAGCTGGACTCTGACCATTCTCCCGTTATAATAACCTTCTTCACGCAACCTCAATTCAGTTGTCCACCTCAACGATTAATTAATGGAAAGATAAATTGGGAAATTTTCAGTGCAGAATTGGATAAATGTTTAGAAGGTACGCCTAAATTATCGTCTTGCATCGAAATAGAAAACTCTGTAAAAATATTTACCGAATCATTGAAAACTTGTGCCAGGAAAGCTATCTTAAATCCCTCACGATCCACGCCAAATAACGACTACAGTACTATCATCCTCCGATGAGAATAATGCGTCTGATTAGAGAAAAACATAAAGTTAGACGACTTTGGCAGCGATACCGTCTACCACACTTAGGCAACTCAACGAACTGGGAAGGCGAGTGAAAACAGAACTCGAGGAATTTAGAATAGACAACTATAAGAAGTATGTTTCTGATATTCATCCGAGTGACCCAAATATGTGGAAAGCAACTTAGAAACGTCTTTTAAGTACTCCTTCGGTCATACCTACGTTGAAAAAAGACAACCTAATCTGTGAGACTGATTCACAGAAGTGTGAACTGTTGGCAGAATTTTATGAAACTACATTTCAACCCACTGATTTTGCTGATTATGGTGACGATGAGATGGTGAAAGAGACTTTGAATGGACAATTTTTTTCTCTGAACTACCAATAAAGTTTGCATGCCAATCTGAAATTAAAGCAGTAATTAAAAAACTTCCACTCCGTAAATCACCTGGCCATGACCTTATTCCTAATATTATTTTACGAAATCTCACCAACAAAGGCTTTTCATATTTCACATCAATTATTAATGCATGTTTGTCTAAATCTTACTTCCCTTCTATTTGGAAGCATGCGGAAATATCAGTTATTCATAAACCCAATAAACCGAAGTCTTCTCCATCGAGTTACCGTCCAATCAGCTTACTTTCTACACTTTCTAAAGTCTTTGAAAAAATCATCTTGAAACGAATTGCCTGTTACATGGATGCTGCAAATATAATTCCTGCTCATCAATTTGGATTTCGGCCAAAACATTCGCCCATACATCAAATATTACGAATATATGAAACGATAGTCAAAGGGTTTGAGAGGAAACAGCATACAGTAACGGCATTTCTTGACATATCTCAGGCATTTGATAAGGTATGGCATGACGGTCTTGTCTTTAAATTGATTAATTTTGGATTTCCAAAATATTTAACCAGTATTGTAAAATCGTTTCTCTGTCACAGGACCTTCTCTGTTAAAATTAGTTCTTCTAAATCATCTGTACGACGAGTCAATGCAGGAGTTCCACAAGGTTCAATTTTGGGCCCTGTATTGTTCAATCTATACATGGCAGACATCCCTCTTCCAGAAGACGCCTCATTAGCTCTCTACGCCGACGACACTGCTATCCTGTGCCAACATTCCGACATCCACGAGGCCACGTATTCCCTGCAATACTCTGTGGATCTTCTCATTGATTGGTTCTACAAGTGGAAATTTCGCCTAAATTCAACTAAATGTGAGACCAAAATATTTTCCTTGAAAAAACATACATTGCCACATGAAATTCAAATATATGGTAACTTTCTACCTTGGAACCCTGATGACCAGGCCATAAAATATCTTGGAGTATGCCTGGACAAAAAACTTAATTGGAACTACCACGTTAATCAAAAACTGTCCCAAGGTTATGCACGCCTTGCAAAGCTTTTCCCTTTAATCAATAGGAAATCTACTCTGAAGCCAGCTTGTACAGTTCTAATCTACAAATCAATAATTCGGCCCTTGATTACATATGCATCTCCTATCTGGGGATTAGCTATATCAAAAAACAAACTCTTCAAAATTCAAGTGATTCAAAACAAAATTCTAAGAATAGCGGTGAATGCTCCCTGGTTTGTTAGAAACAGGCATATACATGAAGAACTAGGAGTGGAGTCTATCTCGGCCTTTATTGAAAAAACCACCTCAACATTTCTAAAATCTTTAAACAATGTTCCTGGTGCATTAACTTTTCATCTTGGTGAAACAACTGAGAACAGGAGGCTACGTCGAAGGCTCCCTCAAGATCTATTGGATGAATGAAGCCTATAGACGATTAAATTATTCTCAAAATTAATTATGTTACAGGGTGTACCAGGTTTGGGCGAACCCACGATGTTATTATAGTTAATTTCTTATTAATTTTGTTAACACTTCTGTGTATAATGTCTACATTGAACCAGAAATAAATGTTGTAAATAAAAAAATAAAAAAGACCTCATTTAACCATATAATACGATCTAATCATAAACAATAACTAGTCCCCTAGTTATATAACCAAACAGTAAAGCACAAATCAAGAAATTAACCCTAAAATAATAGAAACAAAGTTTCGTCGATACTAGCGCCTTTGTGTCACGTACATGAACTAGACACGAAAAACGTTCTTCAAAATTTACAATGGGATGAGAAGTCTACTTGTGTTGGTTAGTCTATGCCTCCTGGTTCCTGGGCTAGAACAAATATGCTGTACTAGCTAATATACAAATATTTTCTCCTGTCAAATCCTAAAAAGCACGGCAGACAACAATCTGCCTATTCTGGCATCGTTAAAAATAAAATTTGTATCTTGTAAAAATAATATTTGAAACAACAAAATTATTTCTTTGTGTCTCTAAAACAGGCAATCTTTAATACTAGTGCACCTGTTGCTTGAATTCGAGCAATTGCATATTGTTGCAGGCGTTATTTCAAAACGAATAACAGTCATTTATTTTCGATGACTTAAAAGAGTCAACTCAAAGATAAATAATCAATCACTCCCAGGGCCTGATTACCCATTAGGCTGGAGCCTAGGGCGCCAGTCAGCCTAGTGTTTTAGGGGGGCGTCAGACAGCTAAGACTTAAAGTTTTGTCCGGGGGCGTAAAACATGTTTTTTTCCAAAAAAGGATTCACGCAGATAGGGAATGAGGCGGGGAAGGGTGCGTTCGGCAGATTTTAATAATGATTATATTTATAGTAATAATTGATTTGTAAGTTATTTGTGCAACTATTGAGTAAAGTGAGCAATTGACTCACTCGAGATACTTTTTGTTTCAGATAAATACAGATAAATGCTGTAAACTAAGTAATTCCTTCTAAAGGCCCTAATAAAATTGTTTTAGGCCTAGGTGATTAAAAGAGTTAATTTAGAAAGTACATATATTATTGTTTGGTTTTTTGATATTTAGGTTAGGTCTACTTTTGATTTAATACAATCATATGTTTAATAAAATGTAAAATAAATACATTATTTTAAATCAAAAAGTTTTAAATTCCTTGAACAACCGATTTGTTACTATTTTAAAAGTTCCTAATCAAACCATGCATTAATTTATATTTTATGGTCAGTTTTCTTTTGTTTTTAAATAAACTGAATATTAGTATAACGCCTTTGACCATTTTAAATTTTTGGATTCAGTATAAGTGTTATTCAAAGTTTAAAAAAATTCAAAATTCAATCTAAAAATAATACAGTAGTTATATGTTTTATATTTGTTTTTAGTTCTTACATTCTTTTGTATATGCAGAGTTTTTTTTAGGGTAAGAGTCCGGCACTACTCATTGACACAGGTTTTTGAGTGTCCATGAGGATTTCCTCTCCGCCCAAAAAAATTAAAAGGATAAAAAAATCTGTATGTTCATAGAAAATAGTCTGTTGTAGGATAAACGTCTCAAATTGCATTGTTATTACATTGCTGTGCCAAACTTAATTTTAGCCCTATCTAAAATTTTAGATATTCATAAATTTTGCAAACACTCTATGATATCAAATAGTTTACCCAGTGCAATAACTTGAACAGAACAAATTGTATACACCGTGGATGATAGAGGATACTTGAGTAGGTATATACTTAAAAGTTAAAACTTAAATTATGACAGGGTATTGCGTTGAGTTATAGATAGGATATTTTATTTCTCAATACCAGGGACAAGATGAAATATATTGCAGTGGTGTGAATATAGAAGATTGTAAAACTATTTTAATGTTGTCATTTATTAATCAGTGAGTTTGGACATTATGTTTACTGTTCAATATCTACACTTAGATCAGAGTTTTCATCTTCCCACTTAGCTTGCCTGTCTATGAGAGATTGGGGACTTGGTGTGCTAGTTCTATCGTTGATCCAGCTAAAAAGGACTTCATCAAGGCTTTCTGAGAATTTGGTTGTCTTCAATTTATTTTGTTGAAAAATAATGCTTCGGAACTGACGAATAGAAAAATCTGTGACTACATCTTTTAGTTCATCGTCATAGAGTCCTACATTGAGTTTTATTCTTTGTTCATCACGAAATCTCTTCAGCTTTTCTGTAAAAATCCCTTTCTTCAAAAGCCACCAGTAAAATTTGTTGTTGAACCAATACTCAATCATGTATAAGAAGTGAGCTTGATGATGATGCTGGTAGACTTTTCCATCTAGCTCTGCGACATTCCCACTCCTGACTGCTAGACCTATCAACATGTTGATGAAACCTAGAACTATAATAAATGTAAAGGCACCTATCAACAAGCACTCAATAACAAAAAGAAAGGTCACTGGAGTCGTAGTAAAATATTCTTTATCAAAAAGTGGCAAGTCTGGAAAGTAACCTAGAAAAATTACTATGAATGTATAAGTAAACGATCTTGGTACACTAGAGAATTTAGCATTATTGTAGTAAATGCAAAAGAAGCTAAGTGAAAACGCAAACATAGATACAGTCAGAACTAGTAGATGTTTAGATATACCATTCAAAACATGAAAAAATACAGCCAGCTGAAAAGAATTCTTGTAGTACAATGTAGTTAGAAAAACCATAACATAAATCCAACAAGAAAAAATCATAATAGCCGTAAGTTCAGGAGCCAGTACAAATGTTCTTCCAAATCCAACTAATGCCGTCATTATTATAAGGGGTACAAATGATACAGCATCAGTTAACCAAACTCTCTTCTGTATCAAGTTTGGTATTTTAAACATAGCAGGTATGAAAGACAACAATAAAAATACAATTACCATTACTTTTTGAACAAACGAGGTTAAGAAACTATATTTCTTTTCAGGATTATCGCCAATGTAAATTATGGGCAAGAAAAATGATAGAGCGTTTGTTACAGAGAACAACACAAGAAAACGAATCGTTAGGTATAATTTCTGTGCTTGATATTTATTTTTCAAGAACAACTCAATTACTGGGTGTTGCAGAACTTTTCTCCTTGCTTTTGAACAATCGGGTTTAGTCAGTTCATCAAATAATGTATAAACAACTCTCATTTGACTGAATTGTTTATCGTGTGGACATAGCATGTTGAAGTTCACATTTATATTTATTTTCTCTTCGTAATAGTGCTCTTGTTTTCCTGTTACACACGTATCCAAAAGACTCGTTAGCAATGATTCTGCTACTTCTGGATTGTAAGTAAGAACGGCATTGAAAACATTCAATCCTGTATTGTTCTCTAAAGCCAAGTCTGCTCCTCGAGTGACAAAATAATGGACACAAGAAATGGATGCAACTCCACATTGAGCCGCAAATAAGAGTGGAGTATTTCCCATGAGGTCCGCCCTATCAAACATTTCACCCAAGTGTTCAGGGGCAAATAAACTGAAAAAGTCATGCAAAAGTGTTAGTCCTTCAAAATTTCCTCCGAGTGCACAGGCGTGAAAAACATTTCTATTTTGGCGAGTTCTTCGAAGTAACCCAGTGGGAAACCAATGATAAAGAGGATGTTTAGTGAATTTTCCAAGGAGGAGGTATACATCTGTTGCATACAAGTCTCCCACCAATTCTAATTTGAGAATCTCATCAGGATCGCTCAGTTCCTCTGTAGTTCTCCTGCTGCTGATGTAGTTGTAATACCTAGGGGACATAAGCAGTGTCTTCATGGTGTCTAAGTGACCATGCTTTGCAGTGTAGTACACAGGTGGTTCTCCCTCTGAGTTTTCATCAGACAAATTCACCTGTGTCATTTTTAACGCTTCCTTAAGAAATTTAGCATTTCCAAAAATGATAGCAGTCATATAGGGTGTGTTACCTTGGCTATCTACTTGGGTAAAAAACCAAGTGACATCGTAAATATTCATCACACAAGGAAGAGTAGAATGACTCAAATATTTTGCAATAACATGAATAAATGTTTCCCCAGTATTTAGATTTCTCAAGTTATAATCCGCTCCATTATCAATCAGCTCCTTTAAACAATTTGCCCTGTTCAGCTCGGCAGCGTACAACAAGGGTGTTCTCCCACTTTTATCCATATAGTCTAAACAATATATACAACCAGAATCTAATAACGCTTTCAATATATCAACTTTATCCTGACGGACAGCCATGTGAAAAACTGACTCTTGATCAATGTCATTAAAACCAGTCAAGTTTTGAAATCGGTTTAGCAGGCATCTTACCATTTCAAAGTTATTTAGCTTGACTGCGATTAAAAGTGCAGTGTCATCCTTTATATCTCTAAATTCAGCAAAATCCTCAGTAATTTGTGGATGATGTAAGATTTCTTTAAGCAAACCCAATCTGTTGTGGGCAACTATGACGTGCAGCACTGTCCTACCGTTCGCTGGGTTTTTAATGGCAATGTCTGCTCCGACTTTTAGCAGAAGGTGCAACACTCTAGACTTAAGATAAACAGTTTCTACCAATGGAGTGTCTCCTGCAACATATAAGAACCAAGAGTTTTACATCTGAAAAAATGTTTACATGAGCATTTAAATTAAAAGTATTAATTCTACCAATAAATTTCACATTCAAAGCAAGGTACCTATTTCCATTTCCAATCAAATCAATATTGAATTAACAGAAGGTACGGTATTACAAAATCTCATTTGCCAGCTTTCTAGGAGGGTAGCTGATTTTTTTAATGGCTTTATAATGGTGTACAACCCAGATTCAAGATCTGATTTTCAGTTGATAAATTTACCTTTAAGCGAATTTTCCATATATAGGGAATAAGTTATTACCGTAAGTCTCAATGTAAAACCTGGACTCAGGAACGATTTACTTTTTCATTTTGATTTCACCAGAGGTCAAACATCAACCTTCCAAATTCATATAAACAGGGTGTCCAAAACCACCCATACACCCCTTTTAAAACTAGGGAATTAAAACCACTTTTAAAACGAGGATCAAAGTGAATCCATATATGGATTCACTTAGATCAAACCTGCCACTAAAATTTTACTAAAAACACACTTGGATCAGCAAACCTAAGTAGGTGGTCGTTAAACCCAAAGTCATTTAGGGAATAAATCTGACATGTTTAAGGAAATATTTCAGTGAAAATCCAATGAGGTAAATTGATTTAGGTTGTGGGTTAATCTTATGTAGTAACTGCATGCCACTCATGGAACTCAATACCTTATCCCGTTATATCCATAAAAAACCCGAATCCTTATGGTGGCGTTGAAAGAATATTACCTTAACCGGATGGCTGTAGCTTGGCAGGTGGTGTGCATTAGCTTTGGATGCAGCAGATGGTGTATATGTGTAGGTACGTTATTGTATGTCAGGAAAAACCTCAAGAATAAGTGCTTAATCAACCAATAGTTTGCATTGGATAAGGCGGTGAAGAATCACCATAATCTTCTCTGCGTTCTCTTCCCTTGGTAAGGCACGGGCAGAGCGACTAGTTTTGTTAATGTTGTGTTATTATTGTTAGTTCTTTTTAGATGTTAACTAAAGGACCATGAGGTACTAAGTTTGTCTCAACAAAGAAAAATTTGCATTTAATTTCATGTGCTGTGGTGGAGGTATTTTCTTTTATAATCTTAATTGGGTATATAATCCCCTGTGTGAATTGTGAGTAAAAACTATATTCATAATTTTTTCATAACAAAGAAAGAATTAAGACATAGCCTATTTGGTCCTAGTACACATCAACATACCCTAGGAATTACTATAACCAAGATAAGTAAATTCTAATCATGTTTACCATTATCATTTAATGCGTTGATTAGTTCTGGGGATGAGTTGTATTGCAAAACTATCTGTGCAGCTTTGCTATCCGACCGTCTAGCGGCTAGGTGTAGAATGTTTATGTTGCCATATTTAAGGATTGTCTTGTAAGGATCAGCTCCCTGGGCACACAGTAGATCCAGAGTACTATAACTTCCTACCATTGCCGCCCCTAGGAGTGGTGTGAAACCCTCTTTGTCCTGAGAGTTCAATAGTTCAGAGCACCGTTCATCCTCAAGCAGCAAACTTAGCACATCCCTGTTGTTTGAAGCGGCTGCCACATGTAGTACTGACAACCCGTTTCCATCTGGTGAAAAAAAAAAAAAAAAAAAACTGAAGAGGAGGTCACCAGTAGATCGGCAATTTACTTGGTCATCTGGTCACTAAACAGTCTTTTTGAATTAAATATATAAATAAGAAAAACCTCTTCGCCAACAAGTTATTTCATCATCAGTCCCGTTGACCAACTTGTAAAATTAAATGATTGACTCAACGATCATCTCACTTTGTCACTTCGTCATCTTTTAGGTATGGGTATAGGGGAGCAGAGTGGGCGGCGCTAACCGGGATAACCCAGGATTGGGAAGCGAGTCCAGTTGTTGAACCATGTCGCTCGAGGCTAGAAGCCAGTATTGCCAACTGAAAATACTAGCTTCATTGAACACTAGATACGCGGCAGATTTATTTTGTCCGTGGTGCGAAGCCCTGTGTATTGGATGATCTGCGTGTGAATGCAACGGATAGTTTTGTTGTTTCTATAGCAAACTCTAACCTTGTCCTCGGTCTCACACATTCCTCTGCCATTTTATTAGTAATCTGCGATGGAATTTAGATCTGGCTTATACCATAGACAATGTATCAACACTAGACTTCTCATCCCTTTGTAAATTTTGAAGCTTGATGTTTTTTGTGTCTAGTTCATGTCTGGTGACACTGATCGCTAGTGTCAACAAAATTTTATTTATTTTATCTTCGGGTTAATTTTATGATTTGTGCTTTACTGTTGGTTACATAGTTGGAGGACAAGATATTGTTTATAATAACTTTTGAGCATTAAAAATAGATGTTAAGCACTGTCAGCAACAAATTCTTCGATGAAACACTTCACAAAAATCTGAAGGGTAGGTCCAGAATTGATGGCCTCTTAAGTCTGTAAATTGTATCCGTGTTGTTAAGTAAGTTCAACGCTAAATGATTTTGATGACATTCTAATTTTGAAATATATCTTTCACATAAGGTATACCGTAATGATTTTGTCCTTAACTGTAGGGATCTTAAGGTCTTCATGTAGCGTTCTATTGGTGACATACCAAGGTGCATTAGTTATCTTTCCCAGAATTTTCTATTGGTATCTTTGTATAATTTCAATACCTATTTGAAGTACTCGCCGAGCCCCAAAGTTGCACTCCGTATGTCCATATTGGTTAGAATATCGTTTTATACAGCAATAATTTTTAATTTATTTTCTAGACTAAGTTTTGATTTTCTTCCGATGAGCTAATTTAACTGATTAGGTTTTAAATTTAGATTTTGCCGTTTTCTCCAAATGTGTGTTTTCCATGTTAATTTCCTATCTAAATGGATACCTTAGTATTTAACGTCAGTTACTTCAGGAAGTTGGGTTCCTTTTTATTGTGACAGTGTGACGGTCAGGCAGTCATTAACCATATTTTTTTGGAATATCATGGATACCAGCCCAAAACCCAGTTTTGGTTATTGCCGTTAGTATTGGCAATAGGTCAGTGGAAGAGTGTCGCAACTCTGCTAGCCAGCATAATCTGGCAGTTTACTTGGGTTTTGTTGAGTGTCACAAAGTATTGGATTGGGTACATCGATTGCTACATCACGTTCAGTTGTTTTGATCATAGCATGGAATGTGTGGCCTAATTATTCTGCTGACAAGAGGTGTCATCATTCCATGTGACGTGTAGGAGTAGGACCGCCGAACCTGGGGGACAGTTAGCTAGTCGGGTTTGAAGAGTCCATGAGCCGCGGTTACGAGCTATCCTTCCCTCCCCCGCGGGTGTCCGTGGGGGTGGGCATGTCCGCTTTCAAAATCACTTTTATATAGTCCATATTTTCAATTGATAGTAACTAATAACAAATCATTTTGTTCTTTTAACATACGGTAATAATCTATTATTGAGTTTCTGCCCTTCCCGTGTGTGGTTGCTTCAACAGGGGGACAAGAATTTCGATTTAGAGTAAAAGAAAGGAGGACAGATTTAGTTTCATTATATACAAAAACACTTCCTTGAGGAATCCCAGATTCAATATTGGATGTAGGTCAGTAAGGACATCTTGATATTTAATTCGGAAAGTCCTGTTTTGAAGGTAGGATTTCAAAATGGTAAAAATTGAATGGGGTGCAAACATTTTCACTTTTTATAACAAGCCAACATGCCACCCCTTATCGAATGCCTGGCTAACATCCAAGAAGGCAGCTGATCAACATTTTTTATTATTTTCCATACATTGACGTATCACGTCAACAACTCGGTGAACCTTTTCTATGGTACTGTGTTTCCGTTTACCAAACTGATGCGCAGTAATTACATCTTCGCCAATTAGGTCTTGTATCCTTTCCAGAAGAAATTTTTCAAATAACTTAGACATTACTGGTAAAAGACTTATAGGTCGGTATGAACTTATACCTGGTCAAGAGGCTTCCCAGGTTTCGGAATGACTAGCAGTTGTGCTCTTTTGAAATGATCTGGCACATATTCAAGTTTTAACATTTTATTAAATAAAATAGTCAAAAACATTCCTTTCCGTGGAAGCTCTTTAAGTATTTTACCAGTTATGAGGTCGCAACCAGGAGCCTTGTCAGAATGAAGATTGTTGGTGATGATTAATTTTACTTCTGATGGTTTGAACTTCTGCAATGGGAAGTCAACTTGTAATGGAGCATCTAAATATTCAAGTATCTCTTCCTCGTTGTTTACTGCCGCATTTATTCGAACACATTCTCAAAATATTGAGCAAAGGCTTCAGACTTCGCTCTGTTAAATTTTGCCCAGCTCCCATCAGATTTTAAAATTTGTTTATAATAAGATTGTTTTATTTGGCTATAAGGTTTTAAATTAGGTACTGAAATAACAAGAAACAAATTGTAAACAAAAAACTACCTCTACATTGCACCGGACGGAACTAACAATAAAATTGTCTTCAGCTAATCCAGAAGGTTGACAAATTTACTAGGGGAGTATTTTTTATCCATGCTCATATGCACTGAGTTACAAATCTTGTAGAACTGTGTAGTATTGTAAATCCTGATATTTATATGGGTCTTGTTTGTATATATATACTTATGGGTGAAATGGAGGTCAAATAACCTTGCGTATTATGAGCTTCCCTCAGTTTGACA
Source organism: Macrosteles quadrilineatus (assembly GCF_028750875.1). Taxonomy (NCBI): domain Eukaryota; kingdom Metazoa; phylum Arthropoda; class Insecta; order Hemiptera; family Cicadellidae; genus Macrosteles; species Macrosteles quadrilineatus. Next base: position 16,356,242 of record NW_026542594.1, read on the forward strand.
CTTCAACCCCCACCATCCCCAAATGGCGCTTCATCCCTTTAAGAGTTGTGCATTACTCATCCTTCATTCATATTTCCTGGGTGTAAATACGCACATAGATGGCGTCCTCATCTCAAATAGTTATAATATAAACACCTATTATTTTAAAGATATTGTAAGCCGCCTGCACAGCTGCGCGCGTTGCCGCTCTACCCATCACCACCTAAAAGACGACGAAGTGAGGAGTTAGGGGTCAAGTCAACTGTAGACAAACAGGATTCTCGTATTTAATAATTTAATTTTACCGTCCACTCTTTAACGGGACTGATGATTAAATAACTTGTCGACGAAGAAATTTTCCGTATTTAGTTTTAAAAGACGGTCTAGTGGTCTGACGACGAAGCAACTTGTCGATCTACTGGTGGGCCCCCCTATATGAATAGGTTAGGCCTAATCCAAAAGACTTATAGATGAGCTACATATTATTTAGTTTGGTAAAAGAAAAACCAATGACTATAATGAAGACATTTAATACAGCTAAAAAAATTTGCTGAAGCACAGTTTTACCTTTTACATTTTAGCAATCATGTACCGTACATGGTTGCTAAAATGTATGGTACATGTATGTACCATACAGTCTATTGGTCACATACAATCTGGTCTACAGTAGTACAGCTACTTAATATCCTATGTTGATGGATGAGGGAATTAAATGAACTGATTAATTTTCTGAATTTATTTTGCTTTGGTGAATCCTAAAATAAATAAATGTATTTATCATCCTAGGATAAATTAAGCACATAACTCACAGTATAATAAAATGATAATTAATTATTAACTAGTGGCTTGTAGGGACATAATTCCCTAAAAAGCTCAAATGGAAAAGAAATTATTGTAATATTTAAACAAACTCAGAATCAATTTATATATTTGTCAGGATAGATATCCCAGTACAACATATCTTTTGTGTAAAAAAAAAAACAAAAAAACAGTTTGTTGTTTGTCTTTGTTTGCTTTTGTTGATGTTATTTTCAATAAAGAATATTAATGATTCCAGAGATTTAACTGCTAAAGAATAAATATTGGTTTATTAAGGTAGCTTTGGTTTTAGCGAATTTCCCATATAGGGAATAAGCTATTACCGTGGTACTCATGGTAAGACCTGGACCTGGGACCGATTTATTTTTTCGTTTTGAGGTCCCTAGAGGCCAAAAACACCATCCGTTCAAATTCATATATATATATATTTATATTACTAAGCAAATCAAAATACCACAGTACCCTAAAAACATTTTATTTTATATTACTTACATGTTTCGGACATTAATGCCATGATCACAGTATAGTATATAACCTATTAGTTTCTTTTATTTACAAACATTATTAGATATTTCTTATTAAAGAACAGGTGATAACTTTTATATTAAGGGAAGGAGGTGTTTTCTTTAAGATGTATAATTTCATTGAATATTACGTTTTGATTTTGAATTTGTGTCAAGTTTAGTAAATTGTCTTTGTCATTAATATGGTGAGTATAAATATAAAAGTCTTCCTTTGTATTCATTTTTTCACCTTTATTTTCAATATCCAGAATGTGCATATTTTTATTCATTTCTGAGTATGTATGGTCGGTCTGAAGTATATGTTCGGCGTATGAGGATTTTTGTGTTGTCATATTGTTTGATCTCATGGTGGAAGGAAAAAACATAGGTGTGCTATTCCCACATATTCTGACGTCACTCGGATTGCAAACAAAAGATCACCTGATTGTAACTGTCAAATTAGTATATGTATTTGTTTTGATTTGGTTGTTATTGTTTTCATAATAATAAAAACAAAAACAATAAAATCAAAACAAATACATACTAATTTGACAGTTACAATCAGGTGATATTTTGTTTGCAATCCGAGTGACGTCAGAATACGTGGGAATAGCACACCTATGTTTTTTCCTTCCACCATGGTTTGATCTGATTGCCTGTATATGCTCTTTGTATCTGACTTCAAATGTTCGACCTGTTTGACCAATATAGTATTTTTCACAGTTGTTACATGATAATTTGTAAATTCCTGATTTCTTATATACATTTGGTGGGTTGGGTATCGTATTTGTTCTTTTTTGTATTATGTTGAAAGCGTTATTCCTTGTTTTATAACTTAGTTTAAATTTTGAGTTCGGTAATGTCTTTCTTAAGGTTTTGTTTAAGGATGAGCTGAATGGAATACATATAAATTCTTTCTTTACGTTTTCTTGTTCTTCTACTTTCATTCTTTTTGTTTTTTCATTTTTTATTAATTTTTCAATCATTTTTTCTTTGTATCCATTTGTTCCTGCAATTCTTTTTATAGTTTTCTTTTCTATTTCAAAGTTGTCTTTAGACATTGGTATGTTAAGTAATCTAAATACCATTGATTTGAATGTAGAAATTTTGTGTTGCCAAGGATGGTTTGACTCAAATGGAATGATTAGGTCAGTTTGGGTAGGTTTCCTATATATATTGAAATTATGTCGATCGTTTTCTTTAGTAATTGTTATGTCTAAGAAATTTATCTTCTTTTCTTGTGTCTCCATCGTAAATTTAATTGTTGGGGAGATAGAATTTAAGTATTTCAAAAAATCTTGATATGAGTCTTTATTGCCGTTGTATAAGCATAATAGATGAGTGAACGAAGTGAACGAATCTATGTATCGTGTATAGCGGAGTCGGAGAAAAGTTGTCCGCTTGTCTGTGAGTGAGTGTGTTCGCACCAAAAACTCAAGAACCGTTGCACTTATAGCGTTCAAATTTTGCACAAATAATTATGACACCAGTGGGAAGACCTCATTAAAATTCTAGACGATTCCGTTCAGTAGTAATTATTAAAACCTTAAAAACATTTTTAAATTTGTCCCATAAGAATAACATTAGGAGCTACCTTCTTCTTCTTCTTATTTGTTTACGTTTTGCGACCAACAATTTTGTTGTCTACTTAAGACAGAGAGAACGACTTTTACTCTAAGCTTTTTTATTCATGGAGTAAACAGTTTGGCGTCTATGAATATATATCATTATAATTTCACAGGTTTCAGAATAATTTTGTTTAAGTTAATTAAATTTCACAACTTTCTGAATAATAAATTGAACTTTACAATATTAATCAGCAGTTATATACCGTTTATGTTCAGTATTAAACTTCACCTTTAAATTAAAAATATATATGTATATATTTCGAACAAAGCTGCTTTTTACATTATTCAATTTAATGTTGGGGCATTGAATATTAAATATTCAAAGATGTTAGTAATACTAAAATGCTATGCGAAGGGGGGGGGGGGGAACAGGTCCACGACGTAGAGAGTGGTAAAGGAAGCGGAAAGGTGAGCAGTGCGGAGTGTGGAAATCCTTTGTGACTGTTAAAATTAATATATCTGTAATACCATAGATTAAACATACTCCCTAAGGGAGTATGTTTAATCTATGGTAATACTTATATGCTATAGAAAGAGAGGGAAACAGGTCTACGATGTAGGAGGTAGTGAAGGAAGTAGTCAAGACGAGCGCTCCGGAGTGTGGAAAGCCTTTGTGACAGTTATAATAATGTATCTGCAATTCTAAAAACACAATGAGAAGGGAGAGAAACAGGGCCACGACGTAGGAAGTGGTGAAGGAAGTAGTCGAGGCGACCATTCCGGAGCGTGGGAACCCTTTGTGACAGTTAGAATAATGTATCTGCAATTCTAAAAATGCTATGGGAAGGGAGAGAAACAGAGCCACGACGTAGGAAGTGGTGAACGAAGTAGTCAAGGCGAGCAGTCCGGAGTGTGGGGACCCTTTGTAACAGTTGGGTTAATGTACCTGCAATACTAAAATGCCATAGGAAGGGAGGTAAACATGTCCACGACGTAGGAAGTGGTGATGGAAGTAGTCAAGGCGAGCAGTCCGGAGTGTGGCCACCCTTTGTAACAGTTGGGTTAATGTACCTGCAATACTAAAATGCCATAGGAAGGGAGGTAAACATGTCCACGACGTAGGAAGTGGTGATGGAAGTAGTCAAGGCGAGCAGTCCGGAGTGTGGCGACCCGTTGTGACAGTTATATTAATGGATCTGCAATAAAAAAATGCTAAAGGAAGGGAGGGAAACAGGTCCACGACGTAGGAAGTGGTGATGGAAGTAGTCAAGGCGAGCAGTCCGGAGTGTGGCGACCCGTTGTGACAGTTAGATTAATGGATCTGCAATAACAAAAATGCTAAAGGAAGGGAGGGAAACAGGTCCACGACGTAGGAAGTGGTGATGGAAGTAGTCAAGGCGAGCACTCCGGAGTGTGGCGACCCGTTGTGACAGTTAGATTAATGGATCTGCAATAAAAAAAATGCTAAAGGAAGGGAGGGAAACAGGTCCACGACGTAGGAAGTGGTGATGGAAGTAGTCAAGGCGAGCAGTCCGGAGTGTGGCGACCCGTTGTGACAGTTAGATTAATGGATCTGCAATAACAAAAATGCTAAAGGAAGGGAGGGAAACAGGTCCACGACGTAGGAAGTGGTGATGGAAGTAGTCAAGGCGAGCACTCCGGAGTGTGGCGACCCGTTGTGACAGTTAGATTAATGGATCTGCAATAAAAAAATGCTAAAGGAAGGGAGGGAAACAGGTCCACGACGTAGGAAGTGGTGATGGAAGTAGTCAAGGCGAGCACTCCGGAGTGTGGCGACCCGTTGTGACAGTTAGATTAATGGATCTGCAATAAAAAAAATGCTAAAGGAAGGGAGGGAAACAGGTCCACGACGTAGGAAGTGGTGATGGAAGTAGTCAAGGCGAGCAGTCCGGAGTGTGGCGACCCGTTGTGACAGTTAGATTAATGGATCTGCAATAACAAAAATGCTAAAGGAAGGGAGGGAAACAGGTCCACGACGTAGGAAGTGGTGATGGAAGTAGTCAAGGCGAGCACTCCGGAGTGTGGCGACCCGTTGTGACAGTTAGATTAATGGATCTGCAATAAAAAAATGCTAAAGGAAGGGAGGGAAACAGGTCCACGACGTAGGAAGTGGTGATGGAAGTAGTCAAGGCGAGCAGTCCGGAGTGTGGGGACCCTTTGTAACAGTTGGGTTAATGTACCTGCAATACTAAAATGCCATAGGAAGGGAGGTAAACATGTCCACGACGTAGGAAGTGGTGATGGAAGTAGTCAAGGCGAGCAGTCCGGAGTGTGGCGACCCGTTGTGACAGTTAGATTAATGGATCTGCAATAAAAAAATGCTAAAGGAAGGGAGGGAAACAGGTCCACGACGTAGGAAGTGGTGATGGAAGTAGTCAAGGCGAGCAGTCCGGAGTGTGGCGACCCGTTGTGACAGTTAGATTAATGGATCTGCAATAACAAAAATGCTAAAGGAAGGGAGGGAAACAGGTCCACGACGTAGCAAGTGGTGATGGAAGTAGTCAAGGCGAGCACTCCGGAGTGTGGCGACCCGTTGTGACAGTTAGATTAATGGATCTGCAATAAAAAAAATGCTAAAGGAAGGGAGGGAAACAGGTCCACGACGTAGGAAGTGGTGATGGAAGTAGTCAAGGCGAGCAGTCCGGAGTGTGGCGACCCGTTGTGACAGTTAGATTAATGGATCTGCAATAACAAAAATGCTAAAGGAAGGGAGGGAAACAGGTCCACGACGTAGGAAGTGGTGATGGAAGTAGTCAAGGCGAGCACTCCGGAGTGTGGCGACCCGTTGTGACAGTTAGATTAATGGATCTGCAATAAAAAAATGCTAAAGGAAGGGAGGGAAACAGGTCCACGACGTAGGAAGTGGTGATGGAAGTAGTCAAGGCGAGCACTCCGGAGTGTGGCGACCCGTTGTGACAGTTAGATTAATGGATCTGCAATAAAAAAAATGCTAAAGGAAGGGAGGGAAACAGGTCCACGACGTAGGAAGTGGTGATGGAAGTAGTCAAGGCGAGCAGTCCGGAGTGTGGCGACCCGTTGTGACAGTTAGATTAATGGATCAGCAATAACAAAAATGCTAAAGGAAGGGAGGGAAACAGGTCCACGACGTAGGAAGTGGTGATGGAAGTAGTCAAGGCGAGCACTCCGGAGTGTGGCGACCCGTTGTGACAGTTAGATTAATGGATCTGCAATAAAAAAATGCTAAAGGAAGGGAGGGAAACAGGTCCACGACGTAGGAAGTGGTGATGGAAGTAGTCAAGGCGAGCAGTCCGGAGTGTGGCGACCCGTTGTGACAGTTAGATTAATGGATCTGCAATAAAAAAAATGCTAAAGGAAGGGAGGGAAACAGGTCCACGACGTAGGAAGTGGTGATGGAAGTAGTCAAGGCGAGCAGTCCGGAGTGTGGCGACCCGTTGTGACAGTTAGATTAATGGATCTGCAATAAAAAAAATGCTAAAGGAAGGGAGGGAAACAGGTCCACGACGTAGGAAGTGGTGATGGAAGTAGTCAAGGTGAGCAGTCCGGAGTGTGGCGACCCGTTGTGACAGTTAGATTAATGGATCTGCAATAAAAAAAATGCTAAAGGAAGGGAGGGAAACAGGTCCACGACGTAGGAAGTGGTGATGGAAGTAGTCAAGGCGAGCACTCCGGAGTGTGGGGACCCTTTGTGACAGTTAGGTTAATGTACCTGCAATACTAAAATGCCATAGGAAGGGAGGTAAACATGTCCACGACGTAGGAAGTGGTGATGGAAGTAGTCAAGGCGAGCAGTCCGGAGTGTGGGGACCCTTCATTAGTTAGATTAATATATATTGGATTTTTAATCATTTTTAGATGATATAATTACGATATTGTTGTTTTAAATCATCATTGAAAGCCATACGATATTTTTTAGGAGATTCCTTACATCATGCTTTGTTCTAGGTTAAGTTAGATTAGTTTAGTTTGGCTTAGTTTTGTTTATGATAGGCTTCATAACAAATATGGAAATAGGCTTCATTTAATCAAAAGACATGTTGTACAGGAACGATGGCTTTACCTCCTATCGATAACTGTTGGAAATCCATTACGTATATTACCAATGACTTTGTTTGATTAATGGATGAGAAGTTAGGATTGTTGTTGACTAAGATTTGGTTGATTTGCCCATACAAATAACACTGTGTTCACCAGTGACACCGGTAGGTAGGCTAGGTGTGGGTGGACTATTTCATTACTGCGCTCATGTTCACTCATCCCGTTACGCGCAGAATAAGCGTACTACTAGTATATCATCGACATATCTATACCAATAGATTATATCTTTTTTAAATGGATTTTCGTCGTTTATGATTTTTGATGATTCTAGATGCTGCATATATATGTTTGCTAGAATACCAGAAAGTGGAGAACCCATAGCCAATCCTTCTAATTGTTTGAAAATTTTGCCATTGAATTCAAAATAGCTTTGATTGATTGCTACTCTAGATAGTTTCATAAGATCATTTAACTCATTTTTTGAAACCTGTTTATTTTTGTTTAAAGTTTCTTGAAGGATTTGAAGGGTATCTTTTGTAGGAATATTTGAATACATATTAGTTACATCAAAGGAGATAAAAATTGCATTTTCAGGTATTAATTCATCCTTAATTTTTTCAATTAATTTATATGTATTGTTGATACTGTATCCAGATTCAAAGTTTATCTTAAGTTTTAGTTTATTATTTAGGTACTTACATACATTGTATGCTGGGGCATTTCGGTAGTTAACAACAGGACGTATTGGTACATTTGTTTTATGTGTTTTAGGTTGTCCTCTAAATTTTGGTATTATTGGATTTATCATTTTTAGTTGTATCATGTCACTTTTATTTAAAGTTTTACATTTAGATATTGTACTATTAATTTCTTTACTGTATTCTAGTGTGGGATCTTTAGAGAGTTCTCTGTAATTATTGTCTTCAATAAAGTTTTCTACCTTTTTGTTATAGTCGTCTATATAATCTTGGCAACACAAAGTTTCTACATTCAAATCAATGGTATTTAGATTACTTAACATACCAATGTCTAAAGACAACTTTGAAATAGAAAAGAAAACTATAAAAAGAATTGCAGGAACAAATGGATACAAAGAAAAAATGATTGAAAAATTAATAAAAAATGAAAAAACAAAAAGAATGAAAGTAGAAGAACAAGAAAACGTAAAGAAAGAATTTATATGTATTCCATTCAGCTCATCCTTAACCCTCCGAGTGTCATGCGTCGCTGCAGCGACGCGTAACGCACTTTGTATAGTGTCGTGCGTCGCTGCAGCGACTCGCGAACACTGTTTACGGCGAAGGCTCTATGACTAACTGAATCGGACTGTACTGGATTGAGTTAGGTATCGTTCTGTCCGTAATATTCTAAGCTTTCTGCAGAGGTCTGTCTCTAAGCACTATTCATTTTAGTTCCGAAAATATTGTAGCAGACAGCTGACTGAGCTGACGTGCGTGTATTTGTAAACAGCTAGGTTACCCTCGGACCGATGACTGATGTGTTTTATTACGTTTATCATTGTTTTAGTGTTAAAAATCAAAAGTAGTGATATACGTGGTGCATTATAAGAAGATTTAAGTGGTTTTGAAGTGCTGGTTGATGATCCTGAAGAAGTAGGTAGTGATATTGATGTAAATTATCAGCCAGATTCCTAGCTATGGTTGGGCTATGCATTCTTAGCTAAACGCTATGTACTGAAATCTGTTTTTTGCCCATAACTTTTTTATTTGCAAATCTACTTCCTTATATTATTATAGATTTGTAATCCTCATAAAATTTAGAACAAAGTGGCTATTTTCAAATATTTATAGGCCTATAATTTATACAATTTCATTGAGCGCAAACTTATTTTTTTTTTGAAAATTTTCGAAATTATACATTTTTTTACCTAAAAAATTTTTTTTTTTTTAAATCTTCCTTATGTTTTATATATAATATTCAGTGCCGGATTTACCACTAGGCCGATTAGGCCGCGGCCTAGGGCCGCAGAGCAAAAGGGGGCCGCAGAGGATTGGGAAAAAACATTTGTTTAGATAAAATAAAATAAAAAAAAAATTAATTAAACCACCAGTTACCACGATCACAGGTGACCATAATGATGTCTCCGTGGACCGAGAGAGATGTTCACGATTATGCCGCGGCCGCGGGTGACGGGGATGTGTCCTTAATGATCGCAGCCCGCAGGAGACGTTCGCGATTTAGCCGCGGCCGCGGGTGATGGGGATGAAATGAAATGAAATATTATTTATTTATACAGGCAAAAGTTAGGGCCACATGGCCCTTTCTTACACTTAACCTGTCATAAATATAACACATATATTTTAACAATTACATTAATATACAACAAAGACAAAATCTAAATCATGGATACAGAAACATTAACAAAAGAAAATAACTTACATTTTAAACTGTACAAAAATAATCTTCCTGTCTCCCTCTCTCTCTCTCTCTCACACACACACACACACCTAGCACATCTGTCAGTGACCAACCAGCGTACAAGCCCCTAGGACAAACCAACCATGGCCATACGTTCAAAATACATATGTCCATATGTGTAGCCCTACTATGTGTAGTCCATATAGTCAGTGTGAGCCCAAAATACATATGGGATGTGTCCTTAATGATCGCAGCCCGCAGGAGACGTTCGCGATTTAGCCGCGGCCGCGGGTGATGGGGATGTGTCCTTAATGATCGCAGCCCGCAGGAGACGTTCACGATTTAGCCGCGGCCGCGGGTGACGGGGATGTGTCCTTATGATCGCAGCCCGAAGGAGACGTTCACGATTTAGATGCTGTATCGAGTTGTCAATGATGATGTCCCAGTGATTGCGGCCCGTGTGCGGGAGATGTTCACGATTTCGCCGCGGTCACAAGTGTCGATGATGATGTCCCCGTGATTGCGGTCCGCGGCAGATGTTCATGATTTCACCACGGCCGCGAGTGTTGATGATGATGTCCCCGTGATCGCGGTTCACGGGAGATGTTATTGATTTCGCCGCGGCTGGGGGTGTCAATGAGGACGTTCCCGTGATGGCTTCCCGAGTGGGATGTTTACGATTTCGGCACGGCCGCGGGTGACAATGATGAAGTCGTCATGATCGCAGTCCACGGGAGAGGTTTTTAACACGACTTTGCCACGATCGCAAGTTTCGATGATGATGTCCCCGTGATTGCGGCCCGTGGGAGATGTTCACGATTTTACTGCGGTCCCGGATAACTATGATGGCTTTGACTTGGCTTAGGAGAGATGTCCATGATTTCATCCAGGATCACGGGGGCCGATGATGATGTTCCCTTGATGTATAGGAGATAGTCACTATTACTTCCGCGATCGCAAGGAATTTTCACCACAGGGGGAGGGCCGCTCAAGTAATTTGGCCTAGGGCCGCAAGTACCCCAAATCCGGCACTGATAATATTGAAGCCCAAGATTTTCCAAACAAAATGGTATATAGAACAGTATAATTAACATTGTTTTTAAGCTTCTCAGATCAGTTTTAATAAAACCTTGCAAATGAGCAAAAAATAGGCTGACATTAAGGCCAAAACACGTGACACTCGGAGGGCTAAACAAAACCTTAAGAAAGACATTACCGAACTCAAAATTTAAACTAAGTTATAAAACAAGGAATAACGCTTTCAACATAATACAAAAAAGAACAAATACGATACCCAACCCACCAAATGTATATAAGAAATCAGGAATTTACAAATTATCATGTAACAACTGTGAAAAATACTATATTGGTCAAACAGGTCGAACATTTGAAGTCAGATACAAAGAGCATATACAGGCAATCAGATCAAACAATATGACAACACAAAAATCCTCATACGCCGAACATATACTTCAGACCGACCATACATACTCAGAAATGAATAAAAATATGCACATTCTGGATATTGAAAATAAAGGTGAAAAAATGAATACAAAGGAAGACTTTTATATTTATACTCACCATATTAATGACAAAGACAATTTACTAAACTTGACACAAATTCAAAATCAAAACGTAATATTCAATGAAATTATACATCTTAAAGAAAACACCTCCTTCCCTTAATATAAAAGTTATCACCTGTTCTTTAATAAGAAATATCTAATAATGTTTGTAAATAAAAGAAACTAATAGGTTATATACTATACTGTGATCATGGCATTAATGTCCGAAACATGTAAGTAATATAAAATAAAATGTTTTTAGGGTACTGTGGTATTTTGATTTGCTTAGTAACATTTAAAGTAGCCCTCATTGATGTATACAATAACAAAATATATTTATATATATATATATAAATATATATATATATATATTTATTTATATATATATATATATATATATATTTATATATATATATATATATATATATATATGTGTACGTTAGCACGATATCTCGAGCAAAAATCATCCGATTTTGATGAAATTTGGCACAAACGTGTAAACCTACATTTATTTGAACGAGTTCGCGAACCAGCATGATCGGACTATGGGAACAGGGGTTTATGGGGGGTTTTATGGGGTAGAAATAGATTTTCCATTTTTGACCCTAAAAACAAAAAAATTTACAATTTCTTTTCACACCATTTTGTAGAGTATAAAAAACAAATAATTTAGTATATTGAAGCGTTATTGTGTGCCGATAGGTTACGGAAAAATTCCAAAAAACTGTAAATTTAAAATCCCCATGTTATTCTTATGGAGAAAAAGTCAACTGTTGTAGTTTGCTTGTTTATGAACATATTTTGATCGAATTTAGAAAATACATTAATTTCTTACTAACCTACTAACATAACAAAACCACCTTTTTACCCTCCCTGTTGCAGCAAACCTAAGCACCTTTCTTACTAACAATTAACATTTTACAAAAAAAAAAACACCGTTACCCTCCCTAATGCAGCAAACCTAAGTACTTGTTAAACTAATGCTATTTAAATAGGGAATAAATATGATATTTTTAAGGAGACATTTTATTGTAAATCCTAACAGGCTAATGGAAATTCGCTTAGTCTGCAGGTTTGCTGCGGCGGGGGTATTTTTTGGTTAATGCTGATAAAAAGGCTTCCACGATTGAAATACAGTATTGGAAATTGTCTTCGTCAAATAAGAAAAGGCAAAAAATTGTGTGTTGACATAAACTTAGTTCTTGGTCAAAACCACTTAATTAGCATCCCTTCCCTACCCAGTTATTATTTCTAAGTCTATGCTCATTTTGTAAAGGTTTAACAAAATTAGTCTTAAGTAAAGGCATCTCATTGACAGAACTTAACCCTAAATTTGTTTCTGATGAACATTAATACAACCACTATTATTAGCTTAGTGTAAGTATATGTGGTGGTAATCCTCCTTAAGATGCGATTGATTTACATATTCTACAAAAAAAGATTCTAATCAACGTTTAAATACTAACTATTTTGCGACTGGTTAGGGTTCCATTGCCCATAGTTATCGAAACTAATCACGACATAAATAGCCTACTTTTTGTTAGTTTTATGAAACGGAAATTACCTCTATGTTCTACTGTTATATATAGGTGCTTTCTTTTCTACCGTTCATGCTAGGCTACGGTAGCTATATTATTTGAACCTTTTTTGCTTGGAGCAATTAACAAAGTAGGCCTACTTAAGTACTTAATGAACAAATATCTGTACGTACTTCATCTCTATTCCCAAATTGTTTTCTTTAAGAGTAACCGTTGAGGTTACTCCACTTCATACAAAATATTGATTAAACACTACAATAAATCTCAAATATAAATGTTAGTAAATTTACAAAAAGTGTAGAATCAATCTTTAACATATGTTTTGAAATCAAAACAAAGAAGATCTTCTTTTAATCTTGAATCGTTTCTTTAATCTTGAAAACAATTGATTTTAACTTTGACATACCGGTAACTAAAAAGTCTTGATTATTAAGGGTAACGTTATCCCTTTATATAGTTGGGTTTATATGGTATACATTACATTGCAGAATTGACTGGCAAATGAGTAATCCAAATGTAAGCTTACTTGCTTAATGATAAATCACGATCAGCTGTATTGAAGTAAACAAAAATCAGCAGTAAAATGCCTTCTAATGCTATTCTTATGGAGAACATTTTACGTTATATCTAATTTTGTGTTAAGATTTTAGGAATTTCACTATTTTTCCCGCCGTCACGGAATCAAGACCTTTAATTTGAGCCATCTCCCGTCGTTCTACGACTTCCCAGTCGCCCACAATTTTGACGCAAAGAATCGGCTTACGTAATTAATATATAGATAGATACTATACTACTATGTGGATACTATGTGGCTGAAAAGTAACTTGCACCCCCCCTTTAACTTTTCAACCTATAAAATGATGTGCCACTTGACATATGTTGCTATTTGAAAATTTTGAACAATGAGCATTTGCAAATTTTCAAAAATATTTTTTTCTTTTTTGTAATTTTTATTATTTAAAAAAACCTCTACTTGTACCATATAAAAGAAAAGCTAATTTCATAACGAGTAAGAAAATTCAACGGGAGATGGGCTAAATGCATTGGTATAGGAAACACATAGGCCTATTTAAAAAAAATTTATTTATTTAAAAAAAACTGCCGCCATTTTGAAACTGAAAAAGAGAATTAATTTCTGTTTTTGCCAAAATGTTTGTCTATTAAATACCTTTAATATGGTGTATAACATGACAAATGTTTACATTTGAACATTCTGAGATTCGGACTAGTGACCCTCAGTTTTTGGCACACCCTGTATTGGGAAAAAGATAAAAATCTTTTTACGTTATTCCTTGGGGTCCATTTAGCGGGAAATAATTCTATTTCATCCTTGTACGTTAAGCCGTTTTTCCGTAATAAATTTGAGACACCTCTCATGGGACACCCTGTATATATAGTTTTATCCAACAGCATTGGTTAAAAAATAAAATGTGAGTTAAAAGTAAAATTGTAATTTAAACAATTTCAATATAAATTGAGAATAAAAATATACAGTAGTACTATTAATTATTAAAATGTTCTAGTGGGCCAACTTATAAAAATTTGTCTGACAAGCTAGTTTACCTGCTAGCTCAAGGTTCCTCTTCCTCAATAGTTTCCTAATCTCATCTTCTTTGCCACTTTTTATTACTTTGATTATTTGTTTGAAATCGATAACATGACTTTTTCTCTGAAAAATATGGACTATTAGTGTAAATTTTGAATACATAGTGTAGGCTACCAATGTTGTCTTTATTATTAATTTAGGCCTACTAGATGAGAAGTGGTCATTCACTAAAAATTTTTTAGCCATCCTGAAATGGTTATTTGTATAAAGTTAACACTGTCCAGCTTGACGTGAGAATCTTATACGAGTTATTTGGTGTAATGGAGGCCGGTACATACAATTTTAAAATGCTATGTATAACACATGTGGCCATTCTCTGGTGCAGTGATTTACGTGCAATAAAATGTGTTTTTCTTCTTATTAAGTTTTATAATTTAGAAGTACAGGAGGATTAAGACATAACTTAAAAACCACTCCCTACACTATTGCTTATAGTAGCCTATTTTCCCATGATGATACAAGTGGAAACTCAAGCTTAAATAGCTGGTAAATTCACTGGTGTACCTACCTTCTTTTTGGAAAGCTTTTGAGAGTAAATGCTGAAGCCATCGTCTGAATCACTAGATCCTAGCAAACGTTTCTTTTCCATTTCTGTCACCTTATAACTTATCGCAGTAAAATAAGAGGAATTAAAATAATCATTTAAAAGTAGTACACAATATTTATAAATATTATGTTTTCATCAGATGATGATATACAGTTACAATACTTAGAATGAGAAAACAAAAGCTGGGGTTAGATATAGCCCATACAAGTCTAACTGACCATATCTATATCTATAATACCCCCGTCGCAGCAAACCTGCATACTAAGCGAATTTCCATTTACCCGGCTTGATTTCTACTAAAATATTCCCTATAAATTTTCAGATTTATTTCCTATTTAAATAACATTAATTTTAGTGAGTAGTTAGGTTTGCTGCTACGGGGAAGATGTTGAGGTGTATTTTTTCAATTGAAATATTGATAGCTTAGTATGAAATAAACCAAATAGCCAAATTTGATTAAAACATATCCATAAACCAGCAAACTAGAACAGTTTATCTATTCCCCATAAGAATAACATGGGAATTTTAAATTTACAATTTTTTTAATTTTCTCCGTAGTCAATAAACATTCAAAAGCACTTCAATATACTAAATTATTTGTTTTTTTAAGCTCTTCAAAATGTCTAGAGAGAAATTTAGAAATTTAAAGTTTTTAGGGTCAAAAATGAGAAAAACCCATTTTTACCCCATAAACCCCTGATCCCATGGTCCGATTATGCTGGTTCCCGAACTCGTTTGAATAAATTTAGGTTTACACGTTTGTACCAAATTTCATCAAAATCGTATCAATTTTGCTTCAGTTGTCGCGCTAACGGACACACACATATATATATAGATTTATATATATATGTGTCCGTGAACACGATAACTTGAGTAATTTTGTCCGATTTTGATGAAATTTGGTTTGAAGGTGTAAGGCAGGATAAACTTGAATGAGTTCGCGAACCATGGTCGGACCATGGGAACAGGGTTTTACGGGGGGTTTTATGGGGTAAAAATTGGTTTTTCCAATTTTTTACCCTCTAAACACAAAATTTCCCAATTTCTCTCCGGACCTTTTTAAAGAGCTTAAAAAAAGAAATAATTCAGTATATCCAAGTGTTTTTGTACAATTATTGGTTACGGAGAAAATTAAAAAAAATGTTATTTTTAAATTCCCATGTTATTCTTATGGAGAATATTGTAAAATGTTGTAGTTTGCTTGTTTATGGATATATTTTAATCAAACTTGGTAAAATTATTTATTTTATACAAAGTTATTCATATTTTACCAAAAATACAATTTTTTACCCTCCCTGTAGCACCAAGCCTAGGTACTCATAAAAACTAATGTTAATTAAATACATACAATTGAAAATCAATTCAGGCAAATGGAAATTCGCTTAGTCGGCAGGTTTGCTGCGGCGGGGGTATTTTTATAAAACTTTCATTGAAGCGTTCAATTATTCACAGTTAAGGCAAACAAAAACCATCTGAACAACATATCAGGCCTTTTAACTCTAAATTTTCTCAGGTAAATACAATATTGACGTTATTAGAACAACTAATTGTGGCAGACAGGTTAAGCAGGAATGAGGAATTCAGGTAGTTCTTTAGTAATAATGTGAACAAATTATACTGTTATTTAAGTAAAAAAAAGTAAAATAATTATTTGTAAAGATATACTGGCAGCAATGACGAATATAGGCTAATCATGAACAATCTCATTCGGCTGAGTGGAAAATATTTGTAGGAATTAAACACTAAATAATAGCCTTTAAAAAAATGATAAAAAGTGGGTATTTCCATTTGTTACATAATCTTTGAGTTGACGCTTAACTCATCGGAAATTGTGACTGTTATTAGTTTGTAAATAACTCCTGAAAAAATACTTTGGTTTAATGAGCAACTATCACTGCAACTATAGTTTAACATTAAACAAACTACTTTGTTCCTATCGAATCGACTATTAGTTCTAATGAATGAGGACACTGAAGAGGCTTGGGATTTGAAGAAGAAGAAGCCGCACCGGTGTACGGATTGGGCACACGGGAGGGACTAAGGCTAAAGGTGTAGTGACGTCATATCTCTAGTGGCTAATGTCATAGACTAACCAACACAAGTAGGGGTCTGACTTAGGGGAGGTACAAATGAGGCATTTAGTTCAAAATTCCTCCGTGAACAGCGCTGTAGTAGAGAGCACTTTGGCAATGAAGGTTTACTAATCGCAAAAATAGTTCTGTTAATAAAATAAAATTATAAATGCCTCAAATTCAATTTTACTATTTTTTAACTAAACTATCATAACCTAACCGAACTAACCAAACTTGCTGATAAAGAAATAATATAACAAAAGTTTAGTAATCGGAAAAATAATTCTGTTTATTAAATAAAACTAGAAATTGCTCAATTAAAATTTTATAATGACTTAATAATAAAATTAAACTGTAATAACCAAACCAAACCAACCAAACTTGCTGATAGTAAAAAAATCTTGGACAAAAAGTTAACGCTACCAGCGGGATTCGAACCCGAGACCTACAGTGTATCAGCCCGGCACGCTAACCAATAGACCACCGAGGCCGATGGCTGTTGAACGTTTTGTTACGGTAATGGCGTTCCCTCAGCTAATAAAAAGATCTCAGCTTTCATCGTAGCCTCTTCTATACCTCCCCTGAGTAAATACCCACAAGTAGACTTCTCATCCCATTGTAAATTTTGAAGCTCGTTTTTCATGTCTAGTTCATGTACGCCACACTGGGCGCTAGTGTCGACGAAATTTTGTTTCTATTATATTAGGGTTAATTTCTTGATTTGTGCTTTACTGTTTGGTTAAATAACTAGAGGACAATTTATTGTTTATGATTAGATCGTATTATTTGGTTAAACGAGGTTTTAAATGACTGTATTAACGGGAATCGGTACTTCAGTATTGAACGGAGGCCACATTTTGTCAGCGCGCTGCGGCGGTTATGTTAGGTTGGGTTATCATAATAGAAAGTATCGTTCGATTCATAACGAAGCGAGGAAAGTCCTACACACATAATATTTACGATAACCCAACCTAACATAACCGCCGCAGCGCGCTGACAAAATGTGGCCTCCGTTTAATACTGAAGTACCCAAATTGTAAACAAAACACGACCTCTACATAAACCGTACAGCACTAACAATAAAATTGTCTTCAGCTGTTCCATTA
This sequence comes from Macrosteles quadrilineatus, assembly GCF_028750875.1. Taxonomy (NCBI): domain Eukaryota; kingdom Metazoa; phylum Arthropoda; class Insecta; order Hemiptera; family Cicadellidae; genus Macrosteles; species Macrosteles quadrilineatus. The sequence continues at coordinate 16,373,962 of NW_026542594.1, forward strand.
GGATGAGAAATCTACTAAGGTTGTTTGTTTTATCTCTGCTAATGTCTTCTCTTGAGGCGACACGATTACCGTTACGAAACGATGAGATTTCAGCGGCGTTTGTGGCCTAGATGGTAGCGTTTCGGATTAGTGTTCAGGAGGTCCCGGGTTCGAATACCGCTGGCAACTCTAACTTTTTGTCAAAAAATTTTTCATATCAGCAAGTTTGGTTGGTTAGGTTAGGTTATGACAGTTTAATTTTATGATACTAAATTTTACCTTAGTCCCTCCCGTGTGCCCCACCGACCGATGTACCGTTCCGATTCCAATTCCGCTGTCCCAAGGCGCGGTGGTGGGGGGTTGTGGTCCTCCATGAACGGTCTCGTCAGTCGTCATCGTCACTGACAGTGTCAGCTCAGCAGTCTCGCCAGCCTGAGCCTGTGTCTGACTGAAAGAAAAATATAGAGTTGATAATAATACACGTCTGCATTAAGTTATTTAGTGATTAATTTTTCTATTTAATTGATAGTCAAGTCTTCTTAGGTGAGTTAGTTTATATTTCTCATAAATCTAACGCTATTACTAATAGTAAAAATTAAAATCTACGGGTTTTTCTTGTACCTAGGCAAAACTTAAAATATTAAGTTATTTGCCATAACGCGTTCTCCCTTTACTTTGGCAACCAAGATTTTGAAGTGTACAGATTAATTTATCTATTTTGATAGAAATAAAACAAAAATCCCACTCGGAGACTTAATAAGATTCTGAGCTACTTGAAATGCAATCAAGCTAAGTTATAACTTAAAACGTGTAATCTTCTCTTAGTAAGCATAATAGGCCTAGGTCTTATGTAATGGCCTAATAGGCCGAGCGCAAGTTTACAGAATTTTATTTTAGGAGTTTCTTGTTAATTTGGATTGTGGTAAAATTATCCCTCAATATAATTTTTGCGATGTTTCCGGGTTGTGATTAGGAAATTAAAAACCAGTTGAGATCAGAAATATATTTAAAAATGTTGATTAGGCCTATTAAATAACTTAAGTTAATTATTTTTTTCAGGTAATCAAGTACTACAATGTCAATTTATCCTTCTCTGGAAGACTTAAAGGTTGACCAACTTTGCAAGGTGAGGTAGGCCCCAACTTATGCTAACCAGTAGGCTATTAAACTTACGGCAAATATTTACTGTATTTACACTGGGATATGATGTAATTTGTATATGTCTACTTACAGTATTTTTAACGCTGAATCCAAAAATGCAATCAGTTTTGGTCGGAGAGATTCCTAAGTGGCGGTAGCGGCCGTAAAACGAAGGTTAGGATTACGAATCTAACAAGGATAATTGAGCGGTACTGAAGGTAATGGTAATATGGCGTGGTCTGGACGGGTCCGTACTGAGTGAAGAGTGAGGAGTGAGGACTGAGTGAGAAGAGCAAACAACTGTTTATACTTGATCTACTTAATGCGGAATGAAATCAAATAAATTTGTTTTGAAACCAAATGATCAGTTCTTATTTAGGCATGTGAGGAAGGTAGGTCGGGTTTTATGTGGATTCATGACTGTATTAAGTGTTTTGAAGTGAGGTTAGATTAGGAAGGTAAGGGTCAATGTCACATAATGATGAATTTTCAGGAAAGTCAAAAATTTTTTTTTTTACTTTTAAAATCGATATACTACTAGCCTATTACAATCAGTATTTACCAAGGAATAATGTATACTAATCAGCAGAGCTGAATTTTGTATACCTTAATTTATAACTCTATTTTTAGCTTGAAGGTCACACAAAAAATGCCAGTCGGTCACGCTGATGAATTTGCAAAAATAAAATAGTAAAAATGATATTAAATTAAAAATGTCATCATAAATGTTACTTATACCCCTCAAAATTCAAATAAACGAAACCAAAATATTTAATTTCGTTCAATTTGAGGAAATTTTAACAATTTGAGCTAACCTAAAATGAATTGGCTCTACTTTGCAGACGAAACTTTAGTATGAATGACAAATATTTCAACAGTGAATTGCAGTAAATTGTTGTTTGTACTGAAATATGATTGCCGGTATGGCATGTATCAGAAAACACATAAACATCATAATATAGGATAAGCAGTTAGTGAAATATATGTGTTTTGGTAAGCGTGAACTACTGGCGTTGACCGTGAACTACTGGCGCTGACCGTGAACTACTGGCATTGATGGCATTGAACAATGTATAACTGGAGTAAGTTACTGAAAAACACATCGAGAAATGGATATTAATTAGAAGAAATGTAAACCCAAATGTAATGTTTCAACAATATTTTAATGAAATCTTTTTTTTATGAAATTACAAACATAGCCTAACATTCTTTGGTCATTTGTGAAAGATTCATTTTGTTTAGAATTTGATGTTATAATGAAGGAACGACTACCATAAAATATTATACCCTAAACCTTATAGTTGTAAAAGAGCAACGACATTTAAAGTACAGCCAGTATTGTGCCAATCGTTCACGATATTCAACATCGTTCACGTGAACAACTGGAGCGTGAACGACTGGCAAATCTGATCTAAAATCTAGTCTATGAAAAGCTACATTTACTGCGTTGACATCCAATTTGAGGTTAGGTTCTAGGCCTAGAGACATTGTCAGAATATGCAATCCTTTTTATTGTAAGTTGCAAAGTTTGTGAGTTATTAAAGTGAACGACTTGAATCTTAATTAAGGTACTATGCATTTCTTATCTGTTTATCAGTTCATTTCTAAAAATCTTCTTAAAATTCACAAAATTGTTTAGCTGTGGCTACTGCGCAAACTCATCACAAGCACTAGAATGTGTTTTGCTGCCAAATTACGCATCGCCCCGTTACTTCTAGAACCCATTTTGTCGAAACGTCTTTGACATGCTGTACCTTGGGGACTGTCTTTAGACAATTAAAAAAAAAGTCCCCATCGTATTTAGAATTTTAATACTGCTTGTTTTTGATAGCAGACGATCTCCCGATGTTTATAGTTCCATTATATTGCAAAATTGTGAGGTTATGAAGTATTTATTATTTGAGTGAACATTACGGCATTAGGCTGGGGACAGTGAACGACTGGCAAATTATGATAAACAGTCTTATTTTTCTTATTGAATAAATTATGATTAGGATCTAAAACTATGTTTGCTGGAAAGGTAAGGGGTTGGATAATAATAACAACACATTATTACTTAAAATAATATTTTTATCTTGCATTTGTGCCCAAAGGACTTCAAAATCACCCATTATGTGACATTGACCCGTAAAGGTTAGGTTATAATGAACCGACTCATTAATTTATGCAACTTCCAGACTGTTTTTGCACAATTAAATAGTGGGTGAAACACAATGAAATAAGGATATCAAAAATGCGAAAGCCTATAACCTAACCTTTAACTTACCTAATCTAACCTCACTTCAAAGGACTTAATACTTATAACTTAGTCACGAATCCGCATAAAGTCTGACCTATCTTCCTCACATGCCTTTTCTGACATAAAATGCGATTTAAACATTAATATTAAGGTTGGGTTGGATTAGATTAGATTAAGTAACATCATTTATTAGTTGCTGATACATTAAATTATGCACTGTGGCACGTTTTCACTTTTAGACACTATGGGATTATGCACTGTGGCACGTTCATTACCAGACGTTGAGGCATTAGTCAATGATTGAGGATTGGAATGAGGACGATGATCATGTCGGCAGTGGCCTAGCTTCTATTACTGATATTTTACGTGAATAAATTCTATTTTCTTTTATAATTTATGTATTTATGTTCATGTGATTAATAGTTTATGTATGGTAGTTGATTTATTGTATTTTATAAACATCACCAAAGTCCATTTTCTTTTTAAAATCTAGTTAATGCATATATTGTAACTCTGATTTTGCTCTCATGGCGTCATGTGTGGTTTTGTCTGTTTAGTATAGAATGTAAACAACTGACAGCTGTTTCCACTCCACAAACCTTCCACCCCTTTTAGTGTTAGTCGCCACTAGAACTTGGACTCGTCTATACCACAAATATGGTAATATATCAACAAAACCGAAGCATAATATTAATTATATAACTGTACGGCCACTTAGGAATCTCTTCGACCAAAACTGATTGCATTTTTGGATTCAGCGTTAAAAATACTGTAAGTATACATATCAAAATTACATCAAATCCCAGTGTGAATAGGGTAAATAATTACCAAACTTACATTTAGTCCTAAGCTATTAACTTAACTTACTTAAGTACCTTATACATTTTAAGTTATCATATTTTTTAGGGCTAGACTTTTTTTTAAAAGTAAGACTTAGATCCTACAGTTTTGGAATACATATACACATAAGTACATATATCCTCTCCCTCTCCGATTATCTTTGGGACTGGGTTCTCTCACTAGGCCTCTCCATCTTCTTCTGCCCTTCCACAATTCCACTTCCTCCACATATTGCCATTGCACTCCTCTTGCTTCCACATCACGTTTCACCTTGTCGAACCACCTTCTTCTCGGTCTTCCTCTTGGTTCTTCTTCCATCCGATTGTTTATTGATCTCTACTCATGATAATGTTAGCTATAACTATGTAAAATTACTGGGTATACACATTGATAGTAGGTTATCATGGCAGCAGCATATAGACTCTATTTGTGCTCGATTATCCAGAGTGGTTTGCCTATTTAGTAATTTAAGAAATCATGTAACTGACACTTATCTATAATTAGCCTACTTTGCATTCTTTGAAAGCATTACGGTAATAGATATGGCATTGTTATTTGGGGAAATGGAGTATGAATCACAGATGTTTTGAAGGTACAAAAGAAGGCGATAAGGATTGTGACTGGTAAAGTAGAAAACGAGACCATTGTAAGCCATTGTTTGTAGAATCTGATATATTAACTGTAATTAGTCTGTACATACGGTATATGAAGTGTCTATAAAAAAAAACTACCACAAGTACGTAATTAGAGATAGTGTCCATAGTTACCAAACAAGAAATAGAGGTAGGCTACATTAGATTTAGATGGAGTAAGGCTGTCAAGAACTCAGAATTACCATACCTACTCATGGTGGAAGGAAAAAACATAGGTGTGCTATTCCCGTCATATTCTGACGTCACTCGGATTGCAAATAAAAGATCACCTGATTGTAACTGTCAAATTAGTATGTATTTGTTTTGATTAGATTGTTATTGTTTGTATAATAATAAAAACAATAACAACCAAATCAAAACAAATCCATATAGGGCCTAGGCCTACTAATTTGACAGTTACAATCAGGTGATCTTTTGTTTGCAATCCGAGTGACGTCAGAATATGACGGGAATAGCACACCTATGTTTTTTCCTTCCACCATGATACCTACTTGGGTCTTAAAATATTTAATAAGTTTCCTGTTGATTTCAGCTCTTTGCCTTTAAATGTATTCTCTGACAAACTGTTAAAGTGGTGCAAAATCAATCCAATGTACAAAATAGATGATTTTTTAAATGTTAAATTCATAAACAAGGATCTAGATTTAAAAAAATAACCTTTATTTATATATTCTGTTTGACGAAATCTATTGTAATTTTGTAATTACTGAACGATGAATAAATTGTCTATTGTCTAACCATTCGAAGTTCACTCATTCTTTTCGGGATTCTTTCATTCTCCATTCTTCTTACGTGGCCGAACCATCTTAATCTCGTCTTCTCTACTCGTCCTCTCAAACTTTCTTCAACTATTTATTCCTCTTCTCAGATCTTCATTCCTCATTCTGTCTAATCTTGATTTACCTTTTATCCCTCTTATAAACTTCATCTCCCCTGCCTGAACCCTAAAACTCCATTATCCTCTCTTTTATGTTCCAAACTTCAGCACCATAGGATTGGTAGGCTAGGTATATATAGTACGTGTTGTACATGGTAACTTGATATTTATTTAGTACTTGCTGCTGTCCCGTGCTTTGCAACGGGAAGAGGACACAAAAACGAAACATTTTGATCTTTACATTTGTTGTATAAAAAAGTTACACATCCACTAACGCTTTTTGAAACAAAATTCGGCTGCACTTTAGTATCCATTGACATAAATATAAAAAAAATATATTCTATAATGAAGTTTTATATTAAATTGAATAGTACTGCACACTGTTGGTAAACCTTTATAACTTGTTGAATGCTATTTAATAGCATAGATCCAACTTAAACAGCTGACAAAATGCTTTTATTCCTTTTAAATATGAATACTCATAAGGTTAACATGGGAAACTCCAGAGCCACTGACTGGGGCGGACCCCGAAAGGACTTTTGAGATAAGAATGCGTCTATACTTTATACTTATACTTTATACTTATACTTTATACTTTCTTATGAAATGGCGACCATACAAATGTAGGTATTTTAAGCCAAGTATGAATGGAGATGAGTGTAGGATGAGTGGTGCATGTTATTCGGGAATGTGAGCTATCATCACACCAAATTTTAGCCCAATCCGACCAGTATTTTTCGCGTTTACTTGTTACAAACATACATACATCCATACATCTAAACTTTCTCATTTAGTAAGATAGGTGCCTCCAGACAAATTTTTAATTTTGATATTTTACTTAATAGTTTTTTACCTCCTTAATCCAAATATACCATTATTTTTCACCGCTGATGGATATTTCTCAAGATATCGCCGTAAAAATATATAACATTACAATTAACAAGGTAGGATGGATGACATTACATTGGAATGAACTGTGTATTTTTAGATGGACTACATTTTGTATATTTAGCTTATCCTGTACCTATCTCTAATAATAAAGTCACTATAGCCAAAAATACATAAATATGCTACCATTTTCCAACATGGCGGCCGTAGCACTGGTTCAAGTTTAGGGGACTTTTAGTATGTTGTTCAAAGGTTTATTGCGGACATTTTCCATCACGAAAGTAAAAAACAATACACAACGTTTCGGGATCTGGAATCTGATCCCGTCTTCAGGTGAAAAAACTTAACTAACACATTACAACTAACAATACACAAACGCCCAACCTAAGTTGGAATACACTACCGAGGGTAGTAGTCAAAAAATATGCACTGTATAGCAGTCAAGTCATGATACAACATGCAATTAAGGGGAGCTGAACCGCCCATAAGAGCCCATGTTAAATTCTCAAAGTTTAGGTAAATCTTTCTCGGAAACTATTTAACCTACAGCTTAGAAATTGTAGACAGTTAATATATGTGCTTCAAGAGTGTGTTGAACTAGAATTATGTTTCTATGGTTACAAATTTTATTTTTTTATATTTTTGAAAAATGCTATTTTTTTTTTAAACAAAAAATATTTTTTTTTTATTTTTGTAATTTTTACTATTGATCCTATGGTGATAATTCTAGTTCCACATATTTGTAGTGATGTAAGGTACACTTGGTAAAAATTTCATCAAGATATGTTTATTACTTCTTGAGAAAAGTGTACCTTTATCATTAAAAAAACAAGTTTTCGGAAAGTCGCGAACAAAGATGACACTACTAGGCCACTAGATGGCCTTACTAGGTCTACTCCCTATGCTCAGAAAATTTGGTGCTTTACTTTGTTTTTTGTTTTTTTCTAGTTTTGGGAGGTGATACCTATTAATATATATATATATATATATATATATATTCTTTTTCAGGATAAAACAAAGAATCTAAAACTAAAATAAATTTTTTTTTTTTTAATTAAAAAATTTTAGGTTCAGCTCCCCTTAATAACAAATCACAAAACACTATAATCTATAAAAGGTTTACGTACAAAAAACTCACACAATGGAACACTAACAACACCGTACGCTATGACTCCACCAATGAAACTGCAAAGCACCAAATTTTCTGAGCATAGGGAGTAGACCTAGTAAGGCCATCTAGTGGCCTAGTAGTGTCATCTTTGTTCGCGACTTTCCGAAAACTTGTTTTTTTAATGATAAAGGTACACTTTTCTTAAGAAGTAATAAACATATCTTGATGAAATTTTTACCAAGTGTACCTTACATCACTACAAATATGTGGAACTAGAATTATCACCATAGGATCAATAGTAAAAATTACAAAAATAAAAAAAAATATTTTTTGTCTTAAAAAAAATAGCATTTTTCAAAAATATAAAATAAAAATAAAATTTGTAACCATAGAAACATAATTCTAGTTCAACACACTCTTGAAGCACATATATTAACTGTCTACAATTTCTAAGCTGTAGGTTAAATAGTTTCCGAGAAAGATTTACCTAAACTTTGAGAATTTAACATGGGCTCTTATGGGCGGTTCAGCTCCCCTTAATTGCATGTTGTATCATGACTTGACTGCTATACAGTGCATATTTTTTGACTACTACCCTCGGTAGTGTATTCCAACTTAGGTTGGGCGTTTGTGTATTGTTAGTTGTAATGTGTTAGTTAAGTTTTTTCACCTGAAGACGGGATCAGATTCCAGATCCCGAAACGTTGTGTATTGTTTTTTACTTTCGTGATGGAAAATGTCCGCAATAAACCTTTGAACAACATTAACTCACCATCACCAACAATGAACTTCAAACTTTTAGTATGTTGAAAAGGAAGATACTCTTAACATTTGTACCAAATTCCTTGGTTGTGCTAATTTTTTTTGGGTCAAAACATATTTTATTGTACTAAATATAATTTGTGTAAAGTAACAACTGTAAACATTCAACGTTTGTGACATAAATTCTGCATTTGGATAAAAAAAATGAAATGACATATATGTAGGATTGACGTATTTATACTATGTGTAATGGTATAATCATTGATAAGTTTATTTATTCAGTAAGAGGATGACGGATTAATTAAATATATATAGTAAAATACTACATGGTCTAATTCATTTTTTAGAACAGTCTTTAAAATGTTGGGTTTTCTTTAGTGAAATATCATTTGTTTGAACTAACAGCTGAATAGATATAAAATATTCTTTTGAACAATGGGGTTATTTTATTTAGTTTACGATTTTGTCATTGATTATAGGAAATAAGTAAGATTAGTAGAGATAAGTAGACTACAGAGATAAGTAAGACCATTGCTGTAGTAGGCCTATACAAATGGAAGCTCTGCCCACGACTCTTCAAAGAGCCTATGCAAATTATTTTACTGCTTGACTTTTTGAGGAAAGAGTAGGAGAATAACAATTTTTACATGTTTTCTTGGCAGCTTTTTGTTTAGGGCCTACAATAAATTGTTGACTGCTTAAACTTTGTTTGGATTAGACCTGGATATATTTATTTATGTTATCAAACAATGAGATCAAGGATGATCAGGAATCACAATTTTAAATTACTACCCCCAACCTCTGACGGGCTTTATGCAGAGATAAACAGATGGATGACATGGATCAAACACAATGCTATTATTGACCTAGGATCCTGCAAGTAGACTTACTATCTTTTTGTAAAATCTAAAACGTTGTTTGGCGTCTGTTCATGTGTGGTTGCGTTTGGGTGTGCTGATATAGGCTAAATATCACTTATATTCCAACTAAATATCTTATAGCTTGAATAAATGATTGTAGGAAATTAGGGTGTACTGTACATAGATTCAATGAGAGTGGGAGTAATTATTACAGATATTAGATTTTGATGCAGTGGAATTGATATAGGCTAAAGGTATGGATGATTTATTACGTTAGGAGACCAAAGTTGTAATATGTGAACCGTGAATTTTAACACAGTGGATATGTTAAAATTGTTTCATTTTAGGTAGTTTTTTAGTTGGACTTAGGCCTACTTGAAATTGTGTATACTGTAGTATGAGTGGGTTATTCTGAATTATAGAAGAGGCAGGTAGATAGAGGGGAATGGGAGGGCAGAATCCTCTTAAGGTTTCAGTATGGCCACGGAGGTAAGGTATGGTAAGTGATAGCATAGATAAAACATACTCCATCATACTCCCTTAAGTAAGTAATGAGTAATTTGTAATAAGTAAGTAATTAATTGTGTTGGTTAGTCTATGGTGATGGTATGCTATGGAAGGTGGTACAGTTGACTACACTTCTGCTCAATCGACTATACTCTCTCTATTGTACAATTTGTGTGTGCAAATCGGCCGGCCGCAAATATCACTTTAAGGCTTTTCACGTCGACAAAATACGGTATTGTTTTATTCTAAAATTATCGTATTTAAAAAGCATTATCGTACAGGCCTATAATCGAATGGAAAAATTTATGGTCACGTGAAATTTGTTTACAAGACGATTTTTCACATTAAAACTGCCAGAAAATTTTTTTTATACGTGTAAACTAGCTGTTCGCCGAATTATTCACAGTTTTAAATGACCACTCGATTCCTGTACTTAGGACGGGCTAACAGCTCGTATCAATAATAACAATAAAAGACTACTCTTTTAAGCAGTTTTTACTTTTTTACCTCATTCATTCCTTTACGTATATAAAAGTATAAAATATATAAATTCGTTCCGGGACCTTTCAATAACACTGTATGAACTGAAGATGTATAGTTGGATTAAGTTATTTCATTGTATTTTTATTTCTATCTATTTATGTATGTCAGGTTAGTAAAAACCATAACTTTGCTTGAACAACTAAATAATTTTTCATTTAATTTCATTTTAACTTTGTAGGTTATGTTGTTGCTAATAAAAATTATTACCATTAGGCCTATAACCAAACTTTTCCAAATACCATACAGTCACAGTATTTCCAAAAGGTGGGACTATTTACAGAAGATAAATTAACTACCTAATAATTTTGCATTTTTCCAGGCCCAACTTCACTTGGAGTCACAGTACTTACCTTCCTACGGTGCCACCTCTGCGCAGACTGCTGTTTCTTACCCCTCTGCTCCTCTATATCCCTCCATTGACAATCCCTCTCCTCTTCCATACCCTGTTACACCCCAGACTAACCCGACCTACTCCATATCCTCTAATGTATACCCGTCGCTTGCAGACTACATGGGCTTAGAACTCTCTCCGGCAGTGATTGCTGCAAACATGCCTGAATACGCTGGAACCGTCGCTATACAGCCACCAGTAAGTATAAAATATTCTTTTCACTACACTACTATGAGTTGACCTGTTTTCTTTATGTGATTACTACCTGCTAAACATCATATTTTCAACTGCTGTCTATTGTTTATTACCGAAAGTAACATTGTTTACAACCGAAAATTTTCCACTGTCAACTACTTCAAATATTTGTTATTGTTTTATCAACTGTGTCAATTTTCAACAACTAAAACTATTAACTTTAAATTGAAGGCATAACCTAAAAAATTCTATGAGTTTTATAATGAAGAAAATAATTATTCTTTGTAGTGTAGCGAAAAGTAACGTTCAAAACACGAGTGAAAGTGGGTCTATACACATTCTCGACCATTTAAAGTGCTCGATAAATCTCGCACTTCAAACATGGTCTCAAATATGTAAATATGTAAATGTCAAGGTCAAGGTATGTACTGATTCACTTTCTACTCTTGTTATGAAATATACTATTTATGTCCAGTTTTTGCTAAAATACATTCCTCAAGTGTAACTTAATTTGTTTATTTTATTTCAAAATAGGTCCAAATTTGGCAGATAAAATCAAATATAGACAAGTGTAAACTGTAATAACTGTATAATTGCATAGTGCATTATTTTGGATGACGGGGTGGTAATGATAAGGCTTTATTTAATTGGAACACACATGTACTTTACTTGAAATCTGAGTACACATTTACTACATGGAAGCCATTTTCAGATAGGAGAGAGCAATTATGCACACAGCCACTATGATTATAAAGTGTTACATATTACTATGTAACAAACATCAAACACAGTAAGCTCAATAGCTAAATTTCTTTGTTTGTAATAAAACCATGTTGATTTCCTACCTTACAAATTATTAGTTCTCTGGATTAGTACAAGGATTAATTTGACAATGCCTAGGTGACTTTGCTTGTGTTTTACAGAGGGAGATGTCAAGGCTGGAGGGAGGCATGGTTGCTCCTATATCTAACCTTACTCAGGGACTACAGAAAGCTCAAGTCAACCATGGGATTAGAGAGGTTCACAATTATTTGTACATACCTGTAGCATTACAAGTTTTAAATCAGTACTAGGGGAACCCGTATAATTTCACACGTAAATATGTCAACTTTACTGTATAAATAAATGTACAGTATTTTGTAAGTCCTAAAGGAATAAATCAATATAACTTTAGGGTAAAAATCAATAACACTTTATATCCATAACAACTTGGTACACAATAAAACACTCATCGCTTACCCATGATATAGGCGGTTGACAAGCGAATGGGGGAAAGTATGTGTCAGATTGCTGATTCCATTTATTTTGGTTTTTTTCCGTTGGCCTGGACTTTTTTATGTTGTTGAGTTAGAAAAGTTGTTGTGATATTGGATCATATGTATAATATTCTATTCTATATTGTCTTGTTAAAAGCATATGGTTTATGTTTTGGTTATGATGTTTGTTTTAGTGTTGAGATGGCAATAAGATAAAATTGTTCTTTCTTTTACTAGTTTGTTTTATTCTTTTGTGAATATACTACATTGGCGACGAGGATGTCTAGAAAGAAGCAGAAGAGTGACAGGGAAGTTGATGAAGAGTCTCACAGTGAGTTGGAGAGGAAAATGGAGAAGTTTGTCTTTGAGAAATACAAATGTGAAGAAACAGCAGAAGAGTATATTGAACATTTTCAACGTGTTTGTCGGGTGAAAGGGTTGAAGGGTTCAGATGAGCGTAGTAAGGAGGCGAGAAAAGACTTACTACTGGCTTATGTGGGAAGTGAACCACTCCAGAAGATGCAAAATTATTTCATCCCGAAGAACCTTGATTCTTGTTCATATGAAGAAATTAAGACTGCATTTTTCACACTGTATGGTCCAAACCAAACGATTTTTGCTGCCCATTTTGAGTTTGAAAGAGCTGTTAGAAATGAAAGTGAGTCCTTCACAGAATATTTCACCCGGTTAAAGAAACTAAGCAAACACTGTCGGTATGGCCAAGGCTTGGATGAACGGATCCGGGATCGTTTCATCGCAGGGGTGTTCAATGAACAATTTGAAGTGGAAGTAAGGCATCGTTGGCCGGATGGTGTAGAGACCGGTGGCAGTGTTGTCACGGCAGAGAGAGCGTTCCAGCTGGCCAGGTCGATGGAGCGTGCCAGAAACGAGGTGAATGCCAATACTACATCGAACGTATGTTTTGTCAAGAAGCGGCAAACAACTGGTCAAGTGAATGGATGTGAGAACTGTGGCAGATATAAATGTGTCAAGGAGAAATGTCCAGCAAAAGGCCAGGAGTGTCTCAAATGCCGGAAGATAGGACATTTTGCTAGGGTGTGCAAAAGGAAGTTTGTCAGTAAAATTGACACGAAGTATTCCGATGGTGAGCACAGTTCAGATGGGGAGGAATCTGGTCTTCATGCTCTTAAGAAGATTTCAAACAGAACTCCACGTGCCTCAATAAGAGTGAATGTTAATGGACTGCCCTGCCTTATGGAATTCGATTCTGGTGCTAGAATTTCTACAATTGGGCAGACATTATGGAAGAAACTCGGTAAGCCCCAGGTTAAACCTCTCTCCGGGTTGACAGGCTATGGTCAAACACCGTTAGCATGTTTAGGCAAATGCTATGTGTCAGTGTGTTTGAATGGGGAAACTAGGAAATTACCAGTGGCAGTAATGGAAAAAGATGACATTCCATTGTTTGGACTTCCGTGGATGGTATCATTTGGAATGAAACTTCCACCTGAAGTTAGTGTAAAATCAAACAATGTAACAAATGATGATGTGAATATTACGGACCAATCACTGGTGAAGGAATTTGATAGTGTTTTCTCTGATGGATTGGGTAAAATTGAAGGAGTAAAGGCTAGAATACATGTCAAGAAGGATTTTCCACCAATTGCACTGAAAGCCAGAAGAGTACCCCTTCCTTTGAAAAATTCCGTAGAGAATGAGCTGAACCGACTAGTTGAGTGCGGAGTCTTAGAGAAGGTTGATCCAAGTGAAACAGCAATAGTCTGGTCAACGCCTACTGTAAATGTCAACAAAGGAGGTGGTAGGGTTAGGATTTGTGGAGACTTCAGGGTTACCGTGAACAAGGCGATTGTGCCTGAAGTTTATCAGATGCCTACTTTTGCTGATTTGACAAACAAAATTGCTGGAGGTCGATTATTTACTGTAATTGATTTGAAAGATGCATACTTACAGTTAGAGGTTGCAGAGGAAGATCGAAACTACTTAATAATAGCTACTCATATGGGGCATTTCCGCTACAAACGCCTTGCATTTGGCTTAACTGATGCTCCAGCCAAATTTCAGCGTTTCATGGAAAATCTCCTCAGTGATATCCCTTTGGGTGGGGTGAACATAGACGATATCATAGTCAGTGGAAGAACCAAAGAAGAGCACCTGGGCAATGTCAGAACAGTGTTGAAACGTCTCGAAGCTGCGGGGATAAAGGCGAAGAAAGAAAAATGTCAGTTAGGTCGAAACAGTGTCTACTATTTGGGGCATAAAATTGATCAAGATGGAATACATCCTAGGGAAGATAAAGTAAAGGCATTAAAGGAAGCCAAGACTCCAACAAACAAGAAAGAGCTTCGAGCGTTTTTGGGAGCCATCAACTATTATGAGAAGTTCATTCCTCACCTTCATGGTCTTTGTTCAAGATTACACCGATTAACAAGTTCTAAGACTTCTTGGGTGTGGAATCACCAAGAACAAGAGGAGTTTGACCTTACCGAGATGATTTGCCCATAACAGTATCCTCTGATGCCTCGGAGGTTGGTGTAGCAGCAATTATTCTACAAACTGATCACGATGGGGTAGAAAGACCAGTTGCATTTGCTTCGCGTACTTTGCAGGAATCAGAAAAGCGATATTCATCAATTGACAGGGAAGCACTTGCTTGCGTGTTTGGAGTGGTCAAATTCCACCAGTATCTTTATGGCAGACATTTTACCTTAACTAGTGACCACAAGCCTTTAGAGAGAATATTTGGTAAACATCGGGATTTGACCAAGACGATGAATAACAGGTTGGTTCGATGGGCTATTTTCTTAAACAACTACGACTTTGATATAAAGTATATAGAAGGTAGGAACAACGTGTTGGCGGATGCACTCTCTAGACTGCCCAGCGAGAGTGACCTCCCATCAAGAGAAGAGTTGTCTGCAAAACTACTGGTTCAGGAAAAGATAGACGATATGGCTATGACATCAAAGGAACTGCAAGAAGAAACTAGAAAAGATGAGACTTGCAAGCGGGTAATGATGTTTATGGAATCACAATGGCCACAAAAGTTGCCTAATGATCTTTCATATTTGTCTCCATTTTTTCACAGACGGGAAGAACTCTCTTCTGTGAAAGGAATTCTGATGTGGGGAAATAGAATAGTGGTTCCACAGACCCTTCAAAAGAAAACACTACGTGTTTTACATCAAGGACATCCTGGAATTGAAGCTATGCGGAGTTTGTCACGGTTCTATGTGTGGTGGAGCAAGATTGACGAAGACATAGAAACATATGTGAAGACTTGTAATGGGTGTCAGATGAACCGTCCAAGGGAACCGGAGGTACCTCTGTACTCGTGGAATGTACCAGATGGTCCATGGGAACGGTTACACTTGGATTATGCTGGACCATTTGATGGGTGGTATTGGTTAGTTGGTGTAGATGCATTTTCTAAATGGCCAGAGATATCAATGGTTAGATCTATTACGGCTGCCAGTACAGTGAACAAGTTACGGGAATGGTTTTCTCGCTATGGAGTTCCTAAAATGATAGTCACTGACAATGGGACACAGTTTACGTCAGAGCTATTTGAGAAGTTTTGCAAGGATAACGCGATAAAACATGTCTGCAGTACACCATATCATCCGAAGACGAATGGCCAAGTTGAACGGTTCATCAAAACATTCAAGTCAAGATATTTGTCCAGCAAAGGTGACAGGCAAGATCAAACACAAAGGTTGGTGAAGCTATTGTTTGCCTACAGAAACACACCACAAAAATCTACGAGCAAGCCTCCATCTGAACTGTTCTTCGGCAAAAGACTTCGATCTCCATTGGACAATTTGAAGCCTACGGTGAAAGACGTGATAGCAGGATCAGTTTTTAAACAAAAGGAGTATCACGATGGCAAAAGTAGACGTAGGGAATTTTCTGAGGGGGAAGAAGTCTGGGTGCAGAGAGAAATAGGTGCCGGCTGGAATCCAGGAGTGATTGCATCAAGAACTGGTGAGCTATCATACCAAGTCAGGGTTGGTGGACTTCTGAAGCGAAAACACGCAGACCAGCTACGTAAGAGAAGCGGAGCTTTATCTGAAGGGGGAGAAGTGTGATATTGGATCATATGTATAATATTCTATTCTATATTGTCTTGTTAAAAGCATATGGTTTATGTTTTGGTTATGATGTTTGTTTTAGTGTTGAGATGGCAATAAGATAAAATTGTTCTTTCTTTTACTAGTTTGTTTTATTCTTTTGTGAATATACTACAGTTGTACATGTACAGTAGAACCATGCTAATCCGACCTCTGATGGTCAGACTCCTCGCTTGGTCCGACCATACCGCCAACACAATAGGCTTCCGCTAACATAACCTTATTGTTGAAGAAAAATACCCAGAAAATTTTATGAATTGTGTTTTTCTTTAGTCTAATGTGTTGAAATTCGTTGTATATTTAACCATGTCTGCGCATTATTAATATTAAGTAGGCTTCCACGTTATTGTTTTTGGAAATCACAGTTCATTTGACAAAAATAAAATGGAAGCAAAACAAAGGAATGCCGATCAAAGCTTCAAGGTCAAGCTATCCGTTTGCACTTACAATTGTCTGCTCCTTAGGCCTACACACGACACATCTGTCCGCTGTGCGCTTGCTATGTCACAACATTTTGTGATTGGGTATTTGGTAATCATGTCAACTTTAGTAGTATGTGATTGGGTGTTTAGTAACCACGGCAACTTGTTGAATGGGTGGATGAAGAGAAACTTAAGAAAAAATAGAAGAACAAAGAGAAAGAATAAGTGATGTTTTATATCATTGTTATCTTTATCGGTGTATTTTACGACTGTTGTTATGCTAAAAGTAGGCTACTATTATTTTATACTTTTTTTATGCGTTATCTAATATTTTCATCGACAATCTTCTATCTTGAAACAGCGTAGCAGTAGCCTATGACTAGCAGTAGCTTACTAGACTTTCTCATGTTCTGTTCTTTATTTTGCTGTACAATGTTTGGCAATTTGTTTGTTTGAGTAAAAGTTTGAAAAAGCTGTGATTTTAAACGCTGCAGTTTTTATTACTGAACCAAGGGTAATGACATTGTTAGAGAAGTAATATTTCTTATCTTGTCTTTACATCATCACCTGATCAAATATTAATTGTCTTGTTTACCTTTTGTATGTTATGGTTTTGGTTTTGGTGTAATTGTTAAAAAGATGTATCAATAATTTGTTAAGTATAAAAACGTTTTCCATTATATTTCTGGGCTATTTATTACATTAACTATTAGGTTATGGGCCTTTTACAATTTGTAAATGTAAATTTTGCCATTGTAAATCCTAGAGTAAGATATTTTCAAAATAACTATTTTCCTTATATTTGTTGCTGCTGCTATCATTGGTATTATTCATCATAGTGGAATATCTTTGAAAATGGGGGAAAGAGACATGAAAATAGGAATTGAACTGCTTGAAGGCCTAGAAGGCTCAAAATGGCCCTAATACATGAAGATATATGGAATACAATTGAACCAGATGATTCAAGGGTAAGTGAGGTAACTCAAGGGGAAGGTTTGGTAAGTGAAAAGAAAAAAGATCAAAAAGCACTTGCTAAAATATGTTTATTTGTAAAACCTTGTTGATATCCTCACGTAAGAAATGCAAAAACTGCAAAAGAGGCTTGGGACAATCTTAAAAATGCATTTGAGGATAAGGGATTAGTTAGACGACTAAGTTTATTGAGAGTTTTATTCAATACTAAACTTTCTGAATTTGGTTCAATGGACGCTTATGTTACCAAAATTATGTCTGTTTCACAACAAATAGCAGACATAAGTAAGCCCATTGAGGATGAATTTCTTGCAGTAGTCATGTTGAATGGCTTGCCTAGTCATTATGAACCTATGGTTATGGCATTAGAAAACTCAGGAACCGAATTAACAGTTGAACTAGTCAAGTCTAAATTACTTCAAGAAGATTTAAAATCTGTCAGTCCTGGTCATAACATTTCAAATAGAAATGCATTAGCTACAAAACAGAACACTAAACGTTCTGACGTGATATGTTATCGATGCCACAAACATGGTCATAAAGCATCAGATTGTTTTAAAAATTCTTCTAAATTCGGGGAGGGTACTAATCCGAACAAACGTGCTAATCAGATATCAAATAACAGTAATGAAAGCAGTGACTGGTGTGTTCTATCGGCATTAGCAGCCAAAACTAGTGCTGATTGCTGGTATCTTGATTCAGCTTGTACGAATCACATGACAGGTCAGAGAGATTTACTTCAAAAATACCAAAAGTATAACAAAACTGGTATGGATGTCATTGTGGCCAACAATGAAAAGCTGAAATGTGAAGGTCAAGGAGAAGCAACAGTCATGATAGAGTATGTTGAGAGGAAAGTTACTGATGTTGTACATGTACCTAATTTAAGTTTAAATTTGCTTTCTGTTAGTCAAATGGTAAATAAAGGTCTAACAATGGTTTTTTCTGAAGACGGGTGTGATGTCTACAAACAGGAGGACTGTAATGTATCGGGTCAACCTGTAGCTCATGCCACAAATGTGGATGGTCTTTACAAGTTGGACATTGATCCTGATAACCAAATGTCAAGCAACTTTGCAGGAAATTGTAAAGACACAGAAGATCTATGGCACCGTCGTCTTGCTCATTTAAGTCGGAAATCCATGAAATTATTGAAGGACAAAATGTCAACTGGTATGTCATATTCTGGTCAAGGTTCACCCTGTATTTCTTGCATACAAGGTAAGCAAACTACAACTCCTTATTCTAAAAAGAAGAAAGGAACTCGTGCTGCAGACATTTTAGGATTAGTGCATTCCGACTTATGCGGCCCAGTGAATGTTACTTCGCATGTAGGAGCTCAATATTTACTAACTCTCACTGATGATTTTTCAAGAAAGACATTCGGCTACTTTTTGAAGCAAAAGAATGAAGTTGTTTCCAAAATTAAAGAATGGAAATTGCTTGTAGAAAATGAGACTGGGAAAAGATTGAAGAAACTCCGTACTGATGATGGAGGTGATTTTGTGAACAAAGAGCTAGAAGATTTTCTTAAAGCTTCTGGAGTACAACATCAAACAACTGCTCCATACTCACCATCTCAAAATAGCGTTGCTGAGAGGGAAAATCGTACAATTTTTGAGAAGACTCGTTCTCTGCTGCATGATTCTGGCTTGGACAAAAAGTATTGGGCTGAAGCAGCTAATACTGTAATTTATTTGAAGAATCGGTCTCCTACTAAAGCTGTTTTTGGGAGAACACCGGAAGAGGTGTGGACCAACAAGAAGGTTGATCTTAGGCATTTGCGAGTTTTTGGTTGCAAAGCTTTTGCTCACGTGCCAAGTGGACAAAGAAAGAAGCTCGATCCCAAAAGTCGTGAGTTGATTTTTGTTGGTTATTGCCAAAACTCTAAAGCCTACAGACTTGTTGATCCAAGATATCCCTCTAAGATAATCATATCCAGAGATGTTGTGTTCTTAGAGGAAAAACCAGTTGAAGGGGGAGAAGTGAGAGATAACAAATCATACAAGATTTTAGATCTATCAAATGATGATTCAGAGAGTAGAGCCATAACTGAGAATGATATTAATGATGACATAGCTGAGGATGTATCAAATCTAGAAGAGGACATGTGTATAACAGATGACACAATATCAGAACCTGACACAGAAAACAGAGAATCAAGTCTTGAAGAAGAAAAGCGAGAATCAAGTCTTGAAGAAGAGATGTACACAACAAATGATCCTGAAGCAATCCCAGAGGTGAGAAGATATCCACAAAGAACACGGAAACCAAAGGACATGGGATGGGACCATTTGAAGTATATAATGTGGTTCACGATCATACACCAACCAGTGTATTTGAAGCATTAAATGGTAAAGATAAAGATCTATGGGAAAAAGCAATGAAAGAAGAATATCTTTTGTTCAAAGAAAATGATGCTTGGAGTTTGGTTGACTTACCCAAAAGAACAAAACCTGTCAAGAGTAAATGGGTATTTAAGATCAAGAGAAACAGTAATGGAGACATAACAAACTACAAGGCTCGGCTAGTAGCAAAAGGGTTTACACAAAAGTATAGTGGTGACTACAAAGAGACTTTTTCTCCTGTTGTGAGGAACTGCACCCTCAGAACGTTGATGGCTCTAGCAACAGAAATGGATCTAGATATTCATCATTTAGATTTTTCAACTGCTTTTTTGAACGGACATCTAAAGGAAACTGTGTATATGCAACAACCTGAAAACTTTGTTGTACCAGGCAAAGAAGACAAAGTATGTTTATTAAAACGGTCTATCTATGGTCTTAAACAGTCATCAAGAACTTGGTATGAGAAAATAAATCAAGTACTTACATCTTTAAAATTCAAAAGATTGAATTCTGAACCTTGTGTCTTATCAAAGAAGAAGTGGTAATAGTATGACAATAATTGCACTGTATGTTGATGATTTGTATTTATTTTACAATAACAAAGATGAAAAACTTCAAATTATTGAGCAACTAATGAGTACTTTTAAAATGACAGATCTAGGACCAGCTCAAAATATCCTAGGAATGAGGATGAAGAGAGGAAATTACTTTTTGTGCCTAGATCAGTCAGTTTACATTCAAAATATATTGGAAAAGTTTAAGATGACTGATTGCAAACCTGTGAATACTCCAATAGAGGCTGGATTATACCTAGAAAAGGATAAATCGGGAAGTGAATCATATCCTTATCAAGAACTTATAGGAAGTTTGATGTATCTAGCTGTCAACTGTAGACCAGATATTGCACATGCAGTTAGTTATCTTAGCCAGTTTAATAGCTGTTACGGGAGTGTGCACTGGAAGGCAGCAAAGCGTATCTTGAGATATCTAAAAGGAACTATCGAGAGAGGTATTGTGTACAAAAAATCAGGGAGTCTTGAGATGGAAGAATACGTTGATGCGGACTGGGCTAACGACAAAGAAGACAGGCGTTCTTATACGGGATATATTTTCAAGTTAGCAAATGGACCTATAAGCTGGGAGAGCAGGAAACAACGCACGGTGGCATTGTCAAGTACAGAAGCAGAGTATATGGCACTTAGTGATGGAGCAAAAGAAGCTAAATTTCTGCAAAGTCTGTTGAAAGAACTCTTAGGGAAGAAGGATGCGATTGTAATTTACAATGATAACCAATCCGCCCAAAAACTATCAGTAAACCACATGTTGAATCGCAGAACAAAGCATATTGACATACGAAATCATTTCATA
Organism: Macrosteles quadrilineatus; assembly: GCF_028750875.1. NCBI lineage: Eukaryota > Metazoa > Arthropoda > Insecta > Hemiptera > Cicadellidae > Macrosteles > Macrosteles quadrilineatus. The sequence continues at coordinate 16,395,422 of NW_026542594.1, forward strand.
AGAGAAGCTGTGGAACAAGGGGACATTATTCTGAAGCCAACAGCAGAAATGCCAGCAGATATTTTGACAAAAGGTGTTCCTGGCCCACGACATCAAGAGTTAATGCAATTAATTGGACTGGATCAAGTTGATAAACATTAAGGGGTGGTGTTATAGCTATTTACATTACAAGTGTAGTAAGAGCGTTTTTACATCACGCAGGTGAATGTTGTGCAACGAGCGAAGGCGAGTTGCATAATTCACCGAAGTGATGTAAACACGCTCTTGCGTAACGTGTAACGTACAAGATTTTACCTGACCCGACAATATTCAGGAGGTTACGAGCAATATGCTTCATTATCAATTTCACTCATCTTCTAACAGTAACGTTCATTTTCAAACAAAAGCTAGGTTAGGAAAATTCTTCAAAGCATAACAATAAAATTCAAACACACAGCTGATTTCTAGCGTTGAACGTTGTTAGCTCCATAGAGGTATAATTTTTAAGTTATCCACTCAATGTTATTTAAATGGGTTTCATTACATCACCGAGTGAGTTTTTTCAACTTTACATCACTCGAGAAGTAAGGAAGTTGTATACATCACGCTTGGGATAGGGAAGTTAAACATGGCGGGTTAGGTAAAAGAAGTAATATTTCTCATCTTGTCTTTACATCATCGCCTGATCAAATATTAATTGTCTTGTTTACCTTGTTGTGGTTTTGGTTTTGGTGTAATTGTTAAAAAGATGTATCAATAATTTGTTCAGTATAAAAACGTTTTCCATTATATTTCTGGGCTATTTATTACATTAACTATTAGACATAACATAATTATCATGATTGCGCAATAGCCTACTAATTGTAATTTTATGATATAATATGCAAACTATTACATTAACGTCAATTTAGTTTATGAGTTGGAAACAACTGATTTATGTAATGTTGGATTAACTGTGGTTATCAGTTATCTGTGGTCTGTTCAAAATACAGTTTTACTAAGTTTTTATGTCAATAAACGTGTTCCTCTGATAATCCGACCTTTTTGCTGTTCCGACCATGCTCCCGGTCCCATAGGTGACGGATTAGCGAGGTTATAATGTATCTTGCTGACATTATTGGTATGTTGAGGCTGCTGCTCGATGTACTCTAGATGGCTCTCCTCATATTTTTAGTCTTCTTTTTGCCTGATAAATTTTAACCAAATATTTTGATGATACTTTTAATAATGTTTGTCCAGTAGTTCTGGTAAATCTAACACAACCTTTTTTTGCTGGTCAAATAATTTTCAAAGGCTCTTTAAGAGTTGTTGTTCTTGTTGGTATCTATTATGTTTAAACTGAATATATTTATCAAGTAACCCGTGTGAAAATATCAATTAAAATATCTTAAGCTACATGGCTAATTTCCAAATATTGTAGAAAGCTCTCCACAAAAAACGTTCAAAAAAGATCAAGCCGATTGCCATTAGATCATTAAAAACGTGAATACGGCTTATATCGGCAAAGCATGATTTTTTGTTGGACGAGAAAATAAAATATTCTTACCAATGATCGAAAACATACGTTTGACAATAGTTTTGTCCAATGTAATTTCTATAATATCATAAATGATGTAGGTATTAAAGTAGTTAAAACCCGCCGTCCTGGTGGTTGCTGGAGTCATCCCCGTCAAACTTTTGGCGGCGGAGAGGAAGGCAATTTATCAGCGCCGTGGGGAGGACCAGGCAAGAATTGAGGAACGCACCCGGACCTTCCAGCTGTGGCAGGAGAGCTGGGAACAGGAGACAAGGGGGCTCTGGACCAGGCGACTGATACAACAAGTCCATCCTTGGGTTAATCGGCGGTGCGGAGAGGTGAACTTCTACCTCACCCAATTTCTGACGGGTCACGGCTTTTTCCGGTCGTACTTGTTCAGGATGGGCAAAGCCGTGTCACCCGATTGCATATACTGCCCAGGCATTCCCGATGATGTGGAACACACTTTCTTCCACTGTCAGCATTGGGAAAGACCCCGCCTAGAGGCTCAACAGTTCGTAGGACTGCTGTCGGTGGACACGGTCATACCGATGATGATGGAGGGTGAGGACAATTGGACCTGTGTGTCACTTACATCCAGGGTGTTCTCCGCGCCAAGAAGCTTGACCTCGACCGGGATGCGGTTTAGGTTAAAAAAATAAATAATGCCAGAAACGGTGCGAGCCCTGTGGGCTTAGGTCACATGTTGGCCTGACTTGAAGTAATGTGACAAACAATTCCAGGTCTGTGTCCAACAGAGTAGAGGGGGTTTTTTAGTGAGTAGTCTGTGATAAACTCAGGAGTCTCACACTACAGGCTGGCTACCTGTGTGCGTAAATGCATTTTCCCTCCTCGCAAAAAAAAAAAAAAAAAAAAAAGTAGTTAAAAAAGGTACTAAAACCATTAACAAACAATGTATTGTTAAGTTAACATGATAAAGATTATTTCACTGTTCCTTTGATATTGAGATTTTCCACATTCAATAATTTCATAGTATAAAATATTACTTAGTTGCATTTTTTGACAGATTCAGTTAATGCTTATAACACGTGAACTTTGAAATACTATTTAAATATTAAAATATGTTTCATTAAAAAGTAGTGTAAAATTATCCATCTGGTCATAATGTAAACAAATCTGTGGAGGAAACTTTAAAGGCCACTGGGGCAGAGCCCGAAGGGAATTTACCTTGGTTCTCTTTTGGTAGTTCATCTACAGACCAAGACCTTTCTTTGAACACTTCAACCGAGGTTCTATGTTCAGACATTCTCTCAAATTACTTGCCACAAAAACCCTGTTTTCCCTCCATAAGAATAACATGGAAAGGGAATTTTAAAGGCCGCTGGGGAAGAGCCCCAAGCGAATAGACCTTGTTTTTCTTTTGATGGCTCATCTACAAACCAAGATCTTTCTTTAGACACCTCTACCAAGTTTACGGCCAACCGTTCTCTCAAATTAGTTGCTACAAGAAAACACAGCATATTGAATATCAGTATATGATTCTTTTGATTTAACTAGTGGTTTCCAGTTAATAATATTAACTTTATTTCAATATCATTAAATAAACTTTTAACTTATCACTACTAAAAAAAGAAAAACTTTTAAGAGCTTAACTTATAATTAACAATAAATAAAAATGTTAAGCTCAATACTGTTTTAATAAAGGTTCTAACAGAGTAGGCTTAGAATACTGACTGACAGACCAGTTAAAGTATTCATCTTTTAAAATGTTAAATGAGAAACTCTTCCCATACTATGTTTCTTGTAAACACTCTAACGTCTTTAGCCAAATGACCTTGGTTTCGTTGTTCTTAAACCATTATTTTTAGATCATCAAAAGCGCGGCATCTTGACATTGCTACGTACAATGTCCCATGCTAAAAGCAGGGCTCTGGTTCAAGTGTCTGTCCTTGACTTTATATAATGTTCATGGCAAAAGCGATTCGACATAGGAACTGTCGACGTTTGAATTTTAGGGAAAAATTTCCTTCTGATGGTTCTAAACTTAATTGGGGCAGTAACACTCATTTTCCAGCCGAACTTCCAGAAGTCGTTTGTCTCTTTCACCATTAATCTGGTTCCATTAACCAGTACTTTTTGTGGATTTAAGTTACTTAGCAAAATTACAAATTTTAAGGCATAACTTGTGAGGAGGTAAACCACTTGGTGCTAAAGTGTGAAGAAATTCATCAGGTACATTAACTGGTCTCCCTCTTCTTGAATCAAAGTGTTCACTGAGTAATAAACTCGACTGTCATCATTTAGTTGCTCAACTATTTTATAATTTATTTCGTCACAATGTTCATTCTTTGTTGAAAGTATTGCATGATTTTATTGTATTTTTTAAAGCATATTCAGAGAATCCTTCACTGAAGATTTTGTCAATGTTATTTTTTTTCACAATACATTGTGGTGGAAGACATATCAATGACTCACCAAGATCAATGGCAGCTCTCTTGGCCATTCCCTATTCATAAAGGATATTCAGCAAATGTTGATTCGCTTGGATTGGCTCTCATGTTTTGCAAGTGAAATATTTAAACATTGGCCATAAAGGTGTAGGTATTGAATCTTCTACTATTGCACAGTGACTCGCACCAGGGACTATGGGAGCACATTGCCGGAAATCACCTCACAAAACCTTTCCACCAAAAGGCTTTTCTTGGTCTTCTCTTCTGGCAATATTTCGCAGTAATCTTTCTACAGAAGAGAAAGCATACTTATTTGAGATAGGAGCTTCAACCCATAATATTACTTTACAATTCCTGATATATTTAGCTTTGTTACTATTGGCTTTTATTCCGGAGACTGAGGACTCATTTAATTGTATGCCGAGCAACACGATGCTGAGCAATTCTTACATTGTTACATTTTGTCTTGTAGGTAGTGGTTTGATTTGTAACAGGAAGAGATTTGTACCAGCCATGTTCACCGCTTGGAAACAGGAGTGGGTACACACACGGGTCAATATGTTGGCTTGTGATTGGCAAAGACTGGAGAGAATTTGGGTTGTTTATGTCTCCTCATCCCATTTTGTAAATTTGAGTACTGTGATAGTGATTGCTTGGTGGTGCACCATCGTTGTCTGCAACAAAGGTCGCTGCTACCTCTGACACACGTGCAGTATTGTAGTGAGCTCCAGGGACGTCCGTCGTGGAAAACCATGCGAAGATTAGAAATGTCATCGCCATTTTCTTGTAGCTCTTCTTCAACTTCCCTTAATTGTTTAAATGAATGTAAATAAGAGTTATTACAATCGTATAGTGCCTGGTTAAGTAATTCTAACATTCCAATTCTTTGTTCTTTATTAGTAGAATGATTCATCCTAAACTTATTGGCTTCTGCAGTGTCCATTATATATAATTAGCCAAACGCTGGTGTACTACCAGGATCTGCATCTAAAGCACCCATTCGATGGTAAACTGCACCATGTATTCTGAAGCAGTAAGGACCTTGCCCAGGTGGAAGATCCATGTTTGCTCCAAAGGAGGCGAAAGACATAACACTGTTGTAACTTCTTATATTGTCTATGTGTAATGTTGGTTACAACTTACAATCAAGTTCCCTATATTAGGATGACAATGTGGTGTTTCAATACACTTCCATTATGGCAACACAGGGATGTTTTATTAGTTTCACAAATAAACAGTTTGGCATTGCAGTAAGCACACTCCTCGGTAAGATTTCCCAAGTCAAAATAGTCTGTTGTGACAGCATCTGTCCGTGTACGGTAATATTAAAATAATCATGCGGTCGTATGAAATTTCTTTGAATGTCAAAAACCGGCACAGGGACATTTTTACGATTTCTTGTCATATGATTTCTGTTGTTAATACGTCGCCGACTCGCAAACACTGGATTGTTTCTTCTGTGTGGCATTTTATGATAGCCTAATAAAAATTAAAAATTGAAAACACAACACGTAAAAATATCTATGAAAACGTTAAACACACCATATCTGAAAAAATAAAATCACATAAAATAAATACAAGCACATAATTAAGAAAACTTATTTTGACTCCCTAACACTCTGAATGAAACTGCACAAATAAACTATCCCATTTGCATTTTACCAGTTATCGTATTTGAAAGTAAACTGATAAATAAACAGAAAAAGTAAATATTAAAACGACATAAGGGAAAGAGGTTATTTTTATAAGACAGATGTTTTTTTTTTAATGAATTATAATAATGTTTGATAAACTGAACTAAATTTTCACTTGTATTTAAAAATACATGGAAACTTTAAAGTCCAATGGGGTGAAGCACATTGAACTGAGCGTTCAGATAATTCCCTCTAATTTGACACATCAATCATAAAAATCTGTTGATAAATAAAAGAGTTTTGCTGTACATAAGAAATTCCTTACGGAATTAGAATAATAGATTGCCAGATGTCATTTGTCAATATGCTATCAATTAATACCAGGGTTTGGACAGTTTCCTTAAATAAAAGTTTAAAAACTCCATTGGCGTGAATAGCGCCAAAATAAAAATTCTATGAACTGGTAAAAATAATTTGTATAACTCTGTGTGATCTAAAACGTCCCTCTGAGAGTTTTACCTGCGCTTTGCAGCTTCAGAATTTTCCCTCATTGTTAATGAATCAATAGTTTTTTTTGCATTTTTGCATCTAACCATCTTTTATTTTGTAATTGAATCATTTATTTGTGTGTTGGCTATTTATGTCATCTTACTTAATGGTTTAAGTAACTATTCTCTTCAGTTTCAAGAACCACAGTCTCCATTTGTCAAATTAAATTAATCTTTCATCAACATAAATTGTCAGAATGCAATATGTTTGTCTGATACTTAATCCACAACCACACCCTGTTACTGTCTTATCTGTATACTTCTTGTTGGTAGCTGATCCTCTGTAAAGATGAGAAAGGAAAGGTTGGAGTGAGAGTGGCAGCCATCAACAAGGGGATCTTTGTGTGTCTGGTGATGAAGAACTCTCCTGCTGCTATGGCCGGATTGAGGTTTGACAAACTTTGTTGTAATGGATAAAACAATAATAATTTGACTGTTCTGAGTTGTTAATTCTCTAATCACTTCACAAAATATGATACACCATCATTATGAGCTTAAAGTGGGTTATAGTGTGAAATTTCTTGACTGAGACCTGCTGGTTGGTTTGGCTGGTCATTCATGTCACAGTATATTACCATAGACTAACCAACACAAATAGACTTCTGATCACATTGTCAGTTTTGAAACTAGTTTTTTGTGTCTAGTTATTGTACGTCGACTATTATTTTGTTTCTATTATTTTAGGGTTATTTTCATGATTTGTGCTTTACTGTTTGGTTATCTTAACTAGGAGACCAGTTATTGTTTTTTTTTAAATTAAATTCAATTTATTCATCACAAAAAATCACAATACAGAGGCTGAATATCAGCAATGAATATGTGCTATGTCAGTACAAATCATGCATTATAAATAGTTTACACATAATAAATGTATACAAATACTAGCAGAGTACCCGTCCTTCGTACGGGGTTGGCATATAAGTATAAAATGTTTATTGCAGTTATGCTCATAAGAGCTTTCTGTTTGCAATGGGGAAGGACACAGTTTGACAACATTTGCTTCTCTAAATTCAAGGTATACTATAGTATTACACATCTACCATAGCCCTAATGTTCTACGACTAAAAGAAATTACAAAAAAATCACAAATTATTCATGAGTTGAAAAACATAAACATTACTGTAATCAATCCTTCTTTGACAGTTCTCATTGAGTATCACAGTTTTTTGTTCCTGCTTAGTTTTCATAAAGGAAAAAAATTGTGCTGCACCCTGTTGGTAAATCTTATAACTTTTTAATGCTTTTGCATATCATAGAACAAACCTTTTTATTTGAAACAGCTGACTAAATTCTTTTATTCCCTTTAAATATGAATACTCATATGGTTAACATGGGGAACTACAGAGCCACTCGGGCGGAGCACGAAAGGATTTTTGAGATAAGAATATGCCTATATGTTAATCGGGAATGTGAGCTATCATTATGCCAAATTTCAGCCCAATCCGTCCTGTAGTTAATGCATGATTGAACTTCAAACAAACACACAAACTTTCACATTTATAATATTAGTAAGATTAAAACAAGATTACAGTTGACAGGATAAAAATGAATTCATATTCTAACTATTTACACTCACTTTTAAAGTGTACACTCAGTGTAAAAGGTTAGAGGAACTGACTACATTGAATAAACAATAACATCTTCAGACAACAAATAAATCAGCTGATTAGTTTGTAAACAAGTACGTTGACTTTCACCGCAGCTGATATAAAAGGTTTGGGTGTTTTGTGTGAATTTTCAAGACAGTAAAAAGGTGTGCAACTTTTAAGCCATCCTAATGATAGATAATTGATACAAAATACAGTTTTAGGGTAATGTAATATTTTATTATTGTTTAAAATAATCTAAAATCGCTTTAAAATTACTTGCAAAGAGGACAGTGATTGTTGTATTGTTGGGGCAGACTTTAGCCGTATGCCTCGGCATGCACTGCAACTAACCTCTAGCGCTCATGTATCACTAAAGCTGCCATATCTCAGTTAATATTCGTCCAATATTAATAAATAGGGTGTCAATCGATTTGTAATTAAATTTCCTAAACAAAGTTATCCTTGTAAAATTTTTGAAAAATCAACGGTTTTTAAGCTATTTATGAAACAAAAATTTAAATGGCCGCCATTTTGTTTTATGAATTTTAAATTTTGTCTTAATTTTTCTGTAGCTTTGTCTAGTTGTCATAAATGTTTGTGCAAAGTTTAAATTTCCTACGTTTAACCATAATGTAGGAAAAAATTGATAAGTGAAAAAAACAAAATGGGGGCTGTGTGAGTAACTAAGGACTTCCGGACAATTTAAATATGATATTTTAGATATGATTCTTACCCGGGAACAATGCCCTAAAATATTGGTAGGGAGTTCTGAAACACCCTGTATAACTGCAATAAGTATTTTATACTTATATGCCAACCCCGTAAGAAGGACGGGTACTCTGTTTGCTAGTCATTAATATTTTCCCAGATTTTTGCTCTAAATTGTTTTTGTCACATTTCATATTAGCGAATTTCCCATATAGGGAATAAGCTATTACCGAAGGTCTCATGGTAAGACCTGGACCCGAAACCGATGTACTTTTTCGTTTTGATGTCCCCAGACGCCATAAACGCCATCCATACATGATATACATGATAAGGATGGGTTCAGTCTTATGGGTGTTCATGAAGGGGTGTCACAAACTTGAGGGGCTTATAGTACTAATTAATATAAACAAAAAAGTTCATATAAACATAGGTAAAAAGAATTTTGTTTAATCGCTAGCCGCCATTTTGTATTTTTTACAAAACAATTTATATCTGAAGAATTATTCAAGCTACGCAAACCAAACTTTGCAAATACATTTATTGTGTCAAGAGGCAAAGAACAAAATGATGTAATTTTCTTTTAAATTTACAAATGGCGTAAATTTAAAATCTTTAAACTTAAATTACTATCATATGGCTAATTTTATGAAAAAATGTCAAGAACATTTTTATTTAGTACTAGCTGGACCGACAGACGTCGGGTCCTAATGTGGTTTTATGTCAAAATTTTCAAGATGAGCTCGTTCGCATGGCTCAATCACGTCCTGGTTGAAGTTCGTTCACTACGCTCACTTGCCTTCAGGTTAGCTCGTTCGCTACGCTCACTCACCTTTTGGTTGCAAATTAGCTGTTGTCATAAATTTAAAAAAATAATAGTGCTGCACCCTGTTGGTAAACATATTAACTTTTTAATGCTATTGAACATCACAGAATCAAACTGTTTAGTTGAACCAGCTGTTAAGATTATTTAATTCCATTTAAATATGAGTACTCAAATTATCGTCCGGACGGACACATATATATATACTAGCTGTTGTACCCATGCTTTGCAACGGGAAGAGAACACAAAATAGAAACATTTTAATCTTTACATCTGTTGCATATAATAGTTACACATCCGCCAACGCTTTTAGAAACAAAATTTTACTTTTATGGCCTTAATAGAAACGTTTAAGTTATGACTTTTAAATCTGGTAAGTAGTGGATACCACCATTTTGGTTTTGATTAATTTTAAATCTTGTGTAGGCTGATATGAGAAAAACTGACCAAATCTTTGAATAAAACTTTGACATACATGATTTACCTTAATCTCCCTTAATTAGATATCTTTTTATTTATTATGACATTTTAAATTCCAATTTTGAAGTGGCAAAAGTACTAATTATTATTAAATTTAAATGAATTTTTTATTTCACTCTTCTTCATATTAAATCTCAAATCCTTCCATCTTCAGTTTCTTTACTCACAATAAATCATTAGCAAAACTAAGTCAGCTGTTATAAACTTTAGAAATATTGCTGTGCCTTATCAATACGGTCTTTAGAAATATTAAAGAAACTATATCTATACTATAAAAAATTTTAAACAAATAATTTAGCATTAAATACAGCAGACAAAACTAATATGATTATCAAAGCATCAAGCACTAAAAAATTTAATTGCAAAAATGTGAAAAATGTATATGTTTCATTGCATCTCTGATTCTACTCTACACAAATATCAACAAACAACTAAATATACAAAACCAATTTTTAAAATCAGTTCCATCGTCCATTGCCTTTACATTTTCACACTTACCATTAAGTTAACATAGTAAGTAACAGATATTTCATTGATTTTAGAAACAAAAGAACACTGTGTACTGCTTAGCTTTATGATATTTTCCTTGGTTTAATTTAATGTGGTGTGGCAAAACCACATCTCCAAATATTTTAATACCACATATTTTAATAATAATAAGTTTATCAAATAAAGTAAATGTGAACTGAAAGCTATGTTAAGATAAAATAAGATTATTTTTTATTACCATTTTATAATTAAATATAGTTACACATATACAACAGATTTTAGAAAACAAAATCAACGACGTACAATTTAGTTATTGATGATATTCTTTAATTTAATTTAAGCATAGGTTTAGCAAAACACAATAACCTATTTTACCTAAATATACATATAAGAAACAATGTAATGTGCAAGTTATGTTAAGCAGTTTGAATTTATTTAAAGTAGCCTCCAAATTCATACAAAACATCTATACACTGTAATTTTCATACTGTTTCCATGAAAACATATCAATAACATTATTTTCATAACTTAAAACATCCAAAGCAGAGCCGGAGTTGATACAGCAACGGTTATAGAATCTTTTTTTCTATAATCATTGACTTAGTTTTAGAATAAATAATCCATAAAACGTTAGATTAAAATAATCCTACCTCATAGCTATGGTAAATATTATATTTTACTAGCAGAGTACCGTCCTTCGTACGGGGTTGGCATATAAGTATCAAATGATTATAGCAGTTATGGGTGAGGACATGGTTTAAAGAAATGGTGGTTCTTTTGTTCTACCACTGCCCTTGAACCATAGAAAAAAGTAAAGGTCTCATTGTGTACCATAGCTTTGTTGCTAGTTGGTTCAAATTAGCTGTTGTCATAAATGCAAAAAAATAATAGTGCTGCACCCTGTAGGTAAACCTTAAAACCTGTTAATGCTATTTAATATCATAGAACTAACTTGTGCAGTTGAAACAGCTGACAAAATTATTTAATTCCTTTAAATATTTATGAATATGTTTTTATCAAACTTGGCAAATTTATTAATTCTATACTAAGCTAATAGTATTTTCCTAAAATCACACTTCGTAACCCTCCCTGTAGCAGCATAACCCATAGATACTCGTTAAACCTTATGTTATTGAATTAGATTTAATCTATATAAATAAAATTAGAGTTTTGTCTGTACATTGCTCAGAATCATAAGTTTTTAGGTTATTTTTACATTTATACATTAAAGAAGCCGAGACAAGTCTCATCTAAATTTCTGTGTGTCTGTCTGTCTGTCTGTCTGTCTTTCTGTCTTTCTGTCTTTCTGTCTGTCTGTCTTTCTGTCTGTCTGTAACATTCAAGATGGCATTTTACGCAATCTTCTCCAGGAAAACGAGAGTACCTATCAAGATCCAAGTCATTTTAATGTATTCACTGGATTGGCGAGAGTGTCTTTAACCATTAAAATATGGCCTCACTACTCACTAGAACCAGAGATTCTTTGTGTATAAAATTGTTCTTGAGTTTTGATAACCAGAAAGAAGACCTTGAATCAGTATTGTATAGGGCTGGGAAACTTGAATTTATTAATGATCGTCGCCAATAGCTTACAAACAAGGTTTCCACTCATTGACGGCGCTTCGATGGCGGTTGTGTAAAGTAAAAAATCACAACTGCAGTGGGTGATTGTAACAGAGGTTTACGGATGATGATAATCTCGCTTTTCCAATGACCGTGTCACTTTCTGTTCCTACTCACCGTGTGATGCAATAGCTGGACCTTACAGCCAATAGGCCCATAGCCCATCTCTTGGGTACAAATTATAAATTACCAATCTAAATCGTCTGTAGTACTTCATTTCATATAGTAAGCCACCATTTCGACAGCATTTCGGGTCATCTCCGAACCAATCAAATATAAATTGTTATGATAAAATTGGATGACATTAACAAAGATTTCATAAATACTTATTTTATAGGTATGTTCTTTGTTAGGTATGCTTAAAGCATTGCGAATTCCCTAATTACATTCTGTATTTTTGTGTATATGTCTGTTGGTGACGTATTAATGTCCTTATTTCTCGATGATAAAAATGTGAACCGGAATAAAGTGTTAAATGGTGAGGTTCAGGTCCCTACTTTAAATACTTAACCACTGTGGAAAGTAACTTTCAATTATAGGCCTACCTTAGGGATATGCCTCATATATCTATAAAAAGCATATTTTAGTTTAATCATTGGATTTAACATATGGACCAACACGACCCGGGTGACATTTAATTGCATTTGTTTTGGCTTGAAACTGTCAGATACTGTATTTGCGAAGGTTTATATATAATAGTTTTGCCAACAATCTGAAAATATGCAAACCAACTGCTGTTCTTAATATAAGAAGGTTTCAACTGAATACTATAAGATCCCCGTGCGTAGAACGGGTACACAGCTAGTTGAAAATAAAGTCACACAAATGGAAATTTGCTTAGGCTGCAGCTGTGCTGTGGCGGGGGTATTATGAATTTGTAATTGATGTAGAAAGAAGACTTTGTGGTAGTAAATGATTAACTCGTAAGTTATATAAGATACTAAATAAATCAATCCCGTCGGTCCCAATTAGTAGCGACAGACGTCAATCAATTAATTGATAAACTCATCGGCAACCAGCTCAAACGGAAAAACTAAGCAAAACCCCGTCAACCTGATAAAAAGTACGTCTGTGTTGAATTCAATGAAAACATCCAGTACAACCTCAAGAGACATCTAAAACACAACAACATCACCTTATCTTTTAGAACAAGTAACAAAGTATATAATATCTTAAAGGACAATAGCCATAACAACAAAACCGATAGATCCAGTTCAACAACGTTAAAAGAGGTTAAAAGAGGCCACCAACCTCTTTAAAAAAAAAAAAAAAAAAAAAAACAGGAATTTACAAAATAAATTGTGCCGAATGCCCGAGCTTTTACATTGGACAAACGGGTCGAGCATTTAAAACCCGCTATAAAGAACACCGCCCAAACCCGAGAACAGACACACAAAAATCAACTTTTGCCCAACACCTTAATGACTGTAATCACGATATGAATGACATTAACACCGGTCTGCAAATACTACATTACTGTCAAAAGGGAAATAAAATGGACGTCTTGGAGGAGTTTGAAATATACAAATCAATAAAAAAATCTGGATTCCAACAACCATATCCTGAATGACAAACTCCAGTTTAAGTCAAATATAATTTTTAACACGCTACTGCAACAAGGAAACAAATCTGATCAGCTGACCACAACAGATAATTCAACCAGATAGCGCTGACTTGAACCCTCCACCAACAGTCTGTTCCCGCTCGTGTACCGGCAATGTTGCATATTCGTGATAGGCCTATCAAACTAAAAGTATTTATTTTTATGTCGTACGTGTTGTGTGTAAATGTTGTTTGTCGTGTAATGTGTTGTAAGAACGAAGCTATTCAAGCGGATCTACATATTCCTGTAATGAAGTGTTTGACAATGGCAGCTCGCCGAAACATGTAACACGTTGACGAAGGTTACTTTTGGAACTGATAAATGTATTGTAAAACCAAATATTTTATATATTACAGTTCCGGGGCTACAACAATGAATATTAACATATGGTTTGAAAGCTCCCTTTAAGTAATGTTAAATAATGTTTACATTGGGGCTAGTGACATCATTATTTTAAATTTATAATCCTTACCCTTTCTGTTCTAATATCCGTGCAGTATGTAATATGTTTGAACCAGCTGTGTGGAATTGTGAAATCAAAATTCATTTGACAGTTAGTTCTGCTTGTTTACATTTTTAAACTTTGTAGGTTTGTTCTTTGTTACCATGGATACCATCAATCAATATTTACTTTTAAATCTCTCACCTCAAATTTTTGAAAGCCCATGGGGCGGAGCCCTAGGACAATATCATAGCGGGAATAGTTCTATATGTATCCTCGGAGCTGTAGCTTCATTTGTGTGCAATTTGAGCCCAGTCGGTTCAGTACTTGTTGAGATTATCTCATACAAACACACAGACACACACACAGACACCACCTCTTCTTTATAATAGTATAGATAAAAGAGGAACTATGTATGTGTGTGTGTGTATATATATATATACACGTTATGGACTCCGAAACCGCTCGACAGATTGTAATGAAACTTTCAGGCATTATTAAGCATCTTTCAAGGATGGTTCGAGTGAAGTTTGGTGCAGATCTGTCAAAAGGGCTCTGCCCCAGAGGGTTTTAAGTGGGCCAATGTCAGACTTTTTTATCTACAATGTTTACAAATAAATATAATTTAAAAGCATATGTTTACTTTCAACAACTGTTTTGTAGGTTTGAATAATTACAACATTCTGTATTAGCATTAGTCATGATTTGAAATAGTGCCACTGTGTTTCTACAGAGTTCAGCACAGAAAACTATTTTACTTTTGAATAAGTCCAAATGTATTAAACCCCAATCGCAGCACACCTGTGCACTTAACAACGTTTAAATTCTCCAATGTTAAATATTAAAACATAAAAACCTTTATCAAAGTATAATAAACAATAAAAGGGATGACGTTTTAAAATTTATGACAACAGCTAATTTGCAACCAAAAGGTGAATGAGCGTAGCGAACGAACATCAACCTGGAGGCGAGTTAGCGTAGCGAACGAGCTAACCTGAAAACAAGTGAGCGCAGCGAACGAGCTTCAACCTAAAGGTGAGTGAGCGTAGCGAACGAACTTCAAACGGGACGTGATTTAGCCATGCGAATACTTATGAAGTTAAACGGGGCAAAGCCCGTGGGTACAGCTAGTAATAGTATAGATTTCTTTGTATCAGCTGTCTTAAATTGTGAAATATGCAATTTAGCAGTTCTTGTTTACATTTAAATGTCAAAGCAAATGTAAACAAACATGGTTAGTGTTCTCATCGCAGCCATGGAGACCAATCAGTATTTACTTTTAAAATCTTCACCTCAGAACTTTTAAAGCCTACAGTCAATATCGAAATGTGAAAAGTCCTATAATGGTCCTTGGTATGGTAGCTATATTTTTGTAAAATTTAAGCCCAGTTGGTTCAGTAGTTTTTGCCCCTATTAGTAACACACATTCAAAATGAAAAAGTAAATCGGTCCCGGTCCTAGGTCTTACCATGAGACCTACGGTAATAGCTACTATAGGGATAGGGAAATTCGCTAAAACACTTTATTACCCTCCCTATAGCAGCAAACCTAGGCACTTGTTAAACGTAATGGTATTGAAATGGATTTAATTGAAAATAAAATCAGGCAAATGGAAATTTGCTTAGACTGCAGGTTTGCTGCTGCGGGGATATTTTACTCTGTAATAATTTTATGAGACTGGATTAATAATTTTAAGCTCAACATATTTAAGTTTATTGATTTCTTTGACAACAGGCTGCTTTTTCTGCATGTTTTTTTAATAAACAATTAAAAGTAATCTTTTAAAAATACTTATTAAAGCACAAGTGGTCCTCTCACCCACAGAGTGTCCAGTCTGGGAAACTGTACATTTTTCTAGAATTGTTATGACTAGGCGTATTATTTTTATAAGTTCCTGGACAAAGAAACATTTTTGCAGTTTTTAATAAAGTTGACTAACTCTATAATTCTTCTAATGAAAGTCTTGTCGATGTTTTAATGTCGTTTTGCCCACAGATTTGGTGACCAAATTCTCCAAGTGAACGGTCAAGTGGTTGCAGCATATACCAAAGATCAAGTCCATGATTTGTTCAAGAAAAGCTCGGTCAATGGAATATCTGTGATTGTTAGAGACAGGTATACTACCAGAATACAGGGCTAAAAAAAGTGCAAACTGTCAATAATTAAAACTAATGTTCATGAAAGATCAAAATACAACAGTTTAAAGAGTTTTTTTTTTTTTTGTAGTAGTAGTGAGTACAAGTCCGGGGATTTATAACTTAGATACGTAAAATATATATATATTAATTACGTAAGCCGATTATTTGCGTCAAAATTGTGGGCGACTAGGAAGTCGTAGAACAACGGGTGAGGGCTCAAATTAAAGGTCTCGATCCCGTGACGGCAGGAAAAATAGTGAAATTCCCAAAATTTTTACACAAACTTTGAGATAACGTAAAATGTCCTCCATAAGAATAGCATTAGAAGCCATTTACTGCTAATTTTTTTTTACTTCAATACAGCTGATCGTGATTTATCACTAAGCCTGTATGCAATATTAACATTTGATTGACTTATTTTCCAGTCAATTCTGAAATGTACTACAGTAGATTCCCTCTTATCCGGACACCTTTTAACCGGACATCGGTTTAACCGGACTACACTCTGGGGAAATGGCATCTCTTTAACCGGACAATTTTTATCAGCACATTGTTTAACCGGACTAGAACGGCAGGAAGTGGGCAGTACTGAAACAACTGTTCTCGTGGGAAAGATTTGAGACCAGTGATCACGTGTCTTAAATACAATGCTCTCCTAAATTTAAGTCGAATATCACAGTAAACAGTCTGTTTTATCGAGTTTTTGGGACGTCGGTTTAACCGGAAAACCCGTTATCCGGACTGGCCTCGGTCCCGAGGAGTCCGGATAAGAGGGAGTCTACTGTACAGGGTTATTACAAATGATGTTCCTGATTTTGATTATAAATATTACTGGGTTAATTTTTCAAGACTATTTTAGTTGGTACCATTGGAAAGAAAAACTTATAAAGTTTCATTTACATTGGGTTGGGTTCTTATCAGCTGTTTGTCAAGTCAATTGCTGTAAGTGTTGTGTAATGGTTAAATTTGAAGGCAGAAAAGCTTTTTGCCAGTTGGAATATTACATTAACCAATCTGTTATTAGTGTGCAACGACACTTTAGAACCAGGTTTAATGATAATCCTCCTTGTAACCACTATATTGGCAAGTGACATTTGAAATTTAAGAGAAATTGCTGCATTTGAATGTTACTTGTAGTAGGACTGAACTTAACAATGTGCTGCCTGAGATATGGAACGAGCTCGGTGGTCCGAATAATGACACACCCCTGAACTGGCCTACAAGATCTCCGAACATCACCCCCTGTATTTTTTTCTTGTAGGGATACATCAAAGATAAGGCGTACTCACCACCATTATTAGATAGCATACTTGAGATCCAGCAACGGATTACCAATGCTATCAAAACAATAGATCAAGACACACTTTTCAAAGTCTAGCAAGAGCACATTACATTATTGACATCTGTCGTACCACAAGGGGTTCCCGTATCGAGCATTTACTATTCTCTGTGTATCTGTGTCGAAACTTTTTAAGTTTTTCAAAAGTTGTAACCATTTTATTTCTTTGTATAACAAATAAAACCATATTTTATGTATGTTTTAAATCATGAACATCATTCGTAACAACCCTGTATATAAAAGAAAACCAGGGATAACGTTACCTATAATAATTCACACCTTTTAGTTATGTTATAAGGATGTTGAAATAAATTATTTTACTGAGAAATTTTTCAAATTTGTGTATTTTTAACTTTAACATGAAATAACCACATTGACTAAATAATTAACGATTCAAAATTAAAGGGAAATCTTCTGCTTTGTTTTTATTTCCAAACATATGTTCAAGACTTATTCTACACTTTCTGTATTATAAATTTGAGATTTATTGTAGTGTTTAATCAATATTTTGTGTGAAGTGGAATAACCTCAACGGATACTCAGGATATAACTTGGGAATAAAGATTGAATAGGTTCGTAGTAAATATGTTTGTTAATTAAGTTAAGTAAGTACTATAACAAGTTCCAATGGGCAGATAAACAATATTGTTTGAAGATTTTTAACATATACTGTCTGATGCTCTAAGCAAAAAAAGGTTAAAATAATATAGCCTAGCATGTATGGTATATAATAGTGAAGGGAGCATCCACATGTAACAGTAAAACCTAGTGGTAGGTTCCATTTTTTAAACAAACCAAAATGCATATCAATGCTGATGAAAAGTAATTTCGTGGTTGGTTTTTTTTAACACTAATTGTGTTAAACCTTAACAAAGGAGTGTAAAATTAGAAATATTAACTGGGTAGGGATGCTAATTTAGCTTTTTTGACCAAGAACTAAGCTTACCTCAACACACCTTTATTTGCCTTTTCATATTTTATGAAGATAATTTCCAAAATTCCAATCAGGGAAGCCTTTTTATCACCATTAACCACAAGTCCAAAGCTACCTTATAAACCAGTATTTACTCACAAACAATTATATGTTTGCTGCCTTTAGAACATCAACAAAAGCAAACGACGACAAACAACAGACTGTTTTTACACAAACGATATGGTGTACAGGGATATCTATTCTTGACACATTGATAATATATTTCTGAGTTTGAATATTAGATTAATTTGTTTTACATTATTGAGCTTTTTAGGGACTTATGTCCCTACAAGCCACTAGTGGTAATTTAAAATTCTTCTTTTTTGTGAAGGAGTCCTATACTACTGAAATAACACTGTTCATGTCATACCTTATCCCTTTGGAATGAAGGTAGTTTCATATAGAACTAAGCACATTTCACAGTATTCTTTTCCTAGAAATGCATTGCAGACCACATTAGACTTCCTGATTTCTTACACATTTAGTTTTTTCAGGCCATTTGAGAGGACAGTCACTCTGCACAAGGACAGTGTGGGTCAGTTAGGTTTCCAGTTTAAGAACGGTGAAATCTTCCGTTTGGTGAAGGATTCCAGTGCAGCCCGCAACGGTATACTGACTGAACATAATCTGCTTGAGGTAAGCCGACACAAAAATTAAAAACACTAATTGATTAGGCTTTTATGTGTTAAAAAAGTTATTTTAATTCGTTTTTTATTTATAAACCTTGTAAATAAATATTGGAAATTACTAGAACATCTCATTTAACATTCATTATCAATTAAATTTTTTATCAAATTACACTTAAGTTTACAGCTTAGTTTTTTGTGTTTTATGTTAACTAGTTAAAACCCAACACAATGGCAGCTATTGCCCTCTTGTATTATACACTTTAACCCTTTGGGTCCCAAGTGCCGATCACATCGGCACTTCAGTTTTATCTGAAAAGACCCAAGTGCCAATCACATCGGCAGTGCCGTTACGATCGAAAAAGCCCGGGTGCCGATGTCATCGGCACTATGTATGTATGCGAAAAAACCCAAGTGCCGATGTCATCGGCTTTTCGTAAATCTATTACTACAAAATTATTTATAAAGCTATTCCACCGAAAGATATATCAAACGAGAGCAAATTAAATTCTCTATGCAGGTAATTTCAACAACACACTCAAAACGTACTTTATATAGAGCTTGAGAGTAAGAAGAACGATGAAATTTGCGTGGCGTTGACCGGTCTGTCTGTACAGCTGTTGCGCATCAAAACATTGACTCGACGTTGTTGACATTCACTGTGAAGTACTAATGTTGTTTTTTGTTATTCGTGAGTTTGTTTAGTGAATTTTATCATGAAATGAAGTAAAACGAGTTTCTATATAAACTATTGTTGCTAAAATAGATTGTGTATGTACAGCAGGTTTTTCAATTTGCACTGATTATGTCTTGAGTATTAGAAGCTTTGTCTGAACATTTGAACTAGGACTAACCTGACTTCTCTGTCCTTTGTTGTTTTATTTCTTTTTAAAAGCTCTTGTTACTCCAAACTAAGACTCTATTCCTTACTTTTCATTAATTAACACTTTTCCATTTGCATGTGCATGAACTTGTTTTTAGTGTGAATAAACATTAGGCTACCTATCTTACCGTTTGAACTAGGGTATGCCTAGGCCTAACTTGAGATCTCCGTCCTTTGGTATGAAGTTTTATTTACTTCATTTATCATGAGAGAACTTAACTTTTTATGAAGTAGGGCCTATAGTTACTTATAATTATCCTATATGCCTATATAAAGTTGTATGGATCTAATAATTAGTATAAAAGCAGGCCTAGTTAAAACTTATAGCCAATCAAAATGAGTGAGAACAAATCTAAAAGAAAACATTCCCCTGAAAGTGAACGTACACTTATTTCAAATATACTGGAGTCCGGTGTAACATTTATTGATGGAAATGAAAGTGATGATTCACTATTAGATATTTCTTCTTCTTCTTCAAGTGAGGACGTAGACGACACTGATGAAGATCCCGACTACGACCCTAGTGGTAAAGATGGACTTACCCCTAACAGATACAGTTTTTTATCCAACTTTAGGCAAAATGGAAGAAACTTAATGTCTGATAGTGACAGTGACAACCCTCAGCAGGATAGAACTGGATGTGATGTAAGTGTAAATCAACCCTGTTCCACGCCCAACAGTGAAGATAATATTCTAGATCCTGATGATCCTGTAGGCCTACCTATTGATGAGCCAAGTACTTCTACAGGGAGGTCTCGTGTTGCGTCGAGGACCCTAAACAATAGGCCTAGACAGAAGAATAACGAGAAAAATAAAACTAGATCTAGGCCTACAACAAATCCTAGATCAAAGTCAAAAAAACAACCGGAAAGCCCAGAAAGTAGCGAGTGGGAGGAGCTTGAATCTGACACTGACCCTGAATAAAACCTCAACTTTGGATTCTCAGAACTACCTGGTCCTAAACATTGCCCACCTAGAAATTCAAAGCCCATTGAGTATTTCAACCTTTTTTTTACAGTAAATCTTCTAAATACCTTAGTAACTGAAACAACAGCAGATATGCTGGGCAGTTTTTCAGAAATAATCCTGCCGTAAGAAACCGCATGAAAGATTGGGTCCAGATTAGTTTAGGAGAAATTAAAGCTTTCATAGCTATTGTGCTCAACATAGGCATTATTAGAAAACCCTCAATACGAAGTTACTGGTACACTTCTTCCTCTAAAAAATGTGATTGGTTTGGTAAAGTACTTAGCCGAAATCGGTTCCAAGCTATTTTGAAATTTTTCCATCTAACAGACTCAACCGCTCTACCACCACTTGATTCCCCAAATTACAACCCCTGTGGACCCTCTGATAAATCATGCGAACCGCCTTTTCCATCATTACTACATACCTCACCAAAAGTTGTCTGTGGACGAGTCACTAGTTGGCACCAAAAAGCGAGTCGCTCTCACGCAGTATCTTCAAAAAAAAACAAAAAAAACAAGAGGGGGATAAAATTGTGGGTGCTTTGTGATGCTTTGACCACTGTTTAAAATTTTACTGTTATAAAGGAGCCAAATATGAAGACAATAGAGAAGAAATTCAGCGTCTAGGGCAGGGCTACTCGGTTGTTAAAAAGTTGTTAGAGATGGGAAATTTCCTAAACAAAGGATACCATCTATACCTTGATAATTTTTTCACTTCAAAAAAATTGGCAAGATTTTTGTATCAAAATTTTACATGGTTGACTGGCACAGTTCGTACCGATAGAAAAGGAGTCCATAAAAAGCTATTAGGCAAGTTCCCTGTAGGCAAAAGAGTTTATGTTCGTAAAGGACCTTTCTTATTCATGGCCTTTCGTGAAAAGGCAACCAACAAAACTCAATTCATTTTACTATCATCCAATGCCCGAGCCAAGAGTGTGCGTTACACAGTGAAAAGAGGAGGAAAACTGTTAATTAAGTGCAAACCTCACATAGTGTACGAGTATAATCACGGGATGGGAGGTATAGATGGGACAGACCAGATGCTCTACACCTATCTCGATGAGCGTAGGTGTATGAAGCACTTCAAAAAGGTAATTTTTAATATTTTTTGTAGAATGGTCTTAAATGCATATGTCCTGTATAAGTTGAACACAGGCAGACCCCTCTCCAGACTTCACTTCCAGGTATCCATCATTGAGGAGTTGGCAAATGAATGGTTTTTAGAAAAAGCTCCGGTTGCTGAAAATAGAGGGGGCGGCGATGGATTTTCACCCAACAGGAAATTTGGATTAGAAAAACTAGAAGGGAATAAGGAAAGCAATTGTTGTGTGTGCAGTGGGAAAAATGACCCCATGGGTAAAAGAAGAAGGTCAAAAACAATTTGTGTTAATTGTAGGCGTGGATGTCACTTGGACTGTCTTCCTCGACACAAATGTAAATAGATAGACTGTTCAAGAAAAAATGTAAATATGTAAATAGTTTTAGCGCTAAAAGTTTTATTTCAATTTTTTAACAGAAAACATTATATCATAAGAAAGATGTGCATAAAATGAACTGCTTTCACATTCTTTTCAGTAGCTTAGTGTCTAAAATAGGTGAAATAGGTGGACTGTCTTCCTCAACACAAATGTGTAAATATATGAGCCGTTCCAGAAAAATGTAAATATGTAAATAGTTTTAGCTCTAAATGTTTTATTTCAATTTTTTAACAGAAAACATTATAACATAAGAAAGATGTGCATATAATGAACTGCTTTCACATTCTTCTCACTATTCTTCTCAGTAGCTTCTCAGTGTCTAAAATAGGTGAGAGACTTAGTTTTACCTTTTTATTTCTTGCATGATACCTATTTTTAATTACTGTAAATAGATCCAGGCCTATAAATGCATGTAGAAATGTTATTGTAAAAGTATTTCTGT